>NW_026643086.1:2608894-3913342 GCF_028827735.1 Penicillium macrosclerotiorum
CAGTTTAAGACATTGCTCTATGTATACATTAGTATCTGTGGGATCGCGCCTGCGTCTACTTAGGACACCCGCCCCGCTTTCATGATGACTCAGACAGTGGTAACTGCTTTTGCTGCTGGGTGCTGCACTTCGACAGGGGTAATTATCCATACTTCGATAAGCTGATGGTTTGAAATTGCGACAGTGTGACTCTCACATTTTCATCTCGACGACATCGCATACAATAGATGGATCACGCCTCGGGGAGCTGCGCTCATGAGGCATAGTACCATGCCACAGTACGAGGGTGACCAACATAATGACCTTTATATCTTGTTAAGTGTACGCAGATCCATGTGCTCGACATACATCACCAATTTCGCGTTTAATAGAGCCGGACTACTACGAAGAGTCTGAGTTGTGAATTACTGATGTGATCTCATTCTGGGGAAACAGAGGGCATTTGAAATATACTGGAACTTCTGAAATCACAGAAATTAAAGCCTAGTAGCAAAAAAGAAAGGCAAATCAGGAACAAGTTAGCTGCCCAGTGACACCAAATCTATAGTCGCTTTCTTGTTGCCAAGTTGCGAGATGAACTGAACACCCCGGTGATCGCGTAAATGGTCATTTTGAGGAAAGTCGTCAAATATTGGGGGTTTCAAGTTTAGTGTTTGGGATTTTGATGAGTTGTCAATGAGGGAGGCAACTTGAAGAAGAAGCCGACATGGGTTGGTAGAAAGATCAGTTGGTACAATCAACAGCCTATACACAAGAGATGCGCAAGCGACGACTATCCGATGATCATATGTCAGATGATTACTAAAGGAATACCGGCCGCAGAATCACATGAAAATTGAGTAAAATTGGAACTTGGTCGGATTCATGGTAATCGGCTACGAGGCTCGGCATTTGCGTTTCATGCAAGCTTGCACGTATACAGACATGCCTATCTGGGAAGTTGCCTCCAATCTGCCTTGACCTCAGACATGCAGCGTGTGGAGTACAATGGCCTCAGGTAGACTTCTCAGACATTGGATGGAATGAATCGTCAGACAACCAGTAACCACACAAGTGTGAACTGGCTGCTCGACCAAGAATTGAGACAGGAGTGTCCACTATCACGGTGGGCGGGAGGGGCGGGAGTAAATGATCTGGGGATCCGGAAAGTGGGGCTTTGATGGAACTCGTGTACAAGGTGTACCGTATTTCCGTACTGTTACGGTACATACAACGAGGACCCGTACCTCGAACAGCACACCTAATTAGGATGATCGGAAACAAGCCATCATTCGTACTATGTCTTTGTCCCGATAACCTATGCAACAATAAACACGAAAAAGTCCCCCACCCTCCCCCTCCCCTCTGTAACAGTGGAACGTCTCAGACTGCGGCTTTGTGAGGCGCAGTGCCATGTCCATTTTGATTCTATGGACCCCAAAAAAATGTAAGCTGCATCTCAGCTGACAGCTATCAGTGTGGCTATATGCAACTTGCCTGCCTCTGCACCTTTTAGAAAAGGAGCTTTCCCAACAAATTAATCGCGCTCTTTCTTGGTCCACTGTCGTCTCTGTTCCCGTCAGCTCGCCCTGTCCACTGCTTAATCTGTGATTACAATTCCATGCTCCCGCTCGATCACCGCACATAACTACAGTCGGGTGAGAAAGAAGGCTTACTTTTCAAATCAAATACAGTCAAAATGACCCTGCACGGCATGACCTCTGATTCTCCAAGAAAAGCCACGGGCGGTGCTATCAAGTATACAGTGGAGCATCACCGCAAAGATGGCGTATCTGAGGAAGCTTTTATGCATTGGTTCACTAACCAATATCTGCCCCGGGCGGTACCTATCATGAAGAAGCATAATATCTTGAAATATGCAGTAGTAAGTGATGAGAATTCAACTATCTTGACCAGAAGGGCTTACTGACATCATGGGATGGTTAGCAAAAGACAGATACCAAAGTCGGTGCCGCCTTCCAGGCTGAGGTGGATCAAGTGTGGCCGGGTTGGAAGGTGAATGACTGCGATGTCGCATTGGAGTATTGGGTTTATGACTTGGAGAGCATGAAAAATCTTGCGTCGGACCCGGAGTGGATTCAAACGGCCCTTGAAGATGAGAATGACTGGCTTGATCCATCGCGGTCTACTATCCGTATCGGCTATGATACCACATATTTGGAGTCCGGGGCTTTCATGAATATAGGGGCACAAAAGAGAAGAGGTAGGGTCAGCGCTAGCTTTGACTGATTTGCTGATACTGAAACACAATGGTGGTAATCTGTTCCTATTTTCTATTTGCAAGGCATTCAATAAACCATCCTTACAAGGAAAGCAGAAGCGCATAGAAGCGCATTGGTCTTCCTGTAGAGAAATCGCAATTTTCTCAACGGAGAAGAACGGTTTTCCTCGTATGTTTACAGATTGTATATCTCCATGCTCCGCGGATGGTGTTAGGATTCATTCAAGTATCTGTCACCCGCATGCTTATTGATTTGTATTTATATAATTGGTATCTTCATATTGCCTCCAGTATAATGTCTCGTTCATTGGTGATATCTAGACTTGGGAGGCCAATCCAGGCCACTAGGGAGTCGAGGTAAACAAATACCTCCTCCTTTGTCTAAATAAAAAAGATTCCAAGTACTTAATATGGTGTATTGGTCATCCTCTGTATTTTGTATCTCATTTCAACCGAATTGGTAATGATTCCAGCTTTGTCAGAACGCCTTTACGTTCTCTCTCCCTTCTCAATCAATCGATTGAAGCAGATGTCAAATTTTTTGCTTCATACTTCCTACCTCTCTTTAATTCAAGCCCCACAATCAACTACTTGACCTGACAAAATCGGTCAGAATCCGTACTTCTTTGCAAGAAAGTCGGCCAAAAACCCAACGGAGATAGCGGTGCCGACGTAGCCGCTTCCAGGCCCGAACGCCCAAGCGCAGCTATCGCCATCTTCCAAATCAACAACCCAGATCATCCTTGCCAACAGGAGCGCCGTTCCACCGCATGATATAGCGTAGTATGACATGCCGAAATCTGCCAATTGGCCAGCCAACACGAGGAAGTAGACCTGAACGGCAGTCGCTATGTAGCAGGCTGGCTTCGTTCCTTTTCTTCCGAGGCGTACGGCGAGTCCTTTCACGCCAGCTTTCAGGTCATCAAGATAATCCTGGTGAGCGTAAATGGTGTCAAAAATGACAGTCCAGATGATACCAGCAACGTATAGGCATGCCGCTGACTGGGCCAGCGGCGCTTCAACAACCTTGGACACGCGAGCCGAGAAATCCAACGAGGAGTCCAACAGAGGTGCCAGCGGATCCTTTCCGACCATTGCAGTCACTAAAAATATCGCATAAGACAGTCCGAATCCCAGCTCAACTTGGGGGTAGTTTGTGCAGCGCTTCAGGAAGGGATAGATGAAGAGGAGGATGCCATCTACGGCGGCGTGGACCAGCGTCGACTCGCCGAATGGATACAAGATGCAGGCTCCAACGGCAATCTGTACTGCGGTAAAGAAATGCGCCTGCATTGTCGAGACAGCGCCTCGTGGTATGGGGCGCACTCGGCAGCGAGCGACCTGCCGATCGAAGTCCTGATCTAGATTGTCGTTCCATGTGCAGGTGATGCCACGGAAGACGGTAGTCCATAGCCCCAAGTGCGCGGCGAGGTGCACAATGTCTTTTAAGTCAAGGTCACTGGAGAATGGGGGGATGTTGATGGCAAACCCAAGTCCTATCAGGTAGTGCCAATAGAAAGCCCAGAAGCCGGACTGGCGATCGAGACGCATGAGTTCGGCGTAGGGAACCCATGCGTCTGGAATGAAACGAAATACGCCATGGGTTGGCTTGTTGTACCCTTTGACTGCTTCCATGGCGGCAGAGTCAGAGAGACCTTCCGGGCTATGAGAAATGGGAAGATTCGGGGATTTTCAGGTCGCTAATGAAAAAGACAAGTGGTAGTATATGAAATGCCCAGGAGAGCCAATGGCGGGAGAATCAGAAGGGAAAAGGGCTCTCGTGGTAGGAGTGAAGCCTTAAGACCAGAGCTATCATGGCGTTTATCTCTATTATAACATCTTTATCGGCTAAAGACTAGTTCATAGACATTTTCTTGGTGGGGTATTTCCGAGCGCAACAGACGAGGGGATACATGCATGGAGGGGCATACAGCATTAGCTTGGCAGGCTATCCTAAGATTTCAAGTTGCCTTCCGGGCCTTGTCCCGTCTTACCTGCATAGAAACGAGGAGATGATTTTGGTAGGCCAGATGGCCAACCTATTTGTAAAACAATATCGCCTACCACGGCGGCCCGGAGCTGAGATGCTTGGTTGCTTCATGCATGAAAGCAAGGCCACCCGCCATGCTAGAAGACATTAATCGTCACGAAACTAGGTCCTTACATTGAAAAGTTCCCCAATACTAATGCAAAACTATGAACACTTGTTCTGCCCCCCACCCGCCCTTCTAGAGGGTCGCTAATCCCGGGCGGGTGCAACCGGGATTGCGATAATGGGGATTTGATATACGGGTACTAGGCGATACTTCTTCAAAGCGAAATTTGACCTGCAGTGCTCTGCCACATCCGTATATGCAGGTTGGACACGTGGAGATAAGACAAACAGCGACAAGCACAGTTACGCTGATCAGCAGAAGGTTGATACTCCGCCGAGCCGCACTCTGCGCGCTCTGTAAATGTAATACAATATTGGTATTCGTCGTATTCGCCTTCTGCTGATACAGTCGTGGCAGTGCTAGGATGTTGTGTCAATATAGTAGGATACGGTATCGGCTAGGAAAGCTAGGATCCAATGGAACGAGATGCTCAATATAGTGATGTATTGGGTGACCGAACTATCTTAAGTGTGTGGGCGGGGGAATGTCGAATATCCCCTACCTCGCTGTCTAGCGTGTTACGGCGCTAGGTTCCGAGTATACCCGGGATACCATACAAAACACGTAGCAAATCGAGTATCCCTGTAATATCCTGACGCACATGGAGATATGTGGGTCTCGCCCGTATTATGCAGTCTTCCTTCTTGACATGTTGGGCCACATGAACGCAATTCTCCAGCATACGTAGCTGCAGATTCGGACACCCCCGAAAACTAAATTAGACGAAGAGCCGCGCAACCTCCGCATGAGACCTGGAATGGACACCCTACCTCGGAATCCGCGATAATTGACAGCAGAGTCAGGACTAGACTCAAGTACTCTGTAACGGATACGGCGAAGTTGCACCGAACTGCTTCCCTTAATAAGACACATGGACTATCCTGTAAGACTCAGGAACTAACTTGGGTCTCTAGTCGTTGAAAGCCAATCTTCTAGTTTGAAGAACATGTTTTCAGGTTCTTGGCATCGTCGCTGACTAGCCGGCTGATTGGTAGCTAATAATATAGTAAATTGAGATTTGATAATCTATGATCACAACCGTATGCCACAGGACTGAAACTGCCGTCCCGTTTTAAGAAGAATAGAATAGGTCACGCTTTTTCCGACTTTATTTAATAACGATGGGGTTATAGAAGCGGAAGCGATTCTGGGGGTCATACCGAGCCTTGAGGCCCCGCAACCTGTCAAGTCGCCATTTCTCATGGCCGTACCGCTGCTCCAGGGTCTCCAAGCCCATAGCATAGTTGACATAGGCGTTGACGGGGAGGTCCGGCTGGCCGGCGTTCCACTGGTCGCGAACCTCGGCGGCCCAGGCCCAGGCTGCTTTCTCGCGGGCAGTATCACCTTGCGCCGTGACGGTGTCGAAGAGCATTAGGTGCCGGTACGCGCGAAAGGGGTAGGCTGTGCTCGCAGACGGCACGGCCTCGACTCCCTCCGTCGCGTAGCCCTCGTGCATGATGGTCGCGCCGGCTGCGAGCTCTGCGTCTTGGACCGCGCGCTTTTTGAAGCCCTCATAGATGAGGCGCTCGGCCGTCAGGTTGTAGACCCGCAGAAATGCTGTCGATGTCGCGTGCAACTTTCCATGCTCACAGATGGGGTCGTACATGCCGGTGCCCTGCGCAGCGGCAATCTTCGGGTAAGGCACGTCACCAACTACATCGAAGACTGACTCTATAGCGTTGAAGGGAGCGAGAAGTTTCTCTGCCTCCTCGGCATCACCGCGATAGGTAAAAGTCCAAAAGAGAACAGGTTCATCGCTGCTTATAGTGGTGTTCATGGTGAAACTTCCGACTTCAAAGGCCATATTGACGGGAGTCGTGCCGTCGCCATGAAACTGATTGAGAGCATTGAAAACACGCTCCAAATGTTCGCCACGCCAGACGTAGTTGTGGTAGTGCCAGGTCTCGGGACCCCGGGGATAGATATTCATCTCGTAACTCGTCACGATGCCAAAATTGTGACCGGCTCCTTTCATGCCCCAGAGAAGATCACTGTGGCTCGTTGAGTTGACACGAATGCGAGACCCATCGCCCAATACAACGTTAAGCTGCAGGATGTTGTCGGTAATCAAGCCGTACAAGCCTTCAAATCGACCGTGACCACCCCCAAGACCGGCGCCTAGCATCCCAACGCACTCACACCCGCCAGTGGTGGTGACATAGCCCTTGTCCCAAAGATATTCGATGACTGGACCCACAATGGTGCCGCCTCCGAACCAGGCTGACTTCCCACTAGGTTGGATGGTGATGCTGTTGAGCTGCCACATACTTACTTGAATACCATTGAATGAACGAAGACTTGCTGCCAGGCCGTGACCACCATTGAGGGCCAGAAATTCTATACTATTCTCATTGCAGTATTTGACCTTAGGAATCACAGTCAGTACAAAGAATTGATCTTTTTGGAGAGATAGCTTGTCGTAGATCTTACGATTGTTGCAACATCGGATTCGGTTCCAGGTTCGATGACGACTTGAATGTGTGGCTTAAAAGTGTCCTGCCATCTAGAAGTAATATTGGGGAAACGACTATCATTCGGCCCGAAGATGGTGGCTGTTTTGGAGACAAGGGTGCCGAGTTCTTCTTGGACCTGTGCACTAGTCAAGTGACGACGGGTGGTCAAGTGTTTCTCGAAGTATCGGGGGATACTGGCACTCGCTGCGAGAGTCCAGAGGAGCCCAAAGTAACACCATAAAGACAGCATGGAAGCCTTCATTGCGATGTTTGTCTTGGCGATCAACCTTGCAGGAGTGCCAGAACGGTGGGTCGACCGGGGTTACTCGACACGATTGTTTACCGGGCACCGAGATGTCCCTGAGACCTTATATACATGACCTTTGGATCGGGGAGCTACTTGACTCAGTCAGTGATTAGGAATTTACGCGTGCCATCGTGTTCCACCGGCTGTGTATGCCGTAGGAGCAGAATCATCCACCATAGCCACAGAGTCTGTGCTAGGAAAAAGCACCGAACGGGGCGCGAATGGCCTTCCGGCTGACCGCAATATCGGCAGACCAAGCTGAAAGTATAACCTGTTGAAAATGGGGCCCCACTGGGGGGTTGGGGGCGGGTTCGTCATCCAATTCTAGGCAGGCCAGTGTTGAGCACAACTGTCATTCCAGAATACGGAAGCTCAGAAATAGAAACCGAGATTGGGAGCGGATGTAGTTATCGTCGGTTTTGAGAAAGTGGAGAATTAAGAGGGAGCAAATAGTTTGCTCACCTCACCGGATGTAATTCGCATTAAATTAATAGAACTATGGCAACGGAAATTTTATCCCTGGTGGAAACGTACCTGGCAGGAAAGCGGACAGTCGCCAAGGGGGGAAAGGAGCATGGAAAATTCAGGAACGATGCAATCTCGATCTGGGATCGAATGAATCGACTGATCGAAACAAGAAAATGGAGAACACCTGTTCTTGATGGGGCCAAAAGCATTAACAATAAGCAATAAAAAACTTGCCATTTCTCGTAATCCGACGTTACTTTGCATGAATACGAGCTTTGGTTATTATCAGACAGATTCGGGCGCACGGTTACTTGGCTGATACGGACCGAGAGACCATGTCTAAGTGGGCCTCGATTCTGCACCCCCGTTCCCAATCGCGTTTAATTGGAATCCATAGGAGATGTTTTTATGCAGCTTCGCGTCGAATGTCTATAAATGGTAGGTGGAGTATGCCTTTTTGGTCCCCGATCCAGCTGGCAGCAGGCTGCATGGCCACGCGGTTCTGATAAGCAGAGGAAGTAAGCACCTGATTCCCTTGAATACTTCCTATTCATTTTCGAATACTGCTCAAGCTACGATCTTACGCATGAGCTATCATCTTGCACCTGGACTGCCGCCACGTGTTTTAGCCGGGAGATCTGCAAGGCATCCGACCCGTCGGACTGGTCCCAGGGCTCATTGGCAAACTCCGATGAGGCTTAAAGAGGAAGACTTCCTCAACGGTATAGAGATCGGGAAATTACCGAGATACCGGCAGTTATATGCGGCATGGGTTGGGCATGAAGTGGGAGGCTATTGGCGCTCTTCGTCTATTTAGCAAAAAAACGCTCCGTTCCATACTATTCTTAGTTATATGACCTGTCAACCTGAAGCTCGAGTTAGCAGGATGGTTGGGTTTTTTCCAATCATAGCCCTTTACAGACCAACCCATAATCACCGTAGAAATATTTTTAATCCTCTACGCGATAAAGAAGGAATTTCTGTGCCTATCAATATCACCCAGAAAAACCCATGGGACCTTCCGCTTTGCATGCCCCGATGTGGCTATGATCTGCTCATATAGTGACTCCCGTGTATCTCTGAATTTGATGGGGTAAGGCTTCTAAGCATCTAAATGACTTTTTTGGAAGACGCGCCCGGAGGAGGGGGTTGTATTTGTCGACATTTTTCCGCGGGAATGTAATTCTTCTCATGGCCCTATTGATCATTTAGTATCTTGATTTTCATCCAATAATTTTGTAAATAGGAATTCACAGCTCAAAGCTACTGTAGAAAGTCTTTTTGGATATCATCTATGAAAAAGTTTATCACTAATAGTTTGGAAAATCTCGATGCAATGCGGTGGTGATCTTACCTATTGCACGATATTGTGAAGCTTCTGGAAGAATTGTTGAGCTTCTGAAAGAAAAGGAAACATTCTTCAAGCTTAAGAGAGCCAGGAAGATAACAAGTCATACCTGAGAAGGGACCAAGGTAGATCCTGTGAGGATGGAGGAGATACCTCATCTGAACTTGCCGTCGATGAGATATTCAACTATGATATTACCATACTACGCAACCATCTAATGATTTTGATCTGGAAGAACACTACGATTGTCGCAATACATCGGCTAGTACAGCTCACGATACACACAAGGCTGGAGAATTCATGGCTAACTCGAGAAATGGAAGAGGCAATCCATACACAATTTTTACTCCGAACTTCCGACTGGTAAATTCGCAAAGTGGGAAGTCTTTTAGTCCCTTTTTCCACAAGTCAAATCAGCGTTATTACAGGGACCTAAATCCCAAAAATCCGAACAACAGTGGGCTACTGGGCTTTTGAGAGGCGCGTGGTATTCCGGAGACATTTTGCATATCATGGAAGCAAGGGAAATGGTATCAAGGTCAAGAGAGTGCCGGTTGAAGATTACTGGGAGCGAGAACGACGAAACGCTTGATAGCAATTAACTTAAGCAGTAATCTATCGAGAGGCAGAACAGTGGCAGGAGGCAGAGCAGCTCGGCATTCAGTTTATGGAGACTCGCAAGATGATGAAGCTCGTGCCGACCATCAAGACGCACTAAAGATCACGACGAACCTGGCGCTCACTTTGGCATCTACCGGTCGGCATTCTGAAGCGATACATCTGCTTAGCACCTGTGTTTCCAAGAAGCGACAAATCTTCGGTCCTACCCATACTGACGAAGTGTCCTATTCGAACAGTCTGTTGAAGGAAAGCTTAGACTTTGGCTGTCCAAACATGATCAATATGTGTTTTTTATCTATGGTGCACTGCATTGCTGTCACCGTTGATTTCAATTAGTGATCATTTATAAAAAAGATCTGTCTGTCCTCTGCTGTGCTACTCGGCTTGTATATTTATCCTTTTAAGAATCATACTTGGTAGAATTGGGGAAATCGCCCTTGTGTGTATACTACTGCATTCAACAAAGGGTGTTTCAACTTAGGGTTTCCACAGTGATTCTTCGGCGTAAAATCTAGCATGGATTTCGAATCTAGATGTATTGATTATTGCTCAATTATTGAAGAAAACTTGCTCCATTTCATGATGTGTAGAACTTTTTGTCAAGTAGAATCAAGGCTTCCGGTGAGCGCCAGCCAAGTATACTTCAGGAAACCCCAAGATTTCTTTCTCTGGGAGGCAATGCTGCTGACGTGGGCCCTTCAGTAGAAATATGACAATGAGCTGGTATATGCAAACCTAAAATTTCGTCTTGTTTTCCTCCATCCATTGTTGGAACGACCGTGGATTCTTGCCAGTATATTTCAACACAGTCCCTGCAGCTTTCGCCGCGGCCGGGTGTCGGAACTCATACCCTGCGTCGTCCGTTATGTACTTGATATACCAGTTCGCAAAGATCTCTTCAGCCCCAACTTTCATATTCTCCAACGCGCTCTCTCGAGAAATTTGGGTCACCTTGACATCTTTGCCCAGGACCCTCGAGACAACGGCGATGGCGTCCTGGAATGTCATTGGCTCGGCTCCCAACATCAGAACAGGGTTCTCCTTGATGCCATGAGACAGGATCATCCCGCACACTTGACCAATGTCCTCCGGCGCGATCCAATCGTGTTCCCCACCAGGATTGGGATGGTGCACTTCTCCCATCAGGATGCCCTCTCTCAGCCAGAGAATATTGCTAGCAAAGTAGGCCGGTCGGACAGCTGCATAGTGATCTTTGCCAAACACCTTTTCCAGCGAGATCTCAACTTGCGCAGGAAACCACGCGGCGTATTCATCTGGTGTTCGATTTTGCGGGCTATCACCCACTGTGTAGCTGCTCAGCAGCACAACGGACTCGATTCCCGCTTCCTTTAGCGCCATGATGCTATCATACAGACCATTACTTTCGGAGTTTCCTGTGCAAGCATAGATAAAGGCAGCTTTGGCCCCACTCTGTCGAACGGCGGTGTCGATGGTCTCAGGCTTTGTAAGGTCCGCCTGGACTCGCTCCGCAACAATGCCTTTGAGTCTCGGGATAGTTTTTGAGGTATCGCGCATGGCCAGAGTCACTTTTGCCCCTTGTTGGTAGGCCGCCAGGGCCGTCGCAGAGCCAATATCGCCAGCTGCACCAAATACAATCACGTTTGCGGAGGCTGCCATTCTGATATATAGGCTTTGGGAGGGGAGAATATTCGATCCGTATGTGAATTTGTATGATTCGTATGTTTCGTGGGCCCTAGAGCTACACAGGGGACATATACAGTGTTGTGCGGTAGGACCGATGAGTAGTCAAGGTCCTTAAATAGCATGCACATAGGCGGGGTTTTTTATTCATTTGTGCGAGACGTCACGCTGCAGCTCGGTCGCGGGATTGTTCAGATTTATCCAGTCTATTGGCTACCGATGCTGCATATTGCATTAGAAACAAGGCTGGAAAGGCGCGGCACGATCAGTGGTGGGCACACCACATTAGCACAAAGCGAGGCGAATCAACCAACCTAATGGATTACCTACTTTATAGCATAAACTTCGTTGATGTCAATAAGGCAGTGGACTTAATATCGGTTACATGTGATCATCGAATAATGTACAAATAGATGAGTATTCAAGTGATGCTGTAGAGCATGAGATCTCTAGCATTAAATATGTAATGTCATTGACTGAACGGGGAAAAAAAAGTAATTGTGGAAGACAGGAAGACAGTCACTTCTGTCATTAGAAATTCATACAATAAACCCAATATATGCACAAGAATTGTTGTGGGGGGTATTCACACAAGGCTCCCAAACGCTATCCATTGCTGCGTAAACGAAGGCCTCCTGATTTAGACAAGCAGAAAAAAAGGTTGCTTATCTAAATTACAGGTTCTTGCCAAGGGTGGCAACAACGGCACCGACGGGGACACCGACAGAGGGGAGGCCGAGACCAGTGACAAGAGCGGCGACCTCAGGAGAAAGCTGGATCAGGAGCTTGGAGGAGTCATCGCCAGTGACGATCAGGAGCTGCTCAACGGGGGTGGAGATGTCGGTGAGGAGGTCGCCAACGTTGCCAGCAGTCTTGATAACGGAGCCAACGGAGCCACCGATGGAGGTCAGACCGAGGCCGTCAACGAGAGCGGCAACCTCAGGAGAAAGCTTGATCAGGAGCTGCTTGGCGTTGGGGCCAGTGACAGTCAGGATGTTCTTGACCTCGGGGGCAAGGTCCTGGACGATCTCACCGGCGGCGGGGACGTTGTCGCGCTTGAGGGAGGTACCGAGAGTAGCAACGATAGTGCCGACCGGGACACCCACGGTGGGGAGACCAAGGCCGGAAACGAGGCCAGCGACCTCGGGGGAGAGGGAAACCAGGAGGGCACCGACATCAGCGCCAACAACAGTGACAAGGCCGTCAACGTGAGGGCCGAGGCCAGTGACAAGGTCACCTAGGGAGGAAGCAGAGGCAACGATGGAGCCGAGAGGGACACCAAGACCAGGGAGGCCCAGACCAGAGACGAGGGCAGTGACCTCAGGGGACAGCTCGAGGAGCAGGGTCTGGACGTTGGGGCCGGTGATGGTCAGAACATTGTTGAGCTCGGGGCCCAGGTTCTGGACAAGGTGGCCGTTCTGGGCAATGGGGGTGTTGCCGCTCTTGCCGGTGGAGGAGGAGCCCAGGTTCAGCAGGGAAGTGAGGTCAGCCAGCTTGGAGACAACGGGCAGGTTGCTCAGGTCGAGCTCCTTGGTGATGTCACCCAGGTTGAGGGTGTTGGAAATGCCATCAAGACCCAGGATGCTGGTCAGGTCAGTCAGACCAGAGAGACCGGACAGGCCGGACAGGTTGGACAGGACAGGCAGGCCAGCGGGGGCGGCGGAGGCGTAAGCCGCGATGGTGAGGAGAGTAGCAAAGGAAACCTTCATTGTGATGGTATCAAGATGTTGGATATTTTAAAAGAATGACTGGAGTCGGAATGATCCAAGGGAGTAGTGAGGGAATGACTGAGGTGTGGAAAGAAGAAGGTTTACGGAGTGCAGCTGGTACTGGCTTTATACTGAGGCCAAGCACCCTTCTCACCATCATCCAACTTTCCCTGATGACTGACTTTTGTCTCTCCATATTGCAACATCTAGCAAGTGCTGACCAATAGACCCATCTGCCAATCTGCCCCGGCGGGTCGGCTCCGTATCAAGGGAGTCGAACAAGTAATATTACGGCTAGTCGGCTTCTCACTTTTTTGAAGCTACGAGTGGAACTCCAGCGTGTCAAGCCTAATCCGGTTTGCTGGGAGGGTCCTGGAATGCCCAGAATGGAGTCTTTGTGGGCTCTCTAGGCCCAGGGTCTTTCCATGAAAAGCTCTCATGACAGATAGGGATAGGCAGAAGGGATATGGTGCTATCTCTTCCTGGAATCTGCATTCCTCATGGGATGGGCATATGTGGGTATAAACGGGAACTGCGATACCAGCCCTGCCACCATGAATCTCAGTAAAGAATAGTATCGGCGGAAAATCATCGAAACCTAATCACTGCATCGTCGGATGGCACGCATCACTGCTTTGGGATCATCGAGCTAGAGATCATCGGATGCCCGCTCCATACTGAAGGCGATGCAAGCATGCAAATTATGATCTGCAGATATATCCTCAAGGTGGATGTTGTTTAAGGTTTATCATCATTCGATCGTGCGGTATGGCTGGCTAGCGCGAGCTTATATGGGCCTAGCACCGCCGAATATCTCCGTCCCAGCAGTCGATGGTGCCGCCGATCTCGAGCTTGGGCCAGACTCGCGGCGCCATCGTGGGAGCTCCGCCCGTCCGGCAATAAATAAATAACACAATTTTGAGTCAATTGTCGGGTATGACTTTGTGATAATTGGCTGCGAGGTGGGGAGCAACCGGGCTCCTCTGTTGGTTTTCACAGGCCTCATTAGCGGGATACATCGGGATGTACAATCGATAGGCGTCATCATCAAGTATTCGGTGTACTATATTTTCAAAGTTCTGAGACAAGAAGTCAGGGAGGGACATGAAGAGATCGTCGCTTGGTGGCGTCCACTGGGGGCAATGAAATGCCGAGCAAGAGACGGTGGTTGAGTGGTTAAGGTTGATGCCAACACGCCGAAAAGAGCCAGGGGAACCGCGTCCGCACCAATGGGCGCACACGTGGGCCCTCGTGACTCCACCGCGGCCCACCCCAGCTCAGCATTCAGGGACCTCCCAACACCCACAGCGCCTAGAAAAAGTCCCTGTACTCCGTACTTGCCCCAGAAGGCCCTGAAAATCCGTGGCGAATCCCTGAGGTTGTCTCGGAAATGGTCAGCACGATAACCCCATTCGCCTTGGTGGGCTAAGTATCTAACCAAACTTCCTCCTTTCCCCTAATCATTATTTGATCTTGTTTTCCAGATCGTATTTCGCCCACTCCCACTTGCAGCACCATAGATGCCCCCGAAGGCCACCTGCCCGGCAGTCCTATGGCTCATTTGCCCGAAGCTTCGGGGGAAGCCACCTGCATCATGGCTGGCGGTGATGGTACACTATAAACAGAGTTTTGATTGGTTGACATTATCGTTCAATAGTCTTAGCAGACATCCACCCTCTAGAGGTACGGGGAAGGATACCCGGCAAGCCATAATGCAGGGTCGTATAACCTCCAAACGTTTTCTCTGACCATCGATGCATCTTGCCTTCACGGACACAGTCCACGTGCATGGAAGATTCCATGCCTTTTCGCGCGGTTCACGACCCCCGGGGACACTCCGGAAATTCCCCGTAGCCGCTAAATCGATTTCTCAATGAACTAGCCCGACAATCCCAATCTTAGCCCCACTCCGAATATCCAGACCTCTTCGACGGATGGAGAACGACATCATCCGTGCGAAAAGGCGCCCGCAATGAGGGCACGGGTTCTTCGATTGACTTTCAGGCCCCCTTCGTCCTGCTCAGCTGGGCTCATTTCCGATAACCGCGTCTGAATGGCTCCCGCCTACTCCGTAGTCTGTACTCTGTACTCCGTATTCGATCCTAATCACGGGTCGATCCACTTTTTCACTCATTTTCGCAGATTTTACGGAGTACTATCGACGGAGTTCATAGCTTTTCTTTGGGTCAGGAACGAACCTGTGTTCTGTACGTCCGCCCAGCCCGAGAAAACTAAAGTGGATCTCGTAAACAATAGCCCTGTGTCTGGCTTTGATCGCTGGTTCCTGGATGAGGCAATCTGCCCATGCCAGGCATTTATTGTCTCTCTGGACCAACTTTAACGTAAACTTGTCAATAATAAATCACTAGTCATACATGTTCTCTATCCTTGACTGTCGGGGCAGTAATGGGACAGTAATTTCATTGGGTCATAGTAAGTGGAAAAGAAGAGGAGACCCAGCTCATTGCTATCCAATAAAGTTATTCGTGGTCAAGGGCTTGGGTCAAGCTCATCTGTCTTGGGGAATCATTTCCGGGCACCGCCGCACTACGAAGTATATCAGTGTTTCATTTTCTGGGCAGGAAACTCACTCTTTCTTCCGGTCAAGATGCCTCTCCCGACTCATCCGGCCGATCCAAGACACTTTCTCCTGCCCGTGGATAATGAACTGCGGGCCGATTGAGATCGGACCGTAGCACCTCTGCGTGATTACGCGCGGAGATGGGCGGGCTTCACATGTCAGGTCTTTGTCGAGTAATCCAAGACCCTGAAGTTTTGCTTTTTGCCCCCGGAACGGCTGATATTCTGGTCAGCGGCTATGATGGAGCCCCTTCTCACTAGATCCAACTATGACCCAGAGATGCGGGTCGGTGGCGGCGTCTCCGTGAATTGATGGTGAGTGAGGCTGAGCGCTAGTCATTCGAGTTCGGCTTTTGAAAACTCAAAAAAGTACCTGTGGGTCCTACATTTCTTTGAGTCGTGTTAACAATTATCCGGATAAAATAATATCCTATCATTGGTATAAGGAAATTGGCGTGGATGTTCAACGATTACCTTTCTCTCATGGCTCTACGAGAGTAATATGAAGCCCTGGCACCTGTCATGTGTGGAATCTTTGTACGGAGAAGTAGTCCCATAATATGGAGCCAGCCAGCGCCATATTGCACAATATCGCTGGCTTCAAGAACGGACTGTGTCAGGAAAGACTGAAGCTTCATGACGCCCTGTCTTGCCCACAGTCAATTTATCATCTAGCCTGGAGAACAGTTCTTCTTTGGCCACAAAACGTCCTGATTTCCATATTCTCTATCGACCCAACACATTTCCAACTGAATTAAAACATTTGCCTGAAACTTTATCCTGGTCCAACGCTAGTAAAAAGCCTTAGTCTGTTCTCTGACCAGCTAAGCCATCCCCGTGTCTAGTTGCATTGACACGGGAAGAAGAGGGGTTTGACGCCAGGTGGGCACTGGGCCGTAAAGCAGCGATTACCAGAATGCTCATTTCACTCTGAGACTTCAGGAGAGGAAAGTCTATTCACTGGTATTCGAATCACGCAAGCACTACGAAGGGTATTTTTTGCCGTTATTGCAAGTTTTAGGACATACCTGAATGGTTCTAACAAAAATGGGTTCAAGCACTGGCTGCCCGAAGTAAACGCTGGTCGGGGCCGTATAATCATAGTAGGAAGTCGGGAATTCCCGCACAAGTCGCGATCGTTAGATGACTCCAGTTTCCGCGAAAGAAAGGCCGTTCATTTTGCTCTCAATGTTTGCAACAGGAAAGTTTGCAACAGGCCAGGGGTTCAATTCGAGTAGCCACGGATTATAACACCCTCTCTATACATGTCGGCCTTATATTGATTGTCCAAGGCTCAACTCAATACGGAGATGATGGGTTCTCTAAGACCCCAGCAAAACTGAGGGGCCTAAAAGGTTTTCTGGGAAACAATGATCAGTTGTCTACCTCTATTTTGAACCGGAATCGCTAGCAAAGTTACTAATTTCCAATGCCTTTCATTCTAGTCCTTCGGTTTCAGTGGATATTTTCCACGAGTTCACCAAGATATATTTTTAACATGACTCCCCACGACATTTCCCGTATAAACGGAACCTGGCCCAAAACCTCACGCCATCAAGCATGCTTTACCGCCACGATCACGAGAATAGCCCTTCCTGCTAGAGTCATGTTTTTCCTTTTGTCGATTGTCGCTTGTTTAAGGATATTCGGTGTCAGTCTCGACCATGCGGCGCTGCCAGTCTCCAGCTTGGAAGTCGAGAAGTCGTCGCAGAGGTGGACAATGACAAAGTTATTGATAAAGTGTTGATTGTCTTTTCAAAATTGTCAATTCGCCGGTTCAGATCTTTGACATCGGCATTGATCTTGGTTATCGCCAATCTTTCGCCCCGTTTGGCACTGAGCACGAACTAGCGGACAGCGCGGATACATCCTCTGGCATATCAGTCCTCTGTGCCATGTTTCTGGGTAGAATTAAGCACCAGCCAGCCCTTTTTGCAATATCCTCATACATCGAAGTGGACTACTGGGTAACGTGGATTACTGTTGGTCTTCTGTCAGGGGAGGATCTCTGTGCGTCCGTGGCAGTTACAGCTATCGTTGCCATCTCGCCCATATAATAGTATCAGACGGTATCGCTTCAAGCTACGAGTGGTATGAAGTAATGGCTGCAGAACCTTTAATTGGCAAAATATCTAACAAGAAAAAGGCTTTTACCAAATAAAAGTTATTTGAAGCTTCTTTCGATTTTTGGCCTGTGGGTTGTCATGATTTCGCACTTCTAGCTGGCCAGCGATGAAGGCGTCAGCTCAACTGAACTACTACATGTCATGGGTGACAAATTATCGCAAAGAGTACGTCAACTGAATATTATAGTTTTTGTGCGATAACCACAATTCGTGGCATCGACAAAGCCACGCCATGCACTGCCTCCATCGAAACATGTGTTAACAGTTGTCGGACATTCTTCGCATCATCGGCCATATCTTTTTTCTCCAGGGACAGTGAAATCTCATCCAAAGTCGCCAAACGTTGCTCTGCGTTTGCCGTAGCAAGCTCCATGCGGTCCTGGAAATGATCTAATCGAGGCTCGGCAAACCCACTCTGCTCTAGCAGTGCGGGCAAATTCAACACCCACTCATGGCGACCATTCGAGTAGACGAATGGCGCAGACGGTCGAACGCGGGCGTTTTCAGCGTAGGGTCAGCCTTTTTCACATGGGTGTCTGGGTAGTTGAGATCATCCCACTGGATGTACCCACCAGCTTTGAGTAGGCGGGCTACTTTTTGGATGATGGGAACCGGGTTACTGTTCTGCACCACAAGAATGTGAAGGCGGAGGTGAACGATGTCAAATTTGCCAGGTTAATGCTCTGGTACGGGGGCAAAGATATTCCACTGGTTGAGAGTGAGTCGTCTGGGTATCCATTGAATTGGCGGGGTATTGGACAGATCAGTGTCCCAGCCATGGAGGGTTGCAGTGGGAAGTTCACGGGCGACGTCAAGAAGCCATATCGCGGTTCCTGTACCAACGTCCGCAATGACTGGGTTTGAGGGAATAGGGATCGAAGGGTGAATATTGAATTGAAGGGATTCTTTCGGAAGAAAAAATTGAAGATTCAGGCAACTAGCCGCGCTGTAGCCTCGGCCAAGCATATAGCCTTTGCTTTCTGCGAGATGAAATCCACGTTTAATTTACAAAATCTGACCAAGTATCTCCTGGGTCAATGCCACTGTCTCGTCGATCCGATTCAAGAACAGACCACAGTGACTGGATGCCAGCTCCTTGACAATCCATGACTGCTGCGTGGCCGCCATCATCCCGAATTGTGCCTCCTTTGGCACGGCACGATCTTCCGTGGTAACAATGAATGCCAACCGTCCCCGAAGCGCCTCATCCGCCCAGGCCGGATGGGGCTGGGGCGATATGAAAGGCAAAGTCGCATGTGGCTTGAGATTTGCGGTCAGAGACTTGGCCATCGCTGGGTCGACATCGGCAGCAAAATTGTTGATCGGGTCATCAGCTACATTGAGATTCGCTGACGGCTGTTCATGGGTCAGCAAAATTGAAGAGCAATGTCGTCCATATTTGATAGCCGCCAAACATAGGAACACTGACCTGGTCGAGTAAAATCCAAGGGGGTATATTTCCGCCCTGGAGACCAGCACAACTGAGTCCTTCGGGCACGATGAAGGCTCCTAGGGAAAGCAATCCAACGACACCGCCAACTTTGCCTTCCTGAGTCCGCTGCGACTTGGCTAGCCCAGTGGCCGCTGCCGCGCCGGGCATGCCAGCGTAGGAGTGCAGGAAGAGCAATACATCTTTCCCTTCATCCTCTACGAGCGGACGAAGCATAGCAGTAATAGCCTCGGTGTCAGCTTGGCAGTCAGTTAGGGTCGGATCCTTGGGGTCTAAAGAGACATAGTCTGCGTAGCGAACATCGAAGCCGACAACCGTGAGCGCTTTGAGGAATGGCTCATAGAAAGCCTTGGTGATCCAAGCTCCAGGAACAAAAAGGATGGTAGTCATGGTTTGAAGTTCGCTGATATTTATGTTTCCAATGAGGGGTGTGCTAAAAGGGAAGCCGGCAAGCCGGCCGAAGAACGGATCTCGCCCGAATATAATGCGTAGTTCCAATTCGATCCATTCACAAAGAGATGGATTCCTTCTAGCGCTAACGAGCAACTCAGAAATTTCCATTTCCATCCTGCAGGGGTTGACGTGTTTTATTTTAATTAGCATCGCCCCGATCGCTCCGAATCAACCCTTGGCGATCGGGATGCGAGTTGGGGTCGAAGCCAGGAACACCAACCACAGGTACAATTGTGAATTCAAGGGTGGAAAGACGAGATTTTGGAGTATATTAATCCAGGAGCCCTCCGTCTCTTAATCCTTTTGTTCTTTTGCAGTGAATGTCCTGATAGCTCAGCCCCTCTCCCCTCGATTCCTTCCAGTATGGATCTGACTCCGCCGGCCGGTATCAATCTTAATGCCTCCCATCAAACACAGTTGAGAGCAACGTGCTCAGTCACTTACAGGCTAGCAATAGTTGCTGTTGCTCTGCGCTTGTACTGTCGGTTGAATATTTCTAAGGTCAAATTATGGTGGGATGACTATGTTATCTGTACTTTTCTTGATATAGAATTCCATTGATCTCCGAATAGCTCTGAGTACCTCTTTAGCTTGCAAGGTTTCCTTTTCTGACTGCTTTTATACCAGGCTTTAGCCACAGAAAACTTGGTTGATATGATTACCTGGATCCAAGAGGCGTCGGCACTCATATCTATCGCTGGGGAATATCGGGCGTCTCGCACTTCTATATCAATCTCTTTGTCTGCGAAATATTGTAAACGCTATCTCTCTGTTGCACCAAGTACTCCATATTACTATTCTTCTGGCGTATCTTCGGCACCTCTAATATCCGCATACCAATATATATCCTGGCATCCCTCATCACGGCCTGGGGGCTTGGTGTGGTATGTGCAAGGCCGCTTCATTACCTATTACCACAGCGATGAATCTTTAAGCTTATAATACCATGCAGATACCATCGACCGTCTTTCAATGCATACCTCTTCGGGGGCTCTGGGATTATTTTATTACAGCCCACTGCGGTGTAAACATCAACTCCTTTTTCATAGGCAACACAGTTCCAAACGTCATCACAGACTGGGCTTTGTTGATTCTACCCCTGCCTTATGTGTGGAGAATTCAACGAAACACTGTTCATAAGCTCGCGCTATCTGGAGCTTTCGCAATGGGAGGATCGTATGTAACACTTTTTTTCATCGCCATTTGTTTCTTCTGCCGTGCTAATAGGCGCAGTATTGGCTGTTGGAAGCATACAAGACGCCATCGGTGGATGTAACGTGGGTTTTCATCGGACCTCCACATGGACTGCAGTAGAGACAAATATTGGCATTGTTTCAGGTAGTTCTTCCCCCAATCTCTCCTCTCATGATCTAACTTCCCTAATCATGTGAAGCCTGTCTGCCTTTGCTTCGACCCTTCCTTAGACGGAGCGCCTGCCACACGGAGGCTAGTGAGGGCGACACATATCAACTATCTAACCGATAGGAGAGATCGTTGTTATCAGGATAGAGTGGATACAACACTAAATATGATGGACATATGTCTGGGATAGATGGGACGACGAGTGTAGAGTTTGTCTTATGGTTATACAGTTCTCTATTTTTCAACAATATTATCGAAATACACAGTTGATGTAGAGCTGCAGGCCTAGGGTCGTTGGCGAACAAAGGTGTTGTTAACATTAGGTTCATGTAGAAGACATGTGTTGCACACTGCTACTTATATGTCGTTGACGTATGAGATATGTCAGATACGTACCTAGGCCAACTCCAACAGTTTATATATCGCAATCGTATCGTTGATTGATCCCCTTGCCCTTATATAGGCTCAGATCTATCGAGAGGATCGAAGACATTTATGAGTTGAGAGCGGCAAGTCAGTTGACGAAGTGATTGCTAATAACCCCTGGCTCTTTCTTCTTATTAGTCGTATATTCCTTTACTAAATTAATAATCTGTTGAATGATAGCTCTAACCTATAACAAGATATTAAATGCGAAGAGCTGAATATATTTATATAAGTTTCCTGATATGGCCAGTTCCTAGTTCCTCCTGGTACGTCATGAGCTTAGATCCTATCATTAATATAATTCGGTCCTAACACCCAATAGGACATACTCATGATTGTTGCCTTCAGTCGTATAAATCTTCTTCTCGTGATTGTAATATCTTTCAGTACTACAATCACTCTGGATCCTATACATGAGCTGTTCCCTTAGTCCCTGCCGCGCAGTTTCCATCGTGACTCGTTCTGTTACAGTTCGATGAATATTTTATGATTCAAGTTCAAGATATCTAAAAATTATTTTAGCAGGTTTTCTTGCGGTGCTTTTTACCACCCCTTGACCGTTGTTGCAGTGGGTCGTTGTGCCAGTGAGATTCCCCCCGCTCATAGTTCCAGAAGCCGGGGAACCAAAGGTCAGACATGGCGATCGTTGGCAATTAGGGTTTCATTAAACTTGATATCTGACCGACTTGGTGCTAAATGCTTTGAAATTGAATGACCAATGTTTGGGTATGACGGATGAGGAAACTCTATCCTCGCCTGGACCTGATTTGGTTGTTTGCTGGTTTGGTGGTGTTGGGTGTTGGTGCTCATTGTGGTTGGCCGAGACCCAAGAACACTCCATTAGTAACAGGGTTAGTAACGTGGAAGCAGCCGTCATTGGTCTTATCTCCGAGCGCACTGGCCAAGATCCCATTGTAGAAGTTTCCCACTGAGAATTACCGAGCCCCAATCACATATAGTAGGTGGCGTACAGAAGGGGATCTGGCGCTATCGGCTCGAACAATGGCTGCTATTGGGGAGTCACAGGAGGATCGGGCCTCCATCAAAACGGCATGATGGGAGTCGAAGACTGCATTCTGTAGCGCTTATCGACCAAGCCAAGCCTTAGACCCATGGGCCACGGCGCTTATCTCTCATTTCCCCCCCTTTCCTCCTTTCCTCCCCTTTTAGCGGTGCCGTTATCGGGGACTTGCAATTAGCGTTTTGCCCGTCCGAACTACTTCCCATCGACTCAACCAATGGTCGCGTGCTCTGCAGGCTTACGCCATCTCCAGACTCCACCGAAACTGCCGTCTGGCCCAATTGTACTCGAGACATTGGACGGGGTCGGTTACTATCTTTCCGCCACCTCCTGTACCTATTTTTCGCCTCATATCTTTCTCCGCACTTCTAGCAACATGCTATAGATTTTCTCTCTCCTCTCCTTTCCTCCCTAGGGGTCCTCTAATCGCCTGGTCAGGTATCGGACCCCGATAATTCAGCTTAATTGATCGCTCTAGTGTCGGTTGACCAATTTGACTCCCGTCAAAGCCATCCGCTTCTCATATGCTTCTCTCGTAACCTCACTCTTCTCTTCCTCCTCCTCCTCTGTTCCTCGCTTGGGGACTCTCGACCACCTTCCTCAATTCGACGGAGAACATGCCCGTATGACGAGCGCCAATGTCTCTGGCAGCGGATTCGGCCTTGCCGAACGGGCCGTCAATCAGTTTGCAGAGCATACCGCCGTGGCCTGCCTCATCGGCATCGCCTGGTACAATGCCCTGGAGTTGATCGTTCTTTGCTTCGCGACCTTCAAGCGCTATGGCGGCTGCTACTTCTGGTGTCTGCTCATCGCCTCCTTCAGCATCATCCCCTTCGGCCTTGGATACCTCCTCATCATCTACGACATCTATGATAACCTCTTCCCCGTCGCGATGGAGCTGATCGCCTGGGTGGGCATGGTGACCGGGCAGTCCCTCGTGCTCTGGTCCCGACTCCATCTCGTCGTGCACAGCCAAAGCGTCCTTCGCTGGACCCTCGCCATGATCATCGTCGACGCCATTCTCTTCCACATCCCCGCCGCTGTGCTCGAACTCGGCTCCCACTCCAATCAATCGGCCCGCTTCACTCCGGCCTTCAATATCTTCGAACGCATCCAGCTTATCGCCTTCTCCCTGCAAGAGGCCGTGCTATCCGCCATCTATTCCTGGGAAGCTGTGCGTCTCCTGAATCTCCGCCCGCGCGGCCACTACCGCGGCACTCTAGTCCAGCTGCTAGTCGTCAATCTGGCCATGATCCTGATGGATGCAGCCATCATCGGCGTCCAGTATTCCGGCCTCTTCGATATTCACGTCACCCTCAAGGCCTTTGTCTACAGCGTCAAGCTCAAGCTTGAATACGCCATCCTCGGCAAGTTGGTCATCTTTGCGGAGGCGAGCGGCAGCAACTCCGCGCCCACCGACCTGTCCGATTTCGTCGATCTCTCCTTCCACCCGAACCAATATCCTGCGGATAGCGACAGCCAGGCTCGCATGTGTGATACCCCGGAGTACCAACTTCACCACCGCTTGCACGGGTCCAAGCAGCCCGACGATCCGCGGTCAAGCCTTTCGGCCACGACTAGCCCGAGTAACGAGATCCCATGATAGAACGACTGTACATAATATCTTTTTTTTTTCGTTTGTTTTTCTCTGTTGCTTTCTAGTTGGGCAATCTGGGTTACTTTACATACCGTCAATACCCCTGTACATAGAGCCCTATCAATACATGACCTGCATCAGACCGTGGATCTTCATCGGAAGAGGGGATCCAACTCCCCCGCTCCTCCTCTCGTCGGATGCCGCCGTGCGCATCGGCGCTGAGAAAAAAAAAACACAACCCAACAAATAAGTCAGGAAACCATATTGCCTCGCCACTAACTCCAGGTAGCCCGCTCTCCCACCGATCTCGCGAACCCACTATCCCCGAGTCTCAACCAGGGCCACACCCATCTGTCCAACAATGTCGCTCGTCCCATTGACGCCCGCGCAGCTCGACCAAGCCGCTGCCCGCTGCCTCGCCCTCCAACAATCCGCCCAAGACCTCCACGCCAAGCGGCCCTTCGCCGCCCTCCTGCTCGCCCCAGACAATGAGACCCCGCTGATGTCGTCGCTGTCGCTGTCACACGTCCGCCACGCTGAGGCCGAGCTTGCCCGCAATGCCGCCGACAACTACGCCTGGGACTATCTGGCCCAGTGCACGATGGTCTCGACCTGGGAGCCGTGCGCCATGTGCGCGGGCGCGCTCTACTGGGCGCATATCGGCCGCTTGGTGTACCTGGCGTCCGAGAAGACGCTGCAGGCTCTCATCGGCGCGGGCAACCCGGAGAACCTGACGCTCGATTTGCCATGCCGAGCGGTTTTCGACGCGGGACAGAGTCCAGTCGAGGTGCTCGGGCCGCTGGTCGAGGGCGGGTGGGAGGACAGGGTCGTGCAGGATGCGAGACGATATTGGACGACGCATACATAGAAGCATACATGGACGCGGGAACTAGGGAGGATGCGAGAGGCACATGAATGGGAAAAGCAACGAGGAAAGGCGGACGAGCCTCGAGATACGGAGGGTCATACGAGGAGGCAGGATGGCGGGGTTTGTGCAGGGCTGGTGCGACGAAGGTCGAGAGATCGACGGAGCAGGCGGCCTCGAAGCCAGCTTCTTGCATGGCGTTGTGTGGTGCCTCAACACGCTTGCAATCATTGGGGCACCGGGTTTTCTTTGCATGCCGCGAGTTGCGATCGTAGTTCTTACATGTCTCCAGTTTTCACCGTCCGGTGGAGTACGACGGATGTGTGAGAGACCCGCCTGCGAGAAGACTTACGGGAAGACTATGTACACACGGAGTACTCTATTGACGTACAATAGTCACGGAGCCTCTGCGGGATTTGAGGGATCGGTTCTTCCCCTTTCTTTCTTCTCTAATTGTATTAAATTACCCTTCAGAGAATGGAACTAGATAATTGAACTAGATAATCGAGTGAGCATAGTCCGGGTCTACTCCACTGTGGATCGACTCGAGAAGCTTTCTGCAACATACCCGACAACCACATGGGAATCTTAGAGGCACTCGCGCAAGATTTGTCACGAGAGCAGCAGCGCTTGGCCTGTTCCAGAAGGAGTCAATGTGAGCTCCGATGGGACGGGGTGGCTCGATGCCGCGCTGCAGTTGCACAGCCCCAAAGCCACAACGTATTGGGGACGTGGGACGGGCTGGGTATGTTTTCCTCCTTTTTGTGATTTCTTGAAGGTCCCCACCTCCGTTTGCAAGTGGCTGTGTAGAACAAAGCGAGTACGAAGTGGCTCGAGAAAAGTCACTTGGTGTTGATTAGTCGGAGCCCGAGAAAACAAGAAAAGCCCCCGGTAGTCAATCAATAGTCTGGTGGAGGGGACTGGGAGGTGAAGGCAAATCCGCCTGCGTTCGGTTGCCATGCAGGAGATGCAGCATTTGGAATTGCCATTCGGATCCTGAGTGGTGCCATGTCATCGACGAAACCTCTTCCGATTGACGTCAAGCTGATGCGGAGGAGCAACATCCTGGTTTCAAGGCACAGAGTTTGGGAGAGCGAAAAAAAAAAAAAAAAAACTAGGTCATGGAACGCCCCCTCTCTCTAGTCCTCCTTTGGGGTCGACGACCCACAAATCTTGCTGGCGTGGGCCATGGAGAGCGCGCGGGTGTGCCAAGCGCAAGCGGTGCTCCAGCTAAGTCTTGCAGATCAAGGCGCTCGATGCAGTTTAACGCGGAGGGGCCCGCAGCCACTAGTGTTGAGCTCGACTCGATCTGGAGGATCCAGGAGCCTGGAAAACCTAGCAGCCTTATGGACGGGGCCCATCTGGGCAGCGGCCTCCTCCAGCCGAAGGACGAGACCAGGGAAAAGAGAATACCAAGGAGCCCAATGGCCCAGCCACTGCCAGTCGAGATCCCAATTGAACCTGGGTCGAGACGGCGAGGCAAATCAGTCGGATGAAGAAGCGCAATTGGGGGAATCGGAGTTCCGTGCGCGAGACGACAAGATGACGTCAAGGCGGTGGTTGCGTCAAGCTGGCAAAATTCACGGGGAAGGAGCTCCCCGTTTGTTTCGGTAATGCGAAGTACCCCAGAGTCGAATGGTACTTGGGTCCAGTAGGGGCCCCTGCTAGCCCCGGGAGGTACTGGGGTACCTCATCGTACCCTCACGTACGGGTTCGCTGGTTCGAGAGGTTAAACTAGGCTGCTGGTGCTGGTGCGGCTAGCAGCCGCTCTTTTCTTGTTCCAGTAGGGATACGCTGTGGTGGCCGGTTGATCTGACGCTCGAATGGTTTAATAGTCGTCATCCCTGCTTTACGACCTGCTTCCTTTTTCTTGCCTCCGCTCTTCTTCCTCTCTCCCTCTCCCACTCCCTTCGTCACATACTTTGCTTTTACTTCCCTTCATTCCAGTGATACCCACCCCTTGTTTACCATCCTCCCATCCAAGGAGCACCTAACATACAACGGAGTAATTGCTAATATCCTACACACACACCCCCACCCCCCCAAAATACCTTGTGAGTATATCCCCATTGCTGCCATGCCTGGAATACCGAGAAGGACCCGCCCTTCCTGTTTGTTCGGCTTGCAAACCCCCAGGCGGAGTCGACAAGGGATCCATTTGCTAACACTCCGGGGCTCCCAGTAATATCACCTTGACATCTTTCCCTGGTGCCCGATCCTTTCAACGATCATCACGGCCACCATCATGTCTTCCAAAGCTGTGAATGTGCCCACCGATACCAAACAGAAGGAGAAGGTATGTGGGATAATGCACTCGGATTGAAATTCGGCTTCAATGATGTGGAAGGTTACTGAGAACAAAAACAAACAGGATATCAACCAGAAGCTCCAGCTGTTTGGGATCTATCATGGTACGTCAATGCTGATGCCTGCCCAGGGAGGATACTTCTATTGGACCTGCCACTCATTTATCTCTCTACAATAGCATTCAAGAATAGTAAACTCCCTTCGGTTAGTCGCAATCGCAATGCCACATCGGACCAAATAGGCGACGACCTTTCTCCATATACTAACCGAGCCTCTTACCGTCTCGCAGAACAAACAGTGTGATGTCGCCTTGAACAGTGCTCTGAACTCCAAGGCGCTCTCCTCGCCCCCGGATGGGCTCTCCAGCGAAGGCAAGGTCCTGGTGAAGGACGTGCGCAATGTCATTGAACAGGCGAAATTGATGCTCCTGTCCAAGAACGAGGGTGAGCTGTTGCAAGAGTTCATCTGGCAGGCCCAGCAGATCACTGCCGGTGGTGCCAAGGCGCCTGATATGCCGGTCACCAAGGAAGCTGGCAAGCAGGATGCCAACAAAGCTGTGGATGGCCTCAAGACCCTGGGCACTCTGCTGATCACCAATGGGGAATTCCGCAAGATCTGTGAGTTGGAAATTTGACTCTGGTAAAGTATCAGCTTCGTCCTAACAATTCCTAGTGAGTGATGCGATGATCCTTCTCCGTGACATCGCCGCCGATGCTTCTCAGAAGGTCGCAAACCAAGTTCGTCCGTCCGAGGAGCAGCTCGCTCATATTGATGAGCCTGCCGAAGAAAACACCTGGCACGAGAAGCCCAACATCTCCAAAGAGGATATGAAGAAGCGTTTCAAGAAGAAGGGCGTATGTCAAATGGATGCCTTGGATTAAACGAAACGCACGATATACTAATTTTCATTCCAGGACAAGGACAGCGTCGCCTCCCCTTCGATCGCTGAGACTGCGGAGACCGCCGAGACTGGTGACAATGCCTCCGTAACCCCCTCAGAGATGAGCCGCCGCAAGAAGTATGCCAAACAGACTCGGGAGTATCTATCTGAGAAGATCCCCAAGGAGCGCCGCGAGCAGGCCATTTGGCGCCTTAAGAAGATGGTCATTGAGATCCAGGGCCACGCCGATTGTAAGATCTCTGTTGAAACTCAATATCTAGATAAAGCCCTAAATGCTGACAACGTTGTGTAGACCAGCAAGCCGTCGAGACCTTGCTGTCCATGGCGGAGAAGTATGCCGGTCACACCAAGACTGCTTCCGCACAGAGTGGCACTGCTGTTAGCGATATTCGTTCCACTGATGCTGTGAAGGCTGTTGAGCACAACCTGCGTACCCTTATCGAGCGCTTTGCCAACAACACCTCCCTGTCCGATTTCTTCGAGTCGCTGAACAACATTTACCGTGATGCAGACAGCGACCCCGAGCTGCGTGGCTGGTTCAAGAATATCGATGTTTACATCCGCAAGTGCCTGCGTGAGCAGGGCTTCATCATGGAAGAAGACTCCAACCGTCAGTGGAACGAGCTCTATGACAAGGGTCGCTACTTGCTCCGGGAGCGCTACCGGACCCACACCGACCGCATCGTGGACGAGACCAAGTTCCTTGCGGAGCAGTTTGACAAGGACCCACTGAACAAGGCTCTTGCCGAGTCGGTGCAGAAGCTGTTCCAAGACCTGGGCCGTGATGCGGGTGGCAAGGTTGTTTTCAAGAAGCACCTGCTTAAAGACATCCGGGACATCATTATCCCCGGTATTGTCGAAAATGTTCGCTACATTCCCATCCCTCGTATTGAGGTGTCTGATCCCATGGTCGACGTTGTGGTCGAGAACCTCACTATTGAGAGTGACAACCTGATGCCCAATGTTGTCGAGTTCGGTAGCGATAACTACTTCCGCTGGGGTCGCAAGAAGGTTACCAACAAGCGGGACAACAAAATCATGATTGCTATGTCCGGCATTCAGGCCGATCTTCGTGATGTGAGCTACTACATCAAGAAGAAGCAAGGCTTCCCCTCAATCACCGACACGGGTGTAATGGACATCTTCCTTGGTGGTGATGGCTTCAGCTTCAAGGTTGCTGCTTCTACTGTCAAAAATGGTGACAAGCAGCACTTCGTCAAGCTTGACAAGGTGTCTGTGAACATTAAGAACATGGATATTAAGTTGAAGAAGTCGAAGCATAAGGTTCTCTTTGCTACTTTCAAGCCCATGCTTTTCCGTGTGGTCCGTCCGGCCCTGGAGAAGGTCGTCGAGGCGCAGATCCGCGAGGCCTTCAAGAACGCTGATGCATTTGCGAACGAGATCCATACTGAGGCCGTCCGTGCCCAGGAGGCCGCTCGTGAAGACCCAGAGAACGCTCCCAGCATCTTCTCCCGATACGCCGATGCCGTTCGTGCCCGCACCCAGGCCAAAGCTAAGGCTGCCGAGAATGCTGTCAAGCGAGACACCAAGGTCCAGACTGTCATGACCCTGCACGACTCTATCTTCCCGGATGTCAAGCTGCCTGGTGGCATTTCCAACAAGGCCACCGAGTACGCTGACCTGGCCACCAAGGGCCAGAAGTGGGAGTCGCCCATCTTCAGCATCGGCGACGCTGCCGAATCCACTAACATCCCCGCCTCCGGTACTATCACCCGCAAGGCACACACTACCGCCGAGGACGGAGCTGCTGGTACCACGGCCGGCGCTGGTGCGGCCGGTGTTGCCGCTGCTGCTGCAACCAATGGCACAACCAAGGCAGATGGCTACCCGTCTCGCGGCTTTTCGGATGAAGTCGACCAGGCCTTCGTCAATGACAAGACCAATGACCTGAGCAATGGTGTCAAGGCCGGCACAAATGGCACTACACACGTCACCAATGGCTCAACCTCCGTTGTCTAGAAAATTTGCAGCAGGAACAGCCTGCCAGGAACGATACAATGTTTGACGGCATTTCCGGAAAAGCCCGTACGAGTCCTGGATCACCCTGAATGTCCTAGTTTTTTGATGCCTTTCGCAATTGCTTTTCTCGTTTGTGTGACTACGCTATGATTTCCCCCTTTTGCACTTTCTGATGCGTTTTCTCCTTCCTGTTTCGTGTATGAGTATGGCTTCTTGTTCAGTCGGTAGCCTAATACATAATGCCACCGTTGTTCTGCGAAACTAGAGCTCTCCACAGAAAGTGATATAGATATACATCGTAAGTATACACTCAATCTCTGGTTGATTTAGAAAAATGATTGTTTCAGTAAAATGTCATTCATTGTCGTCTAGTATCTGATAGTAACATGCCTTCCGCTGTATCAACGGGTCAGAAATGGCCTAGCCCACCAAGACCCGGAGAATCGAAAGATTTTCTAAGTCGAGCAAGATTTGTTTACTCGCCTTTTTCTTTGATGGTATTTTTTAGCTCTGGTTTCCGTTAAATCGTGTTCAAACACAGTCCTTCTACATCTGCTCAAAGTACTTCTCCCAGCCCAGTTCGCGCAGCTTGGTGCCCTTCTTCTCCATGTTCTCAGCCCGCGCTTCCTCCGCGTAGGTCTCCACCTTGCGCTGGATGGCCGGGTCGAACGAGCCCAGGATGCGAGCGGCTAGAAGAGCGGCATTGATGCTGTTGTTGATGCCGACAGTGGCGACGGGGACACCTATGCGATAATGTGTTAGTTTCCGTTGGACATGTGTGCAGCGTGGGGATGGCAGGGAAGAAGGGTGGCTTACCGCGGGGCATTTGGACAATGCTGTACAGGCTGTCGACTCCGTCGAGCGAGCTGCCCTTGACAGGGACACCGATGACGGGCAAGGCTGTGTGGGCGGCCGCCATGCCCGGAAGATGCGCGGCACCGCCGGCAGCCGCGATGATCACCTTGATGCCGCGCGAGGCGGCCTCGGCCGAGTACTCGGCCATATAGTTCGGTGTACGGTGTGCAGAGGTGATTTCCACCGCGGGTTCGATGCCGAAGTAGTTTTGCAGCAGCTTGAGGCCGGGAACCAGAGTCTTGAGGTCGCTGTCTGAACCCATCACAACGGCCACCTGAGGTGCGGGCTTGGATGGGCCGGAAGGCTGCGCCTTGGTCTTGATGTCGGTGCGCTGGGCACGGATATTATCGACGACGTCAATCAGCGGCTGGATCATGGTCTCGGCTTCGTGCATGGTCGCGGCCGTCACGGTAACATGGCCCATCTTGCGGCCGGGCTTGGCAGCGCCCTTGCTATACAGGTGAATTGCCGCGTTGGGGATAGAGAGGGCAGCCTCTGCAGCCTCAAGGTGGGTGTCGGGGCTGGCGCCGCCAATGATGTTGAGCATGATGGAAGGCTGGCGAATTTCCAGGCTCTTGGCCGGGATGGGGAGGTCCAGAATTGCGCGCATGTGGCTATCGAATTGTGACAGCGCGCAGCCTTCAATGGTGTAGTGGCCGGAGTTGTGGATTCGGCTGGCAATCTCGCAGAGCATAAGGCTGTCATCCTCGAGCAGGAACATCTCCACACCGAAGGCACCCTTGCCCTCAAATGCAGAAACGGCCTTGCGAGCAAGAGCCTGTGCCTCCTGGTTGATCTTGTCTGACACGTTCCGAGCTGGTGCGTAGACCAGCTTGCATATTGAGTCCTCCTGCACAGTCTCAACGGTAGGGTATGACAGGACTTCATCCTTGGTCTTGATAACCATAACGGCGAGTTCCTATATAGGAGGATTGTCAGATGTCTCATTCATGGGGATAGCGCGTGGGGAAGGGAAATATCGTACTGTCTTGAAATAGGCCCACTTCTCCGCATACAACGGGCGATCCTTGAGGGCCTCAAGAGCCTCGGGGATGTCTGCTTTTGAGTTCACACGGAAGTTGCCTAGAATATGATGTCAGGAAATCTGTTGCAGACTTGTTGTGTGTCGTGCGAAACCCACCTCGTCCATCATATGCCATGGTCTTCGACTTGAGCATCATGGGGTAGCCCAATTGTTCGCCCACCGCCGCCAATTCCTCGGGTGTGTTCTGAGTCAATTCACGGTGATCCGCCATGGGAATTCCGTACTTCCGCAGATGTTCCTTCTGGTTGAATTTGTTCTGGATTGTTCGGATCGCCTGCCAGCTGGGCTCAATCCGAACCTCGGAAGCGATCTCCTCAAGGGCATAGGTATCAACATGCTCGATCTCGGCAGTAATGACATCGCAAGTCTTGGCCAATTGGCGCACAGCTTCACGCTCTTTGAAGGATCCCGTCACATGGCCATCGTGAAAGCTGATTTGCTTCGCTGGAGAGTTCTCGGCGTCCAGAACGTTGACTTGGATATTCAATCGGTTGGCGGACTCGACAAGCATGCGACCGAGCTGGCCGCCGCCGAGGATTCCCACCTTAGGTGCGTTCCACATTGCGATTGAGGGGCAATATTCACTTTAATGGTGTGGATTATAGAAAAGTACCGGAAAAGAGTCATTCGCTGCCCCGCCGCCGAAAATTCGCGGAGAGTCACATGATGCTATCGATAAGCTGTGTGCCCGCCCAATCATCAGCACGTGCCATCACCGCCCCAGTTCACAAGTTGATCATCGGCATCTACAGCTTGCAACACCTCAACGATGTCGCTAGGTGCGTTTCCCATGATGCTGTTAAAGAGCGCATCTAACTATATATGAACATCTAGATGAAGAAGCCCTAGAGGCAGTCGCCAATGGCGGTTCGATGGACCTGTATGTGTGAAGCTGGACCAGCAAAGTTATTACCCTGGATCACTCGAGGCTGATAGTGACCTAGAGAGAAATGGACCGGCATGGTCGCGCCACTATTGGAACGCCTGGAACATGTAGGTTATAATAAGGTGAACTCCATCGTGGTGTTTCTGACTGTTTCCCTCCAGAATGTCTACAACGTGTTCCCGATGCCCAAGGCGTCTCCCAGAGCTTATGACGCTCAACCGTTCCTCCAGCCCTCCGAGGCCAGTATGGCTCTGCCAGAAAGTAGCAATAAAGAGAATGCCGCCCCTGGAGGCCCTCAAACCCCTTCTCATCAACAGTCGACAATAGGCTCGTCAACATCAAGCGAACGCGTTCCGGAATCGCAGCCCCAGCCCTCGTCTCAACAAACTAGCGACACGCTTCCGCCTCCTCTTGTGCTCCTTCTAAACTCCATTCGCTCTGCAATCCAAACTCTTTTCGTCAGAAAACCGCCTCACACAATCCAGAGACTCGCTGAGCTTATCCTTCGGCCGACCGCACACTACAGAACACTCCCTGCCTACCTGCGTGCCGTGGATCGTGTTGTATCTGTTACTAGTGGTGCTGATATTTTTCCGTTCAATAGTCCTGCAACCACTGGCACTCAGCCAAATGGTCTCATGCACCCCACCAATAGTGCTGGAACGTATCTGACACCAGACTACTCGTCCGGCCTGGGGAGTGATGAGTCTCTGGGCGGCGCCCTTCTCACGCCGATTCCCTGGTTAACGAATGTCTCGTTTGAAAGCGAAAGTGGAGGTGCATTGCAAGAGGGTATGTTATCTTTGTCTTTTCGCAGTTCTCTCTTGAATATTTAAGAGGTAGTTTTGGAGCCGACATCTAATTTTCAGCAGAAGTTGCGCCCTCGCAGGAGCAAGGCATAGACACGGGTGCCACTTTGGCCATGGAAGGGCAGGAGGCGGAAGCTGGCTCTTCTTCTCCTCCGACGGACACATCGGACGAGGTTCCCCATGCCCGTGGTCCGCCAGTCGTGGGTGTCGAGGACCTAGGATTGCAAGACGGAAAGGACCTAGAGGTGAAGCTGGATGAGCAGGGTGCTAAAGATGGCACGACGGGATCTTCTAGCACCGATGCGCCGCAGCCTAATGACGAAACTCACTCTGCTGATCAGGATGGTGATATTATTCTTGACGACAGCAAACCCAAGGAGGAAATCAACGTTGAAGACACGACAGCAGCTGCGCCCCAGACGGGCGAGGGGAGGTCCGAGTCTGCTGGTGATTCCACGCCAGCTACGAAGGCCGAGTAAAAAGATGGACATTGTTTGCGATAGCATCTTTCTTTTGCCTGCTATTTGCCAACACTCTGGCATCATGATTTATGACCTGCAAGACTACTTGTTATGATGATCATATAGTAATTGATCTGAATTGATATCGCCGTATCGAGTTGTTACACGAGTATGCCATAGTTCACCACTAGTGTAGTTCACCACGGTTCTTTGAGCAGATTCATATATCCTATTGATTGAAGTTGGATTTCCGGAACTCTTGGATTCGAAGTTGACATGATAGGACTTCTGATAGATTGACTCCAGCCAGGTAAAGTAGTCAACCACAGACACCAATTATACCTGGAAAGCACAGCTACGTGAGGAGTGGTGCATTAGAGAAGCTCGGAAGCTCAGAGCCCTCACGCACGAGGATAGGGAAAAGAAGGTCAATATCGATTCATAAAAATATATCTGTACAAAAGGAGGTATCGAACATCTAAATCAAACCAGGAACGCCGAGAATGAAACAAGCCAGAGCCCCTAGCAAATAACTCCAGACAAAGGTAGCCCTCACAACCAGGATTAGACAGGTGGCTCAACAGTCTGCAACGGGACATACCCCTCGTCCTCCCGGATCGTTTGCTGTTTCCCAGTTGCCAGGGACCACAGCGCAGAAACAGTGTCTTTTGCCCACCGACGCAGAGAGCGCGGGTGGTCGGACGAAAGCATGGTGGCTGGCGTCCACCAGCTGGCTTGACGTGAATGGTGCCGGCCACCGTTGACAGGGATGGCGCCGGAGCCAAGCTCCTTCTCCAGTCGTTCGGTATTCATCCAGGACGGGCGACGCCAGAACTTCAGGAGGAGACTACTGACGACGACAGAGACGCTGGATGCGGCCATGGCGGCGCCTGCAGCCATGGGTGGCAGCATAAAGCCCGTGAAGGGGAGAAAGAGACCCATGGCGAAAGGAAGGCCGATGACATTGTACAGGCAAGCCCACACCAGGTTCAACTTGATGCGGGAGAAGACGGAGCGCGAGAGGGAGAGACTGGCAGGCACAGACAAGAGGTCATCTGGGCGCATCAAGACGATGTCCGCGGCCTCCATGGCCACGTCTGTTCCAGATGCGAGTGCAATTCCAACGGATGCGGTGGCCAGGGCGGGGGAGTCATTGATACCATCACCAACCATTGCGACACGCTCGCCGTTCAGCTGGAGTGAGGAGATGATAGCGCGTTTGTCGGACGGGGAAGCGGAGGCGTGTACTGAGGCGGCGGGTATACCGACAGCCGAGGCGATGGAGAGCGCTGTGGAGGATGTGTCACCGGTGACCATTGAGGTGGAGATGCCCATGCGGTGTAAGGCTGCAATTGCGGCGACGGCAGACTCCTTGACGCTGTCGCGGAGGGAGAGAGTTCCAGAGTAGCGGCTATCAATTGCGACGTGGATCCGTGTGATGCCTGACGAAGTGTCGGAGGGCTTTGGGGTTTCCAATTCCGAGTCTTCGCCTTCCGAATCGGACTCAGCAGAGGCAGGCATGGATACATCTCTGGACCGTAGAAACGCTGCGTTGCCCAGGAGGACCTGGTAGCGGACACGCTCGGCGCTCGACGTAGGTTCAACGGTGGCAGAGATACCCTGACCGACGCATGCATCGAAGTCTCCGATACTCCCTGGCAACCCATCTTCGCCCGGGTGACCAGATTGTGTTTTCGCTTCCGACAAGATAGCTCGACCGATAGGGTGTTCGCTACCCATTTCTGCAAGACCAACGATCAACCACCATAGCTGACGTCGCCAGTCGTTGGCAGTCCAATGGGGTTCAATTCGAGCCTGGGCCACGCTCATCCGACCGGTTGTAAGTGTGCCGGTCTTATCGAACACAACATGGCTGACTTTGGTGGCAGCTTCAAGAACGGCCCCTCCCTTAACGAGGATGCCATGCTCAGCACCGACACCAGTGCCCACCATGACGGCAGTCGGTGTACTAAGACCCAAGGCACAAGGGCATGCAAAAACAATGACAGAAATACAAAGTTTAAGACAGACCATGACTCGGCCACCCCCATCCTCGGATTGAAAAATCTTAGGCGGATTCGACAAGACATGGCTGAGGAACATCCAGCCAAAGAAGGTGATCAAGCCAAGGCCGATGATGGCCGGAACAAAGTAGCCGGCGACAATGTCCGCCATGCGCTGGATGGGTGCACGGCTGGTCTGTGCATCCTGAACAAGCTTCACGATCTGGCTCAATTGCGTGTCCTTACCAGCCCGAATAACCTTGAAATCGATTGAGCTAGTGCCATTGACAGTGCCGGCGATGACGTGGCTGCCTTTCTTCTTGTGAATGGGTAAAGCCTCCCCGGTAATCATACTCTCGTCAACATAACTTTCGCCCCGAATCACCACACCATCGGCGGAGACCTTATCCCCGGGACGAAGAATTACGATGTCGCCAACTTGGATCAACTCGGTGGGGATAATTTTCTGATTCACAGATGCATCGTCTGAAAGGGCCGGCTCGGACGAGCTCGAAGTACCTTGGGCGGTCCACCCATCAGCCAACTTCTCAGCCGCAATGGGATCTTCGTAGATTGTGGTCATCGGCGGAGCCAGAGACATAAGACGGGACAACGCCGCAGAGGTCTGTCCCTTTGCCCGGTTCTCTAGCCATCGGCCGAGTGTGATGAAGGTAATCAGCATAGTGCTGGTATCGAAAACAGTGCTTGGGCGCTTATGAGCATCGCTAAACATTGCCATGAGCATAGTAAAGCAACTATAGAAGAAGGCCGCTGAGGTTCCCAACATGACGAGTACGTCCATGGTCGGGGATCGATGCTTGAGTGACTTATAACTGGTAGCGTAGAACCGCCTACCGATGCCAAATTGTACAGGGATTGTTAGAACAAGGCAGACCACGTCTCCAAGATAAAGACCGGGCAGTAGTTCCAATTTACCAAAATCGAGCGCTCGCAGATACATTGGCAGGATCATGTTGATAAAAAAGACTGGTACTGCAAAGGATGTGGAAGTAATGAATGCGCGGCGCCATTCCTGAATCTCTTTTGTTTTGGCCAAGGATTCCAGCTGTGCATTGGTATCGTCCGAGTCCGCGATCAAAGCGTTGTAACCGGCAGCCTCGATGATGTCAAATATAGATCGAATCCCGATCACGGATGTGTCAAAGGCAATGAGCAATTGGGAAGTTGCGAGAAGTATTGATGCTGAATTGACCCCTGATCGGCTAAGAAGATCTTCCTCCAAGGCCGACGCAGATGTGGCATCTCGCAGGCCGTGGATGCTCAATTTGATTTGTTGAGTTTTCCTGGACAGCGGCTCCTGCAGTTCCGATGATACGATCGATGCATCGAAGCCTGCATCCTCGACAATTGTGGCGATTTTCTCGGGAGAAAGAATGGACGGATCATGCACAATAACCGCGCGCTCAGCGAGTAGACTAATATTGAAATGAATCAGACCTTCGACATTGGCAAAGGCATTCTGGACGCTGGATGTACAAGCGCCGCAAGTCATCCCTCCAACCGCAACGGTGGTCACCCTGTGCCCGAATTTGTTCTCCGTCAAGTCCGCGAGCTTTGAGGACTCCTCCAGACCCACGCATGACGACTTGGTTTCTATTACCCGTGCGCCAAACCCTCTATCCTCGACGATCTCTGCGATCTGTTCCGGCGTGATCTTAGTAGCGTCATGTTCGACTACAGCGCGCTCGGAGAGCAAGGAGACATTGACAGAGTCCACTCCCTCCACATCTTTCAGACCACTTTCCACCGCCGACGTACACGCGCCGCATGTCATGCCTTCGATCGCGAGGGTGGTTGATGATAGCCGGGTTGCCGAGTCATTTGGGACGTTGGGGTCTGTTGTCTTGATATGTTCCTCTGTCGATAGGACTGCGGCATCAAACCCACAGTCTTCAATCATCTCTGCGATCTTCGCTGGCGGTATAATAGCGGGATCATGTTGCACGGCGGCTCGGCCCATGATCAAGCTCACGGAGACCTCGCCCGCGCCCGCTATTCCCTTAAATGCGCCCTCCACCGCAGATGTACACGCTCCACAAGTCATCCCGTCGACCTTCAAGGTTGTGGTCGCCATGGCGGGCAGTCGATCGACGGGAGCGATGGAATCGGCCGCGCCGCACGGTTCTGCAGACATGGCGAAGATATGGACGAGCGAAAGGGCGTACTATCTCATGAGGTTGGATTTCCAGGAGGGCGTGCGACCCGATGAGGGGAGAGACGAGGGCGATAGCGTGATGCAGGACGGATGCTCTCGGATCGACCGCGGCCGGTCAGATCATTCCCCAATACAGGCGAACAGTAGCGGAAGAGACGGGGAAAGCGTAAAAAAGAAAAGAAGAAGAAAGGAAAGAAGGGGAGACTCGGGCCACGTCACGGCAGCCAGGAACCCCTTCTTTGGTGGCTGACCAAGAATCAAGTGACTGTAAACTCGAACTAGCAAAAAAGGTGGATGAGTGGATGTGGTGGACGTGGATGTGATTACGCAGTGGGATGTGCAGTGGATCGGCGCCACGCTGAGGAATGCGGCCCGCGCAGTTCAAAGATCGCGGCCGGACGGATCCAGGCTTCAGGCAGAATGCCAATACCAACCTGCGCGCCCTTCCATCATCAGCGGCTGTCCGGGGCTATCCAGGGCTGTCAAAAGTGGATTTCTCAGGCGACGCTGAAACATTGGTTGGGGGGGACGGACCTGTCAGCGTGGCCGTCGTTTCAGGTGGACGAGAGTGTATGAGGTTGTTGGATCTGTTGGATCCAAGGCCGCGGGATGATGCCGTGTGCAACGCGAAGCAGTGCTTATCTTCGCAGAACCACAGGACCTTGCATTGAATACGAGCTCATGGGAGGATCAACCGGTCGCCGGGTCTCGGGCATATCATCAAGACCAAGAGTATAGATACTCCCCATACTCCGTATAGGTGGTCTTCTGGAGCCTGCCAAGACACGCGGCCCCAAAAGACTTAATCAAGATGACACGGATAGAATGTCTATCCTACGAGTTCCAGTACTTTATTCAGGGAAGAATTCCCTGATTAATTTGATTACTATGATTGTTGTGAGTCTGCTGAATATGACCTGTATAGAACATGGTCGGTAGTGGTGCCATTCACTGTGTCTTGGATGTATCACCCATTGACTTCCTCTAGTTAATCCTCACGCCAGGGAAACCTAACTTCAACCATCGGATTAGATAAGCTGATGGGCTGATAACTAAGCGGGGCTATCGATAAGCGGGTCTCTTGTTTGCATGGTTTGTGTAGAATGCAAACCGGAGCTCCGGCAAGATAAACAACCTCACCTCCGCGCACTCGGAACCTGGAAGCTGTTGTGCTACTCCACACGGGATACTTCATCTTTCATACGTTGTCCTTTAGATACTCCGAGCCTTCGGAGCTGAGGGGCAGACAGTAAACAGAGCGACAGGATCCGCATTCTCCTTTCCTCACACTGTCCTCTTTGTCCTTCGTCCCCTAAGTGGGCCTCGATTGCTTTGATTTCATACCTCCATTGGGCCCCCACCACCTGATCTAATTATCAACTTCCCCTACGATTGACCGCATTTCATGGACCAAACACACTCCCGGGCCCTGGAGGCTCTACAGCCCTTCATTGCCCTCGCCACATCCAACAGCGCAACTTCCCCGCGCTTCGTCGCCAATATCGTCACAAATGCGACCAGCAGCCCCCAAACATACGTCTTCGCCGAGTTGCTCGAGACGCCGACCATCCAAGCCCTAGCGGCCCCCGATACCCCCGCAGAGTACCAAGCCTACCTGAAGCTGCTGGAGATCTTTGCTTGGGGTACATGGCAGGATTATCAAGGTCAGTCCCTCTTCCCATTTTGACTATCGCGACGGGCCGATGCTAACAGAATCCCGCGGGACGTTCGAAACAGCCACCCCTAACCTGCCCAAACTGAGCAGCGAGCAATCCCAAAAACTCCGTCTTCTCTCCCTCCTCTCCCTCGCCTCAACCACAAAACCCCTCACATATCAAAGCCTTATGGACGCCCTCTCTCTCTCCACTACCGCCGAGCTCGAATCCCTCGTGACGGCCGCCATCTATGCCAATCTTATCTCCGCGCGCTTGTCCCCCGCCTCCATCCCACCAACCGTAGACGTCAGTTCCGTCGCCCCTCTCCGCGATGTGCAACCGCAGTCCCTTCCGAAGATGATCGCCCTCCTCACAGAGTGGGAGGCCCGGTGTGGCGCCGTCATCGCGGACCTCGAGGCCGAAGTCGTGCTCGTCAAGACCAACGCTGCGAAGCGGCACGCGAAAGAACAGGAGCATGAGCGGCTTTTGGAGGAAGCCACAAAGCGCCGCCAGAGTGCAGTGGGGCTTGATAGTACCGCGGGCGCCGGCAATGGACGAGCCGGTAAGGCTGCCGGTGTCGGGCGGCGACTGGGAGGACGGCTGGGGCTAGGGATGGGTGGTAACAAGCGCGAGGCGGACGACATTGACGTCGATGACGGGTTCGCGTCCGGGGACAACGGGGAGTCTGGCTCGCGCATGGACATCGATGAAGGCGCGGGGTCATCGCGGGGGAGCAGTAGCAGACATTCAAAGCGGATACTGGGGCGCAAGACTTGATGGGGCTCTAAGCGATGCGAATTGATGACCGTCAATGATCAAGTTGCTTAACCTCGCTTAGCATACGTCCATGAAAGACAACTCGGGAAATTTATGTCCCTTTATGAATCAATGATGCGAGCTTATTACATGTTTTTTTCGCCAATTTCTATCGCGGATAGTCAAGACGCATATCTGCTCATATCGATTTAGGTGGCTGTCTAGATGTACCGATCCTGATTAGCCTTATACAACATGTATAGGCAATATTTCCAGTACGAAATACTATGGCCAGACGCCAGAGCCTTGGAATTATATATTTCCATATGGATGCAATCCCTCACACTTGTGTCGGTTAGTTCAGATGCCGTTGTGGAGGCAGAGCCGTGGGATGTAGAGTTACTAGTTACTTTTGGCTAATTGAACCTAACATACTGCATCAAGGATAGTAAAATCACCTAAATAGGTCGCATTCGTAATGCCCTAATGGCCAGACTCATTTAAAACATAAGTACAATACAAGTGACCAAAATCGGAAGGGGTATTGAGAGAAGGGAACAAATGAAAAAAAAAAGACACGGAAATAAGTGGACAATGGGCAAATATGGACACGACAAGGAGATTGAATTGCGGGACCGCCGAGAGAATTAGCGGGTGGAAGGGAAATCAGGAAGGGGTTAAGATGGAGAGGCCCCAACACTCTCGAGACAAGATGAATCCGGCAAAAATTACGGGTGACAAGCGAGTCTCCAGGAGCAGGGCAAATCCAAAGATTAGTGCTTCGCAGAAGCATATCAGAACAGGAAAAAATCCGAACGCCGGGCTAGAATTACCTCCGACAAGTGGTACGAGGGCAGGTTTTTCTGGGGGCGATGACGGTGGCCATCTCACATCATCGTTTCGCTTCGAGTCGCACACAACACGTGGGACCAAAGGGATGGGGGGTTTTCTCACAGCATCGTGCCTGGCACAAAAATGAACAAGATACTCAATGCAGCGGCAGTCAAGAACGAGATCAAAGCAGTGACCACAGCACGCTTGTTCAACAACTTGCGAACATATGGTTCCCGGATTGGCGCCCAAGTCATAAATGTGTATTCGCTGTATCCAAGGAACGCCATGACAGGGTCAATCTTGTACTGATAGGAGATGATGAAATAAGACGCAATCGCGAAGGGAAGGATGACCCAGCAACGAACATCACGAGGCTTGTTGCGCAGGACCACATAGAAGGCACCCCAGAAACCACCCCCGAAACTGATCAACGCAAACGCAAGACGGGCCAGGATACTGAGCGGCACAAGGTTACCGAGAGCCTTGGCCTGCAAGAAACCTGGGAATGCGTCTCGCTCCATGGCCTGGAAAACGTAGTCCTTCGCGGGGTCAAACACCTCGGGGTCGTCACGACCATCGTCTTCGATCAAATTAATGATTGTGGAGACCATTGTTTCCGGGAGAATGATCTCGCGCTCGGCGCCAGGGAGTAGATAGGTATATAGAATCTTCTCGGCGCTAGCACGGATATCATTTCGAGCAACAGTGTGGCCAGGTGAATTGGAATCGCCATTGCGAGTGCCAGAGCTGGGACGAGGGTCATTGGAAGGAGTCCGTTGAGCGGCAGACTGCTGAGAGCCGATACTGTTCTGCGGCGAGTGGGAAGAGGTGTGGCCCTCGGAGCGTAGGAAGGCAGATAGGCGGTGGTCGGCATCGCGGTCCTTTTCGTTGTGCGAACGTGAAGGCCCAGCCTCCACCAGTGGGATATCACCCAAGTTCTCCAGGTTCTCCAACATGGCGGACGACCGCTTACTATCGGCTCTCTCAATGTCGGGGGTTGCGACAAGGACGGAACGGCGAAGCTCCCGGACATAGTGACGGCACAGCGACATGTGTTGCGAGACATCGAGCCTGAAAGGTTTCGGAGTAAAAATTAGATATACTATGCCATTTAGAGATATTTGCAAATATGTTTGGCTTACCAAAAATCCAAATAATCCACGGAGCGCTGTTGATCGCGCATGTAGATGTAGAAAGAGAAGAGATCAACAGGGGCCAGGGTGCGACGGCTCAAGACCTCGAAGAGCGTTGGGAGGCGATTCCGTTCCTCAACATCGAGGAATGAGTCCGGCGAAGCCATTTTGGTAGCGTTGATAGGAGTTGTTCGAGGTGAAAAATCCAGCACCGGGTTTGGAAGTCGAAGTGGAAATAATGAGGGGCGCTAAAAGGGGGTAGAGAGCGTGTAAAGTCGCGTTTGCTCGAGCAAGATCAACTCAAAACTTCAACAAGCCAAGAAACAGTAAACAAGACCCTAAAAGAACGAAGAGCACCCTGTGGGGTGCTTGAGGGAGGGGTTTGTGAAGAGAATTGAGGATGTCGTCGCAGGACACGCAATAATAGGGTTGCCGGGATAGGAGAAACAGAAACCCCTGGCGCCGCGGCAACAGATCAAAAATCAGCCCAAAGCCGCTCCGCAGCAGCTGTAATTAGGCGAAGGCAAAACACGAACAGCTCATCAATTGAATGTCAAACGAATGAGACCAAGCTCAGCGGCAAGAGGGACGAAGAGTCAGCAAAGAGGACTCCGTACTTTCGTCGACCAGCCTCTTGTCTTGGCGTCGGGCTGAAACAACACGGCTTATGTAACATTCCACCCGTCACGGCCCCATTTTCTAGCCGCCGATATTGCATCATCTTCCGCCATCCTCCATATTACGACCATATACACAGATTCTTCACCTTACTCCGAAACGGTTTGATCGGCACTGGTGCGATTGAAAATGACATTAATTCATGTGTCCTTACAAGGCAAATCCTCCTGCTCCGCTAAACTTATCCACAGGGTATTGGTAAATCCAAGTGCCTCCCAAACGCCGTTCCATGTAAAAAGCCAGATTTGCATGATAGTAGTGAATTCTCAATGTCCATCAGAAAGATGCTGAAACAGTTCAATTAGCCAAAAGAACAATCAATAGGTCGATCTGAAGACACTAAACTCACCGACCACTCGGGGATATTCCGAATCTGTTGCCACATAAACTTCTCGAGTTTGTTGGCGCTCTTGGCGTAGGGGGTGTTCTCGTTGTTGTATCGTCGGCAGTTGTCGAAAATCAACATCGCATCCTTGATAAAATCTTGTGGGGTCGGGTACATGTCCTTCTCGTGCTTCTCTTCCATGGTAGACAGATCCATTGGCTCCAGGATCACTTCATAATAATCCGGCACTTCATCACGGTTCACCGGTTGAGTGAACGGCCAGGCGGCACTATGATTCTGCATATCATTCAATAGGTGGAGCAGTTGGTTGTAGTTTGGACCATGGCGAGGCTGGCGGGCCAGTTCATCCATATCAGGTGACCATCCGGATTCCTTGATTCCTGCAATCAAAAGAGGATCGATCTTGCATACTCCGTTCTTCCATTCCTTGGGGGCTGGATGGATAATATGCGACCGACTGAATGCACGAATCTTTGCTTGCACGGCTTCCTTCTGCTTCAAGAGCATCCGCCCCATTTCAAGATACCGAATCTTGGGAAGCATGGTGCACTGCATGATCGTACCTCCTTCGTAATCCTTGATGTATCCCATCCAGATTGACTTGTCAAGGGTAATCTCCTTAGTAAATCCTTGCTTCTTGAAGTATCCGATGGCATAGTTATCCGCATACGTCAAGAAATGCATAATCGGGGAGGTGGCTTTCACGTAGTCCTATTGAGAGGGATTTAGCGGCAAACATCAAGGTCTAGGGAGTTCACCATACCTTCAAGTGAGACATCAAGTGAGCACCATACCCTTTGACCTGCTGGTCAGAGGAAATCGCGCAGAAGACGATCTCCGCGAACTTGCGGCTATTAAAGGGCCGGTAAGTGATTCCGCTAGAGGACGCTGTCAGTGTTCATCGCAATCATGATATGTCAATGCTCAATTTACGCACCCAACAACCTCAAGAGGATGCTTGACGATGGCAATTGACAAGTGTGAACGATCGTAGACGAGTCGGGCAATGTAGTCCTTCGGCATCTTCGGCAGTTGCTTCTGGAAGATGCACTTCAGGCCTGTAAGCACGATGAAGCTATCATGCGATCCATCATTGTTGACCACACGGAACTCAATATCTCCTCGACGCTCTTCTAGGACAGCAGGCTTATCGGTCGAGTCAGTCCATGTTGAACTCAAGCAAGGCGAGGGAGTGGGGGTGAAAGGGACTCACTTTCTCCGGGAATGGAACAATACGCAGTGGTGGCTTGCGCAATGGACTCTCTTCCTGGTCAAGGATTAGAATGATTTGTTACAGGGTTTCTGGGTGACAAACCTCTTTCTCTGGTGAATCGGTGCGTGCTTTCTTACTGGCTTGGTGCTGAGAGTCCGGGGAAGCTGCCTCCTCTGAGGCCTTCCTCTTGGCACCTATATAATATTAGTTACCGCCAGCAAATGTCTGATAGTCACCATAGTATATCAAACAACTTACTCTTGGGGGATCCAGCGGCCATGGTGGATGGTTGAGGTAACACCGTGACTGCGCGTTGCATGAGATGACGCTCCCCAGTCTTTCAGACCAGAACAGAAAGCGGTGTATGGCGGCAGGTCTGTCTCCCGTATCGGCCAGATCGACGCATCTATACCTCCCACGGTCTACAACTCTCCTGTTGATGACCGATCACCTCTTGATATCGAATCCTCTGCACACAGATCAATTACTCATGTCTTTGAACAAAGCCTGGGAGGCAGCCTCCGCAACACCTTTCTCACCTATCGTTTCTAAGGACAGCCAGTTTACTGTCGGCTTCAACTTACTGCTTCTCGGTAAGGATAGCTCACCATCACTTCAAACGAAGTATATCTATCTAACCTTCTCTATGACAGCAATTATCTTCACTGGACTTTTTGGCCTGAGTAAGTTGACTTCTAGGGACGATGCCAAATAACAGCTTCTCACAATCATCAACAGACCGGTCTTTTCTGAGTGTCGCGTCTCTGGGTGTCCCAGCTTCATTACTGTTTGGGTGAGTAGATGCGCCTTCATTGCAATACTTGAAATCCTACTAAATTATGCTATCATACATAGTTTTGGCGCTGTTTTCACTATCTGCGCTGCCGGAGTTTATGTTTAACGCGTATCGATACCCACAGACTACCCCTTCCATGTACCATAAGCAGGGAATTTAAAGGGGACTGTCTTGCTAGACGCTTCCAAATTATCACACCTTTGTGAAAAATTTTTCATACCTGATCATATCATCTTTGTGCCCCCCCTCCCCCAAAGTACAGGATAGCAGGTCTCACCTCACATCACCATGGAGCCACTCTTCACCGGTGTCTCGAATAATGCCCACCACCTCTATACTCTGCTCTCCTGTATTGGATTTGTCCCTAGAGCAACAGTTCGGATTTCCCCTGAGGGCCTTCGATTCTCCGCTGAAGAAGGCCGCGTCATCTCTGGACTAGCATTCCTGGACAAATCTCTGTTTACCAGCTATACCTTCAACAAGCCAACCAATAATCACAATCCTACGGAAGAGTCCAATGGAAATGATGATTCTTTGGATGAGCAAGCGGATCCGCAATTCGTCATCTCGCTCTCTGCGCTGCTTGAGACATTGAAAATCTTCGGCATCAACGACCTGAATGAACCCAGTGGATCCCGAGAAAGCAATCTCCCCCAAACCAATCCGGCCTCGAGTGCATTTAATGCCCCCGCCTTACTCATGGACCGCTCCTGTACTATTCAATATTTTCAGCACGGTGCTCCGCTCAGTATCGCCATCACAGAAGCTGGTGTAAAGACAACTTGCGAGTTAGTGACCTACGAGCGTGAAGATGATGAACAAGACATACCATTGCAGCGCGATGCTATTATTATGAAATTGATTATGGGCTCTGCTTGGCTACATAATGCAATTGGCGAGCTGGATTCTTCCAATCCAACCATTCTCAAGATGTCAGCTTGCGCCAACCGTGAGCCATACTTTGCTCTAACTGGCGCCGGTGGTCCTTTCAGTGAATCAACTGTGGAATTTTCCATTGACCAACATAATGAAATTGTTGGTGGTTCCACCCAAGGAGGCCCATCGCAGATGCGCAAAGTCCTAACTGATGATGGGACATCACGAGCACGTGCAACAAGAGCGAAACTGGCTCCCACTGTTACAGAAACATTCCAGATTTCGCCACCACCGTCTATGGGCGAGCGCATCAGACAGAATTATAGCTTTGCACTCATTCGAAAGGCTGCTCGTGCTATGGCGGTCGCCAATAAAGTCAGTATTCGAGGTGATAGGCAGGGTGCGCTGAGCTTGCAGTTCATGATTTACCTGGATGACCCAAGCCCTTCTGGTAGGTCTATAGGTGCTGGTGTCAAGGGGCGTGATGTTCCAAAGCATTTTGTCGAATTTCGCTTCGTGCCACTCCTTGATGACGAGGATGCTGAGATAGATATAGAGCGAGATGATCAATAGCCTAGCTACAGTTTTACACACTTTGAACTATCTAAATGTTCTTGACCTACGCAATAATTGGATTAAAAGTATTCGAAATGTACTCTCATCGTGCGTGGAAGCAAAAGGAATAAATAAAATTATGTTCGGAATATTTGGAATAATTTTCCTCCTGACGCTTAAAAATGGGTATGATAAAGCTTCTCAACAAATTTTACCTGTGCTTGTGACCAGACCTCGACGATACGAGAGGGTTCGTGAACGGATATTACATGACCTAGATATGCATGAGTATAGTTTAAAAAGGAAGCCTATTCAGAAACACACCTCAGCAATAGACTGCCTTTCAATGATTGACTTTTGCCTCTCATTTCGCGAAACGCGGTAATAGTAGTCACTGAAGTCACCGCACTGCATGTGCCGCAAGAATTCCTCATCGTGGGTGATAACAATCAGCTGGAAGTTTGACTGTTGTTGGCGGGTACGTATAATATCGTGTAATGACTCTGCCAGAGAGCGGATATTGTCACGGTCCAGGTTCGTGGTGGGTTCATCGAGGGCGATGAGACCACAATTAACACCGAAGCACTCCGCCAAAGCCAGACGGATAATAATACTAGCGAGTACCTTCTGGCCAGCACTGCAGCGACCTCGCATGTCCATTTCTGCGCCCTGCTTGACCATACAGACTCGGTAGTTGTAGGAGCGGTTACCCTTGGCGTTCTCATTGTCAGACCGAATCAAAATAGTGTCGACATCTGTTCCTCGGTAGGTCTTTTGCCAGAGCTCGCCAATGATGGAGTTGATTTCTTCCATCTTTAAGCTATGATAGCGCATAATAGCCTTATCAAGAGCGCCGCCATACCTAGCGAGGTCATCGACCGCGGCTTTAGTAGTCTCCACTTTAATATGGCTTTCTTTGTATTTCGATGCGGCATCCTTGTAGTCTGTGTTCCAGTCTGCTAGGAGCTGCATCAGCTGATCGTCCTTGGATTTCATTTCGCCCATTTTGCTGGCTTGCTTGGCAGCGAGGGCGTTATGTTCACGAGTCAAACGCTCGGACTCTCGTTGGAAGCGGCTGCGATCAACCTCGGCGTTCTGCGCCTCGAGCTGCCTAACTTCCTCCAAGACCTTATCTAGAGATCGGGTGGCTTGACGATATGTCAAGTTATCTGAGTACTGCCGCTTCGTATTCTCGCTGTCTTTCAACTGAGCAGATATTTTATTGATTTGTCTTGTGATCTCGCCTTGCTCGGATTCAAGCTTGGTGATTTCGCCTTCGATCTCAGCGAGTTCTTTTCTACTCCTGTCGAGCTGACTGGGCCCTCCTCGTTCATTGTAAGAGTTGATATCGTCGTTTGCAAGATCAAGCTGATGAATGCACTCCGAGAGACGGTTGATCTCATGCTGTAGGTCTCGCTCCCGTGCGTCAGCTCGTTGACTAATGTCATCGTAGCGAGCTTGAGCCTGAAGCAGTTCAGGCGAGAGGTTTTCAATATCACTATCAGCTTTTTCGATTGCTTCACGCTGTTGAGCATTGAGCCTTTTGTATTCTTCCAGCCGGACAAGCAGGTCGGCTTTCTTTTCCAGCTGGAATTTGGCATTGCTGAGGTTGTCCCTCACGTCTCTCAGTTGAAGCTCAAGCTTGTTCATCTCGCTTCGGTTCTGATCTTTCTCATTGATTAACTTCGCCAAAGTTTTCTTCAGCTCTCGGGATTTTTCGTTGATTGTCGAAATTTCTTCTTGGATATCCTCCAGCGTACGGCCCATGGAAGAATCCTGTTGCTTTGCAGAGAGCTCCTGCAATTGTGAAGCAATGTTCTTAATATCGGCATCGTACCTTGCAATCGTATTGACCGTCTTTGCAAGACCTTCAACATCTCTCTTGTACTCTGATTTCTCGCTTACCAGTCGGTCATGTGCCTCAAGTTTATCTAGAAGCTGATCCCTCTGCGCTTCACATTCTTGCTCTTCCCGCTCTAACTCGGGGATATCTGTCTCTGAGAGGCGGATCCACTGGTCATAGAACCCACTGGCTGCACGAGCAATTTCAAGGTCTTGCTCCATGTTCTTTAGGATCTCATCCTCAGCATCCCAGCCAGCCTTTTTGACCAGGGCCTCGAGCTTTTTGGTGAATGTCTGAAGTTCCGATTCGTTCTTGAAAGATCTTTGACACGTCCGGCAGAGCTTGGTTCGTTTTGCTGCATCAAGACACTTGTTAAGATACTCGCCCATACCAGCATACTGGTCAGCATCCTTCCGGGCAAGCTCAAATGCAGCTTGGCGGTCCTTAAGAATGATGGGGTATTCGGAAGGCTCGTCACCGACCGCTTCATGGATCTCATTCACGCAATCATCAAGGTCCTTGCGTCTCAACTTCAGATGCTTCTTCGCATTCTTCAGCTTGAACTCGACTTGCTCTACCTCTCGGCTCACTGCATCGCGGTCACGCTCTGCGTCGACAACCTTCTTTGATTCAATATCAACAGCATGCTGAAAGTCCTTTTCCAGCGTTTGAGGCTGCCAATCTGGGCCAACAACCTTCGCAAGACGGTCTCCATGTGCACCCTTCATTGTCTGTAGACCTCGTTCTCTGTCCTTGGCCTCCTTTTTGAGATGATCCAAGCGAGCTAAATCACCAGCCTTTTTGGTAGAGTCAATCAATTCAGAATTCAATCTTGTGTTCTCATCCTCCAGATGTTGGATCTGAGAATTGATATTTTGAATCTCTTGGTCCCAGGAGGCAGTCTTGCCTCGCTCTTTAGAGGTTTCTAGGCTGGAGCTAATGTCATCGATTTTGGCTTCCAATCCGGCTTGAACTGCCTCGTCGATGTCAATCTCGTTCAGCTTTCCTTGGTACACTGCAGCTTCTTTGTCATTCGAAGCGATGCGCCTCTTTGCGGCGCTTTTGCTCTCTTGAAGGGCAGACTTCCGCTGCCCAATCTCATTCAAAGCTTCTTGAACCTCCCGGAGCTCCTGCTGAGCCTCACGTTTCACACGATCCAGGGATTGGTTTTTTCTCGCAGATGGCGCCGTAATTTCTGCATGAACGCATTGATTCCTTCTTGGTCGAGATTGTCATCAACTCCACGGATATTGTTGCCACGGGCAACCTCAATGATCATGTTCTGGCGTCTTTCAACTTGTCGCTCAAAGTTTGCTTTGTCGTTCTCATGTTTTCCGCTCTCGGCTTGTTTCAAACCCAGCCTGTGTCGGGCACTCTCGATGTGCTCTTTGAGTTCCATATAGTTTTCTTTTTGGGCTTCTTCTTGTTGCTGGTACTCAATTTGCTTCGTCTCAAATTGCTCCAAATTTGACTGAAGCCATTCATCCGAGTCGTCCAACTCAACAAGGTGCTGTTTTAAGTTATCAATTGTGGTTTGAACGCTCTTCGCCTCAATTCGCTTTCCTTCAAGGGCCCCGAGAACTTGAGAATAGCTTTCAGATTCTTTCCAGGCCTTGTCGGCCAGGTCATTTATACGCCGCAGCTCTTTCGACATCTGCTGAGTCTCTCCTCGTAGCACCTCGATCTCATCCTGCAGCTTGATGGATCGCTTCTCAGCACGATCAGCCTTGTCTTTATCTTCTTTGGCATGTTGCTCCATGATCTTGAATTTGGCTAGCTCTTCATTTTGCTTTTTACGTAGCGCTTTGATATTGTCGATGGCCTTGGTGTACTTCATTGCTTCAAAGATCTCGTCAAACTTTTTCTTCAATACAGAAGGTTCACTCATTGGCCAAAGGCTCTCATCCTGGTGACAGAAGATAACACAGTCCAAGACGGCCTTGGAAACACCTAAATATTGAGGCATGATCTGGTCTAGTTCCGCAACACGGGATGAGATCGACGCACGTTCGCCATTTTTCACCATGACAAGCTGTGCCTCTAAAGTCTTTTGTTGCCGCGTAGTTTTCTTAACGGTAAGCTGGAGACTGCGCGTGGCTACCATCTTGGCGCCCGAGGTGCCATTGAACGAAAGCTTCACCTGGGCGAGGACTTCCTTCTCACCACATAGCTTAGGATCATGAATGAAAGCACCACCTTTGCTGTTCGGAGGGAGATCGCCCGTGGTGGCATACTTGAGACATTCGATGATGGTCTAGGCCCTGTCAGCTTGCAGAGCTATTGCCTCGTACGCTTCCGACTATAGAGAGCATACCGTCTTTCCTGAGCCATTATATCCAACAATCAGAGTCAGAGGTGTGTGGAACTGTATTGTCTCGCTGCGCATGTTGTCGAACGAACGGACTCTGGGAAGGAAACTCACAGGTTAGCATAGGCCCGGAAAAGCAGGATGGCACGAGTCGCGTAAGCCAGCCCGGTGCGAATCCTCACCCCAGAATAGAGAGTTTATCGATCGTTGCTATTCTCGATTGTATCTCGATTAGATCAAGCCTCACCAGCTTCTGTGTTGCAAAAACTTACACCTATCATCGAACTGTTAGCAGCATAACCATGTAAAGCGGAGCTTGCTCCGCACTTACATCTTTGCGGTACAGGCCAACGTCGGCCCTTCAGATATTCTTGGCCTGCAATAAGTTGTTCTTGGTCTTATCCACGCTTAAATATGAGTTCTTTTGTCACTGAATACAGCTGTGGCGGGGGCTCAGATCGCTTGTAACTTGTGATGTATCGACCTTCTCCATCACGCGTCGGTGCGACAGGAAGTCACGTGTCCGTAAATGACCGATAAGTAAGCCGGTGCCCCACAAGATCGGCGAGCGACTGTCAACCACGAAGAGGACCGGATGTGATTTCCTACCTCTTTCTCTTTCCTTGCCGAACACGCTGTCTATGCGGTCAGGCCCATTAGGTTGAAGTTCCACCAGTTTCAAGGGCAGATTTCTGGTCTATCCGCCGGCTTGGTAGTGCTCGTTGAATTACATCATCAACTCTTGTACCGAGCGTATCTATCGCATCCCGCTCTCCAAAATAATGCGCTAGTGCATGTGGAGGGACTTTTGAGAGTTTGAATGCGCTCCGCCTCGCTGACCCCATCTCGCCGCTTACTGCCTCTTTCCAATCTCCTGCATCTGTCAGACTCTCTTCAATATCATGGCTACGGCTCACCAACCCCCCTCAGGAGAGGGTGCAGTTGCCTCCACCATCCCGGAGTAACTCGAATGATGAAGGGCAAGGCTACCCAGCGTCGGAGCAACAACAGCAACAGCAACATGTGGTGGGTCCTTATGGGCAATTAGGGCAGCAAGGATCGCAAGGTCAGCAAGAAGGTGGATATAAACCGGCACAAAATGATCCAGGTTGGACGCAACGGGTATTGGAGGAGATGAAAGACCTGTTTCTCTTACTCAACGCCCAGGGCCAGATCACCTATGCATCACCATCGGCAAAGTGGATCACCGGTCGCATTCCCAAGCAACTTGAGGGAAGCCTCTTCACCGATCATATCCACGAAGACGACAAGCTTATTTTTCTACGAGACATGGACGATTCGGTTGCAATGAACAAGCCATTCCGAACCCATATGCGATTGCAAAAGACCAACAGCACGTATGGTCTCGTCGAAGCTTTCGGGCACCCCCACATCGCAAGCCAAACCCAATCCCAGGAACAGAATACAACGAGCCAGGATCGCTGCATTGGATTTTTCCTCATATGTCGCCCGTTCCCGACGAAGAACTCTCTGCTTCTCGACTCTTTCTTAGAACACAAAATTGAGAACGCACGTTTGATGCAGCAAATTGCCAGGCTCAAGCAGGAAGAAGATGAAGAAGCAAGCTCAGCCAAACCACCATACAGCAAGGCCGACCAAGAAAAATCTTTTGAAAGCGGCGGACAGGGATCACTGAGCGATCAGGACTCTACAGACACTGTGGCACCAAATTCAGACGATTCCGATTCAGGCCCATCAGGGGATTACTACTCTGACAATCACCCTCGTGCTGAGGGACTCTCCCACATCGATGGGATCGAGGTTATGACTGGTCTCTACTATGGTGACGGTGAAAGATCGCAGGGCCTCAGCACAGGTCTGCCCCAGGGTCGACTGATCCATTGTGATATTGACATCACTACGGCAGCCGATCAAGCCCGGAATGTTCAAGAAGGAGATCGCCGCAAGAGGCTTAAGGCGCAGCATGTTTGTGGTGACTGTGGCACAGCGGATTCTCCTGAGTGGAGAAAAGGCCCTGGTGGCCCGAAGACATTGTGTAATGCCTGTGGCTGTATGTTTGTCCCCTTTTCTGCAAGAGTCTAGCTAATGTGATCAATCCACTCAGTGCGCTGGTCCAAAAAGGAGAAGAAACGCCAGGAGTCTACTTAGTCCTTTTGTTTCTCTCATTGGTTCTCAAAGCGGCAGGCTCCTCGATTGGAATCATTCCTTATCTCTCTTTTTTTTATTGGATCTTAAAGTCGTTCTCAATACACCCTCCGCCTCATTTATCACGTCCTGCCCTTCGAGAACCAATGGGTGAATATGATGCCTGTCCATTCAAACAGCACCAACGTATCTGGTTCTGACTTCTCATTTGCTATATGCTTGAATTTTAGCATGATTCACGAATTTATGACCATGTCTTCAATCACTTGGCACTTTTTCATAGTACATAATATGTGTTTTTCGGGGTTTGAACCCATTTTGTGAGAGCTCGATATCAGGTATTTACTGAATCAATTCGTCTTACTTTTTCCATACTTATTTATTGAGAGCTTTCAATTGTGCGGCATTGAATAACAACTGCCGAATTATGGACTGGAAATGAATTTCCATTGAAAGGTTCCGCGGATCACAAAGAGACGAGCTTGCAAGATGGGAAACTTCACGTTTCACGAGTAATCAGAGTGTTCAGGGAACATTTAAGCAGAATGAGACCAACGCCATTCCTTAAAAAGAGAGCAACAATTGTAGAAAGTGGATGGTATCATGGAAAACTTGTCAAGAAATGCGATACCCAAAACGCTAAATTTACTTCTTTGATGGCTTCTTAGGCGGTGGAGGGAAGTACATTGGCGATCCTTGTCCATACTGAGTTTCTGGAGTCTGTGGCTGTGATGGAATTGGAGGTGTTGGCAGATCATGGTGGTTGTTATTGTTGTTGCGTAGCGGGAGATCTGATGAGGGACTGCTGCTACCCATGCTACTTCCCAGTCGATTGAAGGCCGGTATCCGTGCAGAATGAGGCGCAAAAAGATTGCCTCCATTTGTCACCGGCCCAGCAGAAGCCAAGGGTGGGTACCCAGGAGTCCGGGGTAGCATGGGATGGTCTTGGCCGTAGAAGGCGGGAGTCAAAGGGATCATGCTAGGTGACTTCATGATCTCAGCCTCAAACTCCTTTTCGACGCGCTTCTCTTCTCTCTCCTCAAGAACCTGGTTGCGTTCCTCGTCCGTGATGAAGCAGGAGTGTAGGACAAACCCGAACTGCACGGCATAAAGAACTCTGCAGAAGAATATTAGCATCTTGAATTGACAAGTCTGGCAAGGAAAGCCTTCTCATACATAAGGATGATGGTGACAGCAAAGAGCGATTTTGCCTGCTGACAGTATCCAATGTTTGACTTTTTTGCCGCCACATTGCAATTCTTCGTAATGTACCATGGCGGTCCAGGCTGGGGGTGCTTGGGATCGGACATGTCAGGGCCAGCCTGGTAACGTGCCGATACGATATAGAGCGCAATGAGAGAGCCTTGGATGAACGTTGCTACTGGAGGAAAGAACAGCTGCATGGCATGAAGAGGATACTTGACGATTAGGAAGAATGTGCTAAGAACTCCCAAGACTAGGTTGTAGTTGGTCATACTGTAAAAGAGTCAGCGCCGATCCACCTAGTCCCATTTTTTGAGCGAGTCTTACAATGATGACCAAACCAAGGGAGACGTATAGGGCCGATAGTTGGCTGCAGCATAGAGCTCCTCGTCAGGTGAACTGTTGAAACCGTTGTCTGCTCCATCCTGCCATAACAAGGTCCGGTATAGGTCATGCGATGCAATGCCCGTCAGTGTCAAGATGACGATCGTAATCGGCAGCTCAGCAATCATCAGGTATTGTGTGACCTTATAATGGCGGTGTTTTCTCGGGAAGATGAACGGCATTTTTGCGGTGGACAGCTCCCGGTCAATTAATCCAGAATGCGTATTGTTTTGCGGGCTTGGTGTTGGCAGTTCAGTCGTGGAAGCGACAGCGATAAATATTAATGTGGTAATGAGGTAGTAGAATGCGATTAGGCCAGACCTGCTGGCTGTGACATATCCAGTCTATCGCAGGTAGTGACCAACCCAAGGACTGAAGCTTCGGAGAGTAAAAGAAACAAGAGAAGCCCGAGCCTGGGCAAATCCGGAGGGCAAGTCGTTAGATATGGGCTTCAAGACCTCCCGGTCCGCCGACACATTCACTTGCCCCATTGCGCACCTGCAGAGCGGGGCACGAATCAAAAAGCATTCCCGGAAGACTGTGAGGCCTGGGCGGTTTCCCGGGTGTGCATCTGTCCAATACTTTGGGGCGGCAAAGCGCCAGCGAGTAAACCAGACCAGGGCTGTCCCACCAATAGCATGGCTAGGACCCGTGCTTCCCGCCGGTCGTCACACACTAGCAAGTGTGATGGGCGGGCAGATCTGCACGGTGGAGGGCTTTGCATCACAGAGAACCTCTACCACGAGAGACTCGGTTCTTCGGGTTGCATAACTAGTGCGAGCGTGTTTGACGAAACGCCGTGGTGGAGGACGTCGAGTCGTGGGCCCCAGTGATATCGCTCGCTGTCCGCATTTGGTACGAAGCACATCACATTGTTCAGTGCATACATATGCGCCGGACATGGATGATAGTTCTTCATCTTGTCCATAACCCAAAAAAGTAGACCGTAAAATTAGATTGATTGCATTATGCCTCGAGGCGAAAAATAAATGAGAGAGGAACATGGGCCACTCGAGGAGGTCATGAAGTGCAACGAACAAGTCATGTGCCCAGCCAACACCGCCCAACGTCGCGGGTGTCAACGAGGGTCGTTCCAACAACAGGATTTCTTCAAGACGACGCTTTCTTTATAAGCTTCAGTTCTCTATTCTTCTATATCCACTGTCCCGATTCGCCCCCAATATCGAATGAGGGGCTTTCGACAACTGCGTCAGCCAATCCAGCGATCCGCGCTTCCCACCGGGGGCCCTCGCCCTGGCGACCGTGTATACGGACCAATATTATCCAAGGAAGTAACCCAGCAACATTGCGTGACATTATGAGTTCCCAGCGCGAAGACTCAATCCCGCATGAGTTGCGCACGGCAGCGGAACCTCGGCAAAACAGACTTTATCCGGTGCGCCTGACGCATGTAGAACAAGTCAATTCTTCGGTCCGATTGTTACAATTCGCGATACCTACTCAGGAGAGCCATGTATGTCCCCCGTTTTCTCTGATATACATTCCCATTTTTCCACTATGTCGGGGAGATTATTATCCAATCGAGTGTCTACCCCGAGTCAGCATTATGTATAGTTCTGCTTGATATACACTTGGGCAAGCCCAACAGCCAATGAGCCGTCACCATCATATATCTCCCATTATTCGAGGGCAAAAGAAAATTAACGTCGCTGATGATCGGATAGAATGACAAGCAACAACCGTTTTCATTCCTTCCTGGCCAGTGGCTGGACGTTCATATTCCCTCCATCACCCAGGCTGGGGGATTTACTATAACCTCCACCCCTGCAGATGCCCAGCCCCTATCACTGCCTATATCACCTACAGAGACCCTGGCAGGTGAGGAGGCCGGCTCATCCATTGCGTGGCAAGGACGAGCACCTTTTGTTGAGCTAGCTGTCCAAGAATCCCCAAACAACCCGTCCGCAGCATGGCTGTGGCGGCCGAAAGAGCAGATTCTCGGCAGGGAACTCAACATCCGTGTTGGCGGAAGCTTTGTTTGGCCCCCAACTGGAGTTGACTTACACAGTGTAAAGAACGTGATTCTCATTGCTGGTGGTGTTGGGATCAAGTAAGTGTTTTTATTGCTAGATCCAATCAGACGGAAGGTGGCGTAAAATACGTATAACGGCTAACGCAGTTCAAGCCCTCTTATCTCCATTCTTTCCCATCTCAATAACCAAAGTCAACCACCTCAGCCTTTGGACATTCATTTTCTCTACTCCAGTCGGGTGCCCCAGGAGCATGAGTCCTCGCTGGATGCTGTTCTGGACCAGGTCCTGTTCCTCGCCAGGCTTCGTCAAATCATTCGCTCCCAATCCCAATCACACCGTCTGCGGATCTCTGTAGATCTATTTTTAACGAATTTGGCCTCGAATCATCTCACTTCGTCTGACATCCCCGCAGACCTCGTCATCCATCCTCGGAGAATTAGTAGACAAGATCTCCACTCGGCGGTTGCGGGAAGGGATGGTAAACTCGATCCACAGAACGCAGTAGCTTATGTTTGTGGGCCTCCGAAAATGACGGATGAAATGGTGGAGTTGCTAAAAGGTAACCTTGGAGAGGGGGGAGAGGAGAGAGTCTTCTTTGAGAAATGGTGGTGATGAGAGGTACAGGTATGACTTTAATATATTAAAAGTTTACCAAACGCTGTATCTTTTACGAATTGAATGCTGGAGTCAGTCAATACGTTGTTTGAGATATACATCACTTTGGAAGGGGTAAATCGCGGTAGAGAAGAAAATTGTGAAGTATTCAGTAAGAGATGGAGATCCTACGGACGCCGACCTTTTGCGGGCAAGGGGACAGGAAAAGCGGCAAGTATATGTACAAAATAGAAGAAAGGAAATGGAGTCGCCAAGAGCGTAAACGACAGTATGAGAGGAGCAGAAATGCTCACAGTCGGAGAAATGTAAGAGAGGCGGAGGAGAAAGTGATAAATAGAGAAGGCAGCCCCATTAGGACGAGTCTTTCGGGCCGGCGACAGCACCACCGTCGACAATCATCATCTCATCGATCTTGGCTTCCGTTTGACCCCATTCTAGACGTTTGTATGTTGTAACACGACCGGGCCCCATGTCGAAGTCGAAGAAGCGAACTCGTCGGACATAATCATTATAGCCACCGTAGCCGCCGAGGCCGACACCACCACCGTAGCACATCCAGAGGGATGGCTTATCGTTTGAATCTTGTTCAAGCATGCAGTAGTCATTGACATGGTCACTGCCAGAGGTTAGCACATGTCCGAAAAAATGGAGTGGGTCTCTGTAGGCGTTAGTACTTACTGTCCGCAACTGACAAAGAGGACACCCTCTTCTTCTAGGGTGTCCTTGAAGCCTGAGTTGAATCCAGGCGCCGTCGGGGCTTCAGACCACTCGCCCTTCCAGTACTTGCCGGAGGTCCGGTACTCGGGTAATGGGATGTGAATAAACGCCATGTTCATATGAATATGGGAATATTCCTGGTGTTTTCTCTTTAAACTCTGAGCGGTGTTCTTAAACCAACGAATCTGACTCGGTTTGATCCAGTCATAGCCTCTAAATTGGCGTTCATCAGGGGAATAGGCGTGTGTATCAAGTAGGTAGAAAGTAAGGGCGGAGTGTGTACTCTTGCCCCGGTCAAGAACTTCGACAATATAGTTGCCGACACCGTCAATGTCTTCGGGGCCTGCGGTTGAAAGAGAGTAAGGAAGGTCTTCGTACATGGCCATGAGCTGGGCTCGGTTGAGATCGCCCTCGTCGTCATGATTGCCAAAGATGGCAGCGTACGGAATTTTGCGGTCAACTAAAAGTTGCACGGACTTGAACAGAGCACTTTGGGCATCAGGAGAAGTTTCTCCATTAATCTGGTCGCCGGTCAAGACAACCATATCGGGCTTTTCTTCATCAAGAAGCCGCTCCACGAACTCCAATGTCCGGGGGTCGGCTTCGCACTTCTGTCCAGGCACCGACTCGGCGGGGACAGGGTCTCGGCAGTCACCCAACCCAGTGCTCAGGTGGAGATCCGCTAGTTGCATAACCTTGAACTTTCCGTTTTCATTGATTCGAGGGATGGGTTTCTTGCTCTTAGTTGGGTTTCCACGCCGAATACTGAGACGAGTCTCTAGTTTCTCCGTCCATCCATCCAACAGCAACGGGGTATCCTTGACTTCCCAATTAGGGCGAGGGTCCACAGCATCAGCACCAAAAAGAACATCAACATATGTCACTGCTTTCTCGGAGTCGCTGGCGTGGCGCGCGGCCGTCCGCTTCAACCAGATACCCCCCGGCCGTGGCTCCCACGCCTGGACTTCTCCTTTGCCAGTGTAGTCTGACTCGGGGGTCAGACGGCTGATTTTAAGATCGATGACGACTTTGTCATCTGGGCCCAGATCTTCTTCCTTCTTCCGCTGAAACTGGATATAGGCACTCGAGGTCCAGCCCGAACGCAGGTAGAGATCCTTGTCGATGCGCGCCCAGGCATCCGGGTCCAGCCTGCAGTTCGAGAAGGGATTTATTGAAGAACATTGTGTAATGGTGACATCCGTGATCACAAAGCCGGAATAGTGCATGGGAAGGTGGCCATGGATCGACGCAGGGAGGACACGGAAGCGATTATCGAGGAAAACAACGACAAGAAGCACGAAGGTTACGAACAGCCCGAGCTGAACGCCCGTTCGGACCTAAAGATGAGCTTGATTAGTCTGGGGTTTCTAGGATTGGTAGAAGTCGGAGGACAGGAAGCATACGAGCCGGCGAGCCATGATGAAGCTGATATCACCCTGGCAATAACTTCGAGAAGAGTAGAGATGCGCACACTCGCATTGTGCCACCCACAAGGAAAGGAGATTTTCAATAGGCCACGATCCGACCGACACGTTCAAGTCAGCGGGGCCATGAAGCCATAAAGCAAAAGATGGGTAGAGAGGGAATGATTGTTTTGGAGAGGAGAACCAAGGCGAGGGGTGGACCCTGGCGGAAGGCGGTCACTTTTTAACTCCTGAAGTCTTCTCCGCTTTGGTTGTCATATGGATTCATCTCTATTGAGGGCTACAGTACAGGTACCCCGGGGTGTCTAAATACTCCAAAAAAAAATCAAAATCATCAACACTATGGCCAAATATTCCTCCAACAAAAACTCCCGTTCTAGGTCTATTTGTTGATTCACTTTAAACGCTCTTCACCTTGACAGCCACGTCGCTGGGCGACACCTTGCCAGCAAGAATATCTTGAGTGGTCGAGAAGATGGTGGACCAGTCCTCGAAGGTGGTGTAAGGCATTCCTCGGCGCTCGCAGAAAGTCACCAAATCTGGAATTGCATCAGTTACCGATCGAACCGCGTCGATGCTGGTGCAGGGATTCCGGGACTTACCTTTACCCTTCTTCGCAAACAAAAGGTTGGTCTCTGCGGCAGCCGACAGGTCGGACACACCGTCACCGGCATAGAGGAGAATTGGGCGTTCGCTATCGGGCAAGGCAGCGTAGGGCTTGATCTCGAGGGACTTATCATGGCCGAAGTGGCTGGAAAAAAGAAACAAGTATGAGCATGAGGGGGATCAAGAGCGCAAAGTGAACATCAGTCAAAGAATATCGGAATACAAACCTATCATCGTGATACTTGATCTGCCAGCCTCCCTCGCTGTTGATATCCTTGCCATCCCGCGGGATGACCTCGTTGCAGACGATGTGAAGATGGCTACCCGGAGTATGGCCAAGGAACTTCTCGAGCAGGGCGCTAATGATTGGGCGCATACCGGAGGACAGAATGACGATGGGCACATTGTTGTCCCGGGCCCAGTTGTAGAACTCCACAAAGTAGGGGTCCAGCTTCATGTTCTTCTTCAAAGTCTCGATGCATTCGTCGTACGGGGTCTTGATGCTCTCAAGCATTGCGCGGAAGGCGTCACTGGCGAACAGAAAGCAGCACAGTTAGAAATGAAGTAACCCCCAGCAAGCCATTCCACAGATCGTCTCTTACCGGAAGCCAAGAGTCTCGTTGAGGACTTGGTCATTCAACTTGCGGCGCTCCTCACGGCCGAATCCGAGATTGTCAATCTGCGACCGTTAGCCTGCGAAGGATGGGACAGACAAAATATCTAGAAGCACGCACCATAAAGTCATTACCTGTCACCACCGTTAGCATTGAGGGAGGTCTGCTACTTGACGAAGGGAAAAGGAGGGGTTTCCAACTACTCACTGTCATCGACGGTGATGGTGCCGTCAAAGTCGGTGAAAAAGATCAGCTTAGGCTTGGTCTCCATATACGGAAGCACGGTAGATCCCATCTTGGCAGAAGAGAAATGTAGTAGCGGTCGTTATGAGAGTAGGTGGCGGTCGTGAGTGTAAGGGTAAGAAGAATCGCGAGCCAACGCAGAGGATCAAAAAATCGTGAAGCCAGGATCGAGGGGTTCCCCGGTGAGCGGCGAGGGGAACCCGGGGGAAAGATTGTCAAGTGGGTCCACAGGGCCAGCCAAGTGGGTTCTGCGTTTTTTCAAGAGCCCTTTTCTTCTTCCGGTTCTCTCGCCCGAGTTGTTGCGATGGCTCGTCTGCTGCATTCTTTGCGGCGAGTTCTGGGGTGGTCCTCAACCCCGTCCTCCCCCTCCTCTTCCCTTCTCCGCCCACGATCGATCAACACCGATTTCTCTATCTTCCAAGGTACGCGCCGCGGGCTTCGGACGCCACAGTCAGGGTTGACAAAGATATGCAGAGGGGGATCAAGTCGTGATTCATCAGAAGCAGCCGCAATTGACAAAGCCATTGAAGTGCGGTGACAAGACTTATCTCCGCCGAGGACACGTCCAACATGATCGGATCATTGGGAGCCGGATATGGGACACCGTCCAGGCACACAAAGGCAGGCTTGATCACGCCATGGACTCTTGCGCTGCAGCATGAATTGACGTCTTAACAGGCCCGGATGTTCGACTGAGTCTCCCTACTCTGGAGGAATATGTTTCCTTGACACCCCGCCTGGTGACTCCCGTATGCGCAATCCGGTGCAAGTTCGCGATTGTCGGTATTGCAACAGCTACTGACACCCGGTAGATATACTCGCATGACGGCAATTTGATCGTTTCTCTCCTCGATATCCATGTCAACCCACCAGCTGCGGGTGAATCACCATCCCCGCTAGAAATCCTCGAGTCTGGGACCGGACACGGTTCCTTGACGCTGCATCTGGCACGCGCTATTCATGCCGCAAACACCACTCCTCCACCCCGTCCATCGCGATCACAGATCCAATACCTCGAGAATCGAGCGAGCAGACCAGGGGAAAAAGACACAAAGGAAGAAACGGCGACAGGTCATGACAAGGAGCAGCAGGAATGGGATGCTTGGCGCGCACAGCGCGGAGCCGTGGTACATACGGTGGACGTCTCGTCAAAATTCTCCGCGCTAGCGGAACGTAATGTGCGCGGCTTTCGCCGTGGAATTTACGCGGGCGATGTTGACTTCTATGTCGGTCCCGTCGAGAGTTGGGCCGCGGAACAAATTAAGCAACGAACGAAGACTGATTTGCTCTCTTCGCTGACCGGCCAGAGCTCCCCCGAACCTTTCCTATCTCACGCCATTCTGGATATGCCTTCAGCGCATCTTAGGATCCCACATGTTGCCCCCATCTTGAAACGGGATGGCTATCTCGTTGTCTTCATGCCCAGCATCACTCAGATTGGCGATTGCGTGCAATTGATTCGCAAGCAGCGACTGCCGTTTGTCCAAGAACGAGTCGTTGAGCTTGGTCTTGGAATTACCAGTGGTCGGCACTGGGATGTCCGACTCGCATTTAAGAAGTCTGGGGCTGATCCTTCTTCGTGGGCGCCTTCTGATGCTGATGAAGCTGGACCGGCTGCTGAATCAGATGAAGCCTTCCCGGAAGCTACCGAAAACATAGAAAACTCCCCTACTCCAGCGGAGGTGGCCAAGGAAGAAGAACCGGTTATGGTTTGTCGACCCAAGGTTGGTATACGTACCATGGGCGGTGGTTTCGTTGGAATCTGGCGACGCATCGAAGATTCTCCCGGGCGGTGATCTGCTCGTTTGTACAGCCCAAGATCCCCGTCTCCTCATCTGTACTATATCTTTGTATAATTTGCATGATCGGCACAGCATTATGGTTAGACAAAACTCAAATTTAATCATGTACCATAGAAAAATTCGCCATTACTGGCATTCACACGGCTCGATAGTATATACCTTTTGAGATTTATCTACATACCACGCTTAGATATCTCACAGCTTTGCCTTGTTTCCATCCAAAGGAGATCTAGCGAGGATCCAGTCCAGTAGATCCTTCACGAACTTATCCGTAGTCTCTTTCAGATCCGCACTCAGTCTATGATAGCCTCCGTCGTATGAGCAAAAGACTACGTCGCCCTTCGACCCAAGCAACCCAGCCAACCGCTTCGTTGCGTCCCAGCTGGTAACCTGATCCGCATCGCCATGCGCGAACCACATGGGCAAAAGCTCCATGCCCTTCACGTCCCCCTGACTAAGTTTCTCCAGCCACAGCCCTCGATCCAACATCCCTGCCAGTCCCCCAAACGTCCCGATGTCGTGGCTCAACTCGTCATTCACGTAGTCCGTGGCCACCTGCGGATCCCGCGAGACAATCGTCGGGTCGATCGGCGACGCTCGCTGCATCCGTGGGAAGAGCCGCGCCGTCAGTCGGCCTGCGGCCACGGTGATCCTGAACGGGCGTGTCGAGGGATGCAGTGCGACCAGCGGTGAGTAGGCCAGAAGACCAGCCAGTTTGGGCCGCGGCGAGGCCTGGTAGTACGGCGAATCAGGGTGCAGGACATAGTTGAGAACCTCGCCGCCGCCCATGCTGTGGCCCATTAGGAAGAGTGGTGTGTTTGAGGCTGCTGCATGGGGGACAATGCTGAGCAGGAACGAGTGAATGTCTGCAAGCACGACGTCTGTACCGCCGGTATTGCCGCGTTCCTTAGGCGTTTTGAAGGTACGTCCCCAGCCCCTGGATTTGTCCAAAGCCGAATGTGTTAGCTCTGGGTCTTGCAGATACTTTGGGGATATAGATGGATTATATATACCGCTGGTCAAAAGCTCTGATCTCAATACCAGATGATGCGAGGGTTGGAAATAGCTCATAATAGGCATTACCTGCCATCTTGTTAATGAAATTTGTCTTCGTGTGCGAAATACCCTGTTACCCCTATGGAAACTTACAGTGATCGCTGAAGCCGTGAATAAATGCGATTATAGCGCGCGGCTGTCCATCTGACTGTATTGCGGTTGTTCTAGCATCCCTCTTATCCTGTAGCTAGGGAGAGGGTTGACTGTACCTTCCAGGTCTTGGTGTAGGCTTCAAGCCCATCGGGGAGCTTGTGTGTACCTTCTTCAACCGACATGGTAAATGGCAATAAAGGGGGCAAGGGGAGGTGACTACACTGAGGTTTCACAGGGAAGCAAGTTCGTGTTTGAGTATGGAGTGTTGCTTACATGGGGACATTTGACATGTGATGTGGCGCAGGTGTGAAGCGATGAACAACAGCCACGGGTTGAGAGCACCAGTGGATGTAGGCATAATGACCATTTATTTTACTTATATGGGTCCTGTATCAGGTTTGATTTTCTTTGGTTTTGGACGGGATGTATATTTTTGATTTCGTAATATCCAAGGGCTGGTGTTTCTGAGTCCAATAAATATATATATAATATATATATTCACACACAGAACCCAAATCATATTTAACCCGCAGATCATCTTATATGAACCCATTCACCTACTAAGCTCGACTGTTCCGGACAAAGGTAATAAGAGTGCCCTAGGCTCGACTACCGAATGGATGTGCGAAGACAACACCTGTTTGATTTTACGAAGGACTTTCTAGTCAAGTTGATCTAGGCAAAAAAAGAGTCTCTAATATACAACGGGGTGATAGCTCAGTTGGGAGAGCGCAGCACTGAAGATGCTGAGGTCACCGGTTCAATCCCGGTTCGCCCCATCAGAATTTCTTTTTTATTTGCTATTTTAACAGCTGCTTTATAAAATATATTTGTTTTCTTCTCTGTTTTTTGTCCTCTATCTCAAAAATCTCCAAATTGACAAAATATTAGCACTGCAATTATTCTGGTCGTTACGTGGCTGTGGTATAAGCTGCTAGGGCCTCCACAACACAATCCCCAAACAGTAGAAATTTACCCTGGAAGGTCCACATACTGAGAAGGTTTCAGCGCACCGAGAAGGCATTATGTTAAAATTCAGCCATTAGTGTTGCAGGAACACGACATCTCAGTTTCTGCTTCAGAAATGATACCATAATCCGGTTTCACTGGGATAAATTATGTCTGTTGCCGTATTGAAGTATAAAAACATGCCACTTGGCATTAGAAATATCTAATGTATACGATAGTCAGATCATACAGTATAAATCTAGAGCCTTCCTCGTACCTCTCCGTGTCGCCTACGTATGCCGAGTGCTTCTTTGCTCTATTTACCTCCCATGCTTGCTCAGTCTCTTGAATTTGACCCCAAGCGACGGGCTAAATCACCCGAGCATTAATGATCAAGTCTGACAGGGTATTTTATGACATGACTGCAGTGTCTATTAACTGCTTGGCCACAAATGAGGTATTCGACGTGTTGAAGGCCAATTGCCTAGGTATTGATTAAACCCGATCCTCTGCTACCTACGTTTCTAGAGCTTCTTATTTAAGGTACTGGGTATTATGACTAGCCCTTGAGTACTCACAAGCTGTTACGGAACAGCGAAGAACGACATGACTAGGTCCAGAGCCAGAACGCATCTGAAAAGTATATCTTGTCTTTCATCTATCATAATTCATTATTATCCCCTGTGATCCTAGGCAATGCCTAGAAGGTATTCATAAGAGGAGACCAAGACTTTGTATGCTACAGTCTGGGGAGCAGAGGCACCATATTTCAGCACTCACTTCTCCCATACCAAGGCATTTTCGAATTATAGCGCTACGCACAACGCACTGTAGTACCTGCAATGGAGGCAAACAGGAATCCAAGATACGAAAATCTCTACGGAAATCGAAAAGCTAGTTTCAAGAAAGCCACGCTTTATTTCTCAAGTAGATCTGAGGCATGGCAGAACAAGTACATGGATCAGAAAAAGAACTCCCTTCGCCAGGCAAAACCACAAAGAGCAACCTCACCAGAAAGCCCTTCGGCCACCTGTTCCACCTGAACACCAACCCGCCCTAAGCGTCGTGAAGCCGTCACAGATGACGTTAGAGATTAGGTGAGATGAAGCCGAGAGATATCAGGAAACCCCCAACATGACGTGTAGCGGATAAAAGAAAAGAGAGGAAAGGAAAGCACGCGATGACAAGGAGGAGGGGGGGAAACATGAACAGCGAGACCGCTACGTCGTTGACTACTTCCAACAGCCCACTGAGGCGGGAGCCAGTTCGACGAAACGTGGTAGCAAGAGAGTATAAGGAGAAGAGGACAGGGATAAGCAAGACAACAAAACATATAGGAGAAAGGAGACGGAAGAGAGAAAAGAAAAACAATTCATAATCACGGAGTGAGAGAGAAAACGACAACAGAGAAAGAGAATAAGGGAGAAAAGAAGCATAAGACAAACAGAGAGCGGGCTAAGTTACCCACCACCCCCAAAAAGATTCCGAGATAACAAACATGAAGAAAAAAAGCTGCATAAAAAGAACCCGACTACACAAACACCTGTCTCGAAGATTTCGAAATGCTCCGGTTCATCAGTGCCGTTGAGGCCCAAAATCTGCCTCCACAACCTTACCCTTTTTCCCCTTAACGGTAAACTCCGCGAACAATGCGACATGATCACTAGGAAAATGAAAATTGGGGAACCCAGGTACCCGCCGAAGATACTCCTTGTCCACCTCTCCGAGGAGTGCGGACACATGCAGCGTATTAGACGAGAACCACACGTAATCCAAAATATCTTTGAAATCAGGCGTGTAATTGGTGAACGAAAGTTCTCCAATGGCGCCGTAGGCCGACTTCAACTTGAAGGGATGCGTCATACCGACGCGGCTGAGGTTGCCATACAGACGCTTCTCCAGGTCTGGGTGCTCCTCAGCCAACCGGCCGTTGGCGATGAGGTTGTATGCCGCCGAACCGGGCGAGGAGTTGAAGTCACCACACATAAGGAGAGGAATCTGGTCACCGCTCGCGTATTCCATGGACGGCGCAGGTTCCGTGACCGGTGCATTTTCAGAGCCACTTTCTGCCTCAGAAAAGCGGAACGCGGTCTTGTCAGTGCAGGCGGGCCACTTGGCATAGCCATCAGAGAGCTTTGTTATCTCTTCCATCAGAATAGCTGTCTGGATAAGCTTGACGTCTTTGAAGGCCGGATCCCAGTAGAGATGAGCGTTCACGACCATGAAGCGTGCACCGGTCTGACGGTTCTCTAGGAAGACTACGACTGCAATGTGATCCTTCTGCCACAAGCGATTGTAAATATCATCCTGGCCCTTGGCGTCCGGTCGACGAACAGCAGTCTGACCGAAATTGATCAGCTGTTTGTCGAGCAGAATATACTTGCTTCCTTTGTAGAAAATAGCGCAGCCGTCGACGGACTTCGCATCTTCCTCCTGCATGCCCATTGCACGCCCACGGGGCCAGTAAACGCCCTTGTAATTGTTGTAGGCCAGCTGTTCCCGGAAGAAGTTGTTGTAGCTTCCCTGGTCAACCTCCTGGAGACAGACAATGTCCGAGCTATGAGATCGTAATTCATTAAGGATAAGTTCGCGGCGGAACTCCCAAGAAAGAATGCGAGAGGGAGCATAACCGTAGTGCGACTGGGTGGCAGAGGAGTCGCAAAGAGTATTGTAAGAAAGAACGGTGATCTTCTCAGTAGGACTATTGCCTGAGCTCGCAGTCTCGTCGAGGATTACCCAGTCTCGATCAGGGGGAGGCAGGTGGACTATATTCAGGTGATCAGTCTGGTTTTTCTTGCATGGTGATTTTTGTGAGTAATAAATTGTCAACTCACCTGGCATCTCTTCCTTGAGATATTTGATCAAGGCCTTGGTTCCATCCTTCATGATCTGGGACTTGAGGACATCATTGAGGGGGTTGCCCTCAATGCCTAGTGTATCCAGCCGATACAAGTATCCCATCTCATAAGGGAGGTTGCGAATGTTGTTGTCGAAAAGGTAAAGCTTCTTAAGATTGGACAGCATACCGATTTCTTCAGGGAGCTCCGTGAGGTCGTTTCCGGAAAGATCAAGATGAGTCAACTTCCGGAGCTGGCCAATTGCTGGGGGGAGCGCTTTCAGTTTGTTGTGATTGAGGTAGAGCTTCTCTAGGAAGACGTAGTTAAACAATGAAAAGGCCATGGCACGGAGCCCTTGGCCGCCAAAATCAAGTGCATTCCAGCCTTGACGGGAAGCGGATTTGCCAGTGACTGTACCATTTCGACCTTCAGCGCCTTGCTCTGACGCTTCAGTCTTGCTAGGCAGGATCTGGATTCCCTTGGACTGCTGTGCCATGATCCGGGCATAGTAGTGTGGAGAATTGGCTTGCCTTGACTCCGCCGCAAGCTGAAGCTGCTGCTGCCAATGCTCGTTCATTGATTCGTCCATATCATCGTCGACTGCGGTAGAGGCTCCATTCTGGAGATGGGTGGAGGTGAAGTGAGGGGTGGTTGTGGCAAGGGCGCCACCGGAGAAGTTGTGCTGATGAGCGAGGCTATGGGTGGTTTGGGTGTGATGCGTGTGGGGGTGTGGTTGCTGAGCATGATGAGGGTGATGGTTTTGCGCAGCCGATTGGAATTTGGGGATCTGCATGCCAAACCGCTGATGGGCCTGACCGCCATTCATCATGACATGTTGTCCCTGATGGCCCTGGCCATACATGGTGAACGGATTGAGGGAGGCTGATTGGTTTGCGGGGGGCGAACGAGAAGGGGAGGGGGTGTCGTGGTTGAATTTCAGTCGACCCGGAGAATTGGTCCCGTTTTGAACGGTGTGTCGTTGGTGTGAAGGTTGCTGTGGTTGTGTTTGGAAGTAGAACTGCCCGGCCCCAGGCTGCTGGAACCTGTAGGTACCATCTGCCATCTAACGGGGCAGACGAGACCGTGGCTTGCTTCCCTGGTGGACGACCGGGGGGCGGGCGAGTGGCAGGAGCTTCGGGACGGAAGAGGAGGGGAGAGGAGCGGTAGAGGATAGGACACGGTCTCTTCTCTTCTTCCACATAGAGAGTCCTGAAGCTGAACCACCCCGACTGGAAGAGCGCGATTGGGGGTTCGACGACTTCAAGTGACCTTGCGCGGGTGGGGGGTGGGGTTAAGAGGGTTCACAGCCCGTAGTCCGGTTGGGATCGAGCGATACCTGAAGGGCGGAGGGCGGGCGGAGGCGTCACGAGCACTCGCGGCAGGTGCAATCTAGCTAGTCGCGAGGAGATCAGATTAGAGAGAGGCTCCCAGAGGGTCAGGGTAGTAAGCCGGGGCGGATCGCACGATTGTCTTTGCGTGGGTTGATAGAGGACGGCTGGGATCGAGATGACAGTCTTGATGGGTGGTTTGCATCGAAGGCGGGAGTTACTCTCACGTGATATAGCCCAACCGGATGTGATTCATGCCAAGACTCGTCCCTTTGCAGCTTCCACCTTCTTTGTGTGTCTTAAGTGGCCTTCCCGTCCTTCTGGCACTATCGATGACTAGTATGGTTTCAAAGTCGCGGTAGCCTTGTCTACAATTACTGACTCTTCATGTACTGGAACCGCGTTTTTATATTTGCCACGGTTTCGGTTGAGGAGAGTGGCTGATGCCCGAGCGCTTAGCTGGAGCCCATAAACTGCTTACTTTAGCGCCCGTCGCCGCCCTGGTCAGCGGGTGATGAGGCTCGTTCGTGCTCCAACCCGACATTAATTTACAAAGACTGGAATAGATCGAAGCTTCTGATTCAATATCAAAATTAAGGGAAACACGCTATTGTTTCAATCTACTACCCCCCAATAAGGCATGATTCTTTAGAGCCCAACTGTCTTGTCATTCATGTTTCGCTGGGTTTGAGGACTGTATGAGCCCGAGACAAGGCCGACACGCGAAAAGGACAGATTGACGGGGTTCAGAAGAGGAGAACCAGGTCACAGCCAGCCAAAAGAGGAACTGAATGACTCATTCTCCTATTGTCCACGGCCATAACCACCTGAGTTGTCTCATGGGTGAACCTAGGTGAACCAATCATAGCTACGTGGGAGATGTCAACCCAGAGGTTTGGCGTTTGGCCGTCTTTGTACAACTGTACGAGACAAGTAGAATACAGAAAAGCAGATGCACCGTGAGGCTTGAATCTAGATACAAGCTCCAACGACCTAGAGTCTTCTCAACCAAAATAAACATCTAGTTTTTTATGCAGTCGAGCCGCATGTTGGGGGGATCCAAGGCTACTTCCACAGCTAGACAGCGTTCCAGGCCGACCACTTCATTGACCAGATGCCACTGGTGTGACCCTTGAGCGTGGATATACATTCGCCCGTTGATAGATCCCAAATTTTCACCGACTTGTCATCTCCCGCAGATGCGAGCCGACTGCCATCGCGCGACCAGGCCACAGCCCGGATCCATTCGGTATGGCCGTTGAGCGTCAATATACATTGGCCAGTCGCTGGATCCCAGATCTTGACGGACTTGTCATAGGATCCCGAGGCGAGTCTGCTCTTGACCTTGGGATTCTGCGGCGACCAAGCCAATGCATAGACAGTACTCTCGTGACCATTGAATGTTGACAGGCACTGGCCGGTTACCGGATCCCAGATCTTGATGGCGTGGTCGGATGATCCGGATGCGAGTCGGCTGCCATCACCAGACCAGGCCACCGAGTAGATGAAACTGCCCAAGTTGTTCAGCGTCAATACGCACCGTTCCGTGGCTAGATCCCAGATCTTGAGGTTATCATCTAACGCCGTCGCCAGCTGGTGGCTGTCGCGCGACCACTCTATAGAGTAAACGCAAATGCCGCCGCCGTCAAGGTTTGATATGCACCGTCCCGTCGCTGGGTCCCAGATCTTGATCTTGTCCAGTGAAGATGATGCGAGGCGGCTGCTGTCATGCGACCAGGCCACTCGCCAGACGACATCATCATGGCCGAGGAGGGTTGCTAGACACTGGCCTGTTGCAAGATCCCAGATCTTCACGGACTTGTCATCCGACGACGATGCAAACCGGTGGCCATCGGGCGACCAGGTCACGGATCGGACCCATTTGCTGTGTTCATCAAGAGTCCGTAGGCATTGTCCCGTAGCTGGGTCCCAAATCTTGATCAGCGTGTCATATGAACCCCCTGTCACGATCCGGCCCGACTCTGAATCTGGGCCCGGATCGGGGAATGCGATTGGTTCTTTCTCTAGATTCGCCATGTTCGGTCCTGCCAGGGCTCCGCGGTCTCCGGCTTCTCATCTCATAGATTGCCTTCATCTCTCTCCCCCGCCCCCCTTAGTGAGGAGGGGTACTCATCATGTGATGCCGCCAATGGCCTCCTTTCAAAAGGGCTCCGCGGCCAAACTGGTCCATAGTTGCTCTTGGCTCCTATCGCTAACCGAATTGGGAGGGCGCCAAGGAGCCGACACCAGTCGAAAACAATCAATTCAGTTGATATGTATGGGTTCGACAAAATCGGACAGTTGTAAATGAATGAATGAATAAATGGATGAATGAATGGTGTGTTGGTCAGCATCCAGAGACATGATTACCCCGGCCTTCTATTCGAGGTATTGCCAGGAAGTATACGCATGTCATTCCACTCCTGTCGGCCTCAAATTTCAGCCTTTGGACAATGATTAAAAGCCAACGGTCATCTGAGCCAGACACTAGCCGCCCCCGGTGGCAATCGCTGCAGTCCGTCCAATCCTGTGATGAGGGCGGATCACTAACTTGTATCCGCTGAAGCATAAACAAAAGCTACTTCCCGGGACTATTGGTTCTTACTCCAACTCAATTTTAGGCACTGGAAGGCGCATGTGCACCCGAATGCGCCGGTCAATCATGTCTCGAGCTCCACTCCGGGGGAATTGCCTCCTCGCCTGATGACAAATGGCACCGTGGACGTCGTGGACATGTCGGATTGCCTCCGTATAGGCCGGCGACCGCAATGGTCGCGATATCATCGGCGTCCGTTAGCTGTTGCTCTTACCCCTCCGAAAAGTACAGGCAATGCACATCGTCTGCCTGAAACGAGGTCTGAGAGCTCGAGGCAAAGAAATTGACGAGTCGAGAGCGTTCCTAGAAACCATACAGATGTGCCCTCCCGGATGAAAGTGTCAGATGCCGGGTCGCCTCTCCACTAAAGTACGTGGCAGAACGCTATGGTGTCGATCGGCAGTGCATTTTGGGTCTGCAGGTACCAAGCGACTGGATGGGGAGTACAGACTGTGCCGTGCCCCTAGCGTCCGAGGGGCAGAAGATAACTGGCCGTCAATTCAAGGCACAGAGACACCAAAAAACAGGGGGAAAGGGGAACGAGGGGCAGTGTCAGACGGACGCTAAGTCTCAGCTATCGCTCGCTAGGGCCCAGGTACCTGAGAATGGGGATATTCGGGGATCAAGATGCATGGTGGGTGGGTTGAACATGGTAGGGATCTCCGATGCTCGTGTATTCAGTCGTACGCCGTTGGATACAGATGGGCGCTACGCCGTACAGTTCCATCCGAAGTCCTGAACATATGGACACCTACCCACGGTTCACGGTGTACGAAAGGCGATGGAACGAAAGATCGGAAATGAGAATGGATATACATTCAGAATATTCAAATGCACAGGACCGAACTCAGTTTCATTGAATCTCATTGCCGAATCTCGGGTTTCACTTTGTCCTCATGTACTTTTTCCAGGCGGATGCGTCTCTCTGCTGGAGCCCGGGTACCCCGAGAACACCGGAAGGAACCGCTGATACCGAAGGCTGGTATTTTTATTTCTTCACCAGTCCACATCCAATAAGGCCAGACAGTGATTTAAATGATAACTGGTTTTATACTCTAATACAGAGTAGAGACGCATGATAGAGAGCACGTGTGAACTACGCACGCCCCGACCAGAGACCCCTGCGACAAGGATTTGAGGTCCGTTGCGCCCGGCCCCTCCTGGAGGGGCCGGGGCCAACAGAAAAAGAAAAGAAGACACTAAAATATGCATGATCGACTTTTCTTTTTCCCCCCGGCTCTGTATGACGACTCGACCATCATTCCTATAGAGGTGATGGTCCAGAGATAGCAGATAGACATTTTCATCCTGGTGCATACGGAGTACAGGGCACGGCGTACGGAGTGCAGTTGGTTATAGTTCGCGGCGGGGCGCCCCAGCCTTTTACCCTTTCCGGGGACTCGTCCGGAAAACTTGGGACCAGCGTCCGTGGCACCGAGTCGACTCATGATGTCAAGAGTCAGGCATAGAGTCTGAGACTATGAGCTTTGTACCGATGACTCTACCAATCATTTGATAAATCATTCTAACCAGCTTGTTTCATCTCCCGGAGAACTGTTGACTCGGGACCTCTTAATACACCGCGGACGGATATTCCAGCGTTGACGATCGAGGAAGATCTAATTGGAGTATATACTTCATATACTCCACATCCAGGGATGAATAAACTACTACGGGAGGACTCCCTGCTGTACTCGGGTATTTTCTTTTCGCCGGTGCTGTACAACTAAACGGCCCGCTTGAACTGGTAAGGACAGGGGGGCAAATCGGAAGGATTGAAATCTCAGACAGGGCCGACTCGTGTGCCCAACGGCAGAAGAGTTTTTCAGTCGAGCATCTCGTTAAACAGTTAGCCGAAACACTGGCGATGCTTGCCATTGGGCGCGGCGGTCCCTAACCCCAACGCAGCCGAGTCGGGCACCTCGAAGGAGCCAATTTCGCCACTAAATGGGATTAAATAATAATAGTTATAAGCCGGTATTCAGGAAGCATCCGTACCTTCGGTACTTTGGTTACGTGAACTAGCTTGTCTGGACTTGAGTGGAGCCCCGTTCAATGCCACTTCGATCCAGGGGTCGCCGGGACCAGGCCGCGGCCTTGCTGTACGCTTTTCTTTCTTCCCCCTCCTCTTTCTCTCAGAGGCCCTTTTTTTTTTCTTCTTCGCCTGATCGATTGAGCGGGCTCGGTTCTTCTATTCAAAACAGGAATGATTTAAGTTAACCGTTAAATTGTGGGCTATACTCGAACATCGAAGAGACCGAAATCTCTGCAATTCGCTGCGACCAAACCTACACTTAAAAACCATATTTTCCGAACCCGCTTGGATCCCTCCGGGTATTCTACTCGTCCACTTCTCTCTCTCTCTCTCTCTCTCTCTCTCTTCGTTTCTTCGTGTTATATTTGATACACCGTTCGGACTGGATACTCTCTTGCTGAATATCGCTGCATACGATTCCTGGATTCTCGACTTCGCTACTATTCATGACAAGCATGTCTCGCTGCTCATGAACCAGCTCCAATTGCGCGAGCATGCGACCGACCCGCAGTCCCCCCCATTGAGACTCGATATAACACCAGGGGACCGATGCGCCTGAGCAGGCAATGAATATGATGTCCGCAGGCACGGCTTCGTTTGCGGCCGCCACGGCCTCCAACTCCGACATTCACTCTAAGCTCAGCTCGACCTTCGCGGCGACCTCCTCCTCATCCCTCGGATCCTTGACGGACTATTCCAACTACCCCCTCGTGCGACGCGGCGATCGCACATATCTCCGTGACCCCGACAACATCTACCCTCTCCCATGCGACCTCCCCGAGATCCACCGCCAAAGCCTGCGCACAATGATGCTGCTGCGCGTCTTCGGCGGCCCATTTTGCAATCCCCACCTCGCCAATCGCCCGCCCAAACGCGTCCTGGAGATCGCCTGCGGGTCCGGCCTGTGGTCCGGCCTGTGTCACGAGTACTGGACGCGGCGCGGGCAGCCGAACGTTGCCTTTGTCGGGATCGACTTCGTCTCGCTCGTGCCGGACTTGCGCAAGCAGGGCATGAACTGGCAATTCAAACGACATGATCTCCGAAAGCCCCGTCTCCCTTTCCCGGACGATTATTTCGACCTGGTCTTCATCAAAGACGCGGGCATGTGCCCATCCAGTCCCGCGCAGCAGGCCTCAGGCCTGAGCGAACCCCTGCGCGTGCTCAAATCCGGCGGCGTTCTCGAGGTCTGGGACTCCGACTGGGTCTTCCGCTCGCTGCTGCCGAACCCGGCGCCGGCCCGGAAAGCCTCCCTGAAGGACCAGGAGGTCGCCGACTCCACCGCCACCTATACGTTTACCTCGGCGACGCCGTTCACCCAGCCGCAGAACAAGTACCTAGTGGACTACAACTCCTGGGTGGAGAAGTCGTTCGACCAGCGCAAGCTCACCGCTTTACCGTGCGCCACTATTGGCCTGTCCTTCAACTCGGAAGTGGATCTGTTGGAGAATGTGGACAGTCGCCGCATCGCAATCCCCCTCGGCGAGTTGCGGTGGGAGCGAGAGGGCCAAGGCAAAGATTCCAAGGGCCAGCCTCGCAAGGCATTGAGTACCGAACAGCTCTCTATCCGACGAACGGCCTTGCTGACCGTAGTCCAAATGATTGAGGGCATGGAGCCCATGCTCATGGAGGCCAGTGGGAAGGGTCGCGATGAATGGGACCGGTGGTGGGCGGCTATGACCACGGATCTATTCCAAAAGGGCGGCCTCGCCAGTGGCGAATGCCTCGAAGTGAGTGCGTGGTGGGGCCAAAAGAGATGAGCTTTTGCCTCCCTCCTTCCCTCCTTCCCCTGATCCCATGAGTCAATTCTGGTGTTCGTTTGGAGAGCGCAAAAAAGGAACAATGATCATTGAGTGCGCTTCATATTGGTGATACCCCCAACTTCGTGATATCTTATTACTATTTATCCTTTATTTTTCATATTTCTTCCCCCCCCATCCACCCTTTCCCTTTTCTACCCGGCGTCCCCGGATGCATTCGTTGCTGGCCATTTTTCACCTGGAGAGATTTTGAGGTCCGCTGCGGCGTGAGCTTCAAGGATTTTCATAGCGCTGTTTGAGCGTCCGGTACCTCTTCAGGTAGTACCTGTTAACCTGTTAGTGTTCATTCATGTCAAGGGGAATCCCTGTGGTCAAGAAGGCAGGGAACTGTTGCGCGCGCATGATGCTATGATTGATGTATGATCAACAAGATGTGTGAATCGGCGAAGAAACTGGGTCTAGTCCCCAGCTGCACATGAGACCGATGGACAAAATACTATATATATATAGAAAAATGACAGGATGACTTCGACGAATACTGCCCCTCGGCGCACTAGTCTTTTCGAAGAAAATGTAATATGGGGCTTGGGGGTAGGTCATTATGGGCACAGAAACTTGGGCCCGCGCAGGGAGGAGACATTGATCTTACAGCGCTTCGACTTCTGAAAAGATTCCGAGTTAGCCGGCCAGAAGGCTCTTGCAAGCTGTAGGCCCAGGGTTCTTTGACTCTGCTCACCTTTCTTCACGAACTCAGCCCGGGCGATCCCCTGGCGGATCTGCTCTTCATCGGTAAGGTGGGCTTGGCTGGCGAATGCGCGATGAAGCCTGTCCCGGAAGAATTTGTAGCCCTGGGGGTAGTCCCGCCCTAGAAATAGTAGCTCTTTTTGGATTCTTTCTATCAGTACTGGCGGTGGAAAGGGTGGTAGCGGATGGCTTCGCAGGGTATGCTGTGCAGTTCCCTGGGTGGGTAAATCTGCATAATCTTACCTTTGTAGATATTGATGACCTGCCTGCGCAACTCAGCGTTGACCATGGTCGGCCCATCAGTCGCCCCCTGGAGCTGAAAGGCGCGAGCAAAGGTAAATCGAAGCGTTGAAAAGGTTGGGGCAGGGTTGGAGAGTGGTTGGAGAAAGCTCGGTGGTTATCGGTGACGTCGGGCAGTGCGGAGATCTCGGGCGGTCGTGTTTATCAGCTGTGAGCCTGCGCCGGCAACAGCTATTTCCGCCTAGAATTTTTTAGATCACTTTATACTCAGCATCTCAAAGCTCTTTGGAATCCATTGCAGCCCCTAGAGCTGACATCGCTTTTGGAGGAGCTGTAGGTAAATAGGCACGTGCAAGTGTTGGTGCATCTTGCAAGCACGTCACGGCTACTCGCGGGGTCGTTCCCGAAGCCGAGCTCGAAGGCCCAAGCTTCGGCTTCGGGGGATGCGCCTGTGGTCCGCGGTGGTTTCAACTTCTTTCTCTCCTCAAGACAACCAGTCACCATGATTTCCCGAACGGCTCTACGACGACCGCTGCCAGGCATAATTTCCTCCTCCTGCTGCACCTCTCGTTTCCTCTCCTCGACCGCCCTTGTGCAGAATGCCCGTCCGTCAGCTTCGGACAACTCGCCGGCACGACCCCATACGATCGATCCGCGATGGCTCACAATGATGAAGCGACGGATTGGCAAATGCCTGATGTTCGGTATGAAGTCGGACCAGATTGATGAAGCAGGGAAGATTCTGCAGCAATTGGCGAAGGACTGGCGTGAATTGCTCGCAGGCAGCGAGGGGTTCCTAACCGATGAGAAGAGGCGAAGCTTGTTTCAACATAATGTAGTGTGGGGAGAGCAGGTATGGACCCAATCTGCGTTTGCTTATGTCTTGCAGGATACGAAGAAGCTTTACTGACACGGAGGTTGTGATCTTGATGGGTAATTAGGATATCATGGTAAGTCTCTCCAGTCCATTCCAAAATCTAGACAAGCCTCTTGGCAATATTACAGGGCAAAGCATTTTAACCATCAAGGACAGGGTATGAATTCTTTTCTTCAAATCTTGTGACTTCATTTATTGGGAGATTTGATTTTGTTCTAATACTAGTGGAGCAGGTCACGTCAATAACGTCACCTACGTGCGATACGCCGAAACAGCTCGAGTGAACTGGACGCGCAATATTGGCATTCACATTGACCCGGCTAATAAGAAGGAATGGCTCAATTTGCTCAATAATACTGGGATTGGGCTCATCCTACGAAGCATCAAGGTCGACTATAAATTTGTAGGTCTATGAATGGATCGCCGACAAACCTGAACTGGTCAAGCTAATCAATCATGGTAGCCCATGGTATCACCAGACAAGATCACAGTATATCAAAGACTTGTCCCAGATCCATCATCATTTCTATCTTCGCAATCTGCATTTCAATTGCAGGTGATGATCCTCTCAGAAGCCCGCCAACGCCCCGCAGCTCGTTGCTATGAAGATATTGTCACGTATGACTATAAGAAGAATCGGAAAACCCCAGAACTGCCACCTTTCATTCTTGACCAATTCAGAACGATTTGGGAACTACAAGAAAATGCTAAGAATGAGTGGCAAAACCGGATTTTGGACATTGAAAATCGGGTACGGGCTCTAGAAGTTAAGAGTTGGGACCGTGTGGATGCTGTTGAAGATACAGGTTCAGCTTGAGGAAATATACTCTCATATTGGCTTCTCAGCCTGTCGATATACTAGGTAGATATTGAATAGATGCAGCGCATGAATAATGTGACTGGACTATTATTTGAGGCATAATTTGAACATAGCGACTCCTAATGCATATTGAAAATAGAGAATCAATTTGTTTGGTTCCACTGTTAGGGTAATAAAGATATAGTATAGTGCAAGGGCATATATATATATATATATATTGTAGTGGGAAAATGACCTCGGGTGGGAACTGGCGGCATAATAGAAAGAGATATATAAGGTTACCCTGCTGTCTATAGCAACCCAGACAGCCTTTCTCTTCGATAAATATCCCTAGGTGTTCTCTTTTTCTCTTCCACAGGGACAGCGAGCGTCCCTGACACCAGTTCAATATTTAGCCCGTGTTGATATAATATCTCCGCAAACCATTACTCAGCCGCTCGCCTGTTTATGCACGATCCTGGCAGTCTCAAGCGCTAATAGATAATTTCAATATCATGCCCTTTTTCATCGTGCTTGAAGGCTCTAAAACCAAGAAAACTATTTAGTATCAGCTTAATTTAGCCCAGCGAGATGCATTTTATCATGAACACAATAGCTACGCTTTCAAAAAATAATCTCTGTGAAGATCCGGCAACATTTTCAGTAGGACTCAGTCAAAGTACAAGATCGTGAGGTATGACCTGTGACAGAACGAACATGACGGGGTTTCCGACTATCTTGTTTTTCTAAATTTCGTTAAGCAACCCAGATTTGAGAGTCTCTCTTGATGATAATGCTACCACTCCGCACTTGAAACAGAGAAGGGGTCTACCAGAGGGGTTTAATCCTGGAGCCGGGCTATGCAGGGCTGTGTCGGACCCAGCCCCACAATCTACATCTATCTACCTTAAAACCCTGTTTCAAGAGCCTCTTCTTCTGTGTAGAACAAAGTGGCAGTAACATTTATGGTTGTCGCATTTTGAGAGGCTCTATAGAAGCCTTCATTTTAATAGTAAGACATATCTCGATATACCGTACTTGTGGGCAAATGTTAGTGTACCTCCTGTGTATTAAGATCTTCTCAGGATGCGGCTCGTTTGTGGATGAATGGCGCCCCGGACACCCTGAAAACTTTTTTATCCGACTAAATAATGCAGGATTCCGTTGGGAAAGTCGAATCAATTGGGTAGGATTCTTCACCGCAGTCCGATCAACGAATGAAGTTTCTCACCTGGCAATTTAGCGCCGACTTTTGGCCCCTGATCCCCACCTGGGCATCCAATGCATGCAACACAGCCTGAGAAACAGATCTGCGTCTGCCTTGCCAGCTCAATTACAGAGTTACTTCTTATGAATAATATTCAGTGGATTTCTTCTCATTAATAAGAGAGCCGCTTGCTCTGTTTTTCCCACTTCTTCCATAACACTCTACCTGCAAGCAATTTCTATAAGCCAAGTCCTTCAAAATGCAGATAATCAACAGAATCGTGCGATTCTTCCAGGTAAGATCCCCTCCCATTTTGATGGAGTCAGAGCTCAAATTAATGAATCACCACATCCTAGATGGTATTCAGTGGCGTCGTTTTGGGGCTTTCTATCAACTTAGCGAGGAACCAATACTATGGCAAAGTTCCATCCCAAACTAGCTATGCCGCCTTTACTGGAGCCCTCGGAATCATTGCAGGTATAATCGGATTTGTCGCCCTCATATTCAGCGGGCTCGGTGAAATGGTCTCCATCGTCGTCGATGGCGTAACAAGTGCTGCTCTGTTGATTGGCGGAATCGTACGTTACTATCGAACTCTCGTTTTGCTATGGAGATTCTCATAATGCTCTTAGGTTTACGCCGTGGCACTTCGTGGTACCAACTGCAATGACACATCCACCGATGGAAACACTTGGGACAACCCTTTGATTAGTGGTGGCTGCTATACCGATGATGACGGCAAACATTGTTTCGACAAATATGTTGTACACAGTCGCTGTGTTCGTGCCCAAACCGACTGTGCATTTATGTTCATTACATGTCTTGTCTGCCTTGGTGCAATTGCCACCTCCATTATTGCCCGTCGTCGCTAGACATCACTTCGTACCAGGGAAGTTAGCCTTACGCATATTTGACGCTATACGTTTATGCTTGAATGTCTCGGTGCTAGGACAAAATAGGCATTTACGTGGTGGTGTTTAATCCTTTTTGTCCTTGATGAGCCCGATGACGGCAATTTTGCTTCGCTCTATACCCCGAAAAACCTTCCTCAGTTTTTTTCCTGGCTCAGTTGATCAATGTCAGTTTCTCATTTACGCTTCAATGTCTAATAAGCTGTTTTGCATGTATTTTGAAGGTCCCGGGCCATGCACTCATTCGATCATTCTACCGGGGCGCCACTCTGCTATATATAGATGAACTGTCTCTTTGGAAGCAAAATGGATCAAGATATTGTGATCAACGTCATTTCTTCATGTTTATTATATTTCACATTGTGGGACTAGAATAGTCTTTCTCTGACCTCCTTTTGAGCCCCTTCTGGATGACTCCACATTCTGGCTACCCCACACCGTCTCATTGGATCGGTTATGTGGCATGGCTGTCAGGCTTGCTGCCTCCCCCAATTTGGAGGACTTTGGTTCAAGGCCCAGCCTTTATGCCCCACTAGAGTCGCCTATTCGGCATTTTGACTCGGAAGGTGGGAGGCCTTTGGATGGGGTAATCGACAAACCCCTGTGATGCCCCTCCCATTTTAAGAACACGTACCACATCCTTATAAAATCGACCACCAGGCATAGGTTACATCGAAAGACAGTCAAAAATCTGAATATGGCACAACAAACTATCCCACAGGGGCAAACTCGAACGGAGCGCCTAGCTAGTTGGGCTGCAAACGTCCAATTTCGAGATCTTCCCCAAGATGTAGTCGAAAAGACGAAGGATTTTTTTCGTGGATTGGCTAGGTTGTACCATTGCCGGTCGCCATCATCCGGCCGTGTCTGCTATTTCGAAATTTGCAGTCCAGATGGGGCCTTCCAATGGGAAGAGCGAGCTCGTCGACGGGTCCTTGAAATTCACCACTAGTCCAGCATTTGCTAGTTTGGTTAACGGTGCTTCGTCTCATGTGGTTGAGCAAGATGATCTCCACAATCGCAGCATAATGCATCCCGTGAGCGCCCCTGAACGCCCCTAAAAGAGAGGCACAAGCCTAAGACATGAATATGTTATCTGAATCTCCGATGCTGACTGTATTCTTGGCCACCGTTATCTTCCCGGCTGCACTTGCTGTAGCTCAAGATGTAGATGCCAGTGGTGAAGAATTCATTGTCGCTTGCGTCGTCGGCTATGAAGTCGGTTGTCGAGTGGGAGAATATTTGGGAAAGAGCCACTACGAGGTATGTTGTTCGAAAGAGTATCAGTTCAGAATTGAATTCAAAATTGACGTATTGTATATAGCGTTTCCATTCTACTGCAACAGGCGGAGTTATTGGGGTCGCTGCCGCTACTGCTCATCTTTTGAAACTAGATGCCGATCAGACTCTATCTGCAATTGGAACCGCTGGAACGCAAGCAGCAGGTCTTTGGCAATTCCTGATGGATGCCACTCATTCCAAACAGGTTCATACAGGTAAGGCATGCTTTGACGGAATATTCGCCGCCTACACTGCCCGCGATGGGCTTCTCGGCACCCGGGACATTCTGGAAGGACCAAGGGCAATGGGTGTTGCCTTAGTTCCCGGGGATACTTATCCGGAAGCGATCGACCAAAATCTTGGGACGGAATATGAGGTTCTTCGTTCTAGCTTCAAATGGCATGCCTCTTGCAGACATACTCACCCGAGTGTTGACGCGCTGCTAAGTCTCATGAAGAAGAATCATGTTGCTTTCGATGATATCGAGTCGGTGGTCGCCCGTACTTATCAGGCAGCTATCAACGTCCTTGGATTGACGGGACGAGGGGAGACGGTCCACCAGAGCAAGTTCTCAATGGGCTTTGTTCTCGCTATAGCTGCGAAAAAGGGACAGGCAATGATTACCGATTTCACTGAAGAGGATTTGAAGGACCCTTCGTTGCGTGATTTCCAACAACGTGTGAAAATGGAGTTAGATCCAGTAATTGACAATGCATTTCCTCAGAAGTGGCAGGGAACTGTCATTGTTTCTTGCAAGTCTGGTCAGACTTTTACTGAATCTGTGGAATATGCCAAAGGAGATCCAGAATTCTCCTTGACGAGGTATGTACTCCGACATGTATCTCCAAGTCTCCCTGAGCTAGTAGTTAATCCACATGTCAGGGATGAGATCGAGAAAAAGACGCGATCGCTCGCGAAATATGGTGGTTTCACAGATTCTGGAAAAGTTAATCACCTTATTGAGAGGGCATGGAGATTAGAAAAGGAGAAGAATGTCAGTGGGTTTGTATTCTAATCCCACACAGATGACACTCGTGCTTGTATGGCGACTCCGCATTTTTTGTCCAAATTAGAACCCATCTCTCAGTTCGAATTACGGGTAAATATCTATTTCAGAGAACAGTCATTACGTAGTGACCTTTTGGTAATATCCGAGATCGTCATTTCGTGCAGCACCGGGATTGGAAACTTTGCAGACCACATCGAGCAGATTTGAGCGATAATTTTTATTTCGCAAGGTGATTACTATTGACTACACCGCATTCAGAACCTCGTGCTTCCCCCCTACTACTTGGAATGTTTGTAGTAGCCAGAGAGTGAAGACATGTGGAATCCATTTCCACCATATCAGATACTGGGAAAGTGCCAAGACCGAATGATTTAGGTTATTCAATGAGCGACATGGCAACAGGGGTTGCTGGAATGGCGAATACCAAGATAAACGGATGTGGCTTGTCTCGAAACTCAAATGAGTAAAAGTTTCAAGCCACTTCGGCAGCACAACTTCGGTGGCTTCCTATTGGCTTATAAATTACTGCTAACCTTATCTACATACATCATGTACACAGATGCCGGGTATATGTGCGATAATAATGTAATAGAGAATTGTGAGTTGTATCGCTGGAGCGTCTCTCTTGGGCAAATGCTAGCTACTATTATTACAAATACTACTCCTTAGTGCTACTAGTGATTGCTCGCAAGTTAGTTAACTTACTTCTCCTGCTTACCTAATTCATTGCGTCTTCAAATTGGGACTCATGATACCCTCGACTTCTTCTATTCCTAAGACCTATGCCTTAAATTTGATCACCTTTCAAGAAATCATGAGCTCTGGTAATGTCAGGTGTTGATATAATGTGAGGGATAATACTATCAGCATATCTAGTACTCAGGCAACGACTTGACTACCTCGGGGCACAAAAACAGACCCAATCTTCGAGTGGTGTTGATCAAGTCGTCTTTGTGAACTATATATCCTATTCTTGAGCCTAAATGCGTAATTTATATAGCTCTACGATTCTCCCTTCTACGTAGTCTATGTGCGTACTGACGGATGTCTCCCTGTTGGATGCACCATATCCTTCGTTGGCTTAAAATAGAAGAAAGACCCACCGTACCAGTAAATTTTGACCAAATCTTCAACTGGTGTTTTTGCCACCACCATTGAACCATCTTGTCAGTCAGATGATGCAGAACACGTACCCCTATGTCAAAAAACATTGAGAAGCCGGTGAAGCCTAGCACCCATGTAGAAGGGACGCGAGGAGAGAAGTCTCTTCTTCGTCTCATCTCACCGCCAAGAGCGGCCGCTTTCCATAACAGAAGCGTTTAATGCCCATGCATTGGAATGTGGCCAAAAGACTACCCTGCAGAAGTTTCTCCTCCTATGACATTATTTCTCACAAGTTCTCTTGCATGGAGTATCAATGTGTATCACAGTTTCATTTTCCTCTCCAATACAGTACAGAAAACCTGGATGTGTGGGCCCTCCAAAGGCACCGTCCAGAACCTCATTTTTCGGAGACCTTACCGAATATAGTCGGGAAGAGGGTCACATAGGGCCCGGAACGAGTAGGACGAGCGAAATAGATCGGCGCCTTAACCTTGCTCAACCGTTTATCGGACCCAAGCAAAACTCCGGCCACTTATTCGGAATTGAACTCTATCCCACAAGCCAGGGGAAAAAAGGAGTCAAAAGAGGTGAGTTGCGAAAGATACCGGATTGTCGCGGTTGGTTCCCATGACTCCCAGATTGATCGTCTTGGAGGATCGTCCAGGGAAAAGCAGAGTCTGCTGGGGTCTGTCACCCGTATGCAAAGGCTTGAGAGGTCAAGCCATCACGAAGCCGGCCGCGGGCGTAGATCCTTACCGGATTAGTGTCAGATCTACGAGCGAAACCTTCAGATGCCAAGAACTTCGGAAATCCTGGCTTTGGGAGGGGTCAAGCAGTCGGCGATAGGTCGAGGAATCGAGAGGTCGCATATCGGGCAGGTGTGGATGCACCCTCTCCATAAAATGAGATTCCGTCTCCTGAGCTTCGATTTGGAGAGCGATGGACATCACTTTCCATGATCTACCGAGGCGTGCACTGGAGGGTGGATCGCACGTTGGTCATTGCTGGAGCGGAGCCTCTACAGGGCGCGAGATAGCCGAGCATGTGAAGAAGAAGACTCAGCGAGCGCCTTCTGGGCACTATAGGATGATTCTTCTCTGGTCGAAAGGGCGACGGGATTCGTGCGAGCCTTATTCCTGCTAGGGCCACCCATCGGGCCGCATGTTTGCGTCTTCTGCAGTTGCGCTCATTAATGAGCCAAAACCCCCCAATGAATAGGCTTTTCCCCCCAGGCGAAGGACTCGTGTCGGCCATGCATGCCCCAGGTCTAGTAGCAGGATAACCCCGCAGCAGGCGGCCCAGAGGACGGTTGATCGTCCGCAAGTTGGTCTGATAGAGAAATTTACCAATGTCGACTTGGGGATGGCGTTGATAAATGTGCTGTCATGAACTTATTCGGGGTGAGCATCGTCACCGGGATCAGCCCCAAAGATACGACAAATAATGCCTCCGAAGGCTGACGATAAAAGCAGCATACTACGTGTTTTGAATACATGTCGGCACGCCCACAAAGTTCAGACAGGGGTGTATGCATAGAGATAGGCGCTGGAAAAACGGGCGAGCCACCATAAGACCTCTGAAACCGGTCGCCCGTACGTGAGATGAGCGGTTTGTGCAGGAGCGGGACGAACTTCGATATGCTGAAAAGCCGACATTATAGTTCCGGCTAACGGGAAGAGAGACGAAGCTGCAAGCTGTGTTTAGGGCCGTTTCTGCCCTCGTTGAGGATTGGACGATGTGTAGCTATCCGAAGTAGTTGCAGCCAGCAGGGGACGGGTTGAGTCCCGACAGAATCCAGGTCGAATCGCTCGTGAGGGATAGACTCGGCCCCCTATCATATCCAGATATCGACTATGGATGGCCATTAATTTCTCGATTAAAGCAATTGATTACCTCTACTATCAAATTCCGAGAGTCGATCGTGGCAGTGTGAATAGAGGAAGAGTATAGATCGTAGTTTTCGCTCCATACATCAGGGACTTGAAGGTACCGTATGTACATACGGTACCGAACATACCACCGGGCGGCCGGGACCGCCTGCCCGAGCCAGGATGATCGACGCCGGCGGTACGGTGACCGTACGTGACGCCGGTCGGGTTCTTCTTGAGGCCAGTCTCTTCAACCTAAACCTCTTCAATACTGTACAAGGCCGTGACTTTTCCTTCTTCCCCTTCTCGTATTACCTTCTTTTTTCTCTTTCCTTTCCTCCCCTCTCAACCCCCCTCCTTCTCCCCTCATCAACCATTCTGCCTGGATCGGCTTCTAGGGGAAGTTCTTCTCTTTCCTTCAATCCCCCCTCCTCCCCCTCCCTCCCGCTCCTTCCAGCCTGGTCCCAGTCCTTGGCCTCATCCCGCCAAGCTGACTCGGACCTGGGTTTCGGGCGAACCTCGTCCATGCCACGCTCATCCGCTGCGGGTCGGAAGAATCAGAACAATCGGCACGAGAATGGCCTCATCGGTCCCGGCAAGAAAGTGACCAAGCAGAAATCGAGTGGCCACCTCAACGGCTCGCCCGGCAACGGCAACGCCCCCGGCTCGGGCGCCGCTGCTCCCTTCGACCTATCCTCGTCTCGTTCAAATAGTGACTCCGCGGTCACTTCTCCGGTGGTCGCGGGTCAGGCGGGGGATGGGTCGAAGGTGGACGGCAATGTGCGTGGTCTGGTGAATGGGCACAGCAAGGGTGTGGAAATGGCGTGTGGGCAGGCCAACGGCACCACGCCGCATAACGGCGGCATGGTAGGCTCGGCCTCTCGCAATGGCAGCGCGAAACGATCCGGCTCCAATTCCTCGATCAATCCACTTCAACTTGCGTCCACCATACTCAAGTCGTGTCCAATGTATGACACCATCGCCATCTTGATTTTTCTGCTACAGCTTCCACCAATGGTCCTTACCCTCGTTCAATTCCTCTTCGCGTCCTTGACATTCATGCCCCCGAGCGGTGCCGCCGCAGGCTCTCTGTCGTCGAATTTCGATATTTTCCAGGGACCCGCCGGCACGCCTTCCCTGGGGACCATGATTGCCATGGACGGGTTCTGCCTTCTTTTCTGGGGCCTCTTCATGTGGACATGGGCCCAGAACTTCGCAATCGATCTCGCTCACGTCCAAGTCGCCATCACACTGGGCGGCGGAGGCTCCGGAAAGAACGGTGGGGTCAATGCCTTGTGCGTCGGAATTGTTCTGCTTCTTCATATTGTTCGCAGCAAGGGCATACAAGAATTTGTGATGGGGCATCTTGTATCTGCCAAACTCATTAGCCCTGATCTTTTCTCGCAGTATTCGAATCTTCTACCCGCCGAGTTCCGACGAACCGAGTCTCAAACGTCCCCGAGTTGGCTGAGGAGCCTACTCGCCGTCCATATATTAGCACAGGCCGGAACTGCAATGGCGAGACGCTCGATGGCCAGGAATCGGTCTCCAACTCCACAGCGGAGCGGGAAGCGCGGAGATACGGAGGCATCGGCTGGCTCGCAGGGTCAGGCCGATTCGGCCCTCGAGTCTGCCGCTAGCCTTTCGTCTTCTCTCGTGGGGCCGGATGGTCAATTTGTCAAGGACAGCAAAGACCGATTAACTTCAGCTAAGAAACGAAGAAGACAGGCCAATCAAGTCCGTAGCCGTCAGCCATTTTGGGCCGCCCTCGCCAGTACAAAAGTTACAGTTATGCGTGAATACGAACACTCACGTGTGTTGTCAAAAACGGCACGCGGATTGACAATGAGCGAAGATGATTTGCAAGGGGTTTCTCTTGACGATGGATTGGTATGGATTACCGATGTGGACAGCTCCACGATCAAATTTGCCGCCGGTGATCTTGCCGACGATGCTATGTCGCCGAGCTCATGCGAAGCTGGCCGGTTGGACGAAGATACGGAACCATTCTATGTTTGTGTGAATGGCGCTCTTTGGGCAACTGCGACAATTTGTAGGGTTTCGGATTCTTCGAAAGGACCCAGTATAGTACAGTGGAGGGGTGAGATTTCCGGACTTGCTCCGAATTGTGCCTATACCTGTTCCTTTATCCGCAGCGATACCGACGAGGAAATATGTGCTATGAGTGTCAAGACTCCTGCAACTGCTGATACCGAGCAAGGTTGGTCCCATTTCGAAATCAACGGTCCCATTGCTATAATACTAATTGATCCAGTAGCCGTTTCCGCGGTACCAACGCCCCCTCAGCCGCCTTATCGTCCTTCATCTCCCACGACCACGCTGAAGAACTCCATCATCAATGCTGAGGCAAAATTGAACGAGAAACGCTCTCGTTTGAAGAAAACGAAGAACGACCATAAACTTCTCATTTCAAAGATCCGAAAGGAACTGGACAATTTTAATCATCGGCTCCAAAGTGGGACGGACGAAAATAGACAAAAACAGCGTTCGCTGCAACTGGAGCGTAATATTCGGCAGACAGAGGAAGCCACTGCGGTCTTAGAGGTCCAACTAGACAGCATGGAGAACGTACCGGAAGAGGAGATGGAACAATGGTCTGCACACAAAGCTGATTTCGACCGTGAACTTGAACTTTTTAATGCTACCAAGGAAGAGCTTTCCGAAGCACGGCTTGCAGCAGCTCAGCAGGTGTCGACATTGGAGCAGGACTTGAATATGGTTGTTCAAAAGCGCGAACGTCTTCAGAGTCGCCGTACGCGGGTCAATGAGCAGTATGAGCGCATCATCTCGGCCAATGCTCAAGGACTAAATGAACGAGAGCGACGCGCAGCTGAACAATTTGCTCGAGAGCAGGACCATGCCAAGATGGAAGCCAACTTCCATGAACAGTTTGGGAGCATCAGTCAGTCTGTGCAGGACTTCCAGCTGCGGACCAGTCAACTTTGGCAGCAGGCCTCTGCGATCGAGCAATCCATTCAGCAGCAACAGCAACAGATGCTTCTGGATTCTGGTCCCTTGACCCCGGAGGGAAACTTGCCAGGCACCAATCCTATGCTGGAGACTATAACAACTTCCGCTCCTAGCGGCCGCGCGTTGCTAGGACTTAGTTTCCCCCGAAGTCTAGTCCTCTGCAAACTTCCTCATCGCCCGTTCACGCTTCGTCGTCTCATCCAACTAGCCCGGTGCAAGATGGCCCCTTCATGCCTCAATTTCCCACGTCCCCGCTGGGAAATAATACTGGATCATATTTTGGATCGGACATCAATCATCGGGATCGTTCACTTTCCAACCTCTCAGCTCACAGTAGTCAGTACGGCTCGGAGTTCTTCGAGTCTAACCGTCTGCCTCCTCTCCACTTTGACTTCTCCGAGTTGCTCAACGACAAGCAGCAGCGGCCCGTTTCAGATGGGAACGGTTTCTTGTACCACGGTGGCCGTCCTATTTTGAGTCCTTTTCAACGAGCCGCGAGTCGAGGCAGTGGAGCAGGCAGTGGGAGTGGTGGCAGTCGAAGTGGCAGCGGCAGTCCAAAGTCGGCACGCGATTAAACTGCTCCCAAGGCTGATATTTCGCTCCCACCAGACTACTACGAATGCCTCCATTTTTTGGTGTCTTGAGATGGCTTGCCTGAGATTTTTGTGCTTGTATTTTCCGATCCGTTCGGTGGGGTCATTCTTCGCATTCTTTGTCCTATCCATATCCAGTCCAATTGTCTTCTCTTGCCGAATCGTCCCGTGATGGTCTTGGAATCGTTTGGCCACACGAAGCGAATCTTCTCTCGCGGCAAGATAACAAATTTGGATAGATCGGGTTGAAGTGAGATGAATCGCAGTTCTGTGCTTAGAGACAAAAAGCTTGTTCTATACTATCTCGGTTCATGCATTTGCATTTTAATAGCTGTCTTGTAGCTCTATTGTAGTTGGTATCATTGAAGCCTGCTAATAAAGTACAGAACAGGTAGGTGATCTCATTATAGCCTTGTGATCTATTTGAAGGTCTATCTATATATACAGGAAATCGAATGGGGACGTTGTGTCAATCGTATATGTACAGGGCCACACCTTAATCCATACCAAGGGCCATCTTCACCGGGTATTTTTCAGCAAGAATGCAGACTTGGGCATTTCAAAGCTCACTTCCCATCTTCCAGAACCGGGCGTTAGCATACGCCAGGCACAGTCGGTCAGGCAAATGCTTCTCGGAATCTTCGCGGGTACAATCCTGGTTCGAGAGCGAGTCAACCGAACCCTGAATAGCACCTACAACCGTACCCAGTACAATTGAGTGGTCCTGCACATCAATTTTCTGCGGGTGAAGTTCACACTCGAAAACGAACGGGAAATCCACGGATTCAGCGTTATTCGAGTCTGGCAAGCACGACTCGGCGCCTCTCCGTCTCAAGAGAGGAAGGGGCGCTGTGGTATCCTGGCTGGAGGCCTTTTTGGGATTCAAAGCCTCGAATTGAAATTCTCCATGCCCGCTCAATATCGTTGCGAGTGTGGTATTTCCTTTGGAGAAGTCTCGGGCTAGAGTTGCTGTCGCGGGCCCTGGTGCGAGCAAATGGACTAGAAATCGACCAGACGCAAGGAGCGCGTTCAGTGTTTCTGAGGGCCGGCGCACATTGAAGGAGATTACCGGGCGTGGGGTAAGTGTGACGGTGTTGAAGGAAGAAACGGTCATGCCTCGGAAGGACGTTGTATCCGGAGGACCGGCAGGATCGGTGGCCGTGATGATTGCAACAGGATAGGGAACCCGGCGCATAAGTAGGCGGACATGTTCGGATATTGAAGATTCAGGTTGGGTTTGAGAGGAGGGCTTTGTTGACGTCAAAGAGTTGTTTTGTCCATCTGTTGAGGTCTGGGGTGCAGCACTGCTGATATCTCGTCGTGTGCACCACTGAGCGGGGTGCTGGTGACACGGTATGGCGGGGATTCGGTGGAGGAAAGTTGGGATGGAAAATGGTCGTACATTCGAGTGTATTGGCTCTTCAGATAGTTAGAACCATGTGACTGCGCTACAGAATCAGCTCAGAACGTACCTCCTATGCTTCGTCGAACCGCGAGGCGCGGGACTAATAGCTTCATCCCGCCGGTCGGAACGAGGTGAAGCCAGCGCTCAGTATTTAAAGAGCAGGCGAGAGGTATTGCACGACGGATAAATGCTCAAAGTTGTCTTCTTTCATGGCGAGATGCAAAGCTTTGAAGACTATTTGCGAGACCTCAGCTATCGGAGGCCGTGAAAATCCCCGGTTGCTTACATAATCGAGATATTCGAGATAATTTCTCTGCGTCGGATTGCCGCATGGTGTTATAGCATCAACCCAACTCTGTCCTCCGCAATCCACCGTTCAATACGCCCAGCAATTCAATTGGGGCCATATTTGCTCCAGTACCTGGTCTAAACACAGCGTTCTGCGCAAAATCCGGCATAATGTCAATGCATACCACTCTTCGCCGTACCGCGGCCACGATATCGAGCTCAACCTCAACCATCCTTCCGTCCCGAGTACCAGGCTCTCAACCCAATGCCATAACCTTCGTCTGCTCCCAATGCCGTCATGCTACCCTTCTCCGTCGCCCGAAGCGCCCATACACCTTCACTCAACTCATCACTCTCTCTGACGGCAGCGCCTTCACTCACCGCACTACTTCCCCGGCTCCCGTCTACCGATCTACACGTGACACGCGCAATTCGCTGCTTTGGAACCCTTCCAGCAGCAAACTGATGAATGTTGAAGAAGATGAGGCCGGTCGACTCGCGGCTTTCCGTGCGCGCTTCGGTCGCAGCTGGGATGCCAATGCTCCAGCGGAGGCCGCTTCAGCCACCGAACCACAGGACGCTGCGACTAAGAAGGCCGAAGAGGAAGCAGCCAAAGCCCAGGCGCTGGCTGATCAGGAGGAGGAAGATAATCTGCTGGATCTCATCAGCTCTTTCAGCCAGGAACAGAGCACGGCCCCTTCGAAGAAGAAGAAATAGGAGTGGCGTTGTGTGACTAGTTCAAGAAAGGAGGATTCGATTATTCCCGGATTCTGGATGGGAGTTAGGCTCTTTTGTTTCATTCATCCTGTACAATATACACATATATCATTTGTGAACTACCGCGCATGCATGCATGTCCTTCATTTTTTTTCTATTTACCGTCGTAAACTTCGTAGCGGTATGTCCTTTCCACATGGTCATCTCTCAATCCCTTCTGTCCAGGACCATAAGTTCTCTCATGCATGCTTACGTTCTCCTTTCTTGGGTGCATGTATGCCCCTCCATCAGAGTCTGGGGACAGGGAGCTTAAAAGCATCTCCAAACGGGCCCGGGAGTTGTATATAGCCAACATCAACGCCATCCAGCGCGGACATTCGGACCCATCCCAGAAAGTATGACTGTGCTTGCAATTTGCAATAGGATGTAATTTAAATATGGTTCGACAGAATCACCAAGGGTATTACTCTTATTTGATTAAATTTGCTGCCAAAACATTCATCCTTCCAGACTTTACTCCCAGTGCAGTCTTTTCAGCTCTATAGCTCGAAGTCTTAGAAAAATGAATGCCGCGAGGATCACCACAATGCCACTATCCGTGGGAAAATGTTTACGCATGCAGATATTGAAATATTCATTTAAATTAATTGGTGTTTTTCACAGAATACTACCGTATCTAAATTTTACTCCGCCGGAGCTGGAGTACCCCATTTATTTGGCTTTGATCGTTGACTTTATTCAAGGATTCACTTAGCTCAATTCTTTCTTCCGACTGATATTGCTCCAACACAGCAGCAAAAGCAGTTTCAACATCATGCTCTGATAGCCACTCGGTGTTTGGACGATTCTTCATCCTAGCAACCAGGTCAAAATCCTCTTCCTCCTCAGTCGTTGGGACGGACTTTCTGTTTTCGATCTGGTTATGTACGATGCGTAATAAACGAGCCGTGTGCGGCTGTCTTGTCCTACTATACAACCCCAATGCCTCGCGAATATCTTCAGACGAACAAGGAGCCGCAGAAGATTGTTGAAAGACGTGTTTGAAAGCGAGACCAAGAGCAAGGGAGTCATCGAGTGCCAAGGAGCCTCCGGCAGCAAAAGCACCGCCGTGGGCATGCGCCGCATCGCCAATAAGCGTCACCCGGGAACCGAAGACCCAAGTTGGCAGAGCATCGCCGGCAAAGTTGGGATAGAGATTGGTTGAAGGGGTGAGCTCTGTGAGAGCTCTAACCGTGGGGTTCCAGTTCTATCAAAACGAATCAGACTGGTTAGCGGTATGCGGGAAAAAAAAGGCCAGGAGCTCAATGAATAATGCCTACCTTATATCTCTCTCTCAAGAATTCGACACTCCCTTGCTGGTCCCATGCAATTGTTCTCTCCAGTTCTCCAGCTGTGCGGGGGTCATCATAAGCACCGACGGTAGTGTATTGCCTCTTGCCTATACATAATAGGCTTAGTATACACCAATTTCACTCATGCATAAGCGTGTTTCGCACTTACCAAGCCGAGATGCAAAAAAGTTGTCTCGCGGGCCCCACTACCGGTCAAATTAGCATGAGTCGACATAGCTATGGAGCATGATCATGGCATACCCAATGCATTGAATCCACAGGTAAGTTCGGAATTTTGCCCTCGACCAATGAAGCGTCAAAAGTTGCCCGCATGAATACTTTGCCAGTGAATCGTAGTTTGTAGTCTGGAATGAATGACTGTCTCACAGGCTACGTGAAGCATAAAATTTCAGCACTAGCACCAAAGCAACGGAAGTAGATCTGGACATACCGAGCGGATTCCATCTGCCCCAATCAACACATCACCGTGTGCGCTGCTTCCATCTTCAAAATAAAGGGACACTCCATCTTCCTTGCCCTCTGCTCGTGAAACTCGTTTTCCTAAGTGAATGGATTCTCGAGACACATGGTCTAACAATGCCGCGTGCAAATGGCCCCGATGAAAGCGAGTAGTATGATGACGAGGATTAGGCACATCCGTATGGGTGTCGACTGAGATGACTTGGTTTGTTTTCCAATGCCTGTCAGGCTAATTAGTCTAGTGATCTGCTATCAAAATATTGAGAGTCTCGAGTCACCTGAAGATTTGGGGAATTCCACTCGGCCCTCTATAACCGACCTCCTCGGTCAGAGCACTATTTACCCCAAGCTTCTCGAGAGTGCGCATTCCCTGGTTCAATTAGTATCTTTCGACAAAAGAGGTCGGGATAATTCCCTAGGGGGGGCCCTTGGAAGTTTACATTTGGACTCAGCGCAATACTGGCTCCGATCTCGTTGAGCTCGGGAGCTTGCTCATATAGCTGTATATCCAGCTTCGAAATTGATGAGATACGCGCGAGAGAGATTGCTGTCGCAAGTCCCGCAATCCCAGCCCCCGCGATCAGAATTCTGAGCGGCTTATCCTCTGCCATCGTATTTATCGTGTTGTTGCAATATCGTGAGATCTACGTCTGAGCAAGGCTGCGATTAAGAACCAGCATTCAGGCTGAGATCCAGGTGGCTTTTGTAGATCGGACGATGGCCGAATTGAACAAGGATAGACAAGGGTGTACAACCGTATCGCGACCATCTGCGACAAGCACGTCAGCCGTGCAGATTTGATTGGACCCCGCGATGGCGACTTCAGGCGTGCTTGTGGCACCGACTGACGTGGATTGTCAACTTTGGAGTCCAGGTTCGGCAGTTGAACGAGCCATCGTCCACGAGCTTTCCGTTAAGGTGATTCGCTTGATGGCAAGAGGAATGTATACCTGATCTCGGAAGTACCGACGGGGTTGAAATCCGGCAATGCGATCAAAGGCGAGGGGACATATCGATATTGCGCAATCGGGACCCATGGCAAAACGATAGCGCTGGGAACTATTCTGAGAATGATAAGTATCAAACAAAAGCCCCACCGATGGGGGGATGCAAAGGCTTTTACAGTGGTTGTGGCAGAGAATCGTGCCCTCATATAGTTGCAGGGACCAGGGACCATGGTTTCACAGTCCCTCAAACCGGAGATTGCGGCGACCGTCCAAGCCAAGGAAGAAGGACCGAAGGTGACTGATCTCGACCATGCGCCTAAGTTGCGGGATGAGTTTGCAGATGAAAGCTTCAAGTTGTTCTCGAAGATCCAAGTCGCCGATCCGACTCCCGAAGAAGCAAGACAGATCCGAAAGAAATGCTTATGGCGAATCCTCCCATTCCTCTGCATCGGATACCATTTGATGTATGTGGACAAGCAAACCGTACGTATTGTTATTTTCCTCTTTCCATCAAATTTATAGCTCTCGTGGATCTCGTGTATAACAACATATACGCAGCTGGGGAGCTCTGCGATTCTTGGGATTATGGATGATGCGCATCTAAATTCAAACCAATACAACTGGTTGTCTTCGATCTTCTATTTCGGCTACTTGTTAGCAGAGTGGCCCCAGAACTGGGCTTTGCAGAGATTTCCTGTTGCGAAATGGTTGGCCGGAAATTTGATCATCTGGTAAGATTTGCAACCTCGTTGATCCCGAAGATTGTCCTCGGCTGTTTTTGCAAGACCACATAGCATATTGAGCACTGAGGTTTTCTTTCTTTGGGGGTCTTGCATCCATGAAAATAGCAGCCAGCTAATAGATTATCAGGGGCGGCATCACCATTTTGCATGTTCCATGCAACAATTTTGCCTCTCCTTTTTGTCGTTCGATTCTTCCTGGGACTAGCGGAAGCATCTATAGTTCCCGCTTTTCTGCTTTCCATGTCAATGTTCTTCACATATGGTGAACAAGCTGTGATGATGCCTATTATGTGGTCTATTGGGAATGCGAGCCCTATCACCTCAGGTCTTTTGTCATACGGCGTCCTGTGGATCGAGACTGGGAACTTTGCCCCCTGGAAATGGTTCATGGGTGTGTTGATCTCTCCTTCTTGTTGGTGGTCATCCTGATCGAGTATTACTAACGTCCTAGACAGTGATCACTGGCACGCTTACAATCATCTTCGGAGTTTTCGTCTTTCTGTTTTTCCCTGACAGCCCTCTTCACGCCAATTTTTTGACTTATGAGGAACGAGCGAAAGCCATCCTTCGAATCAAAGAGAACAACTCTGGCATAGAACAGAAGTTGTTTAAGAAATACCAGTGAGACAATTCTCGTTCATCCCGATTTCTTCATTTCTGATCTTTTGAATCTATCAGATTTATTGAAGCGCTCAAGGATCCCAAAACATGGCTCTTCTTTCTTCACGCCTGGTCCCAGGAAATGGCCAACGGAATTACAAACCAGTATTCTTTGATCATCAACTCGTTCGGGTTCTCGGTCCTGCAAACGACCTTACTTGGCACGGTTACTGGCATCGTGTCATTCTTCTCTCTTGCCGCGGCGGCAATTGCACTATACTACACTGAGGTATGTTGGTTCTGAAAAAAGACCTTCGAAGATTATGGGCGCTAAGAAGAGTCAGAACTCTCGAGCTTGGATATCTCTTGTCGCGTACATCCCTGGCGCTTTGTCTAGTATTCTTTTATTAGGTTGGTCGCTGCACATTTACGGCGAGCAAATTTACATATTAACAATATTAAATAGCGCTGCCATGGTCGAATCGATGGGGTCTCATCAGCGGAATCTGGATTCGCTCTACAACTGGAATCCCCTATGCTGTGGTGATGATCTGGGCGGCCAACGCGTCAGCAGGACATACCAAGAAGACCACCGTCATTGCCCTGTATCATATTGGATACGGCTTGGGGAACATCATCTCGCCCCAGCTTTTCCGACCGCAGTGGAAGGTTAGTGATTCACATTCCATGATAGGGCCAGTATTGATCAAGTAATAAAGCCTCGATACCGACCAACATGGATTATTCTGCTGGTGGTAGGTTTGGATCTCTCATGGCCCACAAAATTTAACTGACACCTACCTCACAAGGTTGCTGCAATTCTTCCTTCAATAGTCATCATAATTCTGCGCATTTATCTGAGCCGCGAGAATAAACGCCGTGATCAACTCGAAGCCGCCAAACCAGTCACAAGCAATGGGATTGTCGAAACCCTCGATTCGGATGGGAGCTTGGTGACTCGGGTTGTAGACAATAGTCAAATGGATTTGACAGATAGGGAGAACCTGAGATTGTACGTTTGAATGCCCCTGGAACCGAAAATTATTCATCATTAACCGGTCGTCAGCCGATACGTCCTTTAATTGCTGGGTATGCCACGCCATTATCGAGAATTTTCTACTGGACCTCGATGCCTAGATCTATCATATGCACGGTGTCCCCAAAATTTGCCGACACTTCACACTATCATGGACGGTGTATTATAGACGCCCTTTATATTAGTCAAGATAGGGGAGATTTAAGAGTGTTTACTACTTACGGACGGTATATATGGGATTGACAAGCAACTTAGGACTGATTCCATCCGCCAACATGCTGCCTCCCTCATTCTTCGAGCTTTAATTATTATAACAGTTTAAGTCTAGAAGCGCAGAAGAGCGGTTTTCGAGACATCTAGAAACACACAATTGTTCATAACCATTTGATTTTCTGTGATAATATCGGCTACAGCATGCGAAAAGTGGTATTTGAACGGAAATTCTGGATCACAAATGGAAGGAGAAGAATTGAGCTGAGGGCAGTCATCGTGTCCTAGCCCATGGCAATACATAGATATGGAGTCGGGTAGAAGGATGACCTAGAAAATACAAAGGGAGGGGCTAGGTCGTGTGCCAATTTGGCAGGTTCTGGGTCGAGTTGGTACATTAGAGAATCCGAGATTTAGGGCCGACGTTATCATGCTTCATCTTCAGTGGCAGGGACAGACTCGTTCGGTCCGGGAGGGGCGCCACCAGTCCCACCGGTAGCTGGTTCGGAGGCATAGTATGACACAGCATTCTCTTCGGAGTCTAGCTCCAGAAGGAAGGTTTCCCAGAGCTCGATGAGCTACGATTATTGTAAGCAAAAATTTCGTCATGGTATCACGAATTGTGTTCATCCCGCTTACCTCTTTTTGAGCCTCAACTGCACTTTCAAGGAAAGTTTCCACTCCAGACTTAAAGTCCTCCACCTTCTCCTTCTCGAACCGCTGTAGCTCATTGCGCATCAAGCGACCCATGTCATCAAAGAGCAGTCTGGTCTGGTGAACCTTGCGCTCGGCATCAGCAACATCAGCATTGACTTGGTTCAGTCGGTCTTGCTGGGTCTTGCCCTGCCTCAGCAGCTTCTCTTGTGTGTTCTTGCGTTTCTGGAGATCCGATTCTGCGGCATGCCATGTATGGAAAGCCTTCTGTCGTTGAGAAAAAGCTGTCTTCACACTGCCAATCAAGCGAATATATTCATCAATGGTGATTCCTAGTGTCAGGACATCTTGTTGGGCTTGGCGTTCATAAAGTTCTTTAATTCGTAATTGTAGCCCTGAGAGGCTGTCCAGCGGCGACGCCAGAGCCGGAGACAGCTCAACGGCAGCAAGAGCATGCAGTGAGCTTGAAAAGTCTCCTGCAGCATCGGAAAGACCTTTCCGTTGAGCCACCACGGTGTCCATGGATTTCATTAGCGCCTTGAGTTGATTCTCTAATGCGTCCAGGTAAATCTTGCGGTCGTGGAACCACTATTAGAAACCCAAAGAGTCAGTAAATTTGGTTGAAGAGGTCTATGAGACAATTTCCTTGAACTTACATCGTCATGCTCCACAAACTTGCCTCCGCCTCCTACAGAAATACCAAATGAGCTCAACATACCCTTGCTTTGGCCGAGGTCAGGCTCCCGATTCTCCTTATTCTTAACATCAACATTGAACGCTTCGCTTTCAAGGAATATCTTCAGATCAGCATCATGTTGGAGAATTGGGTGGCCCGCGATCTTATTCAACATTCGTTCAAGAGCAGCTCTTCGTGATTCGACGAAATTCGTGTCAAAGCGACCCACGGCCTGCTTCTCGGGAGGAGGCGCCACGACTACGCCCGGGTTGTTATTGTGCAAGGAGTTGTAAAGCCACAAGAAGTCACGGTATCGGCGGCTGACAGTAAACTCAGGTTGGCGGTAGGCTTTGGAGGTCGTCTATTCACATATGTCATTAATTTGCTGTCCGCTGATTGCGAGATCACGTTATGAGAGCGGACAGTACCTTTGTTCGAACTTGGTAAACGATGTGACTACTCGTCAGATCGCCGACTTTATGCGGATCTCCGACAATGATCTCAAATGTTGGTTTCGCGGCTTGCTCTACAGTCATACTAGGTTGCGACTGTCGCCTCGGCCCCTCAGCCTCCACGGCGGGCTGGACAGGCGGGGGGCCGCGGAACCCTGCACCATCCTCCTCCAAGTTGACCGAGTCGGCGAAGCCAGTTCCGCCAGGTATTTGCGAGAAAGCTGGAGCCGGCTGAGGACCACGTGCGGCGAGAGACTCTTTTTGAGGAGGAGCGGGCGCCTCGTCATTTGGCGTGGCACCTATATCGGGGGTGGCTTCTCCTAGCGGGCCAAGCGGATCGACGGTATTGTCGACGGCTTCCAAACGTGTCGCTTGTGCACTTATCTTGCGGTTTCCTCGCGGGCCTCGTCTTCCGGGCGTACGAACCTCAGGGCTACCTGCTGATGGCACCACCTGGGCGGCGGGGGCTGCAAGGAGGGAAACGGAGCCGTTAGTGAGGGGTCAATGGAGGTCGAAGGCGTCCAAGGGGTATAGATACCATTGTCCGAGGCGTCCTGCTTCGATGGGGCATGGCTAGTCGTGGACTGGGAGGGTTCATCTGTATCCTACATTAGATCGCAATTTGAAGAGCTGTGGTATCGTGAGTGCCTACCGCCCCACGGGGAGTCTCCAGTATCGAGATCCATTGTTGTCGGTCGGGCGCAGCTGAGAGATGGCAGGAGGTGGTATCAAGAAATTCGGATCAAATATGATGCATCAATGTAGGTTCAATCCAAACACTGGGAGGAGGCAGGGAGACTTGGAAGGTGGGAGCTGGCAGCTGGCAGGCTTGCGGTTGAGGTGGAGGATGATCCGCGCTCTCTTAGTCACTCACGGGACCTCGCCCAACTAACTACAGGTTAAACCCCGACGGTCTAAAAGCTCCCGAGCTCTTCTTTTGCTGTTCTTCCAAACCTCGCGACTTAAGATCTACATTACCTGGCGAGTGAAATGTGCTGAGATTTGCTCCACATATCTTTGCTACATTTTTTGGGATGTTCTTCTACTTCATAAAATTGACTACAGTGAGGCAGTCAAACAACATTCATACGTCACATCGTCTCGGTTCGGAGCTCTATAGGGTTGGTCAACAGCTATATTCGCATTCCCAATGCCTGTCCCTGCAAAATTTATTTGCATGCAATACCGGTGCTCGGGTTTATTTGACCCATGGGAGGCCCAGCTTGTGCATCTCGACGGCCAGCTTAAAGAGGTAATCCAAACTCTCGCATTGGGTCTTTGCCTTGGCAACGTTGTCGCCCCAGACGTAACTGCAGCATGAGAATTAGCGGGTTGAAATCAATCGTGGCGATCAGATGATTGCAGGCTCTCTCTTACATTCCGTGTCTCCGAACAAGCACCGCATAGGTGTCGGGGTACTTGTTCATAGCCGCTTCCAGGCCACTGGTCAGATCCTCCTCGAACGCGGTATTCTCAATGATGGGAATGCGCAAAGTATCATAATAATCGTGCATGCCCTTGCCCTTGCCGCGGGGAATGCCCTTGATCTGCTCAATGGTGCTAATCTCGAAGCAGGCGTCGGGTCCCTTCTCCCGCTCCACCAAGAGCGTCACCAGAACGGCCCATTGCGAGTGGGTGTGGATACAGCAGCCAGCGCCATGCTCAAAGGCTGTGAGAAACAGCGGCGTGCATGCGGATGGGTTAAGCTTAAGAGGCCTGCGGATATAATTGCGCTCCTCGGCGGGATACTTCTTGGTCGGCCATTGTAGCACGAAAATGTTCTCGGACTTCATGAGCTCCTTCTGAACGCCAGAAGGAGCAATGAAAATGTGATCACCATGTCGGATGGAGGTCTAGTCAATGTCAGTCGGATGATATAGAGCATGCGCGTCTGTACGCTGTTAGCGAGGAGTTGCCGGAGAGGTTCGACTTACACCTCCGCCCGTGCCGGTGACCCATCCCCAGTTATAGAAGTTGCGGCACAGTGCTGGAATGAGATTCGCCGGGTGCTCCGGGTCGGACGACTGCACTAAGTGGTCATTGTTGGAGGTTGTCGCAACGGCCTGCTCGGTAGCGGAGGAGGCCATGGTGGGCTGAGGGGCTGGAGTCAGCATCGGAGCACTGGATAGAAGCAGGGACTTCTTTTCGGAGCCAGGCGCAAGGGCCAGATTGAAACCGCGGAAAGTCGGCGACCAGTTTGCACTTACTTTGAGTCCAATAAACGTCAGCCAAGTGGGTTGATCGGGGGATGGGAGCTGCGCCGGTGTAACGGGCGCAATCCAATAAATCTTTCCGGGCGGGGTGGACTCTGCAGCTCCGCGCCTTATTACTACGCAACAACGGGATTACCTGTGATTTATCCTACGGCAACACACGATGGAAAAAAAGAACAAGCCCCAATGTCTATTGGTCGAGCGTATGACTTTTTTTTCTCTGCTCCATGAAACCTATTTCTGTCGTATCCATCATTTCCCCCGTTTGAGACTCAGATGTTGAGTCGGACATAACTGCGATTCGTATACTTCCATCGAAGGGGATCGAAGGGGACGGCAGCTCCCCGGACTAGTCCCAATTAGGAGCTGCCAGGGAAGAGGCCACCTGGACCTTCTTCGGTCGCGCTCTATATAACAACCGCTGTCTCCTCTCCAACTTTCCCCCCTCCCCTTCCCCGGTGCTGTGCGCTTCCCTTCCTTCCGGTCATTCTTGCTCACCATGCGTTTCAACGCCGCCTTTACGGCTCTGGTCTCCTCGGCCACCCTCATGGGTTATGCCCATGCCGAGGAAGCGGAAGCTGCTCCTGATGCTGCTGCCGCCATTGAAAAGCCCACCTTCACGGTACGAGTTTCCCCTCCCCTCCCCGAACCGGTTCTCGATCGCGTCTCTTGAAATCCTTCTAACCTCCTTCTAGCCAACTGCTCTTAAGGCCCCCTTCCTGGAGCAATTCACCGATGACTGGGAGTCGCGCTGGAAGCCTTCCCACGCGAAGAAGGATGACCCCAAGTCCGAAGAGGACTGGGCGTACGTTGGTGAATGGGCCGTTGAGGAGCCCAGCGTCTTCAAGGCTATCGAGGGTGACAAGGGTCTCGTCGTCAAGAACCCTGCTGCTCACCACGCCATCTCCGCCAAGTTCCCCAAGAAGATTGACAACAAAGGGAAGACCCTGGTGGTCCAGTATGAAGTCAAGCCGCAGAACTCTCTGGTCTGCGGTGGCGCCTACCTGAAGCTCCTTCAGGAGAACAAGAAGCTCCACCAGGAGGAGTTCTCTAACGGCACTCCCTATGTGATCATGTTTGGCCCCGACAAGTGCGGTGCCACCAACAAGGTATGCTTGCCCTCTCCCGAATGTGTTGGACTCTCTCTCCCTTGCACAGACAATTGACAATGCTTTTGCTTCCAGGTTCACTTCATCTTCCGTCACAAGAACCCCAAGACCGGCGAGTACGAGGAGAAGCACCTCAAGACTCCCCCCGTCGCCCGTACCAACAAGGTCACCTCCCTCTACACTCTCATTGTCAAGCCCGACCAGACCTTCCAGATCCTGATCAATGGTGAGACTGTCAAGGAGGGCAGCCTTCTGGAGGACTTCAACCCTCCCGTCAACCCCGAGAAGGAGATTGACGACCCCAAGGACAAGAAGCCCACCGACTGGGTTGATGAGGTCAAGATTGCCGATCCCGAGGCCACCAAGCCCGAGGACTGGGATGAGGAGGCCCCCTATGAGATCCTGGATGAAGAGGCTGAGAAGCCCGAGGACTGGCTGGAGGAGGAGGCCACCAGCATCCCCGACCCGGAGGCCGAGAAGCCCGAGGACTGGGATGACGAGGAGGATGGTGACTGGATTCCTCCCACCGTTCCCAACCCCAAGTGCGCGGATGTCTCTGGCTGTGGCGAGTGGACTCGCCCCATGATGAAGAACCCCGAGTACAAGGGCAAGTGGTCCGCTCCTATGATCGACAACCCTGCCTACAAGGGTCCCTGGGCCCCACGCAAGATTGCCAACCCCAACTACTTCGAGGACAAGACCCCCTCCAACCTGGAGCCCATGGGCGCTGTGAGTACCTGTACCGCTCGACCGATTTGCCCGTGAGATCAATGCTAACGATGCGTACAGATTGGTTTCGAGATCTGGACCATGCAAAGCGACATCCTGTTCGACAACATCTATATCGGCCACTCCGTCGAGGATGCCGAGCAGCTCCGCAAGGAAACATTCGATGTCAAGTTCCCCATCGAGGAGGCTGAGGAAGAGGCCACCAAGCCCAAGCCCGAGAAGCCTGAGCCCGGTACCACCGTCACCTTCAAGGAGGACCCCGTTACTTTCGTCCGCCAGAAGATCGACTTCTTCATTAACCTGGCCAAGGAGGACCCTGTGAACGCCGTCAAGAGCGCTCCCGAGGTTGCCGGTGGTCTGTTGGTCATCGTGCTCACCTCGATCCTGATTATTGTCGGTGCCATTGGTGCCAGCAGCCCAGCACCCGCGGAGAAGAAGGGCAAGCAGGCTGCTGGTGGTGCCAAGGAGAAGACTGGCGCCGCCGTCAGCTCCTCCGCCGACACTGGCAAGGGCGGTGCCACCAAGCGCACCACCCGTTCCTCTGCGGAGTAAAAGAACTCAATGGACGGACAAAAGGGAGGAAGGGCTTCCCTCATAAATCCAAACAATTCTGGCCGCATATTTTCTCCTCCGCGTTGATTCCCTATTTGCCTGTATTTTCCTTGTTTTGGGCTGTTTACATGTGTAGTAGTAGTATTTCTCTAGGTAGTCTGAGATCCACTTCAAAATGGAGAGCCTGGTATACTCCTGCTCATTTATTTTCCTTATTGGGCATGTCGAAGCTTCTTCTGGTTAAACCGATGTCGGGGCTCCATTCAGAGCGTTGGCCTATAGGGAAGGAGAGGACCACTCGTGCTGATGCGGCGGACTTTTCCTCGGAATGGCCTGCCGATTGTAGTGCCTACCACTTGGCTTTCCCTTTCCGTGCTGGGTACACCCCTGGGCCGCCATGTTCAATCGCTGAAAACTGCATTGGCCCTGGCTAATTCGCCAGGCTCCGAATGGAAAGCCCTGCCCAAGAGAGACAGCGCGGTAGGACAGAGTAGATGCACCGAGTCTCCTCCCTCAAATCTAAAGTCCACCTCAACCGACCTTGACGTGAGCTCCGCCAGATTGCGGCCAGCTTCGGCGATTCCTGGTGATCTCTGAGCACAGCGATTGGCTGGCACCGCCGAGCGGAGCTTATCTGCGACTTTCTGGGGAAACCGATCCAGGGCGGTAGGGCAGGGCGGTTTACCTCGGGCCTGGGGTTAGAACCGCCGTGTAACCACGAAGGCAACCTTCTTATACCTCTTCTCGCCACGTCTTCCTGCCCTCGATTTGCGTCTTCTCTCATCCTCTTTTTCTCTCTTCTGACCCTTTCCTGTTGTCTACCCCGTTTCTTTCCTTCACTTCATCATGGCCGCCCGTCGGTCCTTGGCCACTACTTTCCCCGCCCTCCGCTGCCCTCCCCGCACGCCTGTGGTCGCCAGAGCTGCTGGTGTTCGGGCGCTGAGTACCGCCACTCCAATTGCTTGTCTGCCTTCTCAGAGGGCAGTGTCCACTCCCGCGACTCTTTCGGCAGCTCGCCGCTTGCATGCAACTGCCAAGCAGTGTGTCCCCGCCACCACCTCCGCCGCTACCATCGCGACAGACCACGAGCCTATTGCGAACCCAATTGATACGACCAACTTCATTGATAACGAATTTGTGACTTCCAAAGCCACTACATGGATCGATCTTCATGACCCAGCCACCAACAACTTGGTGACTCGGGTGCCCCAGAGTACCGATGAGGAGCTCCAGGCGGCCGTCAAGTCGGCCGAGAAGGCCTTCCCTGCGTGGCGGGCTACCAGCATCATCGCGAAGCAACAGATCCTCTTCAAGTTCACTAACCTGATCCGGGAGAACTGGGACCGCCTGGCTGCCTCCATTACCCTTGAGCAGGGTAAGACCTTTGCTGATGCCCGCGGTGACGTACTTCGTGGTCTCCAAGTCGCGGAGACCGCCTGTGGCATCACCACTCAGATGCCCGGTGAGGTTCTGGAAGTGGCTAAGGATATGGAGACCCGGAGCTACCGTGAGCCTCTGGGTGTTGTGGCCGCTATCTGTCCCTTTAGTATGTTGGATCATGGTCTATTCTCGAACCTGTTTACCGAGATGCTAATTGTCATTCAGACTTCCCCGCCATGATTCCTCTTTGGTGCATTCCTATTGCCACTGTCACCGGTAACTGCTTGGTTATGAAGCCCTCCGAGCGCGATCCTGGTGCCGCTATGATCCTGGCCGAACTCGCCAAGGAGGCCGGCTTCCCTCCCGGTGTTATCAACATTGTACACGGCGCCGCCCGCACTGTGGACTTCATCCTTGATGAACCTGCCATTAAGGCGATCAGCTTTGTCGGTAGCAACCGCGCTGGCGAGTACATCTATACCCGGGGCTCGGCCAATGGCAAGCGTGTTCAGGCCAACCTGGGTGCTAAGAACCACGCTGCCGTTCTGCCCGATTGCAACAAGAACCAAACTCTGAACGCCATTGTCGGTGCTGCCTTTGGTGCTGCTGGTCAGCGCTGTATGGCTCTGAGCACCGCTGTGATGGTCGGCGAGACTAAGGAATGGCTGCCTGAGATTGCGGAGCGTGCCAAGGCTCTTAACGTCAACGGTGGCTTCGAGGAGGGTGCGGATCTCGGTCCTGTCATTAGCCCCGAGAGCAAGAAGCGCATCGAGGATCTCATCGCCAGTGCTGAGGCTGAGGGTGCCACTATCCTGCTGGATGGCCGTGGATACAAGCCTGAGAAGTACCCCAACGGCAACTTTGTAAGCTCATCGCTGCACCTTCTCCCTGTTTCAATGTTACCTCTAACCTAACACTCCTCGTCCAGGTCGGCCCTACTATCATCACCAATGTGACCCCCGACATGAAGTGCTACAAAGAGGAGATTTTCGGCCCCGTTCTCGTCTGCCTGAACGTTGAGACTTTGGACGATGCCATCAACCTGATCAACGCCAACGAGTATGGCAACGGCGCTGCCATTTTCACCCGCTCGGGCTCAACTGCCTCCCGCTTCCAGAAGGACATCGAGGCTGGCCAGCTGGGTATCAATGTGCCCATCCCCGTCCCGCTTCCCATGTTCTCCTTCACTGGCAATAAGAAGAGTATTGCTGGCGGTGGTGCCAACACCTTCTACGGCAAGCCTGGTTTGCAGTTCTACACCCAGCAGAAGACTGTGACTAGCTTCTGGAAGGCCGAAGATGCGATCAGCACCAAGGCGACCGTGGTCATGCCCACTCACTCTTAAAGCGCTATCTTCAAGCGCTATGAATCATACCATTAGGAATTTCTGGTTCCTTTAACTTCCCAATCATGATTATGTACATTTCTTTTACCCCCATGTTGGCCCCCTCAAAATTTGCCCCTTGTCGGCGCGCCTTTATGTTGCAATGAAACGTCTCCCAGAATGCTAGGAGCTTGTTTATAGTCTTGTGGCCTCGACTGTTTTTTTGATCTAATTTTCATAGAGAACACCAAAAATGAAAGAAAAATAAAATATTCTACCCAAAAGTATCCTTTTTCTCTCCGGAGGGGAACCGAACCCGGGCTGTCGACCTCACTGGCGCTATGTATCCGGTACGGACTCCGAATAGCTTCATCTGGGCCGCAGATACATAAAGGGTACCCAGCGTGAGCCAACCTGCAAGTCACCACGATGAACAACTATACGCAACATGCATAAAAAAATTAGCCCCACAACCCAGGACTTGAACCTCGGAATGTACAGCAGGCAGGCTCCTCAACAGACGCCGTCCCCTCTAAAGATCGGCCCCAAGGTGCCAGAGACCCAGCGGTGCTGGCGAACCAGCCACGCAACAGACTTTAGTGCCCACCACCCAAATCGCCACACAAAAGCGTCACGAGATCCCACTGGGGCACAGGGGGTCATTTGGTTCCAAGCATATACCTGTCTGTGTTTCTTATAGCGGCTTTTTGACGTGTTTAGGAAGGGATTGATTGTGTGGCTCAGGGACATAAATATATATCGATGGTGTGAACCCCATTCTACACTTTATACGTCTCCAGAACATGCATCATTCTACTTGTTTGGCCTACTTGGTTGGTATACAGGCTATGACATGCTCTAAACTCAATACCAGGATATCCTAACCAGCAAAAGATCGAGTTGTTCTACAGTCTATTGAATTGTGGAGCAACACGTGTGTGAAGGGTCTCTCGAAGCCCAGCGACATCCATTCCTCATCGCAATGCCTCTTATTCTCTTTTACTCAGCCTTCCGAGCCTGGAAAACGTAGACCAGACGAGCCAGCTCGACTTGTGTACCCTTGATGACAGCAACGCGACGGGTGTGGCGACGCTCTCCCTCGATAATCTCGAAGCCCCAAACCTGTAAAGGGAAAGAAAAGAAAATTAGTACTGCGCTCAGCATAAGGTATCGAATCAAGTTCCACCACATACCTGCTCAGCGGTCCAGCCGTTATTATCGTTTACAACAAAGCTCTGCACGAACAGACCTTCACCCTCACCAAACTCGGCACCCTCATCATCGATCAGGAAGCCCTCCGACGCAGACCCATCGATAGAAACCTCGCCGCGCAGGAACTTCTTGATCCTGGCATCGGAATCCGCCACGCCGACATTCGATTGGATGTCCAACGCGGGGCGCACCTTGCCATCGTCGCCCTTGGCGCCGCGGAAGAACCGTGACTTGCCGTGCAGGGTGCCAAAGATGTTGTCGACGTGATCGCGCTCTTGCCAATCAAGCTTGCGCGCCTCTTTGCTGCCGTTGATTCCACCGGTGATGACCTGGTCCACATCAATGTGGTACACTGTGGAGTCCTCAGAGTCTGCGTACTCGTTCACGTGCAGAGTAACGGTGGCGTAGGGCAGGGCTTTACGGAGGAACCAGCTCATTCCTTGCTATGGGCGTTGTTAGCGGATTCTGTTACGGGTTGTCCTTCCGAGGCCTGATCATAGCTTGGATGTATGCTAACGCAGGCTTGTGAAACATGGGGAAATTGAGTTCATACCAAGGCGAGAATGGGGTCAGTGGGGTCGGACAGGGTAGTGTCCTGTTACGTAGGGATGAGTTAGCCGTGGCATTCAGTGGTAGCTGGTTTGCATCTGTCCTCTTCTGAGACACGAACCATGGTCCACTGCCCGTTCAGGTTCTTGACTGTGATATCGGAAGGGGCGGCCATCTTAGGAGTGAGAGCTATAGGAATGCGGGGTGGTGGGGGAAAGAGGTCAAGCTGATAGATCGAGCGCAACAAGTGCGATTGGGTTTATTTCAAATGTAATTGAGGTCAACAGGAAACTCTGAAAGAAACAGAGGAGAATGTAGCAGATATTACGAAGGCACCGGCTGGTCGTCTCCCTATATACCTTCCTTGGTTGCCCTCGCGCATGTGCTCTTCTCCCGAGGCTGACACGTGCATGCTGATTCAGCGAACCTATGATGTCGTCCCTGGATGCCTGTATGCCTGAGGCGTAAAAGACCTTCCACCTTCAGTAGTATAGATCCCCGAAGTGTTCCATTGTTGACGGTCTGCCACCCCCCACGACAACAGCATGGCATTCAACAAGAAATACGCCGGTCTCCCGGACTTGGTCAGTCAATAATCACCTTTGAAGATGTGTGGTACTAACAGGAGTCCAGGATCCCGCCCCAGATATTTACGAAACCCCTGACCTGACCGACGAAGCTTCAACAGTCCCCGTGAGTTCACACGCCATGACAAAGAGTTGCAGGGCGGTGTATTGACAATTGCGCGTGGTATAGACGGCCACCATCCGTACGGATTCCGATCATGATGATGCCGGCCACCACTCCGACATTGATCGCGAAGGCGTCAATGCCGACCAAGCACGTCGGCACTTCCTAGGTGCTGCGGTCGACGCCCGCGACGTTAACTTCTCCGACAGCATCTCGGCGAAGCGCCAGGCATATCGCAGTAAAGACAAAAGTCGGCGCCACCGCCGAAGACGCGACGATGGCACCGAGGAGGTCGGTGACCTGAGCGATAGCGAAGACGAGTCGCTTGAACGGCGGCTGGCACGTCTGCGGCGAGAAGTTGAGGATCTAAAAATCGAGATGGCGAACCAGTCAGCAGGCGTAACTATCGAGGGTGGTGAAGGTGGCCAATCCGGAACTGCTGATGGCAGCGAAAAAGCAGAAAATAAGGCTCTAGGCGATGGTGTGGCAGAGTTGAGCCGTGCGCTTGATAATTTGCATGCCTCCTCACGAGGAGTTCAGCCGTCACCATACTCGGCTGCTGCCACACTGTCTCAAAAGCTCGACTTGCAGACTATTCCTACAAAGAACAAGGGAGCTCCAGAAAAGGAACAACTGCCAGCAGAGAGCTCGACAACAGCTGCAAGAACTCCTGTGCCACCCCAAGCTGCTGATCCAGCCGCAGGAATCCTTTCTCATGCAGCGGCGTTCGAGAGCCGCTTAGCTCTCCTTGAAGCCTCCATGGGCATCTCCACTTCCTCGAACCCGTTCGTGGGCGATGGCATTAGCGAGCCCGCCCTGCAGCCAGTCCTCCCCTCGCTGGAACAACTAACCTCGCGCCTCTCCGCCCTTACGGGTCTGCTTGTCGGCGCGAACCCAGCATCCGAAAATCCCTCTGTCTTGCCTGGCATGACCACTCCACACCTTGAGGCTCTTTCTACGCGCGTGCGAAAGCTGACGACCGATGCCGAAGCGCTCGCATCCGCCCGCAAACGCGCAAACGATGCCGCCAAAGCGGCTCAAGCCGCTCGCATCACGACTACTAGCTCTGACGCTGACGCCGCCCCGACAACCGAGGCCTCTGCCGCTGCGGATGACGAGCAAGTCGCCAAAATCCAAGCCCTCTATGCCACTCTCCCGACCATCCAGTCCTTACACCCCTTGCTACCGAGCGTACTCGAGCGGCTCCGCTCGTTGCGCGCTTGCCATGCGGGCGCTGCGCACGCCGCAGAATCGCTCAACGAACTGGAAAAACGACACGCCGAGATGTATTCTGAAATTGAGCAGTGGCGCGAAGGCCTGGTCGCTGTAGAGGAGAAAATGCAACAGAGTGAGGCGGTCCTGCGGTCGAACGTCGAGACCGTTGAGCCCTGGGTGCGCGACCTGGAGTCTCGCATGGCTCGTCTGGACGGGCCGCCGGGTGGACTGTGAAATATCTATCCCTGCTTCTTTGTTTATTAGCCAAGAATCTATCATCGATTCTTAATACCCCGTTGCATGTACTTCCTTTAACCCGAGTGCCTGGTGCGTTGGTTATTGGAGTCGATATGGGCTTTTCTTTTCTTTCTTCGACCTTTACGGGCATGTTGATACGCTCATCCAATCGAAGTGGATAACTCCATAGCCGTACCCCATGGCTAGAAGTGTACATTGTGATAGTTGGAATAATCACCAAAAAGTACCCTATAAAAATGCCAGCTAGGCTCTCTATATAATATAACACCGCTCTCTCGATCATGATACTATCAAGCTTTCGCCTCCCGGACACGCTTGAGCACCTTGATCCGCGGCCTCGTCTTCACTTCAACCCACCACCCACGCAGAACCGCCTTGCGCGCCATGTCTCGAAGCTGCTCGTACAGCGCCACCGCATGCTCGCCAGCCACTCGCGACAAGATCCACCGTTCGGCACCTCCGCTCGCAACATCGCCAGGCCTTACCACCGAAATCCCCGCAAATCCATCCACGATCTCAGCCGTCTCCCAACGCGAACCCGGGAGCGCGGTCTGCAGGCTCATCTCGTCACTGTCCCGAAAGCCTGGCTCCGCCGACGCCTCAACGACCACGTAGTCGAACTGGTCCCAGAAGGGGCCCATAGCCTTGGTCGTCTGGTCTTCGGTCTTGTCGTAGCGCCATCCTTGTGCGGAGGGGTTCTGCAGGAACCGTGTCACGCCGGTCTGACAGGCTAGGTTACCAAGGTAGACGGACGCCCCAGCGGACGACAATTGCGCGTGGTGCCCGTGTAGCGCATTTAGGGCATGCGCACCGGGGTAGTTGGAAGCTGATGCTGGGAGTAGGACGAGGTTAGAGAGGAAGAATGAGGCAAGGGTGGAGAGGACGAGGAGGCGGGATGCGATCCGTGTGAATATAGACCGGTCCCGACGAGTCCAAAGGTAGCTGGCGCCAAGGGCAGCAGTGGCTGTCAAAATTGGAATGATATAGATGATGAACCGCCATTCTTTGTGAGGCTGGGCGCTGTACAGGGTGACAAAGGCCATGCACGGCGCGAGCAGCGGGAGGATGGGGCGGCGGAGGGCTGGGTGGTAGAGCGCGACGGGAATGGCGAGGAGGTAGGTGAGTGGGTTGAGCAGAAGGCGTGGTAGCGCATTGATGAAGTAGAAGTAGAAAGGTTCGGTGCCCCAGGCAGAAGACTGGCCCTCGACGACGTTGAAGAGAAAAGCATTCAGCTCGGGCCAGACATACGCTTTCCAGAAGATAGAGTCGATGGTCGTGGTGATGATCAGGCCACTGCTGAGGCCGATTAGGCCGGCAATTGTAACGTCGATAAAGTGGCTGCGGCGTACGAGGAGTAGAGACAACGCGATACAGGCGACGAGGAGGGCTAGCTCGGCGCGGAAGACCACGCCTGCGACTGTGAGGAGCACCAGTGATACCTTGCCTGATCTTGTGCCGTTTCTCTGAGGTGAGACTGTTATAGTATCGGGCAAAAGGTACCGCATTGCAATCGTCGTCATTCCAAAAGCGAACATGTTTGATAGCGGCCGTGAAGCATAGTATATCAGATGGAACTGGCTGCTTTGGAGAATGAGATACCAAACAGCAACTGACTGGCCGAAGCTCGACCAGAGGCCGCGGGCAAAGAAGCCCAGCGCAAATGCATTATACAGGCCCAGCATAGCGCGAGCTTGAATTGAGGGTTAGCTTTAGCTTTACATAGATGCTATGTAAAGCCACGGCTAGTACTTACCTAAGATCTGACGATGCACACCCGATAGCGACAGCGTAGTCAGTTTCGGCGACAGTTGTGCGAGCACTGCTGCACCAACTGCAGTCCGAGGCACGGCACCTGGAAATTCGAAATGATCATAATTGTGGCGGTCGATGTCGCCGAACGGAAAGCCGTGGGCTAGGATGTCATGGATGGCCTGGACATGGAAAGACTCCTCGACCTTTGTATACGGCGCGACGAAGAGGTGCAATAGAATTAGCGCCGCAAGAAGCACAGCAAGCAATACCCAAGCTAGAACTGAAGTTAGCTAAGGACTTCATTTAAACGTGGTGTGGACTGACCACATCTCATGGCGAATGCATCGGCAGGCCGTGCAGGTGGTTTGGTTGTTGATCCGGAGATCTGGCGCTTCCGCCGCACCTCGCCTTATCCCCAACCTCGCCCGCAACTACCCACCACATCACCCGCGCGCAACAATGCTGCTCTTCGGCCTTGGAAAGCTTGTCTACGGTGAGTGATACTAAGCCTTATCTTGTCTATCACAAGACTGATCCGTTGTCTAGTTGTAATTCTCATCATCAACGCCATCGCTGTCCTCTCCGAGGACCGCTTTCTCGCTCGCAGTTCGTGCCTCCCCCTCGCTTCTTTCCTCGGCCTTGGGCAATCGCAGCTCAACCCATACCTCGTCCCCTCATATTACATTGAATCTAACGTCTCTCAATTCATTGCAGTTGGATGGGGCCGCACACAAGCTGAGCCAGGCTTCGGCGCATCATACGATAGTACCAGCGTAAAGGCGAAGTCGGTCAACTTGATTGCCAGTGTGCGGACAGTGATGCGAAGTATGTGGCCTTTCCCTCTTTCCTGCCTCGCTCCATATCCCCGCAGAGCTCGCTCCTGGTATTGAAAGCCTCTTCGATGCTGCTTTCTGGCCAAAACGTAGCTCCGATACCCAACCTATCGACCCTCCTGCTAACACGCACCCGTGCCCGCACAGTACCGCTCATCGTGATCAACACCGTCATCATCGTCTACGAGCTCATCCTCGGTTGATACACTGCACCCTTTGAATTATTTGCCGAGCTTCTTCCCCACGCGCCTTGGGCGACACAGACCGGTCTCGCAAAAAAAAAAAGATCTTCCTCCGCCAACTCGTGGGATGGCGCTTTCTCGTTATTTGAGCGATCCAGTCCAGGCACGAGCTACTGTCCCTTCTCAACCATATTACGAACACGGCATGACATGCACGAGCAACACAACATACTAGAAACAGGGGACTGCAAGCAGACGGCTTTATTAATGCTGGGAGTTTTGTTTATTTGTTGGAAATGAGTCGTTGGTCGAATGCTTTTCTGGCAGGGACTGGACTTGCTGAGGTTGAGCCTATGCTTGCCTTTTCTTCATCTTTTCTTCTGAGCTTACTCTTTCAAGTCAGCTCCTCTTGTATATACCGATAATCTAACAGGCTCGAAACAATGATCATCTATATTAAAAGGATTGGTCAGGTATTATTGCCCAAACTCATTGACTTCTCCATTATTTGCTGAGGTCTACTGAACCCTAGGGTGGGAATATACAATGAAAGAAAGCACAGCGAACAAGAAGGAACTTATCATAAGCGACTCGGCCATTTGAGAGGCATAAGTTGAATGTGTAAAAAAAAAGAGAAGTCATAGGTAAATACAAGCATGCATCAAAGTTCAAAAAGATTCGCTCACAGCTCGAAGAAGCCAAAAAAAAGCACAGGGAGAAGAGAGGAACGCCGGTTAACATCCAAATCCCATGCTCGCCAGCGTTTGCAAATCCCCAACAGGATATAGAAAAGTTAAAAAAAAAATAAGACAAAATGTGAACGCCTCTTTTCGTGCTAGGCCGGGTGGACGCAACCCGTCAGCGAAGGTATCATGCCGCCATACGTGTTACAGAAATCAGCAACGATGGAAACGCAGCAGCAGAAGCGAGATGAGTGAAAGCAACGCATCGGAGAAGCCGGTCGAAAAATCCAACAGTCTAGAAAGACAAGATATGCAAAGGGTGCCGTAGTCCCCAAGTCTTGATAAAGATTTAGGTTCTGAAACATCCGTTGCAGGAGAATGGAAAGAGCGAGGGCACAAATCGTTAGGGGGAAAGTGATGATACATCCGCGAAAAGCTATGTGCAGGAAGCAAATTGCGCTTGTATGTGCATGATGGTGGAGGGGAAGGGTTAAGAGGGCATCAGGTTAAAGAGGAGGGCGGTATAGTAGCTTCGGCGAAACTCGACGAACAAAACTGGCAGAGATGCAAGCCAAGAATGATTATGCTCACAGGCACAAATAGTCTGGATATTATGTTGCCTTTTTGAAGCTGAGGGACCTCCAGCGGTGTGTGTGGCCTGCTTTGTCGTTCTTTTGATCCTTGGGGATTGGCGGGGGTGCCGGCACCCGTGAAGCCATCTTGGGATTGGAAATGGTCGGGGCCGATATATCTTTTTCCTGTGGAGGCGCCTGTGGGGTCACTGATTGAACTAGCGCTGGCGAAGTCGGCGATCGAGCGGGTGGTTGGACAGCTGGGGCGGCCTCCTTGGCTGGTGCCTCAGGAACTGGCGTAGGCACAAGGTCGGAGGTCGAGACTCGAGGCTCCTTGTCCTTGCTCAGACGGTGGCTCAGACTGCGACTGCTCCGTCGCAGGAAGTTCAGGCTAGACGACTTCCTTGGCGATCCATTCTCGGGGCCAAGATCGGCATCGGCTTTGCTGGCTTCAATGGCCCGGCGCAGCTCCTCTGCTTCGCGCTTGGCGTCCAATTGATGCTGTAGCTCAAGTTCCTTGCGGCGCTTCTTTTCATTCTTTTCTCGCTCTTTTTCTGCAGCTCGAAGCTCTTTCTCCTCGCGAGCCTTCTCTTTCTTCAGCTGAACATCGCTCTTCTTCGGGCTCAGGGGCAAGGGTTGCTCGTCGGGAATCGGTGGAAGCGGCGTTTGAGGAGGCTGGACGGGCTGATGAGACGACTGGGATGATGTATCGAGTTCGGGGGCCTCGGGATGAGTGGGCATCGGAGGGGCGGTGGAAGTTCGACTGATCGGAACAAAACGATTGGGATCATCCGGAGGCACTTGACCGGCACTGTGCACATGCATCAGGCCGGGAGACAACGGATAACCGTTTGATTTGGGCGCTTCGCCGGCTTCAGCCGCCGCGCTAGATGCTTGGTCCTCTTGAGCCTGCTCACGCATAACAGCCTCGAGAGTGGTCTCCTGGTAGAAAAGAACATATGCACAGGCAAGACCGGGTCGATCACCGAAGAAGTTCTTAACATAGTTCTTGTCGACTGGTTCCACCAGCTCGTCATCGAAGAGTAGCCAGCCACGGTCCTCAGTCTTGATGATCGCAACGTAGTGACCATGGTATGGTCCTCCACCGATGTGAACAACCACTGCATACAACTCGTACAGGCGATCGGGATCCTCGGCATCGTCGGTCGTGTTGAAGAGACGCAGGTGGTATGGGTACACAACCCGATGAAAGAGCTTCTGGAGTCGCTGCAGGTCTTCTGTGTATTTGAAGCGCTTCAGATGCAAAGCCAATACTCGAGGCAGCCGTTTGATCTTCATTCGCTTTTCTGCCTCTTGCAGACCACCGCAGTTGTCACAGTGAAATTTGTTCCGTTCACAAAGCATCTCCTCGGCGGAGAATTTACGAAGACAAGAGGTAACGGATGAATGCTGCTCAAGATCGACCGAAAGGTCCAAAAACACCTCGTCACGCTGGGAGACCTTCTCGCACGTCAAGCATTTGGTTTCCGACGTCAAGGTCCCCTCAAAGAGTTCGTGCACCCATCTCGTCGTGTTCGGCGATTTTGAGCCTGTACTATTGGTCAACATGCCTAGCGAGTCCGCGCTATCTGAGGGCGCTGGTGGCAGCGTTTTCTCCGAGAAGGACTGCTTTGTCGCTTCAGCCTCGACATTCGAGACTACTTCGTTGAGCAGTAAATTCAGAAACTCGTGCGCATCCTGGTGCATTGCGGTGCGGAACATTTCGTGTTCGCGTCGTAGCACATCCAAGAACTGCTGTGGCCGAATTACTCCAATCCGGGTCTGGCTGCCGACTAGCGACTCAAAGATGTCCTTTAGGGAGGTGAAGAGAGATTCCGACATGCCATAGCTGCCCGCATTGTTCTTAGTTTCGAGGATCGGTAGCGTTTGTAAGGCAACCTTCTTCTTGTACTCGGGCGAGTCCTTGTCCTCGGGCTTCTGGGGCTGATTGGGAGGAACGCCGGCCTGGCGCGCTGATGGGGCCGAGGCGGCTGCCTTCTGCTTGGCTGCCTGCGCCTCGGCCTCCAGATGCGCATTGGGATTTTGGAAGCGAAGGTTCTTGGCGAGGGCCGCTTCGAGGCTCTCGACGGGCGTACGCTGGGGATAATTGATCACCGCTTCCCGAAAGGGCACAGAGTAGTACAGACACTGGAGGATGGAGTTGCAGTAACAGGTGTTTCCATACTAGAGCGCCGGGAACCCGAGGTTAGCATGATTTATGGTAGCGTAAGAGAGAGCGGGAGAAGAGAGAGAAAGAGAGGGAGGGAGCGCATGCGCGCGCGGGCGAGAGGGAGATTAGTCCGGGGCTCGGGGAAAGAGCCGCTCACATTTTCCATGCCAAAGAATTTGTCACTGCCATCGCCTCGGATAGCGCCCATGTCCTGTAGTCTTTTCTCCAGGGAGGAGATCTGTGGTGTCTGCGGATCCTTCTTGACGGGCGGCGCGGGCGAAGGGGTGGTGGGAGCCTGTACGAGGGAGCAGTCAGTGGCGGGCCCAACCCGAATGGTCTCACGAGCACGGGAGGAGACATGGGAGGCCGGCTGCTGTGCCACCGGGCAGGGAAGGAGGTGCTCGTGGGAATCGAGGCGCTTACCCCATTGTGCCGGCGAGGGTGGAATAAGCCCTTCATGATCGGTGCGTGTCCTCGTCGGTCGCGCTCGGCTGCATGGAGAGGCGAGGAACGGGATTACCGGTCGCAGACAGGCGGGAACATGAGCGAAGACAAGGGCAGAAGGGTTGAGACGAGAAGGTTGAAAGGCAGGCCTCCGTTGCCGTCGAGGTCAAGACGAAAAAGGGCTGCGGCGGTTGGGTTGGGGTAAATGATTGGGGAAAAAGCGATCAGGAACGTTGAGTTCGCGGAGAGCGGTCCGGGGAAAAAGCCACGGGAAGCGTCCAGAAGCCCAAAGTCCAATCCCAGAAAGCAGGAACCCAAAGCCAAAAAAAGTGTCCAACGCCGGGGCTGATCCGCTATAGAGAGCAGCTGAAACGCAGAATTCACCGGTTGGAGGGATCCGAGAGGGGAAGAAAGAGAAGATCGAGGGAGGAGAAGGAGGGGAGGGACGTCGGAGGGGGAGAAGAGTGGAACGAGTCATCCAGCGAGTCCCCAGGAATTGGAAATTGGGGTGGCGGAGGCACCAGCAGCAACCAGGCCCCGTTGAACGAGGGCGAGGATGCCTGGATTCCCTGGGTCCCCTGGATTGCGAGAATGTGAGATTGCTTTTCGATGCTGGTTTGGTCTACTTGGGCGCTGGATTGCCTTGTTGCGCTACGGCGTTGTTGCTTGACTACGTGGTTGCTCTATTACTTTGTGGCTTTGTTACTTCTCAGCGTTGTTATATCCGCTCCGTCGGACTATCTGACGGTCTTCTCCATGTCGCCGCTCGAGGTCCCGGCTCCTCCTCGTTAAACCGGACGTCGAATTGCCTGGATGGTGCTGACCGGCATTGTTTACTCGTTCTGGGTCTGTCCGGGACGGATCTACTCCGTCAGTCGGATGAAGGGTAGGGCCAGTGGGGAGGATGAGATAGGACGCTGGAGACGGCTGGGCCAGCTCTGGATAAATTACGGACCTGATCCACCGGGTCCTTCTCGGCTCTGCGTATGGACCGCAAAGATCGTGAAGATCATCAAACGTCTGGCAAGGGATCTATAGAGATGAATAGCAACGAATCGAGCCCGGCCGCTATATCGCCAATCTCGACGGCCGTCAGGATTCGCCGGTCGACTGCTGCATCGACCTGTTCCATCGATTCTGACATCGATGTTGACGGATGTCGAACCTCTGGGTCCAGATGGGTACGAGGGCAAACGAGAGGGCAAACGAGGGCAAAGGCGAGTCCAGTATACATGGAGACCGTCTGCCCCAATCACCGTGGCCGATGTTTGCCTGCAGTGGAAACGTCCAGAAACAACCCGGTGCATGGGATTTGACTTTCTGCGGCCTATTCAAGTCCGAGGTCGAGTTCCACTCTGGACCTTGCATGGCGTCGGGGTCCAGTAGGACGACGAGGCGGATGACGGGAGTCAGACTACTGAAGCAGGATGTATATCATCCGGTCTGCTCCCTGACGCTCTCTCCAGGCCCGAGTCCCGCCCACGCGTGAATCGCTCCGCTAAATCCGCTCCGTCCAGGCGCTAACGCAGTCCCAAAAGTGCCGCGACACGCTCGAGCCACGTGGAGTCTTTAAGGCAGGTACTCGGCCAATCGCCGATTTCTCTGCTGCACTTTGCTCTCTGCTCTCTCTGCTCTCTCTGCTCTCTGCACATTCAGAACCTCGTAACCGACTTGCGCTCGAAAAATAAACTTGGAAGACCCAGAAGACTGGGAGGGTCCGGAATCCAGAATCCTGCTCATCGTGGCCCGGATCGTTCGGCGAGACAAAGTGGAGAGAGGGGGAAGAATGGAAACAATGGAAGCATGGAAAACCCCGAGTCCCAGATGGGCCGGTTATGTCATCGTCCCATCTTCAATCGTCTCTCGCTTTCATTCACCTCCAGCTTCATCCACCCTCCGGAGCACAGGCTCCGACCCCAAAAGGCATCACGAAAAGCTGGACTCGGTCATCCTCAGATTCTTTGCCGGGCCCTGTTCTTTGCCCCCTCCCCACAGGAAACCTCTCTGACCGGCACCCCCTCCCCCCAAGAACTCTGGAAGCCTCCCCCTCCCAACCCCCCGCGTCGTCATTGGTTGCCGCCCGCGGGCGCTCACGGGCCATGTGTCCGCCCCTCGCATGGTGTGCCATAACGGCCAATGATCGTCGTCGCCGTGGGGAAGTGGGTGGCGGTGGAGCCCTCAATTCCTCCCCTTCGTAATCCGAGTGCCTTGCCTTACTCCCTCCTGGACTGCGCCCGACGATGTGTACCACCCACACCCTGGACACACCACCAGCAGACTCAGACAAGCACTGGGGGCCAAAAAGCAGACTGTGACCGAGAATCAGACGACCCTGCAAGGAGAAAGGTAGATTGACTGGGGATTCCCTCTCAATGGCCGCGTGGCCCCAACCGAGCTGAGCTATGCCAGAAAGCGGCGACCAGCGACCGGCCCCCTCTCCCGAGCGGACACTGGGACGGTCCTCGGGGGAAGGATACGGTGGTCCACTACGGTGTTGATAAGAAATCGACCTCCCTTGCGGGGGCCCAGGGCGCGCTAGGCAAGACTAAGCAAGGTGAGGGCTCGACGCGAAAGCTGAAGGCTACACAGACAGAGCAGACTATAGGTTTTGGAGTCCAGAGTACAGAGTTATAGGCGATTCGCTTGTACCGCGCCACCCCCATGTCTCCATTTTACCCTGGGAATTTTGAAGGCGTCAATACGGGGGACGATCGAGGGCCGAGCCCATTCTTCTTCCGCGTTCCTCATTCCCATCCCTACCCTCACATCGGGGTCTGATCATCCTCTAGGAGGAGGAGGGGGAAGGGTCTCGAGCGAACAGCGTCAGATCCTACCTCGAAGTCCAATCGAGCTGCAGACGAGACAAGGCTCTAGCCACGGCGCCCGAACGCAGATGTGACAGTAGCCAAGCAGCGCCCCAGAGAATATGTATACATACATCATTTGGTAAGTGGAGAGGTGAGAAGCACTGCCCAGGTGATGCAATACCTTGTGGCATCTTGAGCGATGGAGATATTTCCCGCATAACTCACATCGGGCACGCGAATCAATGGGGAGGCCACTCAAAGACCACAGAAAGCACCACAGCTCCCACACTCTGGTTCCGGGTCTCTAGCTGAGCTTGGCATCCCCCGAAAGAGTTAACCGATGATACCAATCGTCCGTGGGGAGAAGGCCAATTAGAGCTGGGGATCCTTGTCTCGGTGGCTACGGAGTACACGAGGCGACTCTCTTTTGTGCCATCCCACATAACTTGTAGTTAACTACCCAACCAGCCCACTAATGTGGCAATGGACGACTGAGTTGCGATCGTGAACTTTTTCCAGCAGTTTGACACCAGCCTTTGCGTCGTGACGTCTCTGTAGATATATATCTAGATGCCATACCAGATTGAAGGAAATCCTCTGAAAGGCGAACACACCCCGCCACCTAATCTTTTGAGGGAGGGTAGAGGTATGTCGCCAAGCAATCGGCCTTCTGGGGGAGGAATGGGCATCGACTCGAGCTGCTTCAGCTGTACATATCAGATGAATTTGTGTTCAGGTCGAATTTACCCTGGGCTTGGCAGCTCTGATTGGCGGCGGTGCTGGGATTTGCCTTTCTCGGCCGCTCTTGTTTGCGCCATTCGGCGACTTGGCTTTCTGATTCGCGGGAAGACTCCCTCTTAATCTACTCGACCTGCAGCAAATACGGGCTCCTTGTCACTATGAATTCAGTCTGCTCTACGATCGTACGGGATTTGATACCCCTCTCTTCTGCAAGCTCTGCCGTGGCTTTCTGTCACTTTCCACGTCACTAGCTTGAGTGAGCCTATTTCCCATAGATGTCCATCATCTGAGATTTGGATTACACATAAGAATTTGTAAAATATAGAATTCATTGGCTACAGGATATACATGGCGGCGACTTCTCATAGTTCATGATCATGAGAAGAGATGATGATTCCGGCAATCTTCGTGGCTTGGTTGACTGTAGGTCTTTCCTTTCCTGCTCCCTACACTGAAACTCCACAAGATCAGTATCAATAGAGACGTGAACCCTATCGATTAACCGAATAAATGTCACGTTTATCTCAACTCCTCCATCGCTTTGTTTTATGGTATCTATCAGCTCACCTTATCGTTATCTGTGATCTAAATCCAAATCGTTACACATAAATTACTGGGTCAAAATCCTTCTCGAGACACAGAAGCTCTAATGTTTAGGAAGCAGGGCCCTGTAGCCAAGCGCTTTAGGGGATTGGCTATGAGCAACAGCTAGACATAAATCGTCCGGGTCAGATTGAGGCCCAGCTGGGATATGGCCGAGCCTTAGGAAATTTCTTGTCCTGGCCCTGGGCGCAGAGCCCATAATATGATACCTTCTATATTCATGAATTATGAAATCGTGATCTCAGCTTTTCTAATGGCTCAATCTAAGCCTCTTTGTGACGTTGTCCTTGAATATAGGTTGTTCGTATCCTCGACCTCTGCTACTTGACTGACGACTATCTCATAAGCTTGGGCTTTCTCAATTGCCTTTCAAAATGAGAGAGAGACACAGAAGATACATGATCGCAGGGCCAGAATTTCTCCCAATTCCAGTGGACCGCTCATCTCCCGTGAAGGATTCACAGTCACGGACGGTGTATACTTCGCTTGGCCGGAAAAACCGCCGGAAAAATAACCTCAAAACAGACAGAAGGCCCGATCAACGACCGATTTTGGAAACCAAATTTATCGCCCATGATCGCGTCGCTTTTATGACGTCCCTTCGTGCATCATTGCGCTCTGTTCAACGAGCAATTGCAGACCCTGTTCCTCCGGTTTCCCCAATTCTTGTGACTCATCTGCCAGCAGCCCAAAACAATCGGTCCGCCTCGAATCAAAATTATCTCCGTGCCCCCACCATCCCCCACCACCCAACCCTCCCCCGCCGCTCTCGTTTCTTTTCTTCAGCCTGCCGTCGTTCCTCCCAAATCGCCACAATGCCTAAGGACAAGGGTTCATCCTTCAACCTCAAGACCCCTAAGGGCACCAAAGACTGGTGCGGCTCCGACGCCCTCCTCCGAGACCGCATCTTTTCGACCATCGCCGACGTTTTCAAACGCCACGGCGGCACTGCCCTCGATACCCCCGTCTTTGAGCTCCGTGAGATCCTTGCTGGCAAGTATGGCGAGGACTCTAAGCTCATTTACGACCTGCAAGACCAGGGTGGTGAGATCTGCTCGCTGCGTTATGACTTGACCGTTCCCTTTGCGCGTTGGCTTGCCATGAACGCCGACGTTCGCAGCATCAAGCGCTACCACATTGCCAAGGTGTACCGTCGTGACCAGCCTGCTGTCAGCAAGGGCCGCATGCGTGAGTTCTACCAGTGTGACTTCGATATCGCCGGTACCTTCGACCCAATGGTGCCCGACGCCGAGGTCATGCGCATTGTCAGCGAGGTGTTCGACGAACTGGGCTGGGGTGGCCGCTATACAATTAAGATCAACCACCGCAAGATCCTGGATGGCGTGTTCCAGGTCTGTGGTGTACCGGAGAACTTGATTCGCCCCATTTCTAGCGCTGTTGATAAACTCGACAAGATGTCTTGGGCAGATGTGCGCAAGGAAATGGTTACCGACAAGGGCCTGGATGGTGCCGCGGCTGATATGATCGAGACCTATGTGATGAACAAGGGTGGCCGTGAGTTGCTCACCAAGTTGAAGGCGGATGAGCGGCTCATGGCCAACGAGTCGGCCAAGGCTGGTCTGGAAGACATGTCATTGCTGATGGACTATCTCGAGGCTTTTGATGTGCTGGGTAAGGTCTCTTTCGATATGTCTCTGGCTCGTGGTCTGGACTACTATACTGGCGTGATCTACGAGGTCGTCACCGAGGGCTCTGCCCCCGCTGTGCAGTCTGACTCGCCCGAGGCTCAGAAGCTGCAGAAGTCTGGCAAGAAAGATAAGAAGATCTCGGAGGATGACGACCGATCAAACGACCCCACCCTTGGTGTTGGCAGTGTCGCTGCCGGTGGCCGTTATGACAACCTGGTGGGCATGTTCCTGCCCAAGGCTCAGATTCCTTGCGTCGGTATCTCGTTCGGTGTTGACCGTATTTTCTCTATCACAAAGGCGCGCCTCGAGCGTGACCAGAACCTCAAGGGTCTCCGTAGCAGTGAGGTTGACGTCCTTGTTATGGCTTTCGGTGGCAAGGGTTTTACCGGTATGCTCAAGGAGCGCATGGAGATCTGCCAGAAGTTGTGGAGTGCAGGCATTAAGGTAATCACGAGTCATATTCCTCTCCATCTTCCGGATATCCATGTTGACTAATTTCTCCCCAGACTGAGTTCTCTTACAAGACGAAGCCCAAGCCCATGCAGCAATTCAAGGCTGCCGAGGACGGTGGCATTCCCTTCGGTGTCATCATCGGCGAAGAGGAGCTTGCCAATGGCAAAGTTAGGATCAAGGAGATGGGCCTCGACAAAGACCACCCCGAGAAGGAAGGTGTTGAGGTCGACCTGGCCAACCTTATCCCGGAGCTCAAGGCCCGTCTAGAGCGGAAACATGGCGGTTCTGTCGTCACCCTGGCACAGCAGCTGCAGGGTGTGCAAGTTTAGAAAGCTCTCCCAGCATTGCGAAAAAGTGAAGAATTAGGCGTTCAAATATCCATGTTTGACATTACGTGTTTTACCCACATTTCTCTATTTTTATCCTCCCAACTTCATCTGGCCGTGTTTTTTTTTCATTAGCATTTTACTCCCTTCCTATCCTCTCCCCCCCCAATTCCTCTGCATCTTCAGTCCTATTTCTCCTTTTCAAAGATAGATTTCACCGGCCTTTTCTTTGTTGCATGTGCCCGGGTCTAAGGGAATCTGCTGTTCTTTTACGATCAGAAGATCAAATGTGCTTGTGGGTCGCGTCGTCGTCTATTGTTGAATGCCGTCTATACTTATAACTAGCGACACTTCAATACCCAATACACAACATGCTTTCGCCTTTCCCTCACGCTATTAATTGGGCTCTTGAAATACTTACTCGGTCTTAGACATCTTAAGGAAAACCTGACACTGGACGTAATTCTGTCCTGGTTCTAGACACTAGATAAACTCTCCAGCAACAAATATCCGAATCAACGTCCAATGCTATTCGAAAGGGTACAAAGGAAACTAGATATACAATATAGCGGTACAAGAACGATTGGCAGAGTAACACTCGCGCCAAACAACCTAATATCCCTCAGCGTTCTTCATCAGGAACGACTTCACGAACGGCAGCTTGTCAATCACGTCCAGGCCCAGACTGCGGGCCCACGTCACCGGCCCCTGCCCGGGGATCGTGTACATCTTGTGCAGGAGGTCGCACGCGCCGCCGATCTTGGCGTTAGCTAGGTACCGCTCGCACGAGTAGCGCTCCAGTGTCAGGAGATCACCGATGTCCATGCCGTGGGACACGGCGTACTCGACGGTGCGAGCGAGCGCGGCCACGTCCGCCAGGCCAAGATTCAGGCCCTGGCCGGCTAGTGGGTGGATGACGTGCGCGGCGTCGCCGACGAGCGCGACGCGCGGGGAGATATACTGCGCTGCGTGGCGGAACCGGAGCGGGAAAGAGGCTACTGTGCCGGATTGGACGCCCGTCGCCATGGGGGGCATGTGTGCCGGGAGAGGGGTGTGTTGCAGGCGCCAGGAGAGCTCATCCTCATGGGGGCTTGGGGTGGAAGAGGGCGGCGGCATGCCCATCATATATGTGAGGTCGGTCATGGACAGCCGGAAGGCGGCGTTGACCATGGCAAGGAACGCAGAGGCGGGAAGAGACTTGAGATATGCAGCGTGATCGGGCGTCGTTGACCAGACCAGCGTGGCGTGGTTATTTGGGAGCGGGAGTAGAGCGATGGGACCGCCGAGTGAGGGCAGGAACCGCTGGTATGCGGTGCGTATGGTGGTAGGGAAGGGGGAGTTTTCGGGGCTACCGAGGGCGAGTGTCGCGACTATGCCGTGCCGGTTATAGTCCCAGCCTTGGGTGGTGATGTCGGCAAATGAGCGCACGGGGCTGTTGATGCCGTCCGCACCGACCAGCAATCTCGCAGCAATGCGAGAGGGTGATTGTGTCTCTGCCCCCGGACCTGTCGGCCTGACGGAGAGAACGGGCCATGCGGATAGATCAGGTCCCTCGGTCTGAAGATCAGATCCATTCTCGATAGAGGCGACTGTTGTATTAGAAAAAAGCTTCAAATTTTCTTCTCCAGACGCCGCAATTCGTCTAAGTAGGGCGCGAACTAGGTTTGAATTCTCTGTCATCGTAGCGACAGTGCGCATATCTTCAAACGCTGACGTCTCACTCGACCAGTCAAACGATATGCGCGACCCGGTCTCGCCATCCCACACCTGCATCTCTTGGTAATCCTGCACTCTGCCGGTATCTAAATGCTCCCAAGCACCAATTTTCTGGAGAAACGCAACGGACGACGGCGTAAGGCTGCTCACGCGGTTGGAGAACTGGGTCGAATCCATGTTCCAGGTGCGGGCTTTGCTGAGGTCCTGGCTTTCGACGAGAGCAACCTTGAGTTTGGATGTAATAGGCGAAGCTCCTGAAGCAGTCGAAAATCAGCATTAGTTCAAAACCTCGACTATTCGAGACCCTGTTTCACGTACGAAGCGCGGCCAGAAGCCCTAGACCGGCCGGGCCACCCCCAACGCAGACAACATCGTAGATGTCGGGGGTTTGGTCGGTCTTGGTGCCGAATCGCCGTCGACTAGCACCAATACCATGCCGACATGTTGGACAGATGTACGGCCGCAGAGCGGTTCTTGCAATTGGACGCATTGTTTCTTGGTGTTGCGTTGGAGTGGGAAGTCGGACGATCAAGAAAGACATATCACGTGCAAACAGCACAAACAGTTGTCACAGGCCCCCCCGCGACCGGGACCCGAGCAGGTAATGACCACATTAAAGATTAGGGGGTTATACATCGTACGATGGAAAATCATATGTCGAGGTATGGACAGATAGTTATGGGATTGAGGGTATGGTATGACAGGAACAAACTAGCTAAGGAAATAAATCATGAGCAGCTATACGGATACCGAATCTGTTCGTGGTTTGTAGATATGAAAATTCCCATTCCAATTTGTAAGTTTATTATTACTTGGCCCCGTAAGCTGTTGGATCAGCTTCGAGACCAATGTCAGAATCGCCTTCCATTTCCGCAATGAACCGTTCCCAAGTAGAGAGCACACCTTGGTAGAACTCGATGTGAGACTCGGCAAGGGAGCCAAGGGAATCACGAAACTCGACAGCCTTAATGCGCTCGAAATCAGCTACTTCACGGACGACTTCCTCATCAAACATTTCTGAAGTGGTTTTGGCGGACTCGACCTCGCGGGTGAGTTCGTCAATACGAAGTTCAAGCTTGCGTACACGTTCGCGACGCGACTGCTCGTGGTCAACGCCGCGCATATCTTCCATTTTAGAGCGGATGAAAGATGCCGGGGAGGAAGTGAGTGGGTTGGATGCATAGTAAGCGGCCGGGTTGGCGGCGAGAGAGTCGCGCTCAGCGACGGCTTTGTTACGGTAGTCCACCAGGGCCTCGAAGTCGAGCTGCTTCTGTTCGCGGGTCCTCAAGAGAGATTTGAGGGACAAGATGTACGCCTCCATATCGCGCAGTGAGCCCAAGTAATTTTGATCGGTGTGGTCCTTCAAGCCATGCATCCCGCGCGCCGTCTCCTCCACCGAGGCTGCGAACACTTGCAATGGCATCTCAACCGCCTGTTCAAGAGGAACCAATTTGCGGAACTGGGTCGCGAGCTCGGTATAGTCTGTCTCCAGATCAGACTCACGCCGCGCAACCCGCGCCACGATCTTCTCCACATGCGAAAGGTCCTCGTCTAGCTTATCCGCCTTCTCCTTCACCTCGATAAAGCGTTTATCGGGCTTGTGCACCTTGGTGAAAGCATTAACAAATGTATCGGTGAAGTTATCAAAAATTCCGGTCGATGCATTATCCGAGGTAGCATTCGTTGAGGTACGGGTCGAGTGCAACCGCATATGCGCATTCCACTCTGGCGATTCGAGGAAGATGATGAGCAGCGGAGCTCGTCGGAGCACCGGGTGTAAGGTGAGACGTTTGAGGAATCGGTGCAGCGACCATGCACGCCGTGATGTGAATTCCGGCCCAAACCGGTCTCCTCGCACGTACTCCATCTTGTGCTTATCAGGCAGCGGCGGCACAGCGCATGCTGGGTATTCGCGATAGAGCGTCTTGTACAGAAAATAGAAATCGGTAAATCGCCGCCTGACGTAGAAATCGGGCTTCTGAAAAGATTTGAAATCGGTCTAGGGCATTGCTGCGTTAGCGATGAAGGCCGTTTGGGAGAGCTATCGAGGAAGCCGAGGTGGGCGTAGGCAGCGGCAGCGGCAAGCCAGGGCTTTCTCTTGCGCAATCCGAGGGAAAGAATGGACATACATGTGTGGAAACCAAATAAGAGATATACGCATCTTTCGTGCCGTCGCCCTCTTTTAGTGGCTTGTCGACACGGCACTCCAGCACACCGTCACCAATACCAGCCAGGTCCACAGCATCGGCCAGCGAGCCGGCCTGGGGTTCGTCGTGTGCGGAGCTCATCCTTCGCTTGCCATTGGTATCCTGGTCATACCTTTGCGCTTCCTCTGCGTCTGTGCCCGACGTTGTAGGTCGGGAGACATCGCTGTCTGGATCATGCTTCCAGGAGACGCTGTCAAAGTCGTCGTGTTGATCCATCGCGGGGAAGCAGGATGTCGGTCGCCCGTGATCACCCGGCGAAAGGGTCGGTGGATATTTGGACTGCAGATGTTTGAATGAAAGTAGTCAGAAAGTCAAAGGATATAGGCACAGGCGAGAGGTGGGAATGCGAAGTGAGGAGTGGAGGCGGGTGGAGCTGAGCTGGGAAGCTGGGATTCAGATGATCGTTGTTCCCAAAGGCGGAGACCCCGAAGCGGCAACGTCGTCATCGCCTGTTTATCGCCGGCGCCGCGTTTTATCTGGTCTTGTCATTGCTTTCGGCTCTCAAAGCAGACGTGGAACATAATTCACTAGTGTTTTTATCCGAGATTTTATAATTCTACAAATCACCCATATTTCTGTCCACGCGGTATATTGTGAAGGTGCTTCGACTTGAAACACGTAGATTTCTTCTGAGAACGACTGGCTATTGACGAATCGGTACAATTGGAGAGGAATAAGTCCACGGAAAGGGCAGAATCATTCCCATTTTATAAACCTGGGCCAGGTAATGTGACAATTGAAAACTTCAAAATGTGGTATAGGAGAGTATAATACACCTTTATATCAACCTCCTCAACTTCATGCAACGATAATATGGTGATGATATTTTAGCTTGGAAGTATTTGGCTTAAGTACGTGTATACATAGAAATAATCCATGTGATGGTGGTGGGATCACTATCCAATCTATTAATCGTACACAAAATGATGCTCATAAATAGATACAATAGCCCCAGTATAGCAAAATGCTAGAGACCGCACCCAATGCAATGAAAGAAAGGACAACAAGAAAAGATCAAAACATCCACCAAGATACTTCACATCATCACTGCTATTTAGAGAGAAGATGACTATCCGGCGAATCATCTTCATCATCCTTCTCTTGGATGTTAGCGAGACGATCCCGGTAGGGCTCATCATCGTCACTGAAGATTTCCTCATCACTTTCCCCAGCGAAAGCATTATATAACTCCCCACCACGACGCTGAGTCCGACCAGTGCCACCAGTCATGGGGCGCATTTCATCTTCATCCTCAATCATCTCAAACTCGTAGTCATCGTTGGGGTTGGTGCGGCGACGCTTGAGTCGCTGGAGCTGGAAGTAGACGCCCAGGCCGATGAAGAATACAATGATCATGGCCAGAGATGCATAAATCCAAATCTGAGTGCGCTTTGACGCGCCAAACGAGGGTAGATAGTTAGACAGAGAACTTCCCGAAGTTGAGGAAGGCGAAGGAGTGCTACTGGCAGTGGTGTTTGTAGACTCCAATTCCTCAATTGGGAGCCCTGTCTCGGTTGACGCGCCGGGCTTTTCATTTACAGGGCGATCGTGATGATCGTCAGGGTTGGTAGGAGTAGCGGTTTTGGATGGCGCAGCCGCGATAGTAGTAGTCGCGACATGCGCGTCCTCATAAGGGTGGTCGTCGTCATTTTCTTCTGGCAACGGGTGGAGCGCTTGTTTGGCACCATCGACAGCTTCACCCCAGAGGTTGAGTCGCCAGTCAACGAAATCGCCTGAGAACTCGTTGACCTCGGTGTCCTTGACAATGACGGTCCACTCTCCCAGAGGCGACTCGCCCCTAACATTAGAATTAGCTAACAAATCCAAGCCGACGAATGATCACAGATACATACCAGTGAGCAACGGACATGAAGGTCCAGTCCACGTAACCGGAATTTTCGTTGTCGCTGTCGCGGGCAACACTCAGATGACTGACAATGCCTTTCGGGCTGCGCAATTCGACGCTGAGATCACCACGGCGAGTGTGGTTCACGTTCATGGTAACAGTCACATGTTCCAGCTGAGCCAAATTCGCGCCATTTACATGTTCAGAGGTCACAATGAACCGACTCAGCAGGCCCTGTTTGCCCTGGGGAATTTCCTTGTGTACTCTCAACCAGGGAGAGTGGAACCACGCCTGAGGCTTTACCAGATCCCAGTTTCGGGCCTTCTGGACAAACGTGTAGGTGTCAACCTTTCCAAATCCCCAGGTGTGGCTGAACTTCTTTCCCGAGGGGAGATTCTGCCAGCTCCCGTCGTTTTCATCCACGGGAATCGCAGTTTCCACCATCAAATACTGAATATCGCGCCATGTTAGCTCCGGTCGAGCGCTGAGAGCAAGTGCAATGGAGCCGGCAGCAAGCGGACCGGCCGCCGAGGTGCCACCGTGCTGCGAGTAGCACTTGTCTGTGCCCACATCAGTGGTGTGGATAGCATCGCCGGATCCACTGCTATATGCGACCACCAGCTGCGCCGAGCAAGACTCCGAGTATGTTGGGTGATGTCCCTGCCGATCAATAGCACCGACGGTTACGCTATAGATACTGTTGGTGTATCCGTCGAAATTGCAGTTATCGCCGAATAAGGCACCATTTCCGGCAGCAAATACAAACACCGATCCCTTCCCACCGCGTCCTTGCTGAACACCATTGACCATTGCACGTTTGATCAAAAGTCCTGGGGCATCCATGGTGGCGCCATCGTCTGGGGGTCCCCAGGAGCATGAGTAGATGTCGTTGTCCTGGAAAGCGAAGTTGATGGCCGCTGCCTCATCGACATCGTCGATTGGTTTGGACAGGATGCGAATTCCGGACACTTTGCTGTCATATGCTACGCCCACACCACAAACGTCATTCCTGGCTGCTGCGATCTCTCCTGAGCAACGGGTACCGTGCCGGTCATCGAAGAGCAAGGGGCGCGGCTCAGGACTATGTTCATTGAAATCCCAGGAACCTTCCGCAAAATAGTTAGGCTTCAGGTCATTGCTGTCCATGTCCAGTCCATCATCGACCACTGCCGTCGCAACGCCCTTGCCTGTGATACCCTCTAGCCAGATGCCGGTGACGTTGAGATCGTGACCGGGTTGCAAGACATTATACAGATGCCATTGTTCTTTGAATATCGGATCAGTAATGCCTAAGGTGGACATAATCTCGTTCTGTTGTTCCTCCGAGACCTGCATATCCGAGTTCCTTGCGATTCTTGGTGCGACATGTTCAGACGGCGGAGGCGCTCGCTTTTGCAACCGCTGCCTTGGCGGAGCAAGCTTCTGTGCCCAGAGGATGCCATCTAAAGGATCCTCGCTTTGGAATGCGGCGCCATCTCCTGATCGCCGACGGAGATTCCGCTTCGTTTTGGCCTCCTCCAGGCGATCTTTGAAACGGGGGCCTAGATGGCGCGGCACGGAAAAAGTGTGATGGCCTGTAAGCTCTCCGATCTGGCCTTCGTGTCGAGCATCGAACAGTCGAGCAATGTGGGCGGGCGGCGTGGCGTCGTCGAGATGGACGGCGAAATAGTCGCGCGAGGCGTGAGAACGCGGATGGAGAGATGCAGAGGCCGCGCCCGCGAGGCCAAGGGCGACGGCAATGCCGTCGGCGACACGCATGACGGGGTCGAGTTGGGATGGGTCGGCGAGTCGAGAACAGTTCCAGCACTTGCTCTTTCAGGAATCGAGGTGGACGGTCGGAAGCGCAGCTGCCATGAACCGGGAAGTCAAGGAAGGAGGAGAGGACGGGGCAATGGAGAAAAGGGGAGGAGTAGGTGGTGGTGGTGGTAGTGAGGACGAGAATGCGTGCATCGGCTGAGAAAGGGGAGTGGCGAGGAGAGTTCGCAGAATAGGAGGATCGTCGGCGAGCCCTAAGGGACCAAGGGGAGCTGCTTGCACGGGATTCAGGTGGGCTCAAGTACCAGGGCGGCTCGAGGAACGATGATTCTCCCCCAATGACGAGGTTTCTTTGCCTAAGACCACGGGTCCTCCTAACGGCGGGAGACGAAGCGGAGTGTTGGGAGGACGGATGGAGTAATGTATGGCGTGTATGGAGGTATGGAGGGTATGGAGGGTACCTGGCGTCTGCAGCGACAACGTAGGGAACCGCCGTGTATCTGACCGTACTGGGCCGTACTTTGCCCTGTATCGAAGTTGCCAACGCTGACGTGTTGCAGATTAGGCATCTCCAGAAATGCGCCAGGTAGTCCTCTTGGCCGGAGTGCGATTGAGCGTGAAGAGGCCTTGTCTACGTATATACATCGACTATGAAGATGCGGCAAGTCGTTGTATTTCTCTCATCTATCTCCAATTTCGTCCATCGAATAAAGTCCAGACGAAACCCGAGAATCCGGGTATACAAGAATATGAGAATACTTGACCGGTATCTGTGACCTGCCCGGCCTGGGCAATCAATAGGGTCCCGCAAGTATCTGGTACCTCCTACCGCCGACAAGGGCGGCACCTTAGTTCTCGAATCCTTGCATATATGCTTCTTGGTCTCCCAAGTGCCAAACGCCAATATTGTTTGATGCGTCTCCTATACTTCCCGTCGTGCATCCTTTATTTCCTTCTTACGGTCGTTTCCTCCCAACTGAGACCGACCGGTCCACCCCTCTTGATGACATCGGTTATTTTTTATTATTTTTTTTAATGTTCTTATTCTTGACGTCCTTGTCTCTGCTCCATCAACTTTAAATTCACTGAGCCGCTCCACTTGGACCAAACCATGGCACCAGTGAATGAGTTGACCTCTCTACCCGACAGGGTATTAAGGCACCACTTCGCCAAACAATAAAGAAAAATGCATCAATGGGCCTGAAGAAGAATCGAATGAAATGGACAACGAGGAATTTTTTTTTTTTTTTTTGCGCCGACAACTCAGAGCCTTCGGGCGTCGTAGTCCTTGCGGGCCAATAAATAAAGGCGCCCCGCCCTCGAAGGCTGGGGAGCCCAGCCACCCCAAATACTGCGATGTATACTAGAGAAGCCTGCGCAATCACCGGCCCAGGAGCTTCTTTTCCCAGATTTCCCAGATTTCCCCCTCTTCTTCCATTCCTCATTCTCCCATTCCTCACCCGTCCCATCTGGGAAGATTTCTGTGTATCCATTATTCTCGAGCCTTTTCGCTGGGATCTCGCCGGAGGATTTCGTACAACGTACTTCCTGGTCCCCGCCAACGCCCCGCTCGAAAGTACCTGACAGGGAAGCTGAACCGGACTCGAGGCTTGATAATGTGGTGAGCCTACGTCTGGCATCAGTGTTGGGCGGTTGACTTGATTCACAACATTCTCGTCCGTCCAATTTGACTCCGCGTGCCATTTCGATCCTGGTCTCGAACAATGTCTTGGTGAGAATAGTTCGTCCATCAGAGTCGTCTCATCCGGAATCAATCGCGCCTCGCAAAAGGTCGGGCCGTCCGTCCTTTGTTCTCTATTGTCGCAAACTCCCAGAACCTGAACCGCACGAGAGAGCGCCTCCACAACATACAATGGCAGCAATCGCAACGCGCAGATCTCCTGATCTCGCAAATGGGAATTCCAATTCAAAAAGTGTCAAGGGAGCTCGGAAAGCTTCCGGAACCCGCGATCACAACCAAACCGCACCAAGCATTGAAAAGTACGGAGAAAACGAAGCACCCGAGCTCCATACCGCCGACGACCCTCACCCACAATTCGCGCCCAAGGCCACCTCAGGCCCGAGGGCTTCTGGCGCGCCTGTGCGATCGTTTTCCGCGAGAGCGGCTGCGAATCTAAATCATACCACCCGCAAGCCAGCACCACTGGCTCCGCCAGGGCTGCCTGAAGAATCCACGACGCCTCGTGGCCTTCCGTCAATGGATTATCCCACTGGCCTAGAGGCGACCGCACAGGAGAATGAGGAGCCAATGCCATACTCGGAGGCTCCCACGGCCCCAAGTGTGCCATCATCCCCCCCCGACTCGATCCAATACCATCCGCTCAGTGAGCGACTCTCATTCTCGGCGGGATTGGGCGTCTGACCGCTCGCCACTACAGAAACTTGAAGTAGCCTTGAATGGAATTAGCAAAGAGGAGAAACGTGCGAGAGTACAAGAGGCAGAAATGCGACTCCGCGAGCGCCTGGCGCGACAGAAAGCCGAGAAAGAGAAAGCCGAATTCGCTGCCGCAACTGCGGCGGCTGCCGCCGCAGCAAACACCGCATCGAGGCCCAGATCGAAGCAGAGTACACACACAGAGGATCAATCCGGCGCCACAGCGGCCAGAAATCCGAAGCAGCAGGATATGGTCCTTGAAGATACGAATCGAGAGCCCCCCCAGCATCACAACCCCTCGTAAACGCTGCGATCCGGCAAAATAGAGCTGCCTCGATGAATCCTCCGTATCCAGTTGCTCGACCCCACGGGCATGCACAGGCAGGAAGCTTTATTCCCCCATCTGTGAAGATGGGCACTGTCCCTCAAAGATCAGTCACGGTGAGTGGCCCGACAACAAGGCGGGGACCGATCGCGGAAAAAGTCATGCACACTCGCTCGATGTCCCAGCAAACACATCCAAACCCAATGCAACCTGAGGCGGCTGTTGTGAGCGAGGAGAGGATAGAAACCCCTCCTGCTGCACGAGCCATTGCATCGGGGCCGCTTGCAAAACAGAAGCCGCGACAAACCGTTTCATTCGATGTGCCCCCACCAACACCTCCCCCGGTTTTCGAATGGAGGAATGCGCCCGCAGCACGGCTAGAGTCGACCGATTTCGACTTCCAGCATATGGACATCAATCGAAGCAAAGCCTGGTGGGAGGCAGGCGATGTCAAGGATCGCAGAAAAAGCAGGGCTCTCCCCAAAGATTACCAAACCCCAGCTCAAAAACTCACAGGTAAGATAATTCTAGACAGAATTGATGTGACAATTAAACAGTGTATCTAACACTCCTCAGGCGTAACCAAGCACAAGAATTTTCAGCCACGACTATTCCTGAGATGTGGTCCATTGCTCAGATACACAGGCATTAAGAAGCTCAAAACTGACGGACCCCACGGGCCCATTGAAAAGGAATTTTGGCGTGGCTCTATCATGATTGTCACGAAAGACACTCGTTCTTCTTATGAGACACCCCCAACTTTAAGATTATTTTCCCAGCCCATGGATCTCCTACCCCCTCCGCCAGTCGAGGTCAGTGGTGAGAATGGAGAACTAGCTCCTGAATATGTTGATCCAACAGCTGGCCTTATGAAAGTCGGCCGGGATGGACGGCCACTGTATGTCAAACCAGTTGATCACCTCGAGGAGCAGGTTGATCTCTCGTCCGTGGAGAATGACGATGGCATTTATGAGCTGTCACCCAGTATAATTGACTACAGCCCAGGAGGGGCTAAGCAACCTATTCCGTCGAACAGGATCCATCCCATTGATGGTGAAACGGCGGGACTGCTTCGAGATGTTGCTGGAGTTCGTCTTTATGCTGATGCCGCGAGGGATGTAACATTCTGGAGATTCAACTTGGAGATCGAGCTCAGTGCAACGCAACAACGCATTGCCTACCGCATTAACCAAGGCCCTGCCCTGGGCTTCTGGGTGCCCGCCATTCACCAGCCTATGAATATCATGTTCCACAGCGGTAATGGATTTGGTCCTTCTGTCAACCCTGACCATCTCTGCGGGCCTGATCCACTCTGGCGTGATGTTCTTAATGAGCACCAGACTCGACCGTTCCATGTGATGATCGGCGGAGGTGACCAGATCTTTAATGATTCAGTCATCACAGACTCGCCCTTCTTCCAGGAGTGGATGAAGATCAAGAATGCCGCGGAGAGATATGGCGCTCCACTGACGGCTGAATTCCGCGCCGAGCTGGAAAAGTTTTATCTGGAGCGCTATGCATCCTGGTTCTCTCAAGGTCTTTACTCCCTCGCCAACTCCCAGATTCCAATGATCAATATTTGGAATGATCACGAGATTTTCGAAGGGTTTGGCTCTTATCATGAAGAATTCATGAAGAGCGCTGTTATCTCCGGCTTGGGCAAGATTGCGTTTAAGTATTATCTCTTATTCCAGCACCACAGTGTTCCGGAGGAGACCGAGGTAGAAGAGCCCAGCTGGCTGTTCGGTGCTCACCCCGGTCCCTACATTGAAGAGAGAAGTCGTAATCTATTTATGTCTCTTGGTGGCGATATCGTATTCTTAGGTCTGGATTGCCGAACTGAACGACAGGTATGAGTTGCTTATCCTATGTCCCACTGATCTAAGATCCACTGACGTCTTTTTTAGAGTCATGAGGTCCTGAATGCAGATACGTGTGATACCATCTGGGACCGATGCCACCGTGAGATCATAAAGGGTGAAACCAAGCATTTGATTGTGCTTTCGAGCGTGCCAATCGCCTATCCTCGAGTGGTATGTTTTCTGCAAAATACCGTTTTGAATTCGGAGCTAACGATGTATCAGGCCGTGCTCAAGAATTACATGAACAGCCGCAAGTCGTTAGGCAAAGCTGGCATGCTTGGTGGACTTGTAAACCGGTCCGGTGGTAAAATTGAAGTTTTCGATGACCACTGGGCTGGAAAGCATCTCAAATCGGAGCGCACGTGGTTGGTCGAGGATCTACAGGACCTGGCAGCAGAGAAGTCTGTGAGGGTCACAATATTAAGGTAAGAAATTCCACTGGTTCTTCTGAAAGAAATTTGACTGATCACTGACTTCCGCAGTGGTGATGTGAGCCTAGCCGCAATAGGACAGTTCTACTCAAATCCCAAACTGGATGTTGCCAAAGATCGAGATTACCGATATATGCCGAACATCATTTCCTCAGGCATCGCAAATATGCCCGAAGCAAATCTACTGGCGGATATGCTCAACAAGCGCAACACAGTCCATCATATGGACTCAAACACAGATGAGGATATCATCCCTATCTTTACACAAGATGTGGATGGTAAGCCCCGAAATAATAAGCGTCTACTCCCCAGACGCAATTGGTGTTCCATCCGAGAATATCTTCCAGGATCGACCCCGCCTGGAACCCCGGAGTCAGAAATGACTCCAACCCCCGAGCCTCGTCCCGGAAAGCTCCAGCGGACTTTGTCACTGGGACACGGTGACAAGGGAGGTGGCGAGAAACCCCAGGGTCTTCTCCGACGCTTATCGATCAGAAAGGCAGGTCCACCTACACGAACGATGAGCTTTGGACAGGAGGGAGCCGGAAGCCAGGACAGACGAGCCAGTGTCGACGTCCCCTTCCCCCGTCCCAACGAAGGTGGAGATAGTTATTTCCCTGGATCCCCACAAGAAGAGCCTCGACCAGGCCAGTTTCATCGACGACCCACAAATCTCAGCTTAAAAGCTTCTAAGAAAGCAGCCAAACACGGAAACGATGGTGTGGGCGCCTTTGTCAATCTGGAAGGTGGCCTGGCTATCACCTTGAACCTTGAGATAAGCTCTCAAGATCCGTCTGGCATTACCGTGCCATATAAGCTGCTTGTACCAGCACTCCGCCACGAAGGAACTGATTATGACCCCCAACCGACACCAATCGTCAAAGGCTGGCGGAAGTGGCTGAACATGCCGCGTCGCAAGAGAAACAACAACGAAGAGGAGGCAGAAGACGATGAGGAAGAGGACGATTACGAAGACCATGACACAATTAACAATACCCGCGCCAATGCTGCTGCCACCCACCCACAGTACGAAGGATATTCCGGAAGCGAAGAGGACTCGGAAGGGAAGTTCCCCAGCGATTGCCTCCAGAAGCCCTGGCTGGTTCGTCCCCAGAGGAAGACGAGGAGCCTGATCCCAGTCGACCACGGAAAAAGTGGTTTGGCATGATTTGATGTACATTATGACGATTTATGCTGGTGTTTCTATTTTTGAGAGACTTTCTTTTATGATGTCTATGATATTGTTTCGTTTCAACGAGATCAGTTTGATCTTTTACATATTACCGTTTTACCCCCGTTGCGGATAATTCAATGTTTATTGTTTCCAGTCGGCCATATTTCAGTGCAATATACCATAAAATGTGTTGATTGACAAGAGCCATAATGAAGTCTTTATGATTGGAAAAATAATCGTAATTGGAGATAGCCAACGCCAACAACAGCACATAGACTACCTGTCCAAAAGTTCGTTCCAACGCCGACTAAGTATCCGTGATATATCGTTTGAAATTCTGCTAATCTTCCTCAGACTTTCCTATGTTAATAAGCTCTGTGTATACTTTAAGAATCTTGATTTTAGCTAATGCTGTATAGGCTCAATAAGATTGAAACCTAATAAGTGTACAGGTGAATCTAATACCTCAATACCGTATGTTTACTACTCTTCAATAGTTTTTGCTATACAAATTCTTAATTTATTTTACTAAGTATTATTCTGATTGAGGGATTAGCAATAGACCTTTTTAGTGCCGATTAATAGGAATTCGGAGTGTATCCTAATTGTTACTGTCTATTTTAATATATTCGGTTATCACGTTCCCCAATAAATAATTACGATCTTCTATTAAGCTAAACGTACAATCCAAACTTTCTGAAATGAATCTTGACTGTAAACTATATATTGTACCTAGTCTAAATTGTAGGTTTCAAATAGGACTCGCTAATACTATTTCGGATTAAGATCGGTATTTCATGGCATATAATATTCATCCGAAAAGATCCAATTTTAAACGACCCGTTGAGGGGCTCTGGGTCAGGTTCGCTACAATCTTCTCCACTCAATCCGCATCATAATGGAGTGTTGTTGATTTCAACAGAAATGCTAGCGTCCGTTCGAAGTCCGCTTCTGCGGTGGTCAGTCTGATCGACTGGACGGTGTCCGGAGTTTGTTTGAAAGCCGCCAGTTGGACACGTAACTGCTCGATTTCGCTAGGTGCATCATGGAACTTCTCGTACAGGGAAGACACCTTCGCCACTGCTTGGACAAATGACAGGAAACTGATCACGGTCGCCCCGGGTTCCGCCATCTGGACGGGATGGTTCTCTAGTGTACCCAGATCCAGATCCAAACATCCAGGAGCTTCTTCCTGTCCGCTGGCTTCTGCCGATCGTTTTAATACATTTTTCTTTTGGCCCCGGCACCCAAATGGCGAGGCTCGTTACGAAGTCCCTCTTGCTTGGAGATGTGTGATTGATGTGCCCAAGTTCAGCGAGGCGCAGCGAGGCAGCACACTGCACACAGTAAGAGTGAGCGATTGCTCATACCGTACATTGAGTCTTCGCTGGACCCTTGTCCCCTGGCGATGCATCCGCCAATCAAGCTTCGTCCATCCCCAGAGATGTCTGCAGAGGCTGGCATGACTCAGAGTCCATGCGCAACCATCGAGCCCCATGCGCTCGCATACCGGAGGCTCCGCACCTGGTCGATGCCGTAACTCCGTTCAATCCTTCGGGCCTCAAATTGAGCTGGTGGAGGCTGGAAATGATCTCGAAGCAGTCGCCTGCTAAGATGAGGTCTCCAGTCCTCACTACCCCTCTTCTGGTCTGCAGAGACACGGGAATACGTGCAAATATACAGTAGTGTTTCAAAAGTCTGTTCCGATCCCCACTTTCCATCACCACACCAACCACCCACATATAATTTTTCTTTCCTTCTACAACCACCTAGATGGCATCTAGGCACCCCGATTTTGGTGGTAATCGCAAGAAAAATGGTGAGTTAACCCCTGCTCAACGTCAAGCTATTGTATATGCTATTAGAAAGGGTGATATTTCACGTGCTCAGCTAGCACAGGATTTTAGGTGCTCGGTCAAGACTATATATAACATCTTTAAACGCTACCAAAACGACTACACCTTCGATTCAGCGCCTCGTTCAGGTAGGCCTAGGAAGCTTAGTAGGCGTGATTGCACCTTCCTATATTTGCAAGCTCGCCGGCATCCTTTTTGGACCTATAAACAGCTATCAGCCTGCTTACCTAGTCATCCTTCTCGGTCAACAATTTGTCGAGTTCTTCGCTAATTCCGACTTGCTAAACGTTTATCAAAAAAGAAGATTCCTTTAGGGCTTCAGACTGCTTTAAAACGACGATATTTTGTGTTAAAATAGCGGAAGATAACTAATACTTCAAGGGTTGAAAAATGGATATTTTCAGATGAGTGTTCTGTTCAAAGAACGTCGAATTCTGGGCCTAAATGGTGCTGGAGATTTGCTTCTGAGGCCTATAGGCGTGATCTTATTAACAAGCAGGTTCATGTTAAAGATATTTCACAGATGGTTTGGGGTGCTATCTGGCTTGGTAGTCGATCGAAGCTTGTTATAATGGAACGAGAGGAATCTAACGGTCGGAAGCGAGGTTATACAACAAAATCCTATCTAGAAGCGTTAGAAGAAGGTCTTCTACCTATATATAGGCCGGGGATTATATTCCAACAAGATAATGCTAGGATTTATATTGCAAAGCTGACATAAGAGTGGTTTGAAAGACATGGAATTTGGGTAGAAGATTAGCCTCCGCACTCACCTGATTTAAACCCGATAGAACCTGTTTGGAGATGGTTAAAACTGAAGCTTTTTGAGTTGCATCCTGAGCTTATAGATATGGGAAAGTCTGAGGAGGATTAGCGCTATTTTAGAAGATGTATTATAGAAGCTTGGGAGGCATTAGAATAGAGGAAGATAGATAGGTTGATTTTAGGGATGGGAAGAAGACTAGAAGCTGTGCGGAGGGTTAAGGGTTATTATACAAAATATTAGTGGTTGCTAAGCGAGTCTAACCCTACCCGAATTTAAAACTTTTTACTAGAACTATATATCTAGAAAGATGGTGGTGTGGTGTGTAGTGTAACAGATATATATTTTGATGTTGGGGTGGTGAAAGTGGGGATCGGAACAGACTTTTGAAACGTTATGTATATATGTTTACGTATGGAGCTTTACAACGCATTATATGGTGTAAAAAGCTGTGTTAAAATTACGCGTTTGACCTATCCAAGATGTCACCTCCCATGCAGATTCAGGAGTATTCTTTACTGGCACAAAACGGGTTCTCCGACCCTCGCACATACGATAGGTATCGACCATCCTATGGAATAGAAGCGGCGGAGTTTCTCATGGCTCACATGTATGTTTCTAATCAGCCGAATCTCCAGATTTTAGAACTTGGTGCTGGGACAGGCAAGTTCACCCAGCTACTGGCTGACATGGGACGAAAACACGAGATCTACGCAATTGAGCCACATCCGGAAATGAGGAAGTTCTTGGCTGGCAGACACCTTAAGAACTTTCACGCCATTGATGCTGTGGCTGAGCGGATTCCGCTGGAAAATAATAGTGTTGACGCCGTGGTAGCTGCACAGGTAAGCTTCAGCTCTCTATTCATCATCATTTAAATTCAGGCCTTGTAGTGTAGTATTGATACTTGATCATAAACTTGGGGCAGCATAAGCTCTAACAATCATCCATGTGATAGGCGTTTCATTGGTATGAACCGTATAGCTACGCGACATAAAAGCCTTTCTGCTAAACAAGCCTATATTATCAGGTTTGCAAACTCTGATGCAATAAGAGAGATTCATCGAGTATTAAAACCTAGGGGCTACATATCCTCAACCCTGTAATTCGGGTCATCTCGCATATATTAAACTTTTCGTCTAGTTTAATACTGTCGGTTTGAGGAGATAGAGCCTAGGGAAATGTGTCCCGCAGAGGATCTTGCAGGGGACCATGGGTCCATTCTAGCATTTCTCTCCCTGAGTAGCCGTTCTCGAAGACGCCAATATCGATCATATAAACAAGGCGAACGACCAAGTCTATCGACGCACGAGTGGCATTTTCCGATGTGGCGTCGCTGGTCCATTTACGTCGCTGAACAAACTCCTGAATATCCGAGCGTGAATCCCCGTGTTGAATACGCGCAGCTACTTCAATAATATGCTCATGTGTTCGGATGACGAGACGTTTTCCATGGGATAGGAATGCAATTCTGCTTTGCTCAGTGTAGTATTGGAAATATAGACGGAAAGGCCGATTTATGTGTTTGTAGTCTTTGCGAGTCTTACCCCAAAGATGAGAGATTATCTTTTCTTGACGCAACGGGGGAACAGGGGACTCAAGAAAGGATACATCGAGGGACACGGTATCAAGGGATTACTGTAGACTTTGTATAAGGGGCATCTTCCACTTTTCTTTTGTGCTACTTGAATGCTACGCGGAGACCAGGTCGGGGCCACATCTTAATATGTGTTCCTTGAGTTGGTGTGACAACGAACAGGAGTGGCTGCATATAATGACAGCAAAGCCACATGATGCGTTGTTCAAGTTGTGGCTATGCAGCAGCGGCAACTTAAGACGAACCCAAGACATGAGCCTATTTTTTCAATTTCTATTGACTTCATCTATTTTACAATGCCATGGACTGAACACAGAATAAGCATAACCCACGATAACCTTTTCTACAGCCGGCATGAGCTCCTCGCGCTTTCGTAATGCCTTACAGTACTTCCATAAACCGAAGTCATATTGGCCCAATCCGGAAGACTCGTTGGGAGAACACCGAGGTATGAGAGGCAGTTTCCACTGCTGGGAGGCCGAGGGCCCCGTCAGGCAAATATTCGATGATATAAGGCCCCAAATTATGACTCTACTTGATGAATCCGGAGACCGAGTTCCAAGCGCAAGCTTCGTCATGTTTGACATATTCATGATCGGCCCAACATCCGCGACTGCCGTACCCCATATTATGTTTTCATGCACCCGCCCCGAGTCTCGCAAAATTGCCCTCGCTGCAATCAAACAATCCGGCATCCTCGACCAGCTCCCTCGCGGGATCTGCCTTGGCGACTGGGATTATCCTCCCCATATCAAGGATCAGGTTTACCATGTTTTCGCCACACCCTGTTGGATCAACATTCAACAGTGGAACTGGAACTGCATCGTCATTTTCTTCTATCAGGCCCATGCCTTCATTTGCTTGGCAAACCTATAGTCCTTTTGACTTCAACACGACCGAGACATACTACCCACGGGGAGAGGCTGGCTGCTATGTATCCCACAATATTAGCCATGACCAGCGCGCCTATTTATCCGAGAATATCATCTCTGACCGGCGAACAATGAAGCCATGCCAGGCATTGAAAATAGTTCTGCAATTATCGTCAACAAGACCTCAAACCCCTCGCACGGCTACAATTGGAGCTATCGTCGTACTTTCAGGACGGCGTTACTATCTCGCACCAGCACATATCTCTTATCCTCAAGACTATATTGTGGCAGAATCAACACCACAAGTGGAGCATGCGCCAGATGAGAGTGACTTCAATTTTGAGGGATTCAGTGACTTTGATGAAGTTCCTTCAGATTCTCAGGTGGTTGATGTTACTAGCCGGTATAGCTTGACACCGGAGTCGAGCAGCTACACCCGAGATTGGAACTTGAGCCAAAGTGGCTCAGCATCAGAAGCCCCATCCGATTGTCTCACCCCAATCAAAAAGGAAGATAGCGAAGATTTGACACTTGAAACCGGTAGTCCCATGATTGTCACTCAAGGGCTTGCTTCGTTGATTCATGCCTCACACTCAAAATTCCCAACATTATTTAAATCGGAATCGTTAGACTACCGTTTGATAGAGATTGATTCAGCCAATGACTCACTCCCAAATCTTCCAGTGTTTTCTCTTGAGAGCGTTGCTGCTCTTGATTCGAGATTATCCGACGTCGTCACAACAACAGGCGCAGGAAAATTTCTCGGGGGCATATTATCCAGCCGGTGCCTACCTATTCGGCTTCCAAATGCGACGAAGTACATCAATGCTTTTACTGCTGAGTTTCAAAGTCGGCTTCAAGTAGGCGATTCGGGCTCTTTGGTTAAAGACTCAAAAACAGGAATGATATATGGTCATATCGTTGCATGCGGAATAGAATCTCGAACTGCAATTATAGTCCCGGCTGTCGATGTTTTGAGTGACATGGTAGAAATGTCCAAGAGATATCGTACTGCGGAATGCTCAACGCCACAAGAAATATCGCAAATTTTGATCTTCTCACTGGAATCTACACTATATTCCACATCTACAGTTGATGGCGAACCAAGGACAAACATGCCATCACCTCATTGTTCCTAGCCAGGACTACCCAACTTACCGATGTCAATGGTCGAGCTGTGCCTATACTGGAACTTTCTCGACGAAATAATCGTTGTGACGACATATTAAATCCACTCATATCCCATCAGATATCCCATGTCCATGTTGTGAGAGACTTATTGGGCGCAAGGATAAATTCAATGATCATATGAGGACCATCCACCGCCGGGAAATTGAAGGAAGAAATCAAGACTTAGCACCCAACGACCAGCAGATTCAAAATACCCAAAGCCATCAATCTGCGAAACGAAGAGCTGATAAACAGAAATAAATATTTGGTGTCTACAAGAGTCTTGCACAGCTCTCTCTTTTTAAGATCATATGTATGTTCCAGATTCGTGTTTATTGTTCATAATAAAGCTTTGTCTTAATTTTGCAAATATGGTTTTCTATCCTAAAGTAATTATATGAATAGTGTCAGAAAAGATACAGGCGGAACAAAAGTCTCTAGCAGAGGATCTGGCAAGGGTAGACAAACTGCCACAGCATTTAGACAATGAGAGTTCATTCTTCCAACATATACGTATTATAGCCTAAAGGACCACAGAGTGATAGAAACATTTAGCCAACTATATCCACAATCTATGATGAGACAAAATTGATAAATCATTAAAATTATCTCGCACAGAGACATGCGATGGACCATTCGCGGTCTAGATGTTGCTTTGTTTTAGCTAAGAAACTCAATGGGTCTATGCAGAAACGTCATCATGGCTTTTCTAGTGCAAGACAGAGTACTGTCAGCGCTAATTTTACGAATGACTTACGATGGGTTTATTCGTGTGGTTCTGAAAAGAGGAAATTGGATGGTGGAGAAGTGTCAAGTTCCGGATAAATAAAGTTGAAACAGTGTTTCACTAGTCCCGGGTGATGCACTCTTTCTGTCAGCACCGACCGTGTTTAACTAACTATGAGACAAGGGCAGTAGGACATCGACATTAGAGGATTCTTGGCAGTAGATGGATGACACGGCCATTGTCCGAATCTCAGTCATGTTGTTACACTTCGGGGCCCATTTAGCTAAGATCCATATGGGCGCGGTTCTATAAAGATTACATCCCAAGGCATCGCAGGAAATCAAGATCGTGACAAGTCGCTATAGAGTTATTCCAGAATGCGCGGGGGTATTTTTCTCCTTTCAGCGGCGCTGGGCGCCTCTGCTGCTCTCACTAAGTCCAAACTCAAGACCCATGTCGATGTGCTGGCGCTCGATCATTCATTTAACCCCGTGAAAGCGGCCTATTGGACTGGCTATCCTCACCATCGCCGTACCCCTTTTGCTTTGTCTCCAGATGGCAAGTCTGCGTATATCGCATATCTGGATGCTAGCGAGACAGATGTCCATGTTCAGGAGCTGGACCCGACCACTTTCAAAGCCACAGGTACCTCGGTGACAGTGGAGGGTGGAAAGGAGGGTATGTATTCATTTCCTCAATTCGGCGAAAAGTAGTGTCTAATAGCACGATACAGCTGGCGGCCTTGTGGCTCACAATGATGGGTTTGCTCTCTTGACCAACGAAGCGATGCCATCGGGCACTACCAACGCACCGCCCAGCGATACCCCCGTCGCGGTCTTGTATCGCTATACTGAGGGCAAGCAAACATGGAAGACTTGGCTTGGTGGACCAGGAGTGCACGCCTCCGAAGGACTTTCGGCTTCTCCTGATATTAACGGTGATCTTGTTTATTCCGAAAGCGCCGGCTTGTATGGTGCTTATATTGTTATTACCGATTATTCTGGAGACGCATCGGGCCACTATGGGGACAGTATCGAGTATGTGACAACTGACGGGAACCTCAAGACCATTGAGGGTGCATCAAGCTCCTGGGGTTGCAGTCACAACACTGGTATTGCGTTTGAGGCTGCCAATGAAGCCCCATTCGCCAGCATTTGTGCTGAAGATCAAGGTGCCATCTGGCTGAATACCAAAACCCAAGGTATGTCCAATGATGGTGTGAAGATATCGAACGAGAATACTACGAACGGGGCTTCTGGAGAGCCCATGGGTGGTATGTCGGGTAGCTATAGTGCATTGGCACGCTTTGCTGAGACCAGCCGATATATCTTTGCCTGGGTATCTCGTGGAGCTATGGATGTGACGGAAAATACATGGATGGGAAGTGGTTACACTCATGTCAATAACCGGACCAACGGTCGGAATGTTGCCATTTCCCTATTCTCCAACAAGTACACCAAAGTGGGATCCCAGGCCACGTCTAAAGTTGGCACTGAAGATGGGGATAGTCAGATGAATTGGATCACGGAGGGATTGAACGACTGTTCTAATGCGCATGCGGCGACTTTCGGTAACAGTTCGGCGCTTATCTCTTGGGAAGAAATTTCGAACCCAACCTGTGACTTTATCGCCATGGGATGCCGTGGCCAATTTGCTGGCTCGTTTTTCCAAGAAGTGAACTCCGCGGGTAAAAAGGTTGGGAGTGCAATCAACAGCACCGATGTTTATGTTGCGGGTGATATGGTTACTATGGGTGATGGTCGTATCTGCTGGCCTTACGTGAGTATGGATTGGGACCTTTCTCAAGCTGTCGGCTATGGCTCGTCCTCAGAAAATACCAAGAAGATGAGCATTGCCTGCATGAACCTTGACGATTAGAGTTTTTTTTTTTTTTTTTTTTTTGGATGTTCATGGCGTTCTCTACCGCTTAGTTTATAAATGGTCTGTATGACGCCAAGCCAATAGTACACTCTCAAAGGAATCTCACAAATTCACTTCTTGTCGCTTAATATTCCGAAATGGCATTCAAAAATGTGCCCGATAGTCTACCACAAGTACTTGCCTGGACATTCCAGACCCTGGGTATTCTGTGTTTTCTCCTGGTCTGCGTGACTTTTTTTTTCTGGGAATAATTCACTTTCTCTTATATGGTATCTTCGGCTTGATTTTTCTTGAGCTAGCTGATGGAGGAATCGACGTTCTCGAAAGACTCGAGGCATATTTGCAACGAACCGAGCGGCTAAGAATGCTCGCCTTGACAGTTAGCTTAGGCAAATTCGTGACATCGGAAGAGTCTAGGAAAAAGCAGCTTGTTGATCTAACGAAAAAGTGAGATCTTGTCAAAGAAGCCAATGTTCTGGTACAGCGACAACTTCATCTAGCCGACGAATTCGAAGTACTCCATAAACAAAAGACAGAAACATTTTCTCTCTCAGGAAGCCGAAAGTCTACAGACGATCGAGAAAGAACTAGATGAAATCCCATCAAAGATCCATGCAAATTGGAAACAAGTGAAGGATTTACATCTAGAACGGCCTCCAGGCTCCTGGATTCGATGGGAGGAGCGAATGATCCCAAGATATCCTGTGAAAACCACAAGAAAATATGCAAAGCGCGAGACGGCTGCTGTGTACACGACTATGGCTGCTACGAGAAGACCAGGACGCGTGGAGACTTCAAGAAAGATCGGGATCCAATCTATCTATATTCACATTGTACAATTAATGTCCCTGTTGCGTTCGCCGGGAGAAGCGTAATTTCAGCCGCAAGACTGTGGATGAGGACCCCTGAGTCAGCAAGAGTGAGCCACCAAGATAGAATCCCGAAGGTGATTTGAGTATGATCTGAATTTGATGGTCCAAAATGCTTCCAAGGGAAGGTATTATAGCAATTATTGTGGATCTTGGTCTAGATTGTTCTTCTATTTTTCACACATGACCAGCCTTGCTCGCCATGTCACGTCTGAACCACCGCGTCATACCAGAGCCCAAGCCATGAAGTCCTCGCTGCTGGACCTCTCGGCGAGCGGCCCCATCAATCACCTCATTTTCCATCTCTTCCTCAGTATGGCGGTATCGGCCATCCACAAACCGAAGAAGAATTTCCATCAACACCGCGGAGAGGATACTAGCAATCAGGATACCCACCATCACCAGATTACTCTTGCGGTACTTCTGCCGTCCAGGGGCATCGTAATCGCTCTTCCATCCAGAGTACAAGGCATACGTTGTCAGAATGCTACCAAGATTGCCCCATCCCGAAACCACAGCGGAAGCAGCAGCCACACCGACCTCGCCGTGGCGTGGCTGGAAGATCTCTGCAGTCCACGTCATGGTGATGGGTACAGTAGGACCAAGACCGAACCCTACAATGAGAAGGCCACCATAACGGGGCCAGGGGTTCGCGTCGGTGCCAGCGTAGCTAGTCAAAAGCAAGCCTAGGATCTGCAGAAGAACGGGAATGGAGAAGAAAAGGGCGCGGTGGCGGTGGAAACGATCGGAAAACGGTGTGACCAGAAGAATAGCGATGAGATCCATCTAAAATCACAAGTTAGCATAAAATTCTTTGGGACTCAAAAGAAGTACCAGGAGCACATACAATCCAAATAGGAGCAGTCAGCAGGCTCACGTCAATGCTACTCAAGGACGGGTTGATGGCTTGGATAATCAAGTTGGCGTACAGCTGCACACCAATCCCCACACCCACAACTCCGAAATACATGATCAGCAAGGGCCACAGTCGCCAATCCATGAATACATGCAGAAGATCCCGCATGTTCCACTTCGAGTTGTGGTAGACACGTTTCATATCATGATAGTGGATGACCGCATCCCTACCAACCAACGCAGGGGGGCTTTCTGGCAGCCAACGGAGAAGCCGATGGCGTTCAGGAGCAGACTCGCCAGGAGCCACAGGTCGGTCTGGCAGCCACCATAACTGGGCGAAGCCGAGAGCAATGGTAAGGACACCATATACCAGAAACATCCACTGGAATCCGACGTAGCCTCGCATACCGTCCATCTTCTGGAATCCAGCGGAGACGAGACCAACAACAGCTGCCGATACTTGTGCTGCGGTAAAGTACTGTCCAATACGCTTGCCGATGCGAGAAGGCGGGTAGAAAAGGGTGAGATAATAGGTCATGCCAGGCCACAGGCCGGCTTCGACAATACCAAGCAATAGACGAAGAAGACTAGACATATGAGTATGATGTCCGTAGAAGAACGAGTATTCTAGAGAACTTACTAAAAGCTCCAGGCGGCTTTCATTGCTGTCAGACATGTCCCGATAAGACCGACACTAATCACAATACGACTCATCCACACATGCGGACTCAGGCGGGTCATGACGAGGTTGGACGGCAAATCAAAGACGACATAGCAAACATAGAAAAGAGCCAGACCAGTCGAAATCTGGTGATTATTTAGATGTAGAACACTGGCAAGGTCGTGTCCCGAATCCTCGTTCATGGTCTGCGCCAAGCCGATGTTTGATCGAATGGCCGAGCACATGAAGTACAGGACCCAAAATGCGGGAATAATGCGCCAGTCAAGTTTTCTAGGAGAAAGTGGTTAGTTTCACTTTCACTTTCTATGAAGACCAGTTGAATTGTAAATGTGATTTCAATCTAGCATACCTGTAAATTCTTTCAATGTTCTCCACATTGAACTCGCCAGGCTCAAGATCATCTGTGTTGGTCAGCTCCGATGGAGCTTGTGGTTGTTCGTATACATCATCGGAAGCAGGTTCCTTAGTGCCACCAAGTGCAGACTGCCCGGGTTCGGTCGACATTTCTGACGGTCGAAAGCTGTTATTTCTTTTGCCGGCCTTTTCCCTCGGGCGTACGGATCACCCGTCGAGTATTCTTGCCTGAAAGAGCAGAATCAAACGATCACGACCATGAGCAGCAAGCCCCGGGAAAGAAAAAAGAGATATTTTGATCCAGGCAACTGTAATATGATCAGCGGGTAGTCTTGTCATATCATAAGTCGCATTTCCCGAGCGAAATAAATCATTCAAGCGTGAGCGAGGTCTAGAACTCCGTTGCGAGGAGCTTAAAAAGAGAAAAACGAGAAAAAAAGGGACCCATCGCATCAACCTACCTTAAATAATGTTTATCCCGTCACTCAATCCCGGTCCGCTCCGTGTGCTGTCGCGCTTGTGACAAGGTTCTCCGAGCGGAGAAAAAAAGAATGAAGGCGGAGAACACCCGTTTTCAGATCTGATAAAGCGACGAGGGGTGTTCTTGGCAGTGCAAAGACGGAGTCAGATACCGGTGAGCAATTAGTTAGAACAAACAAAAAAAAAAGACAAATTAAGATTTTCACATGAAGTGTCGATGACTTGACCAAAACGCTTGAAGAAATCAAAAAGAAGCTCAGCAGATGTTGAGCTTGTTGAGGTTGAGCGCGTCGCAAGTCTCTCGGTGGGAAAATCCCTCCGACCCTCGGCACTCCGCGCCGTACGGAAAAGCCTCCCCAACAGGTAAACATCGCTCACCGAGGATAACCAAATTCCCTTCTGACTCATGGCTCTTGGCCACTATTGCCCATTGGCGACTTTCGCATAGTGTCGGCATTCGATTGATGGGGCTCGGAATAGCTCTTACCGATGAGGCCATCCCCTTACAGAGGTACCGCTGTCAGAATGCGGCATGGTACAAACGAATCTCGTGGAGCTGCCATGAAGAACATGACCGTGTGTAAATTGTAATTTAGCAAAATCAGCCGTCGCATGCTTATTTTCAACAAAAATAGAGCCCTGTTGTCTAGACCAAGGGATGTTTGCATTTATTCAACTTGAAGTCACAATAATCTTCAAACGGTGCTACATTCCTCATCTTATCAATGACCTTTGTTAAACTCGATCGGGGAGGATACGGCACTCTAAGCGAATCGCAGAATAATTCTATTTGACAAAATTTCAGGAACAATTCACACAAGCGCCTGTCAGTATGCTGATAGGGGAATAATGATTCATTCCGATCACACCGATCTATCCCTCCTTTGCTTCTTCCCTTCTTCAACCGCCGGTGTCGGTGGTATCACGTGATATTTACTTTGAACTGGATTTTGGAGTTTCCATACGCTTGAATAGGTTGGCTTATGTCATTCAGCAAGTAACCTTAATGTCTTGCCCCATTCGTGCCTTACACCGCCCTCCAAACTCTCCCAGGGGGTTGCGCCCCACACTAATTTGCAATTTCTCCCATATCCCTAGTTATCTATAGACGCAACCAAACACTATTTACAAAAAAAAAGATCCCTTTCCTGCCGTGCTTTCTCGTTTATTTCCAGTGCTATATCTCGATTCTGTCTCGGATCTGATGGTTGTGATATCCTTTACGCTTTCATCCACTGCTTCCTTACCTGCTTCCGTTATGTATCTGCTTCGTTCTCATTTCTTATAAAAGTTGATAATTGATCGATTGGCATCTCTAATAAACAAGACTGATCGGGGATTATAGTGGTTGTTCAGCTTCCCTCATCTGATCATTATTTTGGGGAGCGTTGAGCATACATAGCGTGTTTTTCGGTGTTGTAGGAGTGGTAATATAGGGTATCACATCAATCACTGCCTGTTCAATAGCTTCTCAATAAATCCAATGTTTTGATAGAAAAATAGTTCCTTGAAAAGATAGTATGTGGTAGGGTGTCCCACTACGCTAGTGAAATATGTGAGCTCATCACATCTTATCTTTATGGAGTGGAACTGCATCTTAACAACAACCCAGCTTCCTACTGGTAAAGGTCAGCAAGGCAGATTGCAGATGCACGCCCCACGAAATTTCTTTGAAATCTGAAGAAAAAAAGCCTTATTGGAAAACCGCTCAGGACTTTTTCAGACACTATATCTTGAACTATTCTGTTGTGGGAATCGCTCAGACTCTCACCTCGTATTCAGAATGAATTGCCCATCTTTGCCGCAATCCGGGAATCGTTTCGGTTGATCGACCGTGGGTCCTAAAGTCATGTTTATATACAGATCATAACCCAATGGAGTCCTTGCGGGTTTCAATCTGAAGTTCTACTTCAACGTATTCTCGAGGTCCATATTCTATCTTCTGCTCCTAGTCACCGGCATTCGGCCCCGACATCATGCAGGGCAAAAGCGGCTCGAGGGTCTGCCAAGCATCCGAGGCTCGTATTCGCCAGCAAGCTCGACAGCCACAGCCATATTCCCCTTCAGGTCACGCCCAGGTCCAGTTTGCATGCGCCAATTCGCTGCTTTACTGGTCCATCTTACAATATCCCGGAGCCGCAGGGTCCCATCGAGCATCTATTTAAGCTATTGCCCTGCTCAGGAGCCAGGACCTCTTTTTTTTGCCGCCTCCTTTTAGCTTTCATGGGAATAGATTCGTATCAAATATTCGAGAAACACCTTATATCATTCCCCCGATTCATTGCTGAGTACACAACTCCTTGCGATGGTTATCGGCGCTAAGAAAGTGGGCGTGTCCCTACTCGCCTTATTTGCTACCCTGGCTGCCGGTGAGGTTTTCCAAGACGAGCCTCAACAACTATGGAACGCATCCATGGTTCTCGCCAACACCGGCACCCTTGATTCTCGCGACCTCTTTGGGCTTGAGCGCAGGGTCTGGGAATGCGATGTTGGATACAGTGAATGTGCCTATGACACGTCTCGTTGTTGTCAAACGGGCACCAGCTGCTGCGGGAATGGGTACTGTGCTGACCCTGGCGATACCTGTTGCACGGTAGGAACATGTCCTTCAGGATGGAATTGCTGCGGGAACGCAGGATACTGCTCCCCGTCGGTGGCGAGTGTTGCAATGGGGGGTACTACTGCCGAGCAGGCAAGCATTGTCGTATCTACAATGGCGAGAAAGTGTGTTGTCCTTCGTCGGGATGCTCTGGCGAAAGTGATAGCGGAAGCTTGGGTAGTACCCTCACTCTAAGCGAGACGGAGACTGCGAGTGTCACTGCGACATACTCGTATACCTATGCCGATTACGATTATTACTATACGACTTACTACTGGTAAGATTCCTGCACATGAAAGTTCCATTGCATACGTTTTTCTGACTCGTCGCCAGGACTTACTGGTTCTACTTCTGGACCTCCTATTCTCCCTATACTGTTAAGACAGTGACTTCGACACGCACTACAACTACCACTATTTGGTCTGCCTATGTGACCGATAGTGCCGATGCCAGCTCTTCATTTTCATACAGTATCTCTTTCTATTCCGACTATATTCCTGCCTCTGCAACCTCGCTGAAGAGCTCTTCTGAGCCTGTCACAATTGCAGTGGCAACTGCTGCCCCCACTAGCGGAGGCTCTAGCGGAGGCTCTTCGTCCAATGAAGGTGGCGGCGTGCCTGGTTCCGCGAGTGGACTATCGGCTGATTGGCACATGGTCTTGATGGGAGCTGCCCTGGCAGGTGTGTTTGGTGGTCTGGCTTTCGGATTATAATACTGTCGCCAGTACTCCTTGGTCTTGTCCATGTCGTTTGTTTACTATCTGGATGAGAAGTATATGATTGATCTCCCAGAGTTGAGGATCTAAATTTACCACGAAATCTAATATCACCGTTTCCATCCTTGACGTAATTTGATCTATAACTTGAGGCAAAAATAAAATCTTTGAAAACGTTTAATTTAATTCTCTCGTACATTTTCTCCATCAACTTCATACAGGTCGTGTATAGTTGATCACAGTTACAATTCACAGACGCACTCAAGCCTCTGCGCCTTGCAGAATGTAATCATCGCTGTGTATAAAGAAGATACCATCATGCACACAAGGGTATGGGTATAGTATAAAAGACATCACGCAGAGCCAATAAGTTCCCCCAACAAAAAGCAAAAAGCCAATCGATAGAATCCGTCCTCGCATGATGAGCCTTTGGGGTTTGTTCCAGCTCCACAAGGTCAGAAAGGCAAGGACGGGCGATGACAAAAGATGGAAGTTTCGTAAGACATTCAATCGGTAGTCCTTTGCGCAGGAAAAATATCTCGAGCAATAACGTGGAAGAGCATAAAAGCATGTTTTTGGAGACTTTACAAGCAGGCCAGAAATAATGCCTAGTTGCTGTCAGACACGCTGCTGTGGGGGTTTTCAACGTGTGTGCCGCCCTTGCCGCTCTCCAGGTCAGAGCCTGAGGTAAACTGAGTTTTAATTTGCTTGTCGGAGACATAGCTGGAGCGACGGAGATGTTCTTCGGTGTCCTGGTAGTTGATGAGGAGCTCGCCGTTCTTGCCATAGCGGTGAGGCTCGTTGCGGGCGACGGAGACGACATTGAAAACACTGGTAGTCTTGTTGAAGATTGTGTCCATTTCTTCTAGAGATCGGTAGGCGGTCTCTGGGTAGAAAAAGTAGACGACTGGGAAGATGAAAGCATTTCTAGGGTTCTGTTAGATTGATGAAAGAGAAAAAAAGCCAGTGGAAGAGACTCACATCACAGCGAAAATAATGTACGTCTTATAGCCAATTGAGTCGAATGCAACAGGGGTAATCATTACCACCAAGAAATTAAAGATCCAGTTTCCGGAGGTGGCAAGAGCATTGGCGGGAGCACGAATGCGTAAGGGAACCTGTGATTTGTTAGTTAAGGCAAAGGACATCAGAAATAGAATATGGTATCAGAATCTTACAATCTCAGCCGGATACAACCAAGTCATACCAAGCCAGCCCCAAGCAAAGAAGGTGTTGAAGACAAACAGAAAAACCGCAGCGGCAATACCAGGCTTGGTTTGACCCACAAAGCTAGTAGTGACAGCAAGAACCACCATCGAGATGGACATTCCGGCGGCACCAATTAACATCAGGGGTCGGCGACCAACCTTCTCGATGATAAAAATGGGGATCAAAGACGCGAGGAAATACTCGGTTCCGTTGCACGCAGCCAGAATACGGGACATCAGACCGTCCATACCAATGGACTTTTCGTATATCGTGGCAGCGTAGTACGTAATCAAATTGATGCCCGAAATCTGTTGGAACATTTGATTGACGTAGGCGAGGACAACACGGTGGAAGTGACGGTTCTCATCCATTGTGAAAAGGTCACGGAAGCTGACCGACTGATCAGCGAGCACGGCATCCTTAATGGCGGCGAACTCAGAGTGGACATATCGGTCATTTTCTGGTAGATCCAAGATAGCCGATAAGACCACCATTGATTCTTCTTCGCGACCCTTGAGAATCAGCCAACGAGGAGATTCAGGCAGAGGAAGTACAAAAAACAGAATAATGAGTGCAAAAAAGTTCTGGAAAGCGATCGGGAATCGCCAAGCCACCGAGCTAGGATCAAGGAAGGAGAATCCAAGGTCGATCCAGTAGCTGATGGTAATACCACCGGCAATCAAAGCTCCCTCCAGCATAACCAGCTGGCCCCGGTGATGAGATTTGCTGCACTCGGATTGCCATGTTGCTAGAAAAAAAAGTAATTAGAGGGATAGTTGAAGGGATGAAAAAGGATTTATGTTCCGATTGATGGTAGTCGATCACTTACGGACAGTAGAAGTATTCATGCCGTTTCCAAGGCCAGTCACGATGCGGCCAACAATAAGATGTGGGAGTGAGTAAGAGCAGGCCTGCAGCGTTGCGCCAATGACCATGATAATGGAGCCTGTAAAGATGGTCTTCCGACGGCCAAGCCAATTTCCAATCCAGATGCAAAAGATGGCACCAAAAAAGCAGCCCAGGTTGTATGAGGCTGTAGTGATACCTTGCACGGATGACCGAGTAGTCCGCTGGGCCTGGGTGAGGCCCATTTCGCCGGCCTTGGTAGTATCGATCTGTGGAAACGTTGTGACGAATGAGTTCAATGTCAATAGACCACCCATGACGCCCCTATGGACTAGTTAGTATCTATTGGGCCAATTATTGCCAAGCCTGTGATATTGAGCATACTGGTCATAGCCGAATAGTCTATAGAGAAAGGAGAGTTAGTCAATTTAATTGAATATGGTGTATGGGGCAGAAGGAAGGTTGAACTTACAGAAAATCCAGACCAGCAATGATACTGATCATGATGTTCAGGGATGTGCCCCTCAAGCCAAAATACGGCTTCATGATGGCGATATGTTGTGTCCTCAACTTTTAGTTAGGGTGCAGATAATCCTTGAGACAGGTCAGACTGATCATAGAGATACGCCTGTAGAAATGTGGGCGACAACAACAGCACGAAGGGAGGCGGGGCGCGAGTCAAGTCCACGAGCACGTCCAACCCAATTGACGGAAAAGGAGAAGAAAAATGGTGGCTGTGTAAAAAAAAAAAAAGGGTCCCTCAAAGGTTCTGTCCGGGGAAGGATCCTGGGGTTTTAAAAAGGCCCGATATCACAGCGCCAGCGTGTGGGCTCCTCCACCTGCAGGGTCAGGGATTGGAGGGCTCAAGTGGGCATCGAAAACGACGGGGCCTCGTCCTGAAAGAGAAACCAGTAAAAAGGTCGCATTGGTGATGCCTCCATGTCGCCGGATCGGGCAATAGGAGTGTGAGATGCTGCATCCCCACCCAAGTATCCTAGCCTTCTAAGCATCTATCCCGACGAGCTAGACAGGACCAGGGCCCAGCAAGTCGAGTCAATATACCAAACCTAACGTGCTCAGCTCCGCTTGAGGGGTGACCGGCAAATCATCGTCCAGTATGATTCTCTTGCTCTCCTTGTTTTGGCATTGGGTTCCACTGAGAAACCAGTACAGTCCCAGCGGGGACGGAGTAGAACAGGAGAGCCGAGCAGTCGGGAAATCGCTAGAGTCGTCCCAGTATCGTCGCCGTATTCTCGTACGGCTTACCGTACGCGGTATGCTACGGTCGGAGTCGGCTGCTTTCAGGAAATACCTCGGACCGATCGATGACGTGAATGGTAATGCTGCTAGCTTTGCGGAGTATTGGGAATCACCAACGGTCTAGTATCGAACTAAGAGGTAGTTGACAGTCTCCAGGCCTTCTCCTCCCATGAACTGTGTGTGGTGTGGTGGCATCTCTGGTGGAGGGACCCTCCCCGGAATGCTCAGAGACTGGGAGACTGCACTAATTTCGATGTGATCGACCGCCAGAGGATGCGCTCTTAATATTGCTGTACTTCTTTTGCTCTACATTTTACTCGGCCTGGAGTGTAAGGGAAAACGGTGTCGTTGATCCCGATATCTGGACGGCATCCAAGATGTGATCGGGATCGGCGAGCGGGGACGCTCGACCAGCCACGGCATCGGCTTCCAATCCTGTCCAGGGCCCGGATGGTCTATTCCGTCATCTCAAACAGCATTTCATCAGGTCTCAAATGGCATCCTGTCCGTGCCGCGATTCTTCAGTGGCCTTGGTTGGAGTCTCAAGGAAGACCTTGTTCTCGGGCGATTTTCATTTTCCGACAATTTGCTAATGGAAATGGACTCGGCTTTCGGATGCTGCGTCTCCCGCGCCAATACCCAGTTCCAGATAACAGGCAGAATTCATTGCTTAGCAGGGAAGTACTTGCCTTCCTCGGCGACTCTACGCGCCATCAATGGGCAAGAACTACTCTGTCCTTGTTCTGTATAGCTTGGCTGTTTGAGACCGTCTATCCACTAGTGATGAGCCGAAAACCGGTCTCTGGCCTCTGGGAAGCAATGGACGATCGCACGACGGTAACGAACACTATGACATCATCTTGGAATTTCCCAGTAGCTATTTCAACTCCAAAGTAAGCACCATTGCACTAAAATTAGGACAATTGGTTCTGAACTATGCTCCATAGAGAAACTTCGAATGGATGCGAGCTCTTTCGAGGTTGTTTCCTCGAGAGCCGCCGAGAGATCGAATCCCATGCGATGTATGCATAGCATGCAGCCCTCCTCGCGCAGGCAGCGATACCCCGGCTCGGTTGGGGCCGAAATACCGGGGACCCCATGTGAGCGGGATACCTGTTTCGGCACTCCAGCCTTTCAGGTCGGTAGAACAGACAGAGGCCGAGTACGTTGCACCTATATTGCATAGACTACCGAGTACTTTTGATGCAGTGGTTAATGAAACAACCGTTCAGGTGGGATCCCACTCAACACCTCTCGATCTCCTTTGCTCTCTCGTCGAAAATGGCGTCCCGCGAAAGTGGCTGCCCGATCGGGAGAACCCGTTTCGCCAACGTGGATCCCGGTCTGCCATGATCTTGGTGGAGAGTGGTTGGATTGACACTCGTAATGAATGCTGCTGGATCGAAGGCCATTTCTGATTCATCACCCACGGTTCCATGCCTGAGAAATAGAGCACCACTGAAAAAATTTGGGGTCTGGCTTGCGTCGGGCCCTGGTGTACTCTATACTCCGTACTACTTTTCGTCTCCCGCCCATCTGGTTCCTGCACGAGTCACGTTGAACGCCACCATTGACCACCAAAAGCTTAAAAAAGCCTTTCCCGTCTCTCAAACAATGCATTCAATGGGCTGCTTCGGAGCACCTCGCTTTTCGAATTGTTGCCCGGAAAGTAGCCGCGGAAAATATCTAGACACATGGAGGACCGATTGTCGGGTGTAGGACGTAAAACTGCCCCAAGATGATACTTCTAAAAGTCGACTCGGACGAGACATCATCTACTCCTCACGACCACTAGCTTCTTTCGAGGCCATAGCCTACAGACACCCCACTCGCCTAGAAACTGGAGAAATCTCGCTGGGGCTCCGGATTCAGCGAACGGCCCAAAATACGCCCGTAACATCGTCAGAACCGCGTATTACAGCCCCGGCCTCAGAACACTTGGGCAATGCACAGTGCCCCGTTGTATCGTCCAGCTCGCCATTCCTATTTCTTGCCTGTGGATGGTCGAAAGACGATCAGACCGTCAAGCAGGCTCGTGTGGGATGAGATCATTGCGCTCAATTCGACGCTGGGAATCCCTGCCCTCATAGTCAAGAGAACCGGTCGAACGCGCACACCGAAAGGTTAATCAATCTGCCGGCGTATCGAGATCCCAATGCGGCTGGATCGGCAGCGCCGAGAGGGCCCAGGGTCTGGCAAGGCCGAGTCTAGGGATACCGGTCAGGAACTGAAGGCTGGTGAGTCGGGGAGGTGCGCATTGTCTTCCCTGGTTGTGAGGGCCCGAAAGGTCTGTGCAGGACGCGGTTCATCCGGCACAATGCCGTCATCACTTGATGCCTCTAGCCCATGCACGAATGCAACCGGCCCCGTCTGCTGCTCATCTGCTTGGTATTCTGACACTAAGGGCATCGTGGCCGAGAATATGGATCTATGTTTCGACTTGGCGTAACTCTCAGTAGCCAATTAATGGATAGCGTGAAAGGTGCGATGCCAGAAATGTGAAACTCGATTGGATGGAGATTAAGGGATAAGAAATATGGCCATCAGATCAAGTCTCCTCGTCATCTGGAGCGCGCAGCATTTTCAATTCCAGCAAGCAAGAATATCCGTAGTAAGAAAAAAAGTAGGCTAGAGAGAGCCAATCTGCTCACGAGATGAATCTTGCCGAACCGATCCCGCACTGCTGTATACCACCCATCGGGCACCATCCATCTGCAGGGCACTTGTTAAGCATCCCGAACACGGTCAACGTCCGACCACCCTCAAGTTACGCAGAGCCGAGAAGAAAATTTCGGTACAATTCCCCCTCCTTACCCAGATCAAAGCTCACCCCAGTGACTTTGGGGATGGGTGTTCACCAGTCCACATTTGCCAGTCGATCCCGCAGAGACTGGACTTTGAGTGTGTACGCGATATCATCCTCTCCCCCAGCACCGTATTCATCCCCTTTTTCCTCCACCATGCTCGGCTCTTTGGCAGGCATTGATTGAGCGCTCTCCCAGGGGTCATCCTCGGTGACTATAGCAGTAGTCGATCGAGGACTGCGTTCACCGTCGGGCTTCCAGCGACCCTCGGGGCCACGAGTGTCAAGGCCACTGACACTTTCGACTTCATTTTCCTCGGGCTGGGGGCATCGGCGAACAGTGTGACCCACTGTAGGATTATTAGCTCATCTTCGATATCAGCTCCTATATACCAATAACGTACTCTCTCCACATCTGTTGCATTTGACCCTGGACCAGTCCTTCGGCAGAGGACAATCTCGTGCACCATGTCCAGCTGAAAACAGTAACAATGTTATCATTTATTTGATATATAATGTCGAAAACCAGTCCCTTGGTCTTGGGAATAATACGGTGCTTACTCTGATCGCAGTTACGGCAAGTCATGGTGGACGGATCACGCGGCATGTCACAGTCGCGAGCAATATGATCTTCAGATCTGCAATTTTCCGGTAGTTAGCCACAACGCCATTCATCTGCTCATACAGTCCTTGATGGTTTAAAGCACTCACCCACAGTTACGGCAGGTTCGAGGGCCTCGATCAGGACGCTCAGATGCTTGAGGGCAGTCCTTGGCAAAGTGGCCGGCTTGCATATAGTTAGTGTGACATTTTTCCATAAGGCAGGGGCATGGAGTTTGAATCATACTTTCATTGCATCGACGACACTCAACATTAGCTGCGTCGCGTGGCTTTGGGCACTCCTTGGCGTCATGGTCCTCAGAACCGCAGTTGCGACATCCATACTTGCTTCGACGTTGTTCCTTGCAGTCACGAACACGGTGGCCAAGACCGCCACAGTTGGTACACTTGATTTCAATCTTCTCTGTTTCGGTCTTTTCTTGCTTACATCCACGCGCACTGTGCCCCATTTCTAATTGAAGGTAAGTATCTCATCATGCTAGCAGGGATCCAGTGTCCACTTTACCGCCACAGTTTCGGCACTTGATAATACCGCGGTCGTATGGGAGTCCTGCGTTTCCTAGTCGTTCAAGGTTGTCCTCGGCATCACGAGGCCACCGGTCGTCAAGGTTGGCACGCATAGGTTTGTCAGAAAAAAGACCCCCACAAAGAATTCACGGTCCAGTCGACCCTGCAGGTCAATCAAACTCATGATGTCTTCGGGCTCCTTTTCCTGTAGGTAGATAAATCACTCGAGTTAGTTCTCTAATTCTATAAATTCAAAAATAGTTGTGACCTACTAGACCAATGAGGAAGATTTTGAATTTGTCTTTACGCATTTTCTTCTCAATATCGGCATAAGTCGCATCTGGGACGGCCTTGGAGTACACCTGCAAAGACTATTGACACTACTCTTAGTATAATTTTCTAAATCGAGGTATATGATTGTATCTTACCGTTCGGAACTCGACAAGGTCTTTCTCCTCGCTGGCAGCCTTCATCATTGCCCAAGCTTCATCAGGCAGTCGGTCAGCAACGTGGTTGAGGTCGAATTTGCGGTTGGCCTTGCAGTCCCGTGCGATGTGACCTATTAATTCACAAAGTCAGCATTGCCTTTCCTTATAGTCTATCAGGTTGCAGATGGTAGGAGGATCTAGACCTTCGCCTTTACAATTCTTGCAAATGTCCGGAGGCCTCTCTGGACAGGCCGACGCAGGGTGACCCTCCTGCGAGCAGATACGGCAAATTCCTTTGAAGACACGAGGCTTGGTGCAGTCCGCTTTTGAATGCCTGTAACAAGATGTTAAACTTCATCTTCGTGGTGTCAATTATATTCGCAAATTGTAACGTACCCTTCTTCACCACAATTGAAGCATGCTCCCATGGTCTTTCGGGGATTAGGGCAATCAACCTTTGAATGTCTATCATGTTCCAGGGTTCAGTTCGGAGTATATTAGTTATTCACGATAACTCACCCTTCTTCACCGCAGTTAAAGCATGCCCCCATGCCTTTGCGAGGATTGGGGCATTCGGCCTTATTATGCCTGTTGCACTCTGAAGTCAGTGTTGACCGTTCTGTGATTCTCTTCGGTTCATGAATATATGGGTTCAAGGGAACTTGCCCCTCTTCACCGCAGTTGAAGCAACCGCCCCCGGAACTGGAACTCGGGCAATTTCGAGCAAAGTGCCCCGGGTCACCGCAGCTTTTCTTCCATCAGTCGTCGGCAAAAGATGTTTCAAGTACACATATGAGACTTACATGCGGCAGGAAACAGCACATTTAGGCTCAGACTCTCGAGGAGAGAAGGGATCGGGACTGTCATTTTCTTGCTTAGAGCCTATTGAACATTAGATAAAGTAACGTCAATCGTCTTCCTAGGTCACGGATCATGAAAGAGAGAGAGACGTTCCTTGAGACTTTTTCATCCAACGATTGCTACCATCTTCCTCAAAGCCTGGACGTTTTTCGCTCTCCCACTCGATGTTCCCCTCCGAGGATCTTGCCCACACAGAGGACATCATGCGTTGGATGGTCAACCTTTAGGTACCACGGTTAGTCGTCGTGCCAAAATCACATGTAATAAGTTTTTCAGGGCGCAGGCGACGCAGGATTCCGCTGTGAGCAGGGGTGAATCAGTGGAGAAGCAAAATAGATGGCGTAAATAATTGATCGAAGATGGCAAAAAGATGTCATCTCTCAACCTCATCTTTTGTGATCAGGGTGTCAATGGATAGGCAGATACTCACCAGGTGCTTGACAATTTTCCTCGTCTGATAGCTTGAAGCTGTTGGATGGGAAGGGAAGGAGTTGTGGAAGGGAGAAACCAAGATGGTGAAGGTGGAAAAGAAAACAAGAGAGGACATGAGGTCAACAAGAAGGGAGGTGAGATGAGGTGTCAGTGGTTTCTCAAATAGGAAAAACTTCACACCCTCATGTTTGAGCTCTTCACCTGTAATTATCAACAAACTACCCTCAGGAAGGCATACTGCGCGTTACGAATCATGCAATGTAAATATAATTGACTTATAGAAACACAGTAGAGACAAATACACATCACGAGAGCCAAGCCACCACATCATCTTAGCCAGCCCATATTGGGAATACCATAGTGCATTATTGCCTCAATTACCGGAAGAACCTGCCCAGCAGGCCACCTGCAAGATTGTTCACAATTCCGCCACCAAGGGCCCGGTTGGCGAATGTGGTTGCCTGGCTGAACTTGTCACATCGAGAGAAAGCAACAGTGTTTGTAATTGTGAGAATAAGCGCAATAGCTGCATACAATAAGTAAGTCTTCAAGTCTCATCAAGCAGGCTTCCCGCGATGCGGGCATAGGTAGCACTCACCAACCAGACTGAGCCAGATGACGCTGACCAGTCGCACAATAGCTAGAATAGCCAGTCCCACCCACAAAGCGGGTGCCAGATACAGGCTCAGCCAGAAGAAGCGCTTGTCGGTGGCAGCGATGGTGCGAACATTGGGGTCAGAGGATTCGAAGACCCAGTGTGAGTCGCCGGAAGCAGTATTGACTTCGTTCCACCACCGTAGGCCCACAAGACGCCGCCCAGCAATGTTCTTAAGATAATAAAAGTCCGCAGAGAGAAGAAGAAGGGTCAGGATGAACACAAGGATACTAGGCACGCGTGTTAGCGGGGTGAAGCTCAAAGCGCCATAAAGAATACATCTTTCTGATGGGGAGGATCTCTTTCTTACAAGTTGTCAATGAAAAGGAGCCCGAAGAGATACATCAGCAAAGCACCTTTATATCAGATATGTCAGACCGGAGATCTCTCAACAATGAATATAAGGCGAGAGTTCACAAACCAATGCGGATTCCCAAGAAGACAAGTAGCGTGATCGGATGGGCGCTAAGGCGCCAGTTCAGGTCACCTTGCTGTTGTGGTTGATCCATGATTGACAAGAAAGAACCAATGGCTCTGATATCTGAAGAAGCCCAGTTGACCAGCAAAGTCCCAGCTATCCTGGTTTAGCTGAGAACTGATGTGGTTCCGAATGTTGCCTGTGTCCACGTTAACAACGCGGCCCTTGAGGCGGTCGGGGATGGCAGAATAGTGGAGTCCCTTGGCCCGCAATGGCTCAAAAGTATGGAAATGAGAGGCGTAATGATAACAAGAAGCTCCACTTTTAATCAGGTACAAGAAAAGCAAATTCAGCATAGTCGACCAAAGAGGGTCTAAGTAATCTAGTGAGGCTACACTATGGTGTACATGTCTATTAAAGAATAGAACGATTCTAAATATCGAGCTTTAGATGTCTTGGTATATGCGTCAGTAAATATTCCCTGAGATCTATATGTAGGTATATTGCTCTTCTGGCTTGCCCGTTGTTTCCGTCATCTGTCTACAAGGAAACTAAAGGTAAGCAAGGATTCTGGATTCTCGTGTATCTGAATTATAGACCAAGGTTTATTATTATTAATATTCGAGGTCAATGGAATTTGGAACACCTTCTAGGGTCAAAGACTGTAAATACAGCTCGCCTTTATAAGAAAAGACCTCAGAATAATCTGAAACCCCCTTTAATGACAGGTCTGGAGTAAGACTTCTGGCGCAAATTGATAATCAGAAAGTAAAATATCAGTATTTCGGGTATTGAAAGAGGCTCTTCATAGAATGCAAATGGCTGGGTATCATGCCACATCAAGTCATTTATGCCGTGGTCAAATCCTCGCGCTTAAGCAGCTGGATCTTACCCATCGTCAAGTTCGGTTGTCCTCCATCTGCCACAGAAACCTCGCTTTCCACCAAGCTTCTGGCAATAGACTTGTCATAGCTAGTAGGGTCGATGCCCAGAATGCCTCCAACATAACCCCCTCGCTCGCCGGGCACACTGAACTCCCGAAACAGATATCGCCATTCATTTAGCCACGCCTTTACGGCTTTGCCGATTTTATCTTTCCCATTCTTGGAGTGGTGGCCGGTGCCTGTGATAGCATAGAGAACCCGGATGCCCTCTCGAGCATGCTTTAGGAGGATTCCCTCTAGATATTCAATTGCTTCTTCGGGGTGGAGGCCGTGTAGATCAACGTAAAGTTCTTCGGATGACTCGTCCAGGCCTGCCTGGACGAGATGTTGATTGCGTTCTTCATAAAGTTGGCGTGCGGCTTCTCGGTGGCAGCGGCGCATGGCATCATTCTCCGCCTGTCCGCGAAGAGAAAGAGCTTTTGCAGCTCGGGCATCGCTTCGGTTCCATGCTTGGGCAGCACTAAATCAAGAATATTAGCGAAGTGATCCTGAATATTTGTTTCTCGCCATCTCATGGGACTGAGTTTCGTAAGAATTGAGTAGAATCACCAACCTTTGCAAGAACTTGTTGCGCACAGTCCCGTGACGAATTGCTTCTGTGCGATATTTGATGTACTGCTGGTTTGCGCGAGCGCCAGTCTCAAGCCAAGGGATGTTTTGTGGAGCTGGAATTGCCAAAGCCGCCGCGCTATTTTCCCGACCCTTGGTGTCCTTGGTGCTTTTGGTTGCAGTCTTGCCCCGAGGGAGGGCAGGCGACGGCGACATGCGAACGACATCAGCCAGAGATGATGGAATGTTCTCCTTGACAGCGTCACGGCCGTGGACGCCTCGTTTCCCATGGTGTTTCTTGCCAGCAGTCTTTGCGCTGACGGCAGCAAGTGTTGGGAACGCATCGGGGTCATCTACAGACAGCGCAGCCGGGTTCAGCTCTCGGTTCTGGTGGCGGCTAGTTGGACGTGAATTTGGACGTCCGAGGTGTGTCAAACTGCCATTGCGTCTGTCCATGGTTGGAAGAAGCCCAGGAGGAGTCTGTTTCCCCTGGGGACCGGGATGAAGACCACGGTACCGGCCTCCATGCTGGTTGATCCACTGGTCTACCATTCCTCCCGATGACAGGGGAGGAAATGCCTCCGAACCACTCTCAACTTGGAACGGAGAGCCGGGGGCAGGCGATGCTGCTCTGCTACTTCCGGAGACACTGAGATTCGATATTAGGGCCGATGGATCGTGTGAAAACGGACAACCATCACCTGCCAGGCAGTTGCCCATAACCCAGTACCTGACCCCAATCTGTTAGTACCACGCCCTATAACATCGAGAGGGAGAAACCTCCTGCGGGCCCACTTACTTGCAAACATGACTCGTTAAATCATGACTAAATCGACAGTCTGCACGAAGACATTGCCCAGTAGATAGCCAATACTTGCAAACCACAGGACTGCGCCCATTCCCCAAGGGTGTCACAGGACGGACCTGTTCCATCGCCATGGATTTACCCACCAGCACCCGATTATCCTCCGCTTGCTTTAATATCGCATCTGCATCTGAATCCTGAGAGAGAGCAGCGATGGTGGCTCCCAGGTCATAGCTATTGGCTTCCAGCGCTGCTTCAATCTCATCATTCGATCGTTTGTCGCCCAAAACGGTGCGCAGGATATCATGCGGGCTCATGTCCGGCACAAACTCCGCTGCTGTCGCACTCAGCCCTGCAGGGCCGATGGAGGACGTGGTGCTGTTCGCATCATCGCCGACCAGCCAGTCAACGTTGGTATCGCCGCCCAGATCGCCGTAGAAATCAGAAATCTGGCTGGTTTGATCGGAGAATTCATATGCATTTAAATTTGGGGAATGTGGAATCGGCTGGGCCAGGGCCAGACGGGGGGATGGCCGTGGAGAGGTAAACGGGGACGCGGTGGAGGAAAGCGGAGGTCGTACGAATGCCCCGCGCGAGTTCTGCACCCATGAGGAACCCCCGGGACTGCTTCCGAGGGTTTGTTGAGGCGATAGCGGTGTTGAAGCGCGTGCCACCTGCCACGGAGCAGGGGAGGACCGACGAATGACGGTATGTCGAGCTGGAGGAGGGGAGGAGTCGGGCAGTGTTCGATTGCGATGCCGCCACAGGATGTCCAGGACCGCGTTCTCCAGCGATGAGCCGGACAATGAGGAGTTTGCGCGCAAGAAATCCTCGACTTTCTCGACCTGCTCCTCTTCATCCAGCGCCTGGTCCTGGAGGATCTCCAGACATTTCTCAAGCAGTTCTTCGGAGACCATGGTGGGATGTATGCGAATAGTTGTTGAATGTGCTCACGGGGGGGGGGGGGGGGGGGGGGGGGAAGGGAGTAAGATCGGATCGTGAGCGTCAATAGTCAATCGGAGTCGGCGAGTCAATCCGAGAGGGTGGGTATGCGGAAAGTATGAGAGACAATCACAATGAGCGATATAGATCGGGCGTCAGAGGCCGCGATCCATGCCTCCTGATAAGCAAGATGTGTCGGAGGGGTGAATAGGCAGCTGTCAGGCTGGTAAAAGGGGTGCGAGTCACTATTCAAGAAGACCACGTGTCGCGCAAAGGACAGCGATTACATCGCAGCGCAAAGCAACAAGAAGTTCAAATAGCGGTGCGAGTCAAATTGGTGGGATGAAAACAAAGGAGGGGGCGGAGAAAGGAGGACGAGTGGAATCCATGGGATGGGCTACGGCGGCCTGAGGATTCCGGACTTTAGTTTGGTGGACGGAGAACAGGCCGTTCGGGCGGTTCTCCCTCCTCCGTTCCTTGTGCCTTAGCGCCATGTACCACTCCATGTACCCGGTCCCCTCTTCTATTGGGGGTCGGGCCTCACTTGTCTGACTGTCAGTCATAGTTCAGTATGATGATCCTAGGACTCTTGACAATCCTGTCGATGATTTGTTGTGTTTTCAGAGCGTTCAATGGTGGTTATAGTTTCACGTCCCTGAGCCCTAAAATGCCTCCGACCGCTGCTTCCAGGCTCCGTTCTTCTTTCCAGATATCACCAGCAATTGAACGCCCAACAGGAAAAATTCAATTTGCAAGATGAATGGGAATCATAAAATGAAACCCTAGGGCTAGTTGCTTCTCCTTCCGGTGACCTTGATTTATGAAAAGGGGGCAAATGCACTTTATTGCTATGAGGAAACCAGTGCGACCGAGCATCACCAAACCACATAGTTTTTCAACCGGAATATAGGGCAAACGCTCTCGTGCCTATCACCTCCATTACGCCTCCGCAATCACCCAAAGCATGGTTGATACTTTTTTAAAGCTTCTATAAAGTTTCCACCGGGCGCACAGGGGTCCAGCCATACAATCAGGGTCCCATGTAGATCGAAACCAGCATCAACACCGCTCCGAAACCTCCGACGGATCCGCTTTTGAGGGGGGGCAAATACCAAATGGCCGAGACATCTGCCTTGGCTTTTCTTTTGGACTCCGCCCCCATGTGAGATTGGGAAGACCCGTTTACCAGGGTCGCACCACGTTGTCCGCTCACCTTTCGTCATTTCTTCGTCGCAATTCACCTCTGTCACGGACCCTGAAGCATCCCCGACCCATTGCGTTCTGGTTCCCGCCTCCGCAACCCGCCGATCGTCGTTTCCAAGCTTCCCCCAGATCCGATCTGATCCCTGTTGCCCAACACCGCGCTCTCGCCCACCATGCCTGCGGACTACGAGTCCACAGCGCGGGCACTGGCGCTCTCGACGTCGCCGTCGGAGCCCGATCCACCATCGCCGGGCAGCGAGAACCAACTGCCCTGGAGTCGGTCGGGCTGCCGGGACTCCTCGACGCGCTGGTCGGATGAACAGGCAAGCGGGTTCCGCGAACGCACGGTGAAGCGCACCAAAGAACTATACAGCAAGGTCCGGGAACGATGGGAAGGGATGACATTATGGCAGAAAATCGGCTTCTATGCCGCATCACTGTTGGTAGGGGCATTGGGCATTGGCTTCATGGTTTTGACGGGCAAGATATTCATCTGGTTGGGCCCAGTCGCTGAAAGATGGGAGCGCTCCCCGTTGGCCGCATTTGTCCTGTGGCTCTGTGTCTTTTTTGTCTCATTCCCGCCGTTGGTGGGGTGGTCGACTTTTGGCACGGTGGCAGGCTTCATATTTGGATGGTGGAAGGGGTAAGTGGACTCCATTCCGAATCGACTACAAGCATCGCGTTCTTGGAGAATAAGATGGAGAAATGCGCCTGAGCTGACCCTCGATCTTTCATAGATGGATTCTCTATACCACTGCGACCGTCCTCGGATCGACCGCCTCGTTCTATGTTTCACGTACCGTACTATCCAAATTTGTGAAGCGCCTGATGGAACACGACAAGCGGTTTGCGGCGCTATCACTGACATTGAAGTATGATGGTCTGAAGCTTCTATGCATGATCCGTCTGTGTCCCTTACCTTACTCCATCTGCAATGGCGCCGTGTCTACCTTTCCTACGGTGCAACCCTTGATGTATGGATTAGCCACGGCCATTATCTGCCCGAAGTTGCTAGTCCCGGCCTTTATCGGCAGTCGTATTCGTCTTCTTTCCGAGAAGGGCGAACAGATGAGTGCCGGCTCCAAGGCCGTGAACATCATTAGTATTATTGTGACAATTGGTGTGGGAGCTTTCACTGGTTACTATATTTACAACAGGTTCGTTCTCTGAAACCACCCCCTCCCCCAAGTCTCGCAATTTCTTCTATGTCACATTTGTGGGCGTATATATCTCGATTCAAGTTGCTGATCTAGTCCTGTTCCCATTTCCACAGGACTTTGGCTCGTGCGAAAGAACTTGAAGCCAAAGAGCGCGCTGAAATTCGAGAATCCCTCGAGGGCGACCATGCCGCCCACCGGCCCCACGGCAGGTTCTCTGATGATGATGATGCCAACGAAGCGGCCCGAATACTTGCTCGCGATGAAGAAGAGCGCATTGGATTTGATGACGATCAAGTCGATCTTGATCTAGCGGACGAGAGTGACAGCGACCCTTCAGGTCATTGGAAGAAAACCAACCGCCGGTCCTACCATGATGATTTCACGGATAATGACTCGGATGACTTCCCGGGTGATGCGGATGAGGCCTATGGGCTCCACAGCCACATCGCACGGCCGACCTGAAGGAAACCTTGGAAAGGAGCTTTTCGAGCGGTTCTCGGTCGAGTGGGATGAATAGATAATGATACTTACCTATGGAAGGGGGTTTCGGTTGTTGCAATACTGGTTATTTTCGTGCAAATACAATTCTTTGGTGCTCTCTTGTCGAATCTAGCTGGATTGCCGTAATCCTATGCATGGGAATTACGAATGGCTCCCGGCTCGCTGGCTCGTTTGTAGTTGTTTCGAGGTGCTATACTTGCGATACTTGCGATACTATAAAAACGTCTCGCGGGCCATGTCGTAGTCGAGTGCCATAGGCGGACTGAGAAATACGCCCCGCACCGAGGAATCAAGGCACAACGGGACCAACGGCGACTTGCTTCTTGAACTTCCCCTTCGCTCATGAACCAACGGACTCCCAATTGTATCTCGATTGATGCCGGTCCGTTTGCAGATCGCCATGAGTTTGTGGGGGAGACGCAAATGTATGTGGTGGTCCCCTTGTCCCCCGATGGCCCCGGTTACTCCAGCGCCACATCTACACTTCCCGGCAGAAAAGAAAACTCAGATATGAACCACTCCATATACATTGCATCTAACCATGATGCAGAGTATTTGATTCCGTCAATCCTTTGAGTACTCCGGTAATGCTATTTGAAACGATGCAAATCTTCCCTGCAGTAAACATGGGTCGGACTCTTGCCGTTCGATAATCGTGGCTGATGATTTGATACAACACTGGGAGAACCTAAAGCTTCATCGAAAAGAGCTATCGCAGAGAACTAGATGGGGAGGCTCTCTGTTTTTCCTCGCCTTTGGAATTTCAGATTGACAATCTCATTTCGAGGCCTTTACTTCCCTTGACCATGCATGCCACGCCGTCTATGAAACTTCCCACCCTTGCTGGATTCCCTCCCAGCGAACTTCCATTCCCCAATCCGCTTATATCAAATCCTACTGTCACTACTTTTTCACCTGCTGATGAACAAGAAAATATGGCTTCCGCTCAATCCGATGAGTCGGAGCCCCCTTTGAAGAAAGTCCGAACTTCGACTCCTCCTACTCAAGATGCCTTTCAACCGTTCCCCACCATGGCCGTGCAAGATTCTCACAAACCTGGCGTTCGTCCATTCAATTCACAGATCACGGTTTCAAATGATATTCAGGCCCTTCAGGGGCTTCAGAGGGAGCCATACCTGGGAGGGAGCATCAGCACCTCCAACGACTCGGTTACATCTACCTCTTTCACTTCCTTCGAGGCAGGAAAGTCATCAACTCCACCGACTACTCCTGCACAGTCCTTACCTATGTCGTCTTCATCTACAGGTGTGAGTGTGTTGGAGAGCAAAAAGATTGATTTATCTAAATGCCGGCCTCGTTCATCCATTCCACCCAAGTTGAAGCCTGCCGTGTATGGCCAGCAGTGTGTAGCTGCTGCATGGTCATCGCGTCTCAACCCATATGCTCTACACGAAAAAGAACAAGAAGCTTTACAAGATCATCTTTGTCATTTGCATGTTACTCTGTACTTGAACATCCGAAACGGCATTTTACGTCTTTGGACGCGCAACCCCATGGTCGGTGTCACTAGAGAAGAAGCTCTCGGGTGTGCCAAGGACTATCGCTGGATGAATCTGGCTTCTTTCGCTTTTGACTGGCTTGCGCGCAGCGGATACATCAATTTCGGCTGTGTTGAGGTCCCCATGCCGTTTGTGCCTCCACGACGAGGTCGCCGGAAGGAAGGACCTGTGATCTTGGTTGTAGGAGCCGGTGTTGGAGGCCTGGGCTGTGCGCGGCAGCTTGAAGGGCTCTTTCGCCACTACCGCGATTCGGATACTGCCCCACGAGTCATCGTTATTGAGGGCCGTCAAAGAATTGGTGGACGAGTTTATTCGCACCCATTGCAGAGTCTCAAATCTCGGATGTTACCCAAGGGCCTCGTTCCGAAGGTGGAGATGGGTGCGCAGATCATTGTTGGATTTGATTATGGGAATCCTCTGGACGCCATTGTTCGCGGCCAATTGGCCCTTCATTACCACTTCCTTCGCGATATTTCTACTATTTATGACGTCGACGGTTCCCCTGTCCACGAATTGCAAGATGCAATGGCTAACAAACTTCACAATGATGTTCTGGAGCGAACTGGACTTTATCGCCATCAGAAAACTGTCAAGACGACCGCCGAGGGTGACCAAGACCGGATCGACAATGGAAAAGAATCAACGTCAGATGATGGCCTCACAGTTCGACAATGGGAAGATGCACGTGCAGCAGGCACAACTGATCTCCTGGTTCCTACAAAGCGAGTTCGTCGCCGGCACGGAGTAGGGCATAAAACGGCGGACATTAAACCGACCAACAACACAGTAATGGAACTTGAGGGTCCTTCAAAAGAATATCCTGCAGCTTTGGCTGCTCAGGCAATGGGATGGAAGCTGAACCCTGGTTTTTCAGCACATGACACACTTGATTTGGACCCGATCGTCAGCGCCTCTAAGGCACAAACCCTAGGTGCCGTGATGGACGAAGGAATTAAGCAGTATGAAGCCATGCTGCCTCTGACACCGAAGGATATGCGACTATTGAACTGGCACCTTGCGAATCTTGAGTACGCCAACGCCTCCAATATCGATAAGCTAAGTCTGTCGGGATGGGATATGGATTATGGAAACGAATTTGATGGAGAACATTCATCAGTGATTGGAGGCTACCAGCAGTTGCCCTACGGGTTGTATTCGCTACCCACCAAGCTGGATGTCCGGACCAATAAAATCGTACACAATATTACTTACGACGCGACGGGATCTGAGAACAAGAAAGCGGTTGTACAATGCGCAGATGGAGATACATTCACGGCGGACCATGTGGTATTCACTGGCTCTCTCGGCACACTGAAACATCAGACCATTCAGTTTTCTCCTCCTCTTCCAGACTGGAAGCAGGGTGCCATTGAGCGACTAGGCTTTGGCGTAATGAACAAAGTTGTCCTGGTATTCGATGCGCCATTCTGGGACACCGAACGTGATATGTTCGGCCTCCTTCGCGAGCCTACCTCATTCGAGAGCATGGACCAGAAAGACTACGCCACCAACCGTGGCAGATTCTACCTATTTTGGAACTGCATCAAGACGACGGGCCTGCCAACTCTCGTCGCTCTCATGGCAGGCGACGCTGCACACCAGACAGAGATCATGCCAGACGCGGAAATCATCGCTGAAGTCCTTTCGCAACTCCGTAACGTTTTCAAACATGCCGCCGTTCCTGATCCCCTCGAGACAATCGTCACTCGCTGGGCCTCGGACCCGTTCACCCGTGGCAGCTACTCTTACGTCGCGGCAGGCGCACTGCCCGAAGACTACGATCTTATGGCACGAAAGGTGGGCAACCTGCATTTTGCAGGCGAAGCAACTTGCGGAACCCATCCTGCCACCGTCCACGGTGCCTACCTGTCCGGTCTCCGAGCCGCCTCGGAGATCATCGAGGATGTCATCGGCCCGATCGAGATCCCGGTGCCCCTCGTACCGGAGAAGCCAAGCACCAGCTTGACCGCAACTCCCGCCAGCACGAGCAGTAGTGCGCCGAAGCGCGCAGCGCCGACCTCATCTTCACGAGACCCCAATATTGGCGAGAAGCAGCGCCGCGCCACCTACGACCAGGCCATGTGGGCGGCGATCTACGCCGAGCTCGGCCCAACCCCTACCTGCCCGCCTAAGGTGGGGCGTAACCCGTTCCTGTTATACCAGAAGGACTTCTGGAATACGTGCAAGGAGCAGTGTGACAACGCTCGAAGGGTTGCGACGAATAATCCGAACGCTAAGGCCTCCCGTGACGATGTGCGCGCCGCCCTCGGCCTCATGTGGCGCAATGCCGCCCAGGCTGAGAAGCAGCCGTACATCGATAGAGTCGACAACACTCGCCAGCAGCATGAGGTGGCGTTCGGCGCATTCCAGATAGCGGCGAACGAGTGGAATCGGCGGTCGTTTGAGGTGAAGGACCGGTGGTGCGCGGAGAACCCCTACGAGGGGTGGAAGACGCCGGAGGAGGCGTCTACGGCCTGAATGGTCGCTTATGTGTTTTATAGCGTGGAGGTGTCCTTAGATGCCCATCATGCAAACTAGAAGGATGAAACGCAGGTGAGCGTTTCATTTGACACATCTCTATGCATTTTATCATCACCATATTTTCAGGTAGATGTAGAGACCTACTTTCCATCGTCTGTGGTTATGGATCCTTCTCCAAGGGTTCAACTTCGGACTCGCACCAAAACGGTCGGCTGTTCCTTAGATATCGAACCTGGTTTACAACCCATGAGTCTAGGAATGGCTTCCATCATCCACCATACCGATGGACTATTCATAGAACTTGTCTGTGAGAGCAATTCGAAAAAGAAAAAGAAGTGGAGCGAACTAAGTGACAACCTAGTGTATTGTCTATTAAACCCAAGATGATACAAAAGGCCAGACCCGTAAGGACCAGGCTGGTATGAGAATGTCATCTATTTCTATCTCTATCGGCAATGATCAATCTCAAGCAACCGAACGCGGTCGACTGACCAGAAGGAGCAACGAACCAGGTGATCCCAGACAAAAAAGAAAAAAAAGGAAATGAATAGGTAATAGGTAAGGAAATCCGTCAACCATGAGAGGAAAGGAGAATATGCACGGGGAATTGAGATGGAAATTGGGTCGCAGGACAGACAGGTCTAGAAATGGACATGTTTAAGAGCAAATCCAAACAATACACGCCGAAAGGGATCAAAATCGTTAAGGGAGAGGAAGATAGCGAGGCAGGGGGAGATATGGATGAGGGGATAGGGTGTTTACAGCTGAGCATTGGACTTTGCCTCGCCGTTGGTCTCGGCGGGTCCCTCAGCAATGAACTTCTCAGCATCCAGGGCAGCCATGCAGCCAGAGCCTATAGTGTCGGTCAGTAAGATAAAGTTATAAGAAAAATGCAGGAAAAGTATGGAAACATACCGGCGCTGGTAATAGCCTGGCGATAGCGCTTGTCCTGAACATCACCGCAGGCGAAGACACCCTCAACGCTAGTGTAGCTGGTGCCAGGCTTCGTGATGATATAGCCATCCTCATCAAGGTTGACCTGTCCCTTAACAAGAGCATTGGCAGGATCGTGGCCAACAGCGTAGAACAGACCGTTGGCATCAACAATCTCCTCCTCGCCGCTGATAGTGTTCTTGACACGGAGGTGGGTCATCAGGCCATTAGGCTTGTTCTCGCCAATGACCTCAGTGGCGACGGTGTTGAAGCGAACATTGCACTTGGGGTGAGCAAGCAGGCGATCGGCCATAACCTTGGAAGCACGCAGAACATCACGGCGAACAAGAACGGTGACATTGCTACCGTACTTGGCCAGGAACATGGCCTCTTCGGCGGCAGAGTCACCACCACCAATCACGTACAGAGGCTTGTTGCGGAAAATGGGCACAGCACCATCACAGACAGCGCAGGCGCTGATTCCATTTTGCCAGTACTTTTCCTCGCCGGGCAGGTCCAGGCGGCGGGCGTTGGCACCGGTGGCGATGATAACGGCATCGGCGGTGCGAGCAGGCGCGCTACCCTCGGCGTCGTTCCACTCAGTCCACATCTTGAAGGGCCGCTGAGACAGGTCCAGCTTCGAGATGGTCTCGGTGATGATCTCGGTGCCGAAACGCTCAGACTGTTTGCGCATGTTCTCCATCAGCTCGGCGCCACCCACGCCGCCGGGGAAACCGGGGAAGTTCTCGACATCGGTAGTAGTAGTAAGCTGGCCACCGGCAGCAGTGCCATTGGCGAGCATGCCCTCGTACAAGACGGGCTGGAGTTCAGCACGCGAGAGGTAGATGGCGGCAGTGTGGGCGCCGGGGCCGGAGCCGATAACTGAGAAGAAATTCCTGTTAGTACATGCTTCGGGCTCCGCATACAGGCCGCAATCTTCGTGGGTTCACATACTAACAACTTTGGAGTGCACCATTCTGGCGGTGTTTGTGCAATTGACGCGCGAGGGCGTCGATAGGGGCTGTGAGAGGACCGAAGCGGATGGGGGGCTTGTTGATGAAGAGTTGAGGCTGCGGCGGCAGTGAATCCGAGGGATCGGAGAGCGGACGGTAAACGGCGAAACGTGGAGGAAAACAGCTTGAAGGTATTTCGAGGAAGAAGGAGATTAAAAGAAGGGAACCGCTTTTTGGTTTTTAATCGGAGGGGTGGGCTGGTGGGGTCTGGATGATGAGATCAGAACTGTTTCTGCGTCCTTCCGCAAAACCAAAACCCATCAAATTAATCATTTGCCCGCGTCGAGGCCCCTCGCTTTCTAAGCACCCCTCACGTGACAGGGCCTCGCCCAAGCTGACGTAAGGCAGTCCGCGCATCACCTCACGATTTCACGGGTGTTTCCGCCTCCGAACGCTGGCATCGAGGCATGCTAGCGCCTTGATAAGAGTGGTAGTAGGATAAACATGCTAAGCAGGCGAGCTTGGGCGGGATGCTGGCCCTTGCGTGCGGGCGAAGGATGCCTTGTCGACGTGGTGACATATCAGTCTCGGGATCGGCTCGGCCGATTGGCTCCAGTGCCCATGTTGCCCGCGGGTTAGGGCTCGGCAAGTCTGGATGGAGTATACGCAGTATACGTATACACCCAGGCCGAGATGATTCTTAGTGGGATAGCTAGAGCCATCCTCATGGTCTCAATCTCTTTATTAAGCACAGCGACTGGATCGCCGATCTAGCATCGCCTATCTGTAAGATGCGTGCTCACCCCCACTCCTCTAGCCCACGGTCTCTTTCGTAAATCCTGAAGTTCGAGGTCTCTGATTACCAATTTTCGCGGACGGTCATAACGACAGATCCAGCAATCTCATTGTTGGAGTCTTTTCTATTTCTAATCTCGAAATATAGAATACACTAGATCACGGTTGATGACAGGCTACGTAATAGTGCCCAACCCCTCCCTCAAACACCTAAAGCTTCGCCTCCCGCAGCTCATTCAACTTTGCAGGCAAAAGCCTCCTCAGAATCTTACCAGTCGGTGTTTTGGGCAGACTCTGCAGATGGAAGACACCTCCTCTGAGCTTTTTGTAGCCTGCCAGCTGGTTGTCCATCCAAGCCCTGATCGCATCGAGGACATTCTGTTTTTCAGAACCCGATAGCTCCGCCGTCGCCGGTGAGAGACTTACATAGGCGAGGGGGAACCTCGGTCGCTTGGCTATCGTCATAGACCGCACATACTGCGGCGTCAATCACATCTGGATGACGCAGGAGCATATCCTCAAGCTCGGAGGGGGCAATTTGGAACCTGAAGAGGTGCGGAAGCGGTTAGCATGGCTTTCGGACAGTTGGGAGGGGAGATCTTCAACCCACCCCTTGTACTTGATCATCTAATTTGCAACAATTAGTTAAATGCCATGTAAACCCTATTTCAAGCTGTGAGAGAAGCCAATCATACCTCCTTGAGACGATCAGTAACCCAGAAGTTCTGGTTTTCGTCCATCTTCAGAATATCTCCTGTTCTGATCCACCCCTCTGAAAAGGTCTTTTGCGTTGCTTCACTGTCACCGACATAGCCCCTGCACTAACGGTCAATAATCTGGATGGGACGGTTTGAACAGGTAAGGCTTATTCGTACATCATGTTTATTGGGCCACGGATCCATAGTTCGCCCTCTTTGCCCAGAGAAACGTCCTTATTTGTTTTCGGGTCGACTAGGCGGGCCTCACTTTCCTGATGTTAGCAATTGAAAATCATATTTAGAAGCGGTCAATGGCACATACACCCCTGCGAAGAGCTTTCCAACGCATCCGAAAGCATGCTCCTCTTCATCTATCTGATGTATAACTCCTCCAGTACACTCAGTGAGTCCATATCCTTTTGTTCTAATATTAGCAAAATACCCTTGCTTTGGAGGTAGATGGTGTTCACCTTGGCAGATGCTGGTATGTGGAAGTCGCTTCTTGAGTAGAAGCTGCACTGCTTTCTGGGGGAAATATTAGCATCATGTTACGCAAATGGCAAGAACAGGGCTGTCAGTGAAAGTACCTTCAATGGGGCGGCTGAAATGACAATTCTCTCCAAAGAAGCCAGATCATACTTCTGAGCAACGGGTGATGTGGCGAGTAGAAGCGCCACTGGAGGAACAATATGCAGGTCTGTAACCTTCATTTCGCTCGACTTTTGACAGAACGTTTCCAAGTCAAAAGCTGGAAGCGCGGTGTACTGGGCTCCAGCCCACATTCCAGAGACCACCGCTATAGTTAGGCCGTATATATGGCAATCTGATGTTAAGACACGTTAGGGGGTTAATTTAGCCTACTTCACAAGGAGAGTAACCTACAAGGAGCAAAAAAGACCTCACGGACATTTGAGTTAACCCTGGTTGGCATGGAGACACGCATTGTTATGGTGTTCGTGATTAGGTTGTAATGAGAGAGTTGGACACCTTTCATCTTTCCAGTTGTTCCAGAGGAAAAGCAAATGGTGCTAGGAACATCTTTAGAGCTTCGACCCTGAAGGTCATAGGGCTTGATGCTCTCTGTAGGTCGTCTACCGATAATATCGTCCGGGAACTATAGGATCATGAGCGCTCAAATAAGCACATTTCCGAGAAAGAGTGCTACAGACCTGTGGCAGATTCTCCTTCTTGCAACGAACAGTCAAAATCTTGGTGTTCGTCATTGGCAGGGAAGCCAAAGCATCCTGGACTGTGCCAAGCTTCTCTTCAATAGTAGCAACATGCGTTGGCTTGGTGATCTTGAGAATATGCGAGATATCATCGCGAGTTGCCGCCGTATTCAAAGGTCTACAGGGATGATCAGCGGCTTTTCCCGACTCTCCAGAGTGCTGTACTCACGCGAAAATGGCACCTGCCCACCACGTCGCATGTGCGAGGAGAACAAAAGCATTCTTTATTTTAATTAGACTAGAAATCAGGGGCATTGTGAAGTAAGCCACTTACGGAGTTGTTGACCAATGCTAGTAATGTATCTCCTGGCTGAAGACCCAACTTTTTCTGCAAGCCCCATGCAGCACGGCCGGCTTGATCGCGGAGAGAGCCATACGTGATGGTGTCTTCGGAAAAGGTCTCAGTATGGACGATCTTGGATGCCTGAACCTCGTCTGGATTGTACTGTGTCATGAACTGTGAGACGGACAAGTCTGTCACATCATGAATTGGAATTACTGGTGACCTGTAAACAGCCATAGCGTGGAAAGTTAGAATGGCTAAGGGGATTTTTTGGCCGTTGCTGAACAGAACAGTGGTAAAGGTTGGATGAGATCTAATGAACTCATTTAAGTAGCCAAGAGCCCCTAAAAAGATCCATGCCAAGCGGCTTCTCAAATGGCCTTCGCTTTGCCGATAAGACTTCGTGGTCATGACTCTGTATGTACGATACACTCAGGTTACATGGAAGACCCCTGCTACTGTAACTGGACCCACCGTCCGTATTGTTCGTGCTGTTATTAGAGTCCCCTATTAGAATTGTATCGTGATGGACTGGCCTCCGTATCCATCGAATTTCAATCCAATTGAGAACATATAGCTAAGACATAAGAACTTTGACCTATTATATAGTGCCATTCCACTGCACAGTCGAACACCATCTAAAGCGGCCTGGGCCATCTTCGATTAGCCACCCGAATCATGCAGTAGCAATGACGGAGTATTCAGAGCAATAGTAGGAGGGAATGGCGAGTATCAAATATTTTGGGGGGGGGGGGGGGGGTTCGACAGGGAGAATACAATACACGTGGGCTTGAAGGGAGTCGAAACCCATGGCCCAACAGTGTGGTAGTCTACGTATGAGCTACGGAGTAGATGCATAATAGCAAGAAGCTAGTAACCATATCGTTATTGCAAGTCAAACATGCAGGCATTGTGACAGGGGCAAACCCCTGACAAGGTTATGATTGTCGTTGGCGTGGGTCCAAGGAAACCTGTCCAAACAAGGTTTCTTTATCAGAAGTAGAGGTCGGATGAGAGGTTCTATAGGATTATATGAATCGTAAGGAATCGCTTTGTTGTGCGAGTGACCCGTTCTTTTAATTTTCGGGTTCAATCCTAAAGAATATCAAAATTACATTACCGGCCCCCTACTGTAGCCCGAGTCGACTAGTAGAAACTAGAAAGTGTGGTGTGATTTGCAGGGGGTGAAGGACCCACGCAGTACGGAGTAGAAAATCTGGATGGACGGAAGGATCGTCTTGCTTTGCTCTATCGCTTCACGATTTTAATGAGAGTGCAGACAGTGGATGTACAAAGGGCACTTGGAACTGGCTATGTAAATCATTCGCTTGTCAAGTTTGATGATATGGAAGAACAGAAATTGGGCCCCGATAGGGAGGCGGCACGGGACGATAGGCTAACGGCTTACCACCACATTCAAGGCGGGCCCGGGATACTGGGGGGCCGAATGTGACAACTAAAGATACGCTACCACATCCCACCAATAACACGTTCTTAATTTGGCGCCATACGTATTTTCTGTTTGAACGTTCTTTGCCACCGGTAGCGACCTTCGGGCTATGGGAGCTAATAATATTAACAAATCCTTCGCTGAACTTTATCCGCAAAGCGACGTTTTGGGGGTTTAATTCCTTTTTACAGCGCAAATCCAATGAAGAAGAAGATCTTTTCTTCAAAAATTATGGACCTATCACATGAAGATACTGTCATTACATAGCTTGATTCTTAAGCCCCGTGGATCCCACGGGACAGTATCTAGGAACCCTTTTCCTTCAAACTTCATGAAACAGTTTGTGCGTTGTTCGGTTGAATCGATTCCCAGCATCGTTTCTTCACAGCCGCAGGCAGGATGCGATTGTTTCGAGTTGGAGCAACATTCTTAACCTGTGCTATCTCCCTGTTTGCTGAGTTGACATGTGCTGAGACACAGTCTCTCCCATCATGCGCTGTAAGATTCCGGATCGTCTCTCGGTGCCATATAATCCTGATGACATTTTCAGCTACTATGCCTTGAAGACCTCCTTCCCAATTCGGCCTGCGCCTCCACAAACCAAACATGTATCTGTACAAATGTTGAACTTAATGATGAGTTAACTAGCTGCGTTTCCGCAAACTGCACCATCAAAGAGAGCCTCAGTGCGTGAGAATCTCCTATATCAATTTGCATTTTGAATTCTAACTGATTTCATAGCTGCGGTTAATGTCACTGATACAACATGTGGAGTCCCAATTAGAGACCATACGTCCCTGAGTATCATAATACCAGCAGTTGGCCTATGCGTTGTGCTGTTTGTTGGTTTGAGGATATACACCCGCCTTGTGGTTATGAAACTGGAGATCGGATTGGATGATATAATGACTATCCTTCTCGGAGTAAGTTAAAACATCTTTTATTAAAAGATTGTTACTAAGTTTCTCAGTGTTGCATGGTGCCGGTTAACTCTGGCTCAATCCTGCGTAAGTGGCATCAATTCGTCTCTCTGCGAGACACCCATTAACAATCGCTTCAGTTGGAAAGGCCGGCCTAGGAAAGGATATGTGGACCCTAGAGTTCAGCCAAATCACTCGAATTCTCTATGTAAGAATGCCTAGCATCTACCCATGACTACAATCTAACCCCCATGGATAGCTTTTCTACATCCAAGAGCTCCTCTATATCACTTGCGTTTGTCTCACAAAAATCTGCTTCCTTCTCTTCTACCTCCGCATTTTTCCCTCCGATCGGATGCGCCGGGTCATCAAGGTTTCCGGCGTGGTGACAGCTTGCTACTACATAGCATACTTATTCGCCTTTGCGTTTCAATGCTCGCCCGTTAGCTACAACTGGAATGGCTGGGATGGTGAACATGAAGGAAGCTGCGTGGCGACTAATCCTTTGGTGGTTTCTGCCGCCATAGTGAACATCATCCTAGACGCCTGGGTTATTACTATGCCAATCCCTAAGGTACTGAAGCTCCAGGCTTCAATTACTACAAAGCTTCAGGTCGTACTCATGTTTTCTGTGGGCTTTTTGTGAGCTTGCCCCTTTTCCTCTTTTTTGTGGTTCGAGAATTCTAAAGACGCTGGGAACTAATCTTTTGTTGTTTTTATAGAATCACGGGTGTCAGCATCTATCGCACTATAATGCTCAAAATCTTCGCCACTAGCACGAATCCAACATGTATGTCCGCTCTTCATTTATTTTTCTATTTTCCAGATAACTAATAGTGACACTCGCGATAGGGGATAATGCCGCAGGCGGCTATTGGTCCGTGGTTGAAGTAGATGTTGGAGTTTTTTGCCTATGCATGCCAGCCATGCGGTCCCTGCTCAGTCGCCTCTTCCCAACGATATTTGGTTCAACAAAAGGGACCAGCAGTATGGGGCAGTCTAGCAGTCAGAAGAAAATTCGGAGTGCTGATATCGGCCCGAACACAAGTTTTGTGCAATTGATTGAGATGGATAACACTGATCATTTGAAAAGTCATCCAGATTCATAGCCTGTTATCTTTTGGCTTGAGGGGAATAAGGCGTCCTGTATCTTCTTTCTTAACATTATGTGCTAAAAATCCGCTATTTCTTTCATGGACTGGTTCCCTATATTCACTTGCACTTCATATACCATTTGAGGAAATCGGTAAATTATTTTATCTTGGTCCAAACAAAATATGATGCACACGATTTGAGCTATGTTCACTCTACCCGGTAATTTAATATTATAATTTTCACGTAAAGTTTAATTGGAGAATATCATACGTAGTGCCGGTTGGCTGCTGAGACTAAATTTGTCATCTTTGAGTCTATTGTGAATTTACATTGTCAATCGTCCGTTCCCGGTAGGGACATTAATGCCAATGACAAAACTGGTCTCATCACTGGCCGTGTAGACTGCAGCATGTGCGATCACATTCACGTCACCCATTCTACGCAGAAGAACCGTCTTTGCAAATCTTTCGCGTTCTGCTGGAGTGTGCGGAACACCAGCTTCCGATGGGGCGCTTCCATCTGGGTGTCTAGCCATAGCGAAATCTGAGGATATTTGCCCGTTCTGTTCACCGATTTATTGGCACACCGAAGCTCAATTATTACACAAACCAATGTTGAGACCTCACAAATCGTACCTCATTTCAACCCTTTTTCTGGGGTGGGCTTAATGGGTGAGTCATTGTAAGATACTGTACCGATCCAATACTTCTATGTTGCAGCTTCATAATTATAAATTTTGAAGGACAATCTTACTATTGTAATCTGTAATATATGAAACAAAATGATTCATAGTTAATCTTGTATCTAATTTATATCGATCCAATCTAATCCTATGCTAGCAGCTTCTTCCGAGGTCGGGGGGATGCCAGTCACATCGAAGACCAGCAAAGCATAAGGCGCTTGAACAAGTGCCGAAACCGGTATCCAGGTACCTGAGGTCATGGGTATGGAATTAAAAAACATTGAAATACCTGGCATATCCGCATCTTCTCGAACATCTTTCTGTACATCACACCATAAGCTGAATATCTTTATCTTACCGAATTCCAGTGAGTCTCCTTCTATTTACTTCTGACTCGGGGTCTAAACATCTATGGACTAATTAAATATTAATAATAAGGCTTCACTCCAAAGATGACTGACGATAATTCATTCAGAGTGAAGTTACGCAGCACTAAAGTGTTAGAGGGTCCATTTCCAGAAGTCAACTTTGAGACTTTCCCCGGAAACCCACACGATGCGTTTAAGCTGTGGTTCGATGAAGCGCTTGAAGCTGGAGTCAGAGAGCCCCACGCCATGACTGTTTCAACGGTTGACGATCAGGGCTGGCCAGATGCCCGCGTTCTTATTCTGAAGAATGTCGATGCTCGCGGCTGGCATTTTGCGATAAAAGCTGACAGCCCTAAAGGAAAACAGCTTGCAGCAAATAGCCATGCTGCGCTGACTTTCTATTGGCCCCAACTTGCTCGACAAGTGCGTTTACGTGGGAAAGCTATTGAACTTCCTGAAGCGGAGTGTGTTCAGGACTACAACAGCCGCCCCCTTGCATCAAAGATCAGCGCAATGGCCTCAAGACAGAGCGAAATCCTTTTGAATCAGGAGACTTTGAGACAAAGTGTTGTGGAGACTGAGGCTCACTTTTCAAAAGATCCGTCTCTGGGTGCGAAAAAGTGGAAAGTATATGCTGTTACCCCTGAGGCTGTCGAGTTCTGGCAAGGAGATGCTAGTCGGCTTCATAAAAGACTCCAATATGTCTATGATGCGACCGATAATAAGTGGCAGAAACATGGCCTTTGGCCGTGAGATCCTGTGAAATTTTCGAATATTCTTATACCAGTTAGGACAGGAATTTGCGTCATAATTGATAATTCTCAATGGTAGTACTACAGATGAAATTCAGAAACAATATGAAAAATCCAAATGGAAACAGTCGAAGCTCTCTCATATCCCCACAGTGATGGTTCTCACATTAATGCAATCCTTAGTTCCAGATATTGAGCCCTCTCGTCCGATGCCACTTTCTTTGATCTCTTCAAAAATATGCTCGCATGCGCTGACAAGACCGGTTCTAGCTCGTTCCATGCCATCGGAGAAGGAATTTTCGCATGAGGAGGAGTGCTGGCGGTCGGAGTAAACGTCGTAAAGAAATAGCGTCGGGTTTTCCTCCAATGCCAGGGGTTCGGCTATAGTTGAACGTATAGCAATGAGAATGGGTAAATCCCAGAGCGCCCAAAAAATAATCAAATTGAGCTTAATTCAATATACACTAGTATCTCTAAATCTGACCCAAGGAACCAATGTCAAACTCAGGTATCGGGTCATCAAAGGGAACCTGCTGATCCATGAACCCGTATAAAAGATCATCAGAGAAGGATTCATCCCACTCATTGACCAAAAATTGTGGGTCATTCCAAGAGTTCATCCCCGCTACCACTCCATCACAATTAAACTCGTTCTCTCGATTACTTTCGGTGATGCACGATGTTTCTTCTCCTGAGATAATACCAATAGGCTCAGCTTCTGGCTCCAGACGTACGCCGCGCGCTTCCATCAATTTGCGAATGATGCAGACCGTCCTCGAAACCGCCGGATTGGGAACCGCAAGCTCCTCGAGCCATCGAACACTGCGCTCCAGAATGCTTTTGTTTTCACTGGCAATTTCATTGGTAGTTGCCCCGTTATTTCGCACATGAATAGTACACGCTACATAAAGGCCGTAGCTGATGAGATATGGCGCTCCTCTCAGGGTATACAGGCAACGGTACGAGGAGACAATCAGAGTGATCCTCTCCGCAGCTTCTGAGCAGCGCTTCCAAGACACAGCGGGAGGCGAAGCAGATCTCAAGTGGCCGTCTGCAACCAGCGGACGATGGAGAAGAATGATTAATGCATTGTGGATAATGTGTAAACATAGGACGTTAGGGGCATGTCGGAATGTAGGCGACGCATCACGCTCTGGGCCGAGTCGCAGCCCCTCAGGCAGATTTATCTCCCACTGTCGAAGGAGGTCGTCGATACTGCGGAGACTGGACTGGGCACTTAAAACCGTAGCTCCAACCACATAAAACTCATCGATGATACGGGTCATGATTTTGGAAAGAAGGCACAACCGTTGAAAGCATGACACAGAGTATGTCGGAAACCGCATAGTATCCCCTGCTGATTCCGCCTTTTGGTCGTCGTACGGGGTCCAAAGCTCGTGCTCCTCCATGATATCATTCAGCTCCAGCGAGACATGTGCATCCCGCAGCTTAATGGCAAATGGTCTGCCCAGGTACAGGCTCTGGAGCTTATCGCACACAAAAGCACCCCAGAATATGCGCTTACGAACTTCAGATTCAATGATGTCGTTTTCTGCGCCTTTGCGGTCAATGTGAAGCCCGAGGTCGTAGACCATCCGCAACGCATACCCGGTAAGGAGCCAACCCTTTGTGGTCACTCCTCGAGCTACGAATGTCGATCCAAGTAGTAGCAGGCCCACAATGGTGGGGAGGCTTGGATGCAAAAGGAGGTTTTCGGTGCTCATAATCTCTTCGCAGCGGCGGAAAAAGCGAGGGCCGGACTCACGGACTTCAGGTCTTGTTGAGAATTTGCTGGCACATGCGAAGATGCTGTTCAAGAGGAATTTTGATCCAAATTCACCGTTTTCTAGGATCCCTCTAGTTATCTCGGGTCGATAAGTTAAAAGAAAAGTGTGATGCTGTCGATTCCAGTGGAGATCGAGAAGATGGTTTGCGAGGTCGATCGGCACGCCGTCTAGATCGGCAAGGGAAGCCATTCGATACTCAGATTGCCGGGTCAGGGCTGCGTTTGCGACCAAGGTATTTTGAATGTTCGCTTTCTTGGTGTTCTGAGGCGCCGTAGGTGAGTCTGTGATCATTTGCCATGCCGAAGATGGACCAAAGCTGTTGAGGTTCCCCGACTCGTCAACGGAGAAATAGGGCGACGTGTCGAGGATCGGCGGGTCAGGAACGACTTGAACAAACTCAGATGTATCTTCCTTGATTGGATACCTGTTTTGAGCATGAGGGGAGGTGCAACTAGACGTTGGAGGACTGAGTGCAGCACATGGTTCCTGGTTCTGACCTGGCCCGCTGGCCGAATGAAGCGCTATCCATAGGTCATCGGCAGTGGCAGCATTTTTCAATTGCCGGATCAGAGCAAGAAGCTTTCTATTCTCGTTTTGAAGGGCATTGACTGCTGCTTTGGTTGGTCTAGTACGTTATCATGTTAACTATGCGATTCGTGTAACACAACATCAGAACGTAGGTCCGGATCAGTGTATGCGGGATACCTCCTCACCTAGGGCTTGGTACTGCGCTTTTATAGACACAGCTTTTTTTGTGATTCAAGCACGTCTGACATGTTGGCTTCTTGCCATCACATCGAACTTTCCTCGAGCGACAGAACTCGCAGCTCCGGATGAGGCTCCTTGGTCTGGCTGATAGCTGCGGCTGCGGCATTGGAAGAAGAGAGATCAGCTGACAGAGGATTCGAGACTCGATAAAACTGACTACCTCTTTCACTTAAACATGAAATTGGTGTTTCTGCTCTAAATCTACACGGACCTTCGTGTTCCTGGAGAATTCGCGGGGGAAGTGGGACCTGGAGTTCCACCGATGGGGGTGGGGTGAGGTACTCGGCAATGGTTTCTGCTTTACCGAGATTGCTCTGGATCAGGAGGGAAATCAATCAATGAACAGATTGATTGGCAGCGCTAGGTAGTCTGTGAAAGCAGGTGCTTCAGTTGCAATCATAGGAGTGTCTGTTCGAGGTCTGTGGTCAACTTTAAACTGGCGATGGCGCTACGATAGTCCTAATTTTCTTGTAATTGTACTCTGACAGCAAGCTACAATATCATATCCAGGCAAAATATACAGGGTACATAATGATAAAAATCCAAGTGTACGATGTGATGATTATGATTATTGCGCAGTACATAAAACATGAGCGCCGAATGAAGATAATGCCACAAAACCTTAAATCAAGCGACAATTTAGGCGGCGGAAACAATATTTTTGAAAATTCAAAAGCAGAGGCCAAAAAAAGAAGTAAGGAGGACCGAGAGATAGGAGTGCGATGCTCAAATGATGGGTTGGTTGACCATCCATGTAATAATTCTATGCTATTGTACGTCACACATAACCCGGTTGGTGGGAATATTGATTCAAGAAAGAGACAAAACTGGAGAATCGGCGATGTGCAACGAGGGAAGTAAAAGAACGCACGAGGCGGACCCTGGCGCCGGAGAGTATGAGATAGATAAAAAGTTCCGGTTCGTCGGTAGAGAGAACAGCAACAGGCGAAAGAGTAGGAAGGAAGGGCAGAAGAAGCACACAGGTACAGACGGATTAAGGAGAATCTATTGAAGGGACTCCCTCACGCAGTCAAGGCCGCTCTCATGGTCCGAACTCCCCGTTGATGCCGGAGGGTATCGGAGCGCTAAGACCAAATGAGTTCCTTAAATTTTTGGTGTATTTAAAGGCCACCGCACATAGTCTCAACGATGATACCAGTGATCTGGTAAGGATCAGCGTTGGACGCAGGGCGGCGGTCCTCGAAGTAACCCTTGCCATCCTTGGCGACCTGGCGAGGAATACGGACAGAGCCACCACGGTCGGCGACACCATATGAGAACTTCTCGATGTTACCGGTCTCGTGGCGGCCAGTAAGACGCTCCTCGTTACCTTCACCATAGACGGCGATGTGCTCGACGTGGCGGGCCTCGAACTTCTTCATGGCGGCCTCAATGACCTTCATACCACCATCGGCACGAGTGGCGGCAGTGGAGACGTTGGAGTGAAGACCGGCACCGTTCCAATCACCCTTGATGGGCTTGGGCTCGAAGGAAATGCGAACGCCGAACTCTTCAGCGACGCGGTGAAGGATGAAGCGAGACATCCAGAGGTGGTCACCCACTGTACAGGGAAAAACGTTAGGGCTCAAAATCCACGGTATGGAGTCCATGGGACGCGTAACAAGGGGCTCTGTTTGGGAGCGACGCGGGAGGAAAACTTACTGTCAATACCGGGGCAGGGGCCAACCTGGTACTCCCACTGGGAGGGCATGACCTCGGCGTTGATACCGGAGATGTTGATACCAGCATACAAGCAGGCGCGGTAGTGAGCCTCGACGATGTCACGGCAGTAGACCTTGCCGGAACCGACACCGCAGTAGTAAGGACCCTGGGCACCGGGGAAACCACCACGGGGCCAGCCGTAGGGCCAGCCGTCAGTGCCGAGAAGAGTGTACTCCTGCTCGAGACCGAACCAGAAGTCCTCCTTGGCGTGGGTCTCCATCAGGCGGGCGGCATCGTGACGGAAGTTGAACTTGTTGGGGCTTCCATCGGAATCCCAGGTTTCGCAGAGAACGAGGATGTTGTCACCCTGGCGGAAGGGGTCGGGGAAGATCGCGACGGGGCGGAGGTAGACATCGGAGTTGTCACCGGGGGCTTGGCCAGTACTTGAGCCATCGAAGTTCCATTCGGGAAGCTCATCAACCGACTTGACGGGCTTCGAGAGAGTCTATGACCAACGGACAAAAGGTGTTAGTGATCGTGTTTCAAAGGTTTCGTACCCCCCACTCTCCACTCAACAAGCCCAACACGGTCCAACGGCGGGAAGGCGAGCCCCTCCTCACGTGACACGGATGGTTGCAGGCCGCGTGTTTTTAGCGCCTCCGATCGTGTGGAGGGGGGAAAATTCCCCGTGCGCAGGGCTTATCGATGTGGGATCAAAGATAAGCAGGCGCGCCAACCACCACGCGGGAGAGAAGGCGACGCTTTCCCGCTTTCCCGCCGCCCACCGGAGAACGGAGAGACACCACACGAGATCGAGGAAAGAGGGGGAGCGAATGTATGAGAAAGAGAGAGCAGTGGCATACCTTGGTCTTGGAACGAGTGCCACCAACGGCATCAATCCAGACGTACTCGGCCTGCACGCGACCGCGCTGGTCCAGAGACATGTACTTCATGAGCTGTCCACCCCCATGGCAAGTCAGTATGTGTATTTCCTCTCTGGCTCAAGGGCCATTGTGGAAATCCAAAGCATCGAGAATCAAACGCACATTCTCCGTGTTGGAGACGACAGTTGAATCGGCAGCCTGTAGCAAGCAGAGTGGTTAGCAATGTGGGATTTGGTGGTTGCCCGGGCCGGCATGAGTCACCCGGGTCTGGAGAGAGAGAGCAGTAACGTACCATAATGAGTGATTATGGGGATGTGTGGTTTAAAAACAGGAATCGGCTTGCAGGCAAGCTGAAGGAGTTTGACAAGAGTGAAAGAAGAGAGTAAACAATGAAGCAGATTCCCGAAGGAAAGGAAAGCACAGAATGGATGGGAAATCCCAAGAGAGGGGAGGAGGGTGAGTTTTTGAAGGTGGGGGGGGGGAAGAGAGGAAGATAAAGATTTAAATTTAGTCACGAGCGAGTCACGGGCAGAAAATGAGTCTTTTTTGGAAGGGGAATTTTTCTTTTTTGGATTTTTCTGGGTTTGGTTTTTTTGGTTTTTTTTTGGTTTTGGGGAGGGGGTCTTGCTGGGTCTTTGGGTCTTTGGGCCTTTTGCGCCTTTTTGGGAGGGGAGGCAGGGCCAACCAACAGGCCCAGGAGGCCCCGAACTGCCCAAAAGTGGGCTCGCAAGGGCAGAATAAGGGAAGGCGCGGATCCGCCACTCCACAGCCTCTCCGTCACTGTATTACCGTCACCCCAGCAAGCCAGATACCATCCCCATACACGCACTGTCATCGCTGTTATTCACTGTCTTTACTGTACTTGCTGTACTCTCAATATTCACTGCACTCGGGAGCCTCGTAGTCAGTGTTCGCACTGTATCGAGTCCTGCTTTTCCCTCCACAACCCTGACAGATCGACTTGCCCGGCCACATTCTTTCCGTCCCGAAACCGGGGAAACGAAAAATCGCTCAAAGCACATCATTCTTTTTCCCTTTCCTTATTCTTTTTTTTTGGAGGGCTTCTCCACTTTGATGTTCCTACTACAGTAATTCTAGTAATTCTGGAATTCAGATTCTTCATTGCTTTTTTTCCCTGCTCGAAATTTATATCTCTCATATTGAAACAATCGAACAATTGATCACGCATACCCCCCCATCCCCTTCCATTCATCCCCCAATCGGTCATCCCCCAATCCTCTTTCCTTGACCGGGCTCTATATACCAATTTTTTATACTTTATAGACCTCCCGACCAACGCGAGACAAGCGCGGGTCTCGTCCACCAGCCGAGATGTCGTCCTCGCCACCTCAGCAACTTGCCCACTCCCCGTGTCATCATCGTCGCATCATACAATGGCCGACGCCGGTTGTCGCCGAGATCTCACGCTACTCCTGACAATCCTTGCCCCGACTGATCGTACACTCGTCGACTGCAGTCTGACTCGAGCTGGGCTTGGGATTGGGTCTAGGTCGCTCCTGGCCAGTGTCCCATGCTCGCCCAATCCCATTGGATCACCCCCCGTCTCGCCTCGGCCGTCGCATTCTGAATCTTTCGTGGGGTCTTCCCGATCCGCCTCAGCATTTCCGCCCTCGCCGCCGTGATCCTCCGTCTCGGGGGGGGGGGGGGGAACTCAATCTCGACATGCTCCTGGATATCGGAATTCTCGTACCGCTACGTTTCCCTCTCGTACAATTTCAATACCGTAGACTGTCGAACGGGGACCTCGTCGACCGCCACCCGCCCTCGACTCCTCGACTGTTGATTCTCCGTCCATGCTGGCTTGCTTTTTTTGTGATAGCCGTAGCGGTTGGGCCCAATCACCGTTCAGCCCATGTCATAGGGCCCAGTAATATGATCAATCCCACTGCTCCCGTTGGGCCGATAACACCTTCAAATTAACACATATCAATTGGATGCGAACTTCAACGCTTCGACCTCCTTCAGTCGATCTAGTTTACCATCCTATCCTTCCCCCACCCCCCTTCGCCCCAAACCCCACGTTCGCTATCGTGGTTATCGAGGATCGATTAGCCCAGAGCGGGCAAAGTCCGGGGGGCGGCGTTCTACCCGACGGCGGAGACCGGAATAAAGGACATTGTGACATCTGAAAGGGATCGCTGTCCGCGGGCCGACGCCCTCTCCTTCGTCGAACGGATATTCTGGATAATCTCTGCCTGCGCCGTCTGTATCGTGTCCGCGTCCGCGGCCCTGTCGAGATAGTCTGCCCAAATGCATTGCTAATCCTTCTTACCAACCGCTTAGGATTCCCCCTAGTCTCGACGCGCATATCAGCTGCATGGCCAGGGAGAAAAGATAGATTACTGACAGCGCCATTCTGTAAGGAGCACGGAGTCTATAGTCTATAGTAATCCACAATCCCGTCCACTGTATCGACTGTTCTAGATCTGCAGATGATCAATTCTCCTTTCTCTCTGTCTTTCATTATTATTGTTGTTTTATTCTATTTTTTTTCTACCGGAGTATATCAAAAATCAAAAATTAAAATAAACCATACTCATCTTCTCCCACGCATGATTTTTTTTTGTCGAGGTTCCCGCGCGTCTCGTCCCCTGTACTCCTGACTCTTGACCGACTTTCCTCCATTGGAAACCCTATCTCCCCTCGGACAATAAATGCGATCGCACACCTGACAACTCCCAGTACCTGGACCACCCTGCCCCCCACCATCGTGTCCCCTGTCGACAAGCCATGGCGCAATTCGTTATCAGCGTGTTTTCCTTCCCTCCGCGGCGCTTTTGCCGCGTGGTCACCCTGCACGGCTGATAGGATATCTCTCGCCAGGGTGGCCTGGCCTTATCGGCAGTGAGGCATTTCGTCCACATCGGTGCGAGGGGTCCTAAGAGTGGGCTCGGCTCTATGTACCTCGTACCTGCATCCTCCATGGTGTCCCGATTCGATTCCTAAAGTAGTAAGGAGGGGTATATAACACCAAGCGGAGAGCACCAAAATGGTGTAGATAGCATGGGTACATTAGGGACCCAGGCAATCTGACTGCCTTTATCGTAACTAGTATCCTCTCATGGTCATGGTCACGAGTGCTCGTAGATAGCTATTCATAGTAACGAACAGGTTTCTATCGAATCCCCTCGTGGGTATAGTTCGCCAGTCCACGACTACGATTAACTGATAGAGATACTGTAGACTAGACTCGGTCCTAGGACATGTATCAAACCCTTGTAATCACCGCGCCTCGGCCTGACCGGTATACATGTATGGTAATGCCAAGGTGTAACGATACACGAGGGCCCGAACTGGAGACGAAAGGGGGTCCCCCAGCCACCGCCGGGACCGCGATCGATCAGTCACAGGCCGACGCGGGTGGAGCGTGGCAAAACGTTCTCGAAACCTCCGCCGAGACACCAATCAGGCCCGCCGAGCCCCAGTCAACCCGCTGGAACCGCCCCCGACACCGGCCATGGGTTTTCCCTTTTCCTGTGTCCTTGCCCGTAATCGTAGGTTTTGGCCTCGTTTCTCGTTTGGACTCGGCTATGTAACGCGCACCGTGGCCGCGGCCGCTGAAACGAGTAACATTCTAGGGTTTAGGGTCCGGGTGTGTGTTTTTTATTTCTCTTTTTTTTTTCTGATAGGGGGGAAGGGGGGAGGGGAAGAGGCCTGTTTTTCTATGCTGGGGAAAATATCACCATCACGAAAAGGTCGATGCGAGGAAAGACTCCGGGGAACAGGGATTCTCCAGGAATTCGGCTCTCCGACCAAAAAGTGGCGAACGAGAGATCCTTCCCCGGCTTTTCTCGAGCAAATCGTCAAGGTGCCCGCGAAAAAGAAAGGTCGGGGGTTTTAGGAACTGGACGTGGCTGATGGACCAAGTACCAAGTCATGCCCTAAGACTCGGGATCTTCCCAGCCCTAACGAGCACATCAAAACCAGGGACTGCGTCGGTATTCAAAACTAGTACGCCATCTGTTTCTAAAGTCTGTCGTTTAGAATAGTATAAACATAGCATAGCGGTTCGCAACCTCGTGACTCGGCCTCGTACAACCACTGCAGGCGAACCGAAACCTCAACGCCTCTCGGCAACAGCCTGTTTCTCCGACAGTCACACCGGCGTGACGCGCGGTGGCTATTTTCTGCGTGGATAAGAATAGCAGCCACTGAGACAGCATTACTCGGGGCGGCGAAGGGCGGGGCTGTTAGTCATCGGTTTCAGGAGGAAACTGCACCAGGCAGCTGAAACGGGCTTGTATAGCAGGGCTGGATCATATCGAACAAAAACCACAGTCCGCCATACAGCAGAGTTAGTCCAACTGATTCGTTGAAAGGGGGGTTGTCTAGCTTTGTACGGCTGCACGCCACAGCATCGAAACAAAATCCTCCCCAAGTCTCTCTCGCTTGACGGTCCGATCAAACCAGAAGCAGTCGAATTGCCATTATTCAACGAAGATCGACTGGCTTATCGATCGATCCTCATTGGCCACCAGCCCGGCTGACACACGCCGCTGACTGAGGCTTCTGTGACCGGGTGATAGTTCTGGTCATTACTACATGGGTTCTAGGGCTCGGATCAGCCAGAGACTCCATAGATACTCCATCATGACTCCATCTTGGGCGCGATTACTCCTCTACCAGTCGCCGGACCCCTGCAAGCGGGAATAATAGTAATACCAATCGCATATCCAGGAGGCTGTCAATGTGTCTGTATACGAGGCATTTCCTCGACAACCAACACCGCTCCACAAAGCCCCTCTTGCCCCTCCTTCAGGAATCTGGGAAGTAAAAAAAGAGGGGCGGCGCGTTCCCTACGATAACCCAACGAATGAAACCAGGTTATTCAACAGGAACGCGTTCATTATGTCATATCGGGTCTGCCTCTTTCAATAGCTTCAACCAGGTCCGCGACTGGATCCTGATAGTGCCTCGTCCTCACCCAGTTCGTAAATTGGGCTCTGTCGTCTGGGCCGCTAGGGCTACTGAGGGCGAGAAATCGCGCGGAGTCTCCTGCGTCCCGTTGCTTCTGTTTTCTGTTTCTTTTTTGCCTTGTTTTCCTCGGACGGCGGGTGTGCTTTTTCGCTTTTTTTTTTTTCTTCTTTTCTTTTTAAATCGCCTGGGCGGGTACGTGGCGCTAGGAATGGGCTCGTATCGTATACTTCCGATCAGGGTATATACCTATACAACCCGACGCTGGTATTCACGGATCGATGAGCCTGCAATCCTGCTCTTCTGGGACAGTGACAAGGGCACGACGTAACGGCGCAGGTGCTGTGACCTACAGACCGGTCTGTAGGTCAAGAGGTATTGTCACTCTGCAATACATACAGCAGAATACAGATTCTGCTCAGTGGGTCGTGGTACTTGGAGAACGAATCAAATAGTAATATTGCAGTCTGGATGGATGCTAAGGCGGAAATCAATCTGACTGGTTGAAAGCCAGAAATACAAAAGCGCTCAGGTCACATGTCAACCTGTCCCGTAATTGTAAAACGCCATAATTTCTGAGTCAGCAGGAAAATCCGTCACAGGTGGGGTCCCGAACCGCGCTGCCTTTTCGAAGGGTATTTGAGGCTTCAAATGATGCCAGCAGAAAAGGCCCGATGAGAAACATCCTCATGTTTCTCCACCTGTAGGATGAAAAAGATAATATAATAATACGAATGCAATTCCGCTGAACTTGGTCCGCAATTCCTGATTCCCTTCTTTTTCCCTAACCTCCTCGAGTCTTTCCCATTCCCTCAGGATCCTCCGTCAATCTGGCCTATGTTCGCGTCCTTCTCATTATTCGGCATCTTCAGCTTCCTCTCTCCCCCAGCTGGTAAGGTTGTGGACAGTCTCCCCTTGTCTTTCGCACTCGTCGACGATCCTTCTGCAGATGGAGCTGTCACTCTCGGTTTCTTCTTCCTGGGCTTGCGGACAGCATCTGTATCGGTGTCTTCGGACAATTCTTCTGGAGGCACTTTATCCTGCCCCGCAGTCTCTCGCATTTTGTTGAGATCTTCCAAGGTCCTATGGTACAGGTTGACAGCAACATCCCTCCGAGATCTGATGCGCTCCATTTTTGCGGTCCGGTCGCGATTCATTTTGACGAACGCTTCCTGATCTTGGATACGCTGTTTCGCCACATCCGTCATTTCACTGATCAATTGAGCACCTTTCTTCAACTTCGAGCCGGACGTGGCTCGCATTGACTTCATCTCATCCAGGATCGAAATAACCGAGTCCAATTTGCCTTTCTCAGAGCTTTGGCCTTGCTCTTTCGCACATTTAGTGAATTTGCCTTCGGCATCATGGCTGTCCTTCCTTGACTTCGGCTGTCTCTTCCGAATTTCCCCTCTCTTATTGAACAGGTGCTCCCTTGTCGCGATTTCCTTGGTCACCTCCCAATTCCGGCAGTTGGACTTTTGTATGATTGGAGGGAACATTGGCACTTCATTACCATCCTGCATCCTAGTTGAGTTCAGTAGGGGCTGGTATGCCTTCTTCAGATAGCCTTCCTGTGTCCAATGCTGTGAGAACTGTTTTCGGATTCGAGCAGTGAATGGGATCAACTCAAGGATTTGCTTGTCTGTTAATTTGAGCCCTCTTTTCCCCGGGGGGGACAGATTTCTCAAGTTTTCAGGTAGATCATTCTCGCCTTTCCCCTCCATTCGCTTATACCCTCCTTTCTTTGCAGGCGATGCAGCAATCTTTTCGACTGTTGATGTCTCGGGAGTAGCATTCTCCTTTGGAGTTTTGTCGGCAGGGACTTCCATGCCCCCACTACTTTGAGTATTCTTCGCATAGTCGGGTATCTTTTCCGCCACACCATCCACCTGCCCCGGCTTTTGCAGACACTCGGTAGGGGGTACATTCGGGGAGAAGACGTTGCTCCGGAGGGTAAGGAGATTTTGTAACGCATGCGACCCGAATCTCTCAGAAGCCTTATGTATATCTGCTGTTCCAGGTTCCCGCTCAGGATTCAGACACGTCATGATCATATAATGGTCTTCGCCGTCCATCATTTGCCATCCCGCTGCCTTCATGCTGTTGTGGCTTTCCCATGGAAGATTCAAATCTGTGACAATGAAAGCCTTCAGCGTCGAATGGAACCAGGTATCCAGGATCTGGTCATAATTTATCATGACTGGCCGAGTATCAACTTCCTCACAGTCGAAGGTCGATTCTCTCACTTCTGAGTTTGAAGAGAACCTGTTTTCCCCCTCTATGGTCGGAGATGTCGAGGTATCTTTTGCAGAATCCATTATCAGTGAAATATCACGTTGTGAGGTGATGTGTAGTTGTAATCGTGAAGTGAAAGGAAACAGGATTGATACTGTCACTTGTGTGAAGAAGGAAGTGGTCAAGATGTAATCAACGGCTCGCTCACTGCAAGTCGAAAATCTGAGAGATACGACGAGCTGGCAGCTGCGCCTGAGACTTTCGTCAATAAGACCTGATTCAGGGAGTTGCAAAGGGAAGAAATGTCACAGTGGGAAGTGAAATGTCATAAGGATATAATTGAAAGGATGGTTTCAGTAATCGTGAAGGTAAACACGAGAAAGGGTAAACATGAAATTTGTTCGCAGAATATTGCTGAAGCACATAAGTGGCAAGTCAATGGCCCAGCTTATCAGCGGCGAGCCAGCTCACGGTCGAGAGCTTCCTGGCAGAATCGCCTATGATGGCTTGTCCATTCCGCTAGCTCCTGTGCTTCTCTCTGGACATTTTCCGTCCTTGGCACGAAGAGTTTCAAATGGTCAATATGATATTTCCCTATTCGCAAGTCCGTGGTCACATCATTCAAGATGACGGATCGTTGGCCCCCGAGGACTCTTGCAACACGGTATGGCCCATCCCATCGGATTTCGAGCTTGCGACCCTTGATTTGGTCGAGCATCACCCGACGCAAGAGAACCAAGTCGTCAACCCGGAAATATCGTCTATTGCCCTCTTCCTGACCCTTCTCATGGCGCTGTTCGAGCATTTTCTTGATCTTCGCTCGGGTAGCATGGAGGGTCTCAGAATGAATATCCATTGCTTGATGGAGGTCCTGTGGAACAGGGTCACCCCGTTCCGTAATGTCCGACTCTAGGGCTTGACGCAACAAATCGTTCTCTGTATGACGTTGTCCAAAACAATGCGGATTGAACCCGAGCAGTATCTCAGCGGGACTGTACCCATAAACGCCGGATTTCCTTGTGTTGATAGCCTGAGCAGCTTGTCCCACAAACTCATCCCATTTCCTGATGATTTGGACATCTCCAGCTGATTCTGCCCTCATGATATTCAGCATCATCTTGACGAGACGCTCAGCCATTCCGACACTCCATGGAGCCCGGACCGGTGCAGGGATATGCTTCACCCCAAACTGCCCAAGCTGGCCCGCAAATTGAAATCCAGTAAAATGGTCACCATTGTCGGAATAAATGATTGCTGGCCACCCCAAGAAACTTGCCACATGATCACACATGAAGTGCCATGTCGTTATTGCTTTGGCTTCCATCGTTGGCATTGCGATCGTGTACCGACTCATGTATTCCCCTCCGATGAGAATATATTTGAAACCATTGTCTGAGACTGGTGTGAACGGTCCTAGGTAATCGATGAAGAATAATTGCATGGGTTCCGATATTGCGATTGCATGGGGTCGTTCTGCCGGAAGGTTCGGGCCAATGAGTTGGCAACTGTGACAACTCCGGCAGTAAGCTCGAATATCCTCATACCTCGTCGGCCAAAAATATTTGCCCACAGCTCGGCCCAGTGTGATTCGGGTTGCAAAATGCCCACAGATATCATGTAGTTCTTGTAAAACATTTCGGAGTTCCCACTTTTGAACACAACGCGCATATTGGCCTCGACGCTCATGGTACATAAGGATGCCCACGCCATCGAGACAAACAAGATGATATTTTGCAACCTGGTCCGTATCCCCTCGCAGGAGTTTGTCCACAACTTCTCCCCACCATTCATCTTCCTCATATCTGCGGAAGAGGCCACGATCCATCTCTTGCAGGACAGGGAAGGCTTTCCACTGAAGCTCCAGGGAATTCTCCGGTCGCATTCTGAGGGTCAGAGCTGGTAAGGAAAATGGGTCCTCATCTCCAGTATCGGGTGCTCTCCAGGTTGGCAGCCGAGACAAACCATCCGCTACCACTTGGGTTGATCCCTTGACATGCTGAATATCCAGGTCATACTCCTGGATTCTCATAAGCCACCTCGCCACTCGGCCAGTCGCATCTGAAGTAGATCCAAACACGGTTTTCAGCGCCAAATGATCGGTGTACAAGATCACCGGATGCTCAACTCCTTGAACTAACCACCGACATTCTTCCAAGCACTTGAGGACTGCCAGGGCTTCTTTCTCTGTCGTATGATAACGAGTCTCTGGATCTGTAAGAGCGTAGGACATATACATGACTGTCTGTTCCTTTGAAGATGTCTCCCGCGATGCTCGGGTTCCGACAGGAACGTCAGCGATTTGGAACAACACGCCGCCCAAGCCTTGTCCTGATGCATCCGTGGCAAGGTGATATTGGATCGTTGGATCGCCTCCCGTGAGTTTCACTCGAGCAATATGGTACTTGATACGCTGAAATGCCCGCTCTTGGTCTCTGCCCCATTGGAAGTCAATCACTCTCCGGTTTTGACCCTTTCCCACAGATATGACTGCACTCTTCAGAATCCGAACAAGGTCCGTACGGCCGGGGATGTATGTGCGAAGGAATGGAAGCACATAAATAAACCGCATCAACTCGGGCTCGTTTACGGGCCTGGTCCAGTTCGCAATTGCCGCAATTTTATCCGCAGATGGTCGAATTCCAGTAATTGAACACTCATGGCCAAGAATCTTGGTCCGGTCAACGAAAAATGCCGTCTTGCGCGGATTCAATGTCAATTTCGCCCAGGCAAGTCGAGGAAAATATCGCTGGTGCAGAAAATTGATCATGGCCCGTAAGGACGTCGATGCACCCAGATCATCATCTTGAAACGAAGCAAATCCATCGTCCCCATCTTCCAGCCGTGGTTCAGATCCAGGTTCGGGAATTGGCCCAGTCACAATATCTTTGAGTCTCGCATATGTGCCCGGTGCCCCAGTCAAACCTTGACCCATTCTCAAATAACAGTATTGACCGTACATGCAATTGAAAGCAGTCTTATAGGCATGCTCCCTGGCAAGAGGCACCGCCCAGTATCCATTGGCCGCATCTGCCTTGAAAAAGACCTTCCACTTCCGCAATCCTGCCATATTGATGATGGGTTCAATTCTTTTCATTGGGTAGTTGAACTTCACAGTTGCTTGGTTGAGTTGAATATATTGGTGGACCATCCTTAGACTTGGCCGAGATCCTATGACATAGTCACTCTTCCTCACAAACTTGGTTTTGCATGACCATGATGACGTGCACCGCTCAATAATGCCTGCTTCGGCCAACTTAGGAAGGTTTTCATGCTGCCATGCTATCTCCTCAGGTGTGTATCGATACAGACGAGGGGGTCGCGGGACAGTTTCAGGATAAGTCGGAATTCTGTGGACCACAAAGTTTGTTGGTGGCATATCTCGCACATCAGTGACGAACAGGTCCCTCCAGGTATAGAGAACCCGGACCGCAAGTCCCCACTCTTCCATTTCTTCAGTCAGCAAATTCCCTACTAACTGCCGATTCCCTTCAAGCCATTTTCGTGCAGCAATGTAGTCAGGAGAAATTGCCCGCATATGATTCCTCGGCCGGTCTTCAGTCGGGAATCCCAATAGTCCATGATCTTGGACTTCTTTCTCAACAATATCCTCTCCACCTTTATGGATAGTGGCGGTCAACTTGGTCCGTAAATATGGGTTATTATCGAATGTCAGAAAGAGGTTGTATAATGATGACGTCTGCATTGTCGGTGATATTAATCTTGGAGATAATGATGGGTGATCTCGCCTTCGCGGCTTGTCACACGGATATCCTGATACTGAGTTTTCTTTTTCCTCGAGATAATATTGTTGGTTCATCATCGAGTCGCATGTTCCCCCCAGCTTGCCATCTCCTTTTGCTCCCGTTGGGACTGGGGGTCCCGGAGCCTTCTTCCTCAGTTTCCCGACATCCCTTCTTGTGACTCTGCAGATAGAGTCTCATCCGAAATGGGGGAGACTGTACCGATGAAATTGCTTCCATCCTCATCAGTATCAAAGTCCATTCCCTTGAATAAGTATTCATCCTCATCCGTTCTGACGGCACAGGATTGTGGTCTGCCGGTATGAGAGCCTCTCATCTTTACTGCACTGTTCATTTCTTCGGGATCTTCCACGGGGTCGACTTTTGTCCAAATGGGTTTCGGCATTTCCTTCTTCTGTGCCATGTCTGGGCGAACATCCCTGGACCGTAACACCTCGGTTCGGATTCCATCATCATTGATCAGACTGTAGCGACCATCGAGATAGGTGCCAACCATTCCCACACCTTGCATCCATCGCCGTCCAAGGATCATGTGATAGTTTGTATCTCCTGGTGCAACCAGGGCCATAACAACTCGATGAGCTCCTGCCACTGCCACCTGTACCCATACCAGTGCGTGGATATGGGAAATACTCCCATCAGCCATTTCGATTGCACCGTTATGGACCGGGATCTGTGAGACTCCCAAGGTCTTAACGACTTTGCTTGAAATGAGGTTTGCTGAAGCGCCTCCATCAATCAGACATGATTTCAATTTGCTCATCCTGAGCTTGCTATCCTCGCAGCGGGCCAGAATGACAGCCTGCGCAAAGAATAGCCGGGAGGCTCGCATATCAAGGTTCTCAGTCTTAAGCTTCTTTTCTTCGACTGGCAAATGCACGTCTGTTGAAGCCACTCTCTGTAGAATGCGAGTCGGCATCATAGCTCCGCCTACAGCATTAATCGGGACCGTAACCATAGGTTCTTTTCCCTTGGAGGAATGTCCGCCATGCTCAGCTTCCCAGGGTTGAAGGCTTTCCACCACTCTTTCACGAACATACGGAGAGACATCGCAGAGCTGAGCAAAAGACAATGTCACCTTGACTTGATTGACCAGATCTTTCACATTTATACGGGGTCCAATCAGGCCTTGGATCAGTCCATGAGGCTGGTCGTCTTCATCCGTGGGTCTAGCTTTTCGTCGAAACATCGACGGTCCAGGCTGCGCTCCCCTGTCTCTGTCTGATTCATTTGGTGCCGGGTCATCTTCGCCCCGCATTCTCTTGTGTCCCGCTGCATAAAGCTGGTCCATTTGGCTTCGAACCGCCCGCATTTCGTCTGTCATTTCCACAGTGTAAACACTTTGAGTAGCGCCTCCCCACTCGTCAATTCCGACAGTATTCATAGGGGGATAGGTATCTGATTGCCCAGTTTCTGTTGACAGCGGAAGATCAGTAGAAAAATAACTGATGTAATGTCCTTGCGGACCATCTTCAGGCTCTAAAGCTGCGGCTGCTGTAGGGATTTCAGTGACACGCTCTCCTCCCAGCGTTTGGGACAATGGAGGATCCCTCATCCGCTGTTCCCGAGTCGGATTTTGACGACCCCATGCCGCGTTCCGAATTCGGTTTTGCTCTTCAAGAGGTAACGGTGTCTGTGTGCATGCCGATGACCGATGGCCTTCCTTGCCACAGCGGAAACAGATTAGATTGCGCTCTGGTCCCGGCAGAGCTTGGCGGCTACCAGTCGGTGCTCCATCGCGCCGATCCTGGTCCATAGTACGGTCGCGTGCTGTTCTCTGCGTTGGCGGAGTCGATGTCACGCTAATGCGTGCACCTTTGTCGAAGCCATCAGCAATTCTCATGAGCGCCCTCGTAATCTTTTCCGTATCCGTTTCCTGGTCGGGTTGCTCAGGAATCCCCTCATGCAGGAGTGATCTGGCTTTAGTAACCATTTCGTCAAGGGAAAATCGATGGCTTGCGCCCCTATCTTGTATGAAGCTGCGCATAATCATCAAAACATTTTGGTTGTTTAACCCCTCAACCCAAGACAAGGCCAGCCGCTCGCCGTCTTCAACTGGTACCTCAGCTCGCAACCTGTATGCTTCATCAACATACTCCCGAAATGATCGAGTTCCCTGCTTCAATGATGCTAATTTTCTTATTGGCGCCAATCGGTCTTGCTGCACCTGGACCCATGGAAATTGGCGGTTCATTTCTTGGGACAATTTGACAAAATCTTTCTGAACTTCAATTGGCAGTGTCGCTGCAAATCGTCGTGCGATTCCCCGTAGGCCGGTTCGCAAAGATGTGGCACGGGCCAGATTCAATTCCTCAGCATTCAGCCCCCTGCCCATCCAATGCATAGTGCAATCCGTTTCGTAGAGTTCGAAAGACTCTCCCACTTCTCCCGAAAACGTTGGTGCACTTGACGACGACATAATAGCAAGGTGAATTGGCTTTTGAAAACCAGATAACGATTCAGTTGGCGATGAATGAGTGAAATTTGATGGAGTTGTAGGAAGAGAAGATGTAGAAGGTTGTTGAAACGGGATATTTTCTTTCACGTTCTTCGAACCACTCTTTTTCGCGGAATTCTTGCAGGAAAATCGATCCTGACCCGTAAGGGTGGAATCTGGCGCGAATTTCTTAACAACCTGGTCCGCAACAGTGTTCGCTCTACCTCTCTGGCCCAAAACAGGCGCCTTCCGTGCGTTCAGCACTGAATCACGGCCCTGATTCGCGGTGGACTGCCGGAGGCTCGGCGATGACTGGCTTCTCGAGACTGATGAGATCCTTTGTCTCTTCCGCGCAGACACCGACGATTCGATTTTCAAGTGCGATGCCTGATGGGATGACAGCTTTCCTTGTGGAACAGATTGGCTGGATTTAGTTGGTGATGTAGTTTTGACGTTATCGACACTTTGATATGCTCCAATGCTTCTGAGAGTGGCCGAACTCGATGACATACGCCCTTCAACCTCCTTCAGACAGTACAGTTTATCGCGGTTCTACCCCCGAATCGTCGGGGAACCGACTGTACTCTGACGAGGTGAGCAAGAGGCCCGAGAAAATCGATCCTGGCTCAGCCAAACCCCCTGCGTCGGTCACCAAAATGTGACCTACAGACCGGTCTGTAGGTCAAGAGGTATTGTCACTCTGCAATACATACAGCAGAATACAGATTCTGCTCAGTGGGTCGTGGTACTTGGAGAACGAATCAAATAGTAATATTGCAGTCTGGATGGATGCTAAGGCGGAAATCAATCTGACTGGTTGAAAGCCAGAAATACAAAAGCGCTCAGGTCACATGTCAACCTGTCCCGTAATTGTAAAACGCCATAATTTCTGAGTCAGCAGGAAAATCCGTCACAGTGCTGGTTCCCCTCTCCCCCGCACTCACGTGAAGGTTTATCTGACCGACAGGCTGAGCGATGATGCGGGTATGATGCCCGTTCACCTCGGGGGCAAGTATGGCCTTTACTATTTGGGAAGATCTATAGAGTAATTGGATAGTTTAATCCGAGGAGACGATCGGAGAGTTTGATCATACGTCATGAGAAATAGGATTGTCCTGGGGTAGAGTATGGAGTAGAGCCTGCAATAGGCGGCCGTGGGCCCGCTATAGCTACCATTTATTCATAGCTTCTAGAAATGGCTCAGATATATCTGGCACCTGTGACTCTGTGCCCGAAGCGAAATCGTAGGAGCAGAGATACAAACTGTCATCGCAGAAGACTTTCGAGGGGAGGAGGGGAGGAGGGTAGGATCGGCACAGACGATGATGATCTGATGCCAGCCAGTTGCTAACCCGTCACATCAGCGGTCTCTTGGACACATGCCTCGTAGTTGTCATGACTATAAATCTCGCGACAACCGAGAAGAAACAAATCGTTTTCGGGCCTACAGAAATCGGTTGGCACTTGTTTTAGTCTCTGCGCTGAGGTTTGCGTGCATTGTTGATGGCGAGCCAGAATGACGCGATAGCAATAGCGCCGGTCTGAATCGGCAGTCATTGATAGCAAATCTCAACGGCCAATGCAATGTGTCTGAATTCAACGCCATAGATGGCTCGAACAGAACATCCTCTGGGGAAGCACGAGTGAAGTATCCGGGATTAGACACCCTTGAGTCTCATAAATCCCCGGCTGATCAGCCTCACCCGCTGCCGGCCCGCTGCCGCTGCCAGCGCAGGACCCACTCCACCAGGATCCCCAGGTCCTGCGAGATCTCAAGGGTCCGGGCGACCTTCTTGTGGATATCCTGCAGCTTCGGATTGGAGCTATCTGTCCCTTGCATCTGCAGGTCTGCGCCATCACCGCATTCCTCCCTCATGAGCCCGGTCGAGTCGACCACAGAAATCCGGCCGTTCAAGCCGATCTCGAAACAGATTGAGATCTGCACTGGATCACGCACAAAATTTCCTGCGGTTCCGCTTTCGCCAGGATCCGTAATGAGTAGCATCAGAGCTGGTGCCTGTCCGAGCTGGGTACGTAGTGTCACGTCCACTTTGACCTCATCCATGAACATCGGGCTCTGGCCATTGTCGTCAGACAAAAAGGAGATCCCATGCTTCGAAGACCCGGCCGAAAGGGGGCTAGGGAGGCCATTGTGAAGGAGGAGGTTCAGCTTTTCTTCATTGGGGTCGTCATTGCTGAGAATCATGATGCCGTCTTTGCCGGTAAAATCCCATGGTTCTTGGTCTGTAGGAACCAAAGAGGTGTCTTTCAAAGACTCCTGCTTACGTTCTTTCTCGCCATTGGCCTTGGGATCTGTAGAGAAATGGAAGATAGTTCGAATCAAGCTTGTCAACAACGCATATTGGCGTAAAACCTAATGCCGATTAGTACTTATTGTGAAATCAGCAAATGGAATATGCTTACCGGGATGATGTCAGCTAGCTGTCGCGGGTGGGAGAAGGGGATGTCACGAATAGTACGACCTGCAACGGACTCGAAGGCCTGGAAAGTGTAGTTGTGGTGGCTTGTGCAGGGTGTGCCAGTCACATCAAACGCGCTCACGGACACCCTGCGTTTCCTACGACTAGGCTGTGGCGAAGATTCTAGTGCAGAATATGATCCATCGGAGACCAGCAACCCATCATATGTGAGCATCTTAAACTCCTGGGGTAGCTGCATTCCAAGGAGTCGGTAGATCTCAGAGGCTGCCAAAATGGGAACGTCCAGTGGGGGATCAATCTTGGCCACGAATCTCCGATTAGGAGGTGACGACTCTAGCATGCTAGAGTCGAGAGCCATGGGGTCGGGGTGGTTACCATGAGATAGTCGCATAGTTTGAGGGGGCTCCAACCAGTTGATAGATTCCACTGCGTTCGAAGATATGGTTTGGCCGTTGTGATCAGCTGAGAAAACCTCACTTCCCACCCATTCTTTTGAAATTCGGAGAGACGGGTAACCTTCTTCACACTCAATCATGACGGTCCATGTCTTTTGTTGGCTGTCTGCACCATTCTCATCTTCGCCTTGTGGTCTATCGATTGCCATCGCGTGGGTTAATTTGGTCTCCTGTTTAGCATCGAGAACCTTGGCCCTTTCAACCCAGTATTCCAATCCCAGTCCGATACGAGCGCCCTTGTGCATGCTGGGACGACCAATGATGCCGGAACAAAGATGCTCGTATTCACCACCATGTTTCCCATTTTTGCCTTCTTCCATCCAAATACGTTTGAGGTTTTCTTCGAGGCCCTCCAATGCTTCGAAACAATTCACCTCTTGACTAAGCTTGTCCAGTTTAGCAAGCCAGTGCAAGTTCTCATGGAACGCTTTCAAGGGAATCCATTTTCCGTGCTCGGCATCTTCCGGCGACTGAACCAGGTTCCGTTTCAGGACTGCAGTAGCCTCTTCTCGTCGCTCGCCTTCCGTATACTCTGGCGTCGCGTATCGTAAGCTGACATCTTTGACGGCATGGTATCCGGCATGGAATTCGATCTCGAGGTCGACAAAGTTACCAGCAATATTGATGTCGTTATCTTGCCAGATAGACTCGAAGCCCTCCAGCCGGCTAAGCCGTTCGACTCCCTCCCGAGATACACCTCTTCCAGCAACACGCGAGCGCAAGCAATGAATGACTTGCTCGATTCTGTGTTTTTGTTCCTCGTCGCCGTCCCGTCCAACCCCAAGCTTCAGGCCCTGTATCCCCAGGTTCTGAATGACATTCTCGTTCATGCCCGGTCCAACTAAGCCGTCATGGACCGCGGGGGAGGGGCTAATAGCGGCGTATCCACCAAGTGCGAGGAGTGCGGATGGAGAGCTGAAATTGACAGGGTCGTCGACCACTCCCGTTACGGCGAGAGGCGTAGCATACTGGTGTGAGGAAGCGCTAATTTGGTTTGTATGACCAGGTCCTGAGGCCGTTGGCGTCTTCATTGACGGCGATTTGTGGGTAATAGAACGCGACAGAGCCGCAGAGGATGGGTGCGGAGAAGTGAGATGGGTTGGCGTTGTGCCTGGTTTGGCCGATGGTGTCGCCATGGCTCAGAAAGAATTTCAAGAAGTCAGAGAAGCAGAAGTCATGAATAGGTTCTTAGTCTTGAACGTCCCCAGTGACTTGGGTCGTAAGAATCGAAATATGCTGTTGACCTTTGGTGCCTTGGGATGTGTCGATGGATGTGATATCTCGGCGGGCCCGGCGGGAACTCTATGCAAGGACTGTCAATTAGATGCGCTGATCGAGATTCATAACAAATCGATCGTCTCCTCATTCAAACACACCGTCGCCGACACTTGCAATCGACAGGCGCAAAGCTGCCTTTTAAGTGCAGTTCGACAACAAAGGACCACACGTGATCTTGACCGAGGGTGGTTGCTCCTCACCGCCTTCGCGGCCGCCTTGATCTGCACGATGACAGAATGTTGCTTCGATTGGAGCTGCAGGAGTTTGACTTCACAATCAACCTGGGCGTAATTTTGCGATTTTCCGAGGAAAAATTAACAATGTTTGCAACCAGATCAATTGGTCAACGGGCTCTAGCTATTCCCAGATGGACCCAGATCCGTCCTGTCTCCACACTAGAGGGAAACCCTCACATAGTATGTGATACCTGTGAACAGTACCAGTACAATCCAATCTCATGCTCATTTTGTGACAGTATGTATTCCCTAATCATGGGATAAGTGGATCGCATATTCTCTCACTTCTTCCCTCGGAGCCAGTAAACCCCAATCTCGCCATTGGTGTTTCCAGCAAACTGCCGCCAACTCCAGACTCGCTCACGGAGAACGCCAAGTTCCTCGATATTCTCCAGGATGTCTTTGCCAAGCATGCACATGAAGACCCAGAGGCACAATCCCAGGCACAGGTCATGATCTCCACATCTGGGGCGAATCTTTACTCGGGCGGTGTCCTGATGACCGCTCAGCAGCGGGGGAAGAAACGTCGTACCGACATTAGTGGAGCTAGTGGTCAAGGTGGTGTTGGATCCGCTGGTAGAGGTGGCTGGATTCATATCTCAGATAACAGGCGGCCTCCTGACTTTGGAAGAATTGCTTGGTATGGCCCTCGGTCTATGCTATATTGGAAGCACAACTGATGATGAGCAGGCCGGAAGACATATTTGGAAGCCTCGAAGTTGACGGAAATGGTCAATTTGTCGGGGGCGATGGACGTTATTCTCCCAGTGGTAAGATCTCTTTGCCTACGCCGTTGTGTAATTCTGTGATCAAAGTAGACCTAATTTTGAAACAGGCACATACAGACTGGTTACTCGGAATGGAATGTATGTTCTTGCGGAATTGAATATCCCACGGCTTGTATCTTGGTTTTACTGACATGAGATTTAGATTGGGTTTGAGTCCATTTCTCAGAGACAAACTTGTAAAAAGACTCCGAGAACTCGAAAAGCAGGGTTGATATTAAAGTCCATCATATCCTCTCATGTATAATAGTGTATTCACATCCAAAACATATATACCTTAGTCATAACGTGCTCGTCAATTAGCCATGGATTTATCAAAAAGGTGACATCGTAGTTAAAATTGAGGCCGGTGATATCTATGGGTAGTCTAAACTAAGTGTTTGGGCCGTCGCAGAGCCAAATATATATAGATGTTGGACTCTACCTACAAGAAAACCAAAACCCCCAAGAGCCGTTGAATCATAACTTGATTTAAATAGATTTAAATAGACCATTAATTCTCACTTATTTTTTAGTAAAAAAACTTGTTATTCGTTTTGATCCATCGGATGGCTTCGCCCCTTTCGGTTTCTTCAGGGGGGTATTGCGGAGCGAACTGCGCATCTTGGATTTTTGAGGCGAAGGCGTGACCGAAGGTTGATATGCCTTTTGCTTTTTGACTTCTTCCGCAACTGTCACGCTTTCTGGAGAGTATTCTCGCTTTATGCCATGATCAGCCATACTTTTCTCACCCTTATGCTCAATCTTGGTCCCTTGAGACCCAGATTCCTTCTTTACGGGCGCGGAGGCTGTGATCTTCTCATTTGCTTTCGCGTTGGAGAAGAAGTTGGCGATGTTATTCTTGTTCTCTTTGCTGTTGACAGGAATGATAAAGTCGGGTGAATTATTTCCCACTTTGCCAACCTCCTTCGAGACCGGGTAGCAGTCAAGCTCGCCTTCATAAGGCTGAAGGATAGCCTGCAGTTCTTTTGACCAGGTTTTTCGATTAGGATCCAGCCATGTCATCATCTCCTTGCTTCCATAATCCATGATAACAGGCATTCGGTCATGTAGGAAGCTCAGAGATGAGCTCGAGGAGGTTGTGATGACCGTGTATGTGTAGAGCTTCTCTTCAGCATCTATGCACAAATCCCATGTTAAGTTAATCGCGCTACGAAGAAGGCAAAAAGACCGGTTTGTCACTCACCTTCGTATTTGACACAATCCCATAGCCCGGCAAAGCACATCAAATCACCGTCTTTCCGCCGGACGAAATGAGGTACTTTCTCCTTCCCTCCTGGTCCTTTCTTCTGCCATTCATAAAAGCCTTGGCAGATAACAATGCATCGCTTGCGCTTTTTCATGGTTGTCCACATACCACGGTCATCGGCCAGGGAATCATCTCGACAATTTATCGTACGCATCATAGAGCCATAGTCTGGCTGTCGCTTAGTCCAGAAGGGAACCAGTCCCCATTTCATGCTCTGAAGCTTGTAAGTTGGGCCAATGATATCAGAATTATCATTTAATTGCCCTTCATTTGTTTTCTGCTGGGTTTTCTGTCCGTGGTTTCGGTTTTCCTGTTCGGTTTCTTGTGCCGAGCCAGAATGATCATGATCAGGGACGTCGGCTCGATAGACAGCACCGAAACTTCCTGGGGGAAAGTTGTATGTCTCCCGAACTTCATCGTCTTCTGGTGCTTCGTCCACTTGCATGCCTCTGTCTTGAAACTGCTGGCGGATATACGCCATGCGCTGGGGCTCGTCAGTACAAAATGTAGCCAAGGAAGCCAAAGGTGGAACCTACCACGCCCAGAGCATAGCGCCCACACATTATGAACTGTATTGGTGGAATACTGTGGCTATTTTGAATTTCACATACTGGTTATGTTGAAAATAGTGACCTTGTTGAAGCATCGCTAGGTAGCAGAAGAAGGTCGACGTCATTTGGCGGAGACGGAAAGCTTGGGCCAAGAGAAAAACGGAGTGCGGGCTTCATCCCATTCCCATCCCATCTCAACTTTGAACCCCCTCCGCTGCAGACATTGCTCCCACACCTCAATTGAGGGACTGCTGTCAGAAATTGCATAATAAAATAAACTACCTGAAGTTGAATCAGCAACGTAACTTCTCAATGTTCCGCGCAACATCGCGAGGCGCAAGCGTCTATGCCTCAAAATTCACAACCGCACAGCGCAGTTCCTTGACCCGATCAATATGCAACAACACCACACAACCAATCCTACGCCCGAGATATAACAATGCCACTCGGTTTTCGCACTCGCATCTTCCTCACCCCAGATACCTTACCATCGCCCAGAAAGTGCGCCTGAAATACCGCGAAGCCTCCAAGGGCATCTTCCGCAAGAACCCGGTTCTCCTGCCGCTGGCCATCTTCTCAGTCGTCGGCGGTCTTGCTATCTTCGCATATATCTCGTATGTGGAAGTCACTCGTGTCCAGCCACAATATCACAAGTTCCCGCAGCCGGTGGCGGACTCTCTGCGCACGGCAGTGTACTACACCGAGATTGACCTCAATCCACCCAAGGCGTTGAAGGCTTACAAAGAGGCGTTGCGGATCGCTGTGGAGATGGGTATGCACCCGTTTTCAGACGAGGTTCTAGGAATCAAGTTGCAAGTGGCTATGATGCTGGAAAAGGCCGGGCTGGTGAAGCCCGCGATCGAGGTGCTGGAGCGAACAAAGAATGAGGCGCTGAGCTGGGTCGAGGAAGGTCGAGAATCGGAGTCTGCCCCGGTTGACAAGTCAAAGACAGAGAAGGTCCTTGCACAGGCCAAGATTGCGCCGGAGAATGTGCAGATTGACGAGGGCGCGCTCCAGGATGCGGAGAAGGAGATGAAGGAGATGCAGGAGTTTGAGGCGCGCCAGCGTGATCGGACGCTGAAGAAAGTTGTTGGCATGGAGATGAAGCTCGGCGAGCTGTACTCGAGCGAGTATATTCAGGACGAGAAGAAGGCAGAGGCGGCGCAGGTTGCTGCCGTAGAGCTTTGCCTGAAGGAGATGCACCGCCGGCAGAAGCTGGGTCTCTCCGTAGGAAGTGCGGCTACAGGCGATGGGTCTGACAACTCATGGTTGAATATGACTGAGATTGCCACTGCGCTGGCGGAGCTCGCAGACACCTATAGCGCGAAAGAGCGTCACGAGCTTGCTATGCCTCTGTATCTCCGGGCACTGGATATGATTCGTGGGGTCGAAGGGGATTCGCCGTCCTGCAAGCAGGTTGTGCTGCTGAACAGTGTTGCCAGCACTATGGCTGGCCAGGTGCAGTCGCCAGTTAAAGCTCGACCACAGGAGAAGCAGCCAATCTCTCGTGAGCAGACCGTCGAGGCTGCACGGCAGTGGGCGCAGAAGTCTCTTGATGTCGCAGCTCGCATCCAACCGCCTGTGCGTGACGACGAGTGCGACATAACATGCGTTGCAGCCACCTATAACCTGGGTGAGATTGCAGAGCTACAGAATAAACCTGACGTGGCTTTGCAAAGATATACCGAGGCCAAATCACTGGCGAAGGGACTTGGCTACGAAGATGGGGTCTCGATGGCCGACGCGGCTTTGAAGAGACTTAGGAAATAAGTCTGCTTTTTGTGCACGGGTTTGTGCACATGATGTACATTATGATTTTAGAGAATCAACTTTTATATACAAGGAAATAAACATTTCGGAAAGTCCATCCAATAAACAGGGTTGCTGATACTGGCAAAACCAGGGGTTGAAAGAATAGCCAATTGTGTAGATATCTCTATCATGCATACCGAGGGTCAAAGGATGATCTATGAATGAAGAAAGCGTCAACGTACGTCCTCCACATAAACCAATCTACATTGTACGTACGGCCGGCCTCTACATTGGATGACACCCAAATTACGCGAAACAACGAGGGTGAATTTAACAAAAAAAAGGAAACAGTTTTGATGCCTTGTGTGGTATTAGAACATCACATGCCTTCACAAGATTCCAGACATTCGATTTTAATGGCGAATCGAGTAAGCTAGGCATGACAGAAAACCTCTCGGATCGGGGAATCCCCTCCGGTCACGAAAGTGCTTCGTTGCTCGTGGCTCATACATCCCAAACCAAACCAATGCCCTTCTTGTTCTGGTTTTGAACTTTTTTTTGATTCCCGTGGCGATAAGATCAAAAAGAGGCCTCCTTCCTCCACCGCATACGCTCACACATCAACAACACTCATCTATGCCCGCGACATAACACCCCAGGCACGGATCTTGTTGTCGGTGTAACCAGCGAACAGAGTCTGGCCATCGGCAGACCAGGCCAGAGAGACACACTCGGGCTCACGGCTCTTCTTGCCCTTCTCAACGTACTCGGGCTTGAGCTCATCAACCTTGCTCTTCTTCTCGAGGTCGAAGATGGTGATGGAGCTGCTGGTGGCAGCGCACAGCCAGTAGCGGTTGGGGGAGAAGACAAGGGCGTGGATCTCATCACCGGCGTGGAGAGAGTAGAGGTGCTTGGACTCGTTCAGGTCCCAGAGCATGGTGGTACCATCCTTGCCACCGGAGGCGCAGAGGGATCCATCGGGGGAGATGGTGACGGTGTTGATGTAGCCGGTGTGACCGATGTGGTCGGTCTGCAGGCGGCAGGAAGCGAGCTCCCAAACCTATATCGTGAAGAAATTGTCAGCGCCAACTGGAACTTGATTTCAACTCGATGTGTGAAGTCAATTGGAAAATTTTTTTCCTTGTCCTCCTCAAATCAATACCACAAAGGGTATTGAATTTTCCATCAGGCAATTGGTGAAGATTGTCTCATAGCCGTGGAGGGCTCTGAAGTAGCAAATACGTAAAATATGCAAACATCATGTGGGAACAAGGTGGGAAAGCTGCGGGGGGTTTCGAAAAATCGATAGGAAAAAGGGGCGTACCTTGACGAGCTTGTCCCAGCCAGCGGAGACAATGACGGGGTTCTGGGGGTTGGGGCTGAAGCGCACGCAGGAAACCCACTCGGTGTGGCCCTTGTCGGTGATGGTGTACTTGCAGTCGCCCAGGGTGTTCCACAGCTTGATGGTGCGGTCACGGGAGCCGGAGACGATCTGGCGGTTGTCGGCGGAGAACGAGACGGAGAGGACATCGTTGTTGTGGCCGACGAAGGTGCGGGTGGTGTTGCCGGAAGACAGCTCCCACAGGCGGAGGGACTTGTCCCAGGAGGAGGACAGAGCGTAAGCACCGTCGGAGGAGATCACCTATAACATCCAAAGACCATTGGTCAGCGAAAAGGCTTCCATTGTCGCATATTTTCCGAATTCGTCGCAAATTCCAGAGTCCAGATCTCGGAAACCATTGTCCTTCCTCTGTCGAATGGAATCCTTCCTTGTCTGCTGGTGCGCTCAAAAGGAGGGGGGTTAAAGTGGTGATGACATACACAGTCAGAGACGATGTGGGAGTGGCCCTCCAGGCTGCGCTTGGGGTAGCCGTAAGCCTGCTCATCGCGGGTGAGGTTCCAGATGATCAGGGTCTTGTCGCGAGAGCCCGACAGCAGCATGTTGGGGCTAAAGGCGGCAACAAAAGTCAGAATAGATATCATTGCGAAAATTCGGAGGCGTTGGCCTTACTTCTCCAGGGAGGTCGCCAGGCAGGTAACCCAGCCATTGTGGCCCTCAAGGGTGCCGCGAAGAACCAGCTGCTCAGCCATGATGGGAGTGAGACGATGAAGGAGAGAGGATGGGCGGAGTAGGTCGTTGACGCTGGGGAGATAAAATCGCAGAGGAAGGAGACTCGCTGCGTGCCCGCCAAAGCCCTAACCCGGTTGGCTGTCGCCTTGTGTGGTTCCGCCGTGCCCTAACCATAAGCGAAGGTCATGTGACGGGGCGGCGGAGTCCAAGTTTGTATACTTCCGGGTCAAGCAACAGGGTCTATGAATGTCTATAATGACCGCAAAAATAAAATGGACTAAGTGGAAAATTGGCTCGGTAATCCGATTTGAAAATATCCTCATCATCAGAATCATCAGACCGAATATTATCCAGGAAGTTGGCTTTACACCTCAATCATGCTTGCGCATCTCTTTCCTGTTGATTGATCTGTTGATTGATCTACACTAGAACTTGAGATTAATCTATGCATGGGACTTGGGCATGTCTATTTCATTGCCATCCTTACAGTACAATAATAACATCACCATCAACAATGACCAATCACCTCATATAGTACAAACGAAGACTAACACAGCAAGGATATCCAAACCAGATATTCTAGTTGAAGACCTGCACATTCGGCATGCGACCCAGTCCTCCACCGCCAGTCCTCTTGTTCTTTGCCGACTCAAAGCCGGTCGCGCTCTTATCGCGAACATGCTCTCTCAGCAAACGCAGCACCTCAGAGTCATTCCACCGCGTCGGTACCGGCCTGTATGCAGCCCTGAATGCACCGATAGTTTGTGCCCACTCGCCACTCTTCGCGCCGGTGTTCTTCCAGGTCTCTGTCACAGTATCCTCCTTGGGAGCTGCGGTCTGGTCAACTTCAGTTGGCGGGTCTTGCGTGGCCCAGTAGTAAATGTCCCAGTCATTCTCGTCCAGGAAACGGTCGTACTCCTGCAACTGCTCATGGGTCATAGTTCCCAGATAGACGTCGGCAAAGGTTGACAGAAGGAGGTCGGACTCGAGGATTCCGCGCTTGCGACTCTGGTCTATTGTAATGGTCATTGTTAGCTTCGGAGGAACCGGAAATGCGTTGCATCGAGGCAAGTTGCGATGGTTAGACGGAGGGACGAACAAAGTAGGCGCGCTCTCATTGTCGTAGCATCCTCTCCGACTCTCTTCAAAGGCTCAACTTTGAATTTAATGCCCTCCATCTCTCCCACCTCCAGCTCGGGCTTCTGTGCGCCCTCCTGCTCCTGCCGACCGCCGGTGAAATGCTCGATTTTCCCGGGGTATGCGCCCTCCGGGACCTTGAAGCGCAGGGGCGTCGTGCCGAACGAGCGCGAGATTGCCGAGACGCTGAAAGATTGCCGCGTCGGCCGGAGGCAGCACCGGATGAGCTGTGGAGCAGACATTGTGATGACTCTGTTCACTGGAAACTTGGTGCTCAAATCCTGGGTCACCGGATGGTGTAGTCTTGATTAACGTGCAAAGTAATGTCGACTTGACATCATCTGGAGTATCGACCCGAAAAAGGTACGCTGCCGCGGGCCGGCCGGGGCCTGCAATTCCCGATGTTTGCATTGTTTGCGGGTCCGAAGATCCAGTGGACCTACACCCGGACAGGGCTGGGGGGCTGAGCCATCGACAATTACACAGCGGCTTCGGGTCGTTATTGGCACGGAATGAAAGTTGAAGAGAATGGTCTGTGTTTCGGTCTAAATCAATTCCGAGAATATGTACTGGATTTATGATTCTCTCCTGTCAATGACTGGACCTTCTCCAGTAAGTTATGTTGTGCTTTAAGTAACTAGTCTTCGGAACACCGGCTTGAATTGCATATCCAGCCCACTAAGTATGACCAACTATTGGAAAAATTAAAACCTCTGGGGCATGTATTTTATATCATTGAGGTCATCAGTATTGGGACAGCAAACTGTAAGACAGGAGGGCACATCCAAAACAGCACAGCTAACTCCCCATGCAGCGCTGCTGAGATCCAAGAGAGCTGGAATAGGAAAATAAGAGACAACAGGGAAAAAAGAAAACCGTCCAAAATGCATGCAACCACTGTCTCAAGTTAACGAAGCATATCATATCCATTCTAGATCAGATGCTTGGAGCGGAAGTAAGCCCGCAGGTAGACAACCTGCCACGCTCCCAGCCCCATCAGCATGCCCATCGTGCCGAATGCAAACCACTTCACGCGCTCGTTGGTGCTCTCGTTAGTGTCGCGCAGGCGCTGCTCTCGTGCACGCAGGTACTCCATCTCAGTCACGATATCAGCAACCATCTCCTCGATGCGGCGGAGGTCGGTCTCGACGGGCTTAAGCTTTTCCTGAACCTGGATGCTAGACCAGTCGCGAGCATCGGCGCCTATCTCAACATCCAATTCGATCTCACGGGAGGGGTTTGACGAGGAGCCTATTGATCAATGGGGTCAATAAGAGGCCTAGGAGATGGCGACCGATAATTGAAAGAGGGTGTTGGCCGGTAGCTGGGGAACTTACTACGACCAGAAAGCTGGTTTTCGATGCAGACATCGAACGCGGTGTCCGCAGTCGAAGTGAACGCCTGACGAACCTCGCCAACAATATCCTTTGGTCGACCATGGTCGTTGCCCATGGAGTCCTTGATCTGTAATTCCAAAGAGATAAAACGTCAGTCCATCGCATGTTCACACATCGACCAGACCAACGCCTCAGGCGACGCAGAACACCGCTGCATTGAGGTCTATTATTCTCCAGAAAGCAGAATGCTTACATGCATGTTGACCTTTTGGCCATCACCCTTCTGGCCGCTGACAATGGCAGTCACCACGACCAGCTGGTCCTTGGACACGAAGTTGCGAATGCATCGCTCGTTCTTGCCCGAGGTGGCAGCTAGGTCGAATTTCAGAGCAGACGCGAGCTGCACCACGAGCAGAAAGACTGCAAGGATAGACCTCATGGTGAATGGAGAGGAGCCCATGGTGTAGGGGGACTGGTGCAGTTGGTAAACAGGAGAGCTGTTGATGCCACCTGGTAAGGGGACTCGGCGGGATCAACAATTTATGCCTTAAGGCATCAAAATACCTATTTAGGACTAGCATCTACCGCAACCAAGATAAAGGGCATGATCCATTACGAGGAGTTCAATGCTATATGGAAAATATCTTAAATGTCCATAATGAGGGCTGACATTGAATTAACTACACTCGCAATACATATTTTAACAAATCGATACAGTTGAGAAAGAATTGATTCCCGATCGTCGAGGATTTTAGATACTAGCACAAACTTGAAAACATGGTATCTCGCAAAATTCACAAAAGAAATCCAAGGACATCCAAGTCAAACCCATGCGTAAAAAAAAGAGAGAAGAAAAAGGAGAGGTCCAGATTAGTCGTTCAGTCCAGTAGAGAGTATCACATCCACAGAAGGAAACGTCGAGAGAAAGCAGTGCACATCAAGAACGGGATGAGGTAAGAAAATAGAGAGCCACCGGGCCGTAGCCACCAAGTAAACACTGGAAACAAAAAGTGCAGGGCATCAAAGCTCTATAAAAAGAAACATTCATGGGAGAATGGAAAACAGAAAGACGAAATAGAAGGACGAGAAAAGACGAGAAGATTGGAACGATGGACATGATAGATGTGGATCGTTAGATGGGCTTGAAAACGCTCAAAGTATAGAACAGAGGTAGGAGTAATTGGGAGAGACAAAAGAAGAGTCGGGAAAGGCATGAGCTTAGGCCTCGACCTTCTTCCGGCGCACAAAGAAGCGCGAGAAGGTACTTTCTTTCACCTTCGGGCTGGGGGCTGCACGGGTTACTGGTGCCTCTGGGGGACCAGTGTTGCGGAGAAACTCAGCCAGCGCGCTGGTATCGGTTTGCCGGTGTGTGGCAGATGGGATAGTGCCTGGATTGCGCTCCATGCCGACCTTGTAGGAGTAATTTGATTGTGTGTTGAGGGTGCTCTGAGAGCGAAGGGAACTGATTGACATCTTGGATGAAGGGGACTTGTCGGCAGTGGAGCTACGGATGAGTCGGGATTTCATGCCAGACGAAGGAATCACTCTGGCACTTGATGGTTGAGGGGTCTGTTCAAAATCTGGTGGAGGAGCACTCCGTAAGAAGTCAATCAAACTTTCTTCCTCGCGCTGAGGCTTGGCGTTGATGAGTTCCTCGAGCAGATCATCGTCATCGTCGTCAATGGCATATGGATCCGGAACCCGACACTGCTTTCGGACGGGCTGAGGGCCGTCCTGCATTTTTGTACTAGAAGACGGCGTAGCCTTGGGCTGGCGAGCTGATGAATCTAATAGGCCAGTCCGAGAGCCAAGGGAAGTCAGCGACTTGTTTGGCGTAGACCCATCGCGAGTGCTGGCCAGCGAGCTTTGGGTAGTATGACTCTTCTCGTGTTGAATAGTATCAAATTGAAGATCGTCCGAATCAATGGTGTTGCGGAATGGCGCCACAGTGCGAGGGATACGATGCGCACCAGGCTGCGGTGGCCCTTCGCGGATGAAATCAATTAATTCCGAGGTTTGAGAGCCCTTGGTTTCAGCGGAACGAGCCTGTAGGCGCGGGCGGTTGGGGTTCGAACGAGTTGTATTGTTGGTGCGGGTGGAGAAGCTTGATGGAGGACGAGGCGGCCGTGTCGACTCAGAAGGAGAATTAGGTTGATGGACAGGCACGCCATTAGGGCCAGTTGACTTCATAAAGTCGGCCAACTCACGGGTCGAGCCAGCTGTTGAGCGAGCATCCCGCGCCTGAGCACCAATCGACGACCTTGATGGCGATATGGTCATTCGCGAAGAGATGGGAATGTGCTTGGGTGATTCAATTGACTTGCTAATGGGGCTCGCTTCACCAGTGGGCTTCAAAGAAGACATAGACGTTCGTTCACGGCGTTCGTCTCCGGGCGGACCAGTATTCTTGATAAACTCAGCAAGATCCGAGGTGTTGGCCGTATCGGAGCGAGGAATTGGGCGAGGCAAATCGGGGAAAGTCATCTCTCTCACACTGCGCGGCGTCAATGTGAAATGAATAGTCTCGTCACTATTGATCAACTTGTCCAGGTCCGTGGTGTCGTTTTCCAAGGAATCAGCACTGCCAGACGCCCGGCTTGTGTCGGATGAACTGCGCAGCCGAAGTGTAGGGGACTCAGCCTGTGGGCGAGTCATGAGACCTTTCAGTTTGCTGGACACCTGCGATGTAGTAGACCCAGCGGTGACTGGACGCTTGTCGCGAGCACTACCGAAGCTCTCAGACCGGCGGGATTTGATTGGCACTGTAGACGCGACCGAATTTGTTGGGCGTGCAGGCATGCGCTGAACGGCTGCTCGCTCGACTCCTGCAGAGCTGCGATTGTTGGGTGTAACTACCAACGGGCTCGGTCTGTGACGGCGAGACCGGTGCGAGTGCTCGCTATCTGTTGCCGATGCTGGGCGAGGAGAGTCTGGCGCTACTGTGGGCTCTTGGACGGCAAGCTCCTGTACTTTAGGCTCTGGGACGACTGGCTCCTGAGCTGGAAGTTCCTGAGTAGTCGTTTCCTGTACTGCAGGTTCTTGAATGACCGGCTCTTGGACTGTAGGCGATTCGATAACTTCTTTGTCTACTGGAGGATCTTCGACAGTTGGTTGCTGTACGGCCGATGCGTCAACGATGGGTTGTTGAGAATTCTCGGGCATCACCACATCAGTAGAAGGGGCAGATGCAGGCGTTGAAGACATGGTCGATTTATTCAGGTCGCCATCAGTAACATCATCATCGCCGCGAAGAGACTCGATAGCTTCGATTGTGGCGGCGGGTTGTGCGGGCGTGGATGCAGCCCCTTGCGTGGCTGGCGGCTTCTCCACGACAGGCTGCATGTCGGGCTCACTAGTTGCTGCAATGATCGGCTTTGCATTAAACACTGCAGGGTCCCTACTGGACTTCCGTTTGGGTCTTTGAATGGTCGATGTCAATTTGGGCTTCTCACACATCCCTCGCCCTTCGATCACTTCAGGATCCTTGGAGGGCTGATCAGCCATGGAGGCGACCGATACGCAAGGACTATGCGACCGATCACTTGCTCCGTCTTCTTCATCGAGACTGGACCGCAAGGATAACACAGTTTCCCCAACGGATGGACCCGACTGCTCTTCTTCCTCCTGCACAACAGATATTCTTTCCTTCTCTGCAGATTCCACCACAGGCTGTTCGCTACCTTCGTGCGACGTGATGACCTCAACGCTAGGGGCAGACTCAGCAGCATCCACAAATTCCGCGGATTCGTCATCTTCGTACATGGTTTCCAGCTGTTTCTTCTCCGAGCCACTCGGGGAAGGTTGATCGGCTGTGGCGGGTGCTGCTTGTTGCTGCTGCACCTCACGCGATGATCTAGCCGGCGAATTTGGCAAAGATCTCGAGCGAGCATGGCCAAGGGTCTTGTTGTCAATGGCTCCGGCGCTTACCGGGGATCCGTTGCTCGAACCGGGGGACCTGGGTACGAGGGATGGTGAAGAAAACACCATCAAGCTGCGCGGTCGCACCTTGAGGGCTACAATAGCCTCCATCGTCTGGACTTCGCCCTCCAACTCGGGCGAAAACCCGGGCACCTCGATTTCCTGCACATCATAATCGGTCATAGGCAAAGGCACAGTGGTCGGGTCCACCTGAACGGGGAGTTCTTCAGGCAGAGGGTCCTGGGGGGTAACGGGCTCTTCGATAGTCGCGATGCTGCTCTTGCGGCTATTCGCCAGAGAGAAGCCACGGCGGCGGAAAGATTCCCGCGATAGAGTTCGCGAGAGAGTCGTGTTGCGTCTGCGTTTTCTCCACGTGCGCCACAGCCGCCCGAGGGTCGCATTGAGGGCTAGCTTTTCCATATCAAGATCCTCCACTACTAGTCGGTCAATCCGTTTGCGATCCTCATCCGATTCGGCATCATCTTGCTGGCCGTCATTTAGCTTCGCGGATAAGCGGGAGCGTGCGGTTTCGCCGGCGATGACGAGAGCACGTTCGCCAATGTGTTCAATAATCGAGGTCAGGAAAATCGCTGCTGCGGGCGTGATGTTGTCTACATGACTGGAGAACCTGCGTGGTGCACCGTCGCTCTCGCCCAGACCCTCCTGGGCTATGTATTCGTCCTCATCTTCCTCCTCCATATCACCCAACCGCGTATAGACCATACAGCGGAGCCGGGTCAATTTCCAGGAACGAATCAAATCGAAATCCCCACCTGGCTCCTGGCCACCGCGAAACTCGGTCTGCTCATCCTCGGCTCCCCCCATGTACTCGCTCAATTCCTCGTCGGCGGTTGCGACGACCTCCGAGGCGAGGCGAGGCTTCAGCACGTCCGCCAAGGCCGGTCGGATACAAGCGAGTTGGGTGGATTTAGAGGCGGCTAGGATATTAAATAACAGATTGTCAAGGAAGCCATTGAGGAGTGAGAGCGCAGCAGGCGTCACGAGCGCATTTGCGCCAGCGCCTGTCTCTTCATTCTCGGCGACGAAGTCGGCGGCGTTGAATTCTTGGTCGGAGGTGATGATCTCGGAGGCAGCGGAAGAAGAGATGAAGCCTGGCGGCGGGCGAACCGACGGCGGCGACATGAGATTGACTCGGGGGTTTTGCGAGTCGCTCAAGAGACTGGTGCTCGAGAGACTGGTGCTGCGCGAGCGGGACAAGGTCCCGGCGTCCAGGAAATCGGATCCTTTGTATGATTGCATGATGGGCGGGCGTCACGGGGACCCTGGTCCCCTGGTGTCTCTTTGAAGGGAGGTCCTCGGGGGTCGGAGGGAGGGGGCTTTGTCCGCTTGTCTTCTCTCGTTTGACCTCCTACCTCGGTCTTTGGGGTTTGTTCAGTTGCTACCAGCGAGCCTTGCCGGTTCGGGGGCTCTGGGGTGCACCCTCGATCAGACAAAGGTGAGAAGCGGGACTGGGTCGGAATCAAATCTCTAAATCATCCTGTACTCCCACGGCGTAAGGTCAGCCTGACACATTCTCCTGTCGTGGAAGCTGACATTGGCATGCGAGTATTGGGGGCCTGTTTCGTCCGGCTCTGTTTCTTCCTCCTTCACCCGCGCAATTTCCCCGTCGGCGTAGCAAAATCATACGTGTGAAGGAGGTAGAGTCAGGGAGAGAGGCTGCTTGTACGACAGTCCATGCAGGCCAGACAACGTCACTCCGGCTGTCCGAATCGCGGGTTCAAAAAAAATGGCAAAAGCAAAAGCAAGAGAGAAACTCCCACTTACCCGTATGGACCAGTGCTTATGCCATCCAGCCGTTGCTCATAATACTGTAGAATTACCCCGGGGTGTCGAAGGGGTGAGGGGTTGGAGAAGGGAAGAAAGAGAGTCAGGAGGGTCAGGAGGGTCAGGAGGTGCTGATTGAATTATCTTCACGATCCTCCGAGACGGGTGGAGCCCCTTCGAGCGGCTTTGGGGGGTGGACGACGAATAATTTATGGAGTCGGGGACTCTATTTCGCATTGATGATTATTGTCTGGACTTTTTTGTAATTACATTGCATACTGTCGATCTCCTCCATCTCGTGTCCGTCGTTCCTACCGCGGCGTCCTGACAAATGATTGTGCTTGGTTTTTCCTGCATGATGAATAGGAAAGGTTTCAAAGCGCATCCCAATTGGAATTTGGCGGAGTGCAGCGCACGAGGTGCCCGACCTCGTTTTGTGCTCGTCATTCCTCATGGTCTCTCATTTTCCCAACTTCAACCTCACCCCATCACCCCATCACACCATCACACCATCGTCCCTGATCCCGAGCATCTCCATCCAGTGTCCCCCGCCCTCCTAGGGTGCAACCAGACATGCTGGTCCTATCGCGATGAAGAAACCAGGGGTACAAAAAAACAGCAAACCCGCCGGCTACGATCGACGGGCCCCGAGAGTGCGCTACCGGACCCCACCGGCCTCCACGCGGTGATTGGAATGGCCAATCAGCCCTTCACCAAGCATCCGCCACGCCACGGATCTGGAGCCCAGGCGGAGCCCGCACGACGGTTAGTCTTTCGCGCCTTGCCCATTCAGGAGGCATTATTGGTTTTCTGTTCCCAACCCAGCCCATCTGCCACTGAAACCACCCCCGTCTCCACCCCCCTGGGCCATTTCAGATTGATTTCAATGATTTGAATTCGGGGGCATTTGCTGCTCTCGGTTCCGCGCCCCCTTCGATCGTGGCTTCCATGCCTTCTACTCGCCCCAGGGCGGCATCCCCTGTCCACGCCATTGATTCTTAACTCTGGCTCTCGGTGCCCGGTGGTGGAGTCTCTGGCTCCCCAGGGCACATCAGTGGACAGGTTTTCCATGATGAAGGGTTATCTTTCTTAGGCTCACGAGCGTCACGGTTTCCTTCGTGTTGCCCCTGGTCCGATCCGTAGGTCAGAGACCATTTGCCGTCCCACTGCACGAGTCGGCCGCACCACGTTCCTCAGCTCTCGCCCCTCGTTCCATGGAACCCCCGACGGGGTTACCCACGAGGCAAAGGCGCCGATTAGAACCGGTGGCGCGCCCGCCCCGTTGGCCCCCAATCAGATGCATTCCTGGGGGCGGTCGACAATGGTTCTGTTCCTCCCCGTCGGTCAAGGCGCAAGAATGTGCGGATGAAGCACGCGGTCGGTCGGATGGTCCGCAATGAGCATTCTTTTAGGAGCCTCAATTTCTGGTCTCTCATCCGACACCTCCTGCCGTGACAGTGATACTAGGCACTAATTGAGAATTCGTTGGATACCCCAGCCAGCTAGGCACTGAACAATGCTTTGGTGCTTGTTGGCGCACCACCTGCTCCTTCCCAAGCGACTTCGGCCAAATGACGGCTCGGACTTGTCCCCATGTGACGAATCATCCGTGGTACCTGGCTTGAGACCCAATCCTGGTCCAGCAGGATGGCTATATCTGAGTGGTGCACGGGAGGTATTGTACTCCGCAGGTACCTGACGGTGTTCCCTCCTGCACCAACGATCGCTCACGATCGCGTCTGTCGGAGCCTCCAATCACGACAGCGTGCATGTTCCAAGGCCGCACACCCCAGAGCATAACTATGGGCCGAATCAACTCCCCACGCCCCACGGCAGGTAGAATTTCGGGAGAACCGAAGGTCCCAGAGGTCCCAAAACGGAGGCTGGTCTGGGTGGGCTCCATCCACAAATGCTTGGGGGAAAGTGAGCCTTCCGACTATGTCATCTTTCTTGGCCGTCCGAGGACGTACAGATGCAAACAAAATACCCGTGCATAGAGCGGGTGGAGAGTGCCTCCTTGACTGTAATCATCCATATCAAGTCAAGCTCGTGGAGAGGACCCCCGACCTGCGAGATAATGCATTCCAATCCCATCATTTTCTGTGTAACACCTGTAAGAAGTCTTGTACTGCATTTACTCCACACTTCTATCAACCCGGTCAAACAATGATGTTCTCCCTGACATCGCAAGTGGAACCCGCCTCTGCTCCGAAACTATAATGAGCGGTCAATCAGGCGTTGCCCCTGAGAATAAGGCAAATGCCAGCTAATAATGGAGAATAAGTCGCACTTGGAGCATTCTCACCCTGCTCCGTCGTGTGCTTGGCCTCGAGGACTCGAGACAGGTTGCCTTGAAGGCCTCGTGCAGGTGCGTCTTGTGCTCTCCATCCCGTTTTCGTACGTATCACGTCCGATGATCATGTATTCATGTACTCTGTACGTTGAAACTCCCGGGGAAAGCTCTATTTCTTTTTCTCACCTGCGAGTCCGCCTGCAACTAGTATCACACCGAGATCGCCCGTCGTTTTTTTTTTTTTTTTTTTGCTTTTGGACTCCCATTGTCGTCGCCGCTGCAGACCCGGTCCAGACCAATGGAGACTCCTCACATCTCAGCGAAAATCCAAATCACCCCTCCCCCGGGCATGACCTTCGGATGTGCGGTGCTGCTGTGATATGAGGGCCCCGACTGAGCGTCGCACGACTTCGGTTGCGATATATCATATTCCATCACAGTGCATACATTCTATTGTCCTGGCGCGCGGCCTATTGGTCCCCGGAATTTGTCTACAATGCCCCATCCCAGCGGTGCCCCTGCACGACCCCTCCCAAAGGCATGCAGCACGTAAGCTTATAGGGCACTAGCAGATGCGAAAGTCTAAAGGGACGCAGTATGGGAGCGAAATCTCTCGTGAAAGACAAGGATGCGGCGCAGCCAGGACAGTAGTCGCCCGCGCAATAATCTCGTTGCATCCAGGTCCTCGCATGCCGAAAGTCGATCCATTTCATGCTCCGTTCGGCGCTTCAAAATAGAGACCCTATACCTCACAGCGCGTTTGGTCGCCGCTTATTGTCGAGTCCTTCCTATTTCGACGATCGCCTTCCCAACCCCCGGCTCTATTGAAGTCTGCACTGGGATGCCCCGCCCATGACCCTGTTTAGGGTGCTAATACTCTGTATTGTCTTCTCCGAAGCGTGACGACTCCGTACCGAGGGGGGCCAGGGAAATAAGGATCCCTCTAGGTCGTGATAGCGTGTGGATTATGGGGTCCACTCCGGTCCGGCTTGTCACTTATCCTCTCTGATTCTTGCCAGGGGTGCTCCACACGACGTAAAAGCCAAGACGGCGCTTCCCAGACTTCCCAGACTTCCCCTGGGAGGGGCAGTCCAGGCTACGTTTAGGCTAAGGGCGGGGAGGACAGACATGAAATGCTCCATCCGGTGATCCTTCAATACTGTCCAAGTCCGCATGGAGCCAGCACTGGTGATGATTGATATACTTCGGTGCTAGCACAGGCGCATAGAGAAACCTCGAAGCTCGCAAACGACCAGAACCGACGGCTCCGACTGGACAAGCGAGAAGGCTCGTCTTGCGGGCGCAGTCTACACCGCATCGCGCGCGAACGGCTGAGGACTTATGACTTTTGCATTTTCGCTTCTGTCTGTGCGCCTGGCCGTTGCGATCGACACGGTCAACGGCGATGGAATACCAGTTCTCCTGGTCGAACTTGTCCGACATGACTTGTCAACCTGTCCTGCGTGTTCGGCCAACAAAACTAAAACGAGCACCGGGAGTTACACGGCGGAAGCCCTGCATGCGCAACGCAGGCGCGGGACTTGGCTGTGCCCGTGTGCCGCTGTCCTCCGAAGGCCCTGGAGTGCCGGGGCGTCGATGGCGCGAGAGTCTATACAGTATACAGACGGACTCCGAGCAATACATAGAATTCGCATAATTCACTTGTGGCAACAGTGTGCAGCCGTGCGCCACTACGGGCAATGCGATGGAGTTGAGGGTTGCCAATCTTCGTGCAGAACTCCACTCCCCACCGGGCTATTGGACATATTCTCCATGACAGTTCTCCTCCTTCCCCTCCTTTCTCCAGCGATAAAGACCGTCGCTGTTGAACTATCCATCCAATGGGTGATAGGCTGGATGAACTGTTCTCCGCTTGTTCCCGCTCCTTGTATTCCGAACCTTTGTAGATCCTCTTCCACACTGTCTAGAGATACCACCAGACTATCACGAGGTTGGTCGCGTAGGATGGATGAACTATGACACTACAACTACGGATCAGAGTCATGTAAGAGGAGATCATATCAGGATCCGACACGAGCAAAGTCCAGCCGAAACCCCGAGACCTGGACACATATCAAACCACGCAGCCTAGCTCAGCAAAACATAGGTCAGGGCTTACCTCTCATCCATGTCCACTAAGCACACATCCCTGCCGCATCAGGAAGGAAACCATGCATGAATTCTCCGACGGCTAACGGTCTGCTAGTGCCGTCCTGGTCGACGGAGCCTGGGATGAGGGCACCCCCCGGAGACGGGCCATCATTCCGCGTGGCAAGGACTCCACACGCTTTGTACGAAGAAAGTACGGACGGGAAACGAGACGCGGATGCAATAGGCTCTATACGGAAGTGTCAGAGTAGCGTATTGGAAGGACTAGTGTCCGTGCCGTCGAGAAGGAAGCGGGAGAAAAAGAGGGTGTGAATCCTGAAACACGTCGTGGCTGTCGCTTCCCCGTTTAGGCTTGAGGCCGGGGCCCCTTGGGGCCCCCGTGGGCGTAGATTCTAGACCTCGGGCACGAGGGCCTTTTTTCATCGCCCATCGGTAAGCGTGGACATGTCTGGTGAGAGGTAGGGCCATGTCATTCAACGGGTTCCCTGCTTCTAGAAGGTACGCAGGTTGTCGGGACAGGGGGATTCCTAGTCGAGTTAGTGTGTTCCGCATACTGCAGGTGGAGCGAGACGGAGATGAGACGCCGTAGTCCAGGCATATGGCGTTTGATGGTCGCACTGGATGGATCGGTGGAGGAGATGGGCTACAATGGATTACTTTGGCCAAACGAAAGCCGGAAGACAAGAAGTTTGAAGTTTGAAACAATCCATTGGAATATCAAATGCTAGCTAGGCAAGATACATGACCAGAAGCCTCCCAGGCTTAGGCAGGCTTCATTGCCGCCGGCAGGGCTGTTTGGAGCCCGATTGCCTGATTTTTCAGTTTTTTTCCCGGTTGTTGTGAACCGTCGGGGTAATAGCAAGTAGTAAACCCCCATCGCCAGTGTCATGGCGAATCCGAAAGTACCCAGTTAATTTTTTCTCATAATCGTAACGTCGTAGCTTGATTTCTATAGTTTTTGTGCCAAGATTCCCAGAGCAGTGAGAGTCTAGGTCGGCGCAGGAAGGTCCTGTGTGCCGAGGGCATGCACAACGCCACCGGCAAAGAAACTCAGCTCGTCGGGATACATGTCAACGCGTCCATTGGTGAGACGGTCAAGGAGAAGGTGCTCCACCTTATCGAGCAGAATATGGTGATGATTCTGATTCAGGACAGCAGAGTTGGTCTCAGCCTGTGCGACGGTCATCTCTTCCTTACGCAGCCCGATCAACTCGTTCAGTTCATCCACGCAGAGGAGATTCCGGAACACCCCGATGACGTGGGATTGGATCAGGTCGAGGTACATGCAAGGTGCATCATCCGGATGCATGGACTCAATTTCGTGGCCCATTCTGATGTTGTCGGCTTGGGCGTGGAGATAAGTTTTGTATTTGGCATCAGCAATTCCGTGAATGCCATTCATGTACGCGACAAAGAGTTGACGGTCCACATCCACTGCGTCATGAGTAAAATCCTCAGGGTAAGTGGTGCAGTTTCGGATAAATTCTTTGTGATGGTGGTCACCCTCATCGTCCGAAATGTCATCCACATCGGATTGAATCGAAGAGGCGGGCGAACCACCGGACTGAAGTGACAGCAGCATCATCTCGTGACACGTCATTTCAGCTCTCTCGGGCTCGTCCTCTGCTTCAGAGTGATCAGGAGTGTCGATAAATTGGACGATGGGATCAAACTGGACTGAGGGCTCGAAGCCGATAAATGAGTCGTCGAAAGTATCGGTACGATCCTCTCGCGTCTCGGGGACATTTTCTGGAGTGTCTTCCCAGACAGAGAAATCAGACAGGTCGTCGTCATCGTCCTCGTCGGAGAAGGCATCATAGTCAAACTCAATATCGTCCGATCCGTAACCGGATTCAGATTCAGTGTCGTGGTGGTAATCGGCGTTTGAGTTTTTCAGGATCGATTTCAAGATGGGATGCAAGGATGAACTCTCGTGTTTGGTAGTACAGGTGTCGATACTAGATGGGAGCGGGGCTGGATTGTTGGAAGAGACGGAGACTTCGTCGGAGCCGTAGCAGCTGTCTTGCGAGAAGGAAACCTCGAGGTTGGCGAAGGTGGAAGAAAGAGAATCCCACGATTCTCGATGGGTGGCATGGCTGGCCATGACTGGCATCGGGTTCTCCACGGGCTCCATCAGAGCCAAGGATTTCAAAGTTTGAATAACAGATATTGGAGTACCACGAATATTTCTGACAATTGTCGAGCTTGGCAGGGGCCAAGTTTCGTGGTGGGAGATGGGGTTTTGTGGTTGTTCAGTTGAAGATCAAGATAATCAGGTTGGAGTGGCGACAAAAGCCTCCAAGGCACGGAAAGAAGTCCATGGTGAGGCACACGGGAATCGTGTGATCGCTTAAGGGAAGTCGACGGGGATGGCCCCGACAAGAAGGTTCAGGCAGTACATGATGAGTATATATTGGACGTTGTTGGTTATCATTCAGGTTGTGTGAGATCCTTTTCTGCAGGTTGAATCCAGAGAGGGTCGTTCAAAAGAGTCTCGTCGTCAGTCAAATCACGGGCACCGTCGCAAGAAAACAAAACGGTTATCAGGAGAGAGTATGCGGGGAGGCGATAAGTGCCTAGGCGGGATCGAGTGAGAGTTGAGAGATGAGAGCGAGGCGAGAAAGGAGGCGTCGGCGTGTGCGTGGTATTCTCGCGACGCGATGAAAACGGCAGTGGAATGCCCGAGTGCGAAAAGGGGCAAGTTCAGGAGGTCGCCAGTGAACTAACGGTCGGGTTGTTGGTCAAGTGTGGTGATGAGAGGAAGGTCGAAGGGAGAAGAGGAGTTGCGACGATCCGAGGATATGAACACCCACGTTCCGCGGGGTCACGGGCGGTTCAGAGGGAATTGCCGAGTTGAGTCACCAGGCTGCCTCCACGTCGGATGTCGGCGTCGTCGGCAACCAGACAGCGACGAGTCGGAGGCAAGACGAGGAAGGTGGGATACAGTTCAAATAGGGGTCAACAGAGAGGAAAAGAGGGGTGCAGGTGAAAATAAATATGGGGTCACAGGACGAAGGGCGAAGGGCGAAAGGCGAGGGCGAAGGCGAAGCCAGAAAGGACTCCATCGGTGGCACCGTCATTCCTGACTAAGCTGGTTGCCGACAGCCCTAAGCGCTGCCAACCAACTGGGCAGGACGACCAGTGTTTAGAATCTATCCGATAATAGTCTCGAAAGCCCCAGACACATTGGTCTTTCCAAAACCATGAAGGCCTCTACCCAAAAGCCTAATCCTAAGCCCATCAGGCATCAAAACCCGGGCTAAAGATGTGAGGCCCCCGACTCAGGGTCCCGCCTTACAAAATTCATTGGCAATAGCCACACCATGCTTTTTTCAATTCGGCGTGACTTGCTCTCGGAGCCTATCTGACACTCACGCAGTACGGACAACAGCTCATTCATTATTCTGTCTGGAGCCTGTTGTTGTTCTTGGTCTCCCCCTTTGTGCTGCAGCTCTATATGCGCAGTAGCAGAGTAATCTGTCCTGTAACTGGTTCCAACTCGTTGTGCTGGAAACCCCCCTGTCTTTCTACGCTTTCGATACATGGAAGTGTCTCCGAGAACACCGACACCTAATCCATCCAAAAAGGGCATCTACAGGAGTCAGAGGGGCGTATGGCCCTTTGACTTATTTCATTCACGCTATTTTGCCCGTTCTTTGGCGGGACAAGGCGCAGGCGCCAGCCCGCATCTAAGCCTCAACGACGACATATTCAACCCCCAGGGCCTCGGTGAATCACGGACTCGTCAATTTAAGATGACCGGAAATGGCGAACGGTGCCTTGACAAATAAAGAATACCCGGGGAACAGTCTCATCCATACGGCCAATCTACCCCTGGACAGGGAGTTGGCTATAGGATTCCCAACATGCTTGACTGCGCTTGGGAAGAGCTCTCTTCGGCAAGACCACACTCACCTTTCCAATCTTTTCCATCCTTTGAGGCTTTGATGTTTTTGAATGTGGCTTCAAGAAGAATCGCCGACAATACGCCAGTGATCTCTTTGACTAGATGGATAAATTTAGAACACGGTCTCGCGTTCGAGAAGGTCCAACGGCGCGACGGGGGCCGCCGATCGTCTGCACCTCGGGCCTTTATTTACACGCTATACTTACTTCAGCGACCTGGGGAGTCCAATAATAGGACATTTTCTCTCCTGCAGTCTCCTCGATGCATTGTTAGGGGGGTTGTGACATTCTTCCCAGCCTTCAACCATGCTGACCCACATTCCAGTCGTTCTCTACGTCCTGGCATTGGACAAAGTATTAACGGTCACTTTCCACGAATCGCAATGCCATAAGGATCGGACGGGGAGAAAGAACAAAAGTACGAACGCCAAGTGGTCGCAGATCCTACCGTACCGCTAATCAACCTTGTTTGAGCGGCTGATTATTAGATCAACTACGGTCATGACGCATACACTGGTTCGGAGAGGGGAACTGGAGGGGAGACCCGACGCTGGGTGATGAATGGTGGTTCAGCCGGCTAGTTCATGGCGCTGGTTCCTCCTCTTGACGGCTCGGCGAGCGTTCCGACCCAGGATCTTCGCCGGGCCTCCAATTCAAGGTCGTATGGCTCTCATGTGAGCTATGTCGATCGAGATGGAAGGTGTTCATTTGACATGCCTACCGACCGGCTCTCCACTTCCCCCGCCACAGCGACTTATTCAAAGTCTGCCGCTGCTTTGGGGTTTGGCACGGGAAGGTTGCATTCTCGGAGGTGGCTATCCGGATCGACATCCACGCTGGGGAACGGTGGGCGCCCGAGAGGGAAAGATCTGGCAGCTCAATTATACTTCCTGGCTCGATGATTGGTCTTTGTCGTTCAGCGCAGTCCTTTGAAGGTCCGTGGAGCCGCAAGACAGCCAACCGGGTTCCTCAGAGAACATTCCTGACACCTCTGGGAGGGTTCATTGGAATGTATGCAAAAAGTGCGAGGCTGGTGCTGGACGAGGACATTCAAATAGTTGCTTCCATCTGTTTGTTTGCTTTGCTTTCTTTGCATGCTCAGCACTGTTTTGGTTGATTGACAAACTCTTATCAAACGATCCAATATCCCAACGGTCGTTCCGTCGCAAATCGATTGCAAACTCCCTCGCTTTTTGCATCCTTTGCATTCTTTCGCTCGGGTCTCTTTGTTCCCCGGATTCCAATCGCTTTCAATCGCTATCAAACCAGCCAAACCTGCCGTGCCCTCGTTTGCACTTTTGCCTTGCGCCTTGCATCCCGGCAGATCTACATTGATCTCCGATCTCCTTCAGCCCTAATCTTATTCATCTTTTCAAACGAACCGTCTGACCCTATACCTCTGCCGCGGTCCGTGGTTCGCGATTCTGGATTTTCGGATCCCCCAATCATTGCTCAGTCTCCGCTCTCCCGCTTGTTTGTGGCCGCAAACGGAAACCCAATAGCCAAGATGTTCGCCCAACCGTTCGATCATTCGTTCAATGACTTGTTCAACCAATACGTCAACATGGATTCTTCGGGTGCCGATGGCAAGGACACCTCGTTCTCCACCGACTTCGACCAGCTCTTCCCGCTGGACTCCCTATCCAGTGACTGTGGCGATCTCTCCCCCACTGTCTCCACCTCCAAACGCCATCATCAATCACCGCAACCCTGGACCAAAGACTGGTCCCTGCAGGACAGCTCCGTCAGCGAGCAGGTTGCTTTTCAAGACACCGTCCACCCCTCTGCTATTTCAGACCGCGGTTTGAATAACTTCGAGGTCTCTTCCCGCCCTACTATCACCCAAACTCTGTCCTCCGGTCATCCCTCCGCTTCCCCGTCTACTCCCCCGGCTACCCCTCAGCGCAAAGCGAACAAAAGTGCTCTCGTTACTCCCAAGTCTATTCGCCATCGGGATCCGCATGAGCGCCGTGCGCTTCTGCGCAAGCAAAGCTCCTCCCCTAGCTTGATGCGCTCTTCTATCCACAAAGGAAGAATGGCGTATCCGGAGGCCTGGGCCCAAAGAATCCAGAACTTTACTCTCGCTAGCTCCGATGATCGTCTCCCTTTGTCTCCCCCGCCCTCAGACGTTCTTATCCAACATGAAAGCATGTCCGCAGACACCACCGCTCTGAACCACCCCCGAGATTCGGCAGAGATGCCTCCTCAATATGATGCACGCCTTTTCCACCAGTCCCCTGCAGTCTCCATGCCATCTCCTTCTGCTACTGCACTGGCTCGAAACCAGCAGCAATACATGAGTCATCCCAGCTCGTCGGCTTTGACCAACTCCAGCCCCCCATCTGCAGATGACATCTTCTCCTCTTCACACTCCTCTGATCCTCAATCCATTTCTTCATGGCAATCAGATGCTCTGTGCACCTCTCTCTCCTTCACCCCAGATCTTCAAGGTCATGATGCTCAATGGTGGTCACCCATGCCTTCGCGGGTCGCCCAACAACAGACCAACTACCAAACAATGGTCAACTCCCCTGCCCCTCAGCGCTCCATGCAGAGCGTCGGAAGCCAGGATATGATGCATGGCGGATTGATGATCCAACTGGATCCCTCATTTGATATGTCTGGCGACTCCTCTCTCTCCTCCAACATGCTCTCCACGAACAACCAGAAGTTCGTCGCGCCCTTCACTGCTCCTCACCTCCACAACACCTCTCGCTCCCCCTCACTGTCCCCCAAGGCTGGCACTTCACCAAAGGATACACGAAACGGTATTGCCAAGGGGACTCACCGCCGCACTCACAGTCGCAAGCTTTCTGGCCAGAGCATGACTGGCCCCAAGCCGGCAAAGAGCTCCACTAGCCCACGTGGCTCAAACAAGTCTGTCAGTGTGTCGTTTGTGAATTTCACTGCCAATGACAGCCAAAAGATTCTCACTGGTGTCGCTCCCTCTGGTAGCTCCAAGACAAAGGCCCGCCGGGAGCAGGAGGCTCGGGATCGACGCCGAAAATTGAGTGAGGCAGCCCTTCTCGCCGTACGCAATGCCGGTGGTGACGTCGAGGCCTTAGAAGCTGTTCTATGTTGATGCAGAGCTCTTCTCTCTATTAATTGATTATTTTGCCTTTTTTTGATATCTTTGAACGTTCAAGCCGGTGTTTTTGACTTTTTTTATATCATGGGAATATCTGCTCTGGTTGCTTCGGTGTTTGATCCTTCATTTTCATTTTGGCTTTGATCTCCCCAGCTTTGACTTCAAGTCAATACTCCAAAAATGTTAGAATCATTCTATATAATGTCTAGACACATTTGTCAATATCTCATATCATCCGAATTTTCTCAGCCTCGATTTTCTTCCTTCTCAATAGAAACCAGCCTTATCACTTTGCATCGATATTTGAAACATATTTGACAGCCCTAGACCTTGATATATACTTGGTGAGTAGCTGACCTCTACTTTCACCTCCTTTAGCCACACCCGCTGATGCTCAATCTTTCTGGTCGAACATCTGATAACTCTTCTATTTTGATCCTATCTTGAAACAGCCTCCCTTTCCTCTCCTTTCTTCGCTCTTCTTCACATCCATTCCCTCACACATTCACATACACATACACATACTCTCGCTGTGCGGCTGTCTTGGGCCTAATCAAGGTAAGTCCGCCGTCTTCTCTGATGTTGGAGATGACCATATATCGCATCTTCTATTCCGTTACAATCCTTTGATATCCAAATCTCTTTTGCCGCTTTCATTCACTGTGCCTACGAAATTCTTCCCTTGTTCGGAACTGCATTTATACTTGCTGATTCCCTTACTTCTGGTGACTTCCCCATCAATGTTGTGAAATTCTCTACCCCATGATCTGTATCTCCTGCACTTTATTCACCCCTTCTCTTAGTCCAGCCCTCATACTATCTACCTGCCTTTTCTCGTCCCATCACCCCTAACTTTTCAATATTATTTCTACTGATTTGTTCTTTTCTACCCATCACTCATTTCCTTCCTGAACCATTTTATTCTCTAACTCTATTGTCCCGGATCGAGAACATATTGTTCTCTTCCCTCAAATCTCCAGTCATTATCCTCTGCTACTGTTCAGATCTTCAATTGCTGACAAGCCCTACAGACAAACACCTTCACATCTGCACTCAGAACCTCAAACCCCTTAACCCTGTCTCTTCCATCTCTATCCTCATATATTTTCTCTCCGACTCCCCTCTTTCTCGGGATCTCACGCTGGGCTCCGTAGAGCCCGGAACTTGTGCAGATTCTCTCAACCCATCATCGCACTCTTCCCGCTTCTCCTCCTTCGACCCCCTCCAATTGCCTCCTCTTTCCTTCGAAACACCTCAATTCCATCACATCCTCTGTTCTTTACAGCCCAGATCCGATTGAAGACAAAATGTCTCACAGATCCTCGGGTGGTCTTCGGGGCGACTTGCCCGATCGATCTCGGTCCCAGGGTGGACAACGCGGACGAGGCGGCCCTCCTCAAGGTCAAGGCAGCCAAGGTGGTCGTCCCCGTGGCGGTGGCGGCGGCCAAGGAGGTGGACAAACTGGCCGTGGCGGCGGTGGACGCGGTGGTGGTGGCAGTCACCCATCTTCTTCAGCCGGACCAAGGTAAATTTCTCCTGTCCTTCTCTTTTCCCCAGAACATGATGTTGACATATTTGAATATAGTCTCATGCTCGAAGGCGCTCCTCAACCAGACTCAAGAGTCCAGAACTTCGAGGAAGAATGCATTCGTAAAGGCAAGGACATCTGTGCCTCCAAGGGTCAATTGGCTCGACGTCCGGGCTATGGCACCAAGGGACGCCCGATCATTCTGCGTACCAACTTCTTCGAGATGGCTTTCGATAAAAATGTCCGGTTTTACTCTTATCGCATCGGAATCAAGCCGGAACCAGAACCGAAACGCCATCTCAAAGATATCTTCAAAAAGCTGCTTGAAGAAGAAAAGGTTATTGCAGTCAAAGCCGCTACTGATGGTGTTAGCGAGCTCGTTACCTGTGCCGAAATCAAGGATACACGACCCTTGCCAATTTCTGTCGACATGAATGGCAACGGCGAAAAGAAGAATTATCAAGTCAGCTTCAATTTCCATGGTATAATTGATCATAATCAGGTCTTGACCGGGCTTCGGGATGCAACGATGAAAAGCCAGATTCCCGATGAAGCTATCTCTATCCGTGCACTGAACATCTTGATGGGGAGGTCGCCGTACCATGATCCGGGCATAGTCACCATTGGCAAAGGCGGAAACAAGTTCTTCAGGATTGATCAGCGTTGTCAGTCTATGTACCTTGAGGGTGGACTCGACTGCATCCGTGGCTTCTTCGGTAGTGTGCGCTTGTCCGCAGGTCGCATCTTACTCAACGTCAATGTTAACCACGGTGCCTTCTACCGCCCCGGGCCGTTGGCATTCCTAGTCAATGAATTTGAAAAGGTCTTTGGCCAGGACCGTCATATGTTCAACAAGTATGTCAAAGGTATCCGGGTCGAGCTCTCCCATTTAAAGCACGAGACAAAGGATGGCAAAGAGCCTCGTGTCAAGGTCGTCTGGGGCCTGGCAACTCCTCGTGATGGAAGAAGAGGGGAACACCCTCCTCGTGTTCCTCGTGTTGGATCCTGTGCAGATAACGTTGAGTTCTATATGTACGATCGGGACAAGCCACAGGCAAAGGGTCGCTACATCAGCGTCACCAACTACTTCAAACAAGGTCAATACCCTTTTACTTTTTCTCTATCAAAAAGAAGTCCGCGCTTATTCTGCTAATCTTTCATAGAGTACAAAATGACGCTGCGATATGGCGACAAGCCTGTGATGAATGTCGGTAATACGGAACGGCCGACCTACCTTCCTTTGGATGTCTGCACCATCTTACCTGGCCAAATCTACCATGGCGAACTTGGTACTGCCCAGCGTCGGAATATAATCAAGTTCAGCTGTCGACGACCCCCAGAGAACTATACGTCCATTACACAAGACGGACTGGATATCATTGGAGTCAACAGGCAAGACACGGATAAACTCGGCATCCACATTAACCCAAAGATGACTGTTGTTCCCGGACGCATCCTGAATGCCCCTAGTCTGAAATATGGATCGAAAAAGGAGGTCCCACGATTCGGTGCATGGAACTTGATTAACAAGCGCTTCTGCTCAGCTGCTACTATCAACAGGTGGACTGGAGTCTTGATTCGCCGAGTTGACAGGGACGGAAGACCTATCAATCCTCCAGGAAATGTGGAAAATGCACTGAAGAGCTTTTATGCCAAATCGAAGGACTTGGGCATTAATATGTCTATTCCAATACTCCCAGTCCACAACGTTGACCTGAACCAAAATGAGACCAAACAACCAGCACAGATTGGCATGATGTTCGATAAAATGAAAGAACTTCGCGTTGAGCTGGTGCTGGTGCTGCTTCCGAACGGTGCGGATCGGGTTTTTGAATTCGTGAAATGGGTTGGCGATACGAAGGCTGGCATCTTGAACCACTGTTGTCTTGCCTCCAAGTTTATTCCTGGAAATGACCAATACATGGCCAACAATTCCTTGAAGATCAATCTCCGCATGGGTGGTGTGAACCAGGTGCTCGAAACTCCTCCTACATTGCTGTCATCGGGAAAGACGATTGTCGTTGGCCTTGATGTGACGCACCCATCTCCAACGGATCCAGACACATTCCCCAGCATCGCCTCTATTGTTGCCAGCGTGGACGGTCGCCTTGGACAATGGCCTGGTCAGGTAAAGATCCAGCAACGTCGGATGGAGAATGTCCAGTTCCTGAAAGAGATGCTGCTGGCCCGTCTGCAGCGATGGAAGAAGGACAACAAGGAGCTGCCGCAGAACATCCTTATCTACCGTGATGGTGTCAGTGAGGGTCAGTACCAGATGGTCCTGACAGAAGAAATGAAAGGGGTGAGAGATGCCATCCAGGCCATCTACAAGAATGAGCCGCCCCGGGTCACTATCCTGGTCTGTGGCAAACGCCATAATGTGCGATTCTTCCCCACAGCCCAACAGGACTGTGATCGGACTTCAAATCCCATCAATGGAACGGTTGTGGACCGCGGTGTCACTCGCCCCATCTATTGGGACTTCTATCTCCAGGCACAAAGTCCACTTCAGGGCTCAGCAAGACCGGCCCACTACATTGTGATCCACGACGAGATCTTCGGTGCTACCGCTCGAGATGGTGCCGCCGCCGTCGATAGCCTCCAGGAGCTAACCCATAGCATCTGTTACATGATGGGCCGCTGCACTCGCTCCATCAGCTACAGCACACCTGCCTTCCTTGCTGACCGATTTGCGGATCGCGCGCGGAAGTATGTCCGGGCCTACTACTTCGAGAAGCAATATATCCAGAATGTCCAGGATGCGCCGGGGCCGGATGATATTGTTTCCCGTTTGTCCCCCAATGTTTCCGAGAACATGGTTTACATTTGAAATCAATCATGCCATTGCCGTGCTCACAGACTATGACAATATCACTCCGAAGCTCTGTCCTTTTGTGATCCTTTTTTCACATGCTCATCACTTTATTCATCTGCAAATTTTCGCTTTTATCTTGGCATGCTAGGGCCCGACCTTGTTTTTAGCTTGATGGAAATGGGTCATCTGAATTTGGATTGATTTTGAGGTTGTCAATACTTTCAAGAAGATGAAGACACCATTATTGCATGCAGGATACACGTTCATCTGTCAAACCGCCAAAAAAATCAAGGAAACAGTGATGAAACTCCAGAAAAAAGGGTGGAGATGGAGAGAGTATTATTTTGAGCCCATATGTTTGCTTGTCGATTGTGATGCATCGATTAGTCAAAGATATTAACACGAAAATACCAAAAAGAGCCTTAGTGCAACCCAAATAGAGTCAACTGATGTTTCAGTAAGATTGTCATGTAAGACATCAGAGAAGTAAGAATACTGCTCGAGGTTAGAATAGAAGCATGAAGACAAAGTCGTATGGAATACATTGGATATAATACAGGGAGGTCTGGTCTTGGACATGGCTCTGGAAACATGTGACGGAGTAGCGGCTCCAGGCATGTTTTTTGGGGGGGCAATCAGTTCCGGAAACTTTAATCGATACGTATCGCATGTCGTTCAAGTCGAGACTTCAACAGATAGACAACATGCAACCGTGGCCGCGACAGGATTTCGTCTATTGGCCCACAGGACTGAGACGGCTAACCGCTCTTTGCTGCCGTTTCAAGTATGACCAAGACAAGTCAGAAAGGCTTTCTTATTTATGGCTCATACCTCGCCCACCACGCCCAGTACAATTTTTGGTTTCGAGGGGTATCGTCGTTCATCGGTGAGAGGTAGGAGTCCATGAATCTGGTTGCCAGCTGTCTCCTGGATTTCCACTGTTCGCATTTGCCCACGGATCCTTTTCTTTCTTGGACGTTTGCTCGGCAGAGACGGGGTTGGACTGAGAGGGCGGTGCGGGTGTCGAGGAGTCTGCGGGAGGATGCGAGGTAGTATTGATAGAAGCATCACTGGTCTCGGTGGTGGGAAGTGGCGGTTGCGTCTTGGGTTTATCGAGGAAGGATGGTTTGCTAGCCCACCGTTCATCAGCTAGTCGGGCAAGTTGTTTAATCTGTGCTTGGCGGATGAGGTCCTGCTGCTGTTCCTCGATGCTCGGTGGATCTTCACGGACATATCGAAGCCACTGATGCCATTGCGCTGTACATTCGCCCGGTGAGAGTTAGCAACTTCTTCATCTCTAATCCTTTTGAGATGGAGGCGCTGCCGGAAGCAGTTGCCAACGCCACTCCTCCAAACAGGGAACATAACTAACGTGAAACTTGTAGATCGCTGTGGTGCATTTTGGGGTCGGGCTTGACCATTCGTCGATACCTGCTGGTATTCGCGTCTTTAAATAGCCAGAAGGTGTTTCCAGTAAGATCCTGGCCTGAGGAGTGATTCAATGGTCAGCAAGATCGACGAACCCCCAACCGCAGAAAGCGCCAGCGAGAATAAAGATTAAGGACGAACCAGCAAGAATCGATCGTCGCCAGGGGAGCCGAAGGCTCTTCCACTTGAACCACAGGCTGTTGACCATTTTCGCTGTGCGGGCGCGCGAGGCAGAGTTGAGGCGGAGGTTCGTGGAGAAAAAGTGGTTCGCGGGCAAAGCGCTAGAACGTCAGGAACGTCATCGGCGCACCCGAAAGAAACAGCCCCGGGCATTCCAGTCCGCCTTCTCTTCCACCTTTCACTCTGAACCTTCCTCTCTCGGGGTTCGCGGGACTTTTTGGTGCTTTCTGGTCACGGTGAATCCGTGTCTAGCCTTTTGAATTACCCTTGACTACTTGCTTTTCCGATACCCGACTCGACTCCATACCGTTGGGGCCGATCAGGCACATCCTCAAAGGGATACCGACCCAACCCGGGGCAAAGCACACACTACCAGCCCAGAAGCCTAACATCCTCTCGACGAATTCTGAATTGATGATCTGAACCAACCATGGCTTCCGTGACTTCTTTGGATAAAGACTTGCGCAATATGCGCCTGTCCCGCTATACCCCGCAGGCAGCCGCCGAGGTGCGCGACTGGATCGAGGAGGTGCTACGGGAGAAACTACCGTCGAGTGATCTTATTGAAGGGCTTAAAGATGGAGTCGCCCTATGCAAGTGAGTCTTGACTGCGCGGAGTTCATGCTGTAGATAAAAATTGGAGTCTCGACTAACCCCCTTGTCTACAAGACTGGTCAATCTGGCTGTGTCACCAGGCGTCAAGTATAAGCCATCTGCGATGCCATTTGTACAGATGGAGAACATCTCCCATTTCCTCCGTGCATGCCAGATGGCGCCCCTGAATCTGCCTCCACATGACGTCTTTCTGACCGTCGATCTATATGAATCGAAAGACCCGGCCCAAGTGCTCCAATGTCTCGCAGCATTCAGTCGGCGTGCGAATGCTCTTGCGCCCACCACATTCCCCCGAACAGTTGGCCCTCAGAGCAAGCGTGGGATGGTGAGCCCGAATGCCACAGGCTCTTCTAGTCCTGGCACTTTTACTCCCCGGAACGGACGGGCGTCCAGCAACGCTAGCGATGCGGTCCCTTCTGGTCCAGGGCGACCAGGGAGCCCTTCGAAACCATCAGGCTCTCTGGGCTCCTGGAACAAGAAACCGGATGGGTCTTCAGCCGCACCCGCGTGGAATATTCACCAGTACGGCTATATGGGTGGAGCTAGTCAAGGCAACCAGGGCATTGCATTTGGTGCGCGGCGGCAGATTACAACCCCAGGTCCTGCAGTCCCCAGCCTTGCAGAGAAAGAGAAACGCAGACGTGAAGAGGAAGACAGAATTCGCAAGGAGAATGAGGAGAGAGAGGAGATTGAAAGGGCTCGCCAGCGTGAACAAGAGGAGTTGGAGGCCCAGGCTAGGGCCGAAGAAGCGCGACGATGGGAAGAAGAGACGAATCGCCTCAGGGAGAAAGAGCTTCGGGAACTGGAAGAGGAGAGAAAGCGATGGGATGCAGAGAAGCGTCAGTGGGAAGAAGAGGAGCAGCGCCGTATGGCTGAGGAGAATGAAGCAGAGGAACGCCTCGAAAAGGAGCGGCAACGTCGACAGGGTGTCAATGATGCTCGCCTCAATGGGCAGTTTCTCAGCCAATACCAGTCCAGCCAGAACATCCCTGCTGCGAGTGGAGCTGGAACCGTTGATGAGACACCGGAGAGTCGTCGCATTAAGGAGTTAGAGCGAGAGCTTGAGCTAGCCAAAGAGCGGGAACGCCAGTATCAGACAGAGAGACAGAGCATCCCGGATCAAAAAAGCGGCAATGAGTCTCAGCCTCGCAGCCACAGCCGCCAACGTCCGATACCTGTCCCTCCCAAGCCGAGCTACGACCTGTCCTCTCTGGAGCAGGAGCGCAGGATGCTCCGTGGAGAATGGCAGAAGAACCAAGAAATGCCAGCTGCCCAGGAGGAAGCCGAGACCGCCACAGAAGAGCCAACACCATCTCTACCCCCTCGCCCACTTCCTGAACCTGTTTCAGCGTCACAACCGACACTTCCACCCAGGGATCTCCCTGCAGCTCCCCGGCCTCTTCCCGATCCAGTAGCATACACTGCCAACCGCAGCCGAGAGAGCCGCGCTGACCGGTTCCTTTCTTCAAACCCAGCCCCTGTCGCTCCTGTTCCATCAGCTCATCGAACCCAAGATTATACCTCAACTGGCGAGATTGACGCCGAGAATGAGCGCCGTGTGGCTTCGCAACAGAAAACTCGTGCGGGTGGTTGGGCATCAAAGTCACTTTTGGAGCGTGAGATGGAGCGTGAACGTGAACGCCAGCGCGAGTGGGAAGATAACCAAAAGCAAACGCAGGCTGCCGCCGAGCGAGGCGTTCGCGATCCCTCACTTGGCTCAGGACCGGGTCAGTCCTGGGATGTTCACCAGTATGGTTACTTGGGTGGTGACAACCAAAACCGTGGTGGTCCAGGACTCGGCATTGGAGGTGCTAGACGCCAAATTATTGGTCCTCGGCCACCTCCGTAGTCAACTACTGCTATTCTCACCTAGCCCACCTAGAGGATTCTAGGATATCTTTCTCTGTACCCCCGCCTTGTCTGTCTTCTTCTCCATTTCATAAGCTCTCCTTGCGTTCCCTTTGCGTCGGCGACTCGGTTGATTGGTGGATTGTTTCTGGGATACGATGGATCCTACCAGCCATATCCTATATTTGATGCGAGTTCTACTTTTACAGTCTACTTTTATCTTTGTACTGAATGCTAGCAGCAACCCTGTGGTTGAAGCAATCGAATTTGGTATTATATACACTCGTATTTCTCAATTCAATTTAGGCAGCCTGCTCGGTTATGGATTTGTACTAAGGCTTGACGGGTGCTTTGAAAAACAGTGATCAAGTGTGTGGGGGTCACGCCAATTCCGAGAACTTGAATAACTGTACATCACATTACATGAGATATAGTTTCTGTTCCATGAAAACCATTACTATGTCTCTTGATTCGTTGGGCTGGAAGAGAAATGCGGCGAATAGGGCCGTACAACGATCAAGGAGCGACTTGGTTTTCAACCTTTGGAAGAACTATAACTACTTTACCATTTCTCAATATTATCTGATATTCTCTTCATGAACATATTTCCCAAAGGCATATCATTAGATCTTAGGTATCTTATTCTCTGCATTTTCATTATACGTGGCCTTAGCTAAATTCGATGATTTATTTTTACTTAATTGAGAGTGAATTCAAACTGAATGCTCGGAATATCAGAGCTGTTTTCGTCCATGACAAAGGTTATATTCCAAAACTCGAAGTTACTGGGGTTGTTAGCAAAGTTCCCTTGTCCAAAAAGAACACCATCAAACTTACTGGATAATATCACAAGTTCCGCCAACTAGTCCACAGAAAGAAATTTCCGGGACTGGGTTGACAGTTCCACCGACTACCTCAATCTGTAGACCATCGACATCACTGAGTCCAGACATATCACGCTTCGACCCGAGTGGATTGGAGGCAAGGACAAATGTGAATGTGCTGGTGGAATTTCCCAGAGGATATGTCAGGTTGAGTGCATATGGGCTCACCTCCGCCTTCAATGCCGTTTCAGTCGGGTATAGGTTGAAATAGCCAATTGATTTATCAGAGCGAATCCACTGCACGACTGAAGGGGAGAAGGACGACGAGTCCTCTGAATAGCCACCCACAACACTCTGGTTGAAGGAATCTGTTCCGATTGTCAGGTCGGCAGACAGCCATGTTGTGATATTGCGAGGCTCGTAGTCCGCTGGAGGAGCGTAAGCATGTCCACTATAGGTGTGCTCGCCGGAGAAAGAGGTCAGTCTCTCAAGAGAGGACTTCGGCACGAGGCTCTTGTGGAAATTTGCAAGAACGGCGACAAGGGGCGAGATCTCAAAATCGTCTGCATGGGCCATAGTCCAGATTGGAGAAGTTGAATGCCACACGTACTCCTTTCCGACAAGCGACCAGACCCAAAGAGACATGATACCAACATACTTGTTCATATCGTAGCCGTACGAACGGTCCCATGGACCGGCAAAATTTCTCATTTTGGGGTTCCATAGCTGGGACTCATAGCCCCAGATATCCTGGATCACCCTCTCTGCATTCTTCCCAATAACAGAAGTGGTCGATGAAAGATACTTGGCTGCAATAGTCAGAGCATAGAGCGAAACACCGGCGTAGGTTGGGCCGTTAAACTCGGATAAAGTGTGGTTGCGATCAAAAAGCTCGAGAAATTCATGGGCATCATTGTCTCCCGCAGCTGTCATATTGGCATTCTTCAAGTAGTGGCCAGTCCATGAAGTCACCACAGTCCGCATCAACCAGGCATTGGAATAGGCCGGGTATAAGTTATCGCCATCGACGCCGCCAACGCGATAGCTGTCTCCGATTGTATTGTTGTACAGGCTCTCAATGACCAGCTCTTTCACATCTGCAGGCAAAATTTTGCCAAACTCCTCATAGATGACAATCAATGCGGTCCCAATGAAGCCTCTCCAGTTGGGGTCCCAAGTGTTATAGATCTATCTCTTTCTTCAGAATGCCGCTCAGGGTATTTGGAAGATAGTGTCACTTACGTCGGGGGCGTACGCAGGGCTTCCAACCGTTGGTTGCTCTGGATATACTGTATAGTCACCATACCATTGCGCGGAGGTATTCTTCTCCTGGCCCGCAATGACATTCTTGAGGATCTTCACAGCTTCCTCGAGATCATCTCCCTGGTTGCGTTGGAGGAGTCCAACAGAATACCAAACGGTTGATCGCGTCTCGTGTGAACCTGCGGCCAAAGGATAATAAAAGTAGTGCAAATAGGATGCAGCGGGGTCATAAATATCATCAAGAAGGGACATGGACTGATCGAAGAGAGCCTGCGACGCCTTGCTCAACTCAGTTGCAGAGGCCAAGCTGGTACTCAGCAGGCTGAGGCTAACAATTCGAGACCAATTGACAAACCGCATCTTGACGTACTATGCGGAAGGCACACGACCACAAAATATTGCATTCACTGAGGCTTTATAGCCAGGGCAGCTATTGGGATATCATGATATCGGCATAATGTCGGGACTGGTTTCCCCACATTCCATGACTCCGCTCGATTTTACGGAATATAGAAAAGCCAAAATTCAATTGGTATGCCGGCACCGGCATAGCCTCCGCTCCGGCGAAATGACCGGGGAAACCGGGGTTTGCTATCATGTACTATGAGCCGACCGTTTACCGGTTGACTAGCGGTTGACTAGCGGTTATCGTGCCAATTCACGCCGAACCAGGGACCGATAAGGCTGCTTTCAACTCTTTCCACCACTGTTCGACTCCGCGAATTTTCCCGCAACTGTGGGGCTGGTAGAGGTCAAGTGATTGCATGTGTTGATGAACTCGATCGATATAATAATACATGGCCCGAGCCACAATTGGGTGGAACTCGGCAGCACAACCTCTTCCGTTCAATCCAACAGCAACCTATTCGATACGCACCTAAATAGCAAAAATGGGCGAAACCATCGCGGAGGACTCGGTGTTCGAGGCCAAGGATGGGCCACCCATGAACGCCGATGAGCTACGTCTGGCTCAGATGGGTATGTCGTTGCTTCTTTATCGGAATATGCTGGTGTGCTAATGATGAATAGGCCATACTCAGGAATTGAAACGCCATTTCAGTATTTTATCACTGATCGGTCTAGCATCCACGACAACAATCTCTTGGACAGGCCTCGGACTGGGCATTGTGACCGAAATTAACGCAGGCGGACCCGGTGCAATTATTTATGGCTTCATTCTTGTTACTATCATGCAATCCTTCTTGGGTGCCTCGCTGGCTGAGTTCGTTTCGAGTTATCCAACGGAGGGTGGCATGTATCACTGGATCGCCGCCGTGGCTCCAAAAAGACACAGTGCTTTCTTGAGTTTTTTGACTGGCTGGTTGACTGTCTGTGGTTGTGAGTAGCAAAATCAGCTTTTTGTTTGCGACTGGATGGCACAACTAACGTTATTGTCTTAGGGATATTCACCACTGCATCGACAAATCTAATTTTCGCTCAAGTCGGTGCGTATATCATACTCTTATACTCCCTATCTAAACGCATGTCCTATGTATGTTCTATCTAATCAAAAACAGTCCAAGCACTTTATGCCCTTTACCATCCTACCATCGCAATTAAAACCTGGGAGACCTTTGTCATCTACCAGATTCTGAATGCTCTCACCGCTGCTGTGGTCCTTTTCGGGAACAAGATCATTCCAGCGTTAAACAAATTCTCTCTTTTTTACTTGCAAATTGGATGGCTGGTTGTTCTTATTACTGTTGTTGCATGTGCCCCGACCCATCAGAACAGTGAATTTGTCTTCAGAACTTGGATCAACAATACCGGCTGGAGTAGCAACGGTATCTGCTTTATTACTGGCCTTGTGAACCCACTCTACAGTCTGGGGGGACTCGACGGCGTAACTCATATTACGGAGGAGATGCCAAATGTGTGTTACCAAGTTTTTCTTTTTGCATGTACCTGGAACTGACGTGGACAGCCTTCTCGAAATGCACCTCTAGCGATTGCCATCACTTTGTCCATCGCGTTTGTCACCGGCGTCACCTATTTAATAGGTCTCATGTTCAGCGTCCAGGATTATGCTGCCTTGTCAACTACCAGCACTGGCTTGCCCCTGGCCGAATTGTTCCGTCAGGCGACACAATCAGCCGGTGGTGCATTTGGCCTCACCTTCATTTTATTTGTTGCCCTTGGACCATGTGTCATCTCATCCCAACTTTCTACTTCGCGGGTCCTGTGGGCCTTTGCGCGTGACGATGCCATGCCGTTCTCCAAAGTATGGGGGAAGGTAAGCAAGCGGTTTGGAATTCCCTTCAATGCGCAGCTGCTTGTTGCTGCCGCCGTTGCAGTGTTGGGCTGTCTGTATCTTGGGAGCAGCACAGCCTTCAATAGCATGCTTGGCGCTGCTGTCACAATCAACAATGTTGCTTACTTGATGCCAATCTTGACGAATATGGGAACTGGCCGACGCAACATGCACAAAGGCGCCTTCCACATGGGCAAGTGGGGCTGGGTTATCAATGGCGTGGCCTTGGGTTGGCTTGTCTTTGCCATCGTATTCTTCAGCTTCCCTTACTCTATGCCCCTTACAGTCGAGAATATGAACTACACTTGTGTTGTGGTGGGTGGTTTGCCTATTCTCATTTTAGTGTGGTGGTTCCTCGGAAGCAAGCAGTATAAAGAGAAGATTGCCAATGCTAAGGAGGCTTAGTTATTTTTTTTTGCATTTGATAGGTCTCTGGGCAAAGACTGAATATTGTTGAATGAATACTTCGATATGATTTTATTTGATATTTCCAAATGGCTTAGTTTCATAGTATCTTATTTTATCACTTCTTCAGATTATTTTTAATGTTCAGATAGGACGACATCTCCCTGAGAACCTCGACTCGATGTTCCCGCATAACCTGCGGTTAGTCATATGGGCAACTATGAGATCCGTCACCCAACTACTCCGGTGTCAATCAACTTCTAGAAAACTTTTTCCGGTCCGCCGTTGAGGCGGCTCGGCACTTGTTCGCTCTGATCTTATACGTGGCATGCCGTTCACCGGTTTCCCCGACTTCGCCGGACTCGCCGATATCACCGGAGTTTCTCAATCTAGGAAATTATAGACTTCCCAATGATGAAGAATGGAAATCCAGGCCTTCATTAAAATGTTTCTCCACTTTTGAGACTATTGCAGCACCTTGGTTATCCAAACTGCTGGAGTAATTAAATCCTAGAACATAGTCTCCGCTTTCCAAATAATTCTCACGCAAGACAAAACCCCCTTCGAGGTCGACTTTGCATTCACTCAAATCCCAGTTGTCGTTTCCAGCTCCTCTAATCAATCCATAGATATGCGCTTGATAATTCGAGAACGTCCGGAGCAGGTGGCACAGTTTATCGCCACGTATATTGTTAGTAAGTGGAAGTGCCCGAAGGCGACTGACCATGACGCTCACCTCTTATGGAACGAATCAATGGCTTCAAACCAAGTGCAGAACGGCCATTTGTGCTAGGATTACCGACAGGAAGTAGTCCACTTCCTATATACCGGGCTTTGATTGCCGCACATAGTCAGGGTGATGTTTCATTCCAACATGTTGTGACGTTCAACATGGATGAGTATGTTGGCCTCCCACGAGACCATCCTGAATCTTACCACTCGTTCATGTACAACAACTTCTTTCGTCACATCGACATTGATGTGAATAATGTTAACATTCTGGATGGCAACGCTGCCAGTCTAACAAGTGAGTGCCTTGCGTATGAAGCCAAAATCAAAGCTCTTGGTGGAATTGAGCTCTTTCTGGGTGGTGTGGGTAGCGACGGACACATTGCGTTCAATGAGCCTGGATCTAGTCTGGTCAGTCGGACTAGAGTCAAATCCCTCACATATGAGACAATTCTTGCCAATGCACGCTTCTTCGGTGGCGATCTTGACTCAGTGCCACGCATGGCGCTCACTGTTGGCGTGCAGACTATCATGGACGCCAGGGAGGTGGTAATAATAGCAACCGGGAGCTCGAAAGCGCTGGCAATTCAGCAGGCGGTTGAGGGTGGTGTCTCTCATATGTGCACTCTTTCTTCCCTGCAGCTTCACCCATCTAGCATGGTTGTCGTCGATGAGGACGCCACTTTAGACTTAAAAGTCAAAACCGTCAGAGTAAGTATATTTGGCCGGACTCCCTATCATGAGACCTAAATTGACGGTATCTACAGTATTTTGCCGGGGTGGAACGGACTATCCTCCAGAAAGGACTGAGCAACGAGAGTCCGCCGGCGCTTAGTCTGGCCACCTCTGGCACTGGAGCTTGGAAAGAGCCCGAGGATGGAGAGCTTACTCCAGACAGCATGTCATCACGCATTGGACCGTTAAAGCCATTAAGTTTGCGATCTGTGACTATGCCATTCTCACCAGCTTGATTGGTATTTGATTTCACAGGGGCGTCCCATATAGATACATTTCTCTACATGTCAAATTATTTCTAAATTTTCTAGAATCTGTTTACGGGATACAACCTCTCGAGGATTGGTTAGAGCGCAATTTCATGCAACTCCAGAGTGCCAGGTTGTTTGTCAAATTGATTGTGCTCGACTTTATGTATAATCCTCTGTGCTGATAGTTTGGTATTATCCGAATCTATCTCTATAAACCATACTATTTTGCAAAGATGTCACGATTTTAGACGATTGCTGTCGGAAGAATAGCCTCGTCGATACCTTGCAGCGACTTATATCACAATAGAGCCGGAATAATTGTAGAGGAAGAAGCAATACTTTTGAAACTGTCAAAATCAGAAAATTAACTTTGGATCAATGAAGTGGATCAATTATGAATTCCATCACATCTACGGTTGAATGAAATACCGCCAACCCCGGGCAACCCTTCGGCACCCCTCTCCACATCCATACTGTAGTGTGGAAATGGCAGACGAGGGGTGATCTCTGATTGGAGGATATATTTCACAGGATATAGCTTCGCATCTCCGATAGGGAGAGAATCAACTTTTACTTTGTTGAAGCAGCATCTGTTTCCTCTCTGAGAGACTTCCTTTCATCATGGTGTGGTGTGGTTTGTTGGTTTGTTCGCTGATGCATCTCATCCTGCCTGCATTCGCAGGTTTGCCGTATAGCGCGCTGGTTCAATACATAGTCCCTCTCTATAGTGGGGCGCCGGGGAAACCGGCAAAGTGAACTTTCACCGGGATGTAGCGGGTCATATGTATCGCAAGCCTAAACTCAAAGTCGGAAAGGAGGCCGGGCCTTGTCTTCCTTAGGTTAATTGCCGGAAGTGGCTGGCCATCACCGGCAATCCGGCCATCGCCATGAACATCGTGATCATAAATCCTGTAACATCGAGCCTGGATGCCCCACATAGTTGAGGCGAGAGCGTTTATTGATGAAACTCTAATAATTCGGTGTATCATCATGGATATGTTTTCAACGTTCTCGATACCTTTACTTCCTCATCTTGGCTTACAATGGCAAAGTCGAAAGAGCCTGGATCGAGATTGATAACTCGAGCAGAGGCAATTGCTCGAGACTTCGACCTCAGCCCGAACTGTGTGCGACGAATAACGAAGCACTTTGTTGACCAGATAAGTAAGCAAATAAAGTCAAGAATTGCAATGCAAAAACATACTGATTCATCGCAGAGGATGGCCTTGAAAATGACCGCCCCTGGCAGCTGCCTGCCTATCTGAGAAGTATACCGACCGGATCCGAGAAGGGCCAGTTCCTGGCTGTTGATCTTGGTGGAAGCAACTGCAGAATATGCATGGCCAACCTGCATGGTGATTCGACTTTCTCCGTTTCGCAATCTAAGCACAGGGTTCCGCGCAACATCATGGTCAATGATAGCTATCTGCCCCTGTTCGATTTCATTGCGCAGAAGATTGCGGAGTTCCTCGATACATCTTCCGATCCCGACAGCCAATTGCCTCACAAGCTTGGGTTTACATTCAGTTTTACCTGCGAGCAGATTTCCCTAAACAGTGGCCGTCTGATACGCTGGGACAAGGGCTGGGATATACCAGATGCGATAGGCTGCGATCCTTGCGTTTTGCTTCAAGAAGCCATTGATAGATTGGGCTTGGCAGTCCGGGTGGTCGTTCTTGCAAATGACAGCGTTGGTACGCTCTTGACAAGATCATACAGCTCGGGTCAGAAGATATCGACATTAGGCGCGGTCATTTTCGGGACCGGGACAAATGCCGCCTACGTGGAGAAGCTATCCAATGTGCGAAGGCTTGGGGAGAATGTGACCGATGCCCAGGGTATTATGGTGATCAATAGTGAATGGGGCTCATTTGATGACAAAATGGAGGTGTTACCTCGAACGCCTTTTGATGACAAACTCGATGCAGAGTCTGGAGACCCCGGATCACAAATGCTAGAGAAGAGGGTATCTGGACTATATCTTGGAGAGTTGCTCCGCTTATCAATTCTACAACTGTTTCAAGAGAATCTTTTCAGCATGACACTCCATGAAGTGTCTGAAGTTTGTCAACACAACGGAATCAATAGTTCGCTTCTTTCTCAGCTGGTCACCACAGAACCTTACGACAGTGACAGCAAGGCTCAGGTCCTTCAAAAAGCTCTATCAGTTGAGAATGTCAGTGCAGAAGATGTAGCTGCCATCCAATTAATAGCAAGGTCCATTACCAGACGTGCAGCTCGCTTAGCTGGTGCATCATTATCAGCCATCATTATACAAAGTGGGCGACTCAAAATATCTTCGAGTGAAATCGAAAACCGACCCTTTCGGCGAGCAATCCCCTTTTTGTCGTTTAGATTCAAAGACTTCTACCATTGTGCACCTCCTCTTGCCCGGCATATCTTTGACTTTGTGAAATTTGTCTGCAAGGGTCTATCGTCGATGCTACCAAAACACACATCTGCTCTCAGAGACATGCCACTGTCGGAAGAGATAATCGATATTGGAGCTGACGGGTCACTCATAGAGTTTTATCCAATGTTCGAGACTGACATGCGTGGTGCTGTGAGGGAAATTCCTGAGATCGGAGGTGCTGGTGAGAAAAGAATCAGGATCAGTCTCACGAAGGATGGATCTGGTGTGGGTGCTGCCTTGATGGCCTACGCGGCAGGTTTGACTGAAAAACAACCCACTTTGCGGTGTGGTCGATAGATATTTACCTGAGAAATAGGGAGAACTGATAAATCAAAAATAGATTTAGAATCGTAGCCTACTCTCAAAATGCGGACCGCTTATGAGGATAGACTCGTTTATATACTTGCCCGTTGAATAGCATGTCCTAAGTTGTATTCTCGGACATCATATACTGTGGTATGAAGGAATAACTCAAATTATGTCATTATTAGGATCATTGCCATCATTAGTATCGTAAAGTAATAGATCAACTTCATTCAGCCATTTGATGGCCTCGCGGTCCTAGGAGATCCAACAGGTACATCAACCTCTCCCCACTTTCAAGCAGCCAGCACCACTCAAGAGACTCCTTGACCCGACTGGCCTGGCTTCGCCGCATTTCCTCTTGCGCCTTATCAGCCCGTTTGACGATGCCATTTTCAACGGCTGTTCTCAATGAGGGCCTCATGTCTAGTTTCTCCTCACTGTCCGCCAGTAACATGAGAAGTGACTCGAGGAGAATAGATACCTTGGCATTGTCGGCAACACTGGCTGTAGCTGCAGCGAAAGGAAGAAAACAATTTTCCAGCTTGGACTGGGTGAAAAATTCTTCTTCGGAGGGTGGAGCAGAGCTTTCAATCATGTTCAACAGCAAAAGTTCGCAAAGAGTCATCTGTTCTATATCTGAGAAGTGCGGGAGCACATGGGGATTGACAAAAGCTTGGAATATTGGCAATGGCAAGTGGCGAATCTTCTCGATAAAGAAGTGATAGAGCTCGGCCACGGGTGTAAAGTCTTCTGGAAACACCTCAGATACTTTGGACAGAATACTCAGGAGGCGCGTGCGCAGGCTGAGAGAATCCAGACCGCCCATCAGCGAAACACTGCCGCTGTGATGTGTGAGAGATGTATTGCTTGCATGCTCATTCTCTTTCACCGGGTCTGTAGGAGTTGCATCCGATGCGTTCCGCGTGCCTCTCCGTGTGCGCTTAGAGCGTCTCAGTTTCCCGGTATCGGGAAGAGGCGTGGCAGCACGAGACTGTGGCTTGTTTGTGTTCATACTAGTGCTGTCATCCTCGTCTGTTTCATCTTGGGTCAGATAGTCACCGTATTCTTCTTGGTCAATATTAACTTCCTCGCGGTCTCTTTTCTTGGCTATTTCGCGCCGATGGCTAGATTTGGGTAGCTTGAGTTCGTTGTGAAATACCTCGCGAAACTCATTGACCGCGGCCGTACTGCCATCTGCAAAAATGGCTCTGATGATTCGGCGGTTTTTGCCAGACCCTTCACCTGCGCAGACATACTGAAAGATCAAGCTCTCCCGGAGCAAATCCAGATCACCTTCTTGTGTCCGAGATGTTCTGTCCTTTCTAGTCACCTTTCCGACAGATGAGGGGCTCTTTGGACAATTTTTCTTTTGGTCCTGTAATCTATCGTACTCCTTTTTCCGTTCCGACCAATCGTCTTCTAGCATTTCGCATATAAAATCCAGCCAGGTCTGCCAATATTGCCAGCGCTCGGGATGTAATACGGAGCAATTAAACGCCCACCCAGCCGCATGCCAGAAATCTTCTGCGCGAGACCAAACGGACGCTTCCTGAGCCAGCTCGAAGCTCCGAAGCCGAGTCTCATCGAAGCGTAATTCATTTCTCTGATCATTCTCGTTTGCTCGGTACCTTCTCCCTGAGCGCGAAAATTGAGAGTGTGTGAAGCCAAAAGCTTGGTTTAGGTTTGCACTCCTAGGACTGACCAAGGCACTGAGAAGTCGCAGTAGTCGAAGAGCAAGATGAGGCGCCTCTTTTTCTTCGGACAATTTTGCGCGCGTCGTCGTCGACGGGTGAACGAGAAAAGTTGCCGCGAGGGCAAGGTGCTGCGGCCGCGGAATTATAGCTTTATCTGAGGCATAGGTCCCGGAGGCAAGCGTGTTGAATAAGAGATTCAAGGCCGGTGTGTCTGTAATTGGGGAAAGTCAGCCGAGAGTGGTTCATGTACGATGCGGTGTGGCAACGAACACAGCTTCTCCTCGAAAAAAATACCGGTTTGTTCAACCAGTTCAAATGGCAATGCGTCAGGTGTAAGATACACCCTGTCACCCGAGGGACTCATGGCCTCAAGTTGTTGAGAAGACATCGCGTTGGTCCGGTTCGCGAGACGCGCACTTATCGATAAGGATTATGTCAGATGGCGGTATCGGGCCGCTGGAGGTGTCATATGGACTCTATATGATGAGGTTGTAGATAAAAGGCCATGACAGGTGGGCTCAGATGGCAGTGGAGAATTGAATGGAAAAAGGAAGGAGTTGGAAATGAAAAATTGGTATTCATACTTTCTCTCGGAGAATGTGATGTTTGCGGCTTTATTTTGTATACATCGTTGGGCCGTTGGTGTACAAGCTGCAGGCTCTTATCGTAGGTTCAAGTGTTGCTGTTTTTGACTTGCTGTTTTATGTCTATTTTGACTGCAATTCTTATTTTTATATTTTCATAGCTTCAGAAGTGTCAAACAAATGCTTACTATCAAAAATGTTGTGATAATTTAACAACAGTACGAAGCAAGGAGGAATTGCCCGCAGTATTGCAATATGTTTTCACCATGGAGATTTAGTATATCCTCGCCTAGACCAAGCATCATGTGTATACGAAGCTAGGTCTGTATACGCCAAAAATATATGTCCCGTCTCACGGATAAACAACATTATTCAAGAAGTCTGAGACAATGAACGTGTGAATCTGGTCACTGCACACCATGATGCAATACCCCGCATGGGGCACGCCAAGAAGAAAGGCTAGTTTAATGACTTGCATACCTAGGCAATCAGTAAGCCCCAGTTTTAATTTTGGGCTACTGTACTTAATGGAAGTATTACATGCAATTGGAAGCTTTAAGAAGATTTTGGTATAAGACACGACTGAGACCACAAGTGTGCAGAATAAGAAATGCAGGGTTCTAAAACAGGGGAACTCTAGACACCCCTAGGGACTGGACTGACAGGCTGAGGCTTCCACAGCCAAATTGCTTTGTCGTGTTGCTCTTCATATTTGCCAAGGGAAGAAAAAAAGGGGGAAATTTGCAATAGCCAACGACGGATTCAAAACACCGTGAATCAACGCAATGCAGTAGCTTCTTTATGGAGAATGGAAGAAAAGTCGAGGCGAAGAGAGAGGAGACGAAAGGAACAGGGAGCAAGCTCGCAGGCCGGAAGACGCCAATGTAGCAAAGGAAATGGAGAGGAATGAAACAGAAAGGAAACACTATGAGTCCTCTGGCAAATCGGAAAAGAGACCTATTCGCAACCGATGCGACTGTGGAAGCAGGGAGTTAGCCGGTAACCACAATTAAGAAAGAACTATCAATGGGAAACGTACGAAAGGAAGCTTTGGGATGACGACCGCCAGAGTGGCCAAAAAGTTGATGGTAAAGTAGGTCAAGTCGTAGTGGGTATAGTGAGTGCTGAGGAGGAAGAGCACAATGGGCACACAGAGTAGGAACTTTTTGGTCGGGGTGTACTGGTCGCCATTATCGATCTGCTCCCACATGTTGAGGTTATCGTAGGCACCGGCGTTGAACTCGAACGGGATGCCCCGCACCCAATGGAACATGAGGAAAGAGCCGAACATGTAGCTGATGTTGGTGAGTGTCCATGAGGTCTCCTGCGAGACACCAGGGATAATGTCAAAGAGAATCTTCAGGGCAGCAATGAGGACGAAATGGATGGTCCAGGCTCCTGTTCGCGCGACAACATTCCTGTCAGCCTTGTCTTGGGGTTCTGCGAGTTGGGGACGTGTCCACGGTGTCCAAATCGGTTCGGTCGGGACGTTGGGGGGAGGGGGAGGGCTGGGATTCAAGCTCAACTCACCTTTAGCGTTGACCCAGTTGGCATTCAGGTTGGGCAGTGCAGCTTGGTCACTAGTATGCTCGATGGATTCGGCGGGCTCCTGGTAGATGATGCTGCTGGACCGCCGCCGGCGGCCCTGCTTCTGGGTATTGGGTGATAACCGCTGCGGTCCATCCATCTCGGGGGAAAAGGAGATGGCGCGGGGGACCAACAGGGAGGACTTGGAGGTATCGGACGCCAGTGTGAAGAGAGGAATCTGGTTTGATGATGGGGGAAAAAGGAGCGTGGGGATGGAAGTGGCACACGGCCCAGAACTGGAGTCGGGCGGATCGGTTTTCGGGGGTCACGGGGCAGTCTCGTTTTTCGCTGCGCACGGAGTATTTCTTGGTTCCTCGGAACGTTGAGAGACTCGGTTTTCAGTGATTGGAGGGTAAATCGCGTAGATGCCTTCGCAGATGAGGAGGGAAGAAGCTGAAGGTCTCGAGAATGGGAATTGGCCAGACACGTGCAGCCAAGCTCCGACCAGCACGGACTCAAACCACGCTCTACACAACACGGGAGGGTATTCGCTCTCGACATGGCACCATTGTCGGCTAATTCGACCGGGAGATTTATTGGTGGACCGTGGACAAGCTGCGAGCCCTCGTTTTCATGGCCTGCTGTATATGACTTATATATAGTATCCTCGATATGGCATGGTTTCTACCAGGTTACCTGGATGGACACACGGAGATGTCTTTTCCAAACGAGGCACCTGATACAGCACTAAACAATAAATTTAAAACTTTGAATGCCTAGGATTTGACTATGTCAATTTCTCTTATTGTTCACCATAAACAAGCAAACAGAAGAAATTGCAGAACAGGCAAGCCCTCTGATATGCACCCCTTTAACATCGACCACTGAACAATACTGCACAAGTGGTCTGTAGGGTCGGCCGTAAAATTTCCATGCGACGAGCCTGCTGCCTCCAACCACGCGAACTTCCCGGTAACTCCCATCTTCCATACGCCCCAAACACCTCGTCATGTCGGATTCTGGGGACGAGGCTGATTCGCGAACGGCCTCGGTCGGCGTTCAGCGCTCTGGCAGACGCACCCCCTCTGCCCAGCCTGCACACGACAAGGGCAACTCTCGGCCTGTGAAAAAGCGGCGCCGGGGCAATTCTCGCGCAGATCGCGAAGTGTCCGATTTTGTTCCTCGCGGAGCATCGTTCAGCGCTAATGGGGCCGCACTCAACACACTCGGTCAAGACTCGTTAGAGGATCTAGACGAAACTTCCAGCTCCGGATCGAGCTCCAACTCAGACAGCGACTCCGATGACTCGGATGCACACGATGAACCCGCCCCTGCCAACCCCCATGTGGGCAGCACAGCGCCCGCTATTAGTTGGAACCAGACAAGAAAAAATGTTGTGCGCACCTCATTGGGGAAACGAAAGGCTGAGACTGTGGCTCCGGTCGAGGCCCGAGATCAACCAAAGGTCGCCGAATTGAAAGCTAATGGGATTGTTGCGAACGGCAACGCGGCGAAGAAATTCAAAACAGTCAATGGGACATACTGGCGCAGTCGCAGTGCTTCTGTCTCATCTGAAGGGACGGACGAGGACGTGGAAGAAGGCGAGGTAGATTCGCGGAGCGACTCTGAAGATTCAGACTCCCTGGGCTCGGAAGCTGATGACTCCATTCTGCTCAACATCGGGACAAAGACAGAAGACGGAGTAGATGACTATGACCCAGAGTCTGTTTTCCTCGATGGAAAGCAAATAAATGGTCATACAGACGGGCAGCCTCATGACAACGCTGCCCCTCTGCTCAATTCAGGAGCGACAACAACGGAAACTAAAGAAGATGCGTTCCGGAACTTCTCTCAAAAATACCCCACTGCACCCGTTACACTGATGGACTTGATGAAGGAAGATATGGATATTCAGGCTAAATTTGTGTACTGGGACCGGGATGTCAACGATATTGATCTCCAACTCCCAGTGGGCTGCACTGAATGCCTTCGTCAGGGACACATGGCTGAAGTGTGTCCGACCAAGGAGGTATGTATATCACATCTTCTCTGCCCCGAAAACATTTCGACCATACAGAAGTGTCATAATGAGAAATCATACTAATGGCTTTCAAGTGCGTGCATTGCGAAGCGTGGAACAAACACTCAAGCATATGCTGTCCCTCCTGGCGCAGATGCCAACGCTGCCGCGAACGTGGCCATGATGAATCACAGTGCTCGTCCCCCTTGAAAAGCTCTCCAGCCGAAGTTCCGTGCGATCTGTGCGGCTCCTCGGCCCACGTAGAGTCTCAATGTGACCACCAGTGGAAGTTCCCTATGCGAGAACCCACGACTCAAGCCATCTCCGTCTCCATCTCCTGTGCCCACTGCACGAGTACCAAACATCTGATCGGCGACTGTCCGTCTCTCCGCCAACCCCTCAAATCATCATCGTTTACCCTTAAAGACATCGATCCCTCTACCATCACTAACCTGAACATTGCAAATGGCCCCCCGAAAGGTCCATCCGCGCCAAATCTACCCCCGAAATCTTCGCGCGGCAGAGGCCGTCGCGGAGCACCCGTTCAAGTCTCGTCGTCGGAAAGCGATGATGCGATGTCTCGCAGAGCCCACGGAGGCCGACGGCCTCCCCGCCGCATGGTCGAGGACGCGGGGCCATTCGCTTTGGTAGCGGCGCTGTCCTTGTGCCTAAACCCCCCGATAAGCCCCGAGGCAACCCCCCATCCAAACCGCGTGGTCCACCACCAAGAGGCGGCGGTGGTGGTAGAGGGAGAGGGGCTCGTGGTCGGGGCGGGCGTGGAGGAAAGCCTCGGGGAGGATGATGAACAAAGCCACATTTACGAAATTCAATTCACCTGTACATTTATTTTTATTGTCTGTGATTGGGAGTCATTGGAGGTGTGGGTAGATGTGTTCAGCATTGGAAGGACCGGATTCTTCTTGTACAAGTGCCTACCCAATCTATCAAACACCAATCACGTTCTGACAGATCAGTCTGGCATCAATATTACTTCCCTGGATCTAGAATGGTAGCATTTCTAGCATTCACTCCCCATTATCGTCATTTCTGCGGTAGCCGACAAACCCCTGCTCCAGAATATCGACTAGTTCATCGAGGCGGCTGATGCAGAGGTCCGTATGGGCGTGTTCCTTGAGGTGGCTGTTGCGCTCGTTCAGGAGCAAGACCGTTGCCGCACCTGCTGTGTGCCCGGCGGTCATATCGTCGATGCTATCGCCAACCTGATTGAGGGGAAAAAATCAGTCTGATTCGACCGAGACTCGGTACTCGACGCTCGCGGGAGGACGTACCATGATCAGGCTCTCCGCCCTGTTCGTCAACCCCCACTCGCGCGCAATGTGCAGGATCCCAGCCGGGTCGGGCTTGGGGACCACATTGGGCGTGTCGCGGGTAATGATAGGGAGAAAAATGTGGCTGGGAAGATGGTTCTGGAGGAGATATTGCACGGGTGCCCTGAAATAGGGTCAGCCGATGGCTTACACTGTCGTAGAGGGTCGCTCTAGCACAAGAAAACGACACTTACTCAAAATTTCGGGTGCAGAGCGCACGGGGAAGTTTGCGAGACTGTATATAGTTCATTAATTGGGATAGGCCAGGTTGGGGTTGTTGATCCAGCATTGCGCGCTGTTCCACGGCTTGCACTTTGGAGACGGCCACCGCACGCTCCTCCGGTGTGGGAAGGTCGCGAATATGGTGGAGGATATCGACGGAGCGGTCAATGCCCAGAGCTTCTCTGAGTTCAGGAGTTAGATCGTGATTATCATCTCAAGGTATTTTGCCTGTGGAACAGTGACCGGAATGCCTTCTATGCTGGCGCACAAGGGACCCCGGTACCGCAATTGCTTTGAACTTGCCTCATTTCAGAGAACATATGATGTTGTGGTAGACTTGAATAACGTTAGTAACGTATTTGAAACTGTAGTTTTCCGAGCATGCTTCAGTCGAAGACCGGGAAATCCGAGGTCGGGACAACCTTGATTGTTCTTGACATTCGCAACCCCCAAACCTAAAGTCAAGGAATGAAAGACCGGCTTGAATGCCGATGGGAGAAGACACGTCGATCGAAGCTTGGACCAATTCTTACCATAGAGTACCATCCACGTCAAATATGATGCCCTTCAAGGACGGTGCGTCGGACGCCCGAGCTGGATCAAGCGGAGCAAAGCGCCGTGGACGAAGATGGTGACAATCTGAGATGGCAGACATGATGGCAGGGCGGGTGGCACGGAATGCCAGGCGAGTCATCGAAGATGAGGAGTTGAGGTTGCGGAGATGCCGAGGACCGGGGGATTTGCCATGTTTCCCATGGATCGGCGGGCTCCACTTTTGGGATCGAAGCCCTAACTTGCCAGCTGCCAACTACACCCAACAAGGATCAGGGGATGGACAATCAAAGCTGGTTTCGTCTGGGGAGGACTGAGCTGTGAAGAAGAATCAAGGATTCCTGGCAGTCGGCAACTGATCCCGGATCCAACTTGGAGCTCTTCCAGTTCCATCCACGTGCCCTCGTTGCTCCTTCCAATCTCTTCAACCACTGCACTTGCCGACTATCCCATTCTTACCCATCTGGCTCGCTATTTACCACCTCAAAGGCTCGTCTTACACTTGATTTGAAACCCTCTTCAGGATGTTCCTCTTCCATCCGCTCACCTTCAATGCATCCTCACCATGCCGGTGCTCGTCCACAAGCGCTCTCCACACTCGTACGCCGTCCTCCCTATTTCCCTCCTCACCACAATCTCCCTCGCCGCCGTTCTCTTCTACCTGCAGTTCCTCTACCTCATTTCCTTTGTGCTGCGCCCCTTCTGGCCCTCGCGCTACGATTTCCCGCCCTTCCGCCTGGCCATCGAGCAAGCCGAGCGCATCGCCGTCGACATCCTCCTCGGCATCGTACCCCCGGCAATCTACCGCTCGCCCATGCCCTCCACCCTCCTCCATCATGAAGATCCGCTTGGCCAGCGTCTCACCACCGCTCTACGTGGCTCCCATGCTTGCCTAGACAGCATCCGCAGCGCGCCTCCGCGCATCGTCGATCTGCCTCCGCTGCCCCAATGCTACCCCCCGAGTCCCCCGCCACCCACGCCACACACCCATGAGAACAAATCGCATGCCACGGGTCCTCCGGCGCCCTCTTCGCCAGGTCCAGGCCCTGGCACTGGGCCCGATCTTGCTTCGAAATGCACCCCCTCAGCCTCCGCCCTCTACGACACCGTGAAAAAGAGCAACCCGGCAAACTCCCCGCGGCCGCGCATCTCCCCACCCCTTGAGCCAGCCCTGCTCCTGGCTGAGCAAGTCACGCAGCACGTCACCAAACGCCGCAACGAGCAGCAAGTTGTCGAGATTGTTCAGACTCGCCCCGCGCCACCAGTTCCCGACTCCCCACGCCCCTGCCAGAAGTCGCCGGCTGTGTCATTTGACGGGCCCAGTGAGCCCGGCGTGCTGTCCGCCTCGTCGCACTACACGGACGATTCGACGTCTCTGAATCTCGACGCTGCCCGTGGCGCCAAATGCCGCTCGACGGAGAGTTACCCTGGCAAATTTCCAGTTAGCGAGGGGATGGAGTTTAGTTCGTTGGCGACGGCGGAGTATGCCTTTCGAGAGCGGGGGACGACTTCTGTAAGGCCGTTCTCGGATTATTAGGGTTGATATTGGGGAGTTTGGGGAAAGACGATGAAACGCCATCTTTTGGGTGAGAGGAAGGCGAGGTTGATTCTCCTATTCTTTATGAACGACGGGTGTTTTTGTTGTTGTTGTTGTTGTTGTGAACAGGATGTGTGACGGAGAGAGAATAGTGGCTAAAAGAGGCTGAGGTTCACAATGTTTGTCGTGATGTGTTTGTTGTCCCAGATGGATTGCCGAGAAAAAGGGAAAGAGGAGGAGGGGGAGGCAACCTTTCTATACTTATCCTTGTCTGTCTGTCTCTCGCTCGCATAATGGACGTTTTCCGCAGACCCTTCCAAGCCGCAGCGAGCAGGCGCCGCTGCTGAGACCAGTAGCCCTAATCCGAGTCACCGCCGACTACAGTTAGGCCCGAGTGTTCCCTTCTACTACTGCATTCTCCTTCTCCTCTACCTCAGATCTATCACGTACGAATTTTATCCCACATCATGAGAGACAGACAGGGTTCGTTGGAACTCCTAGACAAAAAAAAGCCATCTTCATTATTGACCGAACGCATACCCTGCCATTTTGGGGAAAGAAGAGGGAGGGGCGGGAGAGAAGCCAACAGAAGCGCGCGGTCCCAGACGCCCCAGTTCGTTCCCCCAAGTTCACACTAGTATCTACAACCCACCGCCACGAGCAAAGAAACCAGTGGAGAAAAAGGAGCTACAAGAAGAGAGACTAGCACTGCACCTGATGCAAGGTAGAGTGAGGAAGAGAGGAAGAGAGAGCCCAAATGAAAGGGACAGGAAAAAGCGACAGACGGGAGTTGAATCAACATGGCATAAGGAGGCTGGCTTGGCCCCACCCATCTCGATGCGTATGAACAAGAAATGCTGAAGGAAGCGGGAGGGATAAAAGGGATAAACAAGAAACAAAGATCACAATATTGCTCAGAGATGAAGTGGGGATGACTGAGAAAATTGGACGATCATGATCATGATGAGAAGAGGCATAGATGATGAGATGATTGAGGGCACGGGCGTCACGGTCGTAAGGAGGCGCGAACGCCGAAGAAAAAAAAACAAAAACACAATTCGTCACAGGATAATAAGAGATGAAAATGGAACAGGAAACAAATAAGCGATGGAAAAGCTCGCTAGAAAGAAATACAACCCGTGGGGGTATTACAATGCTATCTCAATAGTCGTCGTCATAGTCGATCTGCATCGGACTGCCTCGGTAGCGGGTTTTTTTGATGTTGCTGGGGCTGTATGTGCCACTGGATGTTAGCGGCCGTGGGCCCGTGGGTTTGCGCGTTGGCGGAGAGCGGATCGCAGAACTCTAGAAATGAAAATAGAGGCGGTTAGAACGGTGGTAAAATGACAGAAAAATGTGGCTCGTGTATCAAGCTTGAACACAGCTGCGTAAGGGGAGAAACTTACGCGTGAGGCGACGCGGTCGCCATATTTCTGGTCCTCCTCTTCAGGGACCTTGGGGGGTCTCTCGGGCACCAAAGGTCCGTCATCTTTGATCTTTGGGGGACGCGGCGGTCCTGCAGCGCGAGAGCTGGTCTCCGAGTAGCCAGCGTCGGAGATCGGGGAGAGGCGGCTGTTACCACTGAAGCGGTTTTGGTTGGGGTTGACCGCAGACTGGCTTGGGTTGGACCAGTGCTCCGATGCTGGGGATACAGGGGTGGCATACGTTTGCGCCTGCGATTCCAGCTGATTCTGATATCGCCCTGTGGGACCCTGTCGAGGCTGCGGGTGTTGTAGATCAAGGCTACCTCGGTGAGCGCGGTACTTGGGCGCTTCGGAGACCTGGGAGGGGACCAGTGGAGAGGGTGGGCGGTTCTCTTGCTGCTGCGTTTCGTCTAAAGTATAGTTTGATCGAATGCGGTCGTCACCCTGGGGATCAAGATCATAGTAGTCGGCTTTGTAGGCCTCCTCGGAGCCAGAACGAGATATTTCACCCGAGTACGGGCGTTCCTTGCGACCAGGCTGGATGCTGTTGCGGATGTTGTCGCCCATGGAGGAAGCAGTAGTCTTGGACCAGCGAGAGATCTTCGGGAAAATTGAGGAGCTGCTGGATTTGTGCTTTCGGGCCTTCTCCGATGCCTTGGGGGTGGTCTCCGTGCTGCGAGCTCCGGAAGCAACCGCCTTTCGTGGTGGAGTAGAGAGAGGCAATGATCCAGCACGTTCATGTCGAACAGCGGGTTCTTGCACAGGGAGATGTGCAGTGGCATATGGGTCATGCTCATCAATTTCCAAATCATCTTCCTCGTCCTCTTCCGGGACAGTGCTGACGCGCTGATCAGCGGTAGCAGGCCGAGGACTGCTCGCGTATGGAGAGCGACTACCTAACGGAGCACCATTCAGGTCGGCAGTCTCGTAGCCATTGGGGTCAACGCTCGCACGTCGAACAGCAGGAAGGTCCTGGCCCGTTCGCAGAGCCTCAACCTCCTCAAGCAGTTGCTCCAGCATGCCTTCAATCTTCGAGAGATCGTTACCCGATTTCAAACTGAGACCCTTAAGCGCACGTTTGAAAATGTTCTTTCGCTTGGACTGTAGGTCCTCGTCATCTTCCATGTTCAATTGGCGGCTTCGCGAGCCACTGGGGGGCAAGGGTCGAGGGCCACCAAGAGCCTTGTGGGTTCGCTCATGCTGCTTGTCGCTAGAATCCATGAGCATCTCATCTTGCTGCGCAATGAACTTTTTCATCTCCTCGAAAGAGGTGCGCATTTCAGCAGCACTTCGGACCAAAGTGACCAGGATTTCAGTATCTCGGGCATTCCGTTGAGCATCACGCACGGTAAGCTATTGTCAGATGTCAGCTAAGTTATTGCAGGGGATATACAAAGGGGCCTTTTGACTTACGTGATCCATCAGAGCGACAATGTCCTTGGACTGGATTCTTTCGATACCACGACCAGTGGCACTGTCGTAAAGAGGAGAGCTAACGCCATGGGAATAGCCGCTGAAGTGTCGTTGGTGCCCAGCGGTGAATGGGTCATCTGCCTCAGTAGGGCTGTCGAAAGCACCCATACCAGCAGCATCCATGCCTCCGAGGCCTCGGGTGCCTTGCTTGGGAGTGCCAATGCTCGGAGACATAGGGTTCGCGGCTGAAACATAGCCTTCATCCTTTGCACCGGGGGTGTACCGAAGAGCTGACCGGCACGCTGATCAACGAAATAATCATCGCCGCCAAAAATGTTCCGGGCAGTCTCGTAGTACTCTGCATCAAGACCCCGCTGCTGCTCAGAGCCCAGATCCTGTGCTCCGCCTGGTTGGCCCACGGATGCATCATAGTATGGGACTTGGCCGCCCCAGTGGCTTTGAGATGCCTGAGCGACGCCGCCAATTGGGCCTTGGATGATGGACGGGTTGGTATTGATCTCTGACTCGGACTCTTGGCTTCGCTCTTCGTCAGCAAGAGGACTACTCTGAATTCCGCGAGCAGCGGCAGCGACCAAGCCCGCTTCTTCAAGATCTTCGATGGACTGTGTAACACTCTGTGGGGGCGATGTGACCCCCATTCGGCGTGGGAATGATGTCTCATCGATACTGGAGGCCTTTTGAACTTGCTTCAGGGGGCTACCACGGCTGGCGGATTTCTCGGGGCTTCGGCTGCCCGCGCGCTCAAACTCGGTCTGCGAACGGTTGCCAGAGTGGGTTGACTGGGACTCCAGCACGGACGGGTCCATCAGTGAGGCAACTGCAGATTCAACACCCATTGGATGAACGAACTGAGGGTTGGCAGCGACTCCGGTGGCCACGTGCTGACCTTGCTTGACTTTATCCATAAAATCAACCTCGCTATCATCATAGGCCACAGAACGCCTCGACTCCTCATCTTGTCCATAGATATCTTCTTCGGAAGCGCGCCGCGAGTGCTCGTACCCAAGTTCAGGGCCACCTTCGTCATGAAAAGTCCCACTTCGGCTATGGGGACTGACTCCATCGTTGCGGGTAGAACGAGCAAGGTTGGTGCTGGGCGCAGAAGAAAGAGAACCAATCGATAAGCGGCCCTCCAAATCGCGCTGCCCTCCAGCAGCCTGGGACTTTGAGCGTAATTGGCCATCATGGGTTTCAGTCTGGTCACTTGCTACGCTCTGAATAGGACTGAGGGCTCGGCCTGTGGTTTCGTATTGGTCTTCGTGAACGGACTGGTGGCCTGGATGAGCCGCGTCGAGTAAGTTGGCCGCGGCTGCGGCCGCGATAGTCCAGTCGACTTGGTCGCCTCCAGGAGATTGGCTCTTACCACGCAGATCGCGGTCGGAGGTACTATGCATCGAAAGATCGCGCTGAGATTGGTTGCCATGACGCATACCAAGTTCGTATCTTGAGTCCAGGGGAGTGCGTGTCGGAGTGCGAGAGGTGGGCGAAACGAGCTGCCGAGGTGATCCTCGAGTAACGGCACCGTGGGAGATCTTGTATGGATCAGGACTCTCCGTCCGTTCAGAGAGCAGAGAGTCTCTAGTCAATTCGGAGTCTAGCTCGCTGCGCATCGGCATCGGTGGAACATTGTGCCTTTGGAAAACAAGCTCGGTGTCATTGTATCCTTCGATTTTCTTGTCTTGGTCTCTTTCTCCAAGACTAGACTGAGAGTCGTGATGTTTGAGAGATGCTGCCGTCAAGGCTGAGCCTACTCGTCCAGCGGCATGTGCGTCGCGGAGACCCTTGCTCTTCTGCCGGCGAAGTTTGTCTTGCTCGGTTTCTTCTGGTCGGCCCCATTTCACCCAGGCGGCATCGGAGGTTTCGCTGCCTTTGCTAGATTTGCGCTCCTTGGTTTCCTTGGCCCGCGATGCAGGCTCACCTGCCAGTATGATGCCTTCATCTCTGCTATCCTTGTTCAATACTACCATGGGCTTCATTACATCAGGCGCACTTGCGTGTTTTGACAGTCGTCGGCCCAATTCATCTCGAGAACTGGTGGTGGACGAGTAAGATGTCATATCCCGCTCGAACTTAGATTTGTTGTGCATGACCTTTTGATCCTTCTTGAGCTCCTTGAGCTCGGGGAGGATGAGCCGCCGAATGGCATCTTCCACGGTTTCTAGTAGCTTCGGGTTGTTGATCGATGACTTGGAAGCGCCGGAACGGATAGAGTACTGGTCGCCCGACTTGCGGTTGGAAGACACGGCAGAGGTGCTCAATAGACTTGACTCCGGGCTCGGGATAATGTCCTCTTCGTGCCGCTTGCGACGGGACGGCTTTTGTTCCGCATCCAAGTAATCCTTACCGGCACTCCTGCTCTTGCTCTTGCTCTTGCTTTTACTTTTAGACTTGCCACTCGAGGCCTCTTGAGGGGACCCGCTGAGCTTTTCCGCAACTCGATGCGCAATGCGCTCCTTGCTGAGGCTGCGACTGCGTTGTCGGGACGGTGTCTTTAGCAAGTTTTTGTCTTCCCGGATGGAATCGCGCTCGAGGCTCTGGCTGCGTTTGCGCCGGGGGCCTGCGGAGGATGTAGCATCGAGCATGCTGTCTGCCGGCATGGACGAGATATCAGATGAGGCAGGCATGTAGCCGGTGTCGCGGGACACCGCGGAGAGTTCACTTCCTTGATCTCGGTTCACAAATTCAATTTCGACCGGTGGAGCGCGGGACGAATGTTGACCGTCGTCCTCAACCGAATTACTGTCTGTGGCGCTCTGGTCATCCACGGAATCAAGCACCTGTTTCCGCTTGGAGCTGGGCGAGGTGAGAGAGATGCGCCGGGTGTAAGACGGTTTCCGGCCGCTGCCCGATTCGGTGATCTGGATTCGATCCTTGTCCTTGGATTTGCGGGCTCCGGACGGGGTCACCCGAACTCGCACGCTGGGTCGGGATACGACGCCGCCAGAATCCTTCCCGCCCTCGAAATATTCGATCAGGAGGGAGGTCTGGGAGTCCCGATGTGAGTGCGACAGTTTGTCGTCCCGGTCCCGCGGGCGCCGGGTAGAAAGAGTAATGGGCCTGCCGTCGTCAGGGATCGAGTACGACGTCTTGTCTGTGCGGCGAGAAACGTCAGTTGCCAGATCAGTGCCCGTTGTGCTGCCCGTGGCATCGATGATGGATTCTGTGGGAGCGGGAAGGACGGGTCTGCGGGTGTCGACCCCCATGATGGTAGCCGTGGTGGCAAGTGGTGGTCTGGTGGAGACGGGGAGGGAGGGGACTATGGGTTGGGCCTTCAGGATTCTCGTTCTCAGCCCGACAATCGCATACTCCAGGTGAGAGGATGGATACCCGGTGAACGTTGCGGAGAGTCAAGGGAAACAAGAAGAGAAAGGGGCCAGGGGACAGAGGATTGTAATCGGGTGATGTCTTTGTTGGCGATCGGGCGATGATGATGGTGGTCGGGTATTAGGAAGTAGCGGTGGTAGTGCTGGTGGCTGCTAGTGGGGGGAGGGGGGAAGAAGAGGTGTGGAGGGTAGGAATGCCGGAGATCGGACGAGTGGAGAGAGGCAGAGAGGGAGAGAATATGCAAGGAGGAAGAAGGTGGTTTGAGGGATGAAGTTTGAAGCGTACCAGCGCAATCACCCGGGAGTGAAGATGAGGAGGGAAAAAGCAATTGCTATGTGGACCGAGAAAAGGTGCGAAGGTTGGGGTGCACAAGCTTCTCTGCTGATCCCCTCACATGAAAGAGGGCGGAGGGCAAGGGCGAGGAACCTCAATTGGAATTCCCCAGCATGAATGGGGTATTCATCTGGAGCAGAGAAGAGAGAACGAAGAGTCGAGAGGAGAGTACAAGAATAAAGAGTCGAGACAATCTGGAAGGCGAGCCCAGCCTCCCACGAAAAAAGATGGCTGGGAAAGCGCAGGCTTGACGCCGGGCGTTTACAGATTCTACAGGTTCGACAGCTCCCTCAAGCCCACACAGCAAGAACTACATTGCTTCTATGATTATTGAACTCGTTCTTCTAGACGGAAATGAAGCATCGAGAGAGCCAAGGGAACTGGTTTTGGTCTCGGAGAACATGTTTTATCTCACCATGATGTCTGGAGTATATACTACAGAGAACATATGTACCTTGTCCGCTCGATAGTTATTTCCCATGACTCTTCTGATTGCTCGGTACCTTGCAGACAAATGAATAAGATCATTCGTTTATTTAGAAAGTCTCGCTATGCTCAATACCTATAAAACAATACAGGTTGAGGCGCAAAGGTCAGATTTCTCCTGGATGTAAACAAACGAATCCATGGTTGCAGGCGGATCCGGGGATCCGCCGGTGCCGTTCGATCGTTTTGGCCAGTTGACACCGTCGTTCTTGAACCAAGCTATAACTTAAAATCCCCCCACTCGATGGAAACAAACTTATAGACAGAGGGAGAGAGAGATAGAAAAATAGAGATGTAGGGTAGAAGATCCCCTATAGGCCCAGCCCTCATCTCGCTGCCTCGCTGTCTTCAAGGGCGATTCCTTCGATTGGACCTATCGATTCTCGGCGCCTTTCAGCCCCCCGTCACACAAGACCACCACACGGACCTGTGGCCTTCCGCGGGCCCGAGGCGCAAACCGGTTCAACCAGCACACGGTCGCCCCGACGACAAACGGAGCCCGGCCCAATCCCCGCCCCACCACCCCTGGTGTTCCCAATGGAAACCCCGTCATTGGCCCGCGAAGCTGCCAACGCATCCATCTCATCACCCTGGCCACATGTGCCCTACAGACCTCACGGCAACAATGCTGACGGGAACAGCCTGAAGACGAAATCAAAAGCATCGGGGACAAGAGGTCAGACAGAAAAAGGGGCCACTAGGCGCAGGCAACGGTAACCCATGGCGCAGATCGATCCCTCCAGCCAACATGTCCCTTGAAGATAAAGAGGTGGCGGGTACATACAACTTGACCGATAGAATTGCTGTACAGGGATCTGCAGGAATTGCCCTCTCCTCCCCCTAAGGAAAAGGATCCGCCTACACATTCTTACATACTCATACTCGGACGAGTCTGCCAGGGCGTTGAGACATAATTGCCTGTTTCGATTTCTGTGTATATCCTACAGCAGGCCTCGTTCTATCTTTGACGACCTGCACGCCATCATGCAAGTCACGCCCAACGGGATTCCTATCGGGCCTGCTTCTGCGCATACTCTGTATAGTTATGTCTCGACAGATGCTGGGTTCTCGTCGCTTCCTCCTGTCGCTGCTATTAATTCCTTGCTTCATCCCTGTCTGGCAACAAACGTGATCCAAGAGCATTGGGAATCGATGATCGTATCTACTTCTACCAGTAGGCTATTTTGACCTATGAGCTGCCCTTACCCCCTTCTCTGCCTTTTATTTTGGTTGTAGTAAAGATTTCCCGGGGGGAATACAGAAGCTCGTATGCAACGGTTAAACCGTGAATCTTAAGCATTGTTGAAATATATATACTCGCTGAATGTTTGGAATATGCCTTGCTTCACAGCTTGTTGACAACGTTCGGTCCTTCCCACGTGGTGGAATGGGGACCAAGCCGGATACTCGGAACGTTTGTTCCACATGGCAAGAAGGTTTGGGAGGCGTACATTCCAGAGTACGGCGTCGACGGCATGGAAGGGTTGCCCGATGGGAGGCAACTCGAACACAACACTCCAGACTGCCACACCTATCAGACATTCGCAAGCAGATACCACATATGTATTCAATCCAGGGAGAATCGGATAGGACTTTGAAGGAGCTAGCTCATCTCCTAGCAGTCAAGAGTTGATTGCATCTCCAACTCCTAGTACAAAGCTACGGAGCATACGCGATGCAGGAAAAGCGAATGATAAGAAGCGAACGGGGTCCACAAAAAAGCACAAAAAGAACAGAAGAAAATAGTAATAATATATGTATATCTACACTCATAAAAACGCCGGTAAATCCCCAACATGAAGATGCAGACCATTCGACAGACACTTTTACCCCCTCTCTCCGTCATGGGGAGAAGAGGGGAGTGGAAACTCCACTTCTTGAACGTTCATACATTTTCCCAGAACACTGAACTCGCACTTCGGCTAGTCGTCGTACTTCCGCTTGAACTTCAGGCCTTTGCCCCCCTTGGGCTGGCTGCCATATGTCCGGCGGCCTTGCTGCTCCTGCTTCTTGTCCCGGCCCATGCTGGCACCAAGCTGGATGTCGATGCGCGGCGGGGCAGAGAAGCCGAAGCCCTTGGCCACCTTGACGAGGTCAAGCTTATGCACGTCGAAGACGGAGCGGAGCGAGTGCGAGGCGTACGCCTGCAGGTATGACCGGTAGCCATCCTTGGCGGACTGTGTGGGTAATGGAGTTAGCCATGCGTGCTGAGAGCCGATCGGAAATGGAAAGGGACAGGAAGGGGAAAGAGAAAGAGAATGGGAAGAGAAGAAAAAGTGAGGGGGTAAGGGTAATGTGCTTACCTTGTTGAGATAGTAGTTCTGGGCAATAAGCTTCTCCAACTGAGACTGCACGTTGACGATCTTCGAGGAGGGGAACTCGAACTCGACGACGGGGACACGCGCCTCCTTGAGATGCTTCAGGAAGCCAACCTCAGACGGCTGCAGGAACATCAGACTGCGGCCCTTGCTGTTGGCACCACGGGCAGTACGGCCGACACGGTGAATATAATCACGGGGGTCATCTGGAGGGTCGAACTGGATAATCCAGTCGACAGCGGGGATCTGGAACACAGATTGTCAGCTGGAAAAGAAAAAAAAACCCCTAGGGTGATTGAAACAAAAGAGAGGCTCAAGACATACATCAAGACCACGGGCAGCAACATCGGTACAGATCAGAGTGCCCTGCTTGGCATTGCAGAACTCGAAGAAGGTGTTGGTGCGCTTCTGCTGCTTTTGCTTGCCGTGCAATTCCAGAACGGGCAGGTCGATGTAGTTCAACAGCTCAGCATGGTACTTCACGCAGTTGCAACTGGAGAAAAAGACAATGATCTTCTTCTTCAGGTTGCGCTTGAGGAACGAAAACAGGAGTAGGAAGCGCTTGTCGGCCTCACAGATTACATAGCCTTGTTCCAGACCCTCCACGGTGCTGTGCTCCTTGCGGTGATCCACGTTGATGTAGAGCGGACCGGCGCGCAGCGATATCCGAGCCAAATCCTCGACTTTGGTGGTCTGGGTAGCAGAGAAGAGCATGGTCTGGCGCTCCTCAGAGGGCAGGATCTTCACGATCTGGCGCATCTCATCCTCGAAACCGACTTCGAGAATTCGATCGGCCTCGTCGATGACGAGGGTCTTCAGGTTCTTGAACACAAAACCTTGGGTGTTTTGAAGGTGATCGAGCAGACGTCCGGGAGTCGCAATGAGCAAGTTGACACCCTTTGCCAGCTTGTCGGCCTCGGCGCGGCGGTTGGCACCACCAATGACAATACCATAAGTCTGGGAGTGGTGCGCCATCAGTTCACGAGCGACACCGAAAATCTGCAGAGCCAATTCACGGGTGGGAGAGACCACCAGGACACCGGTGCCGTTTCTCGGCTTGAAGCGCAAGGCGCTGAGCATCTCGACGGCGGGGATCAGGAAGGACAGCGTCTTGCCGGAGCCGGTCTTCGCAGCACCCAAAACATCACGTCCGGCCAGCAGCGGGGGAATGGTGCGTTGCTGGATTTCGGTCATTGTCTCAAAGCCCATATCCTGGATACCCTTCATGGTCTTCTCCGACAGGTTCAACTCGGTAAACTTCTGCAGCACACCCTCAGTCTGAGGCAGACGGACTTCATCCAGGGTAGGCAGATCCGCGCCCTCGCCATTGACGGATTCAGTCTCCTCATCGCTGCCCTCATTGTCACTTTCCTCCTTGTCCTCAATCTCTTCAATATCCTCGTCGTCGCTTTCCTCGTCGTCGCTGGGCGTAGGGCTGACCTTGCGCTTCTTGTTCGACTTTTCAGCCGAAGGCTTGGGTGAAGGAACGGCCTTCTTTGCCTTCACAGCTGGGCTCGACTTAGCCTCGACGGGCTTGGGAGCCTCGTCATTATCTCCGGTGGAGCGGGCGCCGTGCTTCCTCTTCCGCTTCTTCGTGATGGACTTTGCGGTGTCCACGGGGCCGGGCATCGTGCTGCTTGATCTCACAAGAGATAATCAGTGGTTCAAGCAGAAGAGATGCAAAGGAGCCGGTGAGAAATCCAGCGGTGTAGGAATCGATCGACGGTGTTTTGATCGACGAGGTTATCGCGGCGGAAAATCGGCCTGCTACTTTTTTTTTCTGGACGGTGAAAATCGGCAGAATCTCCACAGTCACGTGTTGATAGGACGGGTGGTCCATTTTATCGCCATTTTATTCAGGCATTCAACAAAAGGCTCGGCCGGGCCTCTCTCACCCTCAGATTTCAACACGGCCACTGCCATTGAATTCAGAACGCTCCGGATCTATAATATGTTTTTTTTTTCGAGAAAATCGTACAGTAGCTCGCCAAAAATTCGTCAGCAGTGGGGTTGAGGTTGAATTATCAGCCACTCAACTGCTCCCCCCCCCTGATTTTGGTCAATGCGTCTCACAAGCTTCTTGTCTGTTGACCTACATACGTGGACTCTATGTAATGAGTATCTCAAGAATACAAAAAAGCTGCTTAGAAAATAACGACAATGCCTCCTAGACGCTGCAGTCCGGGTCAATTCAGTTCCGGATGGAGATAGGTGCAGCGTCATGCCTTGGAGAACCATTGCACGTCCCTTTTGTGTCCACAACAGCAACCCGTCTCAGGCCAAGGACTTAAGTCTGCTTCAGTGCATACTGGGACTGGACAGAGGGAGAGAGGGTATCGGTATCCCTTCAAGTGAGCTGACGAACAGGTACCAAACTTGAATACACGCTGACTGACTTGGAAGTAGTATCTTGAATTTCCAGAGACCATAGGATCATGATGTTAATTAGCTACTGGCCCTTTGGACTATGCCGATGGAGACAGAGTAAGTGTAGCCGAATAGTTCCAACCTTCCTGCAGCCTCCTGACAGCATAGCCAATAGCCCACAATAGCTCACCCGTCGGTGAGCTACGACGACAGGTGAGCTAGGTGAGACACGCAAGACATTGGGCAATTCTGGTCCACCCTGGCGGTAAACAGCCCACATGGGCCTATAATCATTCATAACAGGGAGCAAGAGAAGAGACGCTGGCATACATACATAGATCTCGGGCGGTAGCGGCTCCTGATGCAGTTTTCTTTCACTCTACAGCCAATCATCTAACGGGGAGGAGCTTGCAGAGCAGAAATTTTAGAGCAAGTTTCACTTCAAGCGAATCAGAGCCGAGGACCGCGAACGCACAATTTAAAGCCGGGCCACTTCTTGGAGCGTGAACGAAACCCCCGCCAGTCAGCGGAAGTAAGCCACGCAACCCAAAAAACCCTGATCCAAAAATAGTGCACGGCCACCCATGGATCCCGCACAGTGACAGTCCGGGTTCAGAGACCACTGTACTGATCAGGATTCGCGGGAAGACGCTGGATTCGATGTCTACTTGAGACAACAATTTATGATTCGAAAATGGAGGTATCCTTTGGCACCCATTGATGGTATTGATGGCGTGCGACAGAAACTAGAGCCTGGACGGCACAGGCAAGTCATGACGCGCACTCCAACATGATGATCACTCATTGATCAACCGATCAACCGCTTCCCGGTGTTCACGGATGGCCAGGATACTGGTACGCACGGTATTTTCAGGCAGGATCAACTACTTTCTAAGCACTAACAGCAAAGTATAAAAGCCGCCCTATATTGGTCAATACTAATGTTGGGAGTTGTAGATCTAAGACATGATGCTTATGTGTTGGTTGGATAACATGAATTTGATAATTACCATTTACCGAGTACAGAGGATGGAGTAAACGCATCTCTTTACACCAAGTGTGACAGAAGAGGCGATCATAGTCAAATCAATATGTATACTAGCTGTCAGTGCACGTGGATGAAGATCCTGTCAGAGATTCTCTCAGATATCTGAAACATGGTGTGCTGATTCAAAATCGTCACAAAACGAACGGTAAGAATGCTCATTGAGCCAAAACTACTCCACCGTTCTGGGCGGGCACCAAGGGAGGCTGTGCAAACGCTAAAGCACCGAGAGATTAAACTTGCGACCGTAGATCAGTGCTCGTTTGCTGGTGGCTTCGAGCCCTCTAGCCAGCAGAATTCTTCAAAAATGGCCCTAAATAATTGGATTTATTGCTTGTAGCAGAATGATGTAGGAGAAATCAGCCTTTCGCTGTGATCCGATGATACAGAGTAGTCCCGATTTCTCCGCATTGATGGCATCGGGCAAGGGTCCTCTTTGGATTCCTGGGTTGGGCGCCCGAAGCGCCGAAGGTACAGTACATACCTTGGTGGTATACCATTGATATTAAATACATATGAAATACCAGCTCGCTCTAAAGCTGGGCATTAGATGCAGGCAGTGGGAAAACTACATGGATGATACATCGGAAACGAACAGGCTCAGAATAGCATAGCCTTGTATCGGCCCAGTACTCCTCTATCGAGTCCGAGAGGTCGTCAGCCCCCCTTGCTCGACTCAGGGGTACGGGGGTTTACGACTATACGCGCCCCCTCCCCCTTAAAGGAAAGAGGTTGTTCAGGCTGTCTGTCCCTGATGCAGCCAGGCAGACAAGATACAACCCATTTCCTGCTTACAATACAGAGGACCAATCTCGAATGGATCGCCCCTCTCACGGCGCTGCACTCAATACCCCATTGGATGTACCACAGCAAATGACGAGATGATGTGCACACCAGGGCACCTCGCACGGCCATTCAGAAACTTTCCCCGGGAACAGTATTGGCAGACTGCTTCCTGGAGGTAACGATGTGCAGTCCCTCCACTATGCCAGCCTTCGTAGCCCAGTCACTGGGCGTGGTGACGCTCCCCACAGCTGGGGAGGCAACTGGACCTGTGGTACGGGTGATGAGATAATCCCATCTCTGGAAGTCCAGCGCCCAGAGGTTGTGCCCAGAGGTGCCCAGAAGGACCCGCTGGAACCCGCCACGATCCATCCACCGCTTCCGGGGCCCAGAACCTCTCCCGAGAGGACGCGCGTGCAGAGAAGGATGTGGTTCAGTCGTTCAACATCAGGGAGATATCAGAATGTGTGTAGAGAGGTCAAGCTCGACAGGGCCGGAGCACCTGCTGTGCATGTGCGATGTTCATGTGCTGTCTGGGGCAGATGACTGGCCGGGGACAGGACGAGAAGTCTTGTTAGTATAGTATTTTCTAAAGATGGAAATGCCACAGGGACCGGCTCCAGCGCCCAAAAACCATGGCCGAACCAAAATTACCGAAATGACCGTGGTTCCGTGCAGGGGGCCTGGGCTGGGCAAGGGCAGCGACCCGTCCATACCATACCATACCCCCTCCGCCGTCTGTCCGTCCAGTGGCTCCCTCTTTCCCGAAACCAAAATAGGTTGCGCTCTGTATTTGGTACCATACCACATTCCCACATTCTTGACCCGCCAGTCCCTGAGACACCGTACGAACGTAAGACGGTAAGTCCGTGTGACGGAGAGGCAAATCGCTCCCTCCTCCATCCTCACCTCCCTTTGTACCTGGGAATCCTCTCTCTTCTTCATCCTCTTGGCCATACTGTGTGTGTCGCCTTTCCGCTCGCTCCCCCAACGGACATCGCTTTCCGTCCTCTGACCAACCCATTATCTTCCTCTCTTCGACCTGCGCGACCCCGTCCACTTCCACTACTTCACTTCGAACTCCCGCTCCCCCCCCGGACCTAGCTCTTCAACTCTGGCAGCAATTTGCTTCGTCGCCTTTTCTCACTCGCTTTAGGACTCGTCTGTCCACCGACTCTCATTCAAATCCAATTTGTTCTCAAACGCCTATCTCGCTCGCATAGCCGCTCGCTCGTCTTCACCCCCGACAGTTGATCCGTTCGGCCACCAAATCTCCAATGACGCTGTGAAGAAAGCCACGGCCCCCCTCCCCCCCCCCCAAAAGCCCTCGTTCCTGCATCACGAATCTCCCCAATCCGAACAAACGGATTGCTCACTACGGATCGCTTTTGCGTCCTCTTGGAATTCTACGCGGACTCCACTATCTCCGCCGACCACTCGGCCGCGCTGCGAGACTTTCCGCATCCGGCGGCGCTGGCAACGTGGTACTCGGGAGAACCGCTCTGACATCCGCCGTCATCTCCGACCCCTCCGATCATTCGACTCCTCGTTCTTCCTCTCATTTGACTTCTTCCTGGGATTGACCGATCTTCTTTCCATTGCGATCGCCAATCCGCCATCATGAGGTTGATACCACTTCTCACCCTATTCGTCGCCTTCCTGGCACCGCTGGCATCCGCCGTCAGGTACCTCGAATCCAATGCGCTCAACGTTTGTATGGAGAGTAGCAATTTCACAGCCACCTACTTCAACGTCATTTTCTACCCTGGAAACAACACGCTCACCATCAGCTTCGATGGTGTTTCATACATCTCCGGCAAGGTCGAGGCGGAGATGACTCTGACGGCTTATGGCTACAAGGCTTACTCGAGCACCATCGACCCTTGCTCAATTTCGGGCATGGGCATGTGTCCGATGTCCCCCGGTCCCATTGACCTGGGCCCTGTTTCGCTCTCTCTCCCCGACGGCACGTCCGATCAGGTCCCAGGTATCGCCTACACCGTCCCCGATCTCGATGCGAATGTCCAGATCGTCATCAAGACGAAAAGCACGGGCGAGAAGATTGCCTGTGTGGAGGCATCGCTTTCCAACGGTAAGACGGTTTACCAGTTAGGTGTTGCATGGACGACTGCCATCATCTCCGGCTTGGGTCTTGCAGCCTCTGCCATTACCTCCGGCTTGGGTCACTCCAATACCGCTGCTCACGTGGCAGCAAATGCTCTCTCACTCTTCGGCTTCATGCAATCGCAGGCCATAATTGGCATGACCTCAGTTCATATGCCGCCAATTGTTGAAGCGTGGACCCAGAACTTCCAGTGGAGTATGGGTATCATCCATGTTGGCTTTTTGCAAACGATCTGCACTTGGTATCAACGTGCGACAGGCGGTACGCCTTCGACGGTCTTGTCCGAGCTGAGTGACACTTCGGTCGAAGTGCTGAGACGCCGTAAGCGTGATGTGGTCGACCCGGCAGTTTCGCTCATGCGGCGAGGGATGTCCGCTCTCTCGAAACGTGCATCCTCCACCCAGCAGCTCGAGGTCGTCCGAGGTATCAACCGTGTTGGCTTCAAGGCCAACATTGAAGAGACCAACATTTTTTTGACAGGTCTCATTTTCTTCGTCGTTTTCGTCTGCATCGTTATCATCATCGTCGCCTCCTTCAAGGGCATCTGCGAGTTACTAGTGAAGCATGGCAAGATGAAGAGTGACAAGTTTCAAGACTTCCGTAACGGATGGAAAGTCGTCACTCGCGGCATTCTGTTCCGACTGACTCTGATCGGTTTCCCCCAAATGTGTGTCCTTTGCCTGTGGGAATTCACCCGGCGTGACTCGGCCGCGGAGGTCGTTCTCGCCGTGGCCATGATCCTGTCTCTCCTTGTCGCGTTGGGCTGGGCCGCCCAGAAGGTCATTCGCTTGGCCAAGCGTTCGGTTACCATGCACAAGAATCCGGCTTACATCCTTTATTCCGATCCGTCCTGCCTGAACAAATGGGGCTTCCTCTATGTCCAGTACCGAGCTACCGCATACTACTTTGTGGTGCCTTATCTGGTCTACGTTCTCATCAAGGGTATGTTCATCGGTCTTAGCCAGGAAGCCCCTGTCGTTCAGACCGTGGCCCTGGTTATCCTGGAGGCTGCTATGTTGGTCGGTGTCTGTGTGCTGCGTCCGTGGATGGACAAGAAGACCAATATCTACAACATCTCGATTGCTGTGGTCAACTTCCTCAACGTCATTTTCCTCCTCGTATTTTCTGATGTCTTCAACCCGCCAGGCATGATGATTGGTGTCATGGGCGTGGTCTTTTTCGTGTACAATGCTGTTTTCGCGACTGTTCTGCTCATTCTTGTCCTGATTGCCTCTGGTTACGCCATATTTTCGAAGAATCCGGATACCCGCTATCAACCGATGCGCGATGACCGTGGCTCTTTCATCAAGTCGCAAACTCAGCTTACTACCGAGCTGGATGCGCTTGGTGCCACTGCCCGCGGTGATGTCAAGTCAGGCCAATATCACCAGAACCCGTTCGATGATGACTCGGCTTCTATCTCTAGTGGAAATGGTGCCACGCTTGGCCACCACCACAACAATTTGGATGCAGCCAATGCTCCTCACAATATGGCTCGTGGGCCGCCCTCGCCTGTCGACCCATCAGTACCTCTCTTCCCCAGCAATGCCTCCGCCAACCGTGGCCCCCCCTCCAGGATACGATAATATCAGTCGATCTGCTTCGCCGTCGCTGCGGAACTATGACAACGCCCCCGTTGGCGCATCCGCCTTGGCAACCAACTACCGCGCCCAAAATAACTCAAGCCCATGGCAACGAGGAGCTGGTTATGACCATTAGGCAATGGCCGCATTGGTTTCCTCCTGATTTTATTTTCCAACTGAGATGAAGATATGTGATTTTTAGCGTGGGATAGCGATGGTGTATGATTCTTCTCCATTCGCCGTCCCTTTGGGTCTGGTATCTTTTTGCCTTTTTGAATCTCTGTGCTAAGTGCGCTTTTTATCGCTGCCCATTTCGTGGCTCTCCTGAAACTACACCATTCTCCTTGTTACTTTTTCTCTTCTTCAATCCACCCTCGACATGTAGTCGGTAGGTGCGATTATACACTTTTTTTCACTACCTTTTTTTCACGTTTCTTTACTTTCCCTCTCCCTCCCTCATTACCCTTCTTCTCCTTTCTTTTTCAAAACCACTTCTCTTCCTCCCAATAGGAGGGGTTTATTCACCTTCGCGGTCGACCTGTATTCTCTTGACACCCCTTTTTTTCCTTTTCGTCTTGTTTCGTCTCTTGCTACAACCCGGCGTTCTGATGCATTTTTTGGTTATGGAGATCGGGCCTTGGGTTTCTCGTGGGCTTCGGAATATACAACTTTGTTTTTGCTCTCTTTTTCCATTCCCTGGTTGGTTAGCCCTGGGTTCTGCGTGTGAATGTACACTACGCAATGTACTGGAGAAAGTAGTCCTAGTTTCTAAAAGACGAGACGTCCTTGCCTTCCACCTTTGCTTTGGATTCCACTGCATCCATCCCCTATTAGTCCAATAGCTCGCTGCTTCTACAATAATCTGCTTCAACGACTACCTGAACTTTGTCCAATGTCCTAACGCCGGATTTTATTCGTGGAGCCATTCCATGATGCCGGTGACTAGGTGAAAGTACCCGCGGCTAGCAGTGTCCGAGAAAACAGCCTGGAGCCCAATGGACCAGGACAGCTCTCTTCCACCCAGTCCTATCTGGCATCAAAGATCGGAAAATCAAAAGACGCTATTATACAACACCAGCGGAAAAGAAATGGCAACCCCAGAGGACGAGGGCTTTTTTTCAACTTCAGCCCACTCACTCCCTCTCCTGCTCTGACCAGTGCTCTTTCGCCGAATCGGCATTGACGCGCAAGTTCCCTGAAGACGCAACGTGAGCATAACCGGGGACGAGACCTTGGCTCGATCTGAGGCGACAAAAGAAAAGAAAAGGGGAAATGCGGGCATAAGGCACCGCCGTCCACTGAAACAAAAGATGAAAAGAGAAAAGAAAGTTCACCACTTCTCGTTCATACCGGGAGGGGGTCCGCTACCAGGCGGCGGTGCGTACCCCTCTGAGCCTCGGGGGCCGGTGGGAATGGGCGAATTTGAAGCACCAGGGGGAAAGCCGCCCATGGCACCGGGCGGGGGTATGGGGAAGTTCGCTGGGAAGCCGGCCGGGGGAGGGGGCAGATTTCCAGCGCCGGGGGGCATGTTAGGGAGGGGAGGGGGGAAGCCGCCCTGGGGAGGGGTGCCGGAGGCGTTTGTCGGGAAGGGTGGTGGGAAAGGGAGACCACGGCCACCGGGGACTGTTCAAAGGCCGGGGATTAGCAAAAAAGCTAGGGGATATTGGTTTGAGCTTATCCGGAATACACGTACGAGGAGGAGCACCTGGAGCTCCGGGAGGGGGATGCCGAAGGGCGGTGGTGGCACTTGGCCTGGCCGGCCTGTGATAAAGGATATTAGCTTTTTATTCAAGTCCGAATAGCTGTGAAGGAAAGTAAATGTACCAGGGAAGCCGAATGGAGGAGGGAATGCGCCTGGTGGCACCATTGCGGGATTTGGGAGAGGTTGGCCCTCGGCGGCGTAGGAGGAGGTGATGGAGTCGATAACCGACTGGGCCTTTTCTTGACCGATTTCTGGGTTGAGATAAATTAGCTATGCTCGGCGGCGGTCAAACTGTTCTATCGTATGTGTTCAAGGTCCGACATACGCTGATAATATTCCACCACGTTTCGGAGGTGGTTGCGGCCGGAATTATGCGCTTTGCGCACGCTCATTGAGTCATGCGTCAAGTAGACATCGCAGTAGTCACCTATCCATCGGGCAAAAAGTCAGATAGGAGCTTCTCAGAGTAAATCCCATGATTTTTTATCATAGGTAATGGTCGATATCAAGGAGAATCGCGTTATCGCTTCGCCGCGTCCGGGTCAAGACTCGAGTTGCCGTTGAAAGGACTCGAAACGAATAGGATAAGGATCGGGCTAGTAACCTACAAAAGAGTTCACAGAATGTCAGCACATAAGGTCACGGGTAAATTGAAGTAGAGACGACTTATATTTCGGCATCTTGCCAGCTGCTGCAAGCACTTGGCTGCAGTTGCGCGGGAGACGAAAATTCCGGTTCGGGATAGGAGAGGCTCAGCGGAGGCGGACTGGAAAATCGACAGAGATTTTCGCTTTCACAGGTATCGCAGTACCAGCAAGGACTACTGCGACAGACCCTACTTCAGTGAATCGAGTGGAAAGTGAGGATGTTTGATAATGATGTCGTCTCCCAGCTTCAATGGCGAGGGTTGCGAAGGCGGTGTGGCGGTGCAGAATTTGGGCTTATCACGCCCGTTTTGGTGTTCTACTTTAGAGCCGGTGTATTTGCGGGTACTTCCAGTCGGCGACTTTTATCAAGGTAAATGATTGTTAGCAGTACCCTTGTGAGCGTTACATGGTAATAGTTGTTTCCCGATCTATTCTTTCTATTGTACCGCGCAAAGGCGGAAAAACTTTTGAAGCTACTGTCTATTATTCAACGTATAGCTTCTATATTTATATAGAAGCCGGGGAAGTATGACCCACAGGTGACAAATATAGGCCAACTGGAAAAAAGTCTGACTAGAAAGGAGAAGACTGGACTCCAACCTATGAATATTTCCTTCTAGTGGTATCGGACCTCTATGCAGGCCTTGCAGAGGTGTCTTCAACCATTGCCGAAGCATCAAGCTCGTTTGGGTTTACTTCGCACCGCTAGCTACGTAGATTGGTGCAACAGGGGGATCATCAATGCCAGCTAAGTATGTTATATTGGGATATAAGTCCTAAGGGTGGAGCTAGCGAGATGCAATTAGACGAAACTGGGGGCATACTCGCACGGAGCTGACCTTTATCTTAATAGCAAGCGACTCTATCGACGAGAGTAAGAGTTCATCCTTGCCAGCTATGAGCAATAATTGCTCGGTCCTTGCGTCCGCCCACCACTCTACGGAAGCCCGAGCTGATTCACTCCAGTTATCCGGTGTACCAACTATATGCTCAATATGCCAATTTGCTAATCCCAATTCTGGCAAAACCACATATTCATACTTGATTTCTTTCAAAGATTTTCTGTCTGTGCTGACACTTGCCCACGCTCCGAATGAAAAGCCGCCTGCTAGCGGAGAAGGCAGATATAATGGGCCGATTGTTGGATGTGGATACGACAAATGGATAAGTACTGCCAGTGCTAGGTTGCCAGCGGCAGAGGTCGTCGCCGATGAGCATGTTCGACGGAGACTGACCTGTGTCCATGATGATATATCGGGGTGCTTCTACTGCCTGCTGCGGCTGAACCGGACAATTTTCCAATTCAAGGATGGAGTGCTGCAAAATGAACACGGCGAAATCTGAGGCATTGTACTCGAGTAACTGCTGTGTGTCTTACCGGCAGTCGATGTGCACCGGGGGTGTACGAATGACAAATTACCTGTATTAATATCATGAGATTCTCATTTGATCATCGTGAAAAGTAAAACTCAAAAGAAAGACCGTGGTAATAGACAAGGACGTTCTTTACGTTCTTGTTCCCGAGCCCATGGACTCTCCGTTGCATTACTGTTACATGAATTCGAGCGCAGCGTATTGTACTGGTTAAGAGGGTTGAAGGATGAATCTTCTGTTTTCTCTTATAGTTCATTTTCATCATCGTTCCAGTGGCCTTTGATCTGCAAAGGCTAGTGAAAATATGATTGTCTCCATCCTATCATCGTGCTATCGGCGCCAAGACCAGCATGTATCCAGCTCTGGAATGACCAAACTGGACCACAGCTAGGGATCAGTTCGTAGCGGGCCTTGAAGCTCGTAGTCTTGCATCCGAAAACTAGAGAGCAGAATCCCATGACGGTGTTGCAGCAGCCCTGGGCAAAGAGCCGCAAAGACTAGTGTCACAGAATATGTAGCTCCCTTGAGCTGGCAAGAATATAAAGTCGAGAAGAGAGGAAGTAACAGGTCGTCGAGGCGGTGCAGAGACGGAAATTCGAGCGAGACAAGGCCGAACAAAGAAAGACTGAGAGTACCAACAGGGCCCAAGTCATAAGGATACCAGGAGCTATACTTAGCTTAGATGAAAGCAGCTTCTCCCGAGCCGTGTTGGGAAGTAAGGTGTGCAATTCAGCCAGATCACCACTCTCAACTAAGATGACAAGACAGGAATCTTGACCCATTCACTCCCAATGGGTTTGTTTCATGAGGACTTTATTGTGACATTGTGATGAAGAGTGACATGGTTACATAGAAGATTGTGTCGGATAAAATGAGAGCAGTTAAGCACCACTGAGCAAGAACGCCACGTCGAGACCAGAATTTCATGTCATGGATCCCATGTCACCCATTTTCGACGCACAGAAGGACTTGTAAGCCCCAAAGGATTATTCAAGGTTGCTCTAGTGTTAGAAAACAATGAATTATGCAATTACAGGTCCAATTGATTTGTCAACATTCAATTGGATGCAAACAACGCTTGGAAAAGTGCGCAAAGCCGAAGAGATTATATCCAAAATGTCTCAATTTGACCTTGGTGGCCTACCCTGGTCGCCGCGTTCCCAACAATCAACGACACACTCGCACAAGATCCGACAGGTTGGCAGTCCCGCGGAGCTAAGCTCCAGCCCCCAAAAGACATGCGTAACGTCGCACAATTGACAGCACCTGCAGCGCAGGCGTATACCTCGTACCTGTGTTATGCTCGGAAAACGCGATAGGGCAGCACGCTCGCCATCACAAAATCGCGCACTCGCGCAATCCGGCCCGGTGGGCGTGCAACCGCTTGCAAGTCCGGCCTAGAAGGGATCTCGCAGCCTAAAGCTCGATCAAGAGCGCTTCTTGCGTCATCCAGGTTCTATGACTGGTTGGCGGATGCAAGGTAGTATGGGTTGGGGGTCGAGACCGCCGGCTGGGAATAATCATGTGTCATCTTTCCTCGCTATTAGATAATACCATGTTGGAGACTTCTCTTGGCTCCTGGGTTGGCTCCACTGGCATATGCATGCGGGGGGCTGAGATTTGAGAAACGTTCGAAAGGGATGGCGAGCGTGATTCCATGACATCTTGTCCTGTACTACTTTGTACTGTACTGCATACGCCGAGTACTCCGAATGGCGTGCGGAGTACCCTGGTTGTCTTTTTCGGTGGTATATGGAATGAGGGGAACTCGGAGAATATACCCTGATGGTGTATACTGGAGTGAATTAATTCCGCATTGGGGATTGTCCATGCGAGTTATTCGTATTCCCTTGATGAATATGGTTGAAAGATGGGAGAAGAATGGTTCTATGGGCTTCTACAGGAGCGCCAGGAATGTCTTCGCATCTTAGCGCCAGAAAGAATTCGAGGTAGCTCAAACTCTCGAATGCGAAGTCCTGAATCCCTGGGCCTCGAACCCCCGATGGCGCCAACATTTTTTCCAACAGTGATTGAAACTGGACACATGACTCGTGAGAGGTCATTCCTGCCCGACCATGTGTTCATTCAGGGGGCGGAATGATTTCCTTGGGCTGAATGTGTGTGGGCAAGACATGTTGCCGCGGGGGTTCCCGAGGTTCACATTGGAAGAGAGGCCAAGCGGCCCGCGCGAACTCGCCTCTTGGGGCTGTGGTGTCAATCACGGGGTCCTTGCACCAGTGCATATTCAGGCCCCTGCGTAGATAGCGTGATCGCGACGTGCCCGAGAGAGCTGCGCAGGGAAGTCCTAGCAGAGCAAGTCTCAAGTCCAAAAGACAAAGCAAAGCGCCTGTCGGAGTCTGGGGAACAGGAAAATCTGGGGAAGAAATGACCCAAAGAGGAACGTTGCGCCGTGTAGGCTCCTGATTTGTGGGTGGCGCCGGGCTCGGATCTGTCGGCCACTCAAGTTTCCCAGGTCCCATGAGCGGCAGATTTTTTCCTTGAGCCACAAATTTTTAGGGCGGTTTCGTCATGCTTGTCCACTTGGTTTAATTTTGTCCACTGGGCTCTTTGATCTGGGGAACACCATGCCATTTTCGGGTATCCAGGTTTTTCTTTCAGGGGGCATGATGCCGACCAGATCCTGACTGTGGTGTGGCAATTCGGTAGTCACGGCTAGTCTCAGAAATAGAGGAGTAAAGGGATGCTCGGCATTCTGGGCATTGCCTCCCTCAACGCCGTAAGGTTCATGGTGGGTGTGGTCTACGGAGTACATTGGGGCTGCGTGAATTATTGAGGCGGATGATCTTCCAGGCCTCAGGTACCGGCGTGAACTAGTGCTGGCCCTAGACCGGGCCGACCGAATGGTGCGAGGGGAGTCAGTTCTCAGATCCTGCGCGCATGGGAGAAATTATCCCGCAGATTTGCTGGTCTGCACAGACGATGGAGTCATTGTGCGTTTCCAGATCGGCGACCCCTCCCCTGAAATCCATTTTGGCCCACTTAGGTAAGGACGGGTGGAGGAGTAGTATACCGGAAATAATACGGTCGAAATGGAGGCGCGGCGCGAAGGACATGCTGGCCTATCGCTGTGTGGAATGGTGTGCGCATGAAGGGTTTGGCGTGCTCACAGGTCCTCACGATGCGAACCCTGCAGGCCAAATGAGTATGCCTTGTTGCTTGTGTTGTAGCACGACAGCGAGGACTGGTATGTTCTCAAATTGTCAATGCGAGACAGGTTTCTCCGGATGAGTAAGTAACAGACAGCGCGCGGCTGGGCCGGGATGATGCAATATGGCCGGTGGCATTCTCAACCAGTCATGGTAGTCATACGGGGTAGGGCGCTACCGTCTATGGCGACATACCGAGCGGCACCGTGGGCGTTCAAGAGGTACCTGTACATGTACATAGCCATGCACTCCATACTTTATACAATATTTCTTCTGGTGTATGCATAGTAGATCCGAATATACTCTGTACATACTAGGGATCTTGATTTGACAACTCATGCTCTCATCAGCACCGCTGTTTGGACGACCTGTGTGGACCATTGCAATGTGTTCAACACACCTGACGTGAGCAACCAGAAAAAGTCCATTGAGCCACGAGGCCACGATGGATGCGGTGAACGGTAAGTCGGCGTGTTCAAAGAGTCTGGGCACGATGTGCGAGGTTTTTTTGAGGGTTTCCTGGGGGTAATGGAAACTCCCAGCACCCACCAAACCCGCTGGCCATCCCTGTTTTTAGGCGCTGTGAATGCTCATTGGCGGCCCACCCAATTTCTGTTACGTGTGAGCGATCTTGATTGGTCTTGCGCGGAGTCAGATGATCATACCGTCCGTGTCCAGCCAGTCCAACACCTTTTGCACTGTCGCAATGAGTAAAAGCAGCGAGAGCCCGTGGGTGGAGAAGTGGAGTGGCTAGTTGGAGTAGTGGTGGAAACGGAAGGTCCCAGCAAGCCACTCACATAGGCAACACGTGATGTCTAGGGTGTTGCTGGAGCACCCAAGTGGATGCTGACTCACCCCTGGCCACTGAAAATAGGTCGGGCCCTCGCTGGTTTAAGCCCCATGACGCCAAGTGGACAAGCTGAAAAATCATGGAAAAAAATGAAAAAAGAGAAAGAAAAAAAAATCGAAAAAAACCCCACAGCAAACCAACGACCCACCAGCTTTTGCACCGTGTGACCCGTGGATGTCGTGCCTGGCCACCAGGTTCAATGACTCCATGGCCCCTCCCAAGTAATAATATCAACCATCTATAAAAGTTGGCCCCCCGCCATCATGGAACGACTCCATAATTGAAAGAAATTTTCATTTTTTAAAAAGATTACTTCTTGCTTCTCACTTTCATCGCACATGGCCTGGACATCTTTATAGTTGCGCTGCGGCTTACAACTACAACTACAACTACAACATCTGCATCTCAAACTCTGCAATCACTCTTGAATCAACCACAGCCATAATCATGCCGTCTTCAAATTACCGCGTCATCGAGCCGCACCCTTCGGTGCCTCACACCACCCGCGCAGCTGTCTACACTGGTCGTGGAGGATGTGGGAATGTCATCAGCCTCAAGAATACTAAGACCACCGACTCGCGTACTGCCACCGGCCCGGCTTCTTTGACTCGCCTAGACTCGCGCGCTCCATCGACATTCACCTCCGGCCGTGGCGGTGCCGGCAACGTCCACAGCAGCAGTGAACGCGCAATTTTCAGCTTCGATGAGGAACTCGAGCGTGATCTCCGTCGTGCCGCTCCCGTCTACCACGTCGGTCGTGGTGGCGCTGGCAACATGATCTTCCGTGACGACTCTAGCAACTGCAGCCTGAGCCTCAGCCGCAAGTACTCCTCGACCAGCACCAACACTGCCAGCAGCTCCGGCTCGGTGGCTGATCGTGCTCGCGACATGGCCCGCCGAGGCCTCGAGAAGGGCTGGGGAAAGCTCAAGGGCACCGCATAGACGCCATCGGTTATTTCATGATATGACGACTTTAACGACCAACCACCAAAAAAAGTTCTTGCTTTGCGCCTCTCGGCTTTCATCTTTAACTGATTCTTATTATCTCGCTTTCTAATATCGCGGTCACTTCCAAAGAGAGATCTCGGGGACGATATTGACAGTCTTTCAACAAAGACCGTCGATGGATTCGATTCTTTTCAACAGCCTGTCTCGACTGGTTGTCTGTTCTAGCGACCTGTTTCACCCGAATACCCCCGTCCCCGCGACGTCATTTCGCCTACTTGTTTGCATGCCTTGACACCCTTCAACTTGAGAGATTCCTCTATGGAGCTTTCGGCGTTTCCTTTGTTACTTGGGGTTTACCTTTATCGGTTAGACCACTTTAAGCCTGCATCACGTCAGATTCTGGCTTCGGACACTTGATCTGGTCATTGCTTCGATGCGGACACAGTCGCATTCTGAGGATTGCGCCATTTGGAGCATACTTCACTGTTTCTGAAGATGTCGCATTGTCCAACGGAGTCCCGTGTATTTTTTTTCCCTTGATTACCATATGCGGATTTTAACTTCTGCCGCATTTCTTTGTGTCTCGTATTATCTCTTTTATTGTTTGTTTCCTGCTTAACAGATTCCCCCCTCCGCGCCATGGCTACTACTTCCTAGTCTTGGGCCTAACAATGAAATGCACGCCGCCTGAGGCTGTTCTTAATCACTCCAAAACCTTATTTCTCTTTACCTAGTAGATCTGTAACTTTTTTTTTTTTAAAAAAAAAAAACACCGTTGACCTGGATTATGTGAATTGTGCACTGAAAATCAGGAATTGTGGCAATGGCAACGTCGCCATCCGTTCTTAGGTTGTACTGTGGAGTCACAGCGTGGGTAACCGAAAATAGGCGATGACAGCCGTTCTCGAACCCGCCACTCGCTCTGACTCAGGATCTCGACTGTGCAAGCGCTAATCGAGTTGGCTGGATCCCTCGCTACATTTTGAACAGGTTTAGGGGAATACTATACTGAATTGGTGGTATGGGTTTTTCATAAAGCCTGTTTTAAGGCGTGGCTGGAATCTGCCGCTGATCAATCCAGTCTTTCGATTTGTGGAATAGAATATTAGTCGAGTGTTCTATGAACGTCGATGCATTGATCAAAATTCTTATTGCTGCCTACGACTCAAATGCTTGAATATAAATCACAGAGTGTAATAGAAATCTACCAGACCCTCAATTTTGACCATTCCACGCTTCGCCTTCCGATTTTCGTAGTGCATGAATACCGTAAGAACTCCTGTCACAATCAGGATCACCACATTGCACCTGGATCGTAGCACGAACTAGAATCAGCCATGGAGTTAGAAAGAAGATTTATTAGGCAATACATACGCAATTGACGCGACAATCCCTGGAAAATACTGCGGTGCATCCTGAGATCGAAAGACCAATGCTCCAACAATGCCCCCGGTTCCGCCAGACGTGATCATGCTCGCACTACAGAATGCCCGCTTCCACTGGCCGCGGATGTTGTTGGCCTGCCATGACAAGACAGCAGGCACCGTTGCATTGCACCCAGCTGTCACAAGGAAGATAGCGAAGTATTGCACGCCGGATGAGTTTACCCATTCTAGGAGGCAAAGGCCAACAATTGTCTGCAGCGCGTTATAGATAATAAAAGGGCTGCGGCACCGCCATTTATCACCCAGCCAGCCTTCCAGGTACATAACTATACCAGCAAAAAAGTATGGTGGAGTGCTGAGAACTTGGGATACCCCAACACTGAAGCCTAGCCTGTAGGAGAGGATAATCGGTAGGAAAAACGCTAGGGAGTAGGCAATCACTGTGCTACATCTGCATGCCAAAAGTGAGCTGTTCGGGTTTCTAAAAGCTGCCAGAAAGAAGACTTACAGGAAAATAAGGGCAAACCCCCAAACTTTCCATTCAAGAGCAGGCTTTAGGAATGCCGATGCACTGAACGGCTCATCTTCCACGTCATGTCGGTCTTGATTGATTCGTTGCAGGACAAAATCAATTTCTCGCCGAGATAAAAAGTTATGCGCATTATGCGCATCTTGCGGAAAGCTGATGATCAGTACATAGCCAATAATGGCGAGCACGCAAGTGAGAAGACCCTCCATGACGAAAATCCATTCCCAAGCGTTGAGCCCTCCAAGGCCATCCATCTGCATAAAGCCATAAGCAAGCACCCCAGAGAGCGAGGCGCCAACGGTACTTATGAGGTAGAAGGAAGAATAGCGTTTGTGTACATCATCTGATCTCATCAGTAATGGAGCTCACTACCCAGCAATTAATGTTTGCTTACAGCGAGGATACCATAGAGACAGTAAGTAGACTGCTCCTGGGAATAGACCTGCTTCAAACGTTCCCAGGATGACGCGGAGCCCCAGCATGACTTTCCAATCACGAACAAAACCAAAACACTACTCATGTTAGAATCAATGTGCACAAATAAACAGCAACAAAAGATCCAAAATGGGTGGTGCCTACCATCATCACAATACCCCAGAAAAAAGTAATGCCCGCAAGGAACTTCCGAGGACCTAGTTTCTGGACAATGATCGAACTCGGGAGTTGGAAGAGAACATATGGCACAAAGAAGATCAGAACAACAAGAGACTGGCAATATTAGTACAATTATTGAGATATGAGTGGCTAAGGAAGACAAACATATCGTGATCCCATTTCCAAACTGAGATCTTTCTGCATCCTGAAGGGTGTCAATACCGATCTGTGGTTTGATTAGAGATGCTGAAGCCATACCCAGCAATTGAGGCATTTCCAAGGTTAGTACGGTCCATCAAACTGACACCAAACAATAACCCAAGGCCCGTAATAAGCCTTCGATCAATTTTATGAACAATATGCCGCTGTTGGCGCGGTGTGAAGCCGAGCTGAGTATTGTTCGAGTTTTCATCAGACCGACTTGACATCTCGATGTGCTCTGGAATTTTCTTGAGATCCATTGTGACTGGATTGATTCTTCCAGCAAAACTGAAGGGGTGGGTGTCCCTCATTTTACGGCGCAAATCTATACAATTTAAAATCTGGGGTAAACGCGGGGATGCCGAGCCCACTTCGGTACATTCGGTATATGGACCGAGATCACGCCGAGACAGCTACCTTATCTCGGCAAACCTTTCACATTTAAGAGTGGCTATCCTTGTTGATTCAGCTAGAAAGTATTTTATACGTCTTTGATATCTATCTCTGCCATTATGACCGATTTTGACAACGCGGCCCGGGGATTCCTAGGCACCATCGAGCCATGCATCATTCAGAATACGGCCGGTCGCACGATCTGGAGCCTCACAGACTACGCATTCCTCTCTCATGACTGCCCTGACACCGTGAATCCAAAACTTTGGCGCCAGGGGCAACTCACTGCTCATCATGGTCTTTTCGAAGTCTCCAAGGGAATTTATCAAGTGCGGGGCTTCGACATCTCAAACATGACGATCGTTGAGGGGCGTACAGGCGTTATCATAATCGACCCTTTAGTATCTTGCGAGTGTGCGGCTGCAGCTTTCTCACTTTACAAGAAGCATCGCGGTGATCGGCCTCTGGTTGGCCTAATCTATTCCCATTCTCACGTGGACCACTTCGGCGGCGCAAGCGGCATCTTGCCTGAGGGCACGGAGAATTCTGTTCCGATAATCGCTCCAGAGGGCTTCATGGAAGAGGCTACGAGTGAAAATATCTATGTCGGGCCGGCTATGCGACGCCGGGCCAGATACATGTATGGAACGAGTCTTCCCAAGAGCGCCGAGGGACAGGTTGGATGCGGCTTGGGATTGGCGACATCTCAAGGTACCACGTCACTTGTCCCGCCGAATGTTCTAGTCTCAAAAACAGGCGAGGAGAAATGTGTGGATGGTATTCGGATTATCTTCCAAATGGTGAATGGAACCGAAGCTCCATCAGAATTCAACTTCTATTTTCCGGATAGCGAGGCCCTTTATATCTCCGAGTGTGCTACCCATTGCATGCATAACATCATCACACTGCGCGGTGCATTGGTTCGTGACGCAAAGGCCTGGTCTCGCCACCTGGATGAAAGCATTGCGCTCTTTGGCGAGAAAGCATCGGTTCTCTTCGCGGGTCACCACTGGCCAACCTGGGGCCAGAAGGGTATCATCAGGATTCTCACCGAGCAACGTGACATGTATGCCTTTATGCACGACCAAACGGTGCGCCTGATGAATGAAGGCTTGAATGGAATTGAGATCGCCGAGGTCCTGAAGTTGCCATCAGCGCTTGATAATGCCTGGCATTTGCAAGGGTACTATGGCTCGCTCAGCCATAACATCAAAGCCATTTACCAGCGGTATATGACTTGGTTTGATGGAAACCCGGTCAATCTGTGGAAGCATCCTCCTACCGAAGAAGCAAAACGGTATATTGACTGCATGGGTGGGGTAGACAGAGCTGTCAAGCTAGCAGAGAATTATGCCTCCAATGGCGATCTGCGCTTCGCTGCTACACTGTTGGGCCATGCGGTTGCAGCGGAGTCAACTCATAATGGGGCTCGTACTCTGCTTGGTTTTGTTTTCACTAAATTGGGACAAGGATCATTAAATGGAACATGGCGCAACTTTTACCTCACTGGAGCGCAAGACATGAAAATCAACCAAAATCAAAATACAGGCTCATCGAAGATGACTAAGCCTAAGCTAGATTCATTGCTGAGTGTGGAACAATGGCTTTCAGCACTTTCGGTACAGATTGATGGTCCACGGGCAGCTGACGAATTCCTGGTCATCGATATCCGGGTCAAAGATTTGAATGAGACATGGAGACTTATTCTCAGCAACGGAGCGTTGACCTACCGAGTGCTCTCTGCTCAGATCCCAGCATCGGAGAAGGCTATACTGCGCCTGGATGTGACCAAAGAGGAACTCCGTCAAATACTCATTGGAGAGATGACACCAGAAGGCAAGGCTGTTCATGGGGATGCGGAGACATTCCAGAGGCTATTGCAATTCTTTCCGTGGGGTTCGAAATCTAGATACAACAGCCATCTATGAAACTGGTTGTAGGCCTTATCTTTTGTAAATAGACGGAAGAGTGTCCCCGACGAGCGGAACAGTCGTTTTAGATAAAGATGATGTAAATTATACAGTTTTCCAGTGGGATTGATTCTTCAAGTAAGCCTCCTAAGAATTCTTATCAAATGAGCGGGGATCAAGATATCCAAGATGATATTCATCGAAAATCCAGTTCAAGTCGTCCAGTTCTGCCATTCTTTCCAGGACCGTCTGATCACTTGAATCATTGGTCTCTTGGATCAGGGATAATCGCGGGCTGAATGACCCCGGGAAAGGAAATAAAGCATTCAATAGGTCGGAGTGTGGCAGGTGATAGGTAGGCTCTTTTGCGAAATGCGGATTCTCTAAGCCCTCTATCACGTCGGTTGAAGATGGAGAGGTTTCTGCAGCGTTGTTGCATATGCGATCTATGATGTCTAGCAAAACACCCGCTGGAGGCCATTTAAGTCGCATATGTCTCAAAGAAGTCTTTAAAATAGAAAGCTCCTCTCCACAAAGCTGATCTTTGCCCTGGCAAGCTGCATTGTGTTGAATTTGTGGTGCGCAGCCTACCATCAAGAACCAATTGTTAATTGGCATGAGGTAGTTGACTTCATCGCGGTATAGTATTTCTTCATAAAGGCGAGTGATACAGGACGCCGCTACTAGTGATGCGGTTGATGTTGTAAGTGTTGGAAGCGAGTGACCGAACATGCGAAAAAACACAATTAAGCAGACAAAATAGTTAATATGCATTTCGTAGACATCTCTTTTAAATGGGCTGCGATCAAGGCCACCGTATAATCGAAGTCGTGGGGGGATGTTGCTGATCCATTGCTGTAATGATCGCAGGATGGATAGGGACTAGAAAAATGGGAATGAGAGATCGCCATTACTAGGTTTGGACATTTTCACATTACTAACCTCTTCCTGTAATACCTCACTTTTTCGACTATCAAGGTCCACCATTCCGCCCAGTATAATGTTGAGCTTAGTGTACTCAATAAAGATCTCGGCCTGGAGATTTGTGCACCTGAAATCCTCAAGGGTGGGTAGTTGTACGTCAAACCCGGCGCCTTCAAGTATAGAAGGCCGTCCGAAGCAAGCTGTTTGTAGTTTGTCTTCAACCTGAAAACATATACTTAGCCAAGATGACTGATAATCTTCAAGTAGAAACTCACAAACAAAAACCACATGATCCTTCGGGCATTTCCCGGATTCTTTAGTTGCGAATAGGTAGATTCGCGATGAAGACCTATTTGGTAAGCTAGACGCGCTGCCATTCCAATCCAATGCCAGGAGCAGTCCAAACTGATCACCTTCGGTGGTGTTATGTTCCTAAACCCGAGAAGACAGAGAGCCTTGAGAACTAATCTCGGATCTCTCTCGTAATTAGTATATAGCAAGGCCTTCACCTTGTTATAATACTGTTCACTTTCTTCTACGGTGGATTGAATCCCCGGGTGCCGCAGAAGAGAGCCAATCAGGCAAATGACCTGTGTTAACAAGATAGAAGGTTCTTCCACAGCTAGGTCCTCGTGGTCCACAATTGGAGCACGGTGGTAAAGGTGCTGGAAGTAGGAGTCGGCAAAAGCCTGGATTTGAGCCTTCGGTGGTAATAATGTGGCATTCGCAGCGTGCAGAATATCCCGAGAGAGCTGGCTCCGCAAGGTGCCAACTCCTTCTGGCACGACTGTTTCTGGCACGAAATTGACTTGCATACTGGTTAATGGAGTCATGAATGATTCCTCGCCAACAAAGGCCTGAGGCTCGCATGATATTTTGGTGGCCTGGTACACATCCTGCAAATCCTGATTCCAAGACTCAGGTGAGTGCAGTTGTCCATGGTCTTTTGACCTAGCATTATGGTCGTCATTTGAAGGTAAAAGAGAAGGTTCAAAGTGTCCTGGGAATAAACTGTGACTTCTGGTCCCATAAGATCGGCGACCGCGTCGCCTGTGAAAACAATCAGTAATCGAAGAAGTCTGCTAGCGAGACATTGGAGACTGACCGACAAACTTGCCGGCGCCGTTTGCAATTGCTGCAGACTTCACTTGTTTGATCTCCGAGGTCGCACCGTACCTGTTTCATGGTCAGCCCCTGTTTCCCCCGAGCCGCCTTGAGCGAGTGGTGACAAGTACTTTCCGAGCATGGCAGTGCATGCATACAATCCTCGCCCGATCGGGCTGTTTCTGCTTTTCAGGCATGAATCCAATGGTTGATCATAAGAGCAATTGACCAGCAAATTCATGGAAATACGACGGCGTTTGCATTTCGTGTTTCTCCGTTGGTTACAGCATCCCCGTCCCCGCATCCAAACCAGCCGAGGCTTAGCGTTGTCAAAGCTTACGGGGAAAGCGTGACCCAAAGCCAGTCAAGACGTCATACTCTTCCCTCAATTATGGTTACCAGAATCTCGATCTAGGTAAAGGGAGCTGAAAATATCTAAAAATTCATTTAAGATGAAATATCGCCTCATAGTATGTAGCACCGCCTGTATACAATCCTGTGCCAGCAGCAAATTCCGAGTCAAGATGAAAAGAAGAAAAATTGTATTTGCACAAAGCATGGAGCATGCTAGCCAGGAGCTAAACATAGCATGTCACATAAGCAAGGTATGGACCAAGGAGATAGAAAGACACAATGGGAAAGGGGGTATCAAAAGCCGCAGAGATGCGTACTTGGATTGAATATGTTTCAAAGTAATCACAGATCGCTTTGGTTTGTAGTATTGTAGCCAACACAGAATGGTTATTTGGCACAGTTGATAATCTGGTCTGAGTGCGTTTTTCCCTTTCTCATCGGAGGATGAGGAATGTTGATTTTCAAGTGGCGGCAACCTTGCAGTTGTATTGGAGGCAAAGTTGTGATAAAGTGTATGTGTGCATTGGGAGATCGTTGTTGAGAGGGGGCTAATAAAAAAGGTTCAGATATTGCCACAGGCCTTGTCACCAGTCGGAAATATCAGTCCTTTAGGCAAATTTCTTGAAGATGATCTCTGGATCCTCATGCCATTCGTCGGCGCTCACCCACATCTTGGATAAAATGTTAGCTCCGGACGAATTCGATGGATATGTTTCAATATTTCACATACCTTTCTGAAGGTGCTCAGACCAGCAAGAATGCTACCACCGATCCAGGTGGTATACTTGCGCTCCGCCGGTGCAGAGATCCGAATCTTCATATCCTCAACAGCCAATCGCTTGATCTCACGCATCAGACGATCTGGGAAGTTCTTGCACAGGGTTGAGCCACCGGAGAGCACTATGTTGAGGTATAACGATTTTCGCAGGTCGAGGTCTGTGCGTGTTATGGCGTCCTGGACGATCTGGTGCACACCAGGGTATTCCAGACCGATGAGTTCAGGATCGAAAAGGATTTCGGGCGCGCGGTAGCGTTCTTGACCGATCTATATAGCAAGTAATTAGACGAACGTCAAGCCAGAGGTTATAGATTACGCTTGTGTCGCACGAGCAAAACTCACCTTGATCTTGTGGCCATCTGGCAGGGTGTAATCGACTGCTTTGGCTTCCGATTTGTGATAGTTGTTCATCCACTCCTTCTCCTCGCGCTTTGGGTCTAAGGACACGTAGCAGACCTTCTCTTTGATCATCCGCACCACTTCTTTCTCGGCACTAGTATGCAGCACATGGCCAGATTTCCGTAGGAGCAACTGCATTTGTTCTGTCACATCTCGTCCAGCCACATCGATCCTGCGAATACTGTTGGGAATAGCGAAACCCTCAAAGACGGGCACAGCGTGCGATACACCGTCTCCGGAGTCTAGGACCACACCCGTGGTGCGTCCGGACGCGTAGAGAGACAAAACAGCCTGGATGGACGCATACAATGCCGGCACATTGAATGCCTCAAACATTATCTGCGCGGCCATGTCGCGGTTGGCGCGAGGGTTCAGCGGTGGTTCGGTGAGCAATACGGGGTGCTCCTCAGGGAGGGTTTTGAGCTCGTTTTCGTAGACATAGTGCCAGATGGATTCCATATCATCCCAATTTGTGACAATACCATGCTCAAGGGGATAGCGGATTTTTAACAGCCCCCGGAGTTCTTGGGCGCGAGCACCGATGAACGAGTCACCCTCGAGACCGCCGGCCATCACCCGGGGATGTTTGGGACGACCGACGAACGAGGGGAAATAACATGATGGGATTTCTTCGCCTGCGAATCCAGCACGAATGGTCCCACTGCCATTGTCGATGACAATTGGCACGTTGTGAAGGGTAGCTTCAGCCATTGCGGGGGATTGCGTGAATGAACAAGGAGGTCTCGGAGGACGGGAGTCGGAAGTTTAGGCGCAAGGTGTTTGAAACGGCCCCACGGCCTAGGAATTGGTGACTCGGGATATCAGGAATGGCGACAAAGACAGGAGAGCTTGAACTGTCTCAGATGATGGTGCAGGGTTCACCTCACGCAGGCGTTAGGAGTGGAGGTTTTTGCGGCTGCGCGACGGGGAGTTGTCAACAAGAAGCTTGGGCCAATGGTGGTTCCCGGCGGAGGCACATCCACTTCCACAAAGAAAGTACTCGGCCCTGATGGTCTTGATCTCCCCAACATACAAAAATCACGAAGGGTCAAAAGAGATGAGTCTTGCTCATTCCTACAAGGCTGTAAAATGGTCATAGAAACCGAATTAAAAAAACAGAAATGATTGTGCACAAGCACTGTTGGAGCCTGAAGTTCAATAATAATATGCTTTCGCAAGAGCAGACAAGTTCAGACCCTTCTGTACGCAGCAATAATTCTGTCTTTTCTAGATACTTCTCAGTTCTACTACTAAAAAGCTACCCGCTAGCAGAAATCAGTTTTCTATACAGCCTGTTCCCATAGGGCAAAGTAGTGATGCCATTATATGGAAGCATTGCTATGGTGGTCTTTTGAGAAAAAGAGGGGAATCACTATTAACAGACAAGGTTATGGATGTAATTGGTCATGTAGGTGTGCCAGTGGCACCCTAGGGTATTTGTGTTATGTGCCTCGCTTTTGTCCAATGGTGCACATAGCTGGAAGTAAAGACATCAGGAAATGTCGGGCCTCATTACCAAGCAATATGCACTGAGTAGCCTATCGAATAAATCGCATCAGCTCTGCTCTCCTACAAAAAGTCAGAATGAAGTAATTTCAGAGAATCCTACCCTAAGATTCATTACCTGGCCGGGTATTCGAGCACTTTCTCGGGGAAGCATCCTGGATTTCAATCTAGGTATGATAGCTGGTCAGACAACGGGGCACCCAAGTTGCGTTCATCTGTATCTAGATAGTACGGGGCTTGTTCTCGGCGGATCTCTGCCAGGCTAACAGTGCTGGGTATATTCCTATCATAGTAGTCAGATATATATTTTGAAACACATCAAAACACAGTTTATATGCTCACTCAAGCGATCCCTTGACTGCATATCCATAGTTTGCTAATTCAAGGGCAAGCTCCTCTTGATGATTGTCTGCAAGATCGGGGTTCGGGACAACAATCAGAGGCAAGCCAGCTCGAAGAGCAGCCAAGATGGAACCGGTACCTACTGAAAGTCAATTGAAAGTTTTCTTACAGGTTGGAGATGTGAGATCTTACCGGCATGGCTGATGATCAGCCCAAGCTCTTGCGACTTCGAAGGGTTCTTCTGCGCCATTTGGAAGTATGTGGTCAAGTCAGGTTTGAAATCAAACCCGGCAACATCCATACCCAGCAGGCTGTTAGTTCCTGGTAGGTGCTCTGAAGTGAATTTATCGAAGATCGACTGGCCATTTTTGCCATACTGAACGATCAGATGAGTGAATTTGTACTTCTTGAGCTCCGCCAAGAACGGATCGTGGAGCACTTCCTGAACGAGCTTCTCAAATGAAGCAGTGGCTCCCACGGTAACAAAACAAAGTTTCATTATCGGCGCGGGACCTCCTTAGAGGTTCAAAGGAATAGGAGATGTTCGAAAGAAAATTAAAAAGCCGATGAATGGTGATGGACTGCCATCTCGAAGGCGCGGACCGGCCAGACGACACATCACGTGTGATCCCAAATTAGGTTTAGCGTGTATCGGACTCTGGGAGTGGAAAACATCGAAAAAGGTGTTCCGCAACCTATCTGTCCAGCACGCCCTCAACAATGGCTTGTGTCGCCCGGTCATTGACTCGCCCGGCCCGTTTATGGGCCCAAAGGGCCTCGAGCTTTACGCCTGCTCGGTCTTTCTCCGCCTCCCCGTTCAGATTCGTGAATGAAGACCCGGTAGTTCCTCCTCCCCCGAAGGAATTGAAAGCGGAAGATTACCCGTCGATGCCCGAGTACTCGCCGGACCTTCTCACCAAAGAGGAACGATCTATGTACGATTTGATGTCGCCTGAAGATCGTGCAGCCTTTGATGCTGAGAATCGCCGGATTGTCGCCGATTTCAATGACATTGGGAAGCGATCGGAGGCTTTCGCGGAGCTTGAGCGGAAGGTCAATCAGATCGACAAGGAATCTGACATTCGTTTCGAAGACCTCCGGGCTAAGAATCTTGGATTCTGGGCCGAGGATGATGGCGACGAGCTGGCGCAAGTCGAAGACGGCGATGAAGAAATTAATGATGACGAGATCACTTCCATGGCCCATGCCGAGATGGAATTGCATCGCGAGATGAGAGAATACGCGCGTATCACAGCATGGGATATGCCAATGCTGAGCAGTAAGGCAGCCAAAGATCTAGCTTTCTATTGGAAGCCTAATTTTGCTAACCTAGCGTAAATCAGAACTCGCGCAACCGTTTACTCTCCCTCCAGAAAACCACATCCTCCGCTTCCGCTATACTACCTACATGGGTGAACGCCACCCGGCTGAACCCAAGGTTGTCGTGGAGCTTGCATCTCGCGATTTGACACCAAAATATCTTACCGAAACCCAGCGCCAGACTTTTCTAAAGCTGGTCGGTCCCCGTTACAACCCCCAGACCGACGTCGTCAAGATGTCCACGGATCAATTCCCCTCCCGTGCACAGAATAAGCGATATCTTGCCGATGTTGTCAGCACTCTTGTTCAAGAGGCTAAAAGTGGCGACTCCTTCGCGGACCTTCCACTCGATCTCCGTCACCACAAGCCCAAATTCCGTCCCCAATTCCCGGAGTCATGGAAAATGACCGAAGAGCGCCGGAAACAGCTAGCCGCCCGGCGTGCCGAACGACTGAATGCCGAAGAGGCGAGAGAGGCTATTATCAATGGTAACCGGATTGTCTCCGAGGCGATTGAAGTTCTTCCCGAGCTTAACCCGGCCCTCAAGGCGCGCGCTGCAGAGGAACGGGAGCGTGTTGCTGTGAAGGTTGGTGCACGGTCATCCAAGAAGCCGTCAAAGCCGGTGCGTCGGTGAGAGGCTTGGGTTGGCAATGTATAGATAAGTATGCTTTGCATGATCTTTTTCTCTGATGTGTTGGGCAACTGTAATCAAACATTTGCGAGGCGCGGGCGCATTTTGTGGGAGGTCTAATCGGCTTCTTTTTTTCTTGATGTACAATAACCATTTCATTTCAATTCATCAGTGTCTCGCTACCATTCAAGGGTGATTTTAAAGGGCATTTCTTGTTTCCTTGAAGGATTTGGTATCTATACTTCCTGTACTGTTGCACATAATGCTTGCAAGATCATGAAGTCCACAGCGGCCAATCAACACCATGCGGTTTCCAATGCGTGGGTGCTTACGAGGTCTATATATTCAACATTACAGAGTAAATGCCAGAACTGGCAGCATTGACGGTAATAATAGATTATGAGTAATAATAATATGGCATGTCCTGCAAATGCGGCTATCTGAAAAGACAGTGATCTTGTTCCAGCCTTTGAATCCCTTGGAGAAGGGTTCCAAAGGCCTTCGCAGACACAAGTCAAGTAGGTTATCTTTCGGCACATTCACGACTATGCGGGCCCTTGCAAGGCGGATATTTCGTTTCCTCGAAAGTTACACAAAATCCCTTCTGCCAGAAGAGCATGCAGAACAGTTGTGATCAAAAACAAAAAGCAAAGGGGTAAAATTGGGGGAGCAAAGAAAAGCAAAGGGAATACAGGGCTGGCCGCACGAATGAAACCGGCACCCGTCCCCCAGGAACGAAATTCGTCATCGTTGGATTATCATCACACCACTGCCGTATCTACTCTCTCAAACATCTCCTTGTTCTGCACAAATCCTTGGTCTTCGTTGGATGGCGTCGCACATCGGAAACACTTTTGAGCGAGAAGGATTGCCGTGGTAGTTCAATTGCCAGATAACTCGGTATATCATAACACACATAAATTTATCTGGCAATCTGGCGATATTGAAATAGGGAAGTAAATGATATCCCAGTAGAGCAAAACATAAATGGCGTAGATCAAGAGAAGATCAAGTTAGCTCTAGCTGGAGTTCGCACAATATGGTCAAAGATGGCAACACCAGGAAGGATCGCAAGGGAGTATGATGTCCTCTAACGGGCATCGGATTTTGAGTTGAAGTGAGCATCATCATGGATGCTGGTCTGAACAGATTGGGGACGCTCAACAGGCTCAAGAGGGTAATGCATATCGGGGTGGATCCAAGACTCGCTGAAGATACCGCAAGTCGGACGCTGAACAGGCTCGCCAATGGGGCCCCAGTTGAGAAGGACCTCATCACGACGAATTGGGTCGCTTGTCTCTACAAGCTCGCGGATAGCCGAGTTCACAACCGGGGGGATGACGGCAGTATCCTTGTTGGCAGTAGAGCTAGGCATGGTTGGCTTGAGATGGTGGGAGCCACTGCTAAGATTCCCATTGACCAGATCAAAGGCAGAGGCATTCTTCTCCTCTCGAGGAAGCTTCACTCCACCATCGGATCCAAAGTCAAAGAGTCGACGGGACTTGGTACGGAAGGTACTCTTCTCCGCGGTCTTGTCCATGGCACAGCTGAAGTCTTTGAGAGTCAGGTTCAGAAGCCGATCAGCCATGGTAGTCTCATGGGCCATACCATCCTTGTCCAGAATATGCTGCGATGTACCAATTTGGATAGGGTTGTGACCACAGGTGCCGGAAGTCTGAGCGCCGGGGGCAGAGATGGGAGCATCGTCACGGTAGTTGACTGACATGATATCAAGCTTCACACCCTCTGACATGGAAAAAGAATTCTCGCTGGCAGAAGGGGATGCTGTGGAAGTCTCGGGAGTTTCGTTGCTGTTTGTGGTGACAGTCTGAGCCAGGGTACTGCGCTGTCCATTTCTATTCCAGCTCGAGTTGCGACGGGGTTTACCCGCACCAAAGCCAGCACCACGAGGAGACTTGTAGCGATTGTTGCGGTGGGCATGAGGGTTGTGATTGTTGCTGTTAGTGGCAATGGCAGTGTTGGTTGAAACAGGATACTGGATGGCCTTAAGAGCAGACTGTTCAACGGGAGGAGGCAGTTGAAGCTGAGTACGTGAAGTTCCAAAAGTGGGCTGCAGCAGGCTGGCCACATTGAACTTCTCGCGGTACCAACGAGGAATATCACGGAGACCAAGCTTCTCGAGCATCGCAGGGTCGGTTGGCATCTCATGCTTGTAGAGACAGCCTACAGTCCGTATTTATTTTTTTTAGCACAGTAGTCATTGTATCAGATCTCTGAGTGAAATCACATACCCTGCTGCTGGTAGTCACATTCGCCATGACGAATCCAATAAGAGCAATACTCCTTCTTGCTGTTATAAGCCTGCTGCAAATGAGAGTCAGTCGTCTCTTTCATGATATATTTTGAAAAGCATAAGGTTTACATGTTTGTGGCTGCCATTATTTCCATAGTAGCCAGGGATATTCGACTGAATTGCCGTCATAGGGTTGACAGTGGGCCCCTCAATAGCCCAGGAAGAGTTCAAGCCCCGGTACAGGATGTCCTTGATGGATAGGCGAAGATGAGAGGCAATATTGTCATCTGCCATGATCTTCAGCAACACAGCCTGCAATTCAGCAAGGTCATCCTCGTTCGCAACACCTTGAACGGGAGGAACAGTTCCGTCAATAGTCCATGGCTCGGAACGAGGTGCTGCAACACCACAACTAGTCATGCCTTGAGTATCACCGGCAGTGAGAGTACGGGAGACTCCACGGATGATGATGTGAGAAGGAAGGTCATCTACCGCAACTAGAGGGGTGAGGACTCCATTGGGACGCGTGCAGAAGAAAGAGGGACGTGCCTGAGAGCTCATCATGAAGTCAACTCAGGTACAAATATCGATTTTGAAGCTGAGAAATAATGTAAAGGAAGTGATCGAATAGTAGAGGGGGAGAAGGTTCAAATTAGAGGATGAAAAGGAAGAGGTTCGAAGGTTGGAAAGGTTCCAAAGGATAGGAGAAGAAGGGTGGAATTGAGAAGTGAAGAAAAGAAGGCGAGGAGATGAAAAGATGGAGGTTGAAACCGCGACCTCACTTTTTGTGATATTGAAGGATAGCAATTGCGCCGGTTGGTTTAGCGGGTCACGGAAGAGCGCTGCCTTTCTCTGTGCTGCTTTCTAGACGAATGCCTACGCTTACGCATGATCCGCTATTTTCCTTTGATTTTCTAGATGATAAATAGGCAAACGATGAAGTATTTTTTTTGTCAGCTGCAGCTTGCTAGATTGTGATTGAAGACAAAAAAAGGCCGTGGTCTACCTAGTAGTCACCGATATTAGAGAAAGGGGTTCTTTTGGAAGATCACTTTCTTAGATGAAGAAAGGCTAGACCATAGAACCCGAATCTGTGTAGCCAAAGGAAACCGTATAAGAGAGGCATCGATGATAGAGATGAAGTGTATCATCGGGTATCGAGCTCAGAAAGAGTTAATGCTGAAATACCTTAGGATAGGCGAGTAGACAAGAACTACTTCATTATGAAGATTTCACATCAGTTGGCCGGATATTCACCGGTTGGCTATGCACCTTGCCGGTTGGCTGCAATCGCCAGCCACGATATTTCGATAAGTTTTTTTTCTAGAACATCTTTTTATTTACAGACATGCATCTTCCCGATGACGGCGTTAAGGTGAATTCATACCAGCATGCTTTACATGAATAAGATAGCAGAATAAACAAAATCAATTGGTATTGTATTGGTGTGTAGTCCGGGGTATCATGCATAAATCATTATGAGAAAGGCAGGATGCACGGCACTGAATTTGTAAACCTTTAACTTGTAGTTGTAGAACGGCTCGGAAATGACAAACCACGTCCATATGCAATACGATGCCCATTCTATGCCCCCCTGGCTGCCCATCCTCGCCGTGATGACGACAGAAGGCCCACAACTTCAAGCCATGTCAATGAGTAAAACCAGTATAAGATGTGATATGATTGATATAGCTGAGAGAAAAGCAAGGGACAGCAATGTGATTGGTTTTTGAAGATTTTTATTGCCACGAAAGAGATGGATTCTGGTAGGAGGGCTCACTTTGGTCTCCTCTGCGCTGATGAACGGGAGTAGAAGATGCCGGAAGAGCAGAATCCTGCAGCAATCCTGGTGAAACTTGAGTTGTGGGCATTTGTCCGGTGATTTTGCGGTCTCGTGAGTTGAGGTGACCAAGTATTCCTTTGATATACTTTCTCGCCAATTTGACAAGCTTCGGGTTTTCTGTACTTTTCCCCAATGCTTCAAGCATACGCCGAACTTGATCTTCAGACTGGAGGTGGGGACAAGAGCGGTGCTTTCCAAAATGTGCCAAGCCACAAAGAGGACAGTGTTCAGCACCTGCTTGCTTGAGGGGACAGGAGCCAAGGATATGATGTTGGCCACAAGCGATGCACTGAGGGAGATCTGTTGTACCGTCCAACGTCAAGGGGAGCTCGAGAGGTGGAATGATGGCACGCTGGAAGGGTTGTATCTTTGATTCTGCCTGAGAAATAGTTATCGCACCCATAGTTGCGTCTCCCACTACGGAATCCATGTCATCTACGCCCTCATAGTCTTGGAATTCGGCATCACTGTCGCCTGTGTTTCGCGCCTTGACTGGTGATGTTTCGGGGGCATCGAGATCCATAACATCATCATCTTCTCTGATCGTTTGGTAGTTGACCGTGGCTCGTTTTCTCTTTCCACGACCGAGGCCCTCGGCATTCCGGTAGGCTTCTTCTTCGGCATCGCGTTGACGCTCTCGCAATATTTTCTCCCAGAAAGTGATGTCGACGGTAGCTTCTTCAGATTCGGTGACCTCCTCTAGAGTGCCCCGTTCGGTCTGCCACACGCGCGCGAAGCTGAACCTCGGCTGGCCGTCGGAAGGGCCTGATGTCTGCGGCTCAATTTGCTCTTTCTTTTCCACCTGGCTACGATCCAAAAGTTTATCGATGGATTCGGAGTCGTAATGCACGTCGGCAGAATCATCGTCGTCAAATAAAGCTTGAGCACCGTGACGAAGAATGGATTCCAAGTCTTCCTCATCTTCATCATGTTCCATACGCTCAATAAGCACGTGATCGAGAGCAAGCTTTCTTTTGCCTTTCTCCATTATCTTTTCTTCGACCGAGCCCTTTGTTGTCAAGTGGAAAACAAGGACGACGTTCTGCTGACCGATACGATGGGCCCGAGACAGTGCTTGCATGTCTTGTTTGGGATTAAAGTCTGGGTCCATAATGATGACAGTGTCGGCACTCGCAAGATTGATACCCACACCGCCAGATCGAGTCGATAGCAAGAAAACAAAGAATGGGGAATCGGGCTTGTTGAACTCATCAATCTGGTGTTGTTTCTGTCGAGAGGTCAACCTCCCATCAAGGCGGCAGTATTCGAGACCGATGCCACTGAGAAAATCTTCAACGATGTCGAGATTCTCCAAAAATTGACTGAAGATTAAAACTCTATGTCCACGCTCGCAAAGTTTAGGTAGCATTAGCTGTAGCAGTCGCAACTTCTCAGATGCATCCACCAACTGTTGGAAAGCTAACTGGTGATCATGCGTTTGCTCCTCAATGTTCTTGTTGTAAATGTATGGATGACACAAGCATTTCCGAAGTTGTATCAAAATGTTGTTTAAGTTGTGTCTTTCTGTTTTCTTGAGCTGGCCTGTCTGTCTTTTGCAGATTGCTTCGATCAATTGAGGATTCTTTCCCAGTATCGATTTGTACAATTTCTTTTGCACGACAGACATTGAAACTGGGATGATTATTTGAACCATGGGGGGCAAGAACGGCAAGACCTCAGCCTTGGTACGGCGTAAAAAGAAAGGGCGGATCATTTCGTGAAGAGACTTGATATTATCCGTTGTCAAGGTTCCATACTGCTGCTCCAGTTGGTCAGCATCCTTTTCCGGATCGAGGAACTGAATCAAATTGAACAGCTCTCGAATGTTGTTTTGGAGAGGTGTTCCTGTCAGGAGGACTTTGAAGTCAAATTTCATTTGACAGAGGCGTTCATAGAGTTGTGATCGATCATTCTTCAGACGCTGACCCTCATCGACAACCAAGCCTCCCCAGCGGATTCTCGACAGTACTCGCTTAGCCTCCTCGTCAACCATGCTTTCGTAAGAAGCAATGACAACATGACAGCGGAGCTTGGTAGTGCCCTCAGGGAACATTTCGTATTCCTTAGCCATGTTGCGTGCAAAAGCAGTACCGTAATAGGTGACTACTCGGATTGCCGGCGCCCACTTCTTGATCTCTCGTCGCCAGTTTGGGACCGTTGGATTTGGAGCAACAACCAAGAACGGCCAGCAGTGATGCTTTTGAATGAGGGTGGCGAAAAGAGCTATGACTTGGATAGTCTTGCCAAGGCCCATGTCATCCGCTAAAATAGCGTTTTGCTGTCTCACAAACATGTAATGCAGCCAGCTCACGCCATTTAGTTGATATTCCATGAGATCACCGCCTGTCACAAGTTCAGGCTGCATATCCAAGGCCAAGTCGCGCTCGAAGTCAAGAGTCCGAATAGCATCGAGCTGATTCTTGAGTGTTTTCCGATCTGGAGGTTCTATTGCATTCCGATACACCCAGTCATCATAAGCGAGTTTGAAATCTTCCCATCGAGCAGTCTCACTTGGATCTGGGGGGTTTCCCAAACAGAATCCTCATAGTTCAAGCCTTTGTATTTGACGTAAGCCTCTTCAATTCCCTCCAAATCTTCATCATTTTCAAAGTTCTCTGCATCCTCGGAGCCGCGAACGCTAAAAACAATGTCAACTCGCAAGTTATCTTCGGGAATCGCTTCCTCTGTGGTCCAAATAGGCTTTTTGGCCTTCGTGGACGCGTAGAACGCTCGAAGCATGGCAGCTTTGCAGACACCCCAGACCCAGTCTCCAGGCATCCAAATGCAGCGAAAGTAGGACTTTGTCTTCCATTTGATGAGATATTCTTTGTCAGTCTCTGGGATAACCTCGGCGGGTGGAATCGTAGAGCCTTTCAGATCCGAGTTTCTAGGTCGCCACGCAACAAGTTCTTCAATTTCAGTCAATGCACGAGAGCAGTCTTGGCACTGCCAATGAACAGCATATTTTTCAAACACATCCACAGGGTCTTGGCCCTCTGCCTCGGGGAGGTGGTCGATGTGAAATGCTCGTTGACAACTAGTGCATCTAAATAGGATGCTGTCAAGATTGTTGATGCGGGCCATGTCCACGGAAGTGACAGGATCTGTCCCACCATTTTCAATACGCTGCTGTTGCTCTTCCTTAGAAGAGAGGCGCTCGCGCAGGGGCTGAGACATCGGACCTTCCTCTTTGCAGATTGCACAGCAACCCAGGTGAGGAGCCACATCGTGCTTCGCATGAGCAATGCCAAGGCACCGTTTGCATTGAAGAATGAAATCTCCATCGTCGATTTTTGTCACAAGGTGATCGCGGCTGCTTCGAGGTCCAAGACAGGCCTGATGATACGAGGAACTACAACCCTGGCAAAAGACAAGCAGTCCTCTCTCCGGATCATCCTCGTAGAAGTTGCAACTAGAGCAAGATGCAAAATGTCGTTGTCTGAACTCGTCGTCACGCGAAATCTCTCGGAAAACTTCTCTTGCCCCTGCATATTTCTGTTGTCTTGGAACATCGCTCTCGGCCTCGGAAAGATCATCTTCCAATCGCTCGCGCAAATTCTTCCGAAGACTTTTCTTTTCACGAGTGGATATGCGCTGTCCTCTGGGTGGCTCTGAATAGTCATCATCGGTCGGAATCTTCTGGGTCCTTCTTCTGGGTCCTTGTCTCGGTTTGCGTCTTTTATGGGGGTGACGCTGATTGAGTTCATCGGCCGAACTAAGATTCTCTCCATCGTCGCTCTCATCTTCGCCATTCTTGATTGTGTAAAAGGATGAGTATATGCCAGATGTAGCGGCACGCCGCGGTCGTATGCTTCGGCGTCCTGAAAACTGGATTTCGTAATCAGATCCGACTCCATCGCCACCAAGTGAAAAACGGTGCGAGCTAGGCTGTCTGCCGACTATGAGGAGATCATCGTCCGAGTCTGATACTGGATTGAACTCATCCAGAGCTTGTGTGCTATTCTCGAGGCGCATCAGGCGATCTGACGACATCTGGAGACAAACCAAAAACCATCAGATAGGAACATGAAGTCAACAGGCTTCGCAATATCTCACAGTTTCACGCTCTCCACTTTTGAGAAGAACGGTGTATGAAGGCTTGTCCGGATTATCCATGATTCGACGCAAGATGCGGTTTACTGCAAAGTGGCCTGGAAGATATTCGTAATCGGTTGGATTTTTCACTTTCGGGACAATGATTTCAAACGAAGACGGGTGGTTGATATCGAAGATGACTGGTCTTAGGGTTGGTCGGGGCTTGTATTCAGACCACGGGGGGCTAGAGAGCGCTTCCTGAGGATTGGAATTCTCAAATTCCCTCAATGGCTGGGAAACCATGGCATTGGGATCATCAGACCCCGACAGCCCATCATTCCCATAATGAGACATTGCGGCGCAGGTCTGAATGTATTAAACAGCCGGTTTGCACCGGCTTTCGCAAGCCGTGCACCCAACCGTTTACCAAGTTGAGACTGACGGTTAGACTAGATCAGTATCAAGAGATCAGTGATACTAGGAGATGTCGGAAGATGAAAGAAGATCAAGATGGAAATTATCAGAATTCAGATATCTGCTGCAGCAATTTGCGGGCTGTTTGCTGTAAGTAAGAGAAGTGAGGAAGAAAGGTAGAAGAAAGGTTGGTGAGTGACGCGGAGCGCGTCTTCGGAGGGTGACCGATAAAGCCTATCAATATCTACTTGCTTATCGATAAGATAGCAGTGCTGGATATACATTGTTCCGGCCTTATCTGGGTATTTTCTGCGAACGCTCAGAGAACAGCTAGCCATCTGCCCCGAAACCACAAGATGAGCTGGTACCTCTCCAGATCAAGCCTTGGTTGGCAGACATGGCATTTGCGACAGTCTTACCAGCCACTGGGCTATTCAACGATTCGACATGCATCCCTAAACTCAGCTATTGGACGTGGCATTCGCAGATCCCCGGGTGCAGAATCCTCGCGGGCCAGACCCTCCGCCGTTGAGGACGGCCGCCGAAGGTTACGAAGGACAGACTCCAAAAGGTTTCCAGATAGCGGCAATGCGAAGAGAACCACACGACCCACGACTTTTGAGTACGATAAAGATGAATTCATCCGGACGGGGAATTTCCGGACTCGAAGTCGTCAGCCACAAGGTCGCGATCAGTCAAGATGGAATCAAGAGACGCGACAAGGAACATGGAACACAAAAACCGGATCACAGCCGTTGGGGAAATCCAAGTATCCTGAAACAAAGTCTCGCATTCATCGAGCCACAGAAAGTATGCCAGAACGAGTGAAAGCGAATGTCAAAGTCCCCGACTCAGTTCCCTACACCAGCCCTGCATCCGAGTTCATCTACGGTACGAGTGCCGTGGAAGCTGCGCTGCGTTGCAGTCGTCGTCAGCTGTACAAGCTGTATCTCTATCAAAATGCCGGAGAAGAACTTGGCGCTGCTAAGGTGACTCTTCGAAAACTAGCGCTGTCGAAAAATATTGGAATCAAGCTAGCGTTCGCTGGCTGGGATCGACTCTTGGACAAGATGAGTGCCGGCCGGCCGCACAATGGATGCATTTTGGAGGCGTCGCCCTTGCCTAAGCTGCCTGTTCGTGCCCTTCAGTCTGTTCTGAACATGACGGAGAGCCATTTCCGGGTTGAGCTGGCCGCGCAGTCGCGTGAGGAAGCTGCAGTCAACGGTACGAATGATAAAATCCCAATACTTCATCCATCCGCTCCCTCGCCGGGACAGCCGTCCCACCGGTACCCTGTGACCCTGCTTCTGGACGGAGTTGTGGATCCTGGTAACCTTGGTGCAATTATTCGTTCTGCATACTACCTTGGGGTTGACGCCATTATCTTTGCGGGTCGCAATTCCGCTCCTCTGTCGCCTGTCACGATTAAAGCATCTGCCGGAGCCGCGGAGAACATGGCTCTGTTTCAGGTCAAAAACGAAGTTGAATTCATCCAGCGATCCAAGGATAACGGATGGCGGTTTTATGCTGCCGATGCGCCCGGTATTGTTGCCAACTATCTTGACCGGCACTCAAACGATAGTGAATCGGGCGCCATGAGAATTCCCACCCTGCAGGCACCAAGTGTGCTGATGATGGGCAGTGAGGGATCTGGTCTGAGCTCCCACATCAAATCACAGGCAGATGCGATCGTCAGCATCCCCGGTGCTCGCCACAGTGCACATCTAGGGGTGGAATCTGACCCTGCACGCATCGACAGCCTGAACGTGAGCGTAGCGGCAGCACTACTGATGGAGATGTTTTTGCGTACTCCTCTCGCCATGTCCTCTCCAGCGAAGGGCAAATCGAAGATGTGGTAGACACCACTGTAATATATATATATCTGTATATCCTATTCTTTCTGTTCCTGGGAATTGCATGATACCTCTTTGTACATTACTCATTTCCTATCTATGTTGTTCAGCTCCAATGTAACATCACTTTCATTTTCTTGTCAATCTCAATTCTGCTGTCCCCACATTTGATATAATACAAAATTATTTCGTCGACATTGAACTTGAAGCTTCTAGTATAAGTCTAATGTGAGTCTCAAAAAAAGGAAGCCACATCCTATGTTGTCGATAAGTTCACTTCTGTGCGCCAGGGATTTAAATGGAATCTCGCTGCGGCACCAAAGCTTGCATTCGCTCGAGTACCGACTCTCGTTACCGAAGTCGGCAGTGCATGGGGAATCTCGTTAATTGATCGGGTCTGCGGGGAAAGGGACCCGCAACACGGCTCCAGGCCCTTCCTTCCCCGGTGAAAGGAGAGAGCGGAGATCGTCTCAATTTCAGTCCATAAAAGGCGATCAGTGCCATATGAAAGCCGATCTGTCTGCGATCTTTAACTTATGCATCCAGCTTGGTTCGAAGGATTGTGAAATACGCATATAGTACAAAAGCGCCAAATCAACTCTCTCCCCCAAAGAGCTCAACATGCTTCCATCAAAACAAATTTCCACCAAAGCTTTTGTTGTGGATTCTCCAGGGGCTTCATTTGTCCTTCAAGATGTTGTATTGGATGAAGTTCGCGATAATGAAGTATTAGTGGAGATGAAGTATACTGGCCTGTGCCACACAGTAGGTCTTCCAACCCTATTTTTCTACTCAGGAATATCCTCCGCATTGACCAACAGGCTACTATCTGATGGCTCTTCGTTCCGGACTGATCCAATGATCTCTAGGATATCGTTGTTCAAAATGGAGCTATCCCCGTCGGCGACTATCCAGCTGTATTAGGGCATGAAGGCGCAGGCATTGTTCGTCGTATTGGGAAGGGGGTCAAGGACAAGACTTTGGCTGAGGGTGACCTAGTTTTCCTCAGTTTCACAACCTGCAATAGTTGCAGGTCATGCAAGGAAGGGCGCAATGGATTCTGTCGTCGATTCACAGAGATCAACTTCGGCGGCGTACGCGGCATATCTGCCAAGGACTCGCCCATCTCATCGACTGGAGGGCAGCCTGTGCGAGGGCAGTTTTTCGGACAATCATCGATGAGTAAACTTGCAATTATTTCTGAGACATCTATCGTGAAGAGCCCGTCTTCTTTGGGCGTCACGGAAGCAGACATGGCCTCCTTGGCTCCACTCGGCTGCGGGTATCTGACTGGAGCTGGCACTGTTCTCAATATTTTGAAGCCTAAATTGTCTACTAGTTTCGCAGTGTTGGGCATGGGAGCTGTCGGGTTTGCCGCAATGATGGCAGCTCGTGCTCAAGGCGTTGAAAATGTTATCGCTGTGGACATTGTTGATGCAAAACTTACGCTAGCCAAGTCTCTTGGTGCTTCGTACACGTTGAATACGAAGACTGTCCCCAATCTCGAACAGGGATTGCGAGAGATATTCCCGGATGGTGTCGATCATATACTTGACACTACTGGTGTAGCTTCGCTGCTTCAATCCTCGATAGCTGCATTAGGCCACGAAGGAACTTTGGCGATTGTGGGTGTCGCCCCTGCGGATGCCTCCCTAAGCATCAATCCGTTGGAGTTCATGATTAACTGCAAGCGCATCGTTGGTGCCATTGAAGGGTCTTCAAACCCATCCACTGTGAGCTTTTATCTTCGTTTTGTGTTGACAGTGCATCTGACTAGGTTCTCATTTAGTTACTTCCGCAGTTGATCGATTGGTATAAACAAGGCAAATTCCCGGTTGACAAATTAGTCGAGGTCTATGATTTAACCTCGTTGGACCGAGCATTAGACGATTTACGCACCGGGAAAGTCATCAAACCGGTGATCAAGTGGATGGATTTATGATATGGTGTATCAAATGCTGGTTCTAGGTCTGCTGCATCGAGCAAGGGCTATGTTATAAACCCAGATATCCCCGGCAAATTTCTTAAGATGGCTGGCAAAGACAAATACCTATGACTCTCGAACAAAGTCTCGAATTGTCATATTTTACGTTTTGGAGGACTTGAAAGCCTTGAAAACCATGCACGAGCATAGCCTTGTGGATTTATCTCCTGAGAAATGTCGACATTCAAACTTGTCATTAATAGCCTCAAGGATGTCCACTCTCCTATTTCAGAAGGCGAATGATATATTGTTTCATTGAAAGATTTCCACAAGTTACCCAGAGTACAGCGGACAACACAGCAGATAAAGGTTAATAAATCGCAGACATGATTGTGTGTCTACTTTGTAGATGCGTGGAACTCCTTTCGACACCTCAGGCTGCAAGGCTTGAATGGAAACCTCAGGCCAAAAATACTACGAACCTCCCGGGGAACACTCATTCCAAGTCTCTCCTTCTGGAAAAACAGCAAAAGACTTCGTTGACTAGGATACCATGCAATCGGGTCTTCCTCGTGGATTTCATCAGGCTGCTGACCTGACCGCGCCTGGCCCTGTCCGACAACGCTCAAGGCAAGCATGCCTCCCCTGTCGTCAACGCAAGAGGAAATGCGATGGGAAACTGCCCTGCAATGTATGCCAAGGGTATGACTATGAATGCGAATACGAAAATGGCCCCTCAAAGGTATCTAGTAAACGTGCCTTGTCCTCTGAAGGGTCTCCATCGCAGTCCGCTACAAAAATGGCCCGCGTGACTCCATCGCAAGGAATCTCAAAGCCAAGCACAAACTCAACGATTCTCCCTGGTGTTGTTGAGCCGTCAAAGGCTCGATATGTGGGAAGATACTCTTCAGTCGCTTTCCCTCTCTATGTAGGGCTTGAAGTGCAGGCGACAAAGCTTCCACGACTACACTCGTTTGCATACCACGCGGGCATCCGGAAGGAACCACCCTGTGCAGTTTCACGGAAACTCGTTGATAAAGTCCCATGGAATACAGCCAGGAGTCTTATAGAAGTATACACGGCTATGCTTCATCCAATTTTTGGATTCCTTGACATTCATCTCCTTTACACGCAATGTGAAGAGCATTGGCATGGTCAGCCACACGATATGGTCTTTGAGGCCATGGTCAGTGGCGTTCTGGCTTTAGCTTCTTTATTTAATGGCGATTTGGACCAAGAAATGGAAATGTGGTTGACCCTCCATGCAAAGGAGATTCTTGAGGATTGTGCCATCAGCCGTTACCCTTCACTTGAACAAATTGCGGCATGGATTTTAAGGACAATATACATTCGTTGCACTGGACGGCCCCATGTGACTTGGCTATCCAGTTGCACAATAATGCATCTTGTTGAGGCAATTGGTCTTCATCATGCCGCAGAACATGTAATGCAAACGACAGGCAATGTTGTGCCAACTCCGGCAGTACCAAACACGGTGACTCGAACAGCACAGGTAGCCCACTGCCTTCATGTTCTCATTGCATTCGAATATGGCAGATCTACTATGGCTACGGGTCGTCAAAACCTCGAAGTCATTGAACATATAACTGGAGGGTCGGACTTGACGCCACAACTGTGTTCCCTCGTCGCATGCGTGCCTATAAACCTGGTACCCGGTGCGGATGTATCATTTATTGCGGATGAGCTCATCTCTGCTCTGGAAGCAATCACTGATATAAACGTTGATCACGATTTCCTCATCTTGCTACGAGCAGATCTTGCATTGGGTATCTATCGTCATTTGCGTGTCATGGATATCAATATTCGGCATGAGCAGAAGGACCGCGTGGTTTCGGCTGGGATGCATGCACTTCCGGCCGCACGGCGATTAGCAAGTCAACACCAGCCATGGTGGAATGTGATCGGCACAGTTTTTCAATTTACTTGTGCTTTACTTGTCTTGGATACAGTCTCCACTTGTGAAAAGCTTGTGGAGGCAATGGATACGTTAGAGCTGATCGTTGATCGCTTGAACTCCCACCTAGCCAAGGAGGCTCTCTCAACTGCACGGCAACTAGTCCGGGCCTCATTGGATAAAAAAAGAAAGGGTGTGCATTATCTTGAACAGATAGTTGGGCCTGTTCCACCAGTTACTGCACCTGGTGAAATAGAGCCTCACATCTCACAGGATGGTGCTTCATTAAGTCCATCATTTGCGCCGCAGCTCCCTCTTGACTTTGAGTCGCTATGGGCTATGGAGTTTCAGCTTCCCTTGTGACCCTAAAAGGGCGGTGCATTCTATTAATGACTATAATGTAATTCTATTGCAAATATTTAAGCCCCTCTCCGAGACTCCCGCCAAGTCACAATCATGAAACAGGTTGCAATAATGGTTCCTAGTCCAGCTAAGCCAACGCCCATATATGTGGCCCCACGGTACCCCTTGAGAACATCTTTCTGGTTGTCATTTACGTATCTTTCAACGATGCCGGCAAAACCAAGCCCCATTGAGATCGAATAGTTCAAGACAGTGTTCACGAGTGAGCCAGCAACACCTTGATCTTTCTGTGGCATGGCATTACTTAATATCAGAATACCGGAGGGGAACGACATGTCCCTATCAGAAGTTTAGTAGTCCAGCATCTATGCTTCGGTGCCGGGCTTACTTACATTCCCCAGGGTGTGACGAGCATAATTACGAAAGCATTGGCCCAGTATGTCTGTCCAATAGGCATTGATGCGAGCAATGCCTGACCGGCAGAGAATGCCAGCATTGCAATGAACATGATGATGCTTGCTGGGATCCGACCAAGAAGTAGGCCAGTTATCACAGCAGCACAAGCTCCAGATAAAGATGCCCCGGCCCATTTGGCAGTCACAAGGAGGCCACTATCGCCCTCCAGATTCCCTAAAATCTCATAGTAATAAAATACCAAGACACCGAAACTTGACCACCCGGCGGCAATGCAGCCAAGCACCCATCCAGCTTCGCCTTTGAACACAGAACTTGGGAGCAAAGGGTAAGCTGCGCTGCGCTCAATAAACAGGAACAAAATCATGATCAGAATTCCCACAATCAGCAGAACATATGTGTATGGAACCTCCCATCCAACAACCGCGGCTTGGTTCCAAGCGAAGTTGATCAATACCAAGCCGCTGACACTCGTGAGAGCACCAAACCCATCTAGCCTCGCAAAGGTCGAAAGATCACTTCGAGGCCTTTCTTGTGGAATATATGGTATAACCATGGACCCCAGAATTGCGAAAATGAAACAGGCGATGCCAAAGATCCAGAATCCCCAGGGCCACCACAATCGCTCGGCAAGCAAGGATGAAAAGGTAGCACCAATGGTGAAGCCCCCTGGAGCTACAGCTCCGAAGAGGCAGAAGACTATTTCCTTCCGGAATCCAGGTGGATAGGATCTTCCGAGAATTGCCACAGCATTTGGAAGAAGAAAAGCAGGGCCAACTCCCTGGAAGGCTCGGCAACAGTCAAAGAATATTGAGTTCGACCATACGGCAAAGCCACCCAGGAGGGACCAGACACCGAACCATACGAAGCCAATAATAAAGAATAGTCGATGGCCATAGACATCACCCAGTCTTCCAGAAACAAAAATGAACGTCCCGACTGTCAAGCTGTACGCGGCGGATGCCCATGTCAGGTCCTTCGGAGTGCTATTGAAACTGGCGCTAATTATCTTTAACGGAGCAATGGAAAGCGAAAGACCAGCTTGGGTCATGAGCTGGGCAGAACAGACCACAAAAATGAAGGCATATTCATGAAACGGGGATTTCTGTGGTCCAAAATCCGGGGCTGTCTCTTGTTTCGTTTCGAGGTCGCCAATAGGCGAGGACGGATATATGGTGTTATGCTCGCACTCCATATCATTGGCAGCGCTGACACATTCCGAGTGTTCTTGTCACATATTTCTTAGCCCGTGATCAAATATAATAACAGAATAGAATAATCTTGACTTGCTCACCTGTATACTGGCTCATGGTTGATAACTTTCCCCCCGGATTGCTTGTGATGGATGCCCAGGAGTTGCGAACAAAAAACAGAGAACCAGAGCACACATTTTTACGCAAAGACAAAGGCGACCAGATACGTAAACAGCAAATTGCGACTTACGACACTAGTCGATCGGCCTGAAGATCGCGGGTCGTCGTTGTTCTCGGCCATCTGATTGATAAACTCAGAACCGATCTCCGCACCACCCGCATGTTCCGCGCGGCCCGGATGCCCACGGAGTCTTGCTATCCCGATAGTATGATCGCACAAAGGATGTGCGGGAATGGAAAGTCGTTTAGGGGGAAACAAAAATTTGGTCAGATCTGATAATGAATCCATTACGCCTAATCGTGATTTAAAAAGCCAGAACCAGCCGCAGGGAAAGAAAGCATCCGGTATCCCGATCACCACCTTAAAACCAAAACAGCACTCGGCGCGCAAAAATCCACCAAGATGAAACCAAACATGATGAAGGCCGTGCAATTGACTCGTGAGTCGACGAGTGAGGCCCCGAAAATGTCGACGACAACTCTACCAATACCCCAGCTACAGCCTGGGCATGCCCTCGTTCGAATCCACTATACCTCCATCCAACCGTCCGACAGACTCAACGCACAAGGCCTTTTCCCATACACCACATTTCCTCGCATTCCAGGCCGTGATTACTCTGGAACCGTTATTGATATTGAAGGGGACTCAAAGGAGACGAGATCATGGATTGGAAAAGAGGTCTACGGGACTAGCGGTTCAAGCCTCGGTTTTGATCTGGATGGCACGCATGCCCAGTACTGTCTGATCCCACAGTCTGCGCTCGTTGAGAAACCAGTTGCTCTTTCAGCCATTCAGGCTGCTGTTGTCGGTGTTCCATTCACAACTGCGCTCATCTGCCTGCAGCGCGCTCAGGTGAAGGAAGAAAATACGGTACTCGTTCTCGGCGCCAATGGGGCTGTCGGCTCCGCCGTGACACAGATGGCGAGGGCGATTGGATGTAAGCAAGTCCTTACCGCTGCTCGAGGAGGCAAACCGGATGTCATGCTGGGCTCTCATGCTTCGCTGAAGCAACAAATTTCAGCATTGACTGGCGGAAAAGGGGTCGATGTTGTCATCGACACAGTAGGCGATTTGAGCCTGATGTCTGAATCACTCGAGGAACTGGCTGTCAAGGGCCGTTACGCTTGGATCACCGCTCCTAGAGAATGTGCTAGCAAAGAATTGACTTTTGATGTGTTTCAGGCTTATCGCAAGGAGATTTCGCTCCTTGGGTGCAATTCTGTTGCTCGCACACTAGAAGAGACTGCCGGGTATCTGAGATCCATGCATAACTGGGTCGACCAAGGGCTTTTGAAATCCCTAGATGAGACAACCTTTGAGATAGTTAAGTTGAATGACGCGGTTGAAGCCGGTTATGGCGGAGCCTCTCAAAAAGTAGTCATTGACATGTCATGACCTACGGTAGTCGCTATAAAATTTGATGACAAAGAATAGACGGTATAGAAAATTTCTCTCATTAAATACAACCTGACAGAGCTAATACGACGCAGTATTCCTATGTAAAGGATCAGGGCATTACAAGTCTACTCCGAAGGTGTCGAAAGGTTCTGGTGAAGCTCCTTGCGCTGCACCGCACCAAAACGCATATTTCCGACATCGAAGACCTATTACGATAATAAGTCAACTACCGCCAGTATTTAAGGGGAGCATAGATCACTTACTGCATAGACACCCTTCAAAAAGGTATCACCCAAGATATCCATAGTCATGGAGCCTCGGCTCTGAATTCCACCATAAATATATCCAGACTTTGCTTGTGCAAAGCCCAGATCCTCTTTCTGAATGACAAACTGCTTATCACCAACAGCAAAAGACACCACGGGGAGCTTGTCGGCTGTGGTGTTTTCGGGGTAGATATAGCCCTGGCTGTCATTGTCGTAGTATGCTCCGTCGATTGCGTCGTAGATCGCCTTGCAAGTACTGTCGTCTACGAGGGCGAGAGTAGTGCCTGTATCGGCAATGGCTGTGTTCCCAGAGCGAGAAATGGACTTGCCATTCACAGTCGCCGAGGTGGAGTCAAACATCCAGAAGCCCTGGCTATTGTCGACGGGAGTGTAGTAAATGTCTTCGCCCGAGTCCTTCACCGTGTCCTGGTCAATAAAGCCAAAGGTATAGAATGACTCCCCCTTGTCCGGCTCATCAGCGTCGCGCCACGAACCTAGCTTCGCGGTGAACAGCTCGGCCGACTTGGGAATATCGGACTGGGAGATCATGTTCTCAACGGGGGTCTTTACTGCCGTTGGTTGGACCGTGTTGATGTTACCAAAGGCAAGACCCAGCAGTCCATCACCTGCGCCACTTGTAAACTGCGCAGACATTTTGTCCGCCAACTCGATGGCTTGGTTCTTCACCACCACGCCTCCGATGTTGACATTGTCAGTTCCCACGGTACCGGACGCCGAAGAGCCATCACCATAGGAAATCTTCCACGTTTCTCCACTCTTGTTTGAGAAAGAACTCGACTTGCTCGAGTCGAAGATCGTATGGTCCTTTCCTTGAGACAGGGTCGCAGAGGGCAACTTAGTGGACCAGACCTAGATAGAACATATCTCTCAATCAGAACACGATTCTAGCCGCAGCGAGGAACAGACATAAACACAAGATTCTTACCCAAAGATCCGCAGAGCCGGTGTCAAAATCCAGATTCAAGTTCTGGGCTGGAGTGCCAATTCCCACCTCTGCTAGATACATCGAATCATTCTGGACATCGTCGGCACCGACCTCTCCAACTTGGTCACTATCGACACTCTTCTTCTGTAGCACCTGGCGGGCATGCACGCGGCCGCCGACTGGCTTGTCCGTGTACTGACGGCCTGTCTGCTGCATCGTAGTGGCAATGAAATAGGGCCCTTCCTTGGTCGGATGGAAGCCATACTTGCGCATCATATGCACGTACGACTTGGTGCCCGACTTCTGGTAGCGGGGGTTGGAAACGAGTTTGATCTTCGTGGTAGTCATGGTGGTGGGAGCTTTGCGACCGAGTTTTAACTTGAGGAATTTCAGAATGGACATGGTCGATCCTTTTATCTTCTATGGGACTCTATACGGGAGAAGATGGGGCCGATTGGCGATGATGCGGGGGCTTGCACCGGAGACCCATCGCGTTTTATCTTGAGTGGATTGCGGTGGTTCCTGCTAGTCAGTTGGTCCAGTTGGGTCAGTTGTCTGGCATCACAGAATGTTGTCTTTCGTCATGGGCTGGTGACAAGCCCTGTTAGCCTGTTAGCGCCAAGTCTAGTGTAGTCCAGTGACGATCGACGTCGTATCCGGATGTTCATATTGGATCGCCCAGTTTCAGGCGGGGCGGCATATGCCGCTGCAGGGGTGCAGGGAGGGTAAGTTACGGTAGCTCACTAGTCGAGGGGCGTTACTAAGAGGGAGGGGTCACACCACTAAAGTACGAAGTGTGCTAACTAGTCCTGAAGTGGGATTCCTCGTCAGTGGTTAACTAGGAGGCGCAAGATAAGCCTTGGATTAATTTCTATCTCAAGTTGGCATGACACAGGAAATCATCTAAACGCCGATCCCCCCAAAAACCAGAACGCAAACTACCCTCTCCTAATAGAACAGAATTATACCAGAACAGCCAGGAGTGCTTCATCGCTTTCGGCTCTTCGCTTTGGGGGCGTTGGAGAGGCTGGCCGCCCGCGAGTTCACTGCCGAGGTGTTCTTGCCGCCCTTGGCTGGCTTAGCTGGCTTAGCCTGCTTGGCCTGCAAAATGGAGTTAGTATGATCGCCTGCGATCGTCTGACAGGGCGAGACTTACTGTGGCGCCATTCTTAGCCTTCTTCTTTGCAGGTGCCGCGTCATCGTTCTCCTCTTCCTCGTCCCGGTCTCGACCCCGACCTTTACCCTCGCCATTGGTCTTGCTGTCGGGCTCAAACTCCTTCGCCACAGTGTTCAGCAGGGTCGTGCAGCGCCGACTGATCTCGACAGGGGTCCTGCTGAGGAAAAACCAATCAAATCGGAAGAGAGGTGATTCGCGGACTTCATCCCGAATCTTTTCGTACAAGCCTTCGCCCTCAACTCCATACTTATCCAGCATGACAAGCAGGAACCGGTCCTCCTCCTCGGTGTAGACCTTCTTGTTGGTGGTAGACACAGTGTAGTTGATCTTGAGCTGCTGTAGAGGCACTCGGTACATCTCCATCTTCTTGCGCAGCATCTTGCGTTGGTGGTTCAACTTGCGCAGTTTCTCTTCACCTTGATCGATCACCCGTAGATACTTCGGATACTCTTCAATCTCAGTGTATCGCTTCCAGAACACCTCGGCATACTCCTCGATCTCGTCTGGCTCTTTGCTGTCAACCTCGGTGGCGATGCCAACATAGTCGGTGCGTCCGAACTTGGCAGAACCGTTGACGAATTGCTGGAAATCACGACGATTCCAGGTCGGGAAACCTTCGTTGGACATGCGGTCTTTCGCAGCCTTGTCTTCTTCAGTCAGGGGCTGGGCGCTGTCGATCTCTTGTTGCGCAAGGTCCCGGTTTGCTTCGCGCTCACTGAGCGATTCCTCTTCACCTTCGGCGAGAGGAACCTTGTAACCGGTTTCTCGTTGGAAGTAAGCAGTCTCCTTGTCTTGCAGTTCCTGCAATTCAACAGGGAAGAATTGCCAGTCGTGAATAGCAATCTGCTTCGGTGGACGAGGCACCTTGGGCTTGGTGTCCGCAGTGCGACCACCAGTGGCCAAAGCCTGGCGATAGTACTTATCGATGGAATAGAATTGCTCCTTGCGCTCACGTTTGGCTGGGTTAATCCAGGCCATACCGATGTCCTTCTTGCGCTCGGTGAAATCCTGGCCGTTCCATTCATACGCACTCTCCGAGCTGAATTTCTGAAGGTCATCGATACCAAGTTTCTCGTACTTCTTGTTCAGCTCGGCCGTTCGCTCCTCTCCCTTCCGCAAGATAGAATCAAAATCATCGTCCGTGATATCATTGGCGCTGGCAGAAGAACTCTTGGTGCTGAAGACGTTGGCAGCACCGTGCTGGATCATGCCGAGCAGTTCGTCCTTGGAAGCGGCCTTGCCAGATTGCTGTTGAGCGCGACCTTGCTGGATGACCAGCTGGTCCAGGCGAAGCTTTTGGGCAGCACGCTCGAGAACCTTTTCTTCAATAGCATTCTCCGTGACGAACCGGAACACCTTCACCTGCTTCGTCTGTCCAATACGATGCGCACGGTCCATGGCCTGTAGATCAGCCTGGGGGTTCCAGTCACTGTCAAAGAGCACCACAATGTCGGCAGTTGTCAGGTTGATACCCAGACCACCTGCGCGAGTGGTGAGAAGGAAAATGAACTTTTCTGAGCCGGGCTTGTTGTAGTCATCAATGGCAGCAATGCGATCCTCGTGGGCTGTAGTACCATCAATACGGCAGTACTTATAATCACGGAACACGCAGTAGTCTTCCAAAATATCCAACACACGACTCATTTGAGAGAAAATCAGGACACGACTACCGTCAGCCTGCATTCGCTTCAACAGCTTGTCTAGAATTGACATCTTTCCGGAGTTGAAAACAAGGTGCTCATCAGTCGTGTAGGGGGGGGCCAGGCTCGGCGCCCTCGAACAGGTAAGGATGATTACAGCACTTTCGCAGCTGCATGACAATGTTCAACAGACGAGTCTTCGATTCACGCTTGCCAGCTGCACCATTCACAGCATCAATATCCTTCTCCAAAATCTTCTGATACCACTTCACCTGCATCTCCGCCATAGGCACGTAGAGGTTCATCTCCTGTTTTGGAAGCAAGCTCTTTTCGACATCACTCTTAACACGCCGAAGCAAAAACGGCCTAAGAACGCGATGGAGCTGCTGCACCACTGTATCTTGATCGGACTCTTGGTTGGAAAACCACTGATCGAAAGCATCGGAGTCTCCAAATACATCAGGGAGCAGGAAATTGAGTAGGGCCCATAGCTCATGCAGGTTGTTTTGCAGAGGGGTACCCGTAATCAGCAATCGGTTGCGAGAGTTGAAAAGGCGAATAATTTGTGACAGCGAGGACTCCTCGTTCTTAATTCGATGGGCCTCATCAATAATGATATACTCCCAGGGCAATTTCTTCAGATGAGACTTCTCGCGAAGGATCATCTCATAGCTAGTAATGCAAACATCAAAGTTCTCATCAGCAAGACGTTCGTTAATCAAGCGCTGTCGCTCATCCTTGTCACCTTGGAGGACAAGAACGTCAACGTCGGGAATCCACTTCGCAAACTCGCGCTTCCAGTTATCAAGAGTAGATTTCGGCACCGCAACCAGATGAGGCCCAGGAATGTCGCAAATGAAGCGTAGATAGCCCAAAAAAGAAATTGTCTGGAGAGTCTTGCCTAAACCCATCTCATCCGCGAGGATACCGGAAATACCATTCTCATGAAGAGAAACTAGCCAGTTCAGACCGGCAATCTGATAATCACGCAGCTGGCCGTGGACGAAGGCGGGTGACTCCCGAAAGACTGTCGTTGTGTCGCCGCCCCGCTTCTCATCTCTCAGGAGCTCAGCATCTTCTTCCTGTTCAGTCCTGCGACGTCGGTCACCACCGGCACCGCCAGAGCGGGCAGATCCCTTGCGGGCCCTGTTCTCACTCTCGGCATTCTGTCGATCGATCTCGGCCATGATTTCCTTAATGCGCGGGTTGGGGTTGGTTTCAATAAAGTGGCGAAATAGGTCGGTCAAGCCAAGTAGGTATCGAAATCGGCGAATGGAATCATCTTCCTACTCGGCAATTGCTAGGTTAACAGCACTGAACTGCTGAAAAAGAGAGTAGCTGGCTTCACTTGTAGAACTTACCTTGGACTCGTCCAAACGTCCATGCTTCTTGCCAAGAATGCTTTTTCTCAGTTGAGTAGCTTCTGACCGGCGACGACGCCCATCTGCTGTTGCAAAGTCGCCTGCGACGCTGCTGGCAGTGGTATTGGGATTGGTGTCCGAATCCTGCGAACCAGAAATGTCAGAATCTCTCCCTCATTAACACTAAATATCATGTAGATAGCTTATGGATACCGTATAGTCCGGAGTGTCTTGATAGCTCTGGATGGAAACAGAGAATCAGCGATCATCCTCAAAATCTTTTGTTGGTGATAGTCTCAGTTGCCACATGAAGGTAATAAATGCGGGACCTGGCAGGAATAGACAACGCTCATCACGTACCTGTGGAGCATCCACGGGAATCGAGGGAATTGTGTCGTCGCCTACGTCAGTCATGGGAGTATCTGCCTGAGACGGCGAGGCAATGGGTGCTGGTGCCATCGTCGGGTTTGGAGCGCAGAGCGCAGGCGTTAGATCAAGGTAGGCACAAGCACGCTTCTGCCGGGGTTGAGGCGCGTAGCTCGAAGGAAGTCAAGAATGAGAGAAAACTTTGACAGGCAGCCAACAGCAGAGAATTGACTCCTAAGATGATTCTCTGAAAAATAGAGGGAAAAATAAAGAAATCGGATGCCTGTCGCTGGGGAGGCAGTTGAACAGGATAGTGAAGCGCAAGAGAAACGCCAGGCGCGCCGAAGAATCATGGGAGAGCGCGGCGGGCCGGACGCGCTGATTGGCCCTGGGACTCAGCACACACGGGGCTGACTCAGCATGGGAAAAGGTTTCTCCTTAGATGTGGGGTCACGTTACCGGGTCAGTGCAAAAAGCGCAGAAGATCATCTGCAGTGGTGCTTGTTAGTTCCCCTCCGGCCCTCTGACTACATCTCCGTCTCCTTGGCGACTACAGGAGTTGGGAAGCCATTGGTTTTCCTTTTGAACGCTCTTCTTGATTAAAGGGCCCCAGTCCCCTCTGGATTATACTCGACAATTTTCTTCTGGTTGACTTCCATACTCCAAGATCGCCTGGTCGCCTTGCACGCACGGTCCTGGTACCTCTGACTACGCCGTGACTACGACAGCTCACCCCCTCCCGATTTCCACCTCGCTACTCAATCTATTCTATCCTTCTTCGCCACCATGGATTCCATGAGATCTTTGAATACCTCGTTGCCAAGTTCGACCCCTCGCCCGCAGCCGCCGGAACAACTCCTCCAATCATTCAAAGCTGCTGCTTTGTCCGTCACCAACCTCTACAAGAATGCCGTCTGTGAGCAAGCTCAGGCAAAATCCGCTGGCTACCAGGAGGCGATCGAAGACCTGCTCCATTTTCTCGACCGTGAGAACCTAGGTTTGGGTGATGGCGAGGGGTGGAAAGTGCGACAGTGGGCGACGGAGAAGTGTGACGGAACCGCCTCCCAAGCCAGCGATGATGACGAACGAGTGGACTCCGACAAGCGGGATCGCAGTGCTACGCCTGCAACAACGAGCAAAGAAGCTCCGCCCTCCGAATCAACCCCGCGACAGCCGCCTACCTCCGTCCCGACCTCCATTCCCCCTCCAAGTCGATCAGAGACAACCACACCCACGCCACAGTCCCAAGAGACCTCTTTTGGAGCCCCGACAGTGTTCACCTTCACCGCAGGGCCAAATTTCCCTCAGTGCCAGGAGCTTGATATGGACATGCAATCGTCTGACCATTCCGCCCCGACATCCCAAGATGGCGCATCTCCTGTTAGCGTTTCTTTAATGCCCCGAAACCCCCGATCCCAACTTCGTCACAACAACCACAGCCGGCCCAATGCTCGTTCTGCCACACGAGAGCCCTCAGCCAGCCTGGGCTCAAAGAGGAAACTCACATTTCCAGATTTCTTCGACCTATCAGGCATGGCTAATGGAAGGGACTTATTTGGAGGAGGCAAGCGAGGCCGCTTCACCTAGGCTATCGCCCCTAGGCTACATGAAGTTGACGATGTGACGAATATTTCATTCTGATTGTCACGCAGCAGCTGGACAGATCTTGGGGTGCTTTTTTTCGGGTGCATACTGGGGAAGGTGAACTCTTGCATATGGCTTTGCTGCATTTTATTTGGCTTCTACTTTGGGTTTTTCTTTTCTCTTTCTCCTTTCCCGCTTTCAATCATGTTTTCCCTTCCCCTCTGTTTCGTATACCTGTCATACAGCATATAGAGGACTCATGTTGTGGTGATACCCAGTGTGGCAGCTATCATTAAATCGTGATGATGCAATAAATCAATATGATACAAACTCCCCAAAAAGCCTCTCTATATCGTACAATCCCCTTTGTTGGTAGCAGAGAACCTCGATCGAGCGGTTGTCTTATTATTCTCATGCTCTGCAGATACTGAGCAGTCAACTGCGATAGTTCCCCAAATTCGCATGAATCTTAGATCAATTAAATCCTCGCCAGATGCCCAAGCCAATCAGGCTCAATGAAATAGTTGCGATTCCCATTCGGCGAGAGCCCATTTTGTACTTGGTCGAGCTCTGCATAATTGCCGCCTCTTGTTTGCGGAGGTTGCTCATGCCCGTATGATAGCTATAGACACCGAGACCAATGAATGCAGCAGCACCTATTTTGCGACTGATCAGCAATTTCCCTAAAATGGATCACACGGGAAGCTTTGAGGCTTTCAACACCCACCGGTCACTCTGCAAGCTGTGCAATCGTCGTACCCATCTTCGGCCAATGCCTGCTTAGCATCTTTTTGCTGAATGTCGGAAGGCGGCGCCATGTTGAGTGTAACAACAAACTATCGAGGGGTTTTGAAATCGAGGAAAGTATCGGATCTTCGTCTGAGGGGCTGGTCCAATCTACTATAACCACATCTCGGGGAAAGAGGTCGCGCGTTTCGGCGAAAAGTAATCAAAAGCGGGGATATGCGGCAGAATGCCCACAGCTCCATATCGAGCTATACAACCCCCGAGGCTTTCTGCCCTAGACAACTACCATCATGAGCGGCGAGATCGATGCCGTTTACGTATATGACGAGAACAAGTATCTCCCCTGCTGCTCCGGTTCCTGATAAATACTGATGAGTTCCCTCTAGCGCCCCTCTCGTCGAACATGTTTACCGATCCCGGCCACCGTCGGCCGCCGCCATCCTGCCCCTCTACCTCGCTCATGCAGCCCCGCGCCCCTCATTACTGTACCTCCCAAGTACAAACCCACCTGTGACAGTGTTCTCGATTATACAATCAAACCTGTTGTTTTTGGCTGTGACCGAAGTGGACACAGAACCCCTCTTAGTGCTGGAGTTTCTCCATCGCGTGGTCGATGTTCTGGAAGACTTTACTGGCGCCCCGCTGCTCTCGACCAAAATCCAAGCCAATTATGATGTTGTCGCTCAAATATTGCATCAGATGTGCGATGCTGGGATCGTATGCAATACCGAGCCCAATGCTTTGCAGGAGGTCGTCGAGGTACCGGGGTGGATGGGGAAGTTACTAGGCGGAATAAGCGTGCCCGGGTAAGGACCAGTACCAGCGATTTTGGCATCCAAGCTTCTATCTAACATTGTGCACAAACTTGACAGAAGTTCTTCTCCAAGCCTCGCCTCCGCAAATCCTCTGAAGCAGTCGCTGGCAGCAGCCAGCGCCGCCCAGGGTCCCGCTATTCCCTGGCGTCGACCCGGGGTACGGCACACATCGAACGAGCTATACGTTGACATCATTGAATCTCTATCTGTGACAATGGCGCCTTCAGGGAGACTATTATCTGCATTAGTTTCGGGGACTATCGCATTCACCGCTAAGATCTCTGGTGTGCCCGACTTACTCCTGTCATTATCAGCACCGGGTGGCCAGCAATCGCTTGCACGCAAAATTGAACTTCCAGTATTTCATCCTTGTGTCCGCCTTGCACGATGGCGAGAACGACCAGGAGATCTTAGTTTTGTGCCTCCCGATGGCCGTTTTATTCTTGCTGGATACGAGGTGGATCTCCTCCCGATTGATCCCAGCTTGGACCAGCCTCCAAGTCACATGGAAAAGCTCTTTCTCCCGGCGATAGTGGATATTCGCAAATCACTTGGACCAAATGGCTCTGATTTTGAGGTTCGTTTGACACTCAATACGAATTTCCCAGGACAATCTTCCTCGTCACGGCCAGCCGGCTCAAGGGGGGATCCGGTACCTCAACACCTTCTTTCCTCGGCGGCGGGAGCGGGAACTCGTCCGGGCCGGTACTGGAAGAGGTTGTTGTGAGTGTTCCAATCTCCAAATTCGTGCGGCACATCACAGACATGCAGGCCAGTCGCGGTGACGCTCAATTCACCCACAGCACTGGTCTTCTTGAATGGCGCGTTCCAACCAACCGCGACGCGGGTACGGTCTCCGGGACTGCCACGTTGCGCTGCAGTGTTGCAGGCTACCCTGCGGTTGATGACGATTTTGAGGACAGTATAGAAGATGCCGATGAAGACGCCAACGCCAATCTTCTACAGGGCTACTATGAAGCTCCGACTTCCTACAATGACCTGGATGCTAGTGCTCCAAGGAAGACCCGAGACCCCTCGAAGCGCAAGAAGAAAAAGAAGAAGTCCACCAAGAAATCCTCTCGCTCCGCCGCCTTGACCGAAGAAACGGGCGATGGCTCTGCTGAAGGCCTCGCCGAGGAACCGGTCAAAGCCAAGACACCCTCCCCCCATCATTCCAAACCCCAGACTCCTCAGCCTCCGACCCACCCTGCCTCCACATCTCAACTCCCCGCCTTCTTCACGCCCTCGTCCACTCCCCGCCCGACCCCTCGCCGAACCAAAGCCCAAGCCAACGCTAACCTGATGCCCAATTCCGCTTCCATCTCCTTCTCCGTCAAAGGTTGGCTGCCCTCCGGCATCAAGGTCGACAGCCTGAACATCGACCAACGCCGCAGTCGGGGGCTGGGTGAGAGCGTCAAGCCCTATAAGGGAGTAAAATACCTTTGTGTCAGCAGACGCGGTGTAGAACGCCGCTGTTGACCAGCGGGTCAACTCCTTGCAAGCGAATTTATGGTGTGAAATATGGAGCATGCTAGGATTTTGTTTCCCGGTGTGGTGCCAGAACCACGATATGGTGGCATAAATAATGAATGATATACAGTTCCATGAGATATGTGAGCTTTTTTATCGTAAGGGCCATTTTTGGAGAGCGATGGCTATATTCACGAGTATATATTGATCTGTATTATGGAAGGATGCTTCCATCCAGTGCTCTGCACAACGGATCCATGTACATATTCAAAGTAATCGTACAAGGTTGACTCACGGTGCAGCGCGCGGCTTCTAAGCTTATCCCACGTGGGAGGTCCCATCACGTCAGCATCGCGGACTTGGACTTCGGTGCATGGACCCTTGCGACTGGACTGGGAGCGCCACCAACAAAATCCTCTTCTCCATCCTCAAGGTGTGTTTTGCTGCATATCTGGCATGGAAACCATCACGTGTGGGAAGAGCATGCTGTGGTAGTAGTGACACGAATGTTCTAGGAAAGGACTTGGACCCTAGGGAACCTTACTCTATGCAGTCAAGAAGCAAGGACAATGGGCCTCCTGTCAATGTCTCGTGGCTGGAAGGTTCTCTCAGGTCAGTGACAAAAGGATCTATGCATCAGCGTTTCATCCCATTAGGAAAGCCATGGACAGGCTCTCTACTCCCTGGTCTTGGCTGTCCTGTTCCTAGAGATTGAGAAAGGGTCGAGCATCTCTGGGAGCCACATTCACTCGTCATTCGCGCTCTGCCAAGGCCCCAATTGCCCACATGGCTCGGATCCTTCCTTGGCTGCCTGTTAGTATACATACTGTGTGATCTCCAGGCGGAATCTAGGAAGCAACCCGGGTGCCCACTTAGGGTTATAGTGCTAGGTAGTCAGCACTCTCACGATACACGCAAACTTCATAGCCATGAACCTCACGGAAGAGGGGGCTCTATCGTGACAGCGAGCGGCTTCTCTGGCATCAAAGGGGTTAAGCTTTCGACTGGTCAGGCTGTGCGCATCCCTCGGCCGTAATTGCACAAATTCGCACCAGCTTCATTGATTTGACCGCGGCCCACTCGGCCCCGCCCTCCTCATTCGCCAGGCGCCCGTGACGCCGGCCAGGCCAGCGGAGCGGCCGATAAGAGATCAGGACCGGCGCCCAATCGCGACATTCGCGATTCTCTTAATTATCACGCCATCCCAACACCCTTACAGTATACGGCACCGCCATGCGACTGGCATACACTCCAGATCGACCTCAGCGCGATCTGAGGGCGCGGCCTGTCATTCTTCTGTAATCCCCGGTCTTTAAAATGACGCGCCGCAGGCTGTCCTTCCCGACCTTCTCTCTTACACCCCCGTCCCCGTCTCGCCTCCATACTTCTTCAACATGTCAAAAGTAAAAGACTTTGATGAGAAGAACCAACCGGGCTACGTGCTCGGGACAGAGGTGGACGTTTCCAGTTCTTTCGACACTATCAACGCCTTGGTGGCCGAAGGTATACAAATCGCAATTCCCATCCCGGCATGTCGCATGTTGCTGATGTTTTTCTTGTGTTTTCGGATGTGCCCGGTAGACCATGAGCACGAAATCAAGCTTCGGACGATGTCCTGGCAAAAAACTGCCTGTCTCTTGGCCGGAGACCAGGTCTGCTTAGCCATCATGGCCCAGTCGTGGTCGCTCTCGTGAGTGACCAGCTCGCTGAAAGAGCACCCGCCTTACGCCGACGAGAATCCAAAACAAAAACTAATCGTCGATGGGGACAGGGTTTTGGGATGGGTGCCCGGTATCATCACGATGGTTCTCGCGGGCGTGCTGTTCTGGATTACCTCCATCACCATGCACAAATTCATCATGAAGCACCCGCAGATCAAGGATATTTGTGAGTGGAGCAATCGGAGGCCGATGTCGAGCAACATGGGAATCCTCGGGACGCTAATATATGAATTCATGCGCAGGTGACTTTGGGTACTATGTATTCGGTCAAAGTCGAGCCGCCTATGTCTTCTCCGCGTTCATGCTGCTTGCCAACAACATCCTGCTTATTGGCTTCCACGTCTTGACGGGGGCCAAGGTGCTCAATACTCTGTCCGGTCACACTTTGTGCACGGCTGTGTTCTCGGTTATCGCGACCATTATGGGCATTGTGATGTCGGCGCCGCGAACCCTACGGCATGTCAGCTTCATGTCCATGTTTTCCTGTGAGTGCCAACGTCCCGATAACCCTAAAGCAAATAAATCTCCCTCTCTCTCTTTCCCCCTTCATGTATATACTGACAAGATATACTCTTGCCCAGCCGCTTGTATGGGAATTGCCATTCTGCTCTTCCTCGTCTTTGCCGGTATCGAGACGGCCCCGCTGTACGGCTACAATGGCGACTATCCAACTGACGGACCTGTGAAAACCTACGCATTCCCTCTGCCTGGCACAACCTGGGTGGCATGCATGAATGCTGTCCTCAACATCACCTTTCTCTGGGTCCCGCAAATCCTCTTCCCCACCTTCATCGCCGAGATGGAGCGGCCCCAGGACTTCCCCAAGGCCCTGGCCGTGCTTGCTGCAATCTCAGCAATTCTGTTCATCGTGCCACCCGCCATCGGGTTCCGCTACCTGGGCCAGTACTCCACAGCCCCGGCCTTCGGTAGTCTCGGCGTCGTCGCATACAAAAAGGCTTCCTTCGGCTTCGTGATCGTGCCGACGCTGATCATCGGCGTGATCTACGCCAACGTCACCGCCAAGTTCATCTATAGCCGCACTATGGGCAGCTCGCGACACGCCCACAGCAACACCGTCATCGGCTGGGGCGTCTGGGCCATCATCATGACCGGCATCTGGCTGCTGGCCTTCGTCTTCTCCGAGGTCGTGCCCAGTATGGGCGACTTCCTGTCGTTGCTCAGCGCTGCCTTCGATTCCTTCTTCGGCTTCATCTACTTCGCCATCGCGTACTGGCAGCTCAATCGCGGCAGCCTGTTCTCCGGCGTCAAGGCCACCACCATGACCCTCGTCAATGTATTCATCATGGTGTGTGGCCTGTTCATCCTCGGGCCAGGCCTGTACGCTGCCGTTGAGGCGATCATTGCCGACTACTCGGGCCCCACCACACCCGCGTTCACCTGCGCGAACATGGCTATCTGATCGACAGGGGGAGGGGCGACGATCAGGCCTCAAGCCTCGGCCAAGAGAAGCGCATACTTGATGGGAAGGGAGGCCTGGATGGGAGGCCTGGAAGGGAAGGGTAATCTCTGCCTCGATTGGCTAGACCCGGTTGAGTAGACCGACATTTAAGACACCCCACGTGAAAGAAACAAGCAAAAGCACAGCCCATAAATGGGGCAACCGGAAGATCGTATCCTAATACAGGCTCCGTCAACGGGCCTAAACGGAGAGAATACATGTTCCAAGCTAGCTATCCTATTGTAGTTACACATCCAAAACACACAAAAAAAAGGCTAAAACGCCCCATATTTTCTGTTTCCTCAAAAGGAAACAAAAGCCCCCTATTTGAACCCTTTCTGTCATACTCCATGCCACTGTGCCTTTCCCGTTCCTTGCTTTCACAATTTAGACGTGCGCCGCTCGAGGACTTGCAGCACGAAGTAGGCAACTACAAACCAGGTTAGAGAGAACTTCTGTTTTTCTTCCTCTTCATTATGTGGGCAATCTGAGACGAGCAGCGTAGCGTGATGCTGGGTAGATACCCGGCGCACGGCGATCAGACAAGAGGTAAATTCATTGAAATTAAGCCACTTAAGAAGTTGTACGCAATCTTTGGCGATGGGAAAAGTGGAGGGGAAGGAGAAGGGGAAGAACGATGACGAAAACGAAGATACATGGACATCAGAAGAAGAAAAAGGGAATGGTATATCATCAATAGATAAAAAGGAGTGGGTAACAAGAACAGATGCGGTGGTCCAGTCCAAAGGCCAATTATGGAGGCCGTTGTTGTCTGAGCAAGAAAAAGGAAAGCACACAAGACCAAGCTAGTGTTTTCAAAGGGGGTATATAGAATGGGTAATAGGCATCAACGGACGAGGGCCTTCGGACGCATCGAAAAGAGAAGAGGGGGATGTTGGCCAAAAATTGGCCTTGGGGGGGGTTTATTTATCGTCTCCTTTGGCTGATGGAGAGGGCGATAGGTGAGATGATCGACGGATTAAAAATTGAAAAAGGGGGGAAATGACAGAAGAAAAGAAAGAAGCAGACTGAAATAGAAAGGGGATACAATAGGGGGGATATAGATTGTTAAAGAGATAGAAAGCGAAGAGAAAGCTTGTTTTTCACTTACTGGCAGCAACAATGGCGGCGCGGCCAGCGCCAGCCTTAGCGCTTCCTCCGCCGAGGGTCAAGATGTAACGCAACCAGCCAAAGGTCACCTTGCGGCCGCTGCGGTCGAAGTCTGGAATCAGCGCGCTGGCAGCCTTGAACTTGCTCAGCTTTCCAGCGTATGGTGGGTAGCGAATGGCGAGAATCGACTCCAGCCAGCTGGGGCTGCTGGTGATGGGGCGACGGTGCACCCAGACATCGAAGCTGGAACGGCCCCGGTAGGCGCCGTTGCCGGACTCGCCGACACCGCCGAAAGGCAAGGTGGGGATGTGTAGGGCAGCGTCGTTGCAAGAGACGCCACCAGAACGGGTCGAGGAGAGAACTGTTTCAATAGCGTTAGAATAGAGCGTTGGGCGTAGAGTCCGGCGAAAAGGCAGATCGAAACTTACTTTTGTTAATATCAGCCTTGGAGCCGAAGGGGTACAGTCCCAATGGAGTGCTCTGGACACCATTGGCCAGGTTGATAGCCTCATCCAGATCCTCAACCGGCAGGATAGTGATGAAGGGGCCGAAGCTCTCTTCTACACACAGCGAGTCCTCCACGGAGTCCACTTGAATAACAGTAGGCTCAATGAAGAGCTCCTTCTCATCCATGGTGCCACCAAGCAGAATCTTGCCCTTCGAGTTGTCTAGCATAGACTTGAGGCGCTGGAAGTGGCCCTCGTTAACGATACGTGAGTAATCGGGCGACGCCTTCGCGCCCTTGGGGAAAAATTCCTGGTAGGCCTTCTTGAATTCCTCCACGACCTTGGTCACCAGCGACTTGTCGACAAGCAGGTAGTTCTGAGAGGTGCAGACCTGGCCGGCATTCAAAGTCTTGCCCCAGAGCATGCGGCGTGCAACCAAGCGCGGGTCCGCGTTCTTGGTGACAATGGCCGGGTTAATACCGCCCAGCTCGAGGACGACTGGGGTCAGGTGCGGCGCGGCAGCCTTAGCAATAATGCGGCCGACATTGGCACCACCAGTGAAGAAGATCTTGTCCCAGCGTTCGGCCAGCAAGGCTTGTGTCTCAGACACGCCACCCTGGATCATGGTGTAGCAAGAGGGGTCGAGGGAGGCCTCGACGATCTTCTGCATCACGGCAGCACTACGAGGCGCATTCTCGCTAGGCTTGATGACAACAGTGTTACCCGCCGCGATGGCACCGATGACAGGGCCCATCGTCAGCTGGAAAGGAAAGTTAAAAGCACTATATCAGAGGAGGGAGGGTTTAGCTTCTGCGTTCTTGCTTCCTTGGAATTGGGCAGTCCGTACCCGATAACTAGCACACAGCCGAGCGGGTCCTTTCTGATCTTGGGACTCATAAACTTGTACGAGAGTTCAATATCGGGGGCTTTCTCGTCCTTGACCCATTTGTGCAAGTTGCGGGTCGTGAACACAATATCGTTCAGCATCCATCCGCTCTCCGCGACCTCGGTCTCGAATCGCGGCTTGCCCAGGTCCTGGGCGCAGGCCTCCACGATTTCCTCCTCATGGTCTTTGATCCTAGATAGAACGTTAGAGTCCTCATTTCTTGTCGTATTTCGATAATCGGGTCTCAGTGGAGGGGAAGCACGGGGCTCAACTCACGCCCAGTAGAGCTTACGAAGCTGGACGAGGCGGAACTCGACGTCGCGGGTCTTATGCTCCAGGAACGTCTTCTTCAAGGTGGACACGCGGGCTGGAATGTCCTCGAGCGAGGTAAACTGCAGGTCGGGGAGTTGAACGCCCATGTTGAAAAGAGATGGGAGTTGAATAGTTCGGATAATAGAACTAAGCTTGACGTCAGGCAGAGAGGATGGGGGGAGCACCCTTAAAAGTAGTGAGGTGGGCTCCGACCTCCGGGTCTCCCCCGCTCGGCCCCTTGGATTAGCCCGAAAACCACATGGAAGTGTCGATCCTCCTTTCTGCAATACATTTACTCCTTTCCCACTGCCCCTCCGAATACCAAGAATGGCACCACAGAGTGTTTTTTTGGAGCGGAGATTGGCAATCTGTAACAGTCCTCGCTCCTGGCATGGGATGTTGGACTTCGTCCTCTTCAACCTTGAATGTTTGTCACGACAGGGTTCATTATTTGCATGAGGTTTTGACTGTCCGACCGACGCTAGCATCTGCACCCGAGCTTCTTCAGCCGCGGCTTCACACGGCCCCACTTGATTGGCGCCGTTGCTCCTTATTTTGGACTCCGGACGCTGTGCAACAGGAAAACGTCTGGATGCTGATCGTGCTACTCATAAAGTCCGTCTACTGTCTATGCGAAGCCCCGCGCGTCGATGACTTGCCGCGGGCGCACCAGAGAAATTATACCAGAGACAATGGTTCAAGCCAGAAGAAAAAAATCGATTATGCGCAAGTTTTTCCAACAAATGCAAAGAACACTCGGCGCACCTCCACATCAGGAGGCTCCACCGACGGGAATCAGGTCAAAAAGAGGAAAGAGAGAAATATGCCAAGAAAATGAGAAAATCACCGCCATGATCCCAACAGATATACAACCCGTTCCGGGAAATCCGTCAGCCCATAGGCCCATCAGCGTGTCATTCAAAACGCTCTCTATTTGAACTGATCCTCCGTGACGCCCTTGCCCATGGCTGCCGTGCTGCTCACGCCGCCCGACACCATCTTCAGCAGGTTGTCAACGTAGTTAGCACCGCTCCACTTCTGGTGGGTGACAACGTCGACACCCTGCTCCATCTCAGGCTCCTGGACCAGCTCGCCGTAGGCGCGCATGCCGCTCTGCGAGTACGCCTTGGCAAATTGGTGCGAGATGAGCGCGGTCGTGTGCAGACCGGCCAGCGTGATGAACTGCCAGCAGTAACCCAGCTGACCCAGACGCTTGATGTAGGTCTCCTGCTCATCACGGGGCATGGCCTTCTTCCAGTTGAACGAGGGAGACAGATTGTAGGCGAGCCTGGAGAGAGAAAAATAGATTAGCGACCGTGGGATAAGGAAGAAGGAGAGGACAGGGGATTCAATGGCTTACTTCTGCTCGGGCCACACGGCGTGCACGCCGTCGGCAAACTCCTTGGCCTGCTTGTAGTCAGGCAGCTTGCTCTCCATCCAGATAAGGTCGGCGAAGGGAGCATAAGCCACAGCGCGGTTGACGGCGCACTGGGTGCCACCCTGGTAGCGGTAGTAGCCCTCGCGGGTGCGGGGCGCATCCCAGTTCCAGTAGATGTCAACCCCGGTAATGCCCTTGGCAATGGCGCGGGCCTCGCTATTGCTCTTGCCCTTGACGGCCTTGAGGTACTGCTCCGCAAGGCCCTTCTTGTCAGCGTGGACGCCCGAGTTGATCGAGTCGATCACAGCATCGTTGAATAGCTTCAGGCCAGCCTGAGCGGTCCACTGGTCCTCAATGGCCTGGAGATCCGCACCGTTTTTACCGGCCTGCTCGGCGGCGACCATGAGATCGTTCAAAGACTGGAGGTTGGGGTTAGTTGCGCCAACAATGAAGGCATGGTCGCGGTGGTCGATGGTGGACGTGATGAGGGTAGCAGCCTCGGAGTCAGTACGGGCAATGGCCAAGAGATCCGTGCCCATGATATCGGCCTGGGCACGAATGGCCACCAGGCGGTTGATGTGCTCGCTAATCGGAACCAGCACCTTGCCGGCCATGTGGCCGCACTTCTTGGTCCCAGGAGCCTGGTCTTCGATGTGAATACCCGCGGCACCGCGCTCCACAAACAGCTTGGTCAGCTTCATCACGGCAGTCAGGCCGCCATGGCCAGTGTCGGCATCCGCGATAATGGGCCGCAAGTAGTCGACATTGGCAACCTTGGAGCGTTGGTCCTTAGGGGTGGTGAGACGCTCCTCACGTTGTTTCCGGTCGTGGAACAGCTGGGCCATGAACAGCTGGTTGACCTTCCGAGGCACCGTGTCCTGCAATGGTTGGTGGTCAGCATCCACCTCCTCCAGTTGCGACAATTCGGTATCTCCGTATTTCAAAGTGGATTCAACGTACCATCGGATAGTCTGCAAGATCGGGAGAGGGCTCGTCGGTCGACGACGCAGTAGAGGAACTCTGCCAGCCCGAAACATAGATGGTGTCCAGGAACTTGCACATCTGGGTGATCATGGTGGGCTCGAGACAGCCGTAGGTGTAGCTAGCCTGCTTGGTCTATACCATCTGGAGTGAGTATATGATATGCGTAGATCGTATTTACCATCATGGGTATACATCCCCGCTCGCGGTCTGTACATACCTGCCAATTGTTCTCTAGGGTACCCCAAAGCTTCTTGGCCTGGACGGCCGACGGGTACTCGATTTTGAGGTTGCCACGCTTCGCAACGATCTGCTCAGCCGTGAACGGGCGCTTGGTGAAGCGCCACCGTGAATCCTTCCACCAGTTCTTCACGGCCTGAACCTCCTCCGCATACTGGCGGTCTTCATCCTCGTGTAGGCCCATGATGCAATTGGGGGTATATAGAATACAAGAGGGACAGGTAAGTATGGTTGAACCAAAAAAAAAGTAATATATATTCACACGAGCACAGGGCACGTAGCGTCGAGGCAGTTCACTGCACGTTTCCTGACGAGAGACAAATAGACAAGAGTACTCGAACAGGGAGTATGAAAAGAGAGGAGAGAGGAGAGTGTCGCCCAAAAAGCACAAGCACAGGATATGAAATAATAATCAAAAGTTTCAATCACAAGCCAGAAGGAAAACCCGGGGTACTTATTCCTTTTGCGAATGCGTCACAATCCAGCGGTCGGTAAACGCTCGGCTCACCGGGTCATAGGCTGAGTGCCCCAAACCCTGGAAGCCTAGGCAATCCCGTACAGAAACGCATCAGCTCGACCAATGTTCAGGGACGATGCTCCGAAAGGCGGAAGGCGGGTGCGGTGGTTCGGAAGAGAGGATCCAGGCTCTGGAGATCCTCGGTCTAATGGACGACTAGGCTCGGCGCTCGTCGAACTTCCCATCGCCCTTTCGGTCCCCCCCCTCGCACGCTTCCCACTGCAGAACATAGGGTTGTTTTCTATCGGCATCTCATCGGAGCATATTCAAGACGTTATTCCTGCTCATTTGACCTTCTATTTCGTCGAGAATGCGCGTATTGAAGGATGCGAAAGAGTCGGGATTGGGACGGCAAGATGACGTCGTGGGACACATGCATCGGTTACGTGACAATACAGACAAGACCCCAAAAAGCTACTTTCACATGCGGTTGAACCCGGCCCTTCAGGATAAGCAAATGTGCCCCAGAAGACGCGATAGTCGTTCTTCAGGTCGTGTGATCGATTCAATTTAATGTCCGCTATCGGTCTCTCTCTCTTTCTCCCCCTTTCCCTTGCTGCGCTGTAGAGGTAGACAGAGCACTGGAAGCGATGGGGGGCGGCAGTGGCAAGTCTGAGTCATCCATACAGTCGTGTTCTGCCCCGGTATTCAGCACATCTCCACCGCGCATCGTTCAAGGTTGGTCTGAACGTAAGAACCCGAGTGTGTCCAACATTTAGCGTTCGATCACATTGGGAGAACGTTTTGCCCCGGGCCCTGCGACTTTCGTTTCTCCGTCTGACTTTGCACGTCGTTGGATGGACTCGAATCAGAACTCTCATTGATCTCCACTCCACCAATGCCCCAGCCTCTCTTTGCAGGTCCCCCCTGAACGGCACAATACTTCAATCCTGGATGTCCTGAAACGGTTCTTGAAATCACACGAAGTCAAATCGGAAGCACTGACGCCTTTGCGCAGCCTACCCACGCATGTAGTTGATGTTTAGCCAATCGACCCGAAGAGCACTGAAATGACTCAAACTAAACCATATTAGTTGGACCTCGGCTCAAAATGTCCAGTATCAAACCCACCGTAACACAACCCTGGCAGACAAGAACCTGCCAAGTGACCCCCCTCTTAGTTCGAGTAAGACTCCGTATGCTCTGGACAGAAGAGGATTACTCACCCATCTGCTGTGAGCTTCACTCTCGGCGATTCCCATAGGATGCCGACGCCGAGATGTGCTTAAGGTTATCTGTGCAGTAACCACAAATGTAGACGTCAACGTCAACCCTGAGATCTATATCTGAAACTGCCTACACACTATGAAAAAAAAAAAAAAAAAAAACGAAGATCCAAAACGCCCGCAACCAACTGCAAGATTCCTGAAAAGAAAAAGCTGTACTGTGTACCCCTGACGTATTTCAGCGCTTGCATCGCCGCTCACGAGAATAACCTCGGGTAATCCAGGGTGCCAACAGCTCCCGCACCCGCGTAATTGTCGACTTGGAAGCTTCGGGGCCCCGACTACATTGCGGAGGTCCGAAGATGGTGTCGCACATAATTCGGGATCCCCTGGCCCCTTTCGGACGCTGGCCGGAATATGCGTCAGCATGCCGAACGGTGCCGAGTTATTTTCGCTGGGACTCAGCCGTTCCTGAGGGGTTTTGGGCAGACTCCCAAGAAAACTTGGATGCGGGGAGTATGCGGGTCTGATCTATCTGGATTCGGAACGGAGTGCATTTCCAAATCGAAAGGAGTCAAATTGAATCGTCCCGAAGCTAGACTAACAAAATAATAATTGGACGGCCCATGACCTACTTGTAGACCAGGACCAGTGCTTTGACATCCAACCGGGGAGTCGAGAACAACCGGATACCCTCTTTACGACAGTGTACACCACAGGTGCTTTGCCAAATAGCCTCCCAAAAGAACTCAAAACTGGTCCAGCCCATAATGCCCGTTTCTACTTTTTTCTCTTCTTCGTCTTCTTCCTCTTCCTTCTTGTCGGCGATCTCTATCCAGTACATACAGAAACGAGGATGTACATTGCATAAATCCAACTAATACGCATTCTGGGCATCAACAGCCTTTCGGTAGGTGTCATAAGGCGTGATAGCCCCCAACGCACGCCTCATATGCGCGTTCAGGATCTCCAGTCCGTAGACGTAACTGGCATTCACCCAGCCAAATCTACAGAAAGTCCAAAATTAGCACACGATTCTTCTGCAACAGCAATGACAACATGCAAACTTACCCTTCACGCGGCGCGCCCTTGAAATCAGTTCCCTGGTTACCGTACTCGGCATCGACGCGGTGCGGATCAATCGGTCGCGTGACATCATACTTCTCGACCACTACACCGTTGAAATCAACAAAGGCTTTCGTGATCATGTACAGCCACTTGTATGCCAGCCGCTCCGCCTCCTCTTGGTAACCGTACCGCAGAAATGCTGTCCACGCGAGCATCTGCTGCGGCGCCCAGCCGTAGGGGTAATCCCACTGCCGATTCGGGCGCTCCAAACTCACCGCACCACGCGACTCCTCCGTGCCCGAGACCAGGCCGCCGAAGTTTTCGAACCGCGGCAGCGCCTTGGACACCATCTCGGCAGCCTGCGCGGGCGATGCGAGCCCAGCCCACATCGCCCAGAAGGTGGTGGCGGTCTCATAGTCTGTGCGCTCGTGCTTGGCTGTGTCGTAGTCGAAGAACATGCCCTTCTCCGCGTCCCAGAGGTACTGGTCCATGCGCTGCTTGCGCTTGCGCGCGCGTCGGTCCCACACGGAGGAAGACTCGGTCTCGATATTCTGTGTGGCAGGAGTGCGGAACTCCTCTGGGATCTCAAGTCGGTCGTTGAAGTGGATGCGGATGATGCGCGCGATGTCCACCTCGTACTTGTAGAGGAGGGAGTTGAGATCGACTGTGGCGAGGTTCGCGCAGACATGCTCAAGTCGGTAGCTGGTGTCGTGGCCGGACTCGCGTACGGCTCGGTCATGCAAGAAGTACTCGTCGAGCTCTGGCTCGACGACTGTCCGGGTGTTGTAGGCCCGCACGAATTGCTCGAATGTCATGCCGTGCTTCTCGGCGTACGGCATGAGGATGTGCGTGAAGTGAGTCGGCTCCGTCTCGGGAGGGACGCCCCAGCCCTCGGGCCGATATCTCGAGAGGCCCGTTACGGGGTCAAGGCGAGGCTCCGAAACCCAGACGCTATGATACTCCTTGATCGCGGCGAGAACAGCGTTTCGCAGGAACTCCTTGGAGTCTGGTTCGTTCTTGATCCGCTCGTAGACGCGCAGAGCCATGTCTGTCAGGAATGGCGGTTGAGACCGAGTGAGATAGTAGGAGCGATTGGCGTTGAGGATCTTCCCATAGTGCTTGATGCAGAAGCAGAAGTTGACGACCATGCCCTTGGCAAGGTCAACCCGGTCACTCACAAGCAGACCCAGCGACTCCATATAGCTATCCCAACCGTAAAGCTCGTTAAACCGACCTCCGGGCACGACAAACGGCACACCGTAGAACTCTTCCTTCATGGTGGCCTCATCAAGCTTTGTCTCCATTGCCAAGGCCAGCAGTCCAGGCTTGTCAACAAGCGACATGACATAGTCGGGAGTAATGTTCGCTTCCAGCAGTTGCACATCCAGGCGAAGCTCCGGATGCTCCTTGGCGATCCTGGTGTAGTATTCAAATTGCTCGGGAGCTCCGGGTGGAATATAGATGCGAGGTCGGGGATCCGCGGTCCAATCCTTAGGATCCCGGCCGGCCACTTCAATATTGGAGCCATCGATTCGTCTTGTGAGTGCTTTCCAAAACGAGTTCTTAATGAGACGGTTGAGCCGGGCGACAGGGTTTTCGCTCAGACGAGCTTCGTCGAGAATGACGTGCTTACGACCATAATCTTTTGCAATCGTAAGTTCTTGCAGCAGATTTGAAAGCATATAGGTACCGCGCACATCGACTCGGTTATATCCAGACGATGCCGCCGTTCCGACCGAGAGTACCTATCGCCGTTAGCGTTTGGTGCTTTCGGGTTTGCTTGTGACCAAACTTACTTTGGGTCCAACATCCTCGATCGTGATCTGCATGTTCTTGTCGGTGTCTTCCTGTCTTAGCAGGGCCTCGAGAGTGTCGTCCACTTCAATAAGGAACTTGCGGGGATGTGCCGTCGACTCATCTGGCGCACATTGTTAGATAGCTTTACATAGATAATCCAAGTTCAGGGGGAATAGTACCGTGACTGCCTCGCCTTGATGGCAGGGTCAGGAATTCGTGTATGTTTTCGCGACTATATTCTTTCAAGCTCTGTTTACCCGCAGAAAGTGAGTAGGGTGGTCGATCGATCCGCGGGGTTCCCGCACGAGCAGTGTGGCTGCTTACCGTTGAAAAGGCACGTCTGCGGTCACGGATTCTTGCCAGGGAGTCTTCCTCACCATAGTAGATATCCGGGTGAGAGAAGGGATCGAGGGAGGGAGCCCGCTGGTGCTCTCCATTTGACGAGCTCATGGTCTGTGGCAGGCGAGGGGGGAAAGGGAGGCGCAATCGAAACTTTGACCTGTGCGAAAAGTAAGGCGGCGGTGTGACTGTCCACACCGACTTCCCTGGAGTCTAATAGGGGGTGACAGCACCAGATGGTGCAACGACACAAATCTCTGATATCCGAGCTGACGAGTAGTCGACGCTCCGAGGGGGACAGCCGATATGGAGTACAAAATGGGTTGATCTGATCGAATCGGATCTGAGGATCGGCGGAAGGACAGGGGGGGGGGATCTGGCTCGTGAAACGAGACAGTCTTAAATGCAGTGAAACAGGGTATTCAACAAGGTGTTTGGGTCTAATGAAGTATGAAAAGAGTCTGTTTGAATCTGATGTGGACGAGGGCCGGATGATCTTTGGGTAATGACGGCATGCGAACGATGATGTCGCCGCTCCACTTGCGTTCCAGGTTGCCTCCGATAAGACAATGATAACGGCGGGCGTTTACTCTCGAGTACTCTCATGGGGCCAGGCGCCCCCGACTCTGTTGGCGAGGCTGAAACTACTGTGAAACTCAGGCCCGTACAGCTCGGAATATTCGCATGGCATCTACGATGAAAAACCACAGGGATAATTTGAATCCGAAAGTCCTTAGTGGGAAAGAGCGGTGGGCTTTCTCCACGCTGTCGAAGGTTCAATGTCCGCGCCGAGATCCAGAAATTGACCAGCTATTTTTGATGGGAAAAGGAGCAGAAAAGGAGCAGATTGGCTTGATAAAGAGATCTCTACAAAAATATAATTGACACACAGTTTACCTGATCGAAGGCCAGCACACCCAGCGCACCTTCATTTAGAGTTTAGCTGCAATCGCACTGCCACCATCCACGGTGATGGTTGCGCCGTTTATAAAAGCGCCCGCGCGACTGCTGAGGAATAAACAGGCGCCAGCGACATCTTGTGGAGTGCCAATACGTCCCAGAGGAACACCAGCCTTGATAGCCTCGCCAAAAGACTTCAGGGTGGCCGCCATCATCTTGCTCTCGAAGGGACCACAGGCCAAGGTGTTCGAACTGTGAGATACATATCGATTAGTCGCTGCAAACCCCTAAACTCAACCACAATAGATGCCTTACGTGATATTGCGCCTGCCTAAGTGGTTGGCGAGCACCCGGCTAAGGTGGTGTAAGCCAGCCTTGCTGGAACTGTAGGCAAAGGTCTCGAGCGAGGGAACACGGAGGCCGTCAATGCTGCCAATGTTGATGATGCGAGCCGGGTCATTCGGAGCAGACGCCTTTTCCAGGAGCGGAGTGACGAGCTGAGTCAGATCAAAAACACGGTGGAGATTCAAGGTGAGGACGCGGGTGAAGGCCTGAGTGGGATACTCGTCGTAGGGAGCGCCCCAGTTTGAACCGGAGTTGTTGACGAGGACGTGAAGCTCTGCAGTGCGATTTCCATCGAGTTAGTTAAACACATCCCTAAGCTTTTTTTTCACTCCCTTGGCACTGGTTATGACTGACTGCTTTCACGCTTGCCAAGCTCCTCGGCCAGTTTCTTGATGTCGTCGTACTTGTAGAAGTCGGCGGGGATCGCGTGCGCCGTGCCTTTGCCAAGCGCATTGAGTTCGCTGACAGCCTGCTCGCACGCCTTTGCATCGCGAGAGGAGATATAAACCGTGGCACCGTTGGTCACATAGCCTTCCGAAATCATGCGACCGATACCTTTGGCTCCGCCGGTGACCAGCACCACCTTGCCCTGTAGGAAGAATGAGTTAACTGGGAATTTCAAATTGGGGCGACCAAGTGGATTCCTACCTTAACATTGAAAAGACTTTCGGAATCCATGGCTGCCAATATAGACTTCTGGAAGGATGATCTAGATTGCAGGCGTGGACCCTTGCTCTTATTAACCCCGTAGCTTCCCCGGCACACCCCAAATACTACTACATACCCGAACTGACCGAGCGGGCGAGCCGAGGCTCGCCGGGTCCCAGGTTTATCCGGAGGGCAGGGAGCTATTCCTAATTGGGCCGGTAACTAGGGCAGCGCCATCAGGGTTTCGCGGGGCGACTCTACATTTCGAGGTCGGGATAGATACTGTCGGGCCGGCCGTCTGTTTTCCGTCATAAACTTGCATTTCCTTCGGGTCATTGTTTTTTGTTTTCCTTAGAACGTGGTTTGGGTCTTCCTCCGCACCATGGATGAGCTTCTGGCCAAGCATCGCAAGGAGCAAAAGGACTTGCAAGGGCGCATCACCCAGAAGAAAAAGGGCGCCACAAAGAAGACCCGCAAAGGTGTCAACGATGATTGCGAACGAATGCAGCGTGAGCTCACCGAAAAGCAGCAATTGGAGATTGCCGAGCTGAACGGCGAGTCTACGGACCCGGCTGCCGCTCTCGAAGATCTTAGCCTCGAGGATCAGACGCCAGCTAATGGCGAATCGAATGAGGACCAGACCGATTCAGCCACGACACCTATACCGCAAGCCCCTGAATCGACTCCAGCAAATGTTTCAGGCGAATTAACTCCCCGTTCTAAGAAACCGAACCGCCAAAAGGCTCGCCTTGCCCGTCGTGCGGCTGAACAAGAGGCCGCTTCCGCCGCCGCCGCCGAAGAGGCCGCCAACCAAACGAATTACAGAGGGAATGAGCAGGAGGTGATGAACGCTGTCTTCAAGAAACTTGGGCTAAAAGAAGTGGAAGTGACTCCGGATGGTCACTGTCTCTACTCTGCAATTGCCAAACAACTAGACGACTCCGGAGTCGGTTTGCGGCCGGACCCAAGCCGAATCGTGCTCCAGCCGACCACGCAATCACGGATCGACACCGTCGCCTCACCACAGCATGATGGATACCGCGCTGTCCGTGCCGTGACAGCTGACTTTATCGTGGAGCACAAGGAGGATTTTGAAGCCTTTATGGAGGAACCGCTGGATGTATATACACGGAAGATCAAGCTCACGGCCGAATGGGGCGGCCAGCTGGAGCTCCAGGCGATTGCCCGGGCCTACGGCGTGGACATCAACGTGGTACAAAGTGATGGACGCATGGAAAAAATTGAGTGTGGCGACATGGACAGCTTTGAGGAGGAGGAACAGCGCAAGCGTGTCGTCTGGCTCGCATACTACCGGCATTCTTACGGGCTCGGTGAGCATTACAATGCTCTGTTCAAGCAGCCGTGAGGTTGCCTCTCAATTTATGAAAAAAAGAACTTTCTCCAGCTGTTGTGCCTTCTGCTTAGAGCCTCATCATACTCGGCCCTTTGGGCCGGTATCCACAAACACATTCTCAAGATCCGACCACGCGCAGGTCTGGAAGGTCGTTGTTCAATGTGTCACTTTATTTTGTTTTTCATACCTGTCCGCCACGTCTCGTCTGCACGTGTTGGACACAGATCTAGTTACGTCGACGCCAAATAGAAACTCTGTCAAAGATCGCTCCATCCTTTCCCTGGCCCGCCTCATGCGTTCGCTCAGGCTGCCAGTATGCCACCCGCTCCAGACCATTTTTGCTGGGTGCTCGCAGGGGGTCTTGCTTGACCAGGCCCTTATCATTGTAAGTAATCTCTTCTCCCGGGTGGCTCAGATGCTCCACATAAGCCTCCGAGGGAGAGGCATATGGCGGTCCTGCAGCCAGAGGATCCTTGTGGCGCGGAAACTCCAGGCAGATCAGGTTACCGGCCGGAGAAGGGGCCAGGAGTTGGGTATGACGAAGCGCCCACTTGGGACGCATAGCCGGATTCAGGGCACAGAAGAACTAAGCAGTCGTTAGCAACTCGAATAGCTGCAGAGGAAAACAAAGAGAAATAATTGGCCAAAAATGGCCATAGACCAATCACTTGATTCCATTGATACGGGCCAACTTGGAAAGATGGTCAAGAGGCGTGTAGATTATTGGAGGCAGGTTGGAGGATATTACCGTATAGTCATAGATCACATCAAACCCGTTCAACGGCACCCCGATTTTCTCTAGCCATGCATCATCAAAGAAGTCACCTTGCACAAAAGTGACCTTTCCCTGGCCGATGGTCTGATCACGCACTCGGTACCAGCTATGATTCTCCGACTCCTCCTTCTTGCAGGCCTCCACGGCGGCGGGGCTATATTCCAGACCGTACGCATCATACCCAAAGCTTGCGAGCAGGAGCACATCCACTCCTCGGCCGCAGCCTGGGACCAGGGCCTTTCGTCTGTAGGACTTGTTCTGTGCGTCCTGGGCAATCGGCCCGCCGATGGTGGCGCGGCGCTGGACTAGGGCGTCTTCCAACGCCGGGTTGGGGAAGCCGCGGTCCCAGGGCAGGTTATCACCCTTGTCCCAGAGCGAGGCCCAGCCATCGACGTAGCGGTCGCCCTTGTACTGGGCCATGTGAGCTTGCATGCCCTCGATGTTGGCTGAAGTGGTCATGGTTGGCGGTGGAAAGAAGATGGATGGTTTGTAGTGCGGGAATGCGGGGAATTGGAGAGATTGTCGGCTACCGGATGGGAGCTCGACGCTTCAAGATTCACCGAGAAAGATCGAGAATCCGAGATGCGCGGCGATGAACCTCGAAAGATAGAGAGGACGAGGGCGCTCACTCTATTCCCTCCGTCCTGATCTCTGATCTCATTGTAAGCTTATTCAGCACCTCCTTGCAGCTCCCGATGCTATGGCCGGTGCTGGGCTACAGTTTGCGGTGTGGGTTGTTGGACGTTGAGCAGGAATGGCGATCGGTCAAGGCATCTGTCTCTGCGTCATGATGTCTAGATACGTGCTGAATATGCCGGATATCTTCGATTATGCTGACTCTTTCTGGATAGTTCTATTTGTTATCAGGCCGAGGGCCAAGGGTGTCCGCTTGGCATTCTGCCTAGGGTTGCTTGCCGTTTTCGGTGCTTCACGGAGCCGCGCAGGCTGTCAGGACATCCAGACAGAGAACGATGGATCTGTCTACCAGGTGGACCAACACCTCCCCCATCGACTTGCGCTTTATCCCTCTCTATTCTATGGCTGTCATATTGGTTTTGATCCGGGGTCGCCCCTCGACGGGATCAACCGCCCTTGGCTTTTGCCGACGGAAGACCGGCACGCTCATGCTGCAACGTAACTGGTTCTCCGACAGTATGAGACCCACGACGGCCCTCGAGAGTTGAGGGGAGCAGACCCAAACGACGGATTTTTTCCCGCGTACTTGGCCCCTCTTGCTCGTCAGAATATCCACCTGGGAGAAAAGAGGAGGAAAATTATATGGGGATTCGGGGCCCGTCGGTGCTTGTCGGTGCTCGTCCGAATGCAGAACAAGCCTTACCATAGTGGATTCCTCGATGATCTCGACTCCTTCCACCCAACCTTCTCCCCGGCTTCTCAATAGTTTTCTTCTTCGTATCGAAACAGTAGTCGGCCCAAATCTGCAAGTTCTGATCATTTGCCCGATTCTTTGGCGCCGAGCCCGCGCCTGCTGTGCTATACATCACGTTCCGAAGCGCTCGACGCCTGCCTGTTTGGGAACGAAAGAGCATCTCTTCGCTCTACCCAGCGCGATCTTGTTTCTGGTCGCCTGTTTTTCAGCATCCCACAGTCACTATAGCCTTTGCTGCATGGTCCTGGTGTCCTACTGGCTGCGATCACTACCGGACTCCGTATTGATATCCAGTTTGATATCCTGACAGCGTTCATGCGCCAGCCTGGGCACGCTATTAGAGTCCGATCTTTCGTTTCAGCGCTGTTCACAGGCTTCCGCGTTTCGTCCCATTATCGATCTTCGGAATCAGCGATTATCCATCCCATGTCCAAGGCCACACCTCTCGTTCCTCGCCTCCTTCTTTGGCGTGATTGAAATCGCCGCCGCTTTATATCCTTGATCAACATTTCAATCTTGATTGTGCCATTTCTACACCCCCCCCGACCAATCGACCTTGCAAACATGTCCAACGATGTCGAGAAGGGCACTCCTGCCACATCGGCGCAACCGATATCGAGTGCCGTCAGCCATGTTCATTCGATAGAGACAGTCTCCGCAGATGTGGCACTCGACGAGACTCGATCTCATGCATCCAGCATCGCTCCAGTGGGCGAAGAAAAGCATGAGCCAGATGAGCACATGCCGTTGCCACACCGAACAACCACCGAGCTTGGCCCAGCTGTCCCGGTGCCTCGACTGAAGCGCCGAGGATTGTTCGGCCAATTGACCCTGGTCGCCGAAGTCGAAGACCCGAAAACTTATCCTCGAAAGATGAAGTGGTTTATTACCTTCATTGTTGCTGTTGCAGGTGCTACGGCGCCGATGGGTAGCTCTATCTTCTTTCGTGAGTTGCAGACCGAAAGCCTCCCTTGTTCTATCAAACATCATACTAATGCAGTGCTCTTCTAGCTTCCCTTTCCCAAGTGGCCAAAGAACTGCACACCACTACCACTATTACTAACCTGTCCATTGCTCTGTACATGCTGAGTATGTCCATATTTCCTTTATGGTGGTCGTCATTCAGTGAGCGATTGGGACGGCGAACGATTTATTTGGCTTCGTTTGCCCTCTTTGTCGTCTTCAATTGCCTTTGCGCTAAATCCACTTCGATCGCCATGCTTATTGTAATGCGAATGCTAAGCGGCGGTGCCTCGGCTTCTGTTCAGGCAGTCGGCGCTGGAACGATTGCTGACCTCTGGGACTCCCGAGAAAGAGGACGTGCTATGGGCATTTTCTATCTGGGTCCGCTTTGTGGTCCGCTATTCGCGCCTATTGTCGGCGGTCTTTTAGCAGAGCGTTGGGGTTGGAGAAGTACCATGTGGTTCTTGGCCGCGTACGGTGCCCTTACGGTCATTTTCATCTTCCTTGCGCTACCGGAGACACTTGCAGTCCGGAAGCCTATTCTTCCCGATGTGTCTGAGGATGAACTTAATCCAGTCACTCGACCGCTCAGCAGAGTGTCCTCTCGACAGGTGGTTGGATTCACGACCCGAACTCTCAAGACGTTGAAGATTGTTTTCATTGACCCATTGAAAATCGTGCTTTATTTGCGGTTCATCCCGGTGCTCCTGAGTGTTTACTACGCTAGCATCGCCTTTGGTTCACTCTATGTCTTGAATGTCAGTGTGGAAGATACATTTGGCAAGCCTCCATACAACTTCAGCACCATTATAATTGGTTTGCTTTATATTCCGAATTCAGTGGGGTATGTTGTTGCCAGTCTTTTTGGTGGACGGTGGATGGATAGCATCATGCAACGCGAGGCGAAAAAGCAAACCGATATGATGAAAAAGGCCGGCTTATCTATCGCCCGGAGGATCGAATGCGAGAGAACGCTTGGCTTGGTGCTTTTCTCTATCCAGCTGCCCTCATCTGGTATGGCTGGACTGCGGAGAAGGGAGTTTTCTGGCTTGTCCCGGTATGCTCACTCCCTCCTGAAATGTGAAGTCCGTATTTGAAGTTGAAGGCTAACGTAAATGACACCAGATGATTGCCAACTTCTTTTTTGGCATCGGATCAATGCTCATTTTTAGCATGGTCACCACTATGCTCACTGAATTTATGCCGAAAAAGTCGTCGGAGGGCGTGGCTTTAAATAACTTCATGCGAAATATCTTTTCATGTGTTGGATCTCTTGTGACCGCGCCGATTATCAATGGCATCGGCAATGGGTGGTTATTCACCATCATTGGGCTAGTCAGTTTCGCAAGCAGCTCGGTCATTTTCTGCATGAGAGTATTTGGCCCTCGCTGGAGACTAAAGATGGATGCGCAATTACAATGATCCTTTTTACAGAAAAGAAAAAAATTGTTTCTGGGCCTGCATTTCATATTCGGCGTTTTTGCATTCTCGTGTCCCACTTTTTTCTGTGTGAGTATTCATCTGGCATGTTTTATCTACTGCCAGGTTCGCCTCTCCGGTTCATTGGGTACATAGGCGTTCGCATTCGCATGGTGGCATTACATATCGATATCCTGTCTGCAGCATTCTTTTTTATTGCCGTTGTTCCTGTTGAGCAAGGTGGCCGCATTCCTTTGATGTACATAGTTTTTTCAAATCGTCCTCCTACTAGGTCAAGAGGTATTTTGAATTGCACACACTGCCGCTAATGATATTCAATGTCAAATAATGTTTTTTTTCTTACAATCTAAGGAGTTATATGTTGAAATGATCCATGTATGGTATATAGATCGTCTAGCCATTGTCTGAATAGTTTTGAGCGAATAGGTTCTCTTTGCTTTGGTTTGTCTTCCCCCCTAACGACCTAGTAAACGATCCCTCAATTCATATCTAAACCACTTCGCATGCGATCCATTGCCAACATCGCAGATTTTCAAAACCAGTTCAATATACTAACTGGCGCGCTACGCACAGCAAATCTCTCAAATCTCCGCACCACTGCGCCGAACCTGTAATTTCCCCACATCCCCCCAAGTCCCAAAGTGGGGGAATGTATGGTTTATGCGTGGTCCAACGCACCTCAAAAATAAGGCAGCCAATCAGGCTATCACGCCATAGTCCTCGTCCCTCAAAACACCCTTAATAGCACCACGGTAGCGTGGGTTCTGCGGCCGATCGGAAACGGAGCAGAGACCTCTTTGTGCTGTTACACCGGGCAGGTTCGGAGGGAACTGGTTGTTGTTTCAGATGGATTCGTCATTTGCGGCGTTAGATTGTGCGAGTTTAGGTGATGAGGTGCAGTAGTGAGGGGACTTTGTTTGTTTGGAGACTGCAAGACATGCAGGATGAGTCTCCTAGGAAAATCCTGTTTTGCTAAAGGTGAAATAAGATGGATAAGGTGAGCATGGAATATAATCAAAGCTTTAGAGGTGATGGAACAATTGAATCGGATGATTGATCCTAGAAAGCCTTGCATAGGTATAGTACGGTGGACTTAAGTGTCTTATCCGAAGATCTGGGTTGATGTATTTACTCCCCAGTTTGTTTGCTTTCTCTTTATGTAAGTTTCTATCCTCCATACGCCGCTGCCTAAAAATTCAATTTAGAGTATTATTTTGTCTTAACATAGAGCAATTACGCTCTAATTTCATGATTTATCTTGATTCCTTTCACAGATTGGTTGGCCTGGTCCATTGTGACAATTGACCGGGGACTGACTTGTTAGATCAACTTCATGGCTCGAACCTAGGATATCATGGCGACCATCGCAATGTACTTACTACCTAGCAGGTAGGATAGTGCTGTATTTCGCCAGGTCTCGCCTTTTAATTGCTATTTTAATATTGACAAAGATCTTGATACATAAACTCCTCGATGATTGTACTATGAAAGTCAACTTCATGGAATATATTACATACTCCCTGACATAAAAACCTGGCATGAGCATGATGATCTACCTATATAATTTTCGTAATATCATTTTACTGTGATAATCAGAATTAAAAATTGAGATTACACCAAGGCGTCTTTCCTTCCCTTTTTTCCACCTCATGTTCGGGGAACTTGCAGCTAGGGGTTTGCTTCTAATCGCCAGTATAAGGAACCTTCAGCTTCTATATATATAATTGAAGACAACCAAGTACTCTGCATACGTCATATGTCTCAATAACAAACCAGGACACCAGACTCAGAATAATCTGTGCATTAAAGCATATTTGAATACGATATTGCAAATTGGAAGCTATCCTCGAAATCCCAGTGGCTGCGTGTCATCGGCTATACCCCCGGGCACTTGGTCGCTTGCGATTCGCCAGTAGTAGACCCGACATGGATGCTCGGCCCGCTGCAGGGCGTTGGGTAGTCAGTTGACCCAATTATGGACCATAATCGAGGGATCCCAGGAATACGGCGTACAACTGTTCGGGTACCTTAAGGAGTTTACAGACAAGGTACCCTATGGGTAGTGCCGGCACGAGAATTTTGGAGACGCGACCAGGTAGCCATGCATGCACCGTTTCTTTCAGACTCGGCTAAGGTGCGATAAGGGGCAGCGGCATTCACAGCCCAAAATCGATGGTCTCTGAATCAGATAACCGATCATCAAGGGGGACGTGGTGTGAGAGCACTGGTTCGAAGATCGCACGATGATGTGTCACCTGATTCGCCCAGCCTGTTTCAACGTTCCACCACCTCTTCTTTCTGCTGCAATGCAGTCTCCGAGTCCCGTCTGATGCTTCAGCGGTGCAGGAGAATCGTCCATCTCCATTTCAACTGCACGCCCTTGCCGTCGGTAGGTAGAATGATCATCCTGAAGCAGTTGAGGCAGTTCGCAGTCGGAGAAGGGGTGGATCGGCCTACTGAAGTGTCGGTGTCGGAGAGTGGAGTCGCGATGCCCACCAAACCACCAGACAACCAAACGATGCTATCCACTCTATTAGTTGGCCGGTATTTTGACTCACTAGCTCAAGAATTCCCCTGGAAGGTTCCTTCCCTCCAGTGTCGGGTCCCCTCGGTCGTGTCCTTCGTCTCCCCACCCACGCCAGGCGTGCATCCCATTTGCCGCCATTTCCGGGGGCGTTGGGCAGAAATGTGTCTTGACTGCATCACTTTTTTCCTTGCTCGACGGCCACCTTGCAATTCTCTCCATGAAGGGAGAACACTGCAGCCTTAATTCGAAGTGACTTCTTAGAGAGTATTCGGATGGTCCCTTGACCCACTCAATTCCTGCCCGTTGTTCACCCCACGCGGTGTGTGTATGTTATTATCATGAGCACAAAACAACAGAGAAAAATGAAGAAAAAGTTGAAAGGTGGCACCCACCCCCACTCACCAGACCCATTTACTCCATGAAGCTGCAGCAATGCCTTTCCTATCTGGATCAGTTGACTTTCAATCCCCAATCCAATCCCGCCGTGGGATGCCTGCTGCTGCAGCTCAACCTGCAAGTGGAGATTGTGCTGCCCTCACCCGGCCCTAATCGAGGAGCGGTCCCTACTAACTCACCCATGCTGGCCATCACCGCATGGATACCAACGCGACGTGGTCCAATGGCAGGCCCTCTGCCGTCGGGCAGTTCAATGATGACGTTCAGGGCCCAATATTGAATCCAGCGGAGTGTTATCCCACCCACCCGGACTGTGGACGAACGATTATACGCTGCCTTGCAATGACCGTCCAATACAAATTGCCGTCACCAGAGAAACAAGCATAGACTTCTTTCCTGTTCGGTCATCTACTACATCAGTACTTTGCTCGGTCTCACGTTTCATAAACTTCTCATCTCTTGTTTCTCCTATCCTTGCGACCCCAGGACCCCCCCTTCCCTTGCAGCGAGCGCCTAAGATTATCTTGTCAACCTGTCATTGTTCCATTTCTACGCATCACACGCCACTCAGCCTTGCCCACACCTCGATATATGATTCGTCATTGATTCAAGGACATGGGTAATAAGGGTAAAAAGAAGAAGAATAAGAACAACAACAATAACAATAACCGTCTCCCCGTCGGCGCTGCAACGTCAGAACCCGATACCAAGGACTTTACCGACGATCCCGCCCTCGAGCCGGTGGCTGTAGGTGTCGAAGATGAAGAAACCCGAGTTCCAGTATGCACAGCTCCCTCAATTTACATATCAATCGTTCGAGCGTCGGTATCAGACCTTTGATCGGAACAACTTGACATTCTCTTGCTATCCTGTCGTTGCAACAACCAATGGTCTGACGGAGGATAAACCCCAGGACACCAAGGAGCCCAGTGCTGCCGAACCAGAGAAGGAACCAGCCCCTGCTGAAACCAAGGCCGATGAGCCTGAGAACCCTCCAGACAACAGCTCTGCAAGCCCAGAGGTTGCAGGTAAGTGTGAATAAATTGGCAATGATGACACGATACATTGTCATAATGAACATGGCACTTGCCGTGCAGGAGTTACTCACATGAGCGGTCTAGAAACCCCAGAGGCAGCACCGCCTACAGAAGCAGAGTCAACTGCTGAAGCCGCTGAAACCTCAGGTGAAGCTGCAAATGAAGAAGCCCAAGAGGCAGTCACTGCCGATGAGCCTGCGCCGAACGCCGAGGGCGAAGCAGCTCCAGATGGAACCCCTGAGGAGCCTCCTACGGAAGGTTCAGAGCCCGAAAAGGCCGATGAAACCCCTGCCCCCGCCACAGATGATAGTGGACCCAAGAGCGGCGATGACGGTGGAAACAATGGTAAGATAACGCCTATAGATTATCGCTTACTTCTTTTACTCCGAGAAGCTCATAACGATACAGACGAAGATTTTCCAGAATGTGACCCTGAGGCTGGACACGATGGTGTAGAATCCGAGAAAGAGGAAGCTGCAAAGCAAGCAGCCGAGGACGCCCAGGCCGAAGAGGCTTTAGCCGAAGCAGATGACGACAGCAAGAAAGATGCAACTGCCGACAACCCTCCAGCCGAAAGTAAAGCCGAAGAGCCTGCCGTTGAAGGCGAAGCACCAGCGGCTGATGAAGCACCTCTTGCTGAAAAGCCAGAGGATGCAGGCGATGCAGCAACCCCGTCTGAGGAATCCGCTGCAGCTGAAGCTTCCACACCTGCAGAGGGGGCATCTGAAGAATTGCCTGCTGAAGGTCAACCAGAGGAGCCAGCACCTGCCGAGCCCGAGCAACCCCCTGAAGACCCGGTTCCTGCCCCCAAAGAGAAGCAAGAGGAGGAGCCTGCGGGAAAGTCTTCTAAGAAAACCAAGAAGAAAGAAAAGAAGAAGAAGAAAAAGACAGCTGAATCAGCAAAAGCGCCGGAACCTGCGCCAGCTCCTATCGAGTCAACGCCCGAGCCCGAAACTGAAGCCGGCAAGTCTGCTTCGGATGATACACCCGCTCGAGAGGAAACCATCGAGGATGCAGCCACAGCAGCAACAGATGGACCCCCTCAGCCTCCTGCTGAACAGGAGGAAGCCCCGGTTGAATCTGAAAGTCCCCCAGAAGATGCTTCAGCTGAAGACCCGACTGTCCCAGAAGACTCGCCAGATGCCGGAGCAGATACCGCAACAGCAGATCCGCCTGTCGAGCCAGCGATAGAGAAATCGACAGGGGATAGTTCTGCTGCGGATCCAGAGCCGGAGTCTCAGGAAGAGGCATCTTTGGAGGAAGAAAAGAAAGAGCCAGCCCCGGAAGACGTCACTACAGAGCTAGCAACAGAACAACCGGCCGAGGAACCAGCTGCAGAGCCTGCCCCAGAAGCACACCCCGAGGAGACAACTCCTGTCGACGATGCCAACGAGACAGCACCTCCAGAAGAGTATCCTCAAGAGCTTCCGGCTGAGACAGTGTCCAAGGAAGTGCTCGCTCAGGATTCTACTCCTGAAATCGATGGTGCGAACGATCCCAAGAGTGAAGAGGTATCCAACGAGGCCCCCGTAGAGGCTGCCACGGTAGAAGATACGGCTCCTGTCGATGAAACACCCGAAGCAACAACGGAAACTCCTGCCGAGAAGCCCGTGGAGGAAGTAGTGGATGAAGTTGTACCGGAAGAACATGCTGTTCCAGAGGAACCTGCGCCGGAGCCACCAGCACCTGAAGAATCCGCCTCCGTTGAAGCGCCTACAGATGATACTCCTGTTGAAGCAGAGAGTGTCGAGGACTCTTCTGCAAGGGAACTACCAGTTGATGAAGCTCCTACAGAGGAGGCCACTGCGGAAGAATCTCCAGTTGAAGCAGCTCAGGCCGAGGAACCTGTTGTTCAGCAACCTTCTGGTGTCGCTGCAGAGCCCGTGGAGGATACGTCAGCACCTGCAGATGAAGTGCCTGCGGCTCCCCAGGAACTGGCGCCTTCAGATCCTATTCCAAAATCCCCCGCTGAAGAGCCTGCGCCTGCCGAGCCAGAAGCTCCTGAGCATGTCTCTGAGGAATCTATGGAACAAACTGTACCATCAGAAGAGCCCAAAGCTGCCGATGATGCAATAGAAGAGACCACTCCCGGGCCTGCTGCCGTTGAAGAACCAACGGCCGTTGACGACGCACCGGCGGCTGCTCCCGAAGAGCCTGCTCCCGAGCCTGTTGAAGCTCCTAGGGAGATCGAGGCACCTGCGCCGGATCCTGAACCTGAAGAGCCAGCCACAGTTGAGGCCGAAGCACCTCCTCCCGAGGAGACACTCGCAGAACCTGAAGCCGCCCCTGCAGAGCCAGTTGTTGAAGATCCCGTCCCTGTTGAGGAGCCCGTCTCGGTTGAGGAGCCCGTCCCGGTTGAGGAGCCCGTCCCGGTTGAGGAGCCCGTCCCGGTTGAGGAGCCCGTCCCGATTGAAGCGCCCGCACCGGTGGAGGAGCCTGCCCCAGTGGAGGAGCCTGCCCCAGTGGAGGAGCCTGCCCCGGTGGAGGAGCCTGCTCCGGTCGAAGAACCCGCCCCTGTTGAGGAGTCTGCTTCTGCTGATGAACTCGCGCCGGTGGAGGAGCCCGCCGCTGTTGAGGAAACCGCTTCAGTCAAAGAGCCTGCTCCGGTGGACGAGCCCATCCATGAAGAGGCAGTGCCTGAGCCGGACCAATCCAGAGAGATCCCTGCAGAAGAGCCTGCTGCAGATCCCGAGCCTGCGCCTATTGAAACCCCGGCAGAAGCTGCCCCTCACATCGAGGATATTGCGCCGGAGGAGGTCCCAGTCGCAGAGTTTGCACCGGAGGAGCCTGAGGAATTGCCGGTGGGGGACTCGGCTGCCAGGCACAACTACCGTCGACGAAAGAAGCACCCAGGAGAACGTGAGCGCCGGAATTCGAAGACGTCATCAGAAGGACAGAAGAAAGATCAGCTCAAGCGCCAGAAGAGTGAGCGTAACCTCTTCACTAATCGGTGGGCCAAGGCCCTGGAAGAAGCTCGCAGGCAACACGAGGAGAAGAAAAAGGCCGAGGCCAAAAAGCAGGCGATTTCAGCGGACAAGGAGCGCAGTGGAATTCCACCATCTGTGAAGTCCGACCAATCGAAACACTCTGACCGTGTCTCCTCCAAGACAACGGAAAGAACTGATCTGGTCGAAGTGAAGCCTAAGCGTCGGTCATCTGAAGCAGAAAAGGCTAAACCTTCTTCATCCTCGAAGCAATCGTCGGCTTCGACCGCAAAGCCGAGAGCATTCCTTCGCTACATGAACAGTGGGCCCGCTGCCAATGGACCCATTGTCCGAGTCAACAGCGTCAAGTCGCCCGCTCCGGCACCTGAAAAGCTGCGTCGATCTTCAACCAGCCAAAGCCACAGCAGTGGCAATCGGGAGCGGGCCTCGCATGAGGAAAAGCGATCCAGCGGACGGTCCGAAAAGACTCGGTCTCGGCGCGAAGACGATGCGGCACGGCAGGAAAGAAAATCTCGACGACGAAGCTCTGATGATCCGGAGGCTATCAAACCTCGGGATCGTGAGAAGAAGCCCGAGAGCTCTCGCCGCCAGCATCCGAGTAGCAAAGAGAAAGACGGTCAATCTCATCGCCGACGCCGTCGCGAGGAATCCCCGCCCCCGGAGCAGTCCAAGATCAAAGGATTTTTCAAATCCATTGCTGTCTACTGAACCCCTGACATTAGTTTTCAAACTTGTGTGCTTTGGATATTTTATGGTTTGTTGTGATGATTGATGAGGATTTTTGAGATTAGATATGTGTTAAGAGATGTACGATGTTACTTTGCATGGAGGAGCGACATGATTGATGCATTACCGGAGTACCCCGTCCTTTCTGCTTTGGTAAGACTGGACTCTATCATTCAGACTGTTCGAATATATATCCAATGCTTTTTTGATATTTATTATTCAATGTATTCCTTTCAAGTTAGGCGGGTCCATTTCTTTTGAAATGTGCGGCCCATTGACCATGACAATACTCCTACTTCCAATCCTCGCTTGGCAACGATATTGAGAGATGTATGTAGTTATTAGGTAATTATGCTGCGTGTTTCTTTAAAATTAAACTTCCGTACTGCCTAATGATCCCTTGATCCTTAATTGCTTGGCAATTCGGTGAATCAGACCCATTATACTATGCAAATTCATTCCTCAAACTACGCTTTGCGCAGTACTATTCGGAGTGAGGTATGTACAGTGCAGCTGATCCAATCAGTCCAGGTCTCCAATCCCAGGAACTCATGCTGAGAAAAGAATATAATACTGGGATGGTATTTCTCGGTTAGGGCAAATGTTGCTTTCGCACCAATATGTTGAGTTGCCCACAATGCAATGCAATGGATACCATGGCCTGCTCAGCCATGACCAATTTCACTCTTCGCCGGAATGACCCTTGAACACCATCCGCACCAAGCCCGATGTGATCCACTCTCCTCGCGGACAAGGTACCGGCCCGTCTCGCGCTCATCTTCATACTCAACTACGCAGGCACCGACCATCACCCGCTTCTTGGACTTGTGTTTCATCAATCCACCTAACCCGATGACCTCCTGTCGGAAATACCCCGGCTCTTCGTCGTCATGACTATCCGACGAGACCAGCTCGTGGTGATAGTGGTGGTGGGATGTGTGGCTCGCAGGGCTGTGGCCTGGGCTACTGGTATCACTGCCAGACCCTTCATCTGCTTCGCAGTCGACTTCGAGCTCGATCTCTTTGGCGGCCAGACACGCCTCACCGCGCCCACATTTCACGCCCTGGGCACCTTCGCCAATCCCAGTGCCCAAGCCACCGCCCAAATAAGTGCTGTACCGAGTGCGCCAGGCCCACACACGTCGGTAGGTGGTGTCGTTGCTGCGCAGCGTCTGCCCACACTGTTGGCAAAGCCACACCGCATCGTCGCAATGGCAGGTGCCAGTGCTGCGGGCTATTACCGCAGCAACCGTACCTTCCTGGCAAGGATCCGGTGGGTGTCGGGGGTCACTGGTGGCAGATAGGTGGCAGGAGAGCGGGGCGGTCCCGCACGTTCGACAGAGGCGGCGGATGCGAGCCTTCATGGCTGTCTGCGATGGCGGTTTAATCGTACAATTCTACAGAGAGTCAGCCACTGATTCCCAGCATCCGATCCAATCTGTAAGACTCTTCAGATGGCAGGGCGCTCACCCTGCACACAATCTTGCTGCAGCGACGACACTCGCCCACCATGTCACGCGCGCACTTGCCGACTTTCCCCCGCGTCATGCGACCGGACTCGGCGCTGCCCTGGCTGAGCAGGCGTAGCACCGACTTGACGCTATTCGGGAGGACGGCGCCACCGTCGAGCATCTCGGCTACGGTCTCAATATACTCATTCTCGCAGCGGAGCGTCTCGCGCACGAGCTGGTGCCGGAATGGCGCTAGGTTGACATGAAACTGGCGACATGTGCGCGACAGGGCGTGCAGGGTATTGAGATCAACGGCGCGGGCAATTTCCTTAACGATACTAGAGAGCACAGGGTGTTCCCCAAGGGGAGGAAGGTTAGTTTGGGCTGCGGGAGTGGGGACGCGGGCGCGGGCTCGGGAAAGACTCCACGTACGGATAGCAGCTCAAAGCGGCGGAGAACGCATTCCGGTTAAGATTCTCCCCATGCGACACCGGACGCTGTGAATCGCGCTCGTCGTCGGACGAGGTGGGCGAGGGCGCGAGTTCTGCGGATTCGGCTGACACGATCGGGGCGACTATCAGCTTTGGGGGAAACGGTTTCTCCAGGGAGAACGAGGTGTGATGCTCGGAGAAGGCATCACGGTCCAAGTCGACGAACACCACCATGCTGCTGCTGCCATCGGAGGGCTATTTCGGGGATACGGATGAATCAGCACATCAGATAAGATCAGATCCTGATTTTTCCTGGGGAAAGAGCCCTTTATAGAAGCAGGTGGGTTCCTTCAAGGAAATTAGCCTGTTCAGCAAGACTGGGAGCGACTGGGGACGGCAGCCGGGTTCCGAGTGGGATGATGTGCAGGTGAGGGATTTGCGGGCTCCGTTCGTCGGGTCGTCGGGGACGATGACTGATCCTGGAGAATGTTGGGACTGCAGGACTGCAGGACTCGGAGGAATGCACGAATCTTTGGACGTTCGTGGAGGTGCAGGAGGAGAAATGGAGAGTCTGGCGCTTATTGTTCGCTGTTGGATGATGACATGTTCCGCCTCTTTCCCCTCGCCCGGGCCGCTTCCCGGTTTTCGATCAGATTAAGTCCTTGTAGATCCGTGGTTTTGTGGCCTGGACCTCTTGAGTGGTGCCAGCGTCGGACTGAACTCGATATTCTGGTCCGTAAATCCCATGGGAAATACGTAGCAAGAATGAGAAATATCTTCTTTACAAAATAAAAGGACCACTATTTCCGCCAACGCTGCGGGGAAACATCCTTCGGCCATTTGAGGCCCGGCGATAGATACACCCCTCGAGGCGCCAGCGAACTACCGGCGCAGGCTATCTTGACATGCGTGTTGAAAAGATTTTGGGCTTGAGCGAATGTCAAAAGAGCCATGGAGAGCAAAGCGGCGGCGAACCAGGCCGGAGCGGGTGGACTGCTGTAACTATAGAAATTTGGAAAGCTCCGCAGAACCCATTGATCGATCTATACATTCTGAACCTCGCAAGAGCAAGTCTGATAGACCGCCCGGACCCTCTATACTGCGCTGCTCGCTATTCGAAATACGTCCCCGGAGCCCCTTCGACCTCTGCGGGGTTCGGGCACCAAACCCCCCTGGTTCTATTTGACGCCGTAAGCTGACCCGGACTCTCAAACTAGAGAACGAGAGGGCGTCCACAGGACGATCGAGAGTGCTTTCGGACCAATAAACCCCTGGTCACCCTTAGCTCTGCTGCAGCGCCATATTCCTCGCCTCGCCAATCCTTCCCACACGATGCAATGCCTATCACTTTGTAAAGAGACGCTCAGCTCCACTTGGGCTGGGTAAATAGGGACGGTCTCCCCGCATTTGCCCTCGTCCTGCTCAAGCAACTTCCGATTCCTGCATGGTTGAAACGTGGATGTAAAGGGTAGTATTCTTTTATCGATGGATCCAATAGAACCCGGAGGTATAGCAGATTTCCATTGCCAACAGGCGCCTACATTGAATCACACGTTGATGGGCTCACAGCCTCCCTCTCACAACCGGATCCGCCGAGCGAGGCCCTCGACTCGGCCGCCGAGCAAGACCAGCCTTCCGACGGTTGGAAGCAAGAATTACAGCAGGCGATTGAAGAGGGCGATAATGTGGAGGCGGTCGAGAAGCTCCTAGAGAATGAAGGAGCCTTAGAGACGCGCTTCAAGCACCAATTCCCGCCCGATAACTATTTCGAAGAGGGAGTCACACCCTTAATGCTCGCCGCCGGACTCGGGCGCGAAAAGATCGTGGATCTCTTGCTCGATCGAGGTGCGAACGTTTTCGCAGAGACAATCCAGGAAACATGCTGTCCTTATTTCGCCGCAGCCCAGGAGGACCGCCTGGCGATCGTCCAGAAATTGCTGGATCGAGAGGTGGATATCAGCTATCGAAACGTCAACGGACATAATGCAGTGCATGTTGCAGCCTATGGCGACAGCATGGAAGTAATGAAATTTCTTCTCGAGAAGGAGCCCGGGCTCTGTGAGGTTAAGGATAATATTGGTCGTACCCCGTTGGTCCTTGCGGCCGAATACAGTCAGCGCGCTGTAGAGATGCTGCTGGATGAGCCAAATTTTGCGAATATCGAGGCAAGAGCTGACAATGGAGAAACTGCACTGAGCGCAGCGGTCCGGTCGCCGAACGTGGAGATGGTCGAGTGTCTTCTCAATCGGGGCGCGTTATGGTCATTGACGGAGAGCAAAAGGACTATCTTACACCTCGCCGCATACGCAGGCCAAGAGAAGATCACGCAGCTTCTTCTCGAGAGGCTATCTCAAGAGCCGTATGAGCAGCAGAGGAAAACATTTGCAGCGCAGGATGAGTGGGGGGATACAGCGTTGGGTGATGCCGCGGCCCAAGGTCATCTACTGATCATCTTGGACTTTCTGAGAACAAAGGTTTATTTGCCCACGTCAGTCGACACGGATGAAATCCATTTTTCAAACGAATCGGAGGTCTATTTTGTTGAACGTGAAATTATGGCCTCGTTAAGAAATCGTGTGCCCAAGGATCCGGTCGAAGACACGAGTCCAAGCCCGGATGCTGAACCTACTAAGGACGCTCATGATTGGGGACCCTTTGCTATTCCGGAGAACGTGCATGCCGTCTTATTTTGGGCAACCTTGAATGGCAGAAGTGGCATCATTGAGCTATGCGTGGAGCACTTGCCCGGTCCGGTTGAATTGAAGGTCGAAAATGCTACCTGGGCACATGCCGCTGCACTTGGTGGACATACAAGCATCATGCAGCAGATCCTGGCGCATGATACTCGAGAAGTCCGAAAACTAGAAACAGATAACAACGGAATGAGCTCTTTACATCTCGCAGCAAAACATAAACACATTGATCTAGTGCGATTCCTGATCGACTGGTTAAGCAAGATGGACGTGACAGAGCAAAGCAATAACGAGTTTGGACCTGCAATTCCGGCCCCTCAAGAACCTCAGGCTATGGCACCTACTACGATGATGATAGATACCATTGTAGATGCCATTCTTCAAGTCACCAACCACGGCGACACACCGATCTCTCTTGCGGCTACTGGGAGCACTGGAACCCACCGGGATATTGAGGCTTTCCTGTGGAAGACATTGACCGACTGCATAAACAAAAAACCAGACTCGAAGTTCTTCGAGCTTCCCTTGAAACCGGAAGCAAGGCGAGCCCTCGAGTTAGCCGCTCAATTCGAGCAACCTAGAGAAGAAACCTATTTGGAGCAATTTTTACGGAAGGTAGAATCCTGCCCAACAAATGACTGGTTTGGCAAGAGCACGAAGGACTATAATGTTCTAAAGTTGGCTGTATACCTCGAACTTCCAACTGTGGTTTGGTGGCTTCTTTCTAATGGAGGCTATCGGAGCGAAAATGACCTCAAGATGGGGAAGGATATCCTAAAGCTATCACCTTCCTCGCCGAAGGAGATGAAATCCGCCAAAGATATTATTCATGTTCTTCTTACAGATCCTCCTCCAATTTCAGAGCGACGGCCACGGAGAGATGATCATCATCAGCCCACATTTCAATTCCGCCGTGAAATGTTCCAAACCCCGGCAGGAAAACAGGAACTGAATTCTTACCCAGAGGGGACGGTGCTAGATCTCTACCATGATGAACATCAGGTCACTTTTCACTTCAAACATCGTCTTCTATCTGACCTCATATATGAAACTGGACCCAACAAAATCATGAGCCACAGTCAGTTCCGTGACTTCTCATCGCTCAAAAAGCAGCTAGAGGAACTTTGTTTAGTCCAAACGGAAAGCCAGCCACCAGACACTGCTCCAAAGGCGGATGAAGACGGCCACGAGAAGCTCAAAGATTCCCCTGAAAATTCTAATAAAAAGGTCAAAAAGGGTCGGGATGAGCAGAAATTGCCGGATCTCAGATGGGTTCATCTTCCCGTAAACAATGTGGGTAGCTTCCTTAGATCACTTGGTGATTGATCCGTGGCTGACTGAGATATCTGTAATGATAGATGCGCTTGGTAGAGGTATTGCCCTTTTACTTCCGCTTTTAGCAGTCGATGCTGAGACACATTAGGAACTCATGATCCGACTTTCAATCGAAAAAGATCTCACGAATAAAGAGCATCGGCCGTTAGCTCGCTTCGTACAGAAAAGCTGGACTGAGCTATTTGCCGGGGGAGAGAAGTTTTACATGAAACCACAATGCCTGGTAGGTTGGAACACGAGGACTCAGACTTTTTGTGGCGCCTTTCAACAGACACTGATAAAATCGAATCAGCGTGACGAACCATCGGCGGAACCCGGCGATCAAACCTACACGGGCAATAAAGTCAGGAAAGTAACGACCGAGACTGACCAGCAGGGCAAAGGAAATGAGCCATCTGCTCCAAATCAAAACCAAGAGTCGGGAGTTGAGGAAAGAGTTGCTCTATATGTGCGTTCCCTCTCAAACTTATTTCAATTTTTTCTAATCACTGGTATCTCCATTAGATGCCCTATATATTCTGGAGAAAATGGACGGAAAATAAAAATGGCAACAGTGATGCAGAGCCATTGCCAACGCCGAATGTACAAGATGGTCGAAGAAGGAGAATTGTCCATGGCTTCATGACCCTCGATCAATACGGATACGCGTCTCTCAAGAAGACAGATGACAGAGATTCTGACCAAGCGCTGTGGAAATATATTGAGAGGCTAGAGAAAGAAGAAAAACAAAGAACTCAAGGCACACTTCGCAGAAGATCGACACAAAACAAACATACGCCAATAAAGCCAGCCCTGGGATTTGGACTGCTATCTCAGAAGAAAGAGGCCCTTGTGACAACTACCCCAGTGGAGCATCTATCAGAAAGGCCGTCGCAAGCCTCGCAACCTACTGTTGAGTCTATCAAGGAGCCCATTAGCCGACAGATTCTTATAGTGAATCAGCTATGGCTTTGGATTGTCGACGGAAGTAAGTTTTGCTGCGGACTGTCCATTAGTCTATAGGATCATCACTGATTGATGCTTGCTTCTTTGAACAGAGACTATCATTACCAGCACAACGAGAGAACCAGCAGAAGTTGAAAATAGTTTCTTCCAACGAGTCTTGACGGCTCTTCAGATGCAAGAAAAGAATTCATCAGTTTCAACTCAGTATATGCTGGATTTGATTCTCAACACAGCCATCGGTCTTTTCAATAAGAGGGACATAAAAGTTGTCAACACCAGAAAATCGCCCCTAGATGTATATCGAGAGTCGATTCAGAATGTGGTAAGTGGGATCTTTGTGTTAGAAGTGCTTGAGCAAAGCTGAAACGATGAAAGCGTAACCTGGAATCAAATCGGTTCAAAGAATTTATGCGATCACTGGACAATAATTCACCGACACAAGATGAGAATGTGGTGGCATCTACTAGCTTTGAGGAAAGCAAGAAAATCAGAACGCTCGCCGGTAATGTCCGTGGGCAGTTAGGAAAGATCAAGCAGTGGTTCAAACGCCAAAAACCCAAGAGTCAGTCCATACCAGATAATCCTTATGGTAACATTGCTCCGGAGGCAGAGCTTCTTCAAGAAACCAAGGACATCTGTGACGAACTCGGCATGCTGAAAAGCCTTGTTGAGGACCAACAAGTTGTCTGGCAGCAGGCTGCTAGTCCCGAAAGCAATACACACGCTCTTTTGGCTTACGAGAAGCCGGCTGATATCAAAGCCGAGATCGAGGAAATGATCATTGAGGCCGAGTCCGTTAAGAAGTCCATTGATACGTTATTGGACTTGAAACAAAAGCAAGCCAATATCATCGAAGCAAAATCTGCCCGACAGCAGAGCGAAGAAACTGCAAAACAAAGCGACACAATCATGGTGTTCACAGTCGTGACCATCCTCTTTGTGAGTGCCTTTACCATGTCTCAAATCTCCGTCTCTAGAAGGACCATTATTGACCCTGGATTATTTGACTACAGCTCCCGGCCTCCTTCTTGACCAGCTTGTTTGCGTTGGACGTTTCCGATTTTCCCCACGATGGAGATAACCTCAGATATCAAGGGTGGTGGATATTTCCCATCATATGTAAGGTTTTTGATTTCCGCGGAGTGAGCGAGTCGCTAACTATCCCACTCTCTGCTCTACTGAAGTTGGAACTTCTATTCCTGTTTCCGCAATCTTGGTGGTCATCGCTTTTAATATGACTTGGGTGAAAGCCTTTTGGAACAAAACAACCAAAAACACACAGGCTGAATCCAACGGTCTCCCAGTAGCAAGAACAACAAGAAGCTCTTGACGGACATGGCTCTTGGTAATTGATTTGGACTAATCGAAACATGATCCACAGAGGATCTTCAAGTTAGCCAGTTCACCCCGCTCACGGAGGACAGAAATTGTACAATGTATACCGTTCAATAACAGTGGGTGTTTTTTACTCTTGGAGTAGCAAGACGTAGTTTATTGTGTATAGTAACATAATCTGACTATGATTTTGTCTCCTTAGCTCAAACCCGTAATTGTGCAGGAAAAAAAAAAAAAAAAAAAAAAACTCCAAATCCCCTCTTAGACATTACCAGCAATACTATGAAGTCCAACCTTCCTCCAGATCCAGACACGCATCGAATATCGTTCTTAACACCATCTACACGGCCCATCGTCAACACCCACCCATAGGTATACATACATCTATACGTTAAAGATCGCAAGCGCCAAGGCCCGCCAAGCCAAACGCCTCCCCGCCTATGCGGGAAAAACCGAAGCCCCCTTAACGATGCAGACGCCCCGACGCCCGAACTCGAGCCCCAACGGGATGAGAACCACCCGACTTCTCAAGTGACCGGTACGCTTACGACGAAACTACGAAATGACGACTAATTTCGCCTACCGTCCAAGATAAGAAGAGAGACCGAAAGCAAAAAAAAAATCCCCAAAAAGGAAAATGAAGAACAACCGAAAAAAAGCAACTAAACATCCACAAAGAGCCACCTGAATACAGTAGAGTCCGAGTCTAGTTCTCCTACAGCTTACTCGGTACGTACTGTGAGTGAATCACGCCCATGACGCCCCTGATCGACACGGGGCGTAAACCCGGCCAGCCGGGGGGGGGGGGGGGAGGGGGGGGCCTCGCGATCCGCGCAAAGCCCACGGACCGGGCCTCGGGCACCTATCACCGACGCGTTTAGCCGAATCTCCACGGGTTGAAATTTTTTTCGGGGTGATGTGCACGGGATGGTTGCGATGCCTCTATACCTCTCTAGGGACTCGTTACCGAGTGTAGTCAGAGGTGAGAGGGGGGGGGGGGGGGGCAGGATCTAGGATTGGCAATGAGAGGGCGGGGACTAGGACGAGGACGAGGATAAGGATATGCACGATCGCTAGGAATTGCTGGGTGGGGAAAAAGGTGGGAAAAGAAAGGGGGAGGGCAGCGGTGGGCGAGGCCTCGTGTGGGTTCTATGTCTGGGTTGACGTGGATGACATGGTAACGGTCGCTGATGACACAGAGAGCGTGGGTGATTTGCGTTTGCTAGTGTCAGTAGTACTTTTTAGCCTCCAGTACGGGAGGACAGTACATAGCGAGGGGTGGGAAGGACAGTTGTGGCCGGTGGGCACGTCCCATATGCAACGATGAGTCCCCCTCGTCATCAACCAACACTCAAGGCAAGCACGGATTGGCCAGACCGGATAGATCGGGACACCAGGGGGGAGGAAGAGAGACGGGGGGAGGGAGATGATTTGCGAGCTAGCCATAAGTCAAATCAAGCTGCCGACGAGGAGCTCCGCTGGCGCAGAACGGGGAAACTTCCGATCTTGGGCATCTTGTCGCCTAACATGAACCCACCGAAGTCCGTCCGACGGACAGGCAAGACGAGCACGAAAGGGAGCAAGAGGCTCCACGGGTCCGTGGGGGAAAGCAGGAGATTCACCGGTTCGTGGGTTGAAGAGGGGATGATTTTCGTGATTTTCATTCCTTTGAGCGTTAGTTCTGCATGGAGTTGCGGAGAGCTCATTTTAATTAATTTAGGCGGCACGTCTGATAGGGTGCGCATGGGACGGTCGGTGCGACGGAGTCTCGTGCTGGCGTCGGAGGCTCCAGGTTCCCAGCCAGCAATGAGCACCCATCTTATGTCCTGCGTGCTGCGTCCTGCATGCTGTATCCTGTGTGCTGTAGGCTATGAGCTGTGTGCGCTTTGAGAGGGGTCAGGGGAGGGGGAAGAAGCGCAGTGGATTGATCGAGCATCCCGGGATCCAGTTGGCGTGGATGGACTCGGAATTAAGCCCGCGTTTGGTTTGGGAGTCGCTAGCACGAACGGCACAGAAAAATCGGAGTTTGCGACGGAGCGGGAAATAAACGAGACAAGCTTGGGGCTCCATTTCCGCGGTGCTGATCGTCGAGGGGCGAGTCGAGGCTCAAGGGGGGGTCGCGGTCGAGCGTCTGCGGCTCCTTCGATTGGCGGTGACTAATGCGCTTTCGTTGAGACTCGGAGCAGCCTCGGGGGTTCCGCAAAACCCGCCAGGGTCTCTCTAAGCCCCGACCTTCAATTCGAAGTCTATTGAGATTACTGGGCGGACAGCTGAGAGAGCTGAGTGGAAACGAGGGACCCTCGGCGAGAACTCTATGCTCGGTCGAGTAAAAGGTGCGAAAAGTACAGTCGGCTCGTGCCGCGGAAACGCGGATACTCAGAGAAGCACGGGAAGTCACTAGCTTTCGGTGAAGGCGTCCACAATTGCTGCACAAGACCAGACCGGGAGTTGCAAAGCCCGGAAGGGCATCGAACGCCATGACGGGCGACCTTCTCCGCTCTCCCGTCCTCCGTTCTCCACGATTTGGAATTATAGCTCTCAACCGTGGAAATGGGCGATCAGCCGAACCGTGGTTCGCCGTACAGGCGAGGGAACCGCCTATCAGACGGGCACTCGGACCGGAGCGCGATAGGCAGCGAGATCTGGGTCGTGCGTCAACCTCTGGGTCGGCAAAGGCATCGCGTAGAGAAGTGAGAACTGTAAACCCCGTCGCGGTGGGCCGACAGGGTGGAGGCTCCGAAAAAGGTAAATTAGTTGTTGGAAGCGAAGCACGAGGCACAAAGGCAATACGGACCAGATACGACCAAAGAGAGAGAGAGAGAGAGAGAGAGAGCCGGAAATCAGGATGAGAATATAATATGTTCACGCATAACTTTAAATAACCAGTTTATATACAACGAAGGTAATGGGTATTCGTATATCGAGAGCGGGACAAGCGAGTGTGAGAGAGATAGAGAGAAGGGGGTATACAGCAGCGAGAAAAAGAGAAACCCAGATCCAACAACACAGGAGACGCATCGAAATCATCAAATCATCGAAAAAAAAAAAACACCGTTAACCCAAACACCCGCAGAAAAGGCAAATGAAAACCCAAATCCAAACCAAGAGAGATCTAATATCCTCACCACACTCCTCTAAGGTACAAATCCAATCCCAAATTTAACCAAATCAGAACAATGAACGGGAGCTGGTCCCTTTGCAATGGGTGTTTTTCTTTCCTGGTCTAGAGGGCTGGGTGGAGCCCCCTGCCCGGAAGCGGAGCGTCTCCACTGCAGTCGCTCCACGGTCGCGCCTCACGACGCTTGGGACCGGTGTTCTCCGAGTTCCCCGACCTGCGCATGGCAGGGGCGCGATGGTGCTTGCTGCCATCTCAAGGAGGCACCGGGTGCGAAGGGGAGGTTGCGGGTATCTGGGACGCCACCCGTACTTCGCGTTGTGCGGTTGTCTTTTTTTGTCATATTTTTATTTTTTCGTTTCGGGTGGAGAGTTGGATAGTTGCGTGGTTGCGAGCCCAGGCCCCAGACGGGGATCTCGCGCGGGAGAAGTAGGAGGGGCGGGTTGTGCTCGGTGGGGGAGGTCGCGGCCATGCCGCTTCGCGACCCCATCAGAGACAGAGAGGAGACAGTCAAAAAAGTCATTTAGGCGTGCCCGGGTTTCGGTTTCGTGGATCGTCTCCTAATCGAGGCCAATCACTTGTCCCCTGTTCACATCGTCCACTGCTTCCAGGTCATCGGCTGCGGCTGAAAGTGGGCCAGCGAGTGCACCTGGTCATCATACGGTAGGCAGTCGGCGCTGGACCAGGAGGGAGATGGGTAGTGGCACTGCACGGGCGGCTGGATCATGCTGTCCTCCAATGAGATGGGGACCAGGTGCGTTGGCGGCATTCCCGCGTCGACATCCCATCGAAGCGGCGAAGCCATCTGGAGCGGGGAGGAAGTCATGTCGTTCTTCAGGATGTTCTTGGGGTATTGATCAATAACGGAAACGGAAGCAGAGGAGATGGAGGAGCTGGAGTGAGGAGGCAGCGAGTAGGTGGCATCCGACAAGGGTGAGGGGCAGGTCTCAGCGGGGGAAGAGTAGAAAGGGCTGTCGTCGGCGGTCTCAGGCAAGTGGTTTTGGAAGAGGTTCGCAGATGCGCGTGGCTGCAAAGGCAGATCCATGCCGTTCCACATCAACGAGCAGTCGTTGGCCAAATCCGGATGTACGCCCGGAGCCACGAGAGAGCCGATGGACATGGAGTGTGACTGTTGCGCATCGGCAGCCAACATGCTTCCGCCGTCCATCGACATGCAGCGCGGGATAACAGCAGAGTTAACAACGGGTGGGGAGGTTTGGGGCGTCCATTGGGCGTGATCCGGCTGTGACTCGAGTTCGCTATTCCCATGATTAGCATGTGGTGAGGGGGGAGAGAGGGGAAAGGGTGCAATGCAAGTCGCATCTCACTTACTGTCTCTCCATGTGGCGCGCAAGTAGATCAGGTCGGTGGAAAGCCTTCTTGCAACCCGTCTGGGTGCAGCGATAGGAGGCTTCGGGGTTGTGGTTCAATTCATGACGTCTCCGGTGCTCGGCGCGAGTGAAGACCTAGATGGTGATTCTTCGTCAGTAGGCGTTCATTGCGCGCAAGGCCGCAAGGCCGAGGAGCGCATCTTACCTTGTTGCATCCGGGAAACTCGCAGGCGTGCACGCGCTTGCCTTTCTTCGCCTTGCTGATGCGGTGTGTGGTGGGAGTATAGGTGATGGGGAGCGGGATCTCCGCCTGAGGACTGCGGCTCATAGTACTCTTGCGGCCAACCATGGTGGATGATTGAGCAAAATGCGGTTCAGGAGAAGGAGAGGCTGAGGTCGCAGGAGTATTGAACACGGGCACGAGGTGGTTAGAATATAGAGATGTGTTGGAAGTTATGTTGCGCTCCGTGGAGGATCCTCGGGTCATCCTTGTGGAGTGGAGGAAGAGAAGAGGGGGGGAATATCAGACAAGTTATATAGTATGTGAAGTGGATGTTATAAGTATAATTGATGAGGAGGAAGACCGGTTGGACGAGCGGTTGAGAGGAAGGATTCTGAAACTGAAACTGCAGAAGAGGTGAAGAAGAGCGGAGGAGGGTGGACTGATATAGAGGCACGATGGCACTAGCAAGGCTGTCCCTACAGATCTCCCGGCGGATTATTAGACTTCCCAAAGGGAGTGGACAAATGGGCCTGGGAAAATCGAAAATGGAAAATCACGAAATTCATTTTCTCTTTTTTCTCGATTTTTTAATTTTATTCGAGAAAAAAAATAATAATAAAATAACTGGGAAAATAAAACCAAAATCACGAAAATCACACCCCAAAATCCCAAGCAGAAAATCCCGGTTAAGTCTGGCGGGGTTCCAAAAATACCCATAATTAGCCTCTACCCGCCCAACCTTAGATCAGGAAAAGTCCAAGCACGGGCGTGGAGGCGATGATCGCTCGGGATGATCAAGCATAAGCCCAGTCCTAAAATTACCACGTTGTCAGAGGCGGTTAGTCCGGCCCCGAGGCGGACTACAGCACGGGTATAGTCTCCCTCCGCCCCCCCTCCCCCCTTCCCAAGAGCCCTGGTGCGGCTGAGGCGTGCAGGGGAATGCCCCCATGGTTTTCCACCCCCAACACTGACAAGCTCTAGAGAGTGAACTAGTTCTGCGATGGTGGTTGAGCTTTTCTTGTGTCTATGCGATCGCATCAAGTATCCATAGGTAGTGAGTAGTAGTATTAGTAGTTTAGTATTATATCAATTATTATATTATTTCTCATATTATAATTTTCTGGTAGCTGCGGAGTCGCTCATGACTCGTCAATTGCCTTCTACGGATTTCCGGATTCCGTGCCTGAACTATGCGTATTATTCATAACAATAGGGAGTTTTGATGAGGCAGACTGGACCACGAGGGGCCCGTCGCAACGGCTCAAGAAACGCCGATCCGTGGACAAAGTCATTTCACAGCCAAACCGGGGGTCTAGCCAGCGGGGGGAGGGAGGGAGACGGGGAACCAGCAATGCCCCCGACCAAGTCTCGAGGGTGGGACGGACCTTGGAGGAACGGACGATAGAGGATAGGAGGAGAGAGGTGGTGGTCAGGGCTAATGAGACTAATTGGGACTAAATGCTTAGTGTATTTAGTATCCGGAACGGTGCAAATTGTAAGCTAAGTGTTGGTTCGGCGCACGGCGTGACTGGTCCGGGGGTCTCGCTACCGATGCGCCGGGATGCAGTGGGTGTCTCGTTCGCTGGCAATGGTGTCGTATGTGTCTCGCGGCGTATGTTTTCTTTTTTTTTTCTTTTCGGGCGTATATGTTCGATAGAAAGCATAAGCAAGAAGATGAAGAGGAGGGTCAGGAAGGGGGCTATCGGTCATTGCAGCCAACATCTACATCAACATCATGTCATGGGTGGAGAAGGGCTGTGAGGTTCTACGATCCCCGATCGAGGCCGAACTCCAGATTCTCTTCCAAATCCCGGACCATGAGCTTTCAAAGGCGAGTCCAAGCTCCCACGGAACACAACGGGTTTGCCCCACCGTGCGGCCCCGGTGGGGAATTCGCCCAAGAGTGCATGGACGGGGTATGAATTCAGAGAACAAAGAGGAGGAAAAGGAATAGCAATGCAGAGATAAACAAGTAAAAAGAAGAGAGAGGGGTGCATGTATGTGACTTGTTCTTCTAGAGTATTACTCTGGCTGCCCCATTGTCTATGTTCTGTGCTTCCCAAAGAGACCTCCAGGATCGCACTAGAAGCCAAATCAGGCCAACTGGACGCCCCGAGGCGATGATAATTGGCTCCCGCGGCCATGGACCCGCCCGTGTAACGATGCCTGTATGCCTGGTGTCCCTGAGGCTGATGGCCTCATACTCCCATACCGCTGCCGTCAGAACCCTGGTCTCTCTTGGCCTCTGTCATTCCGTAGAATGCCCCTACTTTCGGTCTGGTCGTTGTACTTCTGAATTCTAACTCTATCCTTGGCCTTCCACACGCGACCCATGGAACGGCTCAGTAAAAGAACTGGATTTGATATCGTCCGTGGGAACTCCTCGGATCTTCCGAGCGGTGGATCCCCCGATCGCTAAGTTCGAGTCGAGCCCATGGGCTCTCATCAACATGGGCAGTTGGCAATTGGGGAGACCGTGAAAACAACTGGGTCAGCCTAGTGGGTCCCGTGAAATGCGCCTTACATAGGAGGCCCTGCCGGACAGGGAGTTCACCGGTTTGTTTCAGCATGCCGATCCTTTACTAGATAGGGTGAATGAACACTGCCAGCCATCATAGTCCAGTCCCGATCCAGTATAGATGCTGTCCCTCTGTTCCCCCTTCCCCACCCTCCTCCCCCCCCCCAAGTCTCCCCCCGAGTTTTTCTAACGTCACTAGGAACTGGATCACCGCTAACGAGCAAAATGCCTTGTCGGGAAATTAAGTGCGGTTGAGCCTTGAGGAGACTGGGACCACTCTATCCTCCATCTTGTACTCCATCCATCTTCACAGGATGTGCTGAAAATAGAACTCTTCATGATGAATCTGCACCCTGAGTATTTTGCACCATGCGGCCACAAACCCTGAAGCCCGTATCGGCCCTGGAAGTCGACGCTCGGTTCATCGTTTGCGCCCGACACCGACCCTGACTAAGGGCCCTCCGCATCCCGTCCCCCGCGTGGCAAAGGCAAACATTGATAGACTCTATACAATTCTCCCATGACCTCGTGAGCTTCCATTTAGCTATGAGTACTATCACTGGATCATCATCGCCCCTCTCCCGCGTGGCAATCCGGCCCGAAGGGGCAAAGTCAGATCAATCCTCCTTGCTTATGGGCAAGGAGGCGGGCCAGGAGGTGGTGAGTTAAATTTGGAAACAATTCTGAAACGCCAGGCGTGATTCACGTCTCAAGGCTTTCTGGAAGGATTTTACGCTGGAATGTGAGCGAGGTTGCACAATAGCGTGCATGCCATATGCCTCAGCCGCGACCACGCGGGAAGCCCACGCGAGGACCCAAAAAAGCCAAGAGAAGGGAGGGGGGGCCATTGTGAATGTAAGCTGCACCTATGCAGGGGCAATATTCAATGGGCAATGGATTACGTCTCCTCTGGACTACATCACACTCAATGACATATGAGAGCATATCTGTTAGTCCCATGTTAGCAGGCTTTGTGGGCTGTCGGTCGATGAGCTGACAGGGAGCAAGACGAACGAGCAAATCAGACGCTGCCCTGCCATGGCCAAACTTGGTCATCCATGTCGAATACTGCACTCCATATAGATATTATTACTCGAACAGGGGAGAAGGGGGGTGGGTGAGCATTGAATAATGCCTAAATTGTTGTTCTGTTTTTTTTTGCTTTTTATTTCTTGCATTCTTCCTGTTCATGCAATTGAGATTTTTCCTTTTTTTGGATTCTGAATTTCTACATTCCTGCATTCCTGCACGTTCCATTCATCTGAACTACATGGAGCCACCAAAAAAGCGCCAAGCCTGCTGCCGATACTCCCGCCAGCTTCTAAGTATATCGCGACGTAGGATCCATGACCAACACCTTCGGCGCTATCACTCCCCAAATTGAGTCCCGAGTAAGCGGGAAGCTAGTTCACTATCAGTCCAACAGTTTGATTAACCCAGCATGATCGCCCCATCTAGTTGGGGATGACACGGCCGGGAGCATGAACGCGATCCTCTTCCTCCCGCACACAGCCATGCCCAGTTTAGATCAGAGCAAGGGGGTGGGAGGGGGTGTGAGGCTGTTTGATCGGCCCTACTATTTCTGCTCCCTCCTCCCACCCCCCTGGGCTAGGCTTGGTTGCTGGTACGACTCTGGCACCCACTAGCTTCGTCCGGAGTAGCTCTCACTCCATCTCGCGTGGCAGGAGTGATTGACCGGAAAAATCACCGTGCTCCCAATCTCCACTCTGTGATCCCAAGCTAGCCTGCATCGAGGCTTAGCGGCACTTAACCTGCTTTTCCCAGTTGGGGAAACCAGTTGCTCCCTAGTTCGGTTAGCGTGTCGAGCTGGCGCTCCTGTAGCCCAGGTGCTCCAGCGTAAATTAATGAATCCCTGACTCGCCAGGACGCTAGATTTTGTTTAGTTCCCCTGCGACGGTAATCTTACTTGCCCCGGGGGCAGTGGTTCGCGCCAGTTCCTTCGCCTACCAGGCCACCGGCTCTCACGTGGTAATGGGTTACTCAAGCTCGTTCTTTTGCCCCTTTTCGGATTCGCAAAGGAACCAGGGTGCGGATCATGACGATGCCCAGGCGAGAAGGGGAGCAGTAGTATGTCCCTGGAATCCCTACGAGCCAGGGATGGTGCATTTCTCTGCTGTCTCTGGCGATCGACATATCCCGTCCAAAGAAGAAGAAATTTGTATGGCCGTTGACAATAGAGAATAGTAAGAAAGGCCGGCAGCAGGCGGTAGGGGGAGGAGGGGGGCGGTCGGATTCGGGTTGTAACTCACAACTCGCGATGCGACTGCCCCCCTCGTCGCGACCTTGACTCCATCGGTGGTAATGAGCTCTCGTCGAGTGGCTGATAGTGCATCGATGGACTCCTCTTGTCGTTAGGCTTGCGGTCGACGCCGTACCTTCCTCCCATTTGAACCCAGTGGGCCCCTCTTCTCGGGGGACTTCCATCTCGCCCCATCATTCGTCTCTTTCGCATGTGGTCGGAGATATCTTGTCTGACAAGTCTGACGCTTCGATAACCGTTGTCGCCCTATCCGGCTTGAAGAAACGTAAGTGCTGACCTTGGCCATGAAGGTGAAGACTGGTGGCCCATCCCGTGGGTCATAGTCATAGCCCCCCTGGTGGCTCTGCACAAGGGCCGAATCCGACCCGAGCCAGCGAGTCATGATGCGCGATCCAATGTTGGTTCTTTTTTTAGGGCCTATCGGGCGATCTCCGGGGAGACGGGTTAATCGTCCCAAACAGGGAGGGCAGTCAATACTGCACCTCTCCATCATCGACGGGGTCACGTTTGGAGACGGGCAAGGCAGTCTGGCTGAACTGCGCACAGCCCATCCCCACCTCCACTAAGCACCTAAGTTGATGACAGGCCTGACGCTTACGGACCTTGCAGATAGTCGTCGAATGATCGCATAGGAAACGCAACTGAATCAATACCTCACGATGAGTCAATTGTCCAATTCAACTATTACGATAGCTATTTTTTTTTTCGCAAATTGGTGGTCGACCCATGGCCCCCCGATCACGAGAGGATATACTCCGTTCTCCGTATCCGTTCTCCGTTCTCCGTACGGAGTCCTCTGGACTCTTTTCCAGCGCGATAGACTCGGTTCCAACGGGTCGGTAAAAGTAAATGAAAACGCGATCAACACTCCGAATTCTCCTGTGTGAGCCCATGACTCTAATCCCCAACGAGCTTAGCGGGCTCTCGCAAGCACTGGCAAATCGCGCATCGCAATTCCACCTAGCGACTCCACTACGAGGCTCTGGTAACTTTGGGTGACTTGGTGACGGGGGTCTCGCCCTTGCGACGAGTCCACCCCCGGCCGATCGGTGAACTGTCCGTCTTGCGTCTACTCCTGGACAGAGCTGGGTGTCGGAGAGCCTGGGTGGATCCTAGCGCGAGCTGTACTAGAATTTCCGCCGCACCTGAGCCCGGTGGAATGGCCCATTCCTTCATTTCTCGCACTCGCTCCTCTTTCCCACCGGGACGGAGTGCTCGCTTTCGGTACACCAATGGATGAGATGAGATGGATCGCTCCATGGTGGAGAGGGAGCTCATCTCCAGGGCTTAGGTCTGACTGAGTGTTTATTCACGGGAGAGCGACGGGCCAAAACTTCTTCACGGCTGCAAAGAACAATAGCCATCTTACATCAGCTCCTCCCCTCCTGTACCTGTGGCGGTGGATAGCGACAAATATGGAAATCATGTTGGTGTTGACCTACCCCCATCGCACCTTGTGTCTTGCCTGAACGGCCCGTCCATGCAGCTGTCCCCTCTCCCCTCGTTCATTCCCGATCGACACTTCCCCTTTCGGCCCCTCCCTGAGGCCGCGATGATTATCGGCTTCTCTCCATGATCCTTCTTCTGAGCCAAGAAGGGAACTGTTTGGCGACTGCTTACTGCGAATCTCGTGCACTAATTTCTCTAGTTCTCCCCAGTATCCCCCCTGTTTAATGTAGCGCTGTTCAGACTATGGCAGCCTCATCCCGACTGTCGGGTTTTTTAGTTAGTCTAATGCTCTCCCAAAACAGTAGCTGTACATTTTCCCGATCTGGGATCGCATCTTCATTTCCTGTTCTCATCCATTGCCTTTCAGCCGGCCATGCGAGCCGCCCCCTGGAGCGAGAAAAAAAAAAAAAAAACCTCTCAACGCTCATGTGCGGGTGAAATCCTGAAATCCCTCAGATGAGGCCCCATTGTACTGCGATGTCTAGTGGGTGCGTCGGGGAGGACGAGCCGGGTGTCCACTCTCACAGGTTCACCAGGCTCTGGATTGGACGAGCCGGCACAAGATATTACGCCCCAGCAAATCAAATCTACACCCGCAGAGCCGTCCTCTATCCGCCATCCATACTTCTCGAGCTCGACTCGACACACAACCAGCTAGATGCACCCTGGCTCATTGGGACTGCAGAACGGCTTCTCTCATGGGCTAATCCTTTCAGCTGCACCTGAACGGCCATCTAATGCGCCGGGACGCACCGGCAATATGGCCTCCTAGGCTTGTACTGTAACCTTTAATCCTTCGTAACTCTAATTCAGCCTGCGACGGTCGCTCGTTGGGTCGACGGAGCCCCCCCCCCTTCCCAGGCCCGGACCGTTGGACATGGTTCGACTATACTCATCCGGCCGAAATTAGGGGACCACCGACTCAAACCGGATCAAGATAGAGCGCAAAAAAAACAGGGAATGGAAGTGGAAATGCAAATAGAAATGAAAATAGAAATGAAAAGAACGGATTAAAAAAAAAATAAAAGTCTAAACTCGAAGTGAAATCAAAATAGTCGAATTTCGCCTCAGAAGCAGAATCGCCCAAAGGGGTAATCAAATTGCTACAAAGGCCGGGTCACCAAGAAAAGACCGTTAAGCGCCTCAGCCTCATGACTTAACCCGTTTTTTCTGGTCACTTAACTCGATATCCTTGTTGGGGGCCGTACATATGCCGCATCGGGTTAGAGGTGCGAACCTGCGAGCCCCACTTCCAAAGCGGGGCGGGGCTGGCGGTTATGAGGTTATCCCGGGGAGTCGTGATTCGTTCCCTCGTGTACAGTGGAGGGCTACTCATACTGTCCTGCCACGGTCACCTTGATGTCGGTTCGGCTCTCGTCAATTTTCGGGGAGAACCCCACCAACATGGCACATGGCACTACAGTGCCTCGCCAGTCTTGGATGTGCGCACTACGGGACGGTCCATTTCGTGCTCGGACAGGCCCGGGAGCCCCATGGGCCAAGCATCAGGAAGGGGCTGATCGATCTGCATACCCCCGTGGCCAATCGGGAGAACATGATCGTCGCCGGGTGTCAGTGCTGGGGGGAAAGGACGCGGGCTGGACGCTGGTCCGAGGGATTTTAGGTCCTCACTGCAGGAGCCTGCAGAGAAGCCCTAAGACCCGGTCAGTCTACATACGCCGCTGCTCACGGGATTTCCCCCTAGTCCTGGATGGCTCTCACTAGGCGATCGACAGAATATTACCCGGATATGGCATCGGCCCCAACACATCTGGTTCGTCGCAGGAATTCTCCGGGACTTGTACAATGCTATGGATGGAGTACAGGCAAAAATACATGTACGTCCCGAACTATATGTATATCCGGGACATGTATACCACGAAAATATATATCACCTAACATGCAGCCAACAGCCATTCGAGCAGCTGCGTATATCCAATCATTCATACTTTTCCCATCACCAACATAATCTCTCTTCGCTCATTTCTCTTCTGTGATCTATGATTTGTCCATCTGTAGCAGGGGGAGTCATCAAAACAACCTCCTCAGCTGTCCCCCTTTCCATTCTTCGCAGTGCTTACCTAGCTAGTCCGTCGGCATTTCACCGACCAGGCCACCCATCCGCAATATTGAACTACAACTGCAGAACCAAGAACTACCATATGCACCCCGTACTACATCCCTCATCGGGAACTAAGAACCCCCTGATACCATTCCCAGTTTCTGATATCCAGATGCACATCGGTCTGGCGTCCCACGCCTCGCTTTTCAGCACGCCAGATCGCGGATCCAGCTCTCGCCAGGCGGGGAAGAAAGGCGGGCGGGCCCCCTTCGAGGGGGGGGGGGAGAAGGGGGGCAACAGTTGCCTCCATTCCAGTTTAATTTGCCTGGATATGCCGGATCTGAGTAATAATACATTTGATTCCGAACGTTGGCTCCAAGTTGGAATTGAGGGGGGATACATGAAGGGGGTGTTTCAGATTTCAGATGGTGGACAGGGATTGCTAATCAGGCCATGTGGCTGTTCGGCATGGCAAGGCAGACTTCGGGAGTCTGCGTTGAGTGTGTTGCTCGCCCCGAATCGCCCTAGACCATGTACAGAATACGCGCGGGCCAATCGTGACCGGGGGATGTGCGAAGGCGATTGGGGAGAAGCCTTTCTCGTTCACCAGCGCGCGCCCCCCGCCGCAGATCCCCAGTGATGTCCCTTCGATCCGATCGAGTCCGAGCCTATCGCGGTGTGTTAGTGTTGGGCGTTGGTGTTGTTTGTTTGTTCTATTTCTGACCTATCTACGGAGTACCGCAGTTGTGAATAGATTTCTAATTTGGGACGATGGCCGTGCCTCACAAGCGCCCGTATTCCCTGTTGGGGAAGGCTGTTTCTACTTTGAGCACTCAATCCATCATTTCTTACTTGCCGCCGGGCTAACATGCCAACATTGAATCCGGGGTTTTTAGTGGGACAATATAGATAGAGACCGGGGGGAGGGCAGGGTACAAGGGGACAAGGGGCATAGAAAGGGACGAATACTATCGCATCGTCGACGGCCATATTATCAACAAAGTCAAACAACGTTGCATTGTAGATTGTAGTGGGTGCCTGATTTTCTGGTTTCTCGTAAAGAAGTCTCGGCGAAGGATTGACCGCCGGCCGAGTTCTTTCCAGTGGTCTTCTCCTGTCGATGCTTCATACTCGGCACTATCGTCTGGTCGCCCAGCCCCTTCCCAATATCAGTACACGCCGCACACTACGTAGTGTGTAGACTAAGAGCCATTAATTTCCCTCGAGCCACAACGGCTCCTTAGAATGCAGATCCCTGTACAACCATGTGGTCGAAGGATCCGGAATGCATCGCTGGGAAGGAGGGCTAGGCGAAAAGACGCAAATGAACCACGAGCATAGCCAGGATAAGTAAAATTAGCAACCAGTAGCCCAAGCCTCATGATCCCGAACCAGGGGAAAAGGAGTGAGATGATCCCGCTAATTTGACCACATTCGGCCGCAGTGCATGCAGTGCAACCAGCGCCCAAAACGGAAGGGGAAGGGGGCGCCCGCTACTGCAGATACGCCGGGCTAAGACCCTGGCTGGGCAACTGTTCTCCGTAGGACGCGCGACAAGGATTGTGATCCTGGACCGCTTGTTTCACCTCTCTTACACGTGGACTTGGTGCACTGTCGGTGCGGCTTTTGCGGGCTTAGGGCGCATGAGCTTGCTTTTTGCTTCTTATTTCTCGTCTTATTATAGTCTTCCTTCCCCCCTTCCCCCCCCTCCCCTTTCGGGGCACTCTCTTCTTTGGGGATGCTGCATCTCCATGCATGCCCTTGGGGGCTTGTCTTGTTCTTTTTTACTTTTCTCCCCGCGTGGAGGCTATTTCTTGCTAGGCCGTGAAGGAGTAGTTGCCCTTGGCTGGCTTTTGTGGGGAGTTCTGGTTTCTGCATTAGGTATAGAGGAGATGAGAGAGAGAGAGCACGCGAAGAAAAGAAGTCCGAATCGAACGCCCATCCAGCCACAAATGTTGATCGAGTGTTTCGACTTATTTTTGGTCTCTGCTTATCTTCAACGTTGGGTAGATGTTGGTGATAACATCTGGGATGGTAATCCGTTCGCCAATATCAACTTGAATAGGCAAGTCAGCAAATCTGAGGATGCCGAATCTGGATAAGGTTGTGAGCATGGAGTATCGACGGAGTATAGAGTACACAGGGGGAGTATGGAGTGCAGATGGGTGCGATGCGACCATTCGGGCCCGAAGATGCCCGAGCACATCGCCCGTCTCTATAACGGACAGAACGGACGAATGGACTCCGTCGTCCGTGGCGGGTTCCAGTGGTCAGGAACCTTCATTTCAGTCGGACTACGTGGCCGGCATTGCAGGTGGGATCTAGGGGATCTATTGGATATCCGCTCCCGACGGTCTTCCAGCCCTTCAGCTCTTCAGCCCACTCGACCACAGAGCCCTACAAAACGGACTCCATCTGGCCCTCTCCACCAACACTCGTAATCTCGCACAATTGCCTGTCCTTGATTTTAACCGACTTTGATCGACTGTCGACCCAGGGCTCGGCTCCAGCACCGCTCCACTTGCGGATCGGCATTCGGAGAGATTGGGGGAGGGGAAGGGGCTCCTCGTTCGTCTAACTTGATCGGGAGATGGTATTCATAGCCTTGATAGGACTGTCTCTCGCTAGCATGCCAATCATGTTCTCCGGTAGGCGACTCCATCAGCCACATGGCATGGAGCGTAGATCAGCCCCGACCAAGCGTTCTTCATTCGGTCGGGGAGCGAGCCTTATGGATACTCAACTCGGACTTAACTCCGGAGTACTCCTTACGGAGTACTGTAACTATTAGGTGACTACGTATAGTTCGCTAAATAACTAGTCAACCAATTATTTAGATGTGATTACCGATGCGAGCCCCCGCAATAGGGCTGTAAAGCGGTCAGAATGACAGCCTGGTGTCTTCCTGCGCTGTCGATGGAGTAGGATCCATAATGTTCAAGTTTGCAAGTCGTCAAGATTGGCTGGAAATAATTCGCGCTGAAAATGGAAGGCTCTACTGCACCTAACGAGCCGAAATTATGTACGGAGTCCTGTGGACTGCTGCATACAGTGTGTTGGTTGCCGACCATTAATTAACTAGAATTGACTCGATTTTCGTGTTCTCTTTCGCTTTCACCTCGAGGCCATGCAAAATGAAGGGGGGAAATGTTAACTTTGTCAACTACTTTCGTCAGCTTGTTGACCACGGCCAACACCAGTCATACCCATGTCCAGTGTATCTGCATGGCTTCATTCAATCGACTGATAGACCAACCAAACCTAACAACCAACACTGTTGGCAGTGGATAAGTCCCTCTATCCCACGAATCAGCCCTCGTTCTCCCCCTCCTCCACCCCCCAGAGAATGCCACAATTCAATGCATGAAAGCGCTGCCCCTCCTTTTCAAGCCTGGACGTGGGTTTGTCCCCCTCATGCCCTCCTTTCTCCCCCCAATCTGTAAGCCTTTACCCTCTAACTGGATGATCCCCACCCGCACAATGACATCATGCCCCTGGTTCGAATCCAGCGTTGGCAGCGCCATGCCCGTTGGCGCTGTTGGTTCGAGAACACACGGTGATTCGCGGCGGTGTCCTGCAAGCTCGTTGGATCATGTTTCAGATCCAGTAGGAGAATTTCCGTCCCTATGCGTATCTACTGGTCGGGTCGCCGACGCAGCTCTGCATCTTCTCGTCAATTTCTCGCTCGCGGTTTTTCCGCTGAGGTAGAATATCTTCCACGCGAATCCGAATAGCGCAGCCCGCCTGCTGCAGGCCGCCTTAATTCCAACCGAGATCACGGCCCCGTCCAGTCTACAGTGGGTTGGTGGTGGCAATCAGACCTGCCTGGGATAGCGTCCCCCGAATGTAGTCGTTCCGCGGAACAGAAGATCCAGCTGTGAGCGCCGCTTTTGTCCCTTCGTGGCCAAGTAGAGTGATGGTGACAGGGGGCTCGGGACCAATAGGCTACTTCATGGGTCGCTTGGTTGCGTGTCTCGAGCCGGGAAGTGGCCCCGCCGGGGCCTTGGGATCGACTGTCCGATTATGGGGAAATGGCGTGGATGTGGATAGGGGCTGAGCGCAAACGACATGAAGCTTCGGAGGACACAGAAAGAAAGAAAGAAAGAAAGAAAGAGAGGCCCGAATGAGGAGAGCTATCTCCGTCCCCGGCTCATCGTCTTGCATCCAGGTACAGCAGCTAGAGAGCTCGAGGACATGCCTCCAACGGTGATCGTACTGTACGCGGCTCGGTCGCCGATGTGCACGATCCAGTCTTCGCTCCAAACACGGCGATTGCCCACTCTCCCCAGGAGTGTTCGGACCGAGATCTCCGCCGGTCTAGGATTACCTATTTTGTTGAAGTGTCATGTTCTCCACTTCGCGATGTTGGATGTTGGGTCCGGTGTTTGTCTACCCGCCGTTGGTTTGGGTGGCAATTATTTTTCCAGGAAGGGGATCGCGGAGCAAATCATCGATAGGTCTCATCCAGTTATTCTGGCCATGACCTCAGCGGCTTCATGCTGTCAAGAGAGAATGGGAAAGGGGGGATACTTGCTACATATCGTCGCATACAATAACTGATATCATGGGATCAAAGGAGACCCCAGCGTGGTGGAAATTTGCGGCCCGAGGATTCGACGAGCAACCCGTTCTGTGCTCTCGCGGATTTGTTGAGAGAAGCCAATGGCTGCGGAAGTGCGGTGAACTAGACGAGCAACGGACGGTTTTCCGAATTAGGTGAATGTAAAAAACGATACCCCTGTCACTTCGGCTCTCACAGCTGATCTCTCATTAGAGATTGACTCACTACTCCGTGTTGTGTTCTATGATGCCTCATAGTGGGAGATATAGATTTTGCTCCATGTTAGTTATAGACTCGCTGTAGTACGTCTTTGCTAGCTTGTCGTGTTGCTACTGTCATATCTATATCTCAAAGATCAAAAATCGAAAGACGGTTGTCATATCTCATAACTGTTCAATGTTTCGTTCGAAGATGTCCTTTGACATGGGTGTCTGTTGCTCGCCTGGGTAGAGTGTGTCTTCGAAGGCACGATGAAACCCATTTTCTTCTTCAAAATTCCTTTCTGAAATCATTTCTCTTGAGCGAAGATGATTCGGCGAAGATTGGATTCCAATCGGAACGCCTGGATGTCTCTACGGGCACCAATCTCCAAAACAGCCGTGCACTATTGACTATTGATACTAAGCTAAGATCATATTGAATCATGGAGGTTGTCAGAGATCGAAGACAAAAAAAAATGAGCGGCTATCCTTTCAACAACAATATTCGCCTCAGCTGTTCACATCGGATGATTGTTCTAACGTATAGCAACAATATTTCGAACGCAGATACGCCCAATACTGCAAAGGCATCCAGGATTGGAATACTGTAACAGCATGCACATGATTGTTTGAAGTCTTACATGGAGAATCTGCTCACTTGAAATATAGTCTTTGATCATTGTATAGAAGAATAAGATCCTATACAGACGTCTGCGTATCCCCCCTCCCAAAACACACACACACCAAATTCAACCTGTACACTAGCATCTGTACTATCTCAATGTAGCAAGCCGGTCTAGGATGATCCGCAAGGATTTTTAATAGTCATCGGGTGACACTCAGTGTTGAATACAAAGTCATCCAGGCTGACCACATCTGGCTCGGTGAAGGTGAGATAGAGATACTTGAGCACCTCCGCGAAGTAGAAGCTGAAGGAAGTAAATTAGTATCCTATGTTCATCCCAATAATTTCAAATTGAGAAGGAGCTTACCTAGACACATAGTTGACCAGTTCGCCACCATATGGCGCATTGACATCTGAGATTTCAGTATAGGGCACCGAAGCCGAGCGGGTCGTGTTGAGGGCCTGGAAAGTCTCCCAGTTATAGTCTTGCCATCGAGTATCTCCAGTAATTCGCCATGCGTAGAAAACACTCTCCAAAGGCTCGGGATATGAGCGGTAAGAGGGGTCCTCGATGAAGTATCCGTTTTTCGCGGCCTCGGCGCGGTAGGTTGCATTCTTGTTGTAGGCGTTGTTGTAGGCGAGGTTATTGGAGTTGTACCACGCGATAGCTATGATTAATGATTAGTATTGTAAGCTCTAGATTCTTGTGAGTGCTTCCGAGGCTAGGGAAGAGCTTACTGGATGGACCTAGCTTCGTAAGTGTTGTGTTGTACAGCCAGTGGCAGCTATCAGTCACCTGCATGCCCAGCTCTGTGATATCGGGACGGTCGAGGTATTTGCCTCCGAGAAGCAGATTGCCACCGGCAAAGCATGCCTAAATATTATTTGTTAACTTTACTTCAAAGCAGCATATCTGGAGATTGAGGGAACAAACATAGTCATCCATTGACCACATAATGTTGCCATCGGTGTCCAGCTGAGACAGGAAGGTCAGTTCAGGTCGGTGATATGGGTGCAAGGCAATATTCTGGATGCTGGACTCGGCCGTGGTTACCCAGAAATCCCGGAGGTTTGGACTCATGGAATCGCCACGATCGTAAACGTATGTCTTGATCAAGTACTGAGAAATCGTCAACCGCCGTGCCAGAAATCATTGTGAGGTATGATAAAACCACTCTTCATACTCACCTCAATGAAGCTATCAACGCCCGCTTCCCAGCCGCCGTCAAATGTAATGAATTCTCCCGTATCTGTATTCAGCTCGGTGCCGACAAGACCAGGGAAGGCGGGTGCCGGACTAGGCTTGATCAAGTACTTTTCGGCTTTTTGAGCCTATGATAGTCATGCATGAGCATAAAATATCAAAAACGAGTCGGGGTATATTACACTTTGACGGAACGATTCATCGCCTGTCAGATCCGACAGGCGGTAGTACTCCAGGATCATAGTTCCTGCTTGAGCTGTATTGGTACTGTTGTAGGTAGTGCCGTTGACAGTTGTTGTGCTTCGGACCAATTCGCCAGTCGAGAAGTTGAGATTTGCCACAGGGAGACCAGTAATTGTGTCAAATACTGGGCTGATTGCTGTAGCCAGAGATTTGGCTTGAGAGAGCAGCGCTTCGACAAGATCATCATCGTATGGATTTGGGAATTTGCCACTCTTAATCAAATCATACGCACTCAATAGTCTATTCATGGTTAGCAGGTAAATAGCCACCTGATGTTTGGGAAAAGAGAAGAATGACTTGCCCGCCAAGATAGCGAATGTTAACGTCAAAGAAGTCGACCAAGTAAGCAGATTTGCTATGTATAGTTAGCAATCGGTTTCGGTTGGTTCATCGGCAGACAACTATGAACAGGCTTACGTGAAATCAACAGAAGCAATGTGCTTTAGCTGCTTCTCGACAATATCGGTCAAGCCCATGATAATGGCCGTGTCAATACCGTCGACCACAGTCGCACCCCAGCCAAATAAGTCATTGGTGCCTTCGTGGGTGATGGGCAGCAAGTCATCGTCAGGAAACGCATATTTTGCATACTGGTTCCATTCACGAGCATACGCCTGCTTCACAGATTCTGCACGGTGGTCATTCTTTCCAGTTCCCTTTGGAAAATCATACTGGACCTTGTTGCAGGTTTGATCGGATCGACGCGAAGGCATAGCAGCCGCGCTACCGAGCACCGCTAGAGTCAGCAGCGTATGGGGGATACTGCGAACCATATTGATCAGCGATGGGTTTTTCTTGGCTGTAGTGGAGATCTTCAAAAAGATAATGTCTCAGCAGAAAGCCCACGGCTGAATGAGAAGGGGCATCCTGACCGACTTAGGAAGCAGGGAATGGATTTATACTAAACATAGTACCCCAAATGTCCTATGTCGATCGGCAGGGGCATCGTTACATTGCTGAAAGGTTGCAATTGCCCGAGAATCTAACTGCGATGACATGCTGCTCAGGTTCAAACGCACTCGAATCAGCGCTGATTTAGTTCTCCATCCTCCAATGTGACTTTTGGGTCTTCGTAGCTGCTTTTTGTGAGTCCATCTGATTTGTTGGTTTGCTGGACCGTTTTCTGCACGGGAGATGAGAGGGTCATCTCTGGAGTCAATGTCCAGGGCCAAATGCAGGGGCATTCACGTTGAGAGGCCACACTGCCCATTACTAGGCTGGAACTTCCCCACTAGCGCACTGACGCGTCTCTGTCCGGCTTTTGAGATTTAGCGCACCATGACCATTCAAGCTTTTTTGCGGAACCATCCGCCTCGTCCGGGAGAATCAGTGCCGATTCGTTGAATGCGGGGAAATACCCAAGTTGGAACGGACTTTTGACAATGGCAAAGTCGTTGTGAAGTTGAAGTCTTCATGGCCAACCTCGGTTTTTTAGCCCTCCTATTTGCTTGGACCTTATGGCGTGACGGGGCTGGCTTCAGCTATATTTTGAAAGTATGAGGAGCAAAAACAGTGAATTGAATGGCGATTCGAAAGCCTTTGCCTCTTCATTGCTTGCCTAATTTCATCCTTCCGGTAATGATCGACCCCAGGCAGTCCTCCTATCCGGACTTAGACGGCCTTTTATCAGCTATTAAGTCGCACTTCAGACCGAGGTCTGGGTTAAAAATGTCACCTCAGAGTCAGTGCGAGGTTGCAACGGAATCCGGTAAAAGAGTTGACACTATAGTCCTCGAAAATCGTAAATGGGCCGACATGCAGATACATATTAAGAATGAACTATGTCACGCACTTATTTAACTGCATCCCAACATGCTGCTTCGAAACTCTATAATTAACACATCACAAAGATTGGGCGGTACTATCTCAGCACATTGTCGACCTCAGTACCCAGAACTGGACCCTAATAGGACCATACGTGACAGTTCCTAGATATGTTTCCTCCCAGACACATCTTAATGTACTCGCTACGGCTATCATTGGAGATCAATTGTATAGACCAAACGATACTATCCTTCTATAAGTTGAACGGATGAACTGAATGTACTCATCAAAGATCCAGAAGGGTATCTGTCCTGAATTGATCGATCCATCAATGGGAATGTCTAACTATGCATATCGAAATTAGAATGAAGAGATTTCAACAGCTCGTCTTTGATGGAGTTGATACAATCCCATCTACTGAATTATGTGACCAGTTCGTTGGAAACATAAATAGTCAGTTCCGCCAGTGGGTATTCCGATGTCACATACATCACCCAGTTTTGCAACAACGAACTTCGCTTGAAACTCAAGGTTGGCCCTGCTCCCAAAATTGCTCAAGAAATAGCAAATAATGGCGATAGTACATCAGGTGTCCATTTGTAATGAGGCGCCTTGCTCTGACTAAGTTCTTTCTACTGAGTAGCAATGGAATGTTCACTAAAATGAATGCAAATAATTTCCAACGAGGATAAACCGGACTCTTTACAGTCGACAAGTTTTCAAGGGGATGAAGTTTCTATGAAACGGCTCCATTTAGTTTAGGCCGAAGACCTATTACGGACTACACGTAAACTGGTTTGGAGGGTATCTGGTATCGATGTGCATGTGCATATCCATTCTCGCATTAGGTACAGGCTAAATGTGACTTTCCCTACATACAGTCGCCCACTTCAGGGTCCGCGCAGAGCAAAATATGTGCTTGTGCTCTAGTTGCACTGAAGGCCCCGGACCGCTCGCACGGGACGAGGGGCTCAAGGCATGAAGTTGGTGAACAGGGGAAGGGAAACAGAAAAATGAAATGAGACAATGAGTCATGTTTTTAAAGGAGGGAACGGTCTGCTCGTGGAGCGCCAGAGCATCGAATTGAGAGGGCCGAAATCAAACAACACCTTTTCAGATATAAGGAAATTTCCGCCGGAATAAAATTGACAGCGTATCGAGACACGGGGGTTCAACATAGCTCGGGGCAATTCGGTTTCGGCGTTAGCTGTCCAGGAGTGATGAGTCGGATGGTCTCTGCAATGTTGATCTAGATGAGATCATTCGAATCACGCAGGCTGAAAATAGGCAATTTGAGTTGAATCCAACGACTGTGCACCCTCACGGCTACGCACGCCCCACAAAGCCTGGCCGAACGAGAAAAAAAAAAAGATCACCAAATATGGACACCGAATAGGATCGAGCCATATGCCTTTCGGATATCATAACTCCGCTATAAAAAAAATAACCCGAGGAAAATATGACCAAGGAACAGAAGGCTCTCATAAAGTAGGGAGGAGATCGAGGAGGGTTGGAAATGGTCGGTGACGCGAAGTCAAGGGAGAATAGAATAATTCAAGAACCGATGATGGGTAAATGGACGGATGATAATCGTTCGACTTAACGACGATCGGGGTTGGTAACCTAAGCATAAAGTTAAAATCCATGTCCCCCAACTGAAACGGGAAAGCTACTCACCTGAAGAATGCGACGGGAAAAGTCGTGATCATCATCAATACTGCCATTGCTCTGGCGGCGCTGTGCCATATAATCACCATCAAATCGGGAATCTGACATTGATGGAGGCTGCGAGTCGCGGCCATAGCCACCGGCCGTACCCCGGAAACCAGATTCGGCCTTTTGCTTCTTAGAGCGATAGAAGAACCAGGCACCACCTGCCAGAGCGGCCACACCAACCACGCCAACCACGACACCAGCGGCAATGGCGGCTGTGTTATGGCTAGATTTGGTCTTTTGAGACTCGTTCTCCGCTTTGTTGTCACTGGCAGCGGTCACCACAATAGTCTCACCACCGGCGCCAGTCGAGACAGAGGCGGCCGTGGAATCAGTCGTGGTTGAGGTCGAATTATCACTCGAGGTCGAGGACGAGTCTGAGACCGTCGAGACCTTGGACACCAAGCCGGTTGTGTAAATTGAATAAAATCCATCACCACCACCTATGTATCAATCAGTCAAAAATTCCCATGTCACAGAAGCATTTAATGCGCAGCATCGCAACATACACATATCTTGAGGCCAGCCGTCACAGGCTGTGCTGCATTTCCCCGAGGATACCTTATCCGACGATGGAGGGAGTTCCTCGCCACACAGACAATCCGATCCGCCAGTCAATGCAAAGACAGCGGCATTATAACCAACACAGCGGTCCAAGCACCATCCTGAACTTTGGAAGGTGTAGGAGGTTTGATTGGTGAGACCCTCCTTGCTGCTATAGCAACCTACGAGGGTCATACTCGCCGTGCGGGGAGCCAACACTTGGAAGGATTCGGCGGTGGCTGAGCCAGCCGCGAGCAACAGGCTCGAGACGGTCAGGGCCGTTGCAGTCGTGAAGTACATGGTGAAATCAGGAGAGGGAAGAGAAACGGATGGAAGGAAATATCGCGTCAGACACAGTCGGAAGCGCTTTCGAGCAGATGAAGAACCAGGAACGACCGGCGTAACCCTTGGGAACTTCTAATGAAAAGTAAATGAGCCGAAGAAAGTCGTGAGTCGAATTTCACAAGCTCCACATCGGCAGCGGCGATGATGATCGCGTGGCAGCGCACCAGCGTGGTCGTTCTGTTTGAGCGCGACCCAAATCGGGAACGAACGAGGTATCGAAGCAGGAGCGAGTTGAACCGAAGCGGCCGGGGATCACGACGAAAGGGATGTGGTTAAAAAAAAAAAAAAAAGTGGTCAACAGGTGGTGAGCGAGAGTGGACGAGGGTATGTGACCCTGTGAAACGCGAGACGAGAACAGCGCCCCTACGCTGATTTTGTTTAGGGGTGAAGGAAGGGTGGGCGGGTGGTTCTCGAGCCGGTGTCAGTCGAGTTGAGAACCTGAGGGCGAAGGGCGTGGTCGAGGTCGAGGTTAAAGTCAAGTAACGAGGGTTGAGTGGGTGGTCGGGATAAACGAATGTGTGGTGGGAGAGAAGAGGAGAAGGAGGAGGGTTCGTCGGGATGATCGAAGAGGACCAAATGGGGGAGAGTATGGGGGGGGGGGGGGGGGGTTCCACGCTAGAAAGCGGCGTGCTGGACTCGTCCCTGAGATGAAATGACCCTTACTGTTTTCACTAGTCTCGTTCAGGGTCAAGGGGTCCTGTTCCTCTCAAGCCCGGGGTACAGGTATCGGTATACGGTATTGCCGAGTATACAAAGAATATACACGCATACACACGAATCAGCGCAGGGTATACAAAGAGTAGAACCCGGGTCTCTCGTTCTGGGGAGGACCTGATCGTTTGTCGATGGCGAGTCCTCGAAGATGGATTTAGCCGACCATGAAGAGCCCTCGTAGGGCTTTGTCGGTCTGGTGAAGTCTATAATAAAGCCCCTGCTGGTTTCCTGTTGGGTCTGTTCCTTCGTGTCTGTTTTGTTTATTGAAGAGGTACCTCGACGAACCATACCCTGTCCCGCGTACCAGGGGTGTACTTCAAACTTACCGCTGGGTCCGGTACGTCTCCACTCTGTGCGGGTTTCTCATTCTGCAAATCTCACCCGCGCAGCCAACCAGCAGTCCGGGTCGCTGAGGTAATCAGGCACCCGGCTCGGTGGCCCAAGGAAACCCCCCAGAGACCCAACGCAACACTGTCTGGCAGTCGATCCCCTTCCATTTTGGCCGCGAACACGGCCCAAATGGAGCCCAAGCGAAGGTGGTGGCCCCCTAAACGGTCCCAGGTCCCAGTCACCCACGACCATCTCCCAGCGTAGCCGCTCTGACGGCAACCGATCGGCTTCCTCTGCACGCACCCCCCCCCCCCAAAATTGCCACAGTTGGTCGCATCCTCGGGTCCATATGACACCATCATACATTGAAAAATAGGGCGTGGGCGCATGATGCACTAGCCCACTGGCCACTGGCCGCCCACCCCATCCATCCGGGTCATCCACAGTGGCTGTCGAAGCGCCTGATCATCCTGTTCACTGCCATCTTTCTTGCGGGATCAAAAAGACCCAACGGCCAACAGCGAGTACATGACGAACATGTTGGTAAATACACTGTCGACCAGGGGGGTGTGCGCAAGCAAACTATACTGTAAACCTAACTATAGGATATATCTGGGTTCCCTCTAAGTATACGCAACAACTTGGACCTGTTTCACCCCAGGATCGCTCTCGGTTCTCCCAGATTTGACCACCGGTTGGCACCGGGGGCGACACACCATCGCATCTACATCGGTGGAAGTGCAGAATTTGCGTTGAGAGAGCTGAGGTATAGTCTGTTTCATCTGCGCCACCCGACCCTGGTTTCGTTCAGATAATTGAATCCCCGGTAGCAGCCGGGAACCAATTTCCCTGCCGTGTCTGGGGGTTTCAACGGCGACAGAACGCTAGTCGGACACTAGGTCTTGGCAAGGGTCTGGAGGATGTGATACCGTACGGGGTATGGGAGTAGTTACATGTAGTAAATTAGGTCGCGATCAATTTCGATATGCCGCGGAGAGTGCTCTCTCTTCAGGGTGTATGCGAGACATGGAGCCACAGGCTCGGTCGCATATGCTCTGTATCCAACCATGTCGCACACAAACCAGACCCCCCTTTTTTTTGTCAGCAAAAAATCTCCCCAATTTCCCCTGGGTGTTTTCCTGGCGTATTATTACCACGGCTCTCCAGCGGACACTCCCGGAGTGGACCGACCGCTTCCACGGAAAGCCAGCTGTCTGTCCGCGTATCGTCACGTATCCAACTGGGTCCGACATCATTGGACCCTGCAGGCCCCGCTGAGACAAGGCACTGCTCACAAAGCGATGGAGTATTATCATACAGAGTACGGAGTACGGAGCACAGAGTACCGGACGGGGAGACCGGAGGTATAGATAGATCTTGGTATATTGAAAGTAGATATTTTCAACAACAAAAAAAATCCTAAGCCGCAAGGCATCTCACTTTGATACTATCCAAGACTGTGAAGGGTGTTTCACCTTGGTTCATGCACTCTTTTGTCACTATCACACGCCAGGGACAAGGCTTGTCCATAGTGGTCGGGGGTATTCCACACACCTAGCTTAAGGGAGTCTCTTCTGCTTTACATCGAATGGCGGTTTCAAATGATACTACCTTCCTCGGTTGTGATAGGCACTGGGCGGTATAGAACGAATGGATGAAAGAATGAATCAGTCATGAAGGCTAATACTCCATACTGAAAGCCCTTTGGTTTCCATATGGAGCTCGGTAATGTGGCTTTTTCCCGTTGGCTTGCGCTGTACTGTAATGATGCCCAAAATAGCAGAAATATATATCTCGCTTCATTTTCCGCTACCATCCTGCTCCACACTCTGCAAGCATGCTTTTACAGCGTCGACTTTCTCCTTTCGTAATGTTCTACATCTGAATACCGAAGACCCAATCCACCATGACAGATGTCTTAATCGACCTCAAGAAATGCATCATCTCTGTTTTATCCACGGAGCATTCAAGTACACACACAATCAACTTGAATCTCGTCCCTCACCCAAAAAACAGATCGAACTCCACTAGGGTCCCCTGGGCATCGAATTGTTTAATTCCTCTTCATCTCGCTATATGTCAATCAACGATATCACCCATTACCTTCCCTGTCATCTCTGCTATGTCGTAGTAACAGACCATGTATTTACCGTTGATGAACTATCTGGGGCCCGTCAGCCCCGTAACAACGCCCCCAGCCAGAACCCGGACGATGCCGGATGCCTAGAGTCTTGCTAGACATCCAGCTGCATTCAAGCAAGCCCACTCAAAAATCCAAACAGCACCTGTCTAGACCCGTCCACAGAGACGCCATCTGGTCTTGACTCACCCACATCGTTATTTATGGAGCAGTGGCGTCCGCTAGCCCAGATGAAGTCCCCACCTGCCAAAAGAAACAAACACCTCCCCCACCCCCCTTGCGGCAAGCTGGAACACAAATTTGAACACATCGCATGAATACCACTAAGAGGTGGTTGTTTAAAAGATTGACTGAGGGAGATCTGCCGGTTCTGCAATTTTTCACGCGTGTCTCGGTATCGAAACGAGGTCCGGATTCCGTGGAAATTCTGGACTTTCCGGGCGGAGCGCTCGACGAGCCATTAAGAGCCCTTCCCTAACTCGGATTGGGGCGACTGTTGCGGTCTAGAACTTGTCTAGTTTTTCTTTTCTTTTTTTTTCCCAGGCTGTATAGTATCCGCAATGATCGGTCCCTGGCTATCGAAAGTTGTTCTGGATATTAGGGCTCGAAAATACGGAGGGATTTGCATCAAAGTTGTTTTTTGCTGTTTTACAGTATTGTTAATTACGTCGAAGAGAGTTGTAATGGTTAATTTGTATGCTTTTCCAGGCCAAGGCTACAGAACAATTGAATCATTACCAGGGGCTTTGCATACTTGATCTGGTTCATTCTGGCGACATGCTATTTCGGGAACTACCGAGACTTTCTAGCGCAACACGAACGCGAGAAGGACGGAGCTATATATACTGGTGATTTCTTTCGTAATTTCTGGCCTATCATTGGCCCACTCAGAAGCAATCAGATCCTTAACGCAAGCCCGTAGCCCTTACCTTAGATGTATGAAATGTATATGAAAGCATCAATTAGCTTGATTGGGACCTAGATCTGGTCTCCGTCGATGTTTCTATCTTCCGAGTAGAAATCGCACGCTCCTCGAATACATACATAATGGACGCCTCGAGGGACCTGGTGTGTTGACTCCGCCATCAGTCGCCTGTTGGGTCGGCCGCAGTAGCATCGTGGGTTCGTGAACGCGATGCCACGCAGGTCGCAGAAGCCTAGAAAAAGATCGCACATGATGCATTTGTAGTTAGGGCCTGCCGGTGTTGCCATTCGGGTCCTGCTGGCTGGCTCGGGCTCGGGTCCGTGTCGACCACAGTTCCTGCAGATCCAGTCATCTGGGGGCGGAGAGACCGGTTGTAATTTCTGTCATGTTTTTATAAGGCAAAGCTGTTATCTGTTGACATATTCCTGTTCGTTAGGATAGTACGAGTGTACCGACTTGGACTCTTGTGGCTTACCCTGTCAGAATCTAATCGGTAGATCAGGGTACAGATTGGCGAGCGATTCTAGAATTATATGACGGTGGACAGGAACAATTCGCACAATTGAACTTCATTCGAAAGATTTCCAAGACGGGAAGTGTACTGATCAGCATGACGATATTGAGAAACCGCATTTAACTGGTCTACAACACAAGATTAGGATACCGAGTAGTATATAGAGTTTACAGACCATCCCAAGCAGAGCCGTGGATAGTATAGTTCGCTTGTGGAAGCTGCATTCAGAAACATTCCGAGTCTCAGGCATCTCATTTCTCTCTGATCTATACCAAAGCTCAAATCTCCCATGAATGGAATACCGGGTAGCATGTAACCTACTAAGCATAGCTGTTCAAAGCATTATACCATACTCATACATCGTGATCAAAGCATGGCACAAAGGGTTTCCTCATCTATGTAACCGAAACCCATTGGAAGAGGTAAAAAAAGTATCATCCTCAATTAAGTACATTGAGATCATCTCCGGGCTTGTTTATAGACAGCCAGGGTTTCTCTCGGTCTTTTTTTAAGAGTCACTCGCCCAAGTAAACGAGAACAAGTCCAGGCAATTACGGCCAAGAGTAAATCGCCTGCCTGGATTCTTTGTAGGACATCGACTTCATGGTTTGGGAATATGGATGGTCTTGCTGACCATCAAGCATCCATGCAAGACAAACATCAGCACCACAGGGTGGAACTCAAAGACAGTGCCCTCGGCAATGAGACCAAAAGGAATGTTCTCGTGAGTCCAGCCTTGAGAGACCCAGTAGGCCATGAAAGATGCGATAGCGAGAGTGGTGGGGATGGGGGTGCCCTCGAAGTACTTCGACTTGCCGCTCTTATCCTTCGGGAGAACGGCCACGGTAACATTGAACCGAGCCAAACGCGTGAGGCCACAGAGAACGAAGAAGGCCAGGAAGAAGTGGTCGAGAGTTGTTCGAACACCGAGAGCGAAGGCGGCCGCGGCGGGGGCAAGACCGAAGGAAATCTTATAAGCACACGAAAAAGTCAGCAATTCCATGAATTTAGAGTTTGGAGGGCAGAAAAAAAAGGAAACATGAGAGACGCCATACCAGATCCGCGAGGGAGTCCAGCTCCTGTCCCATGAGCGAGGACTTCTTGCGCCAGCGCGCGATCTTGCCATCCATGAAGTCAAAGAATAGGCCGAATGGCATGAACGCGAGAGCCGCCCACAAGGCACTGTAATCAGAGGGATCCGAGAGACAATAGCGCATGGACGAGAAGACCGACATAACTGTTGGGCGGTTAGAAGGAGTTTCCAACAACATGATTGAAAATTATCAACTTGCCTCCACAGAAACCTGGCGATAATATTATTAGCATTTTGGGATAGCAGAGTCATTTCTTGGACAGGTGCGAGACTTACCGTTCAGTTCGGTCACCAGGTCGGCGAGATGAAGAGCTCTGTGACAGTGTTAGAAGATGCTCAAAAGTGCCAGGCAACAACAGGAAACAGGTATATAAGAGAGGCAACCGACTTCACTAAGCTGAAATGGCCATTTTCAGACGAAAGGAGCATTTTCTGCTTCTCTTGGCCTGGCATGTGTTAGCTATCGTGCAAGCACGAGGGATGCAGGGTTGATCGCAACTGACCTCCGTCGGCGGAGGGTGGCACGCCGTTGTTGGAACTGCTCGACGCCATGGTCGAAGTTCTGCGAGACATGCTCAGAGTAGATTCAGGTGGGAAGTTCAAATTGCCGAAACAAAGGTTCGACTGCAGCAGGGGGGAGGGAGGGGGACTGTAGAATTCAGAAGGGCAGACAATCCGGCTTTCGAGTGTTGACGGACGCACAGATTCACAGAGCGGTCAACGTCATTCCCGAAAGTGCTAAGTGCAGAACCCGGGAGGCGGTGCAGTTGGCGCCACACGTGACACCAGCCACCATGAAAAAGCCACGGGAAATGCAGATATTCCGCTACAAAGAGGGATGGCCAATAACCCCCATAACATTTGATATCTAAAGGAGCTACGAGCTTGGAATCTTTCGAAATAGAACAAGAGAATCAGATGATTTTTGTGTGACTGGATATATTCTACAGTCTCTGCAGCCAGAGAAGCAGCAATTGTGTCAGGATACACAAGAAAAGGAAGAAGTATTCCTGCAAAAAGCTCCCGAATCCCCCAAACGCCGTAAGAAGAAAACTTGTTCAGCCAGTAACATGTTTACCGGCTACCACGGAAGCCACCGCCGCCGCGGGGGCCACCACGGCCACCACCACGGGAGAATCCGCCGCGACCACCACCGCCGCCACGGCCACCGAAACCACCACCACCGCGGCCACCGAAGCCACCACGGCCACGGGGAGCACCGCCGCGAGCACCGAAGCCACCGCGGCCACGGGGAGCACCACCGCGGCCACCACGGGCACCACCGGCACGCTTGGGCTTGGCAGCACCTGGGGCAGGCTTGGGCTTGGGAAGGAACCTATAGTCCATCTGTTAGCTTCCATTTGCGCATCGATGGAACACAGAGAAAGAGCATACTTCTCAAGGGGGAGGAGCTTGTCTCCGCCGATGTAAACCTTATCGCCTTGCTTGAACGAGGTAGCGACAATGCCGTCCTGAGGCTTGATGGTGAAGTAGACCTGGTTGATTGGACCCAAAACCTCATCGACCTTGCCAATAGGAGTCTATTGTTTCAATTAGCTCTGCGTACCGTGCGGTTGATTGATGTAAGGTAGTATTGGCGTTTGGCATACCTTGTTCTCCAGGTAGATCGGGGCGTTGAAGTAGGGGATCTTCGGGTTGACCGACTCGCAGACCATCTCACCCTCACAGGCGTGCATGACAGTTCCCATCTCTACCGAAAAATATCAGTATCGCATTCGCAAAATCCTCAATGCAAGTGATAAATACCGAAAACCTGCGCCGGGGGACCGAAAGAGGGCTGGAAGCCTCCGCGGCCTAGATAAAAAAAATTTCGTTAGCTTCTTTCGGTACGTTCCTCACATCGTCGCGCAGAGTAAAGAGAGCGCATACCACCACGGCTGCCGAAGCCACCCCGGTTTGCACCGGTAGCGGAACCACGTCCACGGAAAGACATGTTGAAGTTGTTGCGGTTGGGGGTTGACCTTGGGCGAAGAAGTTTTCGAGTGGTGGAAACTTCATGCGGTAAAGCGTCGCTAGCCAGGGCAGTTTGCTGTCACATGACTTACCGCCCGTCCCTCACTGTGAGTCAATTTCCTTCTGACGCGGAGTAGATTCATCCAATCTGGATCCCCTCTTTTTTCTCCTCGGTCAATTTCTCTGTCACTGCCCCAGAGATCTTCATAATGGCTTCTGAAGCCCCCAAGGACCTTCCTGTCCGTCCTGCCGCCGAAGCTCAGGGCAATCCTGAAGCCGCTGCCCCGCAGAAGGATGCCAAAAAGGCCCCTCCTAGCGAACCCCTCCCCGACTGGTTGATCGAGCGCAACAATCTCTTTGAGGAGCTCTGGCAACAGCACCTCGAGGATATCAAGACCCGTGCTCACCCCGAGATCAACGTTACCCTCGACATCGGCGACGGCAACCCCTCCCCAGTCCCCGCTAAGGCCTTCGAAACTACACCAGGCTCTCTCTTGCGCGATGTGCCCAAGGATATCAGCTCCAATTGTTTTATCGCAAAGGTCAACGGAGAGCTCTGGGATCTGAGCCGTCCCCTTGAGGCTGACTGCGCTGTTGTCCTGCTGCCCTTCACCAACACGGAGGCTCGGGAAGTGTTCTGGCACTCTAGTGCCCACGCTCTTGGTGAAGCCTGCGAATGCGAATATGGATGTCTGCTGTCCCACGGTCCCCCAACCCCTCAAGGTTTTTTCTACGACATGGCTATTCCTGGCGGGTATGTTACATTCTCTTGTGGTATGGTTCAAGCGCTAATGAATCCAATGTATAGAGGTGTTGTTCACGAATCCGACTGGAAGTCGCTTGAGAGCAGGGCTGCAAAGGTTTTCAAGGAGAAGCAGAACTTCGACCGCTTGGAGGTGACCAAGGAGAACCTTAGAAAGATGTTCTCCTACAGCAAGTACAAATTGCACTATATCGAGAAGCTGGTTACTGGCGAGAAGAGCACTGTGTATCGGTGCGGAACCCTAGTCGACCTCTGCCGTGGGCCGCACATCACAAACACTAGCAAGATCAAGGCTTTTAAACTGCTCCAGGTGAGCAAGCGACCTACTCATGTAACGGGAGTGGAGCCCAATTGGTGTACTGACTCTCTTAGAACTCCTCTGCATATTTCCTTGGTGACCAGTCCAACGACTCTCTGCAACGAATTCGAGGCGTGGCTTTCCCTGACAAGAAGTCCATGGCTGAACACTTGAAATTCCTCGAAGAGGCTGAGAAGCGCTCTCATCTTCGGCTAGGAAAGGAACAACAATTATTCCATTTCTCGGAGGTCTCTCCAGGATCTCCGTTCCTACTGCCCAATGGAACCAAGATTTTCAATGCCGTTCAAAAATTACTACGAACTGAGTACCGCAAGCGAGGCTACCAGGAGGTTCAGACCCCGAACATGTATGATGTTAGCCTCTGGAAGACCTCCGGTCATTGGCAGCACTATTCGGATGACATGTTCAAGCTGGACGTTGAGAAGCGTCAGTGGGCTCTCAAACCAATGAACTGCCCCGGTCACTTCATCCTGTTCGGCCATCGTGAGCGCAGTTATCGCGAGCTGCCCATGCGCATTGCAGACTTTGGTGTCCTGCACCGTAACGAGGCCTCCGGTGCCTTGAGTGGACTTACTCGTGTGAGAAAATTCCAACAGGTGAGCCCCTCTAACATCGAACCCTGCCGCAAGACGTGGCTGGAATGAGCTGGTTTCTGACAAGACCAACGCAGGATGATACCCATATTTTCTGCACCCAGGATCAGATCATGTCTGAAGTCGAGGGTCTGTTCGATTTCTTGCAGTCCATCTATGGCCTGTTCGGCTTTACTTTTGAACTCAAGCTCTCCACTCGACCCGAGAAATACATGGGACAGTTGGAGACCTGGGACTACGCCGAGGACCAGCTCAAGAAGGCCTTGACCAATTTCAAGGGCAATGATTGGACCATCGATGAGGGTGATGGTGCCTTTTATGGCCCGAAGATTGATATCAGCCTATCGGATTCCTTGAAGCGCCGATGGCAGACTGCAACCGTAAGTATATAGATGGCCTATTCTTTGATGACCACGCGACTAATGCTCTGCGAAGATCCAACTCGACTACCAAGCACCAGTCAACTTCAATCTTGAGTACATGAGCCACGAGAAGACCGGAAAGGCCGAGGAGACCAAGGAGACCAAGGAGGGCGAGGAGACCAAGTCCGCGGAACTGGGTCCTGGTCGTGCCCGCCCGGTTGTCATTCACCGTGCCATCATTGGCAGCTTCGAGCGTTTCCTGGGTATTCTGATCGAGCACTTTGGTGGCAAATGGCCTTTCTGGATTAGCCCGCGCCAGATCTTGATCGTGCCCGTCATGCCCGACCTGAATGAATACGCCCTGGAGCTGCAGGAGATCCTGCGCGGTGACAAGCTGAACGTTGAAGTTGACACTAGCGGCAATACCATGCAAAAGAAGATCCGAACTGGTCAGCTGGCACAATTTAATTTCATCTTTGTCGTGGGTGCCAGCGAGCGGGACGCCCGCAGCGTGAATGTCCGGAACCGTGATGATCCTGCCAGCCAAAAGCTGGGTGTGATGGTGCCGCTTGAGGAGGTCCGAGCATCGCTCAGGGCGCTCCGTAAAGAGCGCCGACTGGAGAACGCTCTGTAAGGGCGTAAAGGGTGAAATGACCAAGATGAGATGAAGTGTCACCGATTTATGAAAGAAAAGCGAAATGAAGTACATGCGGATATCCAACGGATTTCACTAAACGCATCTTATCCATATCTATTTTAGTAGAAGAATTGGGGCCTGGGTTCGGTAGGGAACGCGAGCTCCTTCAAGCGAACTCTCCATGTAACCTATTTAGACTGACTGCATTTAATGATGTTACGATAGATTAGGGCTAGTCAGATTACATGATCTGATTGGCCGAGACTTGAGTGAGCAAAAAAAGTAGTGTAGGAAACTGCTGGTGCAGCATTCCTTCCTGTGTTTCTTCCTCGCTCGGATCACAGTATTCGCCATCGAATGCACTCTTTCAAAGTCTGGAGCCTACACGCATCGAACCTAATCTTTCTCATCTGACATAGATGGCTTAAGACGTCTTTATCGCAATGTGACTGCATATGGCGAGAACTTTCTCTATTTGAGCATATGAAACTATAGAGAGCTTCGAGATTCGTTCAGGGATGAATAAAACAATAGAATAATGCCTATATACAACCGAGGACATGTACCGTCCTTTGTTTTCCCAGTGGTCCTCAGCTGGTGGTTTTGTCAAAAGCTGCTGCATTCCTTCGCAGGGTCACCTGGATAGTTGCCCTTATAGCCTCGTATCTCTTCTCGTCATTTTGATTCTCTTGCCAAGGGACTGGCAGTAGTCTGGCTCATTGAGTAGTTTATTGTCTGTAATAGTTGGTATCCTCGATGCAAAGTACTTCCCCATCTGAATAGGGTGATTGGAGCTCACTTGCTTCTGAGGAAGAGATTAGCCCTAATGGTGAAGCTGTTGATCAACTTCGGTAAGCTCCTTACTGAACAGATGGCCTGGCCAGAATCAGCCAGAGCTTTTTATTTCCCTCTTCTTTCTTGTTCTACTATTGTTTCTTTTCTTTTTGGAAATCTGAATCTGGAGAAACGACTGCGAGCATTGGAGGAGTTCATTTCTTCCATCACTTTAAGTAAATGTACATGGGTTGAGAGAGAGAGAAAGGATGGAGATAAAGATAGCGATGAATATACCAAGGCTGACCGACACATACACTCTATCAATCAATATTCTAGTGAATGCATGTTTGCACAAGTCCACCCATTTGCTTCGTCTGCAGCCTTCTTTCTGACGGGCTGACGGGGCTCCGATAGGGCTGGGCGCTGGATCGACATGTGGCTCCACCACAACCACTGAACCACTCAGCCGCCAACGCGCCGGAGTTGGTCATTTGGGGTCTCTTTGAGATCCTTTGCGGGTCTTGGGCGGATTGTTTGAGTTCCTGGGGCTTGTTTGGGTCCCGTTGGGGGTTCTGTGGGCGGTCTTGGGTGTGGCTGGCCCAGCGCCCTTTGGCCCGTCCCAATCCCCAAGCTCGCGCAGTCACGCTCTGCAAGTGTCGTTTCATCTTTTTCAGCTGCTCAGCTCGTCCAGCTTACTTTGTCGACCTCTTTCATCTTTTCTAGACTTGTCTGCTTTCTCTCACGCTTTCTCCGTCCCTCCCCACTTCTGTCTATTGTTTCTCTTTTGAATTTTGGATTTAGCACATTTCGTGAATTTCTTTGAGACTTGACCCCTGTTTGGCGCTTGTTGCGTGGCCTCATTAGAACCGACGCTCCGATCACCCGCGGGGACTGCGGGGCTCTGCTTTCCCATCACACTCGACTCGACGCTTTCCCCTTTTCTCAATTGTGGAAGATCGCCCTCTTCCTCGCCTTCGTTCTGTGCCTTCTCTCTCTTCACCCTCTGCTCTCCTTTCTCTTCTCCTGTCCTTCTCCCCTCCCGGCCCTTTCTTTGTCCCTGTGACCAACTAGCCCGCCCGTCATGGCTGATCTGCAGGGTCGCAAGGTCTTCAAGGTCTTCAACCAGGACTTCATCGTGAATGAGCAGTACAATGTCACCAAGGAGCTGGGTCAAGGTGCCTACGGTATCGTGTGGTAGGTTTTTCTCATTCTGAATGAAGAGAAGGCGATGCCTGCTGCCCCCTGGTGATGGATCGACCTGATCGACTGGACTGATCGCGCGGAACTAACCTGATGGCTTTTTCTTCTTTAGCGCCGCAACCAACGTCCAGACCGGCGAAGGCGTCGCCGTGAAGAAGGTCACCAATGTGTTCAGCAAGAAGATTCTCGCCAAGCGCGCCCTACGAGAGATCAAGCTGCTCCAGCACTTCCGCGGCCATCGCAATGTACCCTACCCCTCCCCCGCCCACCAGCGGCCTTGCGTCCCGCCACTGACCCGCGACGCGATCTAGATTACCTGCCTGTACGATATGGATATTCCCCGACCGGATAACTTCAACGAAACCTATCTCTATGAGGGTACGTCGCTGTCCTTTCCGTGCGAGGAGTGGATACGGTGGTGGTTGGTTGGCTTCTAACATCCGTGGCAGAGTTGATGGAGTGTGATCTGGCGGCGATTATCCGATCGGGCCAGCCCTTGACCGACGCGCATTTCCAGTCCTTTATCTACCAGATCCTGTGCGGTCTGAAGTACATCCACTCAGCCAACGTGCTGCACCGTGATCTGAAGCCCGGCAACTTGCTGGTCAACGCCGACTGCGAGCTCAAGATTTGCGACTTCGGTCTGGCCCGTGGGTTCTCGATCGACCCCGAGGAGAATGCCGGTTACATGACGGAGTATGTGGCTACCAGGTGGTACCGCGCGCCCGAAATCATGTTGAGCTTCCAGAGCTATACTAAAGCTAGTATGTTCCAACCCAACAACCCCTCTCTTGTAATAGACGGCCGGAGATTGGCTGGGTGCCAAGACTCTCTTCAACAGCAAAGACCAGCAAAGACTAACATGTCCACCCTTGTTTCTCCATAGTTGATGTGTGGTCCGTCGGCTGTATTCTTGCCGAGCTGCTCGGTGGTCGTCCCTTCTTCAAGGGCCGTGACTATGTCGACCAGCTGAACCAGATTCTGCACTACCTGGGTACTCCGAACGAGGAGACCCTAGCCCGCATTGGGTCACCCCGCGCCCAGGAGTATGTGCGCAACCTGCCGTTCATGCCCAAGGTTCCCTTCCAGCGGCTGTTCCCCAACGCCAACCCCGACGCGTTGGATCTGCTGGATCGCATGCTGGCATTTGACCCGTCAGCCCGTATTTCCGTCGAGGAGGCCCTGGAGCACCCTTATCTGCACATCTGGCACGATGCCTCTGATGAACCGACCTGCCCGACCACTTTCGACTTCCATTTCGAGGTCGTTGACGATGTTCAAGAGATGCGTAAGATGATCTTGGACGAGGTGATTCGCTTCCGCGCCCTTGTCCGCCAACAATCGCAGGCCCACGCTACCCAGCAGCAGCAGATGGCCCAGCAGACCAATATCCCCATCCCCGAAAATCAACAGGGCCCCTGGAAGACGGAAGAGCCTAAGCCCCAGGAGGCGACTGTCGGCGGCGGGCTGCCGAATGACCTGGAGTCCTCGCTGCAGCGCGGCATGGACGCACATCACTGATTTTCTGCTGTCTCTCACAACCTAACTCTTCCCCGTTTGCGGACCTTTGATTTCTGGAGATTCTTTTCGTATGCAATGCTCTTCTTCTTCTCCTTCCTCTCCCTAAACCCCTCTTACCCCCTGCCTTCCACACCATGTTTAGTTCTGATTCGGCTGGATCTGCCCATTGCAACTGCCTGCATGTCGACATAATGAATTAGCAAAGAGATACCTCCGAGGGAAAGACCGGACGATTGCATGATTTTTGTTCCCTGTTTTCTTCTTCGTTCTGTCAGTTCTCCCACTGTCCTGCTCTCCAGTTTGATCCCTCTTTGCGTGTCTCGTCTCTTTTGGATTCATGCATCTGGGCTGCCCTCGCCGTTTGCTACCGGGCTGTTCATGATTTTGAATATGCTTTGCCTTCTAAATTCTTTTTTATGGGATCAGATAGATAGATAGCTATAGCCAGATCCACCCTTCTTAAAAAACGGAGACTCGGTTTTGAATCGGCTATGGGACTCGAAAATAGTAGTAAATCGTTAGCAAACCAGATACTTCGGCCAATGCGATTTTGGATCACGCTTCTACTTGGATCTACAACTAGAATATAGGGACCTGTGCGACTGAAGCCGAAAATGACAGCCTTGGGCGCCAAAAAGCGACCGCGTTTCAACCCGTAACTTCAGACGGCGAATCGCTGCCAAGCAGCCGCCCCATCTCGCCCTGTTCTGTACTTGTCAAGGATTTCATTGTAGGGGAAGGGCGTGGATTAACGCTCTAATATAGTAAGACGTTGGAAAAAACGAATATCTTCACTATTCTAGCGAGTAGTTTTATATATCATAACCTGACTTTTGAAGCTAAAGTGATCACACGAGATAGCCTACAAACTCAATCTCTTATATTTATGCCTCATAGGTTTCTTTTAGATCATTTTGCTTTTTACATGCAGACCTCTGGTCTCTGGGGTTTCAAGAAATTCGATCCGCTAAAGACCGTTATATCGGCCGTCGTAAAGCTGAATCTTTTACAACGTGTTCGGGCCAAGACCCTCATGCTCAGGACGGCCACACGTCTCCTGAGGAGCTGTTCTTGAAGTTTCGATGGACAGCCATACAGTACTTCTCCGACGCTTATTAGGTGCGTTGTCAAGACAAATCATGCAAAGACTCACGCGACACCGGTTTCACAAGCTCTATTGGAGGAGATATCGTATGTCCACGGCAATGGAAAATACACTTGTGCGTTGTTCTGGTCTCGGATGGTCTTGGGGACATTCGCTATTCCGGAAACAAATGACTGGATACCAGGTCTTGGTGGAAGATCCTGAGATTTCAGCGTCGGAGACCAAGCGTTTTTTTTTCGCAGTTTCTCTCAGCTAGTATGGATCTTTGCTGGGAATGTCTATGGAAGGTGTATTTTTCCGATGAGGCGTGGAAGAGTAAAGACGCTCCAGTTGGATACGTGGCTCCAGACAAGAGAGCATCTCCGGTATACATTGTAAATAGTAACTAGTTACTCGCCGATTTCTTTACCAACCCTGACCGGGAGCTGAAAAAGCAGAGAGCAGAGCATAACTAAGGACTGGAAAGATTTGGTTGACACTGAAATGCTTGGAATAAAGCGACTCGCATACCGGTGTATATTCCTCGCGTTGTCCTATACCCTTAGGGGATGAGTGTCAGTTGGGCCCAAGTAAAGGACCTGCAGGGGCATCTTGCAACCAACTGTATCTTCATATCTACAACCTACAGCCTAACAGCCCCAAATAATATGGGTCACGTGTCCATGAGTGTATACCAGGAGTATAGATGGAGTGTGGGTCGTACTTTGTAAGAATGGTCTGGTACCTTGGGAGGAACGGGCGGCCATGTTGTGTCACATCTCGCCCCAGCAGTTTAGGCCGTTGAATGGCTAGATCAATTCATTCAAAGATTCTGATCTAACTACTAGAATAGGGGAGCCTGTGAAATTGATGTCGAAAAGTGACAGCTCCTGGGGCCCGAAAATGGCTGCCTTTCCAACCGTGTCTTTAAATGATGAGCCACCACCGAACCGCCCCCAATTCCGCCCCCAAACGAGCGCTGTCAGCCATCGTACTCTCGTTTAAAAGAGTCTGTTGGTGACCTTCATCAAGATATCTTCTCTTGCTACAGTATCATTGATCTCTCTGATTTTGCCTCTCAGTCAATCAACTGTTAAATCTACAAGCCTTTGGCCCGTCATCATGGCGCAAGAATCTTCAAAATTGATATATTTTCAACGAGCTCTAGCAATTACTCTTTCGATCGTGACATGTCGTCAACTCGGACCACTCGACAATCTATTCTCTCCCTTTCTTCCCTCCAATCTTCTTACGGATTTTGCTATCGCACTGGTTAATTTTACGGTCACAACAAGCATACTCTTCTTTACGTGGCATATTGCGAGGCCATTAACAATCGAATCTCCAACTCTGCCCACCACAAATCTAAATTTCTGGCGATCTATTCTCGCCAGCATTGTTCTGGTCCTTGCAGTATGCGGCGACTCTCTCTTGAAAAGAGTCTCTTTAGGCTTCACTGTCGGGGCATGCTGGACTCTCGGGTGGATGGTCACCACTCCTGAGGAGCGGAAGTCCTATTGGAAGTTCCTGAGACAGGGGCTGGCTTTGAAACTATTGGAGTTGTGGCAAAAGTCTAATCGTTGAGGGCTATCTTCAATATGTTCGATCTTCGTATCCTCTTAGCAGTCGTCCTGAATATGAAGTGATGCATCAGGCTGAAGGCCAAGGTGCGGGGCTCCGCGGGGCCTGTAGCCAAAGCGCAGTGATAAGGTTGAAAGGTCGGGGAGGGAGAAAGCCACGAGGTACGAAAGCTAAAGTCAGGCGATTCCCATTCAGGCAATCGTGAGACGAGGTTTTCCGTGGTAATAGGACAGGGTACGGGAGTATCGGGGTGCCAGCCCAGAAACAAGAAAATATAAGCCGATATAGGCATTCACAGGTCCTTACAACCCATACCGAGAGTAACTTGCTCATGTTCTCTTGACTAGGCTGTTCTAACTTCCTCGAGAGAATGAAAACATACTTGTCTGCTAGGGCCGACACCGAATTCGAGATACCGACGGGGCGGGTGGATAGATAGGTGTTTTCAGGTTTCATTTATCCCAATTTCTCAAGTGAAGTTGGTCATATCCACATCATGCTAGAGCGAGCTGTAATAAAACAAATGATCAACGGCCGAAGCAATATGCAACCAAGCTAAATCCCCAAATAAAGCAAGACAAGGAAAAAAAGTTCATAAAGAACGCCAAGGCTATGGACATAGAATACCGGTGGATATCAATGATAATATCCCCGCCACCAAACGGCCATGCAAGCCGCTACTACCAAATCTAGCATCTTAATTCCCTCATCTTCGATAACCAGCTTCCCCAGCTTAGCGCTCTTCCCTCGCATGCCACCGCCGGCTAGTTCTCGCGCTAGAGAAAAGTCTAGCCGGTCCTCGTCCGAGTCCGGTCCACCACTGCTTGTGCTGGTGCTGCGCCGCGCATCGGTGTGCTGATGCGCAAATTGATTCTGCCGGGAGAAGCGGGCTAGACGATGGGAGTTTCGGCGGACGATGTTTGAGGTGTTGTTGGGAGCGTCGGAGGACATATTGGGCCCGGAGTGGGCACGTGGGCGCGCGTAGGTGTTCGGGTTCAGAAATTGGGAGAGAGAATTACGTTTGGAGGTTTCGACGTTGGTGGGATCCTGAATATGACGAGGGAAAGATGTCTTGTTGGGGGAAGACGCGAGAGACGGGTTGTGATGAGGGTGTTGGTTTTGGCGATTTGAGGCGTGGAAATGGAGATTGGCGGCTTGGAAGGGTGTGTTGAACCGAATTTCAGCAACAGTGACTGCGGGATTGCCATCGTTGTCACTGCTGGGTACGATGCCGCCAGGTCCTGAGATCAGATGCTTGCATTTCAGGCTGCGGCCGTTGACGCTTGTGGAGAAAGTGCATGTCCCGTTCCAAGGCGAATTAAAGACGTAATAGCCACTCTTGAGTTTTGAACCTTCGGGAATTTGCCCGTTGCCAAACTCCGGAGGGCCTCGGTCACTTCGTGTTGGGTCTTCAAAATTCCTTGATACGCAGAGCTGCCGATGAAATTTGCGCGATTCGGAAACCTGTGGCTCGTTCGATTGGACATGCCCCAATGACGGCGGTAGGGATGGTGCTCCTGGTCGCCGCATCCCCGCGGGAAGATTTGCAGCTATATCAGCAAGTGATAGCGGCTCATTGGAGCCAATAAAACGGTTATATCCGGGTGTCGAGATCTCAATATCAACGGTATTGTGATTCATGCGCGGTATTGAGATCGTTGCCACATTCCACTGTGTGCCTGATGCGGGATCACGTCTGATCAATGTAATGTGAAACCTTGTGTTGTTCTGAGGCGAATGGTGCATATTCTTCTGGCGAGTGGGGGATTGTCCAGATTTCCTGTTCGGAGAACCAGTGCGGCCTTGCACCGGCCGCGGGGGTAGTCGAGGTCTGGTGGAGTCTAGACTATGCCTCCCGGTCGACATGGTCTCATACTTCTCTTTCCAAGCTTCGAGTCCCCGTTCCTGGAGACCCTGAAAGTTATCAACGAATGCACTCCATCGATGAGACTTTCTTGGCTGATCATCACTAATTGGTTGAGCATGAAGAGGCTCCTCGTCGGGAGGCAGAGGAGGCAAAGGTCGGCCTTGAATTCCAGTGCTGACCGTCGGACGTGTTGGTGTCTTAATTGGTTCAACCACTTGATCAAGATCTGCATTTGCGATGGCCGCCGGTGTCCCTGCAAAAGACATGTTTTCTGCTGAAACATGGGGCATCGGAACTGGGCCGCGCGGCAAAACAGAAGGGGCCAGATTCTCTGCTGCTGGCGCAGTAGTAGCCGTAGCAGCAACGGCATCCTGAACCGGGTGATCGACTCCTCCAACGGGCTTTCGGCGCACATGGTTCATCCGCGCAAACTCTCGCTGCGCTGGGTCGCCTTCCATGGCCTCTCTGCGCCGTTGAGCTTCCTCCTCACGCTCATGCTCGACTTCTTGTAGTAGCGCATCATCCTCGGGCGTCGCAACATGGAGATAATAGAGTGAGGCGTTTATCGCCTCAGCCGAGATGCTTGACTTGGTGGGTGGCTTGAGAGGGGAGAGGAAGATGTCTGAGGTTTAGCGCATGCAGGGCGCAGTTAGCCCCAGCTCTTATCTTTTCTGCAGACAAGCCGATAAAAACCAGCATGAACATGGCCCAGCACACCGCGAGAGAGTGTGAAGGTATTCTGGAAGACGACGCACCTTGACTGCCAGGAACCCTCACAATATACAGCTGTAGCGGGTCAAGCTTCTCGTGGGTTGGGTTGCGCGGGTAGGCGGGGGGATTCGAGGCGATGGCGGTGATCGACGATAAAGAGCGGGCCTCCACGGGGCCTTGTTGAGCTCCAGCGACGCTAGACATGGCACGGCCGGGGTGTACCGGCCCCTTTCAAAGTGTCAATGAAGGGGAGAAGGGTTTAAAGAAGAAGAAAAGCGCTCGACGAAAGCAACCTGCTTTCTTGCTCGGAGGCAATAAACACAACAGCGGGTCCGTTCGGCAGTGGGCGGGCCGTATCAATCCAATCCGCTGGAAGTGTTGGCTGGTATTCCAGCTGGCGCGAATGGGGAAATTTACTAGTTTTTTGTCGATCGTGGGTCAGAGTTGAACCCTTGATAGCAGCCTGTTTATTTCTCCCCCCATCCTGAATCAAAAGACGCAAGGGAAGTGTAATCAGTCTACTTTAAAAGGGCTGCCTGACCCGCGCCTTCAAACGTGGCGCAGTATGTGGGCGGCTTGCGCAGGCGTTTGGCAATCTATTCCAATTCCGTCCAGGATCGGCTGTGTTACTTCTATAGTACAAAGTATTACAGATCGCCCAGCCAAAAGACCAACCAGTGTCCTGGACAGGCTCCAGGGAGAGATAAAAAAAAAGGCTGTGGCGTATTCAACATTTGGTATCTCCAGAATAGCTACAACGCTATAATATAAAGCAGAACGAAGAATGCAGAAAAGTTCCGACAAGGAAAGAAAAGATAGAGAGGGATTCTCTGCAAATGGGGTGTCGATACAATCACAAAAAAAGATGGAATATAGAAAAAGGGAAACGAAAAAAAAAAAAAAAAAAAAAAAAAAAACTCCGAGAGAGGGTCCTCTAACGCCGTAATGACAAGATCCCGTTCCAGTTCACCCAAATCCAAGTAATAAAATTAGACAACAGTCTCGGACCGTTCTCCTTCCGCAATGATGGGGACACCCAGTCCGCGATCGGGGCTTTGTAAGACCAACTGCTCATGGCGCCGGGCACGGAGGAAGTCGCTAACGGCGCGGATCAAGATGAACCATCCAACAATCATAAGGATATACGAAATCCACTCGCTGGTGGTGATGCCCGACATGGCGCCACCATCACCACCCCCGGTGGTGTCGGCGACATTATTGGGATCGAAATTGTGACTATTGGGATCTGGCGGTGGCACATATTGGTCACTGCCTCCCTCGCCCCCCGAAGAATCACTACCTCCCTTCATATAGAACCCGTATTGAACAAGAGTAAGGCCGAGACCTGCTCGGCTGCCATTCTTGGCGGCGTGGGTGGTGTGCAGCAGGTAGGTCAGCAGGAAGCCGACCAGCTGGAAGGACATCGAGATCATTGCATTCCACACGAAAGAGAAAATGGATCCGACCGGCAGCCCATCGACGTAGACTTCATCTGACGAGATACCAGGCGCCACAATCGTGGTCTCCCAGTATGGCGGTGTCGCATCGGCGGCGGCTTCTTCGTAAGACTAGATTGAGAAGTACCAAACATATTAGTCAAGCTTGTCAAGAAAAAAAATACTTCATCGAGAGCAGCGTCATCAACTTACAGGAGGGAGGTCCTCATTCTTCTCGCCGCGTTCAGGCTTGGCGGCTAGATTGGCGAAGACTCCGTCGTTTGATGGAGCGACAGATCGGCTCCCCCCAGACCCAGGTGTGGTAAAGCTGGGTAGAATGGTCGGTCGTCGTGCAGGTGTGGAAGTCCGATCCGTGTCTTGCCTGTCTGCGCGGGGGCTGATGATGACGACCCTGCCGCCGTCGTGTGACTATCTGCGGACGATCCGAAATCCGGGTTGGCGCGCATTAGTCGTTGTCTATCATCAGGTTCGTCATCTTCATCCGATCCATCCTCATCACCGAAGGCGTCGGCAAGAGTCTGGTCTTCATCGTTATGGAGTGGATCGCCATGCAGCAGCCGCCGTGATGACGGCGACGATGAGCGGGAACGAAAGGAAGGAGGCGGAGAGGTTGGAGTGAGGTCGGATCGGGGCGGATTTAAAGGGTATGAATGCGGGCCATCTTCTTCATCATGGGCATTTACCTAGAGGGTGGTCAGAATGGGTTGAGCCACATCCGGGGTCGAGGGTCGATTGCGGTCCGGCTGGGGCAATTGGATCAGCGGAGGGGGATGACGAACCCGTTGATAGCGCTGCGAGCTCATGACGAGCTGAGCGAGTGTGAAAAACGAAGAGCAATAGCAAAGAAAGGAAATACAATTTAGGTATCGGTAGACAAAAGAGAAGGAAAAAGGACGAGGCTGTAGGGTAGAAGATGGAGGATGGAAGCGTCGGGAATTGAAGGCAACAGGGAGTGGCGGCTGCCTCAGGCCGGACTCGTCGATCGAGAGCTGACCAAGCAGGGCGGAGCAACTTGCGGGAGGCGGCAGTAAAGTCGCCCGAGGGCGAGATTCTTCAAACACGACCTGCTTGCTTGTCTTGTCTCCATGCCCACCATGTCCGGATCACCGGTATGTCCAAGTTCCTGTTAATTGCTGCTCTCACCTCTTTCTCTCAGCGCAACCTGGCTTCTCGGCTTCTCATCCTAGTGGTCTCATCTAACACCATATCTGCAGGCCCTCAACCCGCGCTCCTTGCAAACCCGCCTTACTCATATCCTCAAACACTGGCCGTCTGATGCTGTCCGTCCTGCCTCCGTATCGGTCCAAACCTATCTGCAATCCCAGCTTGGCCAGCAACCGAGCGCAAATGGTTCATCACAGCCGGAGTCAACCCCCGCAAGCTCCTCCACACCCAAGATTTCCGAGTCGTCCGTGAATGCGCTGTCCGCGTTGCTTGAAAATCGCTTTGCGACCCGTTATCCTATGTCTTCCAAATTGCGGTACCCTGCAAGCAATCCAGAACATTATGACAACGTCATTCGCGAATTTGAGGAAGCGCCAAATCGTGATTGGTTTGGCCGACTACGGAAGAGATTAGGTGGAATCCTTCGGTTCCAATGATCAGATTTCTGCTTTAATATTCTTTGTATAAATGGGGTTATTTTGGATCGATTGACTTGGGGGTTCGCGGAATTGCATGGCATTTGTACCAATATTTTCAATCTGCTCTTACTCAATTTACTGTATCACTACTCCGCACCTAGATACGACAAGTGACTATTGTTTTTGGGACAAAAATACATTTCTAAGATAAGAAATAGAGATGACTATACAAGTCAACTCTAGTGTAAGACTAACTCCAGAGACACTCAAAATCTGGTATAAAAATACTCAAAACAGAATGCACGCTGCAGCACAATGAAGATATCCAGAAAAAGAAAGGAGAAGAAGAAAGAAAGAAAAAAGACCAAAAGAAATGCATTTTACAGCATAGGCTTCAGGTCGTCGGCGACCTTGAAAGGAGCCTCAGTCTTCGCCTTAACCTCCTCAACAGTCACCCCATCGGCGATCTCGATCAGAGTTAGACCGTCGGTGAAGTCGACGTCGAAGACGCAAAGGTCAGTGATGATACGGCTGACACAGGCAGGGCCAGTCAAGGGGAACTCGCACTGCTTGACAATCTTGGGATTGCCCTTCTTGTCAGTGTGCTCCATGGTCACGACAACCTTGGTGGCGGATGGGTTCGACACCAAATCCATGGCGCCGCCGAAGCCCTTGATCTTGCCGGGCAGCATCCAGTTAGCCAAGTCACCCTTGGCGCTGACCTGCATAGCACCCAAGATGGTCAGGTCGATGCGGCCCGAGCGGATCATGCCGAAGGATTCGTCGCTGCCAAAGCAGGATGCGCCAGGGTTCAGAGTCACGGTCTCCTTGCCCGCATTGATGAGATCTGGATCCTCTTCGCCTTTCTTGGGATACGGGCCCAGGCCCAGAATGCCGTTCTCCGATTGCAGTGTTACCTCAACAGAGGAATCAACGAAGTTGGGGGCAAGCATAGGCATGCCAATACCCAGGTTGGCATACATGCCATTCTTGAACTCTTTCGCAGCGCGGCGAACGATACGCTCGCGCTTGTTGGCAGTGTCGCCCTTGCCCAGCGCAGATGTGTCTGCGCCCTCCTCCTTAGCGAAGGTGAATTTCTCGATCTTCTTCTCCGTGGTGCTCTGGATCACACGCTTAACGTAGATGCCGGGGAGGTGAATCGCCGCCGGCTCAATCTCACCAGGCTCAACGATGTGCTCTGCCTCGACGATAGTCATCTTGGCGTTGCGGCCCATAGCGCCGTTGAAGTTGGCCGCCGCATAGCGGAACTGACAGTTACCCAGCTTGTCGGCCTTCCAGGCCTTGACGAAGGCGTAGTCACCCTTGATCGCCTCCTCCATAATATAGCTCTTGCCATCGAACACTTTAGTATCGCGCGGTTGGCTGTAAAGTGCCACTGTGCCGTCGGTGTTGTGTCGGAGGGGCAGATCGCCAGTCTGGACGACGGTGCCAAACGCCGCCGGGGTGTAGAATGCAGGAATACCAGCGCCGCCGGAGCGACAGCGCTCAGCTAGAGTTCCTTGGGGAGTAAGCTCGAGTTCGATCTCACCAGTCAGGTACATGCGCTCGAAAGTCTTGTTCTCGCCAACGTAGCTGGCAATCATCTTCTTGATTTGCTTGGACTGCAGGAGTAGCCCCAAACCAGAGCCGTCGACACCGGCGTTGTTGCTAACAACTGTCAGGCCGTTGATGGAGGTATTGTCGCGCACAGCATTGATCAGGGTATCCGGCACACCACACAATCCGAAACCACCGGCCAGCAGGGTCGAGTTCGACTTCATATCCTTAGTGGCCTCCTCGGCGGAGGCGAACACCTTGTTGATTGCTGCCCGGCGGACGCTGCTGGAAAAGGTACGGGCGAGGAAGCGTTGGTGCTGCACCATCCCATCTCAGTCAATTTTTCGGCGATACTAGTATGTGAGGAGGACATTGGTGAACAAACCTTGGCCGGATCAGCAGAGAATTGCCGCGCAATGCGGAGGCACGTCGCCACTTGGGAAGGCATGATGAATTGCTGCGATTGCTGCGATTATGGGAGTGGAAAGAAAACTGCCTGCGGGATGAGAGATGAGAAATAGAAAGGAAGGAAAGAAAACCAGCAAAGAGCGCAGCAGCAATGCGGAGGCAAAAGTCACGCCGGCAGTGAGCTGGTCTTATACTTCCGGGGGCGGCAATGGGGCGGAATCGAAGCCGGATATTCTCGCTCTGGGTCCTCCCCCGGACATTTCCCCGCAGGAGCCCCACGGCCGTTATTACATTGGAGAGTCTGTTCAATCACAATCTGATGGTGCACTTTAGGGGAATCGACTGACTGAAATCTACAATATATACGATTTACACTCTCCTCGCAGGCTCAATCGACTTCTCCAATCCCGTCGGGAAGACTTGGAGGAATGCGTAGCAGCCGAAGTCACACCCGATCCGATACCCGATCCGCGGGCCGCCGCTCGGGAAAGCTGACTCATTTTAAAGCCTCAGGCCACACAAGCCAATCAGCATGTGTCTTTGAAGTGACAATCCATGGGAAAAGCCCTGGGGGAGTATCTTGCATGGGTCAGAGGGCAGTTCCTTCTGCCACTAAACGCCACTCTGAACCCGGAACAATTGATCCTGATGAACTGGAACAAACGCGTTCGTGATCAGCCACACTCCTGTCAAACTTTATTGGATAAAAGAGGTTACTTAGATTGACATCGCAAATAATGCAGCGAATGCAGTTGACTTAATATAGTACACTCGCTCACTCAATCCCAATGGGCCAGTTTGATATTTCGCCTCCGGGCACCTTAGCTCGTGCCTTCGGCCCTAACCCCAGCTGTTCAATCATCTATCTATGTCTAATGATGCATTTACAGCTGCTCCTGTGCAAGCCGTGGCCTATGCCGCTCTCTATCGGAATTCAAGATTGATTACTCTGGCTCCATTCCAAGAAAAAGTCCTGATGTATCGTTCTAAGAGTTTCCTTCATTCATGATTTCTTCCGTTTATGTACACTGACAAAAAATGGCGCTCTCACTCATGCAGGGACGAAAAAGACATGGGCTAGAAGACATAAATGTAAAGAATAAAAAGGCTGTAGACATGGGCGGAGAAACGATTGGACTTTCAGCAGGCCTCACTGGCATATGTGCCTCATCCTGGAAGCATCAGCTTTCCCTTGTGGCGAGGAGCTTGCCACGGGTTTAGCAACGGACTACTAGTACGTGGCATCATCTTGCAGGTTGGCCAGATGGGCCTTCTTTTCGTCTGCAGCAGGGATGATCATGTCAGGTGTGTCACCTTGACTGGCGGCCTCCTGGTAGGATGGGGGATCAACCTCCATATCCTCCATAGTATCTGCGTTCTCAACATCCATGGCGGTTGGGACCTCCGTGAACATAGTATTCATGTCGGGCATGGGGTCGACGATGTCACGACAGACGGGATCGACCAAGCGATCCTTGATTTCATCGTGGAGATAGACGAGGAAGTAAGGGGTGGGGGGATTCTGGGTGTCGGTATTCTTGAAGATCTCGTCGAGGTTTTGAACCTCAGTCACGTACTCATCATTATACTTGCGCCAGATGTCCTTTCGGAAATCATAGATGTAAATCCAATAGTGACCGAATGAGACGGATCCATGGTGCACGAAGACGGCGTACAGCCGATAGGGCAGCTTCTGGAAGCCGACAAATTGGTTGGAGATCATCTTCTGCGTACTTTCGATCTCTTGGTCGATGACTGTGATCACTAGTTAGTATTTTCAAAACAAAGCAGGAGGACCGTTCTACAGATTCTTACATTTGAGCTCGGTATCAACCATCTCTGAAAGTTGATTCAGTTCGTTGAGCAGCTCCGGTTTCACCTCCAAAGTATCGTCATCTTCGATAGATGAAATATCCTCGAGAGCAGTTTTGGTATCACGGAACAATTGAGCAGTGTCAATGTTGTCACCATCCTTTATATGAAGTTAGTTCACTTGTTTGAGTGCTAGACAGACAAACAAATTACTCATACCTGCTTTCGTAGAAGCTCCTCACGGCGAGATTCAAGTGACTTGAGAGTTGTCTTCCATTCCCAACACTGACGCCGGCGATCAACAAGATCTGACTGCCTAGTATCCATGTACCGGTCCAAATAGATAGTTTGCAGGAGATCCAGATGATGAGTCGACTTGAAAGAGCTTTTCTTCACAGGGTCAAACTGAACTCGCTGCACTTGGATCTGAAGAACTGGGGGCAGGTGCGTAATAGCGCCGTATTGCTCTGCTTCACCATTTTCGACACTGATCTTTTGAGCATCAAAGGCCCCATCGATCGCAGCATAGATGTCGCGAGAGCCACCCGCTACATTGACTTTGATGTCACACCATCGCTCTTCTTTGGATCGGATGCCATCTTGAGTGGAAATATATGACCGTGTTCGACCGTAAAACAAGCTGAGGCATAGTTAGTATATCAACTAGTTCATCCAAAAGTAAAAAAAAAGAATTCTCACTCTTTGATCTGGTCAAGTTGTTCCCCGTCACTATCGATACCTCGTGGCTTAATGGCACACTGGCTCTGGAAGAGCACGTTATTGATGACTTCTGTGACATCCTGCTGGGCGCCAATTTCCACCTCCTCGATAAGCTGCCTTTGACGGTCGGTATCTGATAACGGCCGCGGGGGAACCGGTGGCGGGCGGTTCGGGGCTTCGGGTCTCGGTGGGGAGATGGTGGTATCACCGACTTGGCGTCCCCCATCTGATTCCGAAACATTCGTTGGAGAACGTGAATTAATCCCCTCGATCTCGGCGGGCGCTGCTGTTGGACCATTGACATCATTTTCTGACACCAAAGTGCCTTCACTGCTCAAGTCGCTGGAATTCAGGTCGTTGACAACCTCTTTGTCTGAAATAGCCTGCTCTTGCTGAGTCTGCTCTTCGACGATGGGCTGAGGTGGTCCGAGAGGCCCAAGAATGGGCATTCCGTTGATATCGCCGAGGCTTTGAGACTTAGAAATGGTCGACCTACGACGAATCGCCGCTTCATTCCCTGGGCTGATCAAAGTGAGTCGCGCCAACTCCTGTCCGGGGGTCACCGAGGATTGAGATGAGCTTATCATGTTTTGAAATAGCCCTCGTAGTTCACCGAGGACTACATGAGTCAGTTAGCTATCATTCGGTAAGATATGAACTTCTTGCTTGGACTTACATTTAAGTGAGCGTTCGACTTCTTTCCTAGCCACCTTACGGGAACCAACTTTCTTCTCCATGATGCTGTTCCCATCTTCCAGGTTCATTTGGTACCGCTCCAGGTTGAGAACCATATTGCGGAATGGGAGGACAGAAAAGTAGAACTGCAGAAGGCTGTTGAGGTAGCACGTATTGCCGATGTTCTGTAGACCAACCGGCCATTCAGACAAATCTCGATCAGGCTCAGATGAAATGCCCGCCATATTCCTAAGCATGGGACTTTCCATTTCCTTGGCAATAATACTCAATGCACGATTGTAGATCTCAGCCTGATCAGGATTTTCATCAATACAGATCGTGTATGCAGCCATGATAGCACCATCATCTGCGGTTCGATCCGGGATCTGAAGCAGACGATACGCATCCGCAATATCCATTTCCCCAGCGATGGTCTCACCAGTGTCAAGAAAGTGGCTGAGTCCAGTGGAGTTTCGTGACTCTGCAATGAGTCTGACAGCTCGGTTTGCCATTTCTTTGCAGGATGGGTTGTCATTCACCTTTGCTGTATACATGGTGATGATAAAATCGTCCGGAGTATTGTCCTCAACACCAAGGAAGACCTGAGCCTGCTCAGCGGTGGATACACGATCCTCGGAAACCGCCTTGATGCGCTCATTTCCCAGGCTATGTCCAATCCGCCATAGCTGCTGGCGCGATTCTGTTTCTTTCTCCTGTGAGGTTGAACTTAAGAAAGCGTAGAATTTTCCGATGATGGAGTCCTCGGTGATGTTAGGGTCATCCTGCCAAAGCCCAAAGTATTTGTATGCTTCCGCGACATCATCTTCAGAGTATTTCCCTTCTGAATATGCAACTTGAGCCGCCTGGTCAATGATCTCCCAGTCCTCCCCGCCTCGTAGAGTACCAATTGCCTTGAGACATTGCAAATACCTTGCTCCTCGCGCCGGGTCTACTGATACTTGGCGTTGATATGCTTCCACTATCAATGAGGCACTCATGTCTTCTGTGGCTCCAATATCTTCGTAGAATCTATCAAGTTTGAGAAAATTAGTATCATGGACCATGTTCAAACAAAGTGGGTAGACAAACGGAGCTGGTGCCATGGAAAACTCGCTGGTCCGGGATGACTTTGGATCTGGTATATGAATAAGTACTTGTGCCATTGTTGCCGATGGGCGATAATGACTCACAATCTTGTGCATCCAGGGCGTAGAGAATATCATGCATTGCCTGCTTGGAAAGATCAGGGGAATGGACTCCCCTTTTTTCCGATGCGGGCCGCTGGAGTATCAACACGATAAGCTCATTAATTGCGTCGTCGAGAAAGATGCTTAGGGGATCTTGGTAAGGAATATCGTCCTGGGCGTCTGGTTGCGGTGGTTGCCAGCTACCCGTTTCCTATGGGTAAAATCAGCAACAGAGATCAATATGATTGGCAACAAAAAGGATTCCGGTATAACAAACCTTATCATAGGTGAATCCCAAAAATTCTAACGCATCTTTACAAGGCTCGCCCTCCATTCCAAACGAAACCATGAAGCGCTTGTTAGTGGCTGCGATGGCTTTGCTACGTCCAGGATGATGAAGAGCGTTAGTGAGGTAGAGACGCAAGTTATCAAGCACATTGATGGGCATAGGAATGGCCATGCCCTCCAGTCGCTCCGGTTGATCTGCAATCGCTGCTTCTGCTCGCTCACGAATGAGATTTGGGTCTGTGCATATTTCAAGAAGCTGAGGATTGAGAAGGGGGGACAGGATGCGAAGTGAGACCATTGCGGAACATGAGAGGTGTGAGCATTGGTAATGATACGTCTCGGCGACTTGGCCATTCTCTGTCACTTCCGCAGGTGATGAACCGCCCTGTTGTCTCCCTGATTTGTAGACTAGATGGTGAATATGTCCCGACTTTGGTATAGCAAACGCATTCCCGCTATTTGTGTACGTGACCACAACCTGCAGATGATAACGGCACTTCGAGCATATGCATGATACCTTTGAGGAAGTCCCGGGTCTCCGCGTGTGTTCCGCCTGTGCCAGAAATGTCTGGTTTGTTTTTATCACATATTCATGTCGGCAGGCATTTGGTGATATAAAGCCATACGCTTCGTCTTGAGGTTCTGGGTACACAAGAGGCACTTGTGCAAGTAGGTTGAGACCGGTGCCTGGAGGATGTGCGGGATCATACAACCGAATATCTTCTGCGAGACGGGGCGCTGTCTTGCCTATTTATGATGCACAATGACCACATTAGCAGATTATCCCTATGATAAGTGTTTGATCGCAGATGTTGCTTTCATTGTCACTCACCCGGCCGCTGCGGAGGCACCATGACCGTGGTTGCCCTATTATGATAGCGCACACCTTAAAGCCCTCCTTTCCTCGACAAAGAAGAAGATAAAGGCAGACAGGGTGCTCCACAAATGTTAATAGCCCATAAGACCCAACCGAACACTTGTGCTTCTGTGACGCCACAGTCGCTGGCGTGATGGGAACTGGCTAGCGGAGAGACAGCGGGGAGCCCACCGCAATGGGCAGCAGTGGGCGGTAAGCTTGGATTTGATGCTGTAAGGCCCGATCCAGGGATTTAGGGCAATAATGTGAAAGACCTAATAGTTGAATCCTATCACAAGCATACAAAGGCTAAAAGATCTTGTATTAACAAAAGGACGATGTGTTGATGAGTTTTGTATCTACAGATGTCCCAAGTGGAAGCTCCATGGTTCGACCCCAAACCGACCAGGCGGTGGCCAAGGCGGTCAGCAGTAGCAAAATGCATCCCAAAATCCGAGTTTCAACCACCCGTCCACCGCAGCTCATCCCTCCCCCAGACCACCATGGCACACCACGCTGAGGACGACAGCTACCACCCAAAGGATGCCATTTCGGCATCTATTAAGACCACTGCCATGACTGGTGGCATTGGTCTTTTTGCCTCAGCTGTCCAGAACACTTTGGTGAGGCAGAATGTTGGCCCGCTGGGCATCTTCCAGCGCAGCGGCAGCACCATCACTGTTCTCGGTACGAACCCATTTCTAAAAGAAATAATGGGTCAATCGATACTAATACTACTGATCTTGTAGCTGCGATGGGTGGTACCTACGAATTCGCCAAAACCGCGTCGGCCAACCTGCGCGAGAAGGAGGACCCTTGGAACACCGCCATCGGTGGTTTCTTCTCCGGCGCCATTCTGGGTCTGCGAGGTCAGCTTTGACTACAATTGATGTTGCAAAGAACCAGATACTAACTTGGTCCCTAGCCCGTGCTCTTCCCGCCGTGCTCGGCTACGGTGTCGCCCTGTCGACCGCCCTGGCCGCTTTCGAATACACCGGTGGCTCTCTGTTCGGATACAGCAAGAACAAGGATGAAGATGAGTTTGAGCGTCGGACAAAGCTGCGCACCAACTACCAGAGCCCCGCCGAGCAGACCTTTGCCGAATTGGGTGAGGGACGTGGTATGTTCATCCACCAACCCCCCGCCGAGACCCCACGAGGGAAGTGGGCATGGAAGCGTCGGATTGAAGCTAATCGTGATTGTTTCCAGGTATCTACGGCCCTAACTACGCAGAACGCCGCCGCGAGCGGATCAAGGAGGCCTATGGCATTGAAGTTCCCACATACCCGGTTTCTGCATCATAAAAGCCAGTCCTGTTGTCCCTCCGATATCTTGATCCCACCCTTCCTCATTTCCCTGGTCGCGTTGTGTAAATTACCCCCTTTTCATCATGTTGCCTCTCTAGCATGCCGGACACGTCAATCCGAAATCAGTTCTCTTCTGTTAGCACCGAGTGACGTAGATCTATTTGGGATCCCCCGCGGGTGACTCTAGGACAAGGAATCTCTCAAGTAAAATAATGATATATGGTCAATTGCCGTGCATGAAAGCTAGTTATCATGAGCTGCCCGGGGTTCACGTACCCCTCTGCTCTACGACAACACTTGATGGGAATGCCGGGGATTGATATGTCTGATAAGACGTGGTGGCCCAAGATGTTCGAGATGCGCGTGGAGGGGAAACTTGGTCCACGGCGGCCAATGACGGGGCGGCTATATCCAACCCTCAGTCCGCACGGCTCCATGTTCATTCATACACTCTTCATGGAGTAAACCCATCAAGAATCTCCGATACATAGCATTTATGATGCAAGTGTCTCTTGCATGCGACCTGCCGGAATCCTCGGAATGAGATCACCTCGCCAAGTTCCTCCTCCAACTCCACGATTTGGATTCCCATGGACGGCAATGACGAGGACCGACGTTGGCTTCCTCACCTCAGCCATGAATCAGGCCCCATCAGGATCATGAATAATTATGTCACAATTTTGGGACTTCTCACGTGTCTCTTAGCTTGCTCAAGTTTAACGGTCGCCTGCAAACTATGGTCTACCAAAAGAAAAAGAAACAAAAGACGGGATGTTGAAACGCCTGGGTTATGATCCTCCCCTATCCTGGGATATTCCAGGGCCGCCAAACGTCGATCGACGATGTGCATCATGGCGCTATCGGAAACCCGCGGGGGAACCACGTTCTACATAAATGGCCCAAATGAACGGAGTCATCGGATACATATGTCTGATGTACTCGGCAAGGGGGCAGGACGTTTTTCCACGAGCTCAACATTATCCCACCCCCCTCTTGTCCACCGCCCCAGTCCCGACGTCATGTTCATCTGGTTGATCATCGATCAGGAGAGGGGGCAAATCGGGGAGGGGGTGCCAACTCTCCCCTTTTATGGCCCTCTTTTTGGATGCTGAGCCACATCGGCTTTGTGGATCACAGGTGCTGAATCAAGGACATCATCGGGCTCCAGTGCTCGGGGTCCCGCGCTTCAGGAGGCCCCTCTCGGCTGCAGGCCTGCAGGACCAACGCGCCGCGGCATGGCGGAGCCACCGTCGTCAGCCACGTTCGTTATTAGGCAGACAAGTTGCCCCTCGGAGGATTCTGCCGCAGTTGCCTGTGCCCCTTTTTGGTTATTTCAGGAGTCCTGGGCTGCGATTGAGTGGTTCGAAGAAAATGGTTTCATTTGGAAGACGATCGGATCCGTAGTCTATCTTCAGCATGAGAAGATCAAGCCGCTCAACCTGAACCCACTCAAATCACAGCGACGGACTAAACCTCCGAGTCCTCGACGTCAACTATCGTGATTCATGCAAATTAGCTTTTGAGGTGCCTTTCCCCCTCTCTTCGGTGCCGGGGCTCCCGAAGGGAACGCAGTCTTTGAGTGGTTGCTTGTCACTCGGTACGGCGCAACGGAGTCTATACCCTTGGTGGGCGTGGGGTCCTGAGTGTCTTCGGTGGTACCTGGTACTTGGGTGGTTGAACTTGGTTGGAGGAACGCTGAGCGTCATCACTCGATCGCATCGTAGACGTCATTCACCTCCAACTTGACCTCGACAACACTCTTCTTCAAGATCAATCTTTAATTCCCGTCTCCCGATTTTCTCTTATCCTTCAGATTCCGATTCTGATTCATGAGTTTGGAATTTCCCAAGCCACCCGATCAGCCCCCTCCCCCTTTTATCCCGAGCGCATCGTTCGATCTCCTTTTGCGCGGTTCCTCGATAGTTCCGTCGTGTGGGGCAACCTGATCTCCTCGTGAACCGACGCTCCTAAAGTCTCGAAAGACGCCCCCGCAAACCGTTCCAGCCCAGCGCCTCCGTTCGCTGGGTAACCGGAGACCGCGCCATCATTGATCGCCCCTCTTGCTTCGTGTTTTCCTCTTCTCTTTTTGCTTCCTCAAGTCCCATTGTCATTGAACTCTCCGGAGCCCTCTCCTTGCTGTGAATCCCTCCGGCATATTCCCGACCGTCGACCATCGCCGTGCCGTCCACCATCACCACCAAATCTCCCCTCTTTTCCCTCCCGTTCCCGGAGTCATGGCCATGGCCGCGCGGCCGCAGACCCCCGTGCAGGACGGCTACATGATCCCCCACCCGAACGACCCGGGGGTGCTTAATCGCGGATACGGCAATTTGAGAACCTCCTCGCGACCGAGTTCCTACGCCGGCACGGGCTCGGCCTTTCATTACAGTCACGGCGCCCTCGATCAGCCTCAGATCTCCCACAATACCCGGTTCAAAGAGGACTTCGAAACTGCCAGCCATCGCAGCTCCCTTCAGCTTGACGGGTCCGCCGCCGGTATCCAGCGCTCCGTCTCGCTCATGTCCCAGGGCCGCTCGCCCACACCGTCCCGCTCCAGTACCCTTCGTAAAAAGGCCTCTCTGAGCAAGAAGGGAAGCTTGCGACGCAATGGCAGCCGTCGCTCCCTGCGTGCTGGTAGCGTCCGAAGCCTAAGCTTGGGCGATCGGGAAAAGTACAATGCCGAGGGCGTGGATGATGTCAACAGTGCCTTTATGGCGCCGATCCCGACCTCCGGGAACCCGACGGAGGTGCTGGCAAATCGGTTTCAAGGTAAGGATCCCCGTCTGTTAATTTGATTTCCTCTATACGTAAAGTTTTGTTTGCTGACCGGGCTTGTCTGCCCCTCAGCCTGGCGCAAGATTTTAAAGGACCTGATTCTGTTCTTCAAGGAAGTACAGAAATCCTACGAAACAAGATCCAAACTATTCTTATCCGCTTCCCACGTGATGAACAACCAGGTGATTCCGCCGGCCTTCTTACAGTCAGGTGGCCTGGCCGATGCGACGGAGATCCTTCAGCACTTCCACCGCCAAGGATATACCGAGGCCAACAAGGCAGTCGAGGTCGAAATCGAAGTCATCAGCCAATTGACTGGTCTCCGAAGCGACCTGCAGAAGAAAACGAAGGAGATCAAGAGCCTGTCGGGAGATTTCAAGAACACGGTTGAGAAGGAGATTGACGGCACGCGCAAGGCTGTCCGTAACCTGCACGAGTCCCTTGGCCTGGTGGATACCGATCCCTCAGCAACATCTGGCAAGGGAGATCCGTTCCTGATGCGCCTCAATGTGGAACGACAGGTCGAGAAGCAGATTGAGGAGGAGAATTATTTACATCGGGTTCGTTGCACCAATCTTTCATGTTTCCCCCTCCCTCTTCTCGCGTGCATGAGCGGCCTTGAGGGTCCGATGCAGCAGCTAACATATTGAGGGCGCAGGCATACCTGAATCTGGAGAACTCAGGCCGTGAACTTGAATCGATTGTGGTCAGCGAGATCCAAAAGGCATACAATGCCTACGCCAGTATTCTTAAGCGCGAAGCCGACGAGGCATACGACACCGTGGAGAAGCTACGTGCTGGCCCCATTTCGATGCCCCAGGATCATGAGTGGAATGCATTTGTCTCCAGCACCGATGAGCTGGTCGATCCCCGGATTCCTCTACGAAACGTTGAAAACATCACCTACTCTGGCAAGGATCATCCGGCCGCGGCCGAAATTCGTGCCGGTATGCTGGAGCGCAAGAGCAAGTACCTCAAGAGCTACACGCCTGGTTGGTACGTCTTGTCGCCGACTCACCTCCATGAGTTCAAGTCGGCCGATCGCGTGGCATGGCAGACGCCCGTCATGTCGCTATACCTTCCGGAGCAGAAACTTGGCTCCCACTCCCAGGAGGATTCAAGCTCGCATAAATTCATGCTCAAGGGTCGGCAGACTGGTGCTATGCACCGCGGCCACTCGTGGGTCTTCCGCGCCGAATCACATGAAACCATGACATCTTGGTACGAGGACATCGAGAGTCTCATCAGCAAGACGGGTGAGGCTCGCAATGCCTTTGTGCGCCGCCATGTACGGAGTGTGAGCGGTCGGTCCACATACAGTGAAGTCATGGACGACGACGAGGCGGACCAGACTCCATACTCCGCCGAGTCCGTGGTTCTGGCCCAGGAGCGGCCCACTTCAGCCACCCGCCAGCCCGGCGGGGCCTTCCCGAGTGATGTTCAGATCGACCGCCACCTTCAAGCTCCCCTGTCCCCCTCCAGCGGCGCCAGTTCGTCTGGGCGTGACATGATTGCGGCTGCAGGATCACTTCCTGATGGCACGGGTGCGGCGACTGGAGCCTCCCGGTTCTATGATGGCGGTGACGCGGCCAATGGATCGCCACAGGCCATGAACGCCAGCTCTGCCGATCGTTCCCGGTCCCAGATGAGTCGGCATGACAGCTACTACGGCGATTGGATCAGCCCCGCCGCTATTGTCGCGCAACAAAAGAAGAGCCAGCTGTCGGAGACGGCCAATATGGATGACCGGGAAGTTCGATCCGATGGCGACCACAACTCAGTTGTCGCCATGTCCGGCGTGCTCGAGGGCCGCAACCGCCGAGAATCGTCTGCGCCTCCGCAAGTTGCCCGTCGAGAAAGCGTGTCCACGGCCCCCACGAACACCAACGTCACCGACTACACCAACAACACCCTAGCCACCTCGCTCGACGAGAGCCTCGAGCTGGGTCAGAATGCAGCTGTGGCCTCCAGCTCCATTCCCACCACTAACGGTCTGGAAGATGGTCTTGGGGATCACGCCAAATCTGGGGCCGACCTTGTCCGCCCGAAGCAGGACAGCGTCGTGGCCATTGACATGAAGATTCCCGGCCGGTACCCACCCACCAATGTGGCGGCCTGATTTGCTTCTTCCCAATTAACCATTCGTTTCTTCTGATTGCCTTTTGTTTTTGCTGGGCCCCTTTTTTGTCTTTCTATCTATCCCTCCCTCCCCCCCCACCTCCCCCCAACTACAAATTCCCTATTCTTTGTCCTGGACTGTCTTGTCCATTGTACATGTATGACCACCATCATCTCTCACCCGCCATTCTCCAACTCCCAGATTTCTCTCCCCCCGACAATACGATCTAGCTTGTTGCTAGGCGTTTTTGTAAGAGTACGGGTCCTCTCGTTCGGATGGATACCTCCTCCACTCCCCATTTCATATTTCAATCCCGCCTTCCCCTTTTCTCTGCGCGGCAGCTAGATCCGCCGCGGGCGTTCGTTCCGGGTTTTGCGGCGCACAACCGGGTTTCTTTTCGATTCTCCCTGTGATTCCCTGGGTGCTGAGCACCCGTGCTTTCGTTATATACTTTTTGGGGTTTTTCTTCATTCCTCCTCCTCTCTATTATCTTTTCATTTTTGTCCCTTTTCCTATCATTTTTCCTTTTCTCTGTATTTTTGGTTCCCTACATGTGTGTTACGTACGCCGCCGGTACCTGGTTTGTGTCTCTGGAGTGAAGAAATGAAATACGATGTTGTTCTGATCTCAGTGTTGGATCTTGGTTTGGTCAATTATGCAATGGACGTCTTGATATATCGAGCTTTCGAGCTTGGAGCCGCCCCCTCTTTAGTTCCGTGAAGTTGGCCCTTACACGTCTGAATGTTCGTAGCCGTCACCCTCGGTCAGCATTGGCAGAAAGCAGTCTAATGCGACTATATTGTATGAGGCTGACAAGGCTCATGAGATCAGGAATCCGTGATCAAATGCAGTCTCAAAAAGTCTAAAAATCGGGGTCATCTCGAGTGACTTCTTTCGAATGTCATGGGGAGGGGAGAGGGTGGAAAGCTTGTCGACGGGCCCCCGGCGATCTGCGGCGGGGGGACGTGGCATTTTGATAAGGGTGCCGGGCTGGGGCCTGGGCTGAGTCTCGCCCTTGTGGGGGGGGGGGGGGGGGGTTCGGTGACACGATCGAGGGGCGCGATCCGGGAATGCTGCAGGATACCGCATCAAGGGCGGCATTTTATCCATGGGACTTCGATGACGGGAGGTGCAGACTATGTGTTATTAGTCTCTTCTTTTTCTTTTCTTTTTTTTCTTTTTCATCTTGATGATAGTCTTGATTTGATTTGTTTTTTTCCTCCCTCAGTATCTCCTCTGAATATCTTAACAGCAGGATTCGGATGGATTTCGATTCGGTCTAACCCCTAACATGGATGGGTCTGGCTGTATTGCAGATCGACCTTAAATGTAATGGGTTCTGGGTAGAGATGTAATGTACATAATAGAATATATGTTTTCTTGTCCTATACTCCTGTATCACTTGATTACCTCAGTTGCGCCTAGTATGGGGAGTAGATCCTAGTAGTGTACAGCTGAGGGTTGGTCAAGTTTTTCGAGGTCTATCTTGTACTCCAAATTAGGAGTCTCACTGGAGTTGGCCTGCTGTATTATCCGTGACCCCCATTGGAGTATATCCAGAGAAGGGGAAAGAGCCGAACGCGTCCCCGAGGCGGTGGAGACGGGGCCAAAGGGAAAGCTGTTTGGCAGCGTCGCGATCCGACGAAATCCCCAAACCCCCAAACCAAACCCAACCCCAAACCACCACTTCTTCCTTTCTCCGCCACTTTCCTCCTCTCCACGACCTTCTGTACCACACCTCATTCTTGTGTCCGTCCCCGTTCTAAATCATGGGTAGGTTCGATTTTTTACCCCCCTCTCTGGTCTAGCTGGCCGGGTTCTGCTGCTCCTACTGCACCTGCTCGCACCTGGCACTTGGACTTGGTCCTCTTCTGGTCTTAGCTGCTGCGTGTCCAATGCACCGATGGTCCAATTTTCCAATCCTTTCTATGTCCCGGACTCCCTTCTGGCTCTGCTATGTTTGCAAGGTGGCCCTGCTATTTAGTGATGGAGCTATCAAGCTATCGAGCTATCGAGCTATTGAGCTATTGAGCTATCGAGCCATCAAGCTATCAAGCCATCAAAAGCTATCAAGTCATGAAGTCACAAGTCATCAAGCCCTCAGACTATCAGGCTACCAGGCTATCAGTCTACTAAGCTCCTAAGCTCCTAAGCTGCTGAGCTGTTAAGCTGTTCGGCCGGTCTACTGCATAACATGGCCTGTGCCCGGGGGGAGCATGTCTCGGGTCTCACTGCTTACTGAGATGGTGACTCCTTGGTACATTCTCTGAGGTCGCCCATCACTTTCCCCCCCCTAATCCCCAATTCCCCCCCTCACCCAATCACCGCCGCGCAACTTGACGCCTGATCCTTTCATCTTTCTTCCCCCTCCTCCCTTCCTTTCCCTTCTTCCCTTTCCCTCCACAACCTCCCCCTTATTCTCTTGTCTCTACTAACGTCCCCTCCCTTCACAGCGGACGTCTATCGGCCCTATCAAGTAAGTTTGCTCGTTTTCATCCACTCCTCCCTGCTCTTCCTATGCGACCGTTATTCCCTATCGTGATGCGCTGGGCTCTGCGCTGTCGTGGCTATCGTTGATGGTCAGTGCGGGGGCGGACAACTGCCCATCCATCTCTTTGCGCCGCATCGTCTTGGCCCGGGTAGATGCGAAGACTCCAGCAATTGGGCTTTCCTTCGTTTCTGGCAATTCCCTTCTCAATGGCAAACGCGAACAAAAACACCCCCTCTTTTGTGCGCCGTGTGCGCAATCCCCGAAACGCAGTGCCCTTAAGCCACCCCGGAAGGTCCTCGATCCCCAGCGGGTCCCAGGTCACCTGACTGATCCCCTCCCCCCGAAACCTCCGCCCCGATCTTCGCGCGCGCTGCTCGGTCCTCGCTGGCCGTCCCTCGTCTCTCATCACCCTCTCTTGACCACCCCTCCCGACCTTCCTCATCCTTGCGACACCCGATTGCCCCTTCTCTCCTTCCCTCTCTTTCCCCCTCCCATTCCCCCTACCCCACATTTTCTCTTTCTTCCTCCAACATTTCAGACAACACCCGCGCCATGTCCTACGACCCTCGCCCACCCATGTCTGCCGGATTCCCCGACTCTGACCGCGTACAGCGTGAGAGGTCCCGTTCACCCCGTCGTCGTTCTTCTCGCAGTCCCCGACGTAGCCGTCGCTCCTATTCACCGCGCAGTCGCTCTCGCAGCCGTGACGATTACCGTCGCAGCGATCGCCGTTCTCGATCTCCATTGAGTGCTTCTGGTGCTGCTGGACCGTCGGGCTCCCCCTACGGTGGACGCAGCAGTTACGCGCCGGGCAGAACGTCTGAGGATCGTTTCGCCGCCAAAGAAAACATGATGCAATCTGTCCGCGACTCGTCCCAACAAGACCGTCGGGTCTATGTGGGCAATCTGTCCTACGATGTGAAGTGGCATCATCTCAAAGATTTTATGCGACAGGGTGAGTGGCACTTTTATCTGGCCTATGCTCGTCCCCGATCCCTCGAATCCTTTCCAATTTCTTCGTGATCGACGTCCAGGCTAACCGGCTTGTTTTTTTCTTGCGTTTTGCAGCTGGAGAGGTTCTCTTTGCCGATGTATTACTTCTTCCGAATGGAATGTCGAAGGTGGGCGCCAATGCGTAGAGTGGCTGGTTCCTTTACTCTACTCCCTGATTTCTCGTGGTTTCTTTGTTTTTTTTTTGGTTTCCCTTTGCATGGACTGTTGGGTTGACGGGCTGGGCCTGGCTGTCCGGAACAATGTAGGGATGCGGGTAAGCACATATCTCTCTCCCATCTGGAATTGCATGCTTGATGTGAGAATGTTTCGCTAATGTGCCTTGGGTATACAGGATTGTGGAATACGCCACGAGGGAGCAAGCACAAAATGCGGTCAACACGCTTAGCAACCAAAACCTGATGGGTCGTCTTGTCTATGTTCGAGAGGTACGTCAATCCGCTTCAAGTCCTTCCCCCCAATTCTCCCTGGGTCTTTCCCCCACAGCTGACCGAGATACCACACTCTCTTAGGATCGTGAGGCCGAGCCCCGTTTCATCGGTGGCCCTCCACGTGGCGACTTCGGCGGTGGCCGAGGTGGCTTCGGTGGTGGGTTCGGCGGTGCTGGCGGCGGCGGCGGCGGCGGTGGTGGTCGTCAACTTTATGTGTCGAACGTTTGTAGCCCTCTTGCAACCCCCTAATGATGCTTAGATGTATCCTTGTGTGAGCCAGTGGAATATTAACAGATAACACCACATTTTAGCTTCCTTTCAACGTTGGTTGGCAAGACTTGAAGGATCTTTTCCGCCAAGCCGGTAAGTACCTGCATGATGACCTGACCGGAGACGGTTGAGTTCATCCCCTTATTCTTTTTTTTGGGGTTTTGTTTTCCCTTCCTGCATTTTTTTCGAGCGCTTGGTGAATTGACTTGAAATATTGTGTTCAGCCCAGCAAGGCGGCGTCATCCGTGCTGATGTGCACACTGATCCCACCGGTCGCCCTAAGGGTTCCGGCATCGTCGCCTTTGAATCTCCAGATGATGCACGCAACGCCATCGCTCAGTTTAATGGATATGAGTGGCAAGGTCGTCCCTTGGAAGTTCGCGAGGACCGCTTCGCTGGCTCTGGCCCTGGCTTCGGAGGTCGCGGCGGCTACGGCGGTGGCCTCGGCCGTGGTGGTTTTGGTGGCCGCGGCGGCTTTGGGGGTCGCGGTGGCTTTGGCGGCGGCTACGGCCGTGGCGGCTTTGGGGGCGCTCCCGGCGGCTTCGCCGGTGGTTTCGACCAAGCTCCTGCTCCTGTGGCTTCGGTTCCCCCGAACGCCTTCACCGACTTCGCAACCTCTGGCGGCGAGAAGAGTGCTGTAATCTATGTGCGCAACGTAAGTAATATGCCACTGGAATGGGAGTCCAAAGTCACTATGTCGATGCTGATATGACAATAGCTGCCCTGGTCCACCTGTAACGAGGATCTGATCGATTTGTTCTCGACCATTGGCAAGGTTGAAAAGGCCGAGATCCAGTACGAACCTAATGGCCGCTCCCGCGGAACCGGTGTCGTCGAGTTCGACACCCCTGACACTGCTGAGACTGCAATTGGTCAGTTACTTCTCCGTATTTTGGTTTTTTTTTTTCTCTGTTCCCTTCCAAGACCTTTGGCTAACGTCTCACAGCCAAGTTCACTGGCTACCAGTATGGTGGTCGTCCCCTGGGTATCACTTTTGTCAAGTACCTGAATGCCGGCGGTGCTCCTACCGGTGACATGATGGAAGAAACCGAGCCCACATCGGCCATTACACAGGACCAGATCATGTAAAATAAAAGAATCGGTTCTGCTATTTCTTCGGGTTCTGGGGCTTGTTTCTTTCTCTGCTCTTTGGTTTTGTTGCTTCTATGCTCTTCTATCACTTCTCTTCTTCTCACCACGCACTCTTTCTTTTTCTGATTCTCCGTTCGCCGATGATTCCCTTATTCCCATCATGTTACGCACACCAACATGCGTGCTTTCAATCTGCTCTGCTTAGAATGAGAATGGAAAATGTCAGTGCTTTGTAGTTCGCATGTGCCGATCCCGCTCCGCCCGACAAGTGTGGGCCTTCCAGATTTCCGTAGTTCCGTACTTCCAATCTCTCCACCTCCGCCTCGAAAAAGTGAGCTTCAACCCACCACCCTCCAACAATGGCATCTCTCGCCCTGCCCATCTCACGTAGGGCCTTATTTTCTCCCTCTTCAATCGCCTTCTGCTCCCTTTCAACCCGCCAATTCCATCACAGGACTCAAGTTCGCCTTCCGCAACACCGCCGAGACCAGCCAACACAACCCGTCTATCAACCATTACGTTGCTATCACTCCACCCTCCACCCCCGGCCCCCAACACACGCATACACCAATAGTCAAACGGCAATCCTAACCGCTGCTCTGCCATATCTCCCAACTCTCGGCTTCTCCCGGGCCGCCCTCGCTGCCGGCGCTCGCGATGCAGGCTTCCTCGATGTCTCTGTCCACCTCCTTCCCCGCGGCGAATTCGACCTCGTCCTGTTCTGGCTCGCCAGTCGCCGTGGTTTACTTCGTGGTCAAGTTGAGGAGGGTGCGCTGCTACAGCGCGTTGCGGCCGAGCGCGGTCTCGACGCCGCTAGCCTAAGTGTCGATGACAAGGTACGCATTTTGGTTATGCAGCGGTTACGGATGAACGCGAATATCAAACACGTGTGGCAAGATGTAAGTTTCCCCACTCCTCATATTCCTTTTCTCTCTCTCTCTCTCTCTCTTTCTTTACCAAGTCCGGAAATGATCATACACCCCGAATAACAAATCCTCCGACATAGGCGCTTGCACAGCTTTCTCTTCTTGGCAATATCCCTCTCGCGCTCTCGGAGCTGCATGCCCTTGCGAATGATATTATAACGCTGGCGGGTGACCCTGCGGTTGATGCATCATGGTACTCGCGCCGGCTGGCGGTCTCAGCCATCTATGCCAGTGCGGAGGTCGTCATGACGCGGGACCCGAGCGCGGACCTGGCGGAGACGGAGACATTCGTGGCGCGGCGGTTTGAGGACAAAGAGGTTGTCAAGGCCAAGGTGCAGGGTGTGAGTGAGTGGATTGGGTTCCTGGGTGGCACAGCTGTTGGAGCTGGACGAAGTTGGGGATTGAAAATCTAAGAACCCAACGCACAGCGTCAACTCCTCCAGAACGCAAGTGACATTTTCACCTACTCCCTCTATCCTTCGTCCCTTATCCCCCCCCCGCACCTCCTTCAATTTGGCGCGCGCTACCAATTCCGTCTAGTCCACTGTTTCAAGAGAAATTTTCGGTTCTGAATTTCTATTGTGAACAGGAATCCTTCGCTGGATAGCGAACTATTTTTGTTCCACATCCTCTGCCGGGCCCCGGCGCCGCTGAAGTTGGTTCCGGGAAGCTGGCATTTGTATTTCTATCCCCCCAATTTTTTAATACTGGTTAGCGTCTTACGAAGTACTTCTGTTTTCTCTCTCTCTTTCCTTTTGTAAGTTGTGATGGTACTTTGTAATTACAGGTGGGATCCTCAAAGGCCAGGAAGCAAAGTGAAGTTTTTAGGGTCTGTTGAATTCCTGTGTAAGTTCCCCAGGCCATAGAAACCGTGAATTCGCAGCTCTTTAGGATGGCTGTTCCCTGTCTTGTAGGCCTTTGTAGATGATTCTGGGTTGTTTGAAGCTCACAATGGAGGCATTGATTATGAGCAAACCCTCTACCAGGCCGGCCCTTTAAACATGGCGATAACTACATAAGTTCAATCTTGATGCCAAAAATGTGTTCAAGACAGTAATGATCTTTCTCGGTGGCTAATAAAGCCCAGCCGTCGAACTTAGTGCCTGAAAGAGACAAGTAACCAACAGACCAACCAACAGATGCGGAAGCGATCAACCAACTGTTGGATATATCTAGTCTTGTCCAAATCTAGAAGATTCCTGACAGAAACCAATCAACAGATACGCTACGACCAGAAAATTAGTGCAATACGTGTATTGAGGAGACTCCAAGCCATTCGCCCTCTATTAATATCACTATGCCAAGCGTCCTGCCTATCAATTTAATCAATTTATGACAGGAGATTTCTTTTGGCCTTGATTTCCTTTTATTGGTGGAGCAGATATGAAACCACTACTATGTATATGCTGGTGAATTAACCTGTATTTCGGCTGAAATCGCTCGTGACTATTTGCAAGACGAGGTAGACGCGAAACCACTTCTGTGTATATGTCGGTCAATTAATTCTGTGGCGGCTGAAAGCATCCTTTCCAATGCCGTACATCTTCTTCTAGAACTAGTGAGGAGGCTCATATTATCCAACTAATAATATTGTTCTTTTATTATCTCCAGTAAGAAGCCTGGGAGGCCCGATGCATATAAGAAGAGCCATCTTCCTGCTCCCAGATGAAGAAAACAACAGCCGAGCACAAAAGCTCTTAAACAAACAATATCAGCTAGAAGGATTTTTCTTCTCTACTCATTACCATGCTCGCTTTCAGTCCTAAATCTCTAGCTACGGTTATCCTCACGATGAACCTTCTGTCTCCCGCTTTGGCATGCCTCAAGGTGACTGGCAGCATTTATGAAAATAAAGTCGATGGTGCATATGGCACGCTCACATTGGTCGACAATGGTGTTCAAGTATGCCACGGCGATAACAAGGGGAAAAATAAATGGCTCGGTGCGACCAAGGAGGGTGACCAGTGGAGTATGTCGTCCATGCTAAATATAATGTTTTAGTACTTGGCTATTTTGCTAACTGGACTGCTTCTGCTCAGTGTGCGATGATAAGAACTATACCTTCTATTATGATTGGTCAAAGAAGCAGCAAGCGAAAAAGTATAGTACTAAAGATAACAACTACGTCGAGCATCGACTGCCGGGAAGATACTGTAGATACAATGATTGGTATGTAATTGATGAACAAACTATGCTAATAGAGATCATTTTGAAGCTAATGATATATAGCTATGATATTAATGTCAGTATCTGGTGCACAGATGAATCTTCGGACGATGATGGCTGGCATTGTGAGGATATTTCGGACAGCTTCTTTCCAGACGGTTGCTAGGCAAGGGAGTCTAGTAGGTACTTAACCCAAGAGTCAGGCTTATTGAAGAAGGCTAATATAGATAGATATCGATGAATATCTACTCTGTAATTTGGCACTGGCACCGGCTCGTCCATTTTTGTTTGAATTTCCACAAATTGATGTTGTTTCTGGAACTAGCGTGATAGCTTATTTTTCATTAGGCTTCCTTCACCTTTATTCGATAGTGTTCTTCTTCCTTGTTTGATCTAAGTGTTTCCAATCAATCCAGTCTTCTTGCTTTGCTTCCATGAGTCTATAAGCTCTGATAGGTTATGAAAATTGCGCTATTATTTGATTATGGCCTACCTAGTATCTCTTAGATCACCTCCTCTTCCACCTTTTACCCTCGCTAATTGTCTGCCGATCTCCTCAATGATGTCGTATTGTGCCTTCATTCTGTCCAAGCATATTCACAGAAATCAATGCCTCCTGCTAGTGCAAAAGACTGTCGTCATCAGCGGTGCTCAGCATGGCTCCTCCGTCAAAGCGGTGGCGACCCGGAGTGCCCCCACCTCAATCAAGTTGATCACAAACTGTCCAATCATAGCCCCCGATGGAACTATACTCTTGTGCATATTTAAGAAAGCACTCGCACTCATCAAATCAAGCCATAACCCTCGTCTCGCTTCCACCTCCTTCTATCAAGATATTCTCATCTTTGTTAAGGCTTTCTTTTAAGATCTATCACTCAATTATCCCATCTACGACTTTATCCCTTCTATAACCAAAACCACTGCCCAACAATGCCCCTCACCACCTCCATCCCGCTCCCCCAAACCTTCACCCACACCACCGCAACACACAGCTATCAGGTCCACTATACAACTCTCGGCTCTCCCTCCTCCCCGCCTTTAATCTTCATTCACGGCACCCCATGGTCCTCTTTCGTCTGGGCCACCCACGCCCGCGCCCTCGCGCTCCATTTCCATATCCATCTCTTCGATTGTCCCGGCTTCGGCACCAGCCCGCCCGGCACTCCCCTCCCGCACACCAGCATCACGCCTGAAACTGCACTGGACTCAGACCTCGCCGAGCAGACACGTGTATTTGCTGCACTGTACGCCCACTGGGCCCGGGCATGGGGCGGCGCAGCGCCACACGTAGTTGCACACGATGTCGGCGGGCTGTTGGCGCTGCGGGCGGTGCTGATGCACGGATGTGCGCTTGCGAGTCTGTGTCTCGTAGATGTTGTTGCGGTAGGGCCGTTTGAAACACCGCTTTTCAAGCTGATTGCGGCGCATGAGGGTGTGTTTGGCGCGCTACCGGGGCCTATGTTTGCCGGCGTTGTGGAGGGGTATATTCGGGAGGCAGCGTGGGCGGAGATCGGAACGGAGGTTATGGAGGCGTTGAAAAAGCCATGGATACAGAATGATCAGGGGCGGATGGGATTTCTGAGACAAATGGTGCAGGCGAGTCGGCGGAGTGTGGAAGAGGTCGAGGAGCAGTATGGGAAGGTGGGGGAGAAGATGCCGGTTATGGTGATTTGGGGGGCTGAGGACCAGTGGTTGCCAGTGGAAACAGCGTCAAGGGTGAAGGAGAAGGTGCAAGCACGGGAGATGGTGTTGATTGAGGGAGCTGGACACTTGGTGATGTATGATCAGCCAGAGAGCTTTGGGGTGGAGTTGACGTGGTGGTTGAAGAGTGTGGGTTGAGAGGGGGTGGATGTTGTGCATACCGTACATCTGATGGATTTTGGAAGATAGCAAATCTTATCAGATGGATTATTGTGGTCTTTGTATTAATCGTGGAAAGTGCCTGTATATGAAAGACTTTGCAATCTTGAAAGTAGATTGCACCTGTCGTGGACTTCAAATCTTATCGCTAAATCAAGATGGCTTGAAACGTCCCTGAGCTCTGACGCGTAAAGACAAGTGATCTCAGCTATCTCTTTCCCATCAAGTGCTGCGGTTGTTGTTTTTGTGCACTATTTCTTCCCTGTATAAGGAAGTATCTCGTCTCTTGAAGGAGTCATAAAATGTTTGATTGCGGTCTATTCATCTTGCCCTGAAGAAGGATGGTCGAACAAAGGCTCACATCTAAAGCGGATGCTCGGGATTTTATTCTCTCTTAAGACTGCTTCTCTGTTGGTTATTTCTTTCTGTCTATGCTCCTGTCGCCTTTACTCTCGTGTCTCGACCTGCCCGGGCCGACCAGGCTGCCTTGAGCTTCCCCACTTGACTAATTCATTTTGAGTCGGTTTGCTCTCGTGATCAACGCTATGTTCTATCTCTTGCTATCTCTGCCATAGTCAAAGTATTCATTGGAAAACAGGCTCCAATCGGATCGATTACTATATTGATCACCATCTCGATCTTTATGTCGACCACTAACCAAGCATTAACCTCCGCCCTAAGTCGAGTGCTCTGTAGAGTACATATTTTCGTCAACCCACACGACGTGCCTGCTCGTTATGCGTATGGCGCACCCCAACGCAAAGCTTTGGTAAACATTGAAGCAAGATCCATGGAGATGGTGTTGGCCTCCGAGTATCCATAAGCCAAAGTACAAGGAGTGACCGGCATTCTGTTATGAGAAGCTATTGTCTGTTTCAGCTATGCCACCAAGCTATGATCGTCGATAAGGGTTCCGAAAATAACCTTAAAAGTATGGGCTCTGTGGCAGGCCTCCAGGTATAAAGAGTACGTACTTCCTCCCAGCTCTTTGAAAAAGCTAATCATCTGTTCTCTGGTTAATTATTCGCCTACGTCTTGAAAATTGGACAAAATATGAAGATTTTTACCATCCTCTTTACGGTCATGTTTACGACCATGGTGGCTGTGGGCCCTCTCCAAGAGCTTAATTCTCGGCTGGCCCAAGAGGAACTCAGTGAAGCGAGTGGTCGATGAGCCCTAACAGATGGGGGTTCAGTATAGAAGCTAATCCAGATGGGATACGAATAGGCCAACCCAGAGTTGGTCATGAATGCAATTGTATTGTGGTCGATAATCAATGTTACTCTAAAAAGGCAAACTCAAGAACATGGGGCTGATCAAGATGGGATATCAACAGCAATTTCTCAGCGCGGGGTGCCGAGCGTGCCCAAAATGCAAGTTTATTTATTCTCGACCCCTTTTGGGGCTCTTCTATCCTTAACAGAGCGAGAAGCTTCATTACTTGTGAAATGGGGCGTTGTGCGGGACCCTCAATGCGATGGAGGAAGGCAGGTGCACATGGGAAAGAATGAGGGGAAATGGCAAGAGATGGATCAACAAACAAGCCAACAAACAAGCCAACAAACCACGATGGAGGAGAGCCTCCCAAAGACTACATAGATGCTGTTTGAGCGAACGAGTGTAAAAGGGATGTTTCTCCCTATCGGAGAGGGGAAACTAGTATCTCGAAAGACTGTACTATGAAATATATCTTCCAATCAGAGATCACCCATCGTAGGCCCTTTTCCCACTACAACTATGTAGCCTGCCTTTATTTTATTTTATTTTTATTTTATCTTTACAATTTATTCACAGCCGACTCAGAGCCAATTAATATCACGCTCGCCCTTGCAAACTATTAGAACTCACAAGATCGCTGAGCTTTGGGAATTTTCATCTGCTCATCTCAGCCCAGTAGAAACTGAATCACCTGACCCAACAGGTTTACTCATTGGTGTTTCCTCTTTTCTCACGCCGGAAATGGGGAACAAACGTTCCCATCGTACTCAACCCTGGGGATATTCAAGCGTCCCCGTCAGATTAAACATTCAAATCCCTTATATGTTACACCAGTTCTCCATGGCAACGAAATCGGAGGTTTTGATCGTCGGCGCTGGAGTGTTTGGCATCAGCACGGCCTATTATCTGGCTAAGCGATCACCCAACCCGTCAACCATCACCATCTTAGACCGCGCCCCCCACCATCGGGTAATGCTGCATCAACCGATATCAATAAAATTATTCGGGGCGATTATTCAAGCCCGCTGTATATGAATCTGGCACTCGAGGCCATGGAGGCCTGGAAAACCAACCCGCTGTGGACGGATGCGGATGTTTATCACCAGACTGGCTGGATCATGATGAACGAGCGTGACAGTGATCTCGCCCAGCGTATCCGGAAGAATTTCCAAGACTGTGGGCATCCAGACTGGACGCAAGATATGACCGAGGCCGAGGTCCGTCGTAGCTGGAGGGAGGTATTGAAAGAGGCAGACCTCAGTTTGTTTGGTTCTTATTACTTCAACCCGTCTGCTGGCTGGGCCGATGCGGGAAAGGCCCTTAAGATCATGGCAGAAGCAACAATTCAAATGGGAGTCAAGTACCAGGTTGGCGAGGCAACAAGGCTTATGTTGGGCGATCATGGAATCACAGGAATCGAGACTGCGTCGGGCGAATGCTTCACCGCGAGCAGGATACTCCTGGCGACTGGGGCGTGGACCAGCCAATTGATGGCTTCGGTTGAAGATGATCTGCAGATGCCAACAAGTGTCAGAATTGAAAATCAACTCACTGCCGCAGGGGTCTGCTCTGCACATTTTCAACTCTCGCAAGAGGAACGAGAGCTATATGATCTGCTGCCTGTTTACGTGTATGGTGGAGAAGGTGAGTCGGCTTTTCACGACCTAGTGACGCTCTCAACCGGTCTAATCTATAAAAAACCAATATAGGTGAAGTCTTGCCTCCCACGGCTGCTGGTTTGCTTAAATTCACAAGCACGACCGCCTTTAAAAACACCATCCAAACAAGCACTGGGCATACACTCTCAGTGCCTCCATCCACTCATCAATATGATGTCCCGGAATCTATACGCAAAGAATGTATAAGTCATTTCAAACGACGTTTACCCCAACTGTTCGATGACGGTCGTGAAGCAGAGTATTTTCGCTTCTGCTGGGATGCAATCACGCCAAATCAGCACCCACTTATCACGCGTCACCCCCACTCGCAGCTATCCAATCTGTACTTCGCAGCTGGAGGCTCGTTTCACTGCTGGAAGTTCCTGCCCATAATCGGCCAGTATGTAGTGAACGTTCTCAACGGCACTAGTAACGGTGCCAATCGTGACGAGGCATGGAAGTGGAAAGAAGAATCGTTGGGACGGGGAGTCCATGACAAACTTATCCCGAACAGAGACCTTCGAGATTATTAGACGTAAAGACCGCAAAAGGTAGTAAGTTCATGGTAAGTTGACTGGGGCAATGGCCGGGTTGCAGATCAAAACTAAAACTCCAAGTCGTATTCAACAATTTACATATTCATAGAATTAATGATAAACTCCCAGCTTTTGGAATTAGAATTAATACCGTGTACATAATGAGCATCAAAATTTTAGCCCTAGGGTGGGGCTCCCAACTCGGCATGTACTGCGTATCGACGGCCGTTAGAAAAGAAATAACCCGCCTACTTGAATAACTCCTAGATGACTATTAAGTACCATGTGATTATTGAACCCAGATATTTTAGCTTGGGAAGCTTACTACAATATATTTGCTTCAAAACGGTGTATCAATGACAACCCGATGCGTGCATTGAACATCTTGAAGATGATCAAACAATTTGCGAGAGAATCCAATGTCATTGTTTTACCGAGCCATGATTTCAACACGCCTCGTCTCCTCTCAAAAAAGGTGCTCTACCGACCAAAGTCATGATCATCTCGAATCGTTACGTTTTGATGTAATCTACTATTTTGTTTGCTGACGAAGTGTGCATGGTTGTAATGAAGACGCCTTGCCTGACGGAATGCTATACTAATGATCGACATTCATAATGAGGGCGCCTACTTGAGTAGCAACATATCCTTTCTATCCTCTGCGGTGTAATCCATTCTTTACGGTTCGAAATAATCAGATAAAAAGAAAGTAAACCCCTTGGCAAGACTCCCCTAAGCACTCGGGCAACCTCGGGTGTTAGATATACGTACTTTCCACCCTACACCATCTCAGCTACACTCGATTCGCAACACTGAACGACTACTCAGTCTTACTCCATCAAAAGGAACCGATCAACCCGGGCGTTCAACTATTTCAGCCATTCGACACTTGCGAACCTAGTAAACCAGCGTCATGGATAATGCCCAATAAAGACTGGCTGTTCTCCCAGGGGTGGTTTCCCCTGCCATCAGAAGCCAGCACGCAACTTGATCCGTTAGAATTGGCTTCACTCTAGAGTATAAGGTTCAAACAAGACGACTGGGGGGAGTACAGAAAATAGATTTCTGACACTATGTTCAGAGATAAAGATAATCGCAACGCTATGCGTAACTAAATCCGTCAAATATCACTCCTTGGTTCCACTTCGCACAAAAACAATACCCCGTAGCACAACCCATGATTCTTACGCCTCAAAGATCGCCGGCAGTATGAAGATCGGGTTCTCAATGCAAGGATACATTCTGCACTGCCTCCTCCACACTCAAGGGCTGCGTCTTGACCGCCCCGTCAGGGTCCGGCGACTCGGCCGGCGAAACCAGCAACGTTGGCGATGTCGGCGAGAACGGATCAGGCTGCGCACCTACGTCTTCATCTGGGCATTGTGATGTATCGATCGTCGGATAAGGTACACTGCTGAGCGCTACAGCCTCGGCCTCAACCTCATTCTCCTTCGGCTGGCTACCGCTGCTGGTCCCGCTTCCGACAGAGTCTGTTTGCCCGTGCTGCGACTGCGGCGGCTTCCCACGGCCCCAGCGCCGCGTTTTCGGGGGCTGCGGTTTTTGCCCATGCTTGCTAACCCCTGTTCCAGGAGCGGGCGCAGTGGGTGCGGGTCGGTGGTGGCTGGATGAGGGAGTACTCTGGGCGGAACGTCGGGGTGGAGGCACGGCCGGCGGCGGATTCGAGACCGAGCGCCGAGCATGACTAGGCGCTGGGGGTGCGAGTTGAGAGGTTGTGGTTGAGTGGCGCCGGTCGATAGAGTCTGGTTCTGGGCCTGCAAGGGATGATGGGGCTGGTGTGGGTGGCGCTGTGTGAATAGATCTCGAGTTGATTTCTACACCTTCGGGAATGGTGTTATGGTCGCTGCTAGTGCCGGGGGATTGCTGATCTTCATCGTCGAAGTCTTGTCGCCGGCCGCGCCAACGGCGAGATTTAGGGGGCTCAGGCTTGATCTTCGGAGGGCGGATGGTGGATGCGTCACTGATGAGGTCTGCCGCGGCACGACCATCTTTGCGGCTCGGAGTGATGATACCGGGTTTTTCGTGTTGGGATGCGACAGCTTGGACGCTGAGCGAAGATGAGGTTGCGGAATCGAGGTTCATGCCTAGCCGATGGACGGCACTAAGTTTGCGCCGAGACTCTGGGGACACAGATGAGCCACGTGAGTCAATTGAGTCCATCCTGGTTGGCGATGCGGTACCGGGGGAGTCTGGAACGCTGCTGGCACCAAAAAGGGTGTGGGTAACATCATTTGGCTCAATGTCTATAGGTGATTCTCGCTGAGCGGCTTGGTCAAGAACAGTGTCAATCGTAGTGGTGACTATCTGAGTCCGTGTCTCCTGCGCGGAAGTCGCAGAGGGAGGCTGCTCGACATTACGAAGCCAGTCCACTGTTGCACAGCGCGCAACAAGTCGCCTCGTAGTCTCATCAACATCCTCAAAATGGAGGATCTTCTCTTGTTCGGTTTCATTTCCGTAAGATACTTGTCCCCGCACGAGGATATTGAGTAACTTCCTGATCTCATCTCGCTTATAGTGAGGCGGCTGTTGTAGCTGGGTGTGTGCTAACAATGGATAAAGGACACGTAGATAAGTGTGCCGTAGGGCAGAAGCCTCTTCAGGCAAGTCCAGAAGGTTTCGAATCAAGATATCTACCAGCACATGAAGATCATTTGTGAAGAAATATTCGTATGTGCTGGGGGTAGTGAATATCAAATACAGCAGTTTCAGAGTAAGTAGCTGCAACGACGTCTCGGCTGTTGTTTCTTAGCTTCATATGATTCCAGCTGGAGCGGGTGGATAATAAATACCTTCGCGGTTGATTAACAGAATAATATTCTCACCAAAGGTCTTATACAAACTTCCATACATGGATAAGATCTTGATAACCTTGTTGGTCAACCGGCTAGATGAGGACTCCTCATCCACTGGATCATGAGCCGAGATCATGAACTGCTCGTTCAGAACTAGCTGTGGAATTGATCAGCTTTAGCCTCACAATGAGGACTGTGAGAGAAACACATACCAGAACCCGAATTACCGGATAGTGGTAGGGATCCGTCACATCGTAAGACAGATCTTCAATAATGTCGAAGAGGCATCGAATGAACTCGTCATCCACAAGCACTATTCCAACAGAAGAGACCCGCTTATTAGCATAATTCGCCAATTGTACCTAGATTTCTCAGGCACACAACATACCCAAATCCTCGATTTTGACCCGCTGAATCCTCGACATCTCATACAATAAATCCATCAATAACCGGTGGAGACCAGCCCCGTCATCCATTTCCTCCTTGCGTAGCGTTTGAATCAGCTCGAGAAGGCGCGCGAAGACGCCCTCTTCGTTCATCATATGTAGGGCAGCTTCATTCTGCCGACCGTCAAAAAGAAGAAATGAAGCGATCAGATGTAGTGTATTCGGGTCATCTTCCTACAGATACACGCAACGGGAACTGATCAGCAAAGGCTTCGGTTCGCTGGTACCGGAGGAGCGCAGCGTTGGTTGAGAGTTACCTGTAAAAGACCGTAGATAATCTGCCGCCGGACGTAGTCCGCGTGTACGGCGAAGATGTTCGAGGCAAAGAGTTTATAAGAGCAGCGCGAGATGTCATATTCGGAGCGGAGGAAACTATCTACACCCAGAGCCACATGGTAGAAAGCCTGTCAGTCTCAGCTGGACGCAAGCCCCGCGGGCAAGAGACGGTTCTCCAGAGCAGGTTCCCCCCACCCCTCCTCTCCGTAATGGCAGTGGTAGGGAGGGGGGGGGATTGGAAGGACGTTGGGTGTTGTCACCTTTGTACTGGGTTGTGAGGCCCAGATATTCTCGCAGGGCGTCGTCAATTCGGTCTTCGGAATCGCAAGACTTGGAGAGGATCGCTTGGAGTTCTGACTGGTGTTAATGGAGGTCGTTCGCAGGGATCGTCGACATCACGGGTTTGTGGCTGGTGCCCGCGAGCCGGGGTCTTCAGGAACCGGAGGGAACAAAATACTTACCAGTCCAGAACTGCTCAGGCTCCGAGACCTCGGGCTCCATTTCCCACCGAGCTCGATCTGCGTCTTCGGGGGTGGCGTGTCAGAGCACTCATCCCGTCTTGTTGTGCCGGGGGGAGGTTGGAGATGCGGAATGTCTTGGAGGTGGGGAACTTATTAGGTGGACAACAGGTCCGCCGACCAGATACGCAAACCTGACCACAAGGATCCACTTTTATCAGGATAAAAGGAACCTGAGTTCCCCAGTGACTCCCCCACTTCAACACTTATCATTCTATAAACCTGTAATACCTTGATCAAATTTGTTTCCTCTGTATCGACATTTCCACCCTACCCCAACTACTTTCGTCTTAATGCTGTGGGGGGAATGGCTCTGATTGGTAGAGTGGATCTGCTGTGCAATCCCTCAGATATACCCTGTACTCTGTCCCTGCAAGATAGTCATGAAAAATACATCTTTCTATTTCTTTCAAAGTTAAGCCTCTTTATTTTATTTCATGAGCGACAGATGGCTAGTGCGGAAGTGTATGGGAATATAGTCTGAGCTGGGGGGTTGGTTTGGTGATTACGATTGAAATTGGCTTCGATGTAGGTTATAGTTTACAAAATTTTCTAAAAATCTTTATGCCAATTCATTAGATATTTCCTAGAATTATCTAGATCAAGATTGATAAACCTCTTTCATACCCTCAAGCGGAGAAAAGTGGCCCAGTCTCTCCCGGTCGGCTTGTCTGTTGCCTGGTTCCAAGTTGCCAGTTATTTGGTATGCTAACAAGCATAACAAGCCACGACACATAGAATATACAACGAAACCTACTTCCAGCTATGATTAACTACAAAGCTACAAGGGGATGTCTGAGTATCAGGAATTTCATCTTATAAAAAAGACTAACAAGGACATATGCACATTTTCCGCTGGTATCACTATGCAGGACAAAGATCCGCAAAAACTAAGTAAATAAAAACACAAACCACCAAAAAAAGAGTAGAGAAAAGAAAAGAGAAAGGAGGGAAAGGAAGGCTTATCATGAAATCGGACGCTGGAGAGGATGCGCTTCGGTGTTTCTGCAGATAAAATAAAAGAGTCAGTATCTTGTCTCGAGTACCACTCACGATGCCAGTATCTTCAGCGTCTAGAATCCACTTACAGCACATATTTGTCCAGGTCCACAACACTTGGGTCGCTGAAGAGTAGGTAGAAATACTTCAGCGTCTCGGCCGTCCAGAACGACTCCATTGAATCCTTCTGCGATGGCTTGGGCGACGTGACATCCTTAATAGCCGCGTGCGCCAGGTTGGTGCGTGTATGTTTCGCGATGGCCTGGAACATTGTCCAGCCCTTCTTCCGCCAGGCGTCGTCGCCGGTCACCCGGAACATGATAAAGACAGACTCGATGGCTTCGGGTCGGAGCAGGTACTCCGGTGCTGAGATGCTGGTCATGCCGGCCGGGAGTCGGTCGTTGATCTCGTTACCCTCGGCCTGCGATACGAATGGCGGGCGGGGGCTGTCACGGTCCTCAATGGTCTCTGTATCGGCCACCTTACTCAGGGGTGTCGCGCTGGGGGCTGCACCGGCGCGTCCAACCGCAAAGCTGTCGCGCTTGTAGACCGCCGGCTCGTAGTCGTGCGGGTTCGTGGATCCAGGCATGGGCAGAGGCACGACCATACTATCCTCGCTAGACCCTTGTGGTTTGTTATCTGCATTCAGCCTCACACGCTGACCATAAGCGCTCTCGCCTGTGCGGAATCGGGCCTCGGCCTCGCTGTCTCGAACGTGGGAATAGCGCTTCACGTCGGCTTGGTAGAGCTTCTCGTCCCATTCACAAGAGGTGTCCTTGCTGCATGGCAACAGGCGGAATTTCTCGGGCATGATGCCGGTGTTGGTCGCTCCATATGCCCACACACAGCCGTCCGTCAGCTTGGTCGCGAGATCAAGGTCACCATCGATGTTGAAGGCCTTCGCGCCCATGGCAACCATGCCGCCAAGGAAGCAGGTGAGGTGGGTGCCCTCGTACTCCAGCTTACTGGAAGGAATGTTGCCTGGCTTTGAAGGATCGAGGGAGCCAGTCGTTGCCATGAACCGCAGGTCATGCTTTCCCTTGACCATCGGCTGGAAGAGGAGAGTCCTCCGGGCTGCATCCATTGCTTTCTTGTACATCTTCTTGTACTGATCGTTCAAGCCACCCAGCAGCATATACTCTTTCGGTAGATACTCATAGGTGGAATCAGCCAGCCCTCCTAGGCCGTAGCGATTATCCCGGAGCGAGAGAGGAAGTTCCAGGCCTCCGTCACATTTTTCCGCAATAAGTTCCTGTCCTTCAGCTGAAGATTTATCCTGGGTAGAGGCATGGTAGTAAGGAGCAGGTTCGGCCTCGGCGCTCTCGAAATCAATCTCGTCATCACGGCCGATCAAGCGCAGATAGCTTTCCAAATCAGTCGGTGCAGCGTACCGCTTGTGGGGCCAGGTCGTGGTCGTCGCGCTAGCAGCCTCGGTGGCATTGTGGGAAGGTTTTCCAGCGAGTACTGCCTGGGTAGGCGTGCCAACTTCGCGGGTAGGGTGATACCTCGAGCAGCCCTGTGCATTCACTCGCAGGGGCCATAAGCCAGGGATGTTTGTGCTATCTTGAATCTTCTCAAGCTCATTGGTGATGCGTGCAATTGCATCATAGTACTTGTCTTCCTTGGTCAATTGGGCCAACCGGGTAAACTCCAAAGAAAGTGATCCAATCTCTGCCAGTACAGCTTTAGCTGAGGCCCGATGCGGTCGAACAGTGTGTTCGCTAAAAGGAGGGGAGAAAAGGCATGTTAGTACACAGACGTCGAGTAAAGCTCGAGAATGAAACTCTGCTGGACAGGGCGGGATGGAGACTTACGGGGTCCAACGGTAATATAAGACAGGCATACGATTCGGTGTGTCAAAGGCACCGATAAGAATCTCAGCCAGCTCCTGGGCCTTCTCCAATAGAATCGAATATCTCTGACCAGAGATATCATACGCACCCAACAAACCGCCCAAATAACGGATAACAGTTTCAAAAATGGGAATATCCTCACGGGGCGACGTCGTGAAATCGATCTTTTTGACCGCATCCACTGCCTCGGCGAACTCATCTTTCATTTCCATGATCCAGAGTGTGTCCAGCGAGTCCACCAGCGTGGCGCCCCAGCCATTGAACGGGTCCTCGAACATTTCTGTCAGCGGCTTGACCTCGTCGTGGCCCATAGCTGCCTTCTTATACCCGTCCCAAGCATGCTTGAACTCGGCCTTGATGGCGCTCAATTGCTGCAGCCGCTCCTGCTTGTCGGCGCTCGACTCATCCTTGGGCTTGGCCTGGATCCGAGGGATCTGCTTGGCTGGCTCCTTCGGCAACTTGATCAATTGGGCAGCTGACACAGGGAATCGATCCGGGGTTTTCTTCCAATACGCCCGAGGACCGCCGCCCGGGTGCTCTTGAGCGGACATGCGGCCAGTGCCGCCGTGATCGATCTCCTCATTGAGGGGGTAGGACGCGTCGTATTCCTCCGATAAAGACAGCTCGGTCTGTGGGGTGGAAGGCGCCGTCTTCTCCGTGTCGCTGGGCATTGTCAGTGGTGCATCGCTGGACGAGCCCGTGCCGGCTCCCTTGTTTGGCTTGTCTGCGTTCGAATCGGACTCTGGCGCGATGGGAGAATTGGCCTTTGAGGGCTCAGTTTTCGGGGCATCAACCTTGGGCGAAGCAACCTTCTCGGAGGAAGAAGCGGTTCCCGATCCAGAGGTTCCCGATCCAGCCGCCGGTTTGGCTGGTTGGTACACCGAGGGCGGCGCGTACTCCAGGTTACCCTCCGGCGTCGGGGGCTTCTGTTGAGTCGGTACATTGGAATCGGCCGACCAGTGTTCCTCTGCGGGGCGCTCGATGATTGCAGCCTCTCTCCAATCGCGCGACCGGGAGAAATGCAGCAAGGTCAGGAGAAAGACCGCCGCGAAGACGGTCAGGACGCGATATCGGCGGGCACGAAACATGGCGGACCGTCCTCCCTCTCGGCGAGGGGTCGGGAGGGGTCTAATTGGGGATCGAGGGAGAGAACAGATTCGTAGCAAACTCCGGACGACGAGAGGAGATCAAGTCTGAGTTTCGACAATGCGAGGCCAAGGCCGACCAAGAGGGTTTCGATGTCACGAGACTCCGGTAATGCGGAGGTCCCACATGTGATGGGTCGCGGGTCCAGGGACCGAAATAACAACGTTCACTTCTCCTGGACTTCTCCCCTGGTGAGGACCCAGATTCGGGGCGCGTGTTTCTTTTTTTGAGGGCGGTTGGGGGCTAGTTTATGGAGCATGCATGAATTGATAATATTATTATTGACGACTTTGGGCACGACTCGGGAATAAGGCTGCCGTGACGATACCCACCGGGGCCATGAACAGGAGGCTCTCACAGCTCACAGCAACAAGCAACCAGCAACCAGCAGCAACCGAGCCCGGGTCAGCCTTGCATCTCCTCTGGGACCATCACATCTACTCTGCCTCCTGGATTACAAGTCCCACTATAAGAGGCTCGGCAGGGGGTCTCTTTGTCTCGCGAGCTTCGCAAGTCTCCGCAAGTCTCCGCAAGTCATGATTCATCAGGCTGGCATCCGTGGGTTTCTCGCCCAAGCCAAGAGACGCCGCGGTCTCGCTCGGCTCGCTCTCGGACCACCCAAGGACGGGCCTCAGCCCCAAGGATCGCGGAGGGGGGATCTGTACTCGGTGCTCCGTCCGACGGAGTAAGGGTTCGGCGGATTGGCCTATCACTGGACGTTCCACAGACGCGAGAACGGGAGAACAGCAACCATTCCCGATCAGACACAGCAATCAGTACTCAGCCCAGAGGACACTATTGGAACTATGTCGAAGAAGAGTCCCTGCAATATCGCCCGGTGCAAAAAATAGAAAATATTGGAAGTAGAGCCAACAGGACTAACTCATCGTTAGCGTCTACGGATCGTTGGTATTCTTGTAGTCCTCCTGTATTCTCCTGGTGTTTCCGGAGGACTGAGTCTTCTGAACCTCAAGGGAAACCTAGTCGACCGCTAACGCTGCGGGCGCAAGCCACTCGGGTCAGTTCCTTAGCCTAAAGACCCTTCGTGCCCTTTTTCGCAGACCCTGCAGCACTGCAGGCGGGTTACAGTTACACGTGTAGCAAGCCTGGTGGATCAACCCCAGGCGTCCCACCAGGCAACAAACAAATGTGGAAATTGTTTTCCCTTCTATCGGTTTCGCTATGCTAACGCCAAAGAATAATGCAAAAGGCCCATAAACCATAACCATTAATAAAAAGAAAGAAAAAAAAAGTGCGTCATGTCCTTAAGCATGCATAAATCGGCTGCCGAATGCTCCTCCGCTCAAGCTCTGATAATCCCAATCCTCAGTTACAACTATACAACTACCCAAGTTCGGGGGAGCAAAAGGAGGAGTAAAAGGTATAGGGCTTAGATTCCGATTGTCGTCCGTCGGCCATCAGTGTTGGCTTTCTGGAACTGCTGGATCAAACCCAGTACGCCTGGCCCGCCAGCGATCGCATCGATGTTTTCTCCCTCATGGCCGTCGGAATCCTCGGCATCGTGTCCGAGTGGATTCATCCGCCAAGAGTCTCCAAGACTGCTCTCGCCCGTCCCGACGCCGCCACTCGATGTGCCTGTTCGAGAGTGTCGTGGTCCAGAGTCTCGGACGGCTTCAGATGGTGGCTCCTCGTCTTCGCGAGGGTCGCTGGCAGCCTGCAGGGGCGGTGCCAGACGAGCACGCTGCGAGAGACCGTAGCCTCGGGGGATGGGTCGGAATCCAGACGCAGATGGCTGGTGATGCGGATCGAGGAGAATGGAGGGAACGGGCGAACGGTGGTCACCCAGGGGCATGGGTCGGAATCGAGAGGCGCCCAGGTTAGACTGCGGACCGAAAGGCCCGCCGGCAGGTCCGAGCCGATGCGATTGCTCCAGTCGTTCGGGGAGCGCGCCAAGCTCGGCCGCCGATGGGGAACCGAGCGTGGGCAAGTTCGGGGGCGGGTGGAAAGGTCGTCGCCCTGCGGGTGGGTGATTCGTGCCGTAGTGGTCTAGAAAACCATAGTAGGAAGCAAGCATCTTGCCATCTTTGGTGGAGAAGTAATCGGCCCGCAGGTCATGACGGCCGGTATCCCGGCGGCCTTGAGACATGACATTGGTTCCCTTCTTGAAGTCGAAAACCGCAAACGAGCAGAGATAGCCCATGCCATCGACATGGACAGTGAACTCCCGGAAGAAGTCGATGAGTCGGTCACTGCACTTGGGCAGACTGAACCAGAGCACGAACGGCGTAAAGATCATGCTCAGGATCTCTTCCAAGAAGATCACAATCTTCATCTGGTAAAGAACGGTGAACTCTTTCCGGACCTCATCACTATGCAGGCGGCCTTTCCAGCTTGCAGGAAAATAATGGGTGAAATCAATCAGCTCCAGGAGAGCATACTCCGGATCGAAGATTTCCATTTCTTCGGGCGCGAGACCTCGGGCGAAAGCCCAGACAGTACCAAAGACGCCGAGATAAAAAAGAACTGTGCGGTCAGGCGTGATCTCAAAACCAAGAAATAATTCCGGGTCGATAACCGAGGCCAGAGCAAGGACAGAGGCCAAGGCACCCGAGATGAAAGCAACAAAGCGAGCGACTTGAACCGTCTTGTCCTTAGGAAATTGGTCAACATAACGATTGGCAAATGGATAGGACATATTGACTCGTTTGTCAAAGAGATGCCACAGTTCATTGAATTCCCGGAACTTCCACTCCGCCAGCGGAGTGTATTGGCGGGAGCCGATCTGGGCCGGGTTCTTCTTGAACTCATTGAAATACCGGAAAAAATAGTGCAGTAGGAAATATCCCACAATGAAGGGAGCCACAAAAATATTCATGATACCAGCAAAGACAAAACGTCGACGGAGACCATCACTCAGGGCTCTCCGATGTGTATCCTTGAGGAATAGAGTGCGAAGCTGACCTTGCTCGTTGAACACGTAGTCCATAATGCACAGGTTGAGATTCCATTCCAGTGCCCAAGAAAATAACTGTCGATTTCGCAGAAAGGGGATTGGGAGAGTCAGGTCCAGGATGTCTTTATTGACCAGAGCGATCATGTAGTTTTCCTTGCGCATTAAACGATTGGCGATATCGTGTGCATCCATCCGCTGCTTTGACTGGCTGCCCAAATATCGGCGGTGCTTTGCCGAGACAGCGTCCGCCGTCACTGGGTTGGCATCGCGTAGGGCCATCAGGCGGCTGACCACCTCTTGCCACGAGATCGTCTGAACCTCCGCATCCGAAACCCCTAGCAAGTAGTGATAAAAGTCATGTAATTGCTTAAGCCTGCGAATATCCAGCAGATATTCGAAGAGCTTGCCAATCCAAAAGAACGTGAATAACCAAAGAAAGACCGTCGACCACCCGGACATCTTGGATGTGCATTGGGGAATGAGGATTTGGTCAAGCGACTTGCTATCTCGGACTTTGTGGTAGTCAACGCAATTTGTGAGAAACGTTGAGAATCCCACGACGAAGGCAGAGGTTCTGTACATATGGTCAATTCTGGCTAGATCTTCAAGGAGAGAGGGAGAGGGAAGTTGGGGAATGAACGGAGAGACCGTACAGAAGATTCAATATTCGAGTGAGCAAAATGGACCAAATTCCATTCCCGAGGAAGTAGGTATAAACATCTTTCAAGAAATTGTCCAAATCCTCCACGTTCGCCCATCGCCACATTGCTCTCTTCTTGGGGTCGGAATTGTGTAAGCTCGGATGTTGTCGCGCGATGAACCACCGTGCCACCGGATTGCCATTCTCAGTCTCGGATTGGGTTGCATTCCGGCGCGCCTCCCAACGAGTCTGGCTAAGTTGCGGTGATGGTTGCGGGCTCGGGGTTCGGGAGCGACTGGGCATTCTATGGGGTGGGGGAGGAAGACGGGACTTCAGATCCTCATCGTCGGGTCCCTCCACCAGCAACGATAGAGGAACATCCTCATCCCGATCGTCCAGTTCGTAGCCCAGCGAGGATTCCTGCGCCATCCACCGTGGTCTGGACGATTTGCGGCGACGAGCCTGGGATGGGGAACCCTGACGGTCGTCCGCCTTCCCCAATGACTGGGGGCCCAGGAAGCCCGCATGTGGGCTGGAAACCTCGCTGTGTGCTGCATCTGCAAGTGCCTCTTCCAGCTCTTCATCGCTGAACTCATCCCGAAGAGGCTCCCCGTGGATCATTCCCGCGCGCTCTTCAATGTCGGAGGAATCGGAGGTGGCATCGTGTTCACGAATGGCTTCGTACACCGAGGGTGAATCTGTAGGGGGCAGGAGTCGGGAGAGAATATTGGAGGACATCATCTTGTATCAGACTGAAGCTGATATTTCAGGGCACTCTAAGGGGACATCGCCACGACAAAGGGCGGTTGACCGTGTTTAGCTGTTGTCATCAACAAGGAGCGCGGAGAAAGAGGGACCCGCTATATAGCTCGATGGAGTACCACGACGCCCTTTACCTCTCCGTTGGAGAGGATGGTGCTTGCAGCGGGCCTGGAGGAACTTTATGAGAAAGTGGGCAAACGGTCAGGTCCAGTGCATCTGATCATGTCCGCGTGAGAGCGTGCAGCCTGATGGAGCTCAGCGTGATCGCTGCCCCCAGAGAGCCGCCGATTATGACATAAGGACCGCCTGGTCCTTGTGGCCTGATATTACAGGCACTAAGGCCAATAGGCCGCGACGTTGCCTGTTTCGACACGAGTCATGTGGAGCTGAGTCATCGAGGGTTCGTGCGGGGTCGTGACCACGAAGCCAAATGAAGCCAAGGTGAAGCGCGCCTCCACTTCGTCATGATTCTTGGTCGATTGGGTCGTCGACATAGTCAATCACGCATTTTTTTTTTAAAAAAAAAATAATCTCCGAGTACTCAGTACTCTCCATCTTCTTGGCTTGGTGGCCTGGATCTATTTCTCACGGCAGCTCCGTGTCTCCGGTTTTCCGAAGAAACCTTATCTCGCTCCATGAGGGTAGGAGGTTCAGATATCCAACCGATTGCCTGGTACCTTCGGAAGCCCCAGCTGCGGCAAGGCACTTCTAGAACGTCGCCCTTCTTTCCGCCGCATACCTTGGCGACCTCGTTCGACTCGGATAAACCCCAGAAGGATGTACCCTGCATGGCCTGTGGTATCTTGCCACTGAATTTAACTCTCTGGCGGGTTCCTTTGCCAGACTGTTCCGTTGTGTTCAAAAATGAGATGACTCGGACGACCACCGTCCACCCGATGGAGTCGGAAACTTGATCCTTAGGATGAGAGCTTTTCCAGCGCCCCGAGCGGCTCCACTTTCGGGGATTTCCCTCGATCGACCTTTTTTCCAGTAAGAGTCACGGTCGACCGGATCGATCAGGACCAAGGCGATGAGGACCCATGTTTATCCTCGGGAAGTAATGGTGACGGGGCTTTGATAGGGCCACACCTGCACCTTACAATGTACTCGGTACCTGCCGTCTTTCTGCAATGCCGTGTTCTCCTCCCTCAGCCGCCATCGCGTCTTCCCTCCCTCCCCTGTCACCAGCGCTTCCCAGGGGGCCGAAGTCTGGGGGTGTGAACGGTGTGGAATCCGTCTCGCATCATTGACAGTACTTTTGACAGCCGTCGGATGGGCAGAGAAGCATGGGGGGACAGGGGCTGGGGACAGGGAACAGGGGGTACGGATCACCGGGAGGCTCCTGACTGGGGAAAGACGGGAGACCACCATCTTGGCCAAACATGTTTCGGCTTGCTGGTTTGCTGGCTTTCAGAGTGGTCCATTTTGAAGTCCCATGATTTGGGGCTTCAGGGGAGGGGCTTCTGATCGGCTTCCTTCACACTTTGGGCATCGGCTCATGATTCAGGTTTCCAGACCGATATCGTTGCCGCTTGTCTCGTCTAGCGTCATGAAGTCGCTAGCCACGCAATTTAGCACTTTAGCATTTAGCCAGCGTCGACATAGTTCTCTCCCTAGCCCCGAGCCAGCCTTAGCCAGCCATTAGTTCTTCCGACCTCAGTGACCGTCTCATCCACTCCGGGATTTGGTATTTTCGTGGCTTGGAAATGTGGAATAGAAATTAACAAAGTATAAAAGCAGGAAAAGTCCAGACTCGCCCGAGGTGTGGAACGGTCCATTTCATCATTAGGAGCGCTCGAGAGGACCAAAGTAGCTATCCTCGGGCTTTGATTGGGTTACTTTTCATTTATTTTATTAGGTGTCGTTGAGACTTGCCGACGCCTCAAGAGGGCATTTCAGTGTCTAATCTCGGTCTACTCCGTACTCGGCTACGGGCTACAGACTACGAACTACCGGCGCGAGAGGAAGAACCTGAGGCTGTCGGTCCCTGAAATCCTCCATGAAACCTTGTACCGTGCAGGTGCAGATTTGTAAGTGTTCGGATCCCCACCATTGAGGGGAGATTTGAGGGGGATCCTTTGGAGGAGCGAGATCGCGCCTGATCATGGAGCGAACAAGAGGAGGATTGGGGCCCGGTGAGATGGCAATTACGCGAGTATGAGAGGACGAGAGCCGAGCAGGGGAAGAGAACCGCATCAGACAGACTTGATCCAACCACATCGCCATTGGGGGTGCGCGTCCGAGAATTGCGGTCAGTCCAAGCTACATGCATTGGTCAGAGTCTCCTGTCAGCCACTCTCTAGCGCATGACAGCGAGGATCCTATAGATGGTGCTATGCTCCCGGGAGCCCCAATCACCAGAACTCTAGATTTATAATGATACGGAGCATATTTAACTAGTAGGATTGTTGTACATAATCTATGAGCACGCATTAAATATATAGAGTCATGGAAATCAACCATTATCCACAAGCAGGCCCCGACCAATCTCTTCTGGAGCGAACGTCAAAACTATATTATCCACGCTCAGCCCACCGCGGTGCCTGTCCCGTGTATTCTTTGCTAGGTTGATTCCGAAAGATTGGTGGGAGTCGCGGGCGGTTGATTTCTCCCGCTATACAGACTCACCTAAGCTGGTTATCCACCTCCCCCTCCCTCTTCTCCTCCTCCACTTCTCTCCCCTCCTGCTTCACACCTACCACCACCACAGCAGAGACCCGATCCTTCCCTGGAACACGATTCTCTTTCGGCCGTTTCTCAAGTGGCCCGTTCTCTTCTCGCCGAGGAGGCCTGCAAAACGCCGACGCACACCGCGCACACACACACAAACCCCCCTCAAACAACCCCCAGCCCTCCCGGCATCCCGCAAACCCTCCATTTGAAAAGGGACTGATGAAGGTGTGCAATCCCCTCTGCTAGCCTCCTGGGCCATTCGCTTCTCCCGTCAACCTGCTCTTCTCCCCTCCCCTCCCCAATTTCTTCCTGTTCGCCTCCTCTCTTCTCTCTTCTTTCTCTCCCCTCTCCCCCATAATAATGATATCACGCCGCCCGTCACGACCTTTGCCCCAGGTTTCCGTGATCCACCACTGAGCTCTCCTTTCCACTGCCCCCTACCGAGAGGGATTTAGTTGCAGGCGACCGGCTGCGACGATTGCTTACTGTCTCCACTAGGTGCTGCATCTCTCAGACAAACGACGGTGACCCGCGCGCCTCCCTTTGTCCCGGTAACCCCATCCCACCCCTCGACCCGAATGTCCGCTTCAGAACCGGTTCTCCGTCCAAGACTCCATGTGTTCTTCTAGCCAATTTCTGGACCAAAGCGACACTCAATTGTTCACGCGCAGTTGAACAACATACACAACTTGGGGAATCCCCTCGATCGACTGCCTTGGAGGGAGTTTCGTGTCGGGTGGTGACCCTTTCTCTCCCCGAGCCGGTCTCTTCTGTATCACGCCCTCGTTGGCTGGTAAAGAGGGACTATCGGGCAACATGGAGTCCGACAATCCCAATGGCAATAAACGCAACTCGATGCACCAGTCCATCTATAGCCGCCCCGTGGAACGGCGTCCTAGTAAGAAATCCTCCTCGAGAGATCGCCATGGCATGGTCTACCCAGACAGTTTTCGCGATACAAGCATACGAACGGTGACACCAGAGTCCCATCCTTCCAGGCCCGACGCGGATCACTTGATCGGCAACAGTGCGAGCGCGCCCTCCCCACGGACCACCATGCGATCGCGGACCATCGAGCGCAACGAGGAAGAACCACCCACGGAAGGGAGGACCCAGCGCACACGATCGCGCACCACGACGCTGGAGGAACAACGAAACGACAGACCATCGAATACCTTCAAGACCCGAGCACGAATTGGATCAGTCAACGCAGCCAGCTCGTCCCAGCAGGCCAAGATGGCGGAGGCCAAGGTCGCCGAGGAAACCGGCAGCTCGATCGGTTTTCCGTCCATTCAATCGCCTGCTTATGGCAGCCAGGGCGCCTCTCGACAGCGACTCAGTAAATCGCAGAGCTCTTCCATGGCTGCCACCGTGGCACAGAGCCAAGCAGCCTTCGCCTCGCCCTTGTCGAATACCGACGCCGCCAAGATCCTACAATTGATGAAAACAACATGTGGACGGATGCATGGAATCCTATCTTTTCGCACTGCAACGAACAACTCCTGGTCATCGAGTGCCTGGACATCCGGCTACTGCGCAATTAATGTTGCAACCGGCAGTCTTATATACCAGGCGAAAGGCGAGCCGGCACTAGCAAAGACGTTGATTCCCGACCTTCGAGGATGTCGCATTCGAACACTCTTCGATCCCAACTTACAGACGACTTGCCTGAATGTGCACACCTCTACTGCCGGGCTTGGCATTCAACTACGACCCCATGTCAGTGAGACTTTCGACTCCTGGCTCGCAGCTTTACTCTGCTGGCAACCTATTCGACCGAAGGGCGTGCAGAATAAGATGACGAAACCTCAGGCTGTCGTCATTGGAGACCGACGCATTCCCGAACGTCGGCGAAACTCTGAGAGTGCGGCACAAAAAGATGCGGCTATTATCAAAGTCGGAAAGATGCTTCTTTGGGACAAGCCTTCTGCATCAGGGGCTCGCCCGGCGACTGGTCGTCGTGTGTCAACATATCGACAATCGCGCGCCTTGTCATCCTCTTGGCAGCGAGTGAGCTGTACGTTACAAGAGAATGGCTATTTTAAGCTCTATACCGAGTCCGACGTCACCCTTGTTGCATGTGTGCAGCTATCTCAACTATCCCGCTGTTCAATTCAGCAGTTGGATTCCTCGGTCTTGGACGATGAGTTTTGCATTGCTATCTTCCCACAGTACACTGCACACCCTGTTCCTGATTCTGGGATGCGCCCTATATATCTTGCCCTGGAAAGCCGTGTTCTCTTTGAAGTATGGTTTGTCCTTCTACGTGCATTCACCATTCCAGAGCTCTATGGGCCCGAAGTCGACGCTCGCGAACCTGAGGATCCGAACAAGACACCGGAAGCCGAGTCTCCCGACCATGCCCTTCAGGACATGTTCCGAATTGAAAGGATTCTCAATTTGAGAGTGACAGAAGCGAAGCTTTTTCGTCCCAAGGAAGAAGAAACCCAACGCAGTCGCAAACCGTCCAGATCTCACGGCTTTTCCGCTCCCTCCCCACCCAAAGCCAGTGATTACTATACCGAAGTCCTCTTGGATGGTGAAATTCGCGCCAAGACTGCGGTCAAATACCGCACTACAAACCCGTTCTGGCGCGAAGACTTTATCTTTAATGACCTGCCCCCGGTCCTATCCCAGGCCTCTATTCTAGTCAAGACGCTAAACCCCACACAGAGGGATTGGACACTCATTGCACATGGGACCTACTCATCCAGCCAGGAAGGGAACGCGGTGAACATGCTGGATGAAATTGAAATCTCTACCAACGACGCGATTTTCGGAAGGGTAGACCTCCGGCTCGAAGAACTGGAGCCCGGAGTAGATACAGAGAAATGGTGGCCGGTTTTGGACGATAACGACCAAGCGGTTGGAGAGATGTTCATGAGAGCTCGTATGGAGGAAACTGTCGTCTTGATGTCCGAAGAATATGCACCCATGCACGACCTTCTGCATTCATTCACCAATGGCCTAACGATCAACATGGCTCAAGTGATGTCGTCTGAGTTAACCCAGCTGTCCGAAATGCTGTTGAACATCTACCAGGTCTCGGGAGCTACGGTAGATTGGATTTCTGCATTGGTTGAAGATGAAATCGACGGCGTGCACAAGGAGTCGACAGCAAATCGTCTGCGCTACACAACCCGAATTCATTCCAATGATTCTCGTGACTCCGGGCAAGATCGCGAAATTCTTGTTAGAGACATGGGGAGAACTGCCACTGTTGAAGCCAATTTGCTCTTCCGTGGAAACTCTTTGCTCACCAAAGCCCTTGACCTTCACATGCGTCGACTTGGCAAGGAGTATCTCGAAGAGACAATTGGGGAGCGCTTACGGGATATCGATGAGAATGATCCAGAGTGTGAGGTCGATCCGGCTCGTGTACCTCGCACCGAAGATCTCGAACGAAACTGGCGCAACTTGATTACGCTTACAACTGGGGTTTGGAAGGCTATCGCAATGTCCTCTGCAAGGTGCCCTCCGGAATTGAGGCGCATCTTTCGACACGTCCGGGCTTGCGCCGAAGATCGCTATGGTGACTTCTTGCGCTCTGTGACTTATAGCAGTGTCTCTGGTTTCCTGTTCCTGCGGTTCTTTTGTCCGGCCATTCTGAATCCCAAACTGTTCGGGCTCTTGAAAGGTAATATGTGCTTGATATTTCTGTACCGTCATCAATATGCTAACCTCATTCTCCGATTATAGATCATCCTCGTCCTCGTGCCCAACGCACTCTGACTCTCATTGCCAAGGCTCTCCAAGGATTGGCTAACATGACCACATTTGGTAACAAGGAGCCGTGGATGGAGCCCATGAACAAGTTTTTGGTCGGCAATCGTGCCGATTTCAAACAGTTCGTCGACCAGATCTGTAACATCTCTGCAGAGCGCCCAGCTGCTATCATCACACCTTCGTATACCACCCCTCTCCAAATCCTTGGGCGTTTACCCGCTACTTCTCGTGAAGGTTTTCCGAGCCTTCCATTCCTGATCGATATTGCACGTTGCTTCGCAAACTTGATTCGTGTCTGGCTGGAAGTGGTTCCTGATCGGCTATCGGAATTGGAGGATGTGGATCCGTTCCTGTCCAAGTTCCACCAGCTGGCCCGTCAAATTCAGCAACGAACCGAGGAATGCTTAGACGAGGCCGAGCAAGCAGAGCGACCAAGTGGTAACCTCGAAATTAAATGGGAGGAGCTGGTAGACTCGATGGAGCGAGCCGTGACTTTTTACGACGAAAACTCAAGTAAGCCCACCACACCAGCTCCGGATGGAACATTCGCAAGCAATGTCTCTGTCGCAGCCAGTCCCGGTCACCGCGGTTCTGTTGGTTTCTTCACAACCCGGCCTGCTATGCCTCGCCGGTCGACTGATTGTGCTCCCGACGAGGATGATACTCCACCCAGTTCGTCATCGGCGACCTGGGACCAAAGCCGTATGCCATTCTCGATTCCCCGGTGGTCTGATGCTCGTGATAGCACCGGTAGCTCCAAAAACTCATCTACTTACTCTCTTGAGTACTCAGAAAATGCCAAGGCCCGTCGATCTAGCATCACCAAGGAGTCTTCCGGCAAATATCGTTTCTTCGACTTTGTCCCCGCGCCCTCTCGCCGCAAGAACAAGGAACGAGATCAGTCTCAGCATCACTCACATGAGGACCTGAGGAATGAATTCTGATGGGCAACCTCTTGTGCCCTATTCCTTTCTCTCGTGTATCTTCCACCTATCTATGTGTTCATGAAGTCCACGCTTCCCTTTTCTATCTTCACTTCCTTTTTATCCGTCTCTATCATCATTCTCCTTCTATGCTCACAACCGCTCGGTTGTCGGTGCCTCCTGGTCTGTCCATGTTCCCAATGTCATCCCAGCATGTGTCACGGTGTTGATACCCTTCCTTCTTCCCCCTCTTTTGGCCTTGGTTCTATATTCTGTTTCATCTCGAACTCTCCAGCCACCCCTTTCACCTTCAACCCTTTTTCTCTCCGTTCTTCCTCACTTCCACTTATACATGCCCGACCGATCCAACCTAGTTCATGGTTTCTGCTATTGGACACGAGACGCTAAAAGTGAGAAAAAAAAAGAGACAAAGAAATTCATATAAGATGGTCTTGGGTGGTCTTTTTTCATCAAAATTTAAGAAGGCCCTTTCTCAGAGGGCGATTGAGATCCCGATTTTCAATTGGCTTTTTGGAGCAATCTGTTTGTCTGCCTGTGTAACTGCGGATCCGCGGAGAGGTTGGCCTGCGTGTATATACTTTGACGATCGTGCTGTCCGAATAGACGGAAAGGACTTGTGTCCATGTTGACGTGATTTGATTCCGACCTCTCCTTCCTGTAGCATTTGAATGTCAAGCTGTAGTAGCTTCGGCTCATATAGTGTGGCTTCCTGTCATATCGTGCAGACCATTAGGACTAATTTTTGAGATTACGTTCAAGAAAAAGCTAAGTCTCATACACAAATAGCTTGGTCTATCAATATATAACTAGATTTTTTACTAGATATTTCTTTCTCGGCTTGTGAGCAAAGAAGGCCTCACTCAATTCTGTCGGGCTCAACTGAATCCTCCTGCCAACTTCCCCATTCTCTCGGAATCCCGACCTAAAAAGGAAAGACATGACTAAGCTACTTCCGGTCACTTCAAAAAGCTATATGCTTATGACTATTCTTCCTGAACGTTCAATTCACGTAATTACTAGGTCCTCGGGCCTCTTTTAAACCCTGTATTATTATGTGAGAAGTGGAAACAGGATGAGCGACGATGTTCTACGTGCTGTAAGCTACAGATCACATGACCTTCGATGGCTGAGATGAGAGAAAGGCTGATAATACTTAGTGTGATCTTTGCCATTCCAGAAAGGTGCGATGCGATAGACGCCTGCATTGCTCGAATTGCGCCGATGCTGGTGTAGAGTGTCGCCGTGCTCGGCCGGAGCGACCGGCTCGCGTGCAGAAGACATCAGTGTAGGTATAGAGAAAGTAGGAGATCCCAACATTCGCGGTTGACCAGATATCTAGCATCTCAACAATCGGGGAAAGATTGGTCAGATTGGAAAAAGCGATTTCTAAAACACAGGAGTAAGATGAAAAATATTACCAAATCAGCCTCATTGGTTTGTTGAAGCATACTGACTGCATTATCTAGCGCGACCACCACTTCTAGTCCAGCCAGCGGGTCTCATTCATTGGATGTGGATTATATTCCTAAGAGAAGAAAGTTGGATAATGTCGTCTATCAAAATGACACTCCCATGTCTCCTCATAGTAGCTGCGCCGTGGTGACGCCAGATGAGTCTACCCACCATGCAGAACATGCTAAGGTCATCATACAAAGCGAGCTTGATGGGAACGAGCGTATGAATCAGGAGCGACAGTCGATCCTGAAGTCGGCATTAGATTTCGTGAACTCAATGACACACGGACAAGCGTCGAATCTGAGTGAGAATGATATCTCAGTTGATTTCCCCCAAGATCATTGCTCAGAGATCATCGAATCTATCGCTCCAGCACCGGAATTATTTTATATGCTCATGAGAGGTAGGAACACAATCAGTGGTATTCATCAATTGATAGAAGTTTTCCACTAAAAATCATACAGAGCCAACTGTAACATCTGGAAGCCCCCATTACATCCAATGGCCTGACCATATTTCAGAGAAAACTCTGCGTATGATAGTCTCACTCTTTCTGAGAAGCAAAGACCAGAATCAGCTCTTCTACCAATACTGTATCTGTGTTTATGTGAAGGCAATTTTTCGACTCTACCATATGCCCAGGGGCTATAGGGATCCGATGATGAACGCACAGTTTCTTCAGTCAAAGAGGAGATATGAAGCCTGTGCACTTCACGCCCTTCGAAATCTCAATTTCCTAAACAGCCCATCTCTTCCTTTTATCCAGTCTTTAATATCTGCAGTATGTACATTATGGTGGGGAGGATTCTTTAACCACTATAACACAAGCTAACACAGCCTCACATCGCATAGGCATTCTTGATGCAATACCAAGGTAATATGAGCCAAGCCTGGGTTTATACTTCTTACGCCTCCCGCCTGATTACAGTCTTGAATTACCATGAAATTCGAGCACCGAACCGACACTCAGACTTCGATGAAGAGATCAACAGTTGTTTATATTGGTGCTTCTATCTTGATCGAACGCTGAGTTCCCTTCTCCATCGGCCTTTATCATTGCCCGAACTTCATATTTCGCCAAGAGATCTCGTCAGCGAAGAAGATAAACCTCTGCCACATATGCCATTAATTCGAATTCTTGTAGACCTAGCTCAGGTGCAGGGCGACCTTCTTAACTTGAAAAATTTGAAAGACACTCGCGAACTACTGTCCAGACATTCAAAGCTGCAAGACAGAATGAGTGCAATACACTCTTATTTGCAATCTGTAAGTAGATTTCGACACAACCCCCAGTCCTCTTCTCTGCGCTAACAGGATCAATACACAGAGTCGAAGCGCTGCTCCTGACTTGATCAGTGCTGACTGGATCGGTATGGAATTTTGTCATTTCGCTATTTTAGTAGACATTCTTCGATCACGATTGAGATATGCGTTTTCGCCCCTGACGCATCGGGAGTGTGTATCGTATTCCCGAAAATCCTTGAAGGCCTTGCAATATCTGCTGAACCATCTCACGGAAAGTCCGGGCTTTGTGGACCCGTACCCAACATTTCTTACATGGTAAGCTGGTTCCTTTAAGATTCACCCTTGTATCACTAACGAATTTGATTGATTTTCCAAGGACAATCTTTCTCTATCCACTAAGTCCCTTTTTCGTCCTCTTCTGTAACATCATCGGTGAGCTAGACATTGATGACTACAACCTCATCCAAGACATCACGCAAAGCCTGTCTCAATTCACAGCCAGTCCCTATATTGTTAAGTTGCTCAAACTTCTGGACTCCCTCCAGCACCTTTGCGAGCCCTTGGTTCACGCTAAGCAGCATTTATGCCCGCAAAGTAGCGTTGCACCGTGGTACCCGATTACAGCTGGTGAAATGCTAGAACCAATTACTGTGACTGACACAGGTCCTGAGATGGGAAAATCGTATATGACTCCTGCAGTCGAATTGAATGCCCAGCAGACACAGCCTCTCGGCAGTACATCACAACTCCATGCTGATGAGCTTATGTGGCACTTGTTTAATAGCCAGCCGTCACTGGAGTGGTTCGAGTCGGATCTTACGTCTTTTGAGCCAAATTGAATAGAAATGAAACCCAACTCCTATGTCAAATCTCAGCCCTTCATCCTGGCGCGATATCGTTATCGACGTGAATTATAGAGTGATTCGAGTATTGTAGTATACTTCGATTGGCCTTTTCTACGATATAGTCGATTCTATCTGAAGTATCAGGTCCCCACTCGGAGGTGGAGGGAACTGGGTTGGTAAGCGGATAGGTTCGCGGAAAGGAGGCAATCGAAAGACCGAGACCGAGGGCTCCGAACCAAGTTGGCATAGCTTCAATCTAGGTGGATCTGCACATTGCTTTAAATCTCGAGCGGCCTCTAGACATTGGATGTATTGAAATTATCGGGGCTCTCTTATATTGTTTAACCCGACGCGATCAAACAACGCAGTTAACATCTACCCTACTGTGACCGTGGAGGTAGCGCCCCTTGGGTTGGGCGGGACATTTTTCCGTCCTCTTGCTAATAATGCTCATAGAGATTCTTCCGGCTATGGGTCCTATACTTCACCGTCTCGCCCGAACAGCCCAAGTGGCTGCTCTCGGGGGCACAGCTGGCCTGAGCTCCTTCTTTATTTACACACGGAAAGATGAATTGGTTCCAATCGAACCAACAGATCGTATATTCAGAATTGTCCGCGAGCAGAACTGGAATCCTCATGGGAATCCCTTCACTCAAGACTTCTTCGTCCGACGTGTCCCGCTGAACCAGATACGCCCCGAACTTCGAGACCAACCGGACAAGCTGACAGATGCGTTTTGTGCGGGCGTATGGAGTAACTGGGGTAAGATCAATACTCCCTAGTCATCTCATTGTTAGGCAAAAAGAATCATTGGTCTCATTTGGGGAATCTACAGGCTTCTTTCTCCAACGAACTCTCTTGAATGCGCTAGCTCGGAATCCTTCCAATGAAAAACACCTTTGGACTCGCGAGGATTTTATGTCGTCAACCTACGAGCCTGGGACCCTAATGGCAGATTCATTCGAGGTGCTGGAGAAGACAGATGGTCGTATTGTCATTCGAGGCGGTGATCATCCCTCAAAAAGGGATACGCGCCCAATGGACGCCATTCTAGAGTTGACAAGTGTTATGAAAGAGGATCAGACTATCGAATTCGGATTCAAGTCCCTCTTTTATACCGGCGACACCAAGACCGGACAGCCCCCGATGCCATGGCCTGTGGTTTGGCTCCACTTGCAGTATGCTAAGCTATTACTAGAATCTGGGATCTCGAATACAACTATATGAATGGTTGGCATTGGAGGCATATGCGATGAGCATGATCTGTACACTATGATTTGAAATCAAAAATTCTACTCAGCAACCTCGTTCAGAGATGTCATATTCATACGTGTGTCCTGTACATTACAAACAAAAATCAAGTAAGTGTTACTTAACCACCACTGTAAACCAGAAGGTTTCCCCTTCCATTGAAACGCCAGGACCCGAGGTCTTAACGACAATGAAGCCAGTCCACAAAAGAACGCAGGTGCCGATCCAGGTTGATGCGTACAACGTATTCCGAAATGCAGAATCGCAGGATTTACAACCAGAGGCATACTTTCCCACTCGCTGTTCCACCTACAACCCAGTTCTTGCTCCGATGGAAGACGGCTACGGCGGGAACAGCAGTAATGCCATCGCCGCCAAGTTGGGCCAGCTGATCACCAGAGGCACTGTAGATATCAACAAAACGGTTCATGTTTCCGATACAGAACCGTTGTATGTGAGATTGAGGGTTCAGTTGCCACTGCGGGCGAAGACTAGACAACCCCATCGTTAGAACAAAGTAATTTGAAATGGAAATAAGACGGGCAAAGTCCTAGCCACTTACATCGTCACCCAACGGCCCGTCTGGCAGTTATGCCTAACGACAGTATCAGGTCGGAACTCCTTATCCGATAGATTATGGCCTGGTTTCCAGGACGACATGCCCTTGGCACCAACATCATAAATCTTCAAAGTGTCGTCATAAGAAGACGTAGCGATATGGCCAGCAGCATTGAATGCTGCATGTGACACAGAAAGGCGGCTCTCATGTTCAGCAACCGGCACTGGGTCGTCAAAGGAGAGCTTCCGCAGATCCCACAGACGCATGAAACGATCCAAGCTTGCAGTAGCAAGGTAATGTGGCTGCGACGGACACAGTGTAAATCCGCCGATTTTCTTCTCTGAAAGCTGCCATTGAGAAACAGTGGACTCTGACAGAGAAGTGCGCATATCATAACGACCAAAGGCACCGTTCAAAGTAGTCCAGTACAATGTATGCGGGTCATCAGCCGCCATGTCAACACCGGACAAAGCTTCGTCAATCTTGGTCGATTTGGGTGCGAACTTTTCCACCGATTTCGTCTTCTCCAGATCCAACTCACGAATTGAGCTATCGTAACTTGCAGTATACAGGCGAGTTGGGTTCAAAGGATGAATAGTCATAGCGGAAATCGTGCGAGTGTGAGGTTTGAGGGTAGTTAGAACTGGGTCTGGATCGTCTTCCTCGTCATCTTCACCGACTTCTGGCTTGTTTTGTGAGGCATCAAAAACGCCAAGATGTCCCATTTTATCACCCGCAAAGATGAGTGGCTTTGATTCGGAGGGATGGAAGGTCATGGCGTACACTCTCTCGGGGGTAATCTTGATTCCTAGGTTTTACAGGTCCCGGTTAATTCTTGCCCATGAGGAGTTTCGAAATTGAAATCGGCTTCTTACTCTGAGGATCCCATTCTTCCCATAGACTCAAGCCATTCATCTCCTCCCGCAGAGCCTTTAAGTCCTTGTCTGTTGTCTTCTGGATCTCGTCGTCGCCGAAAGTTCTTACATATGGCTCTGCCACACCCTTGTTCACCACATCCACACCAATCAAGCCCTCATCAGTAATTTTTTGGCCTGCGATAAACATATCATTTGCAGTAAAAGAGTCTGTGCGACGCAGCTTCTTCGCTCGCTCAACTTCTTTAGCAGCTTCGTACAGTTCCTCGGCTTTGCGCTTTGCGACTTCGCTCTCAGCCGCGATTCCTCTCAAACGAGATGACTGGCGTCGAGGCAGTGGCGAGTCCTCTTCCTCCTTGATTCGCTTAGGAGCCGCCTTTTTCTTCGACTTCGTGGCACTGGAGCCAGGAGTCTTGGGTGAGTTGAAAAGACTAGCCGATTGGACTCCAAGCGACATCTGCTTCAAGAGCGCATCGCGCTCGGCGATATTAGCCAAGCGCTGCTGTTCAAGGCTATCCATGGCGCCTGCAGTCACAGTTCGTCGATGGAAAGAATATTGGAAAAGAATGTCAAGCGCAAGTGCTGTTCAGTTCTGAGTAGTTGCGCGAGGAACGCGTGCGATGAAAACGCGAAGTCACGTGGGGCCATATGGAAAAAGAGCCGGAGTCAACTCATTTTGCTTTCAGTTCCGGCGCAACGCCTCGGGGAGCAATGGCGACCAATATTTCCCGCGCATTCTTTCTGTCGGCGACTTCCAGTTCCTTGGCCCCTTTCCTCTACCAAACGCGCACCCTTGCACCGATATCCCACTCACTGCGCGGAGCGCTACCGGCGCATTTCCATCACCATTATACCTGCCAACACAATGGCTCCAATGATACTGAAGCAACTGAGAGCGACCACTCGCATGAGAGCGATCATTCGAGTCAGGGTCACTCATCCGAGGAAGGTCGATCATCAAGCCGTCTGAACGATTCTCCCCCTTCGTCACCCCGGAGAAGCTATTTGCAGCATCGCGCTGCGTCGCTTTCTCCTCTGAAAACCGAGAACAAAAGCCCACCTTTGTCAAGGCGTATAAACAAGGTCACTGGCCAGGAGCGAAAGGCTTTCGGAGAGCTATTGGGACAACTTGGTATCAGCCACGAAATCAGCAGTGCAGATTCGAAGGCAGCGAAATCGCACGGCTCATCGGACGAGGGGGATCCGAATGATATAAGCGAGTTGGTTGCAATTTTTGGTTCCATCCTTGAGGATGCACAGTCTAAGAAGACTTCTAAGCAACCCAAGTTTGCATCACATCAAAGACCCGGTGCATGGGACAGTTCCGCGGATATACCTGAGGAGTTTGATGAGGAAGATGACTCTCCAGGCCAGGTCACAATTCGTATAAGCGATCTCGGCTACACAGAGCCAGCTTCAGCCACTAGCATCGAGCGAGAGATCTCTATACAAGAAGCGATTGACATTGTTGTCCAGAAAGAGTCTGAAAAGATCGAGTTTGCGCTGTTCCAGGCAATTGAGGAAGGGAAAGGTGATATAGGGCTGTGGGAAGTGTGCAAGGAACGCATTTTCTCAGTACTAAAGCATCTGGATCAGTCGGCATCAATCACCATGTCTGGCGAGGAGTTTTCCATAAGTCAATCCGGAGGGAATAAGGCAGATACCGCTACTCCTTCACCTGGGCCTCTCAGGGTCCCACCTACAGTGCCAATTGGTCCAGTGGTTGCCACCCTTTACCCAAAGACCCTGCTTGTTGCTTTTCGTTTGCTGAATACGCACTTTCCCAGCTCACAGCTCATCGGCCAGTTTCGAACCACGATCAAGGAACAAGGAAAGACCTCTGCATTTCTCGGATCATCACGGGCTCTGTATGACGAGATGATCTATTTCTACTGGCGTGGCTGCAATGATCTTCCAGGTGTCGTTTCTTTGCTTCGCGAAATGGAAGTGACCGGTCTCACTCCGAGTTATAAAACCCGAAAGCTACTGCAATCAATTGCCACCCGGCGCCAGCGGGACCTCGATCCGCGGCGCCAGTCCAAACTGGGCAAAGAGTCATTCTGGGATTTCGCACCCAATAAAGAGGCATTTGAGGAGCTTTCTGGTCCTGGCGGTTGGCTGGACAAACTGCAGATCCGTTCACGAGAGTCCCGAGGTCAGCAGAAGCTTCCATCTGCTCGACGGTAAAAATAGAAACCCCGTTTAATGATGCGCGCTGGCGTGCGCTTGTATAATAAATTTTCTTCACATTGCATCAAAAGCGTTTTTTTTTTTTTTGGAAATATCGCAACTTAATTAAACATGAAGCAAATTGTGTTTTGTTTTTGTATTATTGCATCTGAATGCGAGTTTCTCGTTGTATTCGTGTATCTTGAAAGAGAACCATATCTACATTGTGGTACACTACCGAACTCACGCTTCTTCTCCCGCTCCCCGAAGGACCGATTCACCTTTCCTGGAGTGTCTAGTGTGAATTTATCGCTGGTAGATACCCCAGAATCGCTCAGCGCTGAAAGTGTACCTATTGTCCTGCTTCCAGAGGTCATCAAAGGCAGTAAAGAGCACGAGATCGTCCCCCCGATGCGCAAAACTGCGCCGGATACTCTCAATGGCAACACGTTGGTTCTCCTCCGAGGGAACGGCAGCACCATTCGCTTGGCCAGCGTGCGGCCATCCAGATTCCGTAATGATAGTGCGTTTCCCACCTGCCACTTGAGAGACCGCGTGGGCTTGTTCAAGTGCATACGGTCCTGCATCATGGGGCTGCTGATTGGCATCGAAAAAGGCGTGGCAGTTGGCAGCGCAGTAATCTGATGCATGACATAGTTCTGGGTGCTTGAGAAGGACGGAAAACGTGTCGACGGTGACTACGGGTCCTCGATATCCCTGTGCACGCAACGCAGTTCGAGCTTGATTCACAGCGCCAGTCACTTCCGCGGGCGAACTGATACCACCATTGACGAGCTCGTTGCCAATGGCGATGGTGTGAAACACGGACCAGTCCTTTGTTCCGTCGGGGAGGGTCGCCGCTTCATTGAAAGCCTTCAGGCTTGCAGGGAAATCTGTTAGGTCGTAGACTCCTGCAAAAACCTGCATCTTGTGTTGTCGGGCAGCGATGGCAACAGTCTTCGTCTGATCGCAGTCTGTGCCGTAGATTCGAACAAAAGCATACCCCGATAGCTTGTCGAGGTCTTTGTTGACTTCGGCTTGGGTCTTGCAGCTTCTATCTGCGTTATATGGCGAGTATGAAATTCCAAATCGGCGTTGCTGGTCCTCATGATGGTCAGGATGTGGCGGTTGATCTGGATGAGGATGATGAGCATTGGGTTGCGGTTTTTTCTGTAATCTGTCGGCGGAAGGACTTTTGTTCGGGGATGTGTTGTCCTCTAGTAAATCGGATTGTGAAGGCATGGGAGTAGCAAGAGACATCGCCGATTCTGAGGTCAATTTCGATAGGTGAGTGGGGATGGTCGTAGCGGACTTATATGCTATATCAACAACCACTCATAAAATGGCATCCTTGGCCATAGAACAGGATACTTTGTCAACTAACATTGCCAACCAGCGCCGGTGTCACAGTGGCGTGGGTAGTTTCGGTGCTAAGCAGGTCTCCATCTTCATTCACCCAGACGACAACCTCTGCGACAGACCGCGCCTGGGAAGAGTCATGTAGCTCGCCGAGACAATGGTCAGGGCCTACGAAGCAGTCAGTCTGGCAAGTCTGATTCATCTCAATCAAAAGTATCTCACCCTGGAACTCAGCGTGAGCACCGCATGCAACAAACAAGGCCACGAGCGCCTGAGCAAGGCGCCTCATCGCAAATCGACTCCCTGGGCGTGAACGCGTCCAAACCCTCGAAACTAAAAAGTAGGGTTAGTAAATCGCGACTCGGAGAGACCTCAAAACTCCGCCCTGCACACCGAGGGAGCAGGCACTGGTGCAGATCAGCCGAATTATATTCATCCCCGTGGTCAGAGCCACCATGAGAGGCCGTGGCACCATAGTAGGTAAATGAAGGGGTATCCAGGCATAGCTATTCACTGTGGGGTGACATGGGGAATGAGATCAGGGCCCAGGTCTTTCACGGTTTCGCCCCTTGGAAGCATAATCCAAGAATATTGAGAGGTCGGCACTGAGTATTCATTTGTGCGGATCAACTTGCGAAAAGATCTCGCGGTCAAGGAGTCCAGGAGGCAAGATCCCTGTCGAAAGTTGGCGGGGAATGCTCCTAAGGTGACTATAGGCTCTATGGAATGCGAGGTTCATTCCGGCCTTGTTGCGCCGGGATTCGTACCCTTCAAGTTAGCTCAAACGCCAAGGTACGTAAGCGAAGCAGAATGTACGATAGAAGAACATTAGTTGCATGTCACATTATGCCCAGTTGGAAGGGGGCAAGGGAGCTTGCCAGGCCCGAATCAGTGGACGTTCCAGGTCTCAATCCTCTTGAATCAAGACTCGCCTCCAAACCATAGAAGAATACAGCCCTTAAATAAATTTCAGAACAGTGATGAATCATGAATAAAACTTGTGAAAGGAAAGTATGGGAAATGAAATTCAGTACAGCTCTAAGCTATACCGAAAGTAGAAATAGTATTAAACAATCTAGACCATGCACCGGTAGAGTATGATACTGTCCCCGAAAAGGTAGAAATAATAGGAGCAATGGGGAGCAGTGCTGTACAAAGCGAGGTAGCAATAGTGATGCATATCAACAAGCAGCTTAGCAATACAATGAAGGAAGTGTCGGGTCAGGGCATTAGGGCGTAGGGTAGAGGGTTGAAGAGGAAACCAGGTGGTGGAGTGGGGATAAATCCCAGAAGTGTGGGTCATTTGAGCATGAGGAGTCATTGAAAAGAAACTTTTGGTTCTTCATTTCTTCTTGCTCATCACCTTTGTGATGGCGTGCCGGATGATGGTGCCGGCTTTCTCGAGCTCTTTCTTGGTCAAGCCGGTCGTAACGCAAACCTTGAGTGCGGCAGGGACAACTTGACTAGGCTGGAAGTTATCCTCCAAAGTCTTAAGACGGGTGATCAAGACTCCGTTGGCAAGGCACTAGATGAATTAACATGGGTAAGCAAACTACGAGAATTTGAGGGGAGACGGAATTCGATACGTACCTCATCGACAATATCCTGGAGTAGGAATTGTTGATCAACGTAGGTGAGTTTCTTCGAAGCCACAACTTCAGGCTTGATGACCAGCAGGAGTACTGGGTTCTCTACAGCACTGGTGCAGTACACCCAGTCGCTGCGAGGATCCAGCTGAGCACGCATAACCTTAATAGACTCTCGGAGCTGCGACACAGTCTCAGGGCTGTTCTGGAGGATGTTTATCGTAGCACTAGCGGTAGTAGAAAGGAGAGCAGGAAGCGCAGCAGAGAAGGTGTATGCAGAAGCCGAGATACGTTGGTGGTGCACGATCTCCTCAGACCCAGCACAGAAACCACCACCTGCTACAAGTGGGCCAGCCAGTGACCCGACAATCATGTCAACTTCAGCCGCGTCAACGTTCTGGTGCTCGGTAATACCGCGGCCAGTGCGACCAAGGACACCGAATGACCATGTCTCGTCCAGAATCAGGCGAAATTTGTATCTTAGGCGCAGCTCGATCTACACCATCAATTAGTATCGCAGTCGCTCCAAGACCATCAGCAACCGGGTAGTTCTCACAATCTTGGGCAAGTCCACCATATCACCATAGGACTCAAAGAGACCCTCGGTGATGATAAATCTCCGAGTCAACGGCTTGCGCGCCTGTTCCTTGGTCACCTTCGCGAGAACCCGCTCCAGGTCTTCCATATCATTGTGCTCATACCACCGAACAGTACTTCGTGAAATTTGGATACCCCTCCGGATAGCAAAGCTCACGCCTTTATCGGCCACAATAATGTCTCCGCGCTTCGAGAACGCCGGGATGACACTGGAGATAGTCGAGAATGCCTGGGAGTATATGATGCAAGCCGCCGTTCCCAAGAAAGAAGCAACATCGGCCTCAGTCTTCAGATGGACATCCTGGGTGCCGTAGAAACCACGAGGCCCACAAGGTCCAACGCCATAGTTCCGGAGTGTCTGAATGGCTTTTTCTTTGAGAGCTTCGTTCGTGTTGAAGTTATAGAAGTTGTAGGAGCCGAGGTTTGTGACAGTACGGCCATTCGCGAGCTTGGATTTGGGACCAACAGGGCTGTGTCACGCGAGGATCGTTTAGTAAGGTGGTTGGCAAACAAAGAGAGCCCCGTGTGCATAAAAGCCAAGTATAAAAAGGAAGATGGACTTACCCCACGATCACAGTCCTTTTATCAACTTCCATTTCTTCCAAAGTACTGGGCTTGGCAACAAGAGGCTCAGGGGTCCATTCATCCACGAGGTCATCGATCTCATCCTCGGACAAGGGCACGACGCCGGGCTTCGTCGAATATTTCGGGGCGAGTAGGTAGCGCACGGCGAACAAGAATAAAAAAAGCTCCACAGCTGACCGAATTGGATCATCCTGATAACTCGATTTAACGTAGCGAAGAAAAATGGCGGATCCGGGGACACGATGAAACAAGTTCGCGAGTTCGTGTAGGTACTCGGACAGGAGACGCTGTGTCTCCTGGAAATCCATGACGTTTATAATCAGGAGCGCTCGTAGCGCAAGAACACCAACCAGAGGAATTCCAGCAACAGAAGGGATTGAAAGGCCACTGGCAGGATAGATTCGAGGAAATGGTTTATTAGACCCTCGGGGGGTCGCGGACAAGGTGAAACGGCCCCGACACGTGATTCCCACGTGACTGTGACCAGGAGCGACAAGTCAAGAGCAGTGAATGGTTTGTCTACAGATCAAGCACCTCGAAAAGGGAATGATACGAGTTGGATGGAAAAGGATAATAGGTCCACTTATTATATAATGAAGCAATGCAGATTGTATTCCGTGAGTGTTTAAGGTGAAGAAAAGCTATGAGAGTAGTAAACGAAGGTAAACCCACCAGGGCGATGAGAACCACTCGAGATACAAGTCATTCCACACAAGCCATTAAGATCAACAAGTACGCCAGTGATTTCAAGAGAATGCAGCGAATTGAAGGAGAAAAACACGAAATATGGGGATGAAAAGAGAAGAAACAAACAAAAAGCTTTGTACAGGCCATTTTCATACAGGGTCGATTGAGTCTCTTCAGAACATACGGAAGAAGTTGTATGAGCCGCCAGTGGGTGTGACAGCAGCATGAGTTGAGTAGCCTTGAGGCAAGTGACTACCAGTGTAGTAGGACTTGGTATCGTTCAGGCCGTGGTCAAGGGGTTGCAGAAGATACATGCTGTTGCCCTGCTTCACACCAATGGCATCGTAGAGCGTTTTCCGGATTCCCTCGTCGAGATCCATGTTGCGCACGATGATCGGTGCCGCGATCAGTACAATGAAAAGAACGAGCATGACGAAGTAGAGAATGGCAAAACGGATCACACGTCTCTTGCGCAGCTTGGACTGCTTGAGAGAGTAGATCGGAGGACGAATTTGACGACTAGAGGACAAAGTCAGTAATGTATCGAAAGAAGTCACGGGGAGAACAAAAACACATACCTGGGACGGAGCCAGAAGAGTAGAACCGAGTGGAACTTGTCGGCATAGGGAACTGCGAGGAAAGGAAGCATGAAAAAGAGGATGAAGTGGCCAAGAACGAAGTCGCCCGCGAAGTATCCCAATTCGGTGATCTTGCAAAGGAACTCACGACCTGGTTGGGACAGCGAATGCCAGCCCATGTTGTACCATTTTCCAGTCCACCAAGCGATGTTGGACTGATCATGTTTGAATTCACGAGTCAGAGCCAAGGCGATGATGAGCTTGTAGATAAAACGCTGGAGAGCCATCATTGCAATCATGCCGGACACAGTACGAGCCCAGTTGAAGGACTCGAGGACAAACAGAACCTCGAAGAAGACAATGAGGACAATAACAGCAATGGCGTGGGCGATGGCGGCCAGAACTGCACCGAACTTCTTGCAGCACAGGCTGAAGATAGGACCCATACAACAAGCCATACCGAAGAACATACCAGCGACACCAGCGTTGATACCAATCGGTGCAAATGCGACGAGGGCAATGCGCGCAATGGCGTCCGCGGCATACTTATCGTCGTTGCTGAACATAGTTCGAGAGTTGATGTACAGGTACGGGATGAAAGTCACAGCGACCACAACCAGAGGGGCGACGATTTCACTGAAGAAAATGTTGGTAATGCGAGCACGGGGCACATCTCCGGATCCCTTCTCTGAGGGAACACCGAGAAGCTTCTTCTTATAACCAGTGATGCGAGTACGAGAAAGACGGCAGAATCCAATCCAAGAGGAGGCGTGAGACCGAGAGTTACCACGCGAGAGCCAGCGGAGGTAATCCCGGTAGTCAATGAAGAAGTCATTCCAGGCGAACTGGTGGGGGTTGAAGAGGAAGGGAGAGATGATCAGGGCAAGCAAGGAAACCCAGAACCAAATTAAAGCGGGAGTCCACACAGTACTCGTGGCGAACAGCAGCATCAGAAGCAGACGAGCACCAGCATAGATCGAGGGTGCGGCGAAACGGGAATACAGAACACCAAAGGGAATACGGGCAGTTGCGAAACCACGACCAGTACCAATATAGCGGGCGCCACCTAATGACAGGTTCTGGTGCACAGCGTGGGCGTAAATCTGGCAAACGAACACCTCAAACATGAAGGAGAAGGAACCAAAGTGCTTCGCCAGACGGGTGGCCATACGCCAGACACCACGCTCAGTCAGTTCCTGGACGGCGAGGGGAACCAACGAGATGAAGAACACGATGAAAATCGAGATAACACAACGGTTGACCCAGTTAATGATTGGATGAAGATCAGCACAGTAGGTTGGCAGGAGGGGATCCGTGATGGGCAGGTCAGAGTTGTAGCGACAAATGATAGTCTCGTGCTTCAGAGCACCCAAGTTGATCAACACAATCATGAACATCTGCACAGAAAGCATAATGAACATGTTGTTCAAGTGGAAACCGGGATGGGCGTAGTAGAAAGACAAGAAGCGGTCGAGAGGCAGTTGGGTACCGAGGTAATAGTATTCACGAGAAAGCATCTGCTCACCCATACCGGTACCAATCTTGGTAGTGAAGTTCAAAATGGAACCGAAACCCAAATCACGACCCTTACCACACTGGAAGTATTCACAGTGCTTGATGCGACCACCTCGGAGAATAGCGTTCATACCGGCATAGATATCCTCGTTCAGGTGGAGACCCTTCTGGGCCTTGGACACACCACCACGTGTGGTCATGAAGGTAGCATTCAGGAAATCAGGGTGACCATAATGCAGCTTACCGCCGATCTGAGCCAGAGTACGGGCGAACAGAGTACCGAATGTTTGTTCCTTCGAGGCCGCAACGTCACCGAGCATGCCAATGTTCTCAGAGAAAATGTATTCACGGGCACCGAGAATGGCAACTGGATTGGACTCAGGCGAGGGAATACCAGGCGTGTAAGGCGAAACATTGTCAGTGGTCAGCTCTTCAAACTCAGCCAATACACTGCGGATCTTCAAGCACTCTTCGAGATAGTTGTCTTGGTTGGCATCAATAAGTTGAATGTATTCACCGCGGTAGAAGATGATGGAGTGGTTCTGGTTGTCGGATTTTCCGTCACCGAGGATGGGGTTACCGGACAGCTGAATGCGGAACTTGGGCTTGCGCATGCCGTTCTCCAGGAGTTCACAGTGACCGTCAATCAAAGAAGAGTATAGGCGAGGCTCATCACCCTCGTTCTCTGGGGCCTCCTCATCAAGATACGCAATTTGGAGGTCAGGGTAGGCGCGGAGAAGGAACTCAGTGTTCTCACGCTCGTCCTTGTTGAACTTCGCGTAACGCTGCATAGAGACACAAATACGGAACTTGCGGCGGGCCATGCGTTCGAGCTCACGTTCGAGCTTTTCGGAGTTTCCACCAAACATCTGAACAACTTCAGGGTTCTCAACACGGTACAGAAGCTTGATGGCACGACTATAGTTCATGAAGCCAGAGACGGTACGGTAAAGAGTCTGGGAACGAAGCGAAGCCCAGATACGGGTACGGAGGGTGTACTCGGGAGCAGCAGACTTGAAACCAATGCAGTAGAAAGGAAGATCATCGATCTTGCTCTTGGCAGCATCCTTCTCTCCTTTCTCGCCATATTCGCCATTGAATTGAGAGGTCTCGTCCGCCAGAATCTTGGTGTCCTTGACGAAACAATCCCACTCATGAGGGTGGAGTTGCTTCAGATATTCCAGCAGGGTAACACGGGAGTAGGGCTCGTCCTCACGAATGATTTCTCGAAGAGACAGGAGAATCTTCTCACCGTAGTGAGGAATCAGAACACTGAAAGTGGGCATGTTATCCACCGGCAGAGGCTCAGGCATGGGAGTGGACAGAGACTGGGCGAAGAAGGAGATACGGCGTTCAGCCTCGCTGCCAGCAGGGAAAAACTCCGTCTTGAAAGACTGATCTTCTTGTGAGACGAAGAAAGTAGGCGCACGTAAAGTGCGCTTGCCTTCCTGCTCGGAGGGAACCTGGTGGTAGAGGAGCTTCTGCACATGGTCGATGGCAAGCAGGTGCTCACGGTACATGGAAATGATGATGGCATTCCACACCTGAGAAATGAGGACCTTAGGCTTGTACTTGATTTCCATGTCGGTGGTTGCGAGGACCTTGGAGTAGATACGCTTGGGAAGACGGGAGAAGATGTTTCTCCACGGAGACCAAATCGAGACACCAAGATAAAACGAGCGGGCCACCGAGAAGATGGTGTTGCAGATAATGTACCACAGATAACTGTCAAGGAAGAACAGCGTCAAGTCCATGAAAAACATGAGACCGAGGAGAATCTGAGGTTGCTTGTGGCACAAAATGTTGCCCACGTATTTAACACCAGTGCACTCGTAGATTGTCATGGGAGACAAGATGCGGATAGGATCCTTGAACGACAGAGTCAGGAAGAAGTAAGACTCTGCAAGCTTGGCACCGAAAACGCAAACCCATAGGCCGTACGACATCCACATGTCATTGCCCTGAAGACGAGGGAAACTTGCTGTGAAAGTCTGGCTGGCCACATACTGACGACCATTCTTCTTCATGTAGCTACCAAACAGCGCACCCAAAGGCTGAATTGCGAAGAATGTGGCAGTAAGAAGGGCAATGACGAAGTGAACGATACCAAGGGCAAGGCCAACCGGCTTTTGAACACTCTCGCTTCCGAGGTCAGACAGAAAGCCGAAAATAATAACACCGGGAACGAGGTTGACGACGAAGACGGCGAGAAGGAAGAAGAAACGCTTGCGCAGATGCTGAGCACCAGCCCAGCGACGTGGAACATACAACCACTCGCAAATGGTCGCGAAGATTTGAATGAAGGCAGCAAGTGCACCACCAAAACCAACAGCAGCCAAGTACTTGGCGGTGGAGGGCTTGTTGTCCCATTGCTGCTGGTAGTTGGGAGTATACAGAGTCGGGGCGTTGTAAGCAGTGAAGAACCAGAAAGAGCACAAGTGAATCACCCAAATACGGTTGAAGTTGGTAACCATGTGGAACCAAGAACGTGTCTCTTTGTAGGTCTTGAAGAACGCCTTCTTCCACAGGACATCCTTCAGCTTTGGCCAACGCTGGGCAGGGGGAATATCTACTAGCCGGGTCTTATCCTCAAAGCTGATGCGCTCAATGCCTTCGGGGTACCAAAAGAGCTGGTTCATGTCGTCATAACCGATAATTTGGTTGTGGTCACGCTCGCGGCGGACATACTTGCCGTCGGAGATCTCGTAACCTTGGTCACGGCAGAACTGATAGAGGGGGTGATGATTTCATTGAGGTAAGTGAATTCCTCAACAGGCTCTGTGCGATTTTGGCATTCGGGGGAGACATAGTAGTCGTCGGCGCACTTGAAAATGAAACAGATACACTCAGGCAAAAAGCGAACCTGGTTTGCTTCACCCCAAATGAGCAGATACAGTGCGATTTGCCGCGCACGATCATGCTGAGACATGCGGTTCATGCGAGACTTCCATCGGTATTCTGCAGCCTCCAGGCTGTTGTCACCCTCCAGGGCCTCAAGAGTCTCCTCCTCGTTCTCGGGGTTCTGCTGGGCAGCCTTCTTGGCAGCCTTGCGAGCCTTCCGGGTCTTGCGATCCGCCTTGCCCAACTTCATGTTTGCAAATCCAACTGCGTCATCAAGGTCAAGGTGGGCCGCAAAGTACCAGCGGCGGTAGTTGGCATTGTGGCCACCAATGTAGTCAGCGTGCAAGGAGAGCAAAGCCTGGTTGGGAGTCATACGGGACGCCCTCGAGTCAAGCAGGGTCATCATATGGTCGTACATGTTCCGCATGCTATCCCGCTGGAAACCGAACTTGTTTACCAGGTCGAGGAAAATGTCCTCTAGCTCCTCCTTGGATAGTGGAATCTGGGCATCCGAGGTCCAGGCAGGGTAGGGTTCCCGCGAACGCTGGCCAGCCGGCAACGCGTTTCCATAGTCCATACCATAGACCGGGGTGGATGCACCCGATGACCGGTTACCACCGTAAGAGACCTGGGAGGAGGGCGGGCGATAGCCATAGCCACCACGGCCATACTGGCTGTCGGTGTAGCTATTATAACGCTCATCTCCGCGGCCATAATAGTCCATATCAGCAGCACGGGCCGTTTCCGACCTCATGGTGAAATCGCTAAAGGTCTCGGAATCCTCTTCGGAATCATGGCCACGTCGTCCCCGGCCATAGCCGGCCTGGCCCGCATCATAGTACTGGTCAGCGTAGTACTCATCCTGCTGGTGACCGGCGTCATAGTATCCGCCATCGGCATACCCATGACCACCGGCATCCTGGGCGTAGTGTTGACCTTGAGCGTTCCTGAAGATTCACTGTCAGCGGTGTATCCCGACGATTTCTAGTTCCAGGAGTTTGTGCATACCCGCCGTGGTCGTAATAGCCATCGCCATATTCCTGGTTGTCATAGTACCCCTGTTGGTGCTCATCCTGATAGTAGGAGTCGCCATGACCTGCCGGGTGGCCGTAGCCATCATCATAATGGCCTTGCTGGTAGCCCGACATGACGAAAGAGTCGCAATCGATCGCTGAATTCGAGCTCTGGAAGAAAACGCACGCCCAATCAGTCCACTGCGAGGCTAGAGCCTCCACGGCATTTGTCGTTTCGACGGAACTGATAGTGAAACCGGGTTGTCGGGGGTGGGAAGACAGGAGGGAGGTGCTTACCTCAATCGCGACCCGTCACAGTATTAGCTATTGAAGTTGAAAGGGGTTGAGTGGTTGGATTGAAATTATGGCAGCATCGACAAAGAACGAATGGCGTAGAAATCCGTAACGGCGTAGGGCGAAGAAAAAGGGAAGCCGAGCTAACACGAAGATCCCGAATCCGCGAGTCTCAAACTCGATCGGAGGTGTAACGAACGAACAGGATCACCTGTCGGTGTTCAGGGAATCCCCACGGCAATCGCGAACAGAGAGCAACAGTAGCAACACTTCCTACTCCGGACCTTCCGTCCAAAAAAAGAGAGTCACCGAAGAAAGGATGGATGAAGAAGAAAGCGAAGGGAATGGGAAGGGGGGGGGCGTTGAGAGGAGGAGGGAGATTGCGAGGAAGGAGGGAAAATATTGGCTGTGCTGTTATTTTGGGATGGGGGGATTGCTGGAGCTAATTTACGGTCATCCACATACAGCAGTCATCAGCGTACAGAGAGGGATGGGCTGGCCGACGTGTACTGTGTACACGTATGTGGCCCAGCGGAGTAGCCCCTGTGGCTGCACAAGTACCGCGTGTACAGAGCAGAAACACAGTGTCCGTACAGTACCCGGTACCTGAGGGCTCCCCAGTCGACAGAACACACTGTGGATTGATACAGCTCATACAAACAATACAACCCATACAGGCCGTACAGGCCGTACGAGACAGGACGGGGGTCGTGACTCCCCCTTCCCTGTTCAGGGGCCTGTTCAACTTCCCACGAACAACTTCCACTGCACACACTCTCCACGTTGGCCCCGGCTCGGTCCCGTTCCCAATACCCGTTGTTGTCCAACCAGTACCTACGAATCGACAAATCGACAAATCTCATCTCTGATTCCTATCGGCCAATCATCGCTAATGCAGCTGTCTCTCCACCGCGCACTTCATCCAATGACAATGCCCGATGAGCGTCGGATTCCAAAGGAATTGCGACGGCCCCTGAAACATGCCCCACCATGTCGCCCAGCATGTATTCCAGGTAACGAATTATGCGGTCGGGGCGGGTATTTTCATCGGGGATACCTGTGATGGACCAGCAACTGGGCTTCCGCGAGGCCCTGATTTGCCTGTGCCTTGTTGTTGTTACCACCCACGGCATGCAGGGATGGCGTTGCATCGGTACTTGTTTTTCATTCCTCGTTTCTACGGGGCTGGGCCTCGCCATTCGGTATTTCCCGTTGTCCAACACGTCGCCTCCCAACAGAGAGACAGAGGGGGATGGCGACAGTATCTCATCGTTCAAACGATGAGGCCCCTCATGGTTTAATGAATTCCCAATACGGTTGAACTGGTTGACAAAGACTCGGGCGCGTCCACCGCGACCGAACCATGGCGCGCAAGCGATAGGAACCACTTTCCACCGGGTTTCCCTGGGATGAGCACACACTGCTCCCCTACGATTTGCCTACCACACTTTAGGCTTGTTTCTTTTCTTAGTCGCTTAGGATGATGATCGTCCTTCAAATTGCTTTTGAGGCTGTTCATTCCTCTTCACTAGTGGACAGACATGGATTTTCCACGCTAACACACTCAATTTGCCACCGCAATATTACACTCAATACCCTTAGTCGATTCTTAGCGTCCGACACCATTTCAGAAATGTACTGCTTTTGACTTTTTTTTCCGTCCACCGTTGCGCTATCCCGGACTGAGACCAGCGCATAGCCATTAATAGCCCTGCACTGGTCTGGATGTAGTTAACCCCCCCACCAACTACACGCTCCTTGGTCTCGTCGCTCAAAAACCGGTTATCGGTGGAAAACCATTGTGGCACCTTTTTCTTGGATCTGCCTCCAGGGGAGAGAAGACAGACAGAGTACGGAGTAGTGAGCCGGGAACAAGTCATGATAAAAAATCCTTCACTCTAGTCATATCTATCAATAAAGTCTATCTGTATAATATAGATGGGATATATGTCTTGTTCGGTTGGCAAGCCGGTTGGATATGTCCCGCTTCTGTGATAAGAGTCTTTCTTAATATATATTCTATGTAGTGCAACAGGCCATATTAGACCCAATGAGGTTGCGATATATATCTCACGCTTCGCAGAACCAATATTTTCTACTATCGAGTATCATTTCAACAATCATTTTTTCCTGCACAAATACATCTCCACGTAAACCTGACTATGCCCAGATGCTATAAATCTGGATTCTGGATATGCAGCACACCAACCTGGCTTCTGACCCAACAGATGACGAGTCACGGCTGTATGTACGGTACCTCCCGTACGGTGTATCCAACCCACCAGGTACAGTAATGCGGTATCAGAAAGAGTCGCAGCTAATCTCCACTACCGACCCATCTTTTTTTTCTTTCTCTCACCAACTCAAGTGGATCACTAATGCTTTTATTTTTCTGATCCGGAGCCTCGACTGGGGGCTCGCGGTCCAGCCGAGAAGACAGCCGGAGGGAGGGGGGGGCTGCATACGCAATACGCTGCGAATCCTCTATGCATCAACCAGCCACCCCAGAAGCTTAGGGCTGCCACAAATTCTATCTCCAATGGTCTTGTCGGTATATCCTCACTCCATCAGGAGATCATGCCATGATACTGTACCGAGTACAATATATAGGGTAGTTCTAGGTACTCTGGTCCTCGGACAGAGATACACCACAGACCTAATTACAGACGACATATTTTGTTAAGACGCTTCACGAAGTCCCCATTTAGACAAGACACGCCCGATGCGCGACCGGAGGGAATTATAGTGCACCACATAATCTTGGACATGCAGGCAGCCCCCGTTTGCCCGCTGCAGGTCGCAGGAACGATACGTCCACTGCATGGGGCGCGTAACACTCAAATTTGCCTTCCCCCTGTTCCATGTCATTCCAGACGACAACTAATCCGTGGCCACACTATAACTTCCTCTCTGTCAGTATCCTCCTTTTCACACGCTCAGGGTCGTCTCGCCGGGCTCCATTTTCTATCGGGACTGGGGTTCTGGCTGATCACCCGGCCAAAAATAACTTGACATTCGAAGGGTCTAGGGCTGGTTCTAGTGTTGCAAGTTTATTGTATTGACCCGCTCCTCTTACAATACCCGATGTTTAGATCCCTCTTGGCCTCTTTGGGCTTAGGTGTGGCTGGAATCATCCTTCGCGAAGTCATCCATTTCTTCTAGGTCATGGCAATTAAGGAGCCACCGGCGTCAATGGCGCCAACTGGGCGTGTTCGGCATTACGGCACCCTCCGGTCCGCTTCTTCCCTTCCCCTGAATCAGGGGGAGAGGGTCTCTTTCTTTAGCATGGGTCTTGGGAGGAAGAGTTGGTTCTAGTCTACTGCAGCATCTGATACTCAGGAGTTGGTCCTCATTGGCACATTCAGATTTAGTCATCAGGGGGCAGTGCCACCAAAATGGACATACTATGTACAGACATACACAGCCTGGGCCGCCTTTCTCCACCGAAGGGGCCATGAACCAACGTGATCAAGAGCCAATCGTGGGACCAACAAGACTGGAGTCGCGGAAAAAGGATTCCAGGCAACACATTGTCAATGATGTTCTGTGTGCGGTATACCATCATTGTTGAATTAATATGCAATAGAAGAATTACTCTGAATCTTATTGCCCATGCGAGACTGCCCACGTTGGGACTATGTAGCGTAGTCGACGGAGTATAATCCTTGGTCGAGGTATCATAAACAGCTGTCGTATTATCTCACCCTGTAAGCTATACATCATGTGTACGCATCAACATATCCAGGGAATCGGTCTTTCTTCCGACTCGATTTCCATGACTCGCTCTGCCCACCCCCCCCCTCCCTCCCCGGCCCAGCCCCCGCCCGGGTGGCTTGGTGCTTATTCTGCGGCTTCGGGAGGCAAGGGGACGTCGATCTCCGACACGACATGGGAAAGGAATGGACTGAAAAGATCCGCCGTTGTCAACAGTCCATGACCGGATGGAGCTTGCAGATCTAGGAACCAAGGTTCCTTCAGTGCAGAGCTTCGCGAAAGGATCGGCATATTTCGAAAGGTCCTCCATTCCACGGAGTTCTGCATGGCAATCGGGCTCGGGCATACTGGATCCGGTATCTTCGTTGTTGGCGACTCTGCTGGCGGTCTGCTGCAGGTCCATGCACCATCCTCGCGTTCGGTGTCCCGCTATATGCTGTAAGTTTCAGATTCATTTTCGATGTGATCCCGGACCTGGTGCCTTGGTTGATCCCAAAGCTTCCGTGTGGCACCTCAAATCGAAACATTTCCTTCTTCTATCCGAGTTGTGGGATCCCATCTTTAAGGGTCGTTCTAGGTATTGAATACATAGCAGGAATTCATTAAATGTTTAGTTTTGGTCTAGAGGCACATTGTCGAGTTATTCTCATCGGGCATACAACGAAACCACTGAAAATATATATTTAGTTTCCCGGGTGTTTTCTTCAAATGATTGAAACTATCAATACCCTTTCTGTCTTTATCCGTAGTTTTATATGGCTTGATATAATTCAAAGACGTGTGAGATGAATCTTCGGCTGCTCAGCTCAGCACAGAGACTCGAGACGTTCCTGGTCCTCATGTTACTGGCTTGAGCAAGATCATAGTATTTATAATAGTGTTGCTTCTCGGGAAATAGAGGGAATAGATACTATGTCTGGGTTGAAAATACGATGCTGGTGCTATGTGATCCTTGCCGTATTGACGTATTGATACATATTCACTGAAAGTAGTGACATATTTATATATACCATGTATCGAATTCTACTGGTAAGCAGCTGTGCAAAGTACATCAATCAATGGATTATTAATTGAAACCCCAGAAAATCATCCACTCTCAAAGCAGGTACCTTTTATCTGAACATCCATTATTGCCGATAAGAATTAAAAGTCTACTGGTTATTCTGTCCCTCGGGCCCCATGTAGTTATTGACAATATAGGACTAAGCTTGGCTCAGTCCCTCACATTTTAGGAAGCCTTTTTTCAACATGGGACGAGATCTCGGGATGACGATTGATTCCTGGTCGTACGTCGAATATTATTGATGGGCATGAAATTTGAAAAGACCTTGAAAACTCGAGTGCTCATGTCAACATTTCATACATTTCATATTCGTTAAAGTCATGCTTTCGAGGAGCCGCAGAACTACCTAGTTCAGTAGGGTCCCCTTCTATCTTCGGCTATCTTTTTATAAAACATTTGCTATCTGTACATGCTTGGTACCCATCAATATCCATCATTGGCACCTATGTCTCTCCCAGCATACTTCAAAATAAATATCTCTTCAAACGAAGGACAAAATGATCATGAAGGCCATGATCATCACGGAAAGGGTGCCCAGGCTACCAGTAAAGCCCAAAGAGGCAGCCGGAGCGATGACCGTTGGGGTAGCACTTGAGGCCCAGGTGATAAACGAGTCGGATGACTGTGACGATGCTGAAGAGGTAGATGATGTGCTAGGGCTTGATACAGATGTGGTCCCTGAAACACTACCAATGATGTCGATGCTGTCCATTGACCCTGACTTATCCGTGTAGTTGTATGATTCGGCTGGGTAATAGCTCACAATATCGACCGATTTGACATACATGGTGTATGGGCCATCTGAGTAATCGGTTTCACCACCAGCCCACTCGATCGTACCTTCAGCATTATCAGAATCGCCACCAGCCCAAATACCAAGACGAACTGTCATTGGGGTTTGTGGGTAACGTGTGCCGTTGACAGCGTCTTCATATTTGAGGGTGCGAACGACAGTACCGTCAATAGACCATGTAAGCTGTTCCTCAGTCCAGACCCATTTATAGGTGTAAAAGTTGGTCTGGGGATTTGAAACATTCACCCAGGTCCAGCGACCGTAATCACCACTGTCTCCCTTTCCATAATAATCCGTTTGAATCTTGGTTGTGTAGCCACCTAGCATTTCCTAATTTTATAAGAATGATCAGTATTGCAGACTGGACTGCTTGTCTGACTAGGAATAACTCACCCAGTCAACTTCATCAAGATCATCAGACTCCAGAATCGCCGAACTGACAATGCCAGTACCAGGAGCAGCTTGCATGGTGACTGTGACTTCTCCAAAAAAGATATAGAATTCAGTCTGAATGGTTGGGGAATCGCCTTTCTCGTTGATAGTGAACTCTGCACCATTTTCACTGCTGGTCACAGTTCCAGAAGTTGTGTTCCACTGGCTGAGATCCGAGCTTTGTGTGAAGTCGTAACTGAATGTTGAAGTCGTTGAGCCCTCGTCCGCTGGACAAGTCTTGTCCATAGGATCGCAGTTGGTATGTGATTGAGCAGAGGATAATGAAATGAGTGCGGCTAGCACTGCAGCTGCATATTTAGAAGAACTCGGCATTTTGGCCGCAATGGTTATAATGGTAAAAAAATTGAATGAGATATTGCAAAATAGACTCTTCGTCGATACTGAGTTTGAGAATGGAATAAAACTAAATACAGCTACAGAGTAAATGATTCCATTTGTAGAAAAGACCTTCAGCTCGCCCAGCCTCCCGATTATTCTGAATCCAAGTTATAAACACCGACTTCTCTGGCTTGTCGCAAGCTAAAGGATATCGGATCAGGAATTATCCACAGGGGCTCCCAAAAGAGTTAGTGGTATCTAGTAGCAATCAATGAGAACTGGCAATCACGCCGCTTAATAATATTTTTGCTGGAGACACATTAGCGGCTAACCGTTCTTGGTAAGAATCACTGCCTAAAATTGACCGCTTACGTAGACACTTGATACCAGTGGATCCATTCATGATTATACGTATGTTGGGTTGGGTTGGGCAAAGCCTTTATTAAGGATAGGTTTCTCTCCCTTGCATAGACAGCACTTACAAGCGGTTAAAAAGAGGCACAGAATACCCCGAGAAGGCTATACATACCAGCAAAAGATGATGTACTAGGAGACAAGTTCACGGTGCAAATTACAAAATTGGAAAGAATGCGAAGGAGATAAAAGCAAAGCGATTAATAGCCGCGCAAATCTCATTGACTAGTCACGTCATCTTGATAGTTGCGTAAATAACTATGACCTTAAGTTTCGCGTGCCTTTCAAGGAAGTTCTGCAAATGCCTCGTTTCTTAAAAATTTGATCAAGGATTTCATATAGTAATACACTGAGTCCAAATAATCTCTCATGTTTTATTTAATTTTTTTCACGACACTGAGTGAATTGAGCAAGAGTGTTCTGATAACGGAACTAAGCTTATATCTACTACTACTTTACTCGCCAGACCTGAACCCGATCTAGGGTTTTTTTTGTAGAGCTATAATGATTCAGTTAGCGGCATTAGCAGTCTTAATTGGAGAATTCAAGCCAACGGTTTGATTGTTTAGATGGATGTTCGATTTCTTTATACATTGTTGTTGAAAACCTTTGCAGGATTTCGGAGAGAATCTCTGGTTTCCATGGAAGAGGTAAGTATATTTGCTGCCCCAAACTTTACCTTGTCCATGGTTTATTTCAAGTTGCTCATCAGGCTAGAATTCAGTGGTTTAAATAAATAATTATGAGCTGGGGCCATGGATAACAGTAGCCCCGATTTAGCTGTGAATCTACGGCGGATAGCCGAGCCCGCTGGAGGACACCGGTCTTTGCCAGTTTTCCTTTGATGGGGGTGACATGAGTGATATCTTAACCCTCTATATTCCTAGAGATTCATACTGAGGCTAATATAGGCTATTAAAAAAATACTGAACCCCACAGATTCAATGAAGATGAAAAGCGTATCAGAAGACCGAGAACGGCAGCCTTGCGAGCCGAGAGAAATCTGTAAATATAAACGTTCAAGTCTCTAAATTTATCCAACATGCGGTATTAGAGCTCCGATATTCTTGTAATTCTGAGTTCAATGAAACTGAACTCATATAGAGTCCAGCTTCTCAGCCATCTAATGAATACACATCAGTCTATATGCAGTGTAATCAGCTATTACGCCTAAGAGAGAGCCCGTTCACCAAACTTTGGCTTGGATTAGGGCCAAAGCAAGATGATTTGTCTCCAGCAAAAGGAAATGGGTTCCTTGAATTAAGCAATATACTGAGGTTTTGTTTTAAATAAGACAAAAGGGTGGCAGAGGTTCGCTGTTCAGACCACTATACCTAGGGAGAATACATGCATAAGGGTTATGATTAATTATTGTAAAATGCAAGACCTTGCAAGTGCTTTTTTTTTTTACTATGCACCCATTTTGTGCTCTTTTCTTAGCCCGGCTAGCTGTGAAGTTTCTCCAGAATCAGTAATGCCATTTCACAGACTCTAGGAATATAGTGAAAAATTAGACAAATAGATGATATAGACGACAACGAAGATACTCATTTTTTTGGATTGCCATAACAGCTATTTTTAGCACATTGGAATATTTATATCAAAATTATCAAGAAAAAACATAGGCGAAGTCAAAAGGATTAAGATTACGAAATCCAAAGATCCATCCGATACAGCTACAAGGAGTTTACGAACTGATCACTGATAAAAAAACTTCATAAGCCTAAACTTGGCCTTTCTTTATGTGATTAAATTTTAGTATTGACATCTTGCAGGAGTAAATTAGCTACATCCTAGGTCGCAATTATACATCGCATCGTTGTTTTTCTCAAAAGTATAGCCACATGGGACCGCTCACATATAAAGGTCTATTTCCACATTTACCCCTTTCATGTTCAATATTAGCTGGAATAGCATCCCAGTCTAAAGAAAAATTTTCCAAAAACCAAACTGGTTGCCTCAATCTCAGTCTTCCAATTTTGGCTCATTAGAAGGCCTAGCTTCTGAGCATCCATAGGGTTGCAGAAACTACAAGTCTAGCTTATCCGAAATTAAGCCAAATTTTACAGAATGCTATAGAGCATCTGCTGAAGTGATTGTAGAGGATTCATGCTAAAGAAAACGTAGTGCGTTCTCATATATAGATGTTATGATTAAGTGAAGTGAGAGAGATCATGGTTGCCGTGCCAACGGCTTCCAACAGCACCCCCCGCCTGTCACTCATGCACTGTCGAACCCTGTCACTAAGCCTCATAGCCACCAGTCACGAGCAGAGGGCCGACAAAGGACATCCGAAGCCCAGAGAAAAGCTCTGCTAGTCAAAAATTCTTTGACAGATCTTCTTTCATCATACTTTACTGTGTTCCAGGTGAACCACTTGCCGACCCGAACCTCCCGGGGACCCCGAAAGCGATGGCACGAATCAACACAGCCAACCCGTTGACCAACAACGCCCCCCAACGAAAGAAGGGCCTCAAAGAACAAATTGATTCACATCTGAAGAATTCAGAGGTCAGATTGATCAGCACCGGTGCTGAATTTTTAAGAGATCGCCCAAGCACACAATCAAGAAGCTCGTCACAAAGACAAAGCAGGGGGTCAGGTGCCGTTTTCGATATTCTCGCCGACGGTGATTTTGCGCTTCAGAATGGAAAAGCTGAGCTGGAACAAGAGACATCTAGCTCTCCCAGGAAACAGAATAGAAGCAGAGCTCTCACAGCCACGAACCTAAACTCGCTTCTACTTCCCCTTCAACCGCATCAGCGCCAAAGGCCCAGTATCAAAGTGGAAACAGATGACTATGAAAAGGAGAACGATATTGCAGACAATTGGTCAGAAGTGGACGCAGCGACCATGGCGTCTACCACGCAACGGTCGACAATGAGACGAAACATGCCGCGAACTCCAAGAAACCGACGGGCTAGGACCCCATTGAGCCAGCGGGGTTTAGAATCCGAGCAAGAAGACAGTTGTGGAGACAATAGCTTTAACTCACTGGATGACTTTATCGTCAGTGACAATGAAGATCTCAGCTTCCACGGGACATCTGGTTCTGACACAGACGGCGAGCATGCAAAAGAACCAACACCACCTCCGCCGCCACCAAGCACGCGAAGGAGGCTTTTAAGAGGCAGAAGGCCTGGTTTTGATGTTGGAAGCAAGACCTCAGTTGAGGCACCATGGAATACTCCCCTTCAGCTGGATCCCAAAGTTCCCGACGCAGTAAAACTGCCATCCTCCAAAAACAGTCCTAAACACCTGTTTCAGGATGACTTTGAGGTCCCTACAAGATTGAGGAAATTGGATCTAGATAATACTAGTGAGCCAGTCCCTCAATTTTGTGCAAGCCCCACAAGGTATGAGCTCCCAGTGCTTTCCTTTAATAGCTGGTCAACACCTTGCTAACAATAAAATTAGCTCTACCATAGACCTGGAAGATTTGCCTACAGGTCCACAGCCAATGGAACGGAAGTTAAAGACACCCCCAGCCAGCCCATCGCGCAACCGTCTGCGATCTCCGACGAAAAAGAAGATTCGCATTCCACCAACCCCCCATCGCGAGAGCAGCGACGCCTTCTGGAGCCAGGGGGACACTTTTGACTGGATTGACGAGCACTCCCCCCGTAAGGAGACGTCACCCAAACGAACTGTGATTGAACTTCTCCAGGACTTTGATGACTCCGAGAACGAGGGCAGTAGCCGCGATTCTGGCACAAGCAGCGAGCCCGATCCCATGTCGCAAGTGCGCCATAAGACGCCCAAGACACTCAGCAAAACTGCGTTGAAAAGAATGGAGGCAGAGAAAAAGAGAGCCGCCAAAGCCCGTCGATTGTCGTTTGATAATAAGAAGGCTGAATTTGCCCTAACCTTCCTTGGTGTGTTAGATGAGGCGGTAGCTGGAAGCCAAGTCACCCGGCTGGCTGAGCCTACTGGAGGTGTGAAAATCGTCTGGTCCAAGACCTTACAGAAAACTGCCGGACGAGCCCAATGGAAAGGCGAACGACAGGTGTCACGAAGCATTGATGGGCGGCCAGAAGGGCCGAGGAAAATTCGACACCATGCCACTATTGAGCTCGCCGAGCGTATCATTGTTGATGAGTACCGACTTATCAACACCTTAGCTCATGAGTATTGTCATCTTGCCAACTACATGGTCTCTAATGTCCATGATAACCCTCATGGGGCTAGCTTCAAGCAATGGGGGAAAAAGTGCGAGGAGGCATTGAAGGACCATCCACTTTACGGCGGCCAACTCCATGTGACAACAAAGCACACCTACAAGATCGATTACAAATATGTATGGAGCTGCAATGGATGCGGGCTGGAATATGGCCGTCACTCGAAGAGTATCACCTCTAACCACCGCTGCGGCAATAGTACTTGCCGTGGTACTCTGGAGCAAATCAAGCCAAAGCCGCGGAATGTGTCGCCGAAGAAGAACACAACTCCTGGCACGAAGGTAGTGTTGGAGGAGGTGTCGATCGATCTAGAGAAATTGACCCTGTGATTTATTTGAGTTTTGTTTGATGTTTATTTGCCGGCATTTTGGGAGTTTGAAGATTTTGTTTCAGATTTTTGATTAGTTGTCCCCGCTTGAGCCTTATTTTTTTTTTTACAACTCTTTGCATCAGATTGCGCATGCAGATATTCATACTAGCGACTGCCATTCTCAAATATCTCTGTACATACCATTTCAATCTACTATTTCATCGATTTCATTGATTTAATTGACTACCTAATTAGACTTAACTAGTTATATTCATCTCGTGCTCAGCAAACGCCCTTCGCAGCGCAACATACCGCCAGATCAGCCATCTACCCTTACTTTTATCCAACATGTTGACCACAATCACAAATCCAGCCTCAGAGCTCTCCAAAGATTCACGCTTAGACAAAAAGCCCCCAGTCCCGAATTTCCAATTGGTTCGCCAACCCACCGATCGTCTCCTCTGCAATAGCCTCCTCCCTTGAGAGCCCCCGTGGGTTTCCACTCCTATCAAACTCCTCATGCGGCACATTGAAGAAAGCCAGCAAATCTGTGTCCTGCGCCTCCAACCGCATCAGGAGATAATGACAAGTCATCTTCGACATTGCTTGCCCGGAGGTCCCGTTGACCGTTGCACCAGCGACTGCTGAATCCGCCGCGGCGGTCGGGATCCCATTAGATGACCCAGGAAAATGACCACCCCGTTGACGCGACGGAGACGAGAATGTTACCACGCCCTTGTACGCGGTGACTGGCGAGCCTGGCGATGCGGAATCGCTCAGACGAGTCAGCGTGACCCGCGTCGGCGGGGTGACTACCTGCATGGCATCGCCTTCGTCGCACAGATCATGGAGATGGTACAGCGCAGCAGCCTTATCAACGGTCTCGGATGTGACGTTAGATGCGCTGCCGCCTCCAGCAGCAAGCGTGGGGTGCTGGTGGCTGTAGGTGGCGAAGATACCGAGGGCGTTGTCTTGGGAGACGCGCTGATTGATTTCAATGATTAAATTCGAGAGCGTAGCTGGCGATAGGAAGAGTTCCTGGTGGTCTGGGATTTCACGAAGAGTGCTGTTGCGTAGGTCAGCGTCATGGTCAGGAAATTTTTTTCCCTTCTCGTTGATAAAGGTATGCACGGGAATATAGGAGTTCAAGGAACATGTGGTTTAAAGAGAGCGTATACATTTGGTATATTAGATCAAATGCAATAGACGGAGGAGTGTAGGAAGATATCTAGATGCTGAAACTGAGGCTCAACTCACCTGGCATCAATCCAGCCTTGCGGCACAACCCCGCGGATCGCCCCGCCAAAAAACTCCTGCTCTGTAACTTGCGCCATTGACAGTCAGTGGATTGACCAGTCGTGATAGACACGTAAAATTGCGTCCTAGGGCTTGCGCCGTTTTTGCGCTGCTTGTAACGTCGGCGAAGTCCCAATGGGCCGTAAAAGACGGTGCAAGCTCTCCAATATAGAATTTTGATGTCAAGTTGGTGCACAAGAGCTTATGTTTTCTGGGCTATTCGCAGATTTCGCAACCTTGTGGCTAGACAGCCGACAGTGACAGCAGTTGAAACAGAAATAGAGAACGAGAGAAGTTACTCTTCAGAAGGGTCCTAAGTTGATTTATGCTGATATGCGTGCGTGCGAGGCAGCAGTTGCGGGAAGTTGTCCTCCACCCAATGACGTGTTGCGCCGACCCGCCTGTTGATTCCACGGGAGCCGCATCACTAAACAGCTACGAAGGAATAATCGATTCCCAGACAAGTTCATTTACGATTGACTTCAAAACTAGCAGCAACCGATCATTCGGGATTATTTCAGTCTAAGCAATATATTAATAGATGAAGTAGGCCAATAGGCACCTGTGCTACCATCAAAAAATATCAAAGCCGAAATTGGACCTCAATCCACATGGATCACAGCTGAACATCATTCAATCAAAGAGTTCCTCTACGTAAGAATCTAGTTCGATCATCCGGAAGCGATGACCCCATTTGGCCCGAAACTCTTTCTTCCGGTATGCATAGCTAGTGACCTGGGAGAAGCTCACCAGCTCGAGAGCCCAGCCACGCTGTAGAGCGCGTTCGACCATGAGCATAAATCCACCAGAGTATTCAGCTTCCGCCGCGTCGCCAGTCGCCAGCACAATCGTCGCCGGCTCATCCGTGTCCAACAAGCTTTCTAGGATCTTCAGGTGCAAAATTTCGTCCACACCCTGTTCGACCCATCGCTCTCCACTGGCGCCGGCCATTTCAGGTCCTAGCGCCGCTTGAGAGGCGAAGCCAGAAGCTTTCTTGAACTTGGGTGGACGTGGTGTCGTGTGCTTGACTTTGTGGACACGGTCGAGGATATTAGCTTCGTAGCCGAGTTTTTCGGCTTCGTCAATGGAGGGTAACCTGTCGGAGCCGACCAAGACTCGCTTGGCGGCCGGACGGCCACGTTCCATGATCAAGGAGAAATTCGAGAAGGACATATGAAGACGGCGAATCCGCGTTGTGACAGGAATGTTCCGCGACACTTTTACCGAATCGTGGAATCCCACCATTATCTAACCGCATGTTAGCTTAGACCAAAGGGTAAAGGGGAATGTAACGATGCGCACGTTAGACATGTCGACAAAAACATGGATAGGGCGAGATTCGACACACTTCTTGTTGGATTTTGAAGAGTGTCCCACTTGAGACACAAGCTGAGCATACTCAGGAAAGTCTTTGAGCAAACGGGTCATTAGCCCGATCCTGCGGTCTGTTGCCGTCGAGTAGGTGGCAGGAAGGACGCGAATGCCAGCTGAAGTAGAAATGACATTCTTGAAGGCATCCGACGTCAATGTCGAATCCTTTTCGTCAAATGAGGAAGAAGGGGTCTCGCAATGATTTGTCCTTGCGTCAAGAGTGCCAACTTGCGCGGGAACAAACGTCAGGACACCAGACTTCTTGCTAACGGGCTGGTCAAAGATAACAGCGCTCGAATCTGATTCTGCACCTGCACTTGATTCTGATAATAAAAGTTCGTCTTTCAAAGTAGACTTGGCTTCATTTGCAATAGCTTTGGTTTTGGCTTTAGGAGTGTATATGGGAGAACTACTAACGCCACCAATAGGCCTTGGAGGCGATCGTGGGTGTAACGTAATTGCAGGATCACCATGAAGTAATGAAGTGTCTGCGGTTCGTTTTAAAAGAGTGATCACTTTGGCAGATGAAGATGGGTTGGAGCATTCTTTAAGTGTTGTCTGGGAGATTTGCGGTTTTGAATCTCCCGATGCAAAGATGGCGCTGGTGCGAGAGGTAGAGGGTATGGGCTGACGCTTCTCTTCTCCCGTTTCATCTTGAGAAGGTCGCTTGAGAATAGTGAACCCTGAAGATTGCCCAAGAGGCAGCTTGGTATCATGCGGTTTGGTGTTGGGAGCCTCAGCGGGTAATGTGTCCTTTGTAGACTGTGTAGATGACAGCTCTTGGCCGAGGAGATCCCAAAGAGTACCAAAATCTCCCAATCTAGTGTAGCTTCGTTGAGGTTTCGGCTTGAAGGCTGGGCTGCAGGCTGCAAGTTTGACATGTCTGGATTTCTCTTCGGAAGACGACGGTAGTTCGGAGTTACACGTGGATGCGAGATATGAGGACCCCTCATAGGTAGGAGACCTAAGCAGGTCAAACACCGGGGAGAAGTCCCAATTTGAGGCCCGCTCGGTGGACTCAGTTGAGAGCATTGATGATTATGTTACGAGTTGAGACGAGACAGGCGATAGGGGGGAGGAGACTGGAGAAGACACGAATAAAATATGAATCGGAGGAAACAGATAGTGCAGAATATCAAGATACATGTCACAGACCATATCGTGAAGGTACATGAAGGACTGCATGAACCACCATAGTGTGAGTTAGGTAGACCTGGGCAGCAATGAGCCCATAATCGACGGTGGCGGTGACTCTTGAGAGTTTCTGCACCTCTAGACCGCTTTCTAATACTGGATAGAGTCGACTATACGTCATTTTAAAGCCTCAGGCCTCATTTCATGACTCAGCTCTGGATCAAGTTGCTGGTATGTCACGTGACAGTCACGGCCGGATCGTCGTTGGTCATCCAGACGTCATCTGAAACGCCACGACCTCACATTCTAGCAAACGTCATGCAAGTCACGTCGAGGTCCACGCTGATTCGCGGTTCGACCAGCCGCAATTCAAGGTTGTCCCGTAGTTTGGAGCTCGGCCAAGGTTGTAGAATTGGACATCGGCTTCCGTGAAACTTGGGTAAAGCCATTCGCAAACCTGCAAACAATGAGGAAACGACGTCATTCAGTTTGGCATCATGTGAAAAAGGTATCTATTTAAACCTCTCTTGCTCTACACAGTTTTCTTCTACAATACAAACCTCTCCCACATTCAAAACAAAGAACTTCTCGATCAACAAATTTCCATCCAACAAATCTTCAATCAACCATCAACATGTCTGACACTGGTCGCAAGGATTTCTCCACCAGTATGTAATTCTCAATCCTACCAACAAAGGTTATGGCTGATACTAACCTTCTCCCTTCCCTCACAGAGGCTAAGGAGGAGATCACTCCCGATTCCTCCAAGTCCACTCAGGACAAGATCAAGGAGACTGTCACTGACACCACTGACCGTGTTGCTCGTGGCTTCCAGTCCGACGACAGCAAGGGTGGTGCCCAGGAGGCTTTCGACAAGACTCAGCGTACTCACGACAATGAGGCTCACGGCGGTGCCAGCAACTCCATGTAAGAACAAGCTCCCCCTCACCCACAGCTTGCTATCCTGAGCTCCTCCCGCAGAGAATAGAAGATCACGGCTGACTTTTTTCCTAACATAGTGGCGATAAGGTTAAGAATGCTCTCGGAATGAACAACTAAGTCGCTTTCACCGAATGAAGAGCCAGGCCTTCACCTTGCCTTTCGGAGTTATGTTGCTATCATGATTCAGTGATGAGTCGACGATACCATTTGCTTTTTGTCCTTTAGTTACGAACCATCATGCAATATTATTACTACCCTTCAACTCCTTGATGGGGGCAACCATAATGTTATGTGCACTTTTGATTTGTAGAATTAGACCGTGTATAGACATCATGATCTTAATTAGCACCTCAACTTCAGTTAACAAGGTCGCCGAACATCATATCCCGCTGTTGTGTTAGCTGTGCTAATTCTCGCTCTAGACTCTTGTACTTTGCCCGGGCCCCGACAATATCCTTGGGTAGATCATGAAAAGTCTTCACGCGCGCCTCGAGAGACTTGACTGTCTCGCGTAGTCTTATGACAGCCTCCTCCTTGACCATCAGTTCGTCAATTGTGGGACCACGAGGTTGACTCCGCTCGAGTGATGCAATACGATCCCGGTATTCCCCAACCTTCGTTGATAACGTTTTGGTGTCTCGCACCCACTCCGAGGTCAAACTTTGGGCGTTGGCCGGTGCCTCAAATGATTTCTCGGTTTTCAATTTGTCCAAGTCTATTTGCAGCTTTGCAAGCTCCTGCTGCAAATAACGATGTACCGTGTCCACTTTTGTCACTTGATCTTGAATGTCGAACTCTTCAGCTGTGAGTTCCACGATAGACAGGCCGAGACCTTCCGGTTCTGGATCCAAGGTGTTGCCGAGAATGACCGCGGAATTTGCGAGATCATTCAGATCGTGCTTGCCTCTATCATCCAAGCACATCTCTAACTCATCCAGAATCTCGTTTCTCTGCCGTTCATGTATATCGTTTCTCTCGGCCTCCTTTTGTAATTTGTAGGTTTGAAGGGATTCTTTGCGCGCATTGTTCTGTAAGGTAACTTCTTCATCGGCGGAGTCATTGGCTGCTGCCAATGTCAGGAGAGCACGGAGTGTGTCTTCGTTGCGTTCGAATTGGGGCACTGGTTTAGACGCGTATTGTCGGGTGAGCCAGGAGTTCACATACGCCCAATCTTTGGCTTGAATGGCCGCTTGGCGTGCCTTTGTTGGAGAAACCAATGGACTGCCATCAAATGAATCCATTATGCAAATCTCTGTGTGTGCAAATTGGAGATCGTAATACTTGGAGCTGGGGTGGTTGTTCTGGTTATTCTGCGGCCGATAAGAGATACGAAGGCGGTCTACCGCGCTCCGTGTCCTTTCTCCCCACTTGACGACACGGACATCAACCCTCAACCATGACCAGTTATTTCCCTGCCGTTGCCAGCAATGGCTCGTCGCCGGCCTCTTCGCCGCTCTCTCCTCCGGCATCACAGCGCTCCACCGCACTATCCAATCGCCTGACCTCCGTGCTGTCGGCATCCTATGCCGATTCCGATATCCGCGATGCTCTCGAAACCCTGAGTATAAGAGGCATTCACAATACTGCCGAAACACGTAGGCAACTGCGCTTGGATGTACAGAAGGAAGTTGTTGATTCCAATGCGGAGATCGTGCGCGACTTTGGAAAAGTTGCGGAGGTTAGATCCCTCGCATGTGCTTGAACATTGAAATGGTCAAATTGTCTAATATCTCATGGCTTTTAACAGCAACTCCAAAGGATCGGAAGCGTGATTTCAACCCTCAACCAGACATGCGATGAAATGCGCAGGCATATTGGCCAGGCGAAGCAAGATACTACGCCTGTGTTGGAGGAGGCTACCGCATTGATGACACAAAAGAAAGACACGGAGACAAAACAAAGGCTACTTGATGCATTCTCGAAACATTTCCTTGTGCCCGAGGAAGATTTGATGTCTCTTACTGCAGCCGAAGAACCCATCAATGAGCGATTTTTCGACATTCTCGCGCGCGTCAAACAAGTGCACCATGACTGCGAACATCTTCTTGGCGGCGAAAACCAACGCTTGGGCTTAGAGGTCATGGAACTATGCACTCGTAACCTCAACTCTGCATACCAGAAACTGTACCGGTGGATTCAGAAGGAGTTCCAGTCCTTGAATCTCGAGGATCCCCGAATCAGCAGTTCAATTCGTCGTGCTCTACGGGTGCTAGCGGAACGTCCAAGTTTGTTCCACAGCTGTTTGGATTTCTTCGCAGAGGCCCGCGACTATGTTCTCTCCGATGCATTCCATTATGCATTGACAGATGCTATATCTGGCTCGAGCGGGGCCGCTACTGGCGGCGATCGTACCGTTAAACCGATAGAATTTTCGGCTCATGACCCGCTCCGATATATTGGCGACATGCTTGCATGGGTGCATTCAACGACTGTATCAGAAAGAGAGGCTCTTGAGGCACTATTCGTTGCTGATGGCGAGGAACTTGCACGAGGAATCCAGGCTGGACTTAACAGTGAGCCGTGGTCTCGAATTGACGAGGAAGAAGAAGTTGCTTTCGATGGCCGAAAGGCTCTCAGCGACCTTGTCAACCGTGACCTTACGGGCGTTTCTCGATCGCTTCGACAAAGAGTAGAGCTGATAATCCAAGGGCATGATGATCCTATCACCTGCTATAAAGTGGTTAACCTCCTCTCTTTCTATCGCACAACTTTTACTAAGCTGGTGGGCTCACAATCAAGCTTGGTCGATCTGATGCAAACCCTCGGAAAATTTACTTTGGGCCAATTCGAGACTTTGATGCGTGACCAAGCAAGTACGCTTTCAAGTGACCATCTGGCTCTTGCCCCACCGGAAGATTTGTCACCTCCAGAGTTCCTCCTGGATTCTTTGGAAGGTTTGGTATCACTTATGAAAACCTATGATGGCTCCGTTGGAGCAGAGAACCCAAGTTGTGACTCGAATGGCGACAATCCATTCACTCCGGTCATGCGTGCCGCGTTCGATCCCTTTTTGACTCTGGCTCGATCCTCCTCAGATGAACTCGAGGATACCACGGCGCAAGCTATATATAGAACCAATATTCTCCTAGCAGCCCGTGCCACCGTCGTGCCGTTCTCTTTCGCCAATGCCACTCACAACGCTCCTCTATCCATGGCCTTGTCTACGCTTCAAACAAATCTTCTTGATATCCAACACCAGTTTTTGCTTGAAAGCTCCGGATTGGAGGTTCTCCTGGATGCTTTGGAACCATTCTCGAAGACAAACAAGGAGAATGGGTCTGAAGCTGAAACAGAGAACGGAAAGGCTGAAACTGCAGAACAACAAAAGCGTTCGCTTGCAGACTTGGCAACTCTTCCCGCCTTTCAACCCAAATCACTGATCACATCCAGTCAGAAACTGGATGATTTCCTTCCATCTGCTCTTATGGACGCAACCGACAATTTGAAGCGTGTACAGAGCGCATCCCTTGTTCAAAGTGTTACCGAGGATGCAGTTGAAGCATTCTGTCGAGACTTTGAATTTGTCGAGGGGATGATCATCGCCGCCGACGAGGCAAGAGGCGTGACCCAGATTAGCCTAGCAAGCGGTGGTAGTGTTATTAGTGGCCGAAGTGGGAGATCGACACAAAGGCCAGAGACTGGTGCGAAGGATGGGGATGAAGGGGACAGCAAAGAGGAGCAGTGGAGCTTGCGTTCGCTATTCCCTCGAACCACTGGGGAGATTCGTGTCTTGTTGAGCTGATTACACTATAAGTCGGACTTCAACCTGTATTTTTGGGAGCAACTTGAAGTATACCTCAGCCCTGCTTAGAATACTATATCTTAGACCCTGTACATGAAACCAAGTAAACTCCGTCCAACTATTTCTTCGGTTGATCTTAAGTCAAATTGAAAGCTCTGGATACTATCTGATAGGAAGGAGTCCCCTCAAGTATTGGCAGCAAAGTGTAGTCCAAAGTTTATCTTTCAGGCAGATCGTCTTCATCCGGCCCCTCATTGTACCTGTTGGCCGACTGTGGCTGCGCGTGGCGCAACTTATCGCCTTTCAGAATATTGGACTGATCCATACCCTCAATGTCGTATTCGGCTAAGACAGCAGGTCAGAAAGGAGCTGTTGTAGGGAGGGATTGTAGGACAAACAAATCTCATTCTGAGAAGAATTCAGGTAGCTGGATTGCGGACCAGGTCTCATAGATTGGTCCTCATCGACGTCCTCATCCCACACATCAGCTTGTCCCTGGGCTTCCGCTTGTTGCTTGGCGGATTTCGACATTTTAGAAGAAACGAAATTCAAATATTTAAAAAATGATTATTTCCAGTCGATTGGCATCTAGGGGATGATTAATTGTGTTCGAGTGTCAATTTCTTGTCCAGTCGCGGTTTTATATGGTGTCAAATCGAACGAGTTGGCCGCTGGGCGTCATGTCTACGTTATTGTTACGCTATATCTAAAATGCTTAGAGAGAACACGGAATAGTTTTCAGACCCAATGAGAGATTATCCTGGGCTACCATACCTGTCAATTGTTATTATTAACTCTTTTTTAATTACGGTTCTATTTGGATGTCTATATTTCGGTTATGTTTAAGCTTTCGGTAAGGGACGTCATCTCTATCACTTATAGTACGCCTCTTAAAATTAAAAGCATTATAGTAATTTTATGGAACTTCGTGAGATACCTCAATTTCTCAATTGGTAGTTGCTGAAAAAGTCAAAAATATACTCAGTTGCATTGAAGACATATTTCCCCAGTTTACACTGCTTGGAAAGCCTTTTGTAGTCATCGTTGGGAACCGTAGAGGGCCAGCAATGACCATTATCACTTTCACGATAGTGCTGTATGATACCAACCCTGCCGGCGCAATCCCAGGTGACGTGCTTGACGAGTGGCTGTTTGAAAATGGTCGCATTTCGAGCCCACTTGGCATTGGCTCTACAACCATTCCGTTCAGCCCAACCTTGGAGAATATCAATCACAGGGAGTTTAGGAGGCTTCTTGGCGTTACCATCAATGGGTGCAGTGGTGTCTGTAGTGCCATGGAACTCGAGGAACGGGTATCCTTCTTCTCGTTCGGCTGGCACACAAGGGCCAACACCAGGGATACCGTCAGTGTTGTACCAAGCACCACTAACAGCAGCGAAAGCGGCGAAGCGGCCGCCGACGGTGGCATTGCAGGCAATTACCCCGGTGAAGCCACCACCGTTAGACTTGCCGGCGGAATAAATTTTGCTTGGATCTATGCAGAGCTCTTCTTCCAAATGGGTGAGGAGATCGTTGGTGAAATCCAGGTCATTCGGTCTTGAAGTGTCGGCCTTAGGATGAGACAGCCAGTAGCCGTTCCTGCTATTGGGATAGACAGCAATGCCATCCTTGTTGAAATCTGCGTTCGAGAATTGTGACAGATCTTCCTCCTCGTTCATATCTCGCGAGGCACCGTGAAAGGAAAAATATACCGGTGTCGGCTTGTTTTGGTCATAGTGAGTGGGAATAAATAACTTGTACTCGCGATCGGTTCCTGGCAGATGCAGAATCTTGCTTTCGCCAGGGCTGGGGAACTTAGAGGGGATATCCTTGCCACAGCCGGAGGTCCTGGCTCTGCCAACGGTGGCTAGAGTGGCAAGGGACACAAGGGGTAAAAGATGCATATTCTGGGCCGGGTAAATAAGTGATGGAATAGCCATTGGAAGGAAGAATGCATCAGCTATCATGTCTTATGGTGTTTTATTTTAAGGCGAACAAGGACTAGGAGGCGCTGCCCAACGGAGTCACACACTCGAGGGACTTAAGGCTAGACATGCATGCCGCCGCATTTTCCTTTTTCGGCAAGACTTATCTTTCATTGGGTCTTATTTGGGGGGCCAACAATCGACATTTCGACTATCGACACTCCCTTGCAGCTTCATGAACAAACCGACCGGCCATAGCTCCTTGACTTTGACTTCAGTGTTCACAGCTTTATCAAAATACAGTCACTAGCTTTTTGGAATGAACATCAGCAAGTCTACAGCACAGCCCATCGCGTTGTTATGAAGACGAGAAAGAGCGATGAATAATCAAACATTAGGCCCTCCACCAAGAGAATCTTTTCGAACATATTGTAATTTGCATATTCAAAGGTTTTTTTTTTTTTTTTCACTTTTCTTTTCTTGCTTCTAGACATTTCAAAACATAGAACATACAGCTGATCTGTAGCGAAATTATAAATTCTGATTTTGGAGGGAACAGGATATGCTAAATCTATAAGACGCCATCAATCATACACACATCATCATCACCTATCGAAGAAGGTTGAAACTCCTCGTAAAGCTAAATAGGGTCAAAACTGGTTATATTAATATATGCAGAGCCAAATCATGCCTGTAGAGTGTGTTTGAGGTTTCAAATAAGCCATGCTAGTTGATTCTAAGTCATATATCATCGATTGTATGAAGCGTTTGCCCCGAAGGTTCACTCGCTGATCCACTTGGGTAATTTATCTGGGCTGAGAAGATCCACACATAATAGCACGCCATAATTTTGAAAGGGACCTGGAATTACTATTACTGAGAAATCTGAATAGATAGATAATCTTTGGCTTGGCGAAGTGGAGTGCAAAAAAGAAAAAAATAGCAAGCCCAGGTTTCGATCCTGGTACCTTCGGGTTATGAGCCCGACGCGCTTCCTATGCGCCAGCTTGCTGCTTGGACGAAAACAATCCTAATAATGCTTCATCAGGTCTCATAATCATTCCTCTATTTAACATCGAAAACACACACTCCCTTGTTCAATGCCCGGGAGATATGACAAGCTGAGATCTGAGCTTATCAAATTCTGCCACCACTAGCGTGGTGCCAAGAAAGTCAGCTATATGCCAGCAGGAAAAGGTCATATAAATGCAATAGTTAGAACCAATAGCCAACGCAAGAGCTTATATTGTATGGAAATTTAGGAAGTACAGAGAAACTATGCTATTCTATTCCTGATTTTTTCTACCAACTGCTCACTTTCACAACCTCCATCCCGTTTAAGATCCACAGTGAACAGTATAAGATCATTTTATTGAATTTCAAGACAAGATAAAGTCCTGTTAGGGCATGCGTCACTAGTTCTTCACTAGGCACTAGCCCTGGTGATACCAATACCGCACTGCTTTAGCAGAAGCTCGGTAGGACCCTTCTGCCAATAATCACGTGCATTTGAGATATGTGGTGTCTCTGCGAATATATTTCCTGGGTCAGGTTGTTTTGATTTCTAATTAACAGTCGCTTTATTCTCTTTTCTTGTACATACTCATCTTCTTAAGTTACTATCACAATGTGTTATCTCGCATGCCACTTTCCCACGTGATATTACCTAACCTCCAAAAACAAAAAAGAAAAAAGAAAAAAGAACACATCGGCTATATCACCGGCCGAGGTGATCCTAGCGTTAGTGGTATATATATAGATAGCGATCTGGGTAGCTCCCAGATTGCAGATGTTCGAGTACGAATCGAGCTAGTACTGTTATCGGTTGTCGAATGTTTGAAAATCTAGTTAATAATAGAAGACCAATCCTTTTGATATAGGGAATATAGCTAATAAGAATGAAAATAGTCTAGGAAATTTTGCCGATAAACTCTACGACCGAAATATATCTTTGGTTTATATATCTTCCATGACCTGAAGATTTACTAGTAAAAAGGCTTAAGAAGTGGTGCGGGTAGGTGTAAGCACTGATAGTTATCCGCTGCAGAATCAGATCTGCCTCAGCCAAATTGTTCGAATATGCTAGTAGAGGCCTTAAGTACGTGGCAAATGAATTACAGAACAAAAAAACTCAGCCAACGCGAATCAGAGGGAGATTCAGTGTCATCTGGAAAAAAATAGAAAGAAAAAAATAGCAAACCCAGGTTTCGATCCTGGTACCTTCGGGTTATGAGCCCGACGCGCTTCCTATGCGCCAGCTTGCTGACAGATGAAAATTTCTCCCATTTATGCTATATGACAGATTTTGGTCACGATATATTTCATTCTTTTGTATTTAATAGCTGAGATATGCTTGAATGGTCAAGAACTGTTCTCTATATTAGACAGGGCCTATTAAGTCCGCCCAGAATTCCCATGACTGCGTTCAAATCTGCCAACGAGAGGAAAAGTGTGATAGACCCGGGTAGAAGCCATACGGTTCAGGGCAGGTAGCGTCTTACAGCTTCTTCCCACCTGCCAGTATCCGACTGACTCGGCATTCCTGAATTAGATTAAGTTGTTCAAACTAGTTCAATGTGGGCAGAAACGGAGGTGCTCTCGCTTTGTCGCTATGAGAGGTATATATCTTGTCATCATATATGATGTGGAAGCTGCCCAATCTTGATATATTTAATTCGAGACAGAGTCTCTGTTCAGCCAAGGAGTGACTACTTTCACTATCCACCACCCCAATATCAGTGGGAACGGAGTTCAAATCAATATTTTGGACCTTTGCCTTAGGTAGAGATGTTTTATTTAGGCGATCACTCGAAATCACTATAGGAAATCGTCTATCCTGCCGGTTCAACGGGAATGGAACGGCGATTGCCCCTCCTCGCCGATCATCAAGTACGGCCCTACTGGATCCCTTTCGATTCTGAACACCCACGGTGCCTCCGATATACTACCAGTAATTATGCTATTACTATCTTGGCATTTCCCATCTCCTCTTCAAATTGACGAGAATCTAGTCATTCATGAAATTGATAGGGGAAGCGAAGTCTACACATTCTGGAGATTCAAAGCCCTTCTCATACAATAATTTCATATAGGGGAATACCCTGCTGTGCGTCATTATATCTGGGTCCTTGGCCTTAAATGCGCTCATGCGTTGATATTATGGTCTTTTGGCCTAACCTAGGAAGCACGTGTCTAGGCATATTCCCTTAACTCCCAAAAGATCTAGAGATTTAAGGGTCCGAGTGAATAGTCCGAGTGAATAGTCCGAGTGAATAGTCCGAGTGAATAGTCCGAGTGAATAGTCTGGATGAATAAAGTTCCAGGGATCAATCAACAACCATCACTTTCTACATAGAGCTAGTATTTAAGATCAGTGGCACTCTTGAATAATTTCACTTGTGAATATCAAAATAAAATAGCCGTACCATGGGGTCATTTTTTTTTTTAGTATATTATTAGTCCCTGCAGCCAACAGTGTAATATTAGCGCGGCGTTTTGTAATATAGCCTTCAAAGCATAGCCTGCTCCATTTAGGAGATCCATGTACCGAACTACCTGATATAGACATTAATATCGAGATGATTAGGATACAATATGCTTCTTCGCAGACTCACTTAAGGGCACTTATATTTTTGGACCGTGCAGCGTATCCGCTAGACCACCAGCGAGCTTTACACCGCGGTATAGCAACCAAGACAAAACTGTAGCGTATGCAATGAGTATTACTCGGTCGGCGCTATCTAATTATACCTAGCTTGGCTCATATAAGAGCTTGCTAGGTATGAAATTATTACCTGAGAACTGCTAGTACTTAGTAGTATGAGTGTTGTTACCCTCCAAGCCGGGTCAGGTGACCCGCAGTTCCTTCTTAGCTAGTCTTAGACAGAACCAATAGCATCACCTTTACATCTCCTGACTCTGTCACAAGTGTAGTAAGATTATTCCGAGTTATCAAAGTAGCATATGACACGCAAAGCTTCAAGGGAGCTAAAGAAGCAATTAATCACCAGTAGTAGGTAGCTAAGTATCTAGATAGCATCTTCCAAAGGCGATTATGAATGCTAAGCTATTTCTAGTGCTTTTCAGCCCGATAGTGAAGCCTGTAAGCCTGTCAGTAAGGTGCCCTGGGAGCCATCCCGCTTGATAGAATCAAATCTAACCCCGTCGAAATGGTTCAATTACGCCAGCGCGGGTCATGCGGTCAACTAAGTAGTCAAACTAGTTACTCACAAATTAATAATAAAGATTTAGTTTGGTACGAGATAGAGGGATGTTAAAAAAAAGATTGAGAGAAAAAGAATTCCAAAAAAATTAGCAAACCCAGGTTTCGATCCTGGTACCTTCGGGTTATGAGCCCGACGCGCTTCCTATGCGCCAGCTTGCTGACAGATGCAAATTTCCTCAAATTAATGTTACATGAGCATCAATTCAAACAACAAGACTCAACGAGGAGTAAGTTTCGTAACATCAAAATTTATCAAAATAAATTCGGCGATTAAAATTTTCGATTTTGCCAGCGCGAGCCTTAACTAAGCAAGGTAATGGAAAAATCACAATAAAATTCTAGATTACGAAATAGAGATACTGAAACATAAAAAAAAGATGCAAAAATAGCAAACCCAGGTTTCGATCCTGGTACCTTCGGGTTATGAGCCCGACGCGCTTCCTATGCGCCAGCTTGCTGACAGATGAATTTTAATTCACTTTAGTGCTATATGACCACTTCAAGTAACGATATACGCCAACAGGACCTGATTTATCAACAGGCAACCCCATTTTTTTTTTTCGCGATCAATAGACGACAGATGTTTGACAATACTGGGTATTCTTTGTCAAGCGATTTTCTTGTAACTTTTTCATTTGTTGGACAGAAAGATGCCAAGCCAACTCGAACGTGTTCCACCTCAAAGCAATGAAGTAGTTACGCACTAACACTCATAAAAACCTTTGTACAAAAGTCCATTTCTAGATCATATAAAGCTCAACAGCAGTGACCATCAGCCACATATAATCCCACACAAAGAAAACACCAAGCCTCCCTCTGAAAGTAGACCACACCGTCCAATGCATACCATGCACCAAAGTCCGCCTCCCCTAAATACAATCCAAGTCCCGGTATCAAGACGCCCACAAGTGATCGCTACAGGATTTGTACCTCCCCAAACACCTAGAAAGAGCCGAAGAAATGATAAAGGAGAGCAAAATGAGGGGAAATAATCAAAAATAGTAGGATAGTACGGGGCGGGGCAGGACCAGAATCGGACCGGCCGGGTCCCGCCTATACACAGTAGAGAGCATAAGACAGTACGAGAACCATGGCCCTCTCTTATTTGAACTTGGGGTGCGGTATTGTAGGACGAAATTTCAACAGGAAGAGATAAGTCGTAGAGAGGAGGGAAGAAGTGATAGCATTGACGCTACCTATCCGCCTCTCTCACCAAACTCGCGGGCCCACTCTTCGTACTTCCGTAACCCGTCTGGAGAGACGCTGGGTCGAATGGAGTAGAGACTGGCTTCAAAGTCTTCGAACTTTATTGCACGGATTTGATCCATGGGGGTGTGGAGGAGGGCCTCGCCAAGGTTGCGAAGCGGGCCCATGGCGGCATCTTTAGCGAGGGCTGTAATATCGGAACCAGAGAAACCTGCAGGGAATGCTTAGCAAGGGGAAATACTTCGAGTAGGAATGTAGGATGGTGGCTTACCTTCTGTAACATGAACCAGAACCTGGATGTCCTCGTCGCTGAGTTCGTGGTGCTGATGGCTAAGCAGTCTGGCCAGCTGCTGCTCACGAACATGGTGTTCAGGCAACGGAATGTACTGTCTCCGGACAAAGCGACGGCGCGCAGCCTCATCGATATCCCATGGCATGTTGGTGGCAGCAAGGACAAGGACCCGACTCGCGTCACCCTCCTTCTTATCGCGGGCGGACTGCTCGCGACCAGCAGCGGCACGTTGGAGATCAGACCATTGAATCAAGAACTCCGTCTTTGATCGACGAGAAGCCTCGTGCTCGGAGCCCGAAGACCGCGCAGAGAGTAAAGAATCGATTTCATCGACAAAGATGATAGAGGGAGCCAGGACTTTGGCAAGGCCGAATAAGGCGCGGACAAGCTTTTCGCTCTCACCGTGCCATTTAGACGTCAAACTGGATGAGGACACTGAGAAAAAGGTGGATTTGGACTCGGTGGCTACAGCACGGGCGAGCATGGTCTTTCCTGTGCCTGGAGGGCCGAATAGAAGCATGCCACGCGCAGGTTCGCGAAGGCCAGAGAACAAATCAGGTCGAAGAAAAGGATAAACGACGGCTTCCTTGAGAGCTTTCTTGGCACCCTCCAAGCCGGCGATGTCGTCCCAGTGTACCTCATCGCCGCGTACCACAATATCGTTCAAGATTTGTCGGGCTGATTGCAGGTCTACACCCTTTGGTAGCTTACTGAGAATTTTCGTAATATCATTGTTGTTCTCTTCATCCTCGTCTTCTGCCTCACCTTCTGAGGAGTGTTGCTCCCAAGATTCCTGGTCGCTTGATGGGGGCGTCTCCCGACGTTTGGGTGGAGTGGGCTTTCGTCGAGTGGAATTGCTGCCATTTGGGGCGGAAATCGACATCCCATAGATCCCACGCTGAATATCATCACTGCCTGACGAAGGCGAACCGTAGGAAGACTGGTTAATCTGAGAAGCCCGCGGTGCGGACTTGCTGGTAGGTGCATTCACCTTTTGGTCCTTCCGGGGGTGGTAGGTCGGGAGCTTCCTTCTGACTTGGTCACTTGTGTGACACGGGGAGGGGGCGGGAGTGAATTCCGGAGTCCCACAGGCTTAGGTTTGATAGACGGTTTAGGACCAGGTGAGGAGGTGGGCGCGGCGAAGTCTTTCGGATCTGGCATAGATAATGACCCCGATGGGAGAGGCCTCCGACTCTCTGATGCTGGCTGCGGTGGACGAGGGATGGGTGGTGCAGATGTTCTATGTGATGACTGAACTGGCGAAGAAGGCTGAGGCTCTCGCCAATTCGTGGCCGGGATACGGTCCGCGGACGAATCCACTCTCGGTCGGATCTTTCTCGCTGAAGAGGGTTCATCTCCAGAGCTGGTCCTTGGATCGGGATCACGCCGGAGACTGGGATCGTTGGCAGCGCTATGCCGAGACGAAGCCAGCGCCGCTTCGCTCGCCGTCTTCTCGATTGACGGAGACCGATAAATATTGCCCCATGCGAGGCCTGCTGCCTTGGAGGCGGCCGGCCGCAACTCCTTCTCCTTTTTCTTGGGGCTGATCTTGGATTTCTTCCCGGACTTCTTCCCATCTGTGTTCCGCAGCGTCGTCAACATCGTTTTCCGACGTTCTGGACTGGAACCACGGGATTTCGTCTTGCCCGAGGAATTAGAATTGACTCGCAGCGCAGGCGACCCAGCCGGCGACAGACCAGGGGGAGCTAATTCATCGTTCAGAGAGGACGGCTCCAGATTATGTCTCGCCATCGGGGAAGCTGGGGGTCGACCTGGGATGGTAGCCGGTTTCGACAGATCCGTGTAGCCGACGACGGGGATAGTACCGTCTCCGATCCAGCCGGGATGATTATTGGACGAGGAGGCAGATGCGTTCATGGCGGCCACATATTTCCCCTTGACTAGCGTTGCAGGCTCTTTGGTCCCATTAGCCTCAGCGGACTCTTTCCGACTGTCACGCAGGGCCTGGAGCAGGTCGACTCGTTCGCGGCATTGGACCTCAAGCGCCCGGATAGAATCCTGCAGCGCCTTCTCGGTTTCGGACTTCGGGGTATAATTCGGCGGTACTCGGCGGGCATTGTGATGATAAATGGTCTCGAGGGCGGATCTCCAGGACCTCAATGCTTCCTCTTCGTTGTTCTGATGTCATGAGCGGTTTGAACTCGAGTGATCGGGGTCGTCCGGCGGAACACCTACCTGGCCCTCAAAGTAGACGGCAGTCGAGCACGCGAGATAGCATTCATCGTACGTCTTCTGCAGAGAAGACGCGGGCCGTGGGCGCATCATTGGGAAAACACAGGCCCGCACCCATTTCACTGCTTGGTTGTGGTGGGGAGAGTTGGAAGCGATGATCTCCCGCCGTTTGTGAGGGGAGAAGTTTTCGCGTGACGTCGTCGGTTCGGCAACTTCTGCATGCGGACTATATCGGCCTTCCGTTCTAACACATTGTCTCAGTCGTCGCCTAGTTGGACAAAGGGGCATTAGGAGACCAAGAGAGGGATCTGGTCTACTACGAATCCAGACCTGCGATTAAAATACTACTTGAAGATGGTCAAGAAGGCCACCAATGACCGTATGCTTTCGGATATCACTTTCTAGATTCCTCGTAATGGCACGTCTATCGGTACATGCAAGAAGCTCGAACAATAAAAAACGTATATCGATGCAACAAAGAGAAACCCAGCCCGCATAATAAATCAAAACCCGAGGTTTCACGTTCCAACGCCGGTAACGAGATAGAACACACATCGGACGGGAGAGCGTCGGAAAAGAAGAGAAAAAGTGAAGAATCGAGATCGATCCATCAGCCAGTGTCCAGCTGCCTATTTCAGTCCATTCCTGGTTCCTCAAACTGTACATTGCCAGAATCGCTTTTTTGGATGAAGAAAAAGAAATGACCCCAAACATGCAAGAAGATCGAGTTGGGCTTTCTCCAGCCCTAATATGAACAGCCAACATTAGAAGCTTTGGAGGGCACTGCCCATGTCATCAAAGCCTCGCAAATGGACCTAGAACAAGCTCATATCATCTCGAGAGATCAGAGAGATTGGAGAAAAAGAACAAGAGTATTATGTGGTGTCCACAAAAACATGTTGTGTGAAACAAAAAAAAAGGCGGAACAGAGTGGTCGGAATTGATGGCAGTGGGTTAAATCGGCAAGAGGTGATCAGGTGTGACAAGCCGTCGAGAGGCTCTATTCAGGGAGTTGCTTGAAGTAGGCCTTGGCCATCTCGTACGAAGTCCTATGGGTGGAGCCAAGGGTCAGTAGACACTCTCACACGATCCAATATAGCCGAAGCAGGCGATAAAAAGGTGGAAAACCTACCAACAGATAGCTGTGCTGGGCATAGTGGAGATAATACGAGGCCGCATGCCGCGAAGGAATCCAGACCAACCAAACTGGCGCTTGATAATGGCGGCAGCATTGAACAGACCACGGGCAGAGCGGATCTCCTCGCTCTCTGCAAGGCCACGAGTTTGAAGGAGGGTCTTCACAACATCAAGAGGAGTAGTGATACCGGCCGCAAAAGCACCCGCAAGACCACCGGCCATACAGTGAGTGAACGGGTCATATTCCTGAGATGGGTTCATCACCTTCGAGATGGACTCATATGCAACGAATTGGGTGGCAGTAAAGGGCACGGTCATGCAGAGGGTGGTTGGGTAGGAGACGTAAAAGGCCTGGAGTCCCTCGGTGCGGTAGAGAGTTTTGGCGCATTGCATCAGAGACTTGTGGACAGATCCGTGGACCTGCATCCTTTGCTTGATCACTGGTCCAAAATCAGCGCTGGACTAGGTCCAATCCTCGCAACAGATCGACTCACCATCAAAAGGGGTTCATCAGCGCGTCGCTCGCAATAGTGGCAGAGGCACCGCTCAATGCTGTTTTTTCCCCAGTCAGTCACGCGACCTCTTCAAAGCACTTGATCCTTCCTCCAGCAAGGCCTTACCAGCTGCCAACGGATGGTGTCCATCATCCACATTACCACCCGCCATCTCCTTCACGATCTCATATGTGCCGAAGTACACCGCGTGTGCCGGACCTAAAAAATCATCAGCCACCCTGCGACCAATCGAGTGTGCACCAAGTCTGCGAAAAAAAAAAAGAAAGAAAAGAAACGAGAAAAAACGCACCAGCGCCGACAATCACGCTCGAAACACCTTTCCAAAGTGTCCGCCAGCCTTCGATCCGATAGATTGTTGAGACCGCATTGGTCAACCCAGTGTAAAGGCCGCCTGTGGAGGGGTTCAGGATTTGCATGCGAGTCTGCGAACCATCCAAAATGCAACCGGTCAGCGTCCATCCCAACTGGTTGGATAGTCATGTCTTCAGAGAGCAAAGGCCACATACCTTGAGCAGGTCCACAGGATACATCACAGAGTGCTCCTAAAATGTGACCATCAGCTCCAGATCCATCTGTCTAGGTGTCCATCCACCGCCATACCGCGATACCAGCAAAAGCACCAGCAAGCATATTCCGGCCGAGGCCATAGTTGGATGGGAGGGCTTCATAACTAGAAATAAGATGCGATTAGCTTGGAGTGATCTCAGGAGGTGAGGGCGGTACAGCCGCTGCAGGGAAAAAAAAGCGTGAAGCCTCATCCCGTCGGGGAGCATCCCCAATCCCCAGTTCAACACGATGGAACCACCCGTGGAGAGCTCAATCGCTCAATCGCTGGATCGCTCATGATGGAAGGACAAGCGAAGGGGCGACTGGACTGGATAAAATGATTGGGGTGGCTTGCCCGCGGAGGCACCGTTCACACCGCGGACCATGAACGTACTCATATTCCTCAACCGGGATCTGGTCGGTCGCCGCCATGGAGCTCTGCTAGCTCAAGGCGCTGCAAGCGCAATTCAGGGAGAAGGGATTCGGGTGTGGAGAGGAGGTCTTTGGGAAGGAGGAATCGTGTGAGATCGTGATCGAGGTGGTTGTCGCGAGGAAGCGGGTGCTCGTGAAGAAGGATGAGGTAAACGGGGTTCTCCGTGGAGCAAAAGCAGGCACAAGATTTCTTTGCCCGGCCAAAACAGATCGAGCACACCGAACAAGGGAAGAGTAGGGGAGGTCGCTAACAAAAAGAAGATCCCGCGGGTTGGTTTCTTTTTTTTGTCACTGGAGCTAACCTTTTTTTTTTCGGGGGACCCGGAGAAAGAAAGGGAGATCGCTGGCGTTGAGGAACAGGACCCAACCCGCCTCGGCACTAAAAAACACGAATTATTGACGGCCGACCGTCGCCGGATTCCACTCTCCCTTGCCCCCGAGATCCGCTCGCTGCCTTCTATACACCTGCAATTGTTCGCTTCAACACCCCGACACCTCTACACCCCATACATCGCTATGGCCGTTATAACCGACCTTCATACCCCCTTTGCCTTCTGTTTTGCGTATCTCCGCTATCTCGATCCCCGAGAACCAACGCCTGGTTTGTTGCCTGTATCTCCGATTACTCAGAAGCCAGCGCCCAGAGCCCCGACCCCGAGGATCCGATGACGGAGCTTACCTAACGGGGCCTGTTCGTTCTGTTTGATTGGGTCCGGCACGGCGGAATTGCATTGCTCCAAGGGCAACCGAGCTAGGCATGTACTTCCCTGAGACCCCCGGGCCACAGCCAGGCTGGTTAAAGCGGACGCCTCCGGGCCCCGGTACGCTCAAAATACTGTCGCGGTACCTTTCTCGATTAGGCTTTATGCCCCATCCATACAGGTACTCTCGCGGTACCAGGTTTGGTACCAAATTATCAATCTGATAAGCCGGCCCAGGCTAAACGAATTAATTAATTCAACCCCCTCTTCGATCGGACTAGTGTGCATTGGCGTCCTGGAGTCGAGTGGAGCGTCAATTGCTGGATTGCCCACTGGCAAAAACTGGCAGTCCCGTCGAACCTTTCCACCCTTCGAGAAGATCGTTTAAAAAGATCCGCTGGCGAACGTTGGCGGGCGCCATTTGATCCCCGACACTTATCCCTAGACCCATCCATACTCTGGCCGGAGTGCCGAGTCCCAAATAGTTCTTGTAGTACTCGATGCACCACTAGCTTTGCTTCTTATCGCCCCATCTCTCCTACACACGTACACAAAGAACACGAGAAAAAACAAAGACATAAACGCAAAGAGCCCTTTCCAACTCTATGTGCTCGTCAGCCAAGTGGTGGAATACGAGCCTGTCGTCACCCCCATCCCCTAAAGTGGAGGGGGCTGAGCCTGAACACGCGACTTTGCCGCTCGGCCTGCCGAGGTCCGGAGTGGGCATTAACTCGGACTAAATCCAGCCGCTTTATCCCTTCCTGTACGTAAACCGCTGTCCATCATATCAATAGTCTGGAGGCCCCCCTCGTCGCAGCTGACTGGCTCTTTACCAGCAAGGAGAGTGAGGTAAGAAAGGAAAAATTTTTATAGACAGGTTAGCCGTGGCTGTTTCTTTCTATGGGGAGCACTAATTCGGATTAACAACCGGGATAGAACCGGAGTAGAAACCACTCTCCGGTGGGCCGATATGACTCTCATGAATACCGTCTAGATCAATAACAAATATTTTCATAAGAGGTGAAGTCGGGGTGGAAAAGCAAATTGCGAGGCGACGAGAGCTGGCATTACTAAACTCATAAGTGCACCGTCAAATGAATGGTTCCAGAGATTGTTCACGACAGACTTTCACCATCTATCAGACAGTGTATTAGGAATGGGAGATGTTAGGACGAGGTGATAAGTGGTCATAAGGAGGTCATCATTCCATCGGGCGTCATAAAATGATACGTGAACAAGCGTGGCCTCAATTTGATGACTGGCTGGCTTAGACTTCGCATAGTGAAAGGGTACAAAAGGGATTTTGAATGGCCCACAAGACATGATGGGCGGTCAAACATACTAAATTAGTATTTTTACAATCCTGAGAACGTGGGAAACGTATTTACACCACAATGCTAGGTAACGGTAAATTCGACGCCGAAAACGGCTAATTTTGACATTGTTTTAAGAGTTCGTTTTACCACAATATTAGTTACTGAGGATTTATTTCCGCCGACTATTTCCGTGTGCTCCCTGAGTGATCATGAATTGCTCCCTGAGCACTCATAGTGGCTTAGGGTTGCTCAGGGATCAGCTCTTTCTTCACTTAGGATGCTCAGGATGCTTATGGTAGGTAGTCAGGTATGTTGTCATGTCTATCTGTTTTTATCCGATTATAGCCGCTAGTCGAAAAAATGGAAAAGGTCCTTCTATTATACGCTAGGCCATACTTAAATCCTCTTTAATATTTAAGGGGCTGCCCCTATCAAATGTAGCTCTATTCACTGCACCCCTCCTCTAAAGGCAGTCTATTTTGTTACCTCTTTCAATACAATATTTTCTCTAGGCTTCGGCCTTTGCCGCTTCCTTTATTATTCGTTCCTTCTCTTAACATTATTTCTCCCTCTCATACCCTACTATTCTCCTCTCCACTTAGAAAGACCGCTTCTCAAGGCTATATATATTCCTGATCTAATCTTAAAGGGCAAAAGCCAACCTCGTAGTGCCGAGTATTATTGCCGACGCCGTCGATACTTAGAGAAAGGCATCATACAAAAGCAACATGCCGTTTGTACTAAGAATAACATTAATCAAATTGAGCAGCAGTAGATAAAGTGATACTAAGATTAACAATCAAGATCGAATCAAGACCAATAAGAACAGGTTCTGTAACAAATTAGAAGAAGATCTACTCTAGTGTAAGAAAATAGCGCAAGGTCAAAGTAACAATTGTAGAGATCTAATTGACAATGACCCAGAAGGTCAGATGGAGAAGATGGCTTCCACAAACTAGTAGAGTGATCAATGGAGAATTAGAATAGCGACTCGATTATCAAGAAGAAGGTTTTGTATTATTCACACATCAACTGAATCTTGAGGATCTTACAAGGCTATCTAGAATGAAGACTTTTGTCCTCAAGATTGGAAACACACATGATGTAATTAACATTGTGTTGAATTAGGCAGCAGCATTTCCGAATCATCCTTCTCGAGGGAAAACCATTCCATGAAGGAGAAATCAGTCACAGGAAACCTTCATAAAGAATGACATTTTTGATAAAGGGGGAAGGTTTCAAATGATGTCGTAAATCGGATCGTTCCCGAAGCGGTGGGGAACTAATAGAGTTCCGCGGAGCCCCAGTATTATGGCCAATAATGCGGATCAAAAGAAGACTAAATATACCCCCCGACACCGCTATAAGATTTTCCTGAGTTATTCATCTACTATGTGCCGTAGATTAGCAAACGTTTCGTGAAAATAGGCAAAAGATTAGACAGATAATAACATCCTAGACCTCCTACGAGGTGCTGGCTTGTAGATTTGCTTGATAGAAATCGTGATACTAAGTCTTTACGCCCGTTTGTTATACCTTATGTTTTCGGATTCTACATCCCCTCGTTGACCAACCGCTGGTGATCGATTGGTCAAAGAGGATGATTCGCCGTTTATCGCTACCCGTTTCTCGTCACTTGTTCGTCGTGGATTGTTCTTCGATTTAGATTGTCGGCTTTTTCATGAAGGCTGATGCAAACATTTCAGGCGATGATCTTGATTTCAGATCGCCCTCTAAAGCTCACGCTAGTTCTTTCCAATCTCATTGTGGTCAAGCTTTCATCATTTTGTGTATCGTACATGGCCTCTTCCTTTCCTAAGACCCATTGCCAAGGCCTGACCTAAGCTTGCAGACGATACCGCTTCTCCACTGTATCCTTCTATAACAAGATATCGTATAGGTTGTCGTACATTCTTAGAATGAGGCAAAAGGCTCAAGTCTAATCAATTAAAGCCGTTGAATACACACTCCCTTATTACAGTACCTCCATCATCGGTGTCATCGTAGACATAGGAATTAATCTTTTCGCTCAATAGCTTTACATAATCCATCTTAAATTGCCAGTTTGAAGTGCCTGGAACGCTCTTGGTCGTCTCTTTCTTGCTGCTTGCAGTATTGCCAACACTATGATGGACTATACCCACTCGATGCGGAGCTGAAGGGGTCTTTAAGTCAAAAAACCAATCAGCGAATGCACAGTGTCAATGGCCCCCACGCGATCGTTGTTGAGTCACAGTGGTGTTACCCAATAATGTCCCATACGTCGCTGAGCCTCACATCATAGGGAGAACCATAATCCCCACCCCGCAGGGCACCACCCGGACTAAATTATCAGGTACCACTTTCTTGCTCCATCTCACATTCACTCCTTCTTTTCTCTCCAAAACATCGAGACCAACATCAAAATGGCTTCGTCAGAGTACTCGCTAACACTGCAACACATCACCGATGCAAAGCTCGAGGAGCTCTCCCTCAAGCGCCAGATATTCCTGGAGCGCAAAGCGTCCGCCCTGCAAACAGCGGAGTCTCTAGTCTCACCGATCGCGAAGATACGTGCCCTCGCCGATGGAGTCAAGTCGTGCTTCAACATCACCGTCAAAGACGGCCGCGTGGTGGTAGGTTCGAGCAATCACCAACAACTCGAAATAGCCCTTACCAACCTCGACCGATTCCTCAAACAAGCCGAGTATGATCCTGCAATTTCGCCAGATATGACCGAGCGCTGGCATCAGTCGCTACTCCGCTATCTTGACATCCAGACGCTTAAATACGAATACGCGACACTCTTCGCACAGCTCACTATGGAGTGGTTGTCGGTCAAGAAAAACCGAAGCTCACAGCCCCTTACGGCGTCCCAGGATGACTTTGAGAAGCTCGCGAGTACGGCCAAGATGGAAAGTCGACAGGCGTGGGAGAAGGTCGTGTTCACTCCTGCTGGACATAAAGCGGAGACTATGACTGCTTTCCTCACAGAGCTCTTTTCTGGAATCGGTCCCCCTGAGCAGGAGGGAGAGACAGACCAAGCACGAAGCGTGGAGAAGACGTTATGCGCCCTCCGGGACAAAGTTGCAGCCTTCGAAAACAGACTCTCCCTCGGACAGATTACGTTTGGAACTCTCAAATGGGTGATCAATGGGCTGCTGAATTCCGACCTGGTGACGGACAAGCAACGGGCGGCCTTGCGAGAGTTCCAGAAGGATGACACCGTCCTAACTGAGTTGTCCGACGTGCTTAACATGCGGCTGGCCGGCCTACATGCGTGGACATGGGGACCTGCTGTCCACGTCGAGCAAAGACGCCAGATGAATGGCACATACCAGATTCGCATGCATGAAGACCTCATCCAGGCGATATTTTTGCACTACCTCGGTGTCAAGTGGTCCGTATTTTTCAAAAGCGCCCTGCATGACTTCCGAAAGACGCGCCATTACTGGAAAACCCTGCGATCCCAGGTCCCGGCTATCGATAAAAAGCGTCGCGAGTTCTTCCTCGACAAATGCAGTGATAAACCCAATGTGCAAATCACCAAGGAATCCATTCATCGAAAGGCGTATTTTGTTTCGCAGCTGCTTGATACCGAGTTCCAAATCCGAAAGCATGAGGAAGGCGAAGAAGAGGCCTCCTCTTGGGGTCACGCCAAAAAAGCCCGATCAAAGCCGTCCGCACGCAGAGTACAATCACCGGCGGGAGTGGCGAGATTCCTCAAGTCAGCCAATTCCGGTGAAGACGAGGACATGGCAGAATCCGATGAGGACATGGGGTTTGCTCTGTTCGACGACGAGGATGCCACTTCTCACGACCCGGATGCCACCTACGATGATATCTGGGGCGCGAGCGTGAAGTCACCCGCCAACCAGTCGCAGGCGAAACAGAACCTTTTACTTCTCTTGAGCGCAGACACAATCATCAACAAACGGCTCTATGGGGAGATTACTTGCTTCCGAGCTCAGTACCAATCCCTGTACCCGAGCCTGCCTCACTCCACAATTCTGGCAGTCCTCAGCTTTCTCGGCGTATCGGAGAAGTGGCTGAGCTTTTTCGAGAAGTTCCTCGCTGCGCCGTTGAGGTTTATGGATGAGCCCGATGCAGAGCCGCGAACACGCCGACGAGGAACCCCGGGGTCGCATGTATTGAGTGAGCTATTTGGCGAGACCACACTCTTCTGCCTCGACTTGATGATTAATAAGGAATGCGACGGCGAGCTACTCTGGCGAGTCAACGACGATATGTGGTTCTGGTCCCGCGACCAGGAAACATGCGTGACCGCGTGGAAGGCCATTCAGCGCTTCAACGAGACGATGGGCATTTCCATTAGCGCAGACACCAGTGGCGGTGCTCATATAACCGCTAAAGAGACGGAGCAGAAATCAACCCTTCACCCTGTCCTACCGAAGGGCAAAATTCGATGGGGAATGCTGTACCTCAACGCCGAGTCCGGCAATTTCGAGATCGACCAAGAAATGGTAGACGAGCATATCAAGGAGTTACAGCGCCAGCTGTACGACAAGCAAAGCAGCATTTTTGGGTGGATACAGGCTTGGAACTCTTACGCATCCACGTTCTTCACTTACAACTTTGGGATGCCGGCGAACTGTTTCGGTCAACGACACGTCGACATGATGTTACAGACGCACGAGCGGATTCAACGCAAGATATTCTCTTTGGGTCCGGAAGGAGGTAGAGGGGACAGCAGCGTGATTACCTACCTGCGTGACAAGATTCAATCACGCTTTGGCACGGAGAATCTCCCCGATGGATACTTCTTCCTCCCGATCGATCTCGGAGGACTAGAGCTATCTAGCCCATTCATCAATCTCGTTGCCCTCCGTGATTCGATCGTGTCCGACCCCGACTCCTTGCTCGAGGATTTCTTCGAAGCAGAGAAGAGTGCATACGCCGCCCTCAAGCGACGATACGACGAAAAGGATAAAGACAGCCTTGAATACCAACGTCGTTATCGCCCTGAAGATGCGGACCACTTCATGTCATTCGAGGAATATACCCGTCACCGGGGGTCTGTGAACTACGGTTTCCAACACCAGTTGGTGTGGGTCTATGATCAACTCTTGAAGCGGCCGCGGCAGGAGGAGATTCGCCAGGATGTCTCTGGACCCGTTACCTTGGGTCTTGGTCAGCTGCAGAGCCAGCTCAATCTATCTGGGATCCGGTCGAATTGGGAGATGATGTCGTCCTACTGGAAATGGCTGGCGCAGCTGTATGGGCCGGAGATTGTGGATCGATTTGGCGGGTTCAATATAGTCGACCCAGGGTTGTTGCCCATCGGGCTAGTGAGCCAGTTCCGCAGTGGTAGAGTCAGTTGGACGGAGGAGTAAGACACATTGTGATGGGAGTGATCTTAGTGGTTGATTTGGACCTGCGGATTAACTTGTTCTGTGCTCCGGGAGCCGATAATTTCCCGAGGCGGCACTTTTACCGTCACTTATATTGCATGATAAAAATCTTGTGAACAATTTTGAAATGATACAGCATAATTAGGCACAATCATCACTCTCGATGAATCCATCAATGATTGAAGTAGCAAACACTTTTTCCTTCAGAGGTATGTGGATAAATTCAATAATCTATGATAGTATATCTTCTCAAAGTATTACTTATAACGTATCCATCTTGCCATTTTAACTCCTTAAGACACTGACAACTTTATTTGATCTACACTCTACACCGTTGCGCCATTTAAGTAAACTGCTACTCTTCTATTTGGCGATATTGATTTCTAGGCCATCATCATTATTGAATGATTCATGTTTGAAATGTAGGAAACCCAGGTATTGGCTTGAATGAATGGGGTACTTACAGCAATTACCTCTGTTGCTGCGGCCCACGTATATCTCGATGGTCGATCCTAACGGATTGCTGACGTCTTAATCGCGTCCCTAATATCCGTAATAACTAGTACTTCATGTGGGGAGGTTGAGTCAGATCAAGGCTGTCCTAAATGGAGTACTTCAACGCCATTGCAAAAGACTGCAACATGACTACCTCGGCCTTTCAGGGCACGGGAACATGGTCTAGAGCGAGGTGGATTCTACTAAGTGGTCAGAAAGCAGCGATTCCTAGAAGGGAAATGGAACACCACGAGACGTCAGAAATTTATCCCGTATAAATAAATAGTGTCTGCATCTTCCCCGAGTTAGATATGATCTACTGTCTACGGCTACATGGATATAGTAGGCACGAAAGAAGAAGAGTGGAGGACTACGTGACTGCAAGGAGTCGAGCCAGGATCGGGGCTAAGAGGAGAATTTCTATTGTTGTCTCCCCAGATATAGATCATGCACGAGAAGAAAGAGAAACAAATCGCTGGCTGGCTATGAACGTATAGTGCACTGCTATCTGACCATGGTAATCTCAACACCTCTGCGCCGCAACCTCCCGGTACCATGAGAAGAATCCAGAAGATCAAACATATCAAAGAAAAAGAGAGGGGCAAAGTAAGAGGGAGAAGTTCGGAATTGAAACATTGTATGCAGGTGATTTCGGGGGTCAGGGGAAGAGCAAGAGGAGGAGCAATGAGGCCATTTCAAGCAGTGCAGGGGCCACTGCGGAGGCGGCTGGGTCTTGAAAAATCCCAAAAAGGACAAAGTATGAGGGGCGGCGGGGTGGAGGAGGATAGGAGAGAAACAAGTCGGGAAAAGGGAGGGAAGGAGTTCGTTCATCATATCGTGGGAAGTCACATCGACGGTCGATTATAGGGAGGATTTCAAGAGTGGGAAAAAGGCTAGTCCACATGCATTTCACCACTCAATATTAAACGACCATTCACCTATTCAAGATACTGTTAGAAAGAAATCACATTGCAACTCCCCGCGCAGGGCACTGCTCACCATTCTTTAAATTCTCGGCGGTATCGCTCAACAGGATGACCCGACGCTTGTTGCAGTAGGCCGTCTTATCCAAAATGTCAACCTTCAGCTCAGCTAGCTCAGGCACCGGCTTTTCAAACATCTCACTGAGACTCTCAACCGCCATTTCCAGGTCCTTCTGGTTATCCTCGAACATCTCGGTGAGATTGTTACGGGCGAGATAGAAGGCAAACGCATACGTCCACTTGAGTGTCTGACGACACTGCTGCAGGGCTTGTGAGGCTGTATCGAGAAATTGCACCTCAATCCATGAGAGACCAGACTGCGACTGCAGGCTACTCATCTTCTTCTCGGTCTTCAGGTACAAATCCTTATCCAGCTTGGCAGACTGCTCGTGATTCGCGTACCGGTTATAATAATGAAGGTAGCGCTCCAACGAGGCGCGCGACTTGGCTTGCGCGGTACGAGCGTCCGAGCCGGACTTCTCCTCATACCGGTTGCAGTTGTACCAGCTGGTGCCATGCTCTGACCAAAGCCCCATGCACATCCAGCAAAACTCATGCTTGCACTTGCGGCAGGTCATATGGTTGCAGCCGCCGTTCTTTTCGATGGTTGATCCACACTTAGAACACTCCTTGGTATTCGCCGAAATCCAGTTGGCAGTTTCGGAGTCGTCCTCGCACTTCTGCAACCACATCTTGACCAGGGCACACGGAGTGGGCTGGTGGTCGTTCAGAGAGCAACCAAAGCAGAACTCATGCTTACAAGCACATCGCACCGTTGGCACAACCCGGCGGAGGTCCCGAGCTTTGATAGCACAATCGACAGCATACTCACAGTTGGGCGCCGGGCACCACCGTAGATTATCCTTATCATCCACATACGTCCGAATGAGGAGTGTTCGGTAGCTATGGTCGAAAAAAGTATGTTAGCCTTTATAATCCACCATCACTGATTTCGAACACCGTTAGTCGCGTGACTCACCGATCCTTCAAGTCGTCCGTCACCAAGAGATCTAACGACTTCGAGTCCACAATACGATGGCAGTTATCACCGGGGCACTCAATACGAGCCGCTTCGCCTTCTTCTTTGATCTTCTGCGCCAGGTAATGGCGGTAGCAGTCGACACAGAATCGGTGGCCACAGCGCATCGCATAGGTCTCGAGATCATCACCGTCCTCACAGCAAATCTCACACGAGAAGCCCTTGATGGTCTCCGTCTTGGCGGTGCCCTCGAAGTTCGTCCCTAGTCCGGCATCTTCTAATGTTGCCTCAGGGCGCTCCATATAGCCCTCGATGAGCTTCTCCTGCTTCCATCGTCCAAAGCGTAGCAGGATGGCAGCCGACTCCGGCGGCAGCCCGAGGATCGCGGAGACCTCGACGATCTGCACGTTCTGCTCCCGTTCGATGTCGGGCGGGTCTAGGATTTTAAAATCGACTTCGTACGGTTTTCGTTTCTGCTTGAGGAGATCTTTATCGTCGGAGAATCCGGCGTCCAGGTCTCCGAAGTCTGGCAAGGAACGAAGAGATGCCGAGTCAGCGTTCATCGTCCTGGTTGCAAGGGGAGTCTCATCCGGGCAGTGCATTTTTTGCACTCCCTGGCCCAACTTACCTTCACCTAAGCTCTCGTCATCGCTTCCCTGAGTGTCGAGAAAGTCGTCCGGGCTGGAGACATCACTCAGGAAATCGTCGTCGGAGTCCATGCTGCCCGCGGTGGTCGCGGGAGTCGCGATCTCCCTCTTCTTCTGGCTGGCGGAACTAGTCGAGCTGCCTCGTTCGTCCTGTGAGGCCACAGGAAGGGTGGAGGGTTTATTGCGCAGCCGGTCGTCGGAGGCAGTGGCGATCCGGGCGTGGGCAGCCTGGGGGGCGGCTTTGGCTTTGGGGGGAGGCTGGTCGTCGTCCGCAATCGCCTCGGCCGCCTTTCTCTTCCGCGTGGAGGGAGGCGTGGTGAACACGGGGGCGGCAGGGAGCCGGCGAGGATAGACCAGAGGGAAATTCAGATGGGGGGAGGGGGGAAGAGAAAACGAGGTAGGGGGGGGGGATGGGATCGTGAGCCACAACGTCACTGGGAAAATTGCGGATGAGTGGTTCGGAGGGGGTGGGGAAGGGGGCTGCGATCGAGCGGTACCGTGTCGCCGTGTCGCTCCAGAATCAACGCTCGAGTATACGGCACTATACTGGACGTTCTCGGGGCCGAGTCGATCTGGAATGACAGAGGGAACCACAGAATCTCCAGACGAGGCACCGAGGGATGACTGGCTTGGCAGGGAGTGTCTCAACCTTTCAGCCCTGAAGTCGAGGGGCCGGGGGAGCCTGTTTCTCGAGGCAAAAGCAATTCGTTGGTTATGAACTAATTTGGTGACTAGTACCGTCGTGTATGTAGTATTGAACACTGCTGGGTTGCGAGGCGTACCACGAACTATAGCGGATGGGAACTCGTAACTCGTTCACGGCTGGAATCTCTGCGTCACCCTTGACTCTTCGGTTATTGAACTATCCGAGCTATTGGGGTATGAAGCTATTGGCCGGTGGAACTAGTGGTCGAACGACCGCACTACTCACCAGTTACGGCCAAAAGGTTCACTAACTTAGTTTCCACAGGGCGTGATTACATGAGGGTCGGGCAGGTCCGGCCCCCGTAAGGCAAATCGCTGAAACCGTGTCGGCATCGAGTCATCGCATGTAGTGCTCGGATATAGTTCTTGGCTCACCCCCGTACTCCCGACGGGGCCATGGTATATGACAGGTTAAAAGAATAATAAAGACATCTACTCATCATCACTCTCCTCCTCCGACTCCTCGTCACTGCTCTCCTCCGACTCGGCGCTCTCCAGCCAGTCCATGAACTTCCGGGTCTCGGTTCGTACTGCCCGTAGTTCCTCGCTGCTGCTAGATCGTTCATCAGCCCACCACTGCTCGTAGGCCTCCTCCTCTGCCAACTCCAACTGGTACAGTGTGGTCGCGATGGACAACAGGATGCGACCGCCCTGGCTGCGGTGCACGAGATCCTGCTGCAGCTGGAGTAGCAAGTCGACCTGGTCCTTCTTGTCGTCCTTCTCCCGGTCATACAGGGTCCGGTCGACCACCTCGCGGTACTTGGTGAAAACATCCTTAACGGCCTTCCCGGCATCGGCGCCGCCCTCGATCAGCTGCTGGACGTACTTCATGAACGACGAGACGATGGCTCGCCGCACCTGGAAATCTGAAGCGTTGGCGGTCATGCGCAGACTGACCAGCTCCAGCTGCACCACGTCCGCGCTGACGCCCTCGCGCAGACTGTCGAACACGCTGACGGACGCGTCATGGTGGAAGTTGTCCTGCTCCTCACCGTCGGAGAAACTGCTTCGACCAGACCGCGGCCATGATCCCTCCGACACGTCGGAGGACAGCGTCGAGATCGACGCCGAGGACAGCGAAAGCCCCGGCATACGGTATACCAGCCCAGACGAGGCCACGCTCACGTCGTCCTCGTCCTCGTCTTCGTCCTCGCCCGGAATGAATTCATAGCCTTCGCCGCCCTCGCCGACCACCTCGGGGTCGCTCGTCCCCACGCTGCCGTCGGGTCGCGATCGGGTGATGCGCTTGCCGCTCTCAACACTCACCCCGTCGGCAATTTTAACAGAGTACGAGAGGAGGGCACCGGCTGCGATGGTGCAGTTCTTGCCCACAACTACGCCGTCCGCAATAATGGCGCCACGGACGTCTGTGCCATCCCCAATGACCACCCCATCCCAGATGTACGCGCCGTCCAGCTTGACATTCTTGCCAATTTTGCAGTTGCGGCCCAGGACAGTGCTGTTCACAGTGGTCCGGTCGCCGATGCTGGTTCCCTTCCCGATGACTGTGCGCCGGCCGATGACACACGACCGGGCAAGTGTCACACCCTGTTCTTGGTACAGGCTGCCCTTGCGTAGGTCGTATGTGTGGCCAGGGAGCAGGTTCGTGTCGGGGCACAGGGGGTAGGTCCAGCGGGAGATAATGTCCTTGCTGATGGCATCGTAGGCCTTCAGATTGCGCACGCGCGCAGCGTAGTCCTCTTTGATAATGTGGGTGTGGATGGTCTTGCCGTTCAGATCGTAGTCCTTCAGAACACCGAACAAATAATCTTTCCGGGGGCTCTGATAATCGAATGAGTCGGACCACAAGCTCAACACATCCGGGGTGCAGATATCGATGCTGCAGTCGATCAGGTCTTGCCGAATATCCAGCTCACCGTGCGACAGGATGGTTTCGGCATCGATGTTCAAGCGGGTCGGGTGCTCGTCGGAGTGGTGGTCAATCTCTTCGTAGTGCAGGCAACGGTCCTTGGTTGGGTCGATGACGAAGACGGGGGAGACGGAGGAGGATTTGGTGCGGTGGTTGCGGCCTGCCTCGCGCAGGACCATGGTCATGATGGCGTTCTTGTCAGCCGCGCGGCGAGCGCGGTGCTGGTTCAAAGCACCCTCGATGGGCAGGTTGCTGATGACATCGCCAGTGACGGCGATGAAGTCGCCTGTAATCAGGTGCTTGCCGTCGAGATCACGCATCACGTCGCCGACGGAGGTAGAGGTGGACTTGAGGAAGGTCAATTGTGTGAACGGCGAGGACGGGGCTCTCCATTTTGAAGCACTGAATGCGTCCGGTTAGCTCATTCTTTGCCATGAGGTAAGAGATCGTACTTGATATATTTCTCTAGTTGATCCGAGTGCGCTCCGCCGTACAGAAACACTTCCTCCACGCCAGCATTGGCCAGGAACTCAAGGGTGTACTCGATGAGAGGGGTATTAGCGAGCGGTAAAAGACACTATCCGAAATATCAAAATCAGTTCTGGAGTCTTGATGAAACAAAGCTTCATTCCTCGTAGCTATATCCATCGTCCGTAGAGCACTTTCGACTTACCCTAGGCTTGTCCCGAGTGAAGGGCTCGAATCTGGTCTCGAAGGTATCTGCAAGGACAACCGCTTGTAACGTCTCCTCCACCTCCTCTGCCGTATTCTTCGGCTTAGAGCCGCCCTTTTGCTTGGCGCCCATAATTATCGGATCCTGGAAGGCGTCAATCGGGGTGACCTCATGTGTGAGAGAAAAAGGCGAACGGGCAGGTTGATAGAAGATTGTCGAAGTGCTAGAAGGAGGGTCACAAGACTCATCATACCTGAGGAACACGAAGGATCACCAAATGGGACTCTACCGAGGCTAAATCGCAGGTCTATTTGCAAAGGAACCCGCGCTGGTTCTCAGAGACCGCTCTCGACTATCAAAGGAAGGCACAAAAAACCCCGCCAAGCCTCGGAGTGACTCCCACTGTGTTGACTCATTTGCAGTCATTGCACTGTTTGCACTTGCCGCCAAGAGCGCACTCGGAGTCACATGATTCTGGTGGCGCATGACACAGCCGCACTAGCCACAGGTGCCGCAGCCGCAAAAGGTCCAGAACGTCTCATGCCCCCTTGCAAGGCCTGGGCCCGTCTAGACTCCCTTTATTTGGGCGTTAATCGTGGAATGAGGTCTAGACGCGTCGACAAATATAGCCCTGAGATCTTGGGTTCGTCCGACCCGGCTTTGAGATTGTGGACGCGGTGGGGATGGTTCGTGTGTGGAGTGAGATATGGAAAAGGCACACGAGCGAACACTGGGCCCATTGAATTTGTTGATAATGATGATGTGTACACCTGCGCAAGCCCCCCTACATGCCATGGAAGAAAAATCACTCTATTCTATCCCAAGGAAACTATGTGGAACCGACTTTGAATCCGATCTAACTCGCAGCTTGTCCCGGACGAGAATTGTGAAATCTCTGGGGGCAAACAAACACTAGGAGAGGGAGCGAAAGAGAGAGCAAGATGGAAAGATATGTGAAAAGGTATATATGTACTTAATGAAAACAATCTCTACTCCCTTAACGTTCAGGTGACCTAACCTTACCAAGTAGTATATATCAGAGCCCAGAATATATCAAAGCTGACGCGTAGAATTGCAATCGCATTCGCCACCCAGAATAAGAAAACCCACAACAACGCCATGACCTGTAAGGGGGGAGGAAGAGGAGGAGGAGGAGGAGGAGGAGGAATAGGGAGACCGCGACTGAGGCAAAAAGACAAGCGGGAAGGGAAAAGAGCAATATACGATTTGGAGGACTTCATTATAGACAGTGGGAATCGTAAGGTAATAGACAGGCGGAGAAGAGGCGAGGGGTGTCGGATGAGGTGAGGAGGGATAGAAGGGTTTAGGCGGGTCGCCCAGCCTGTACGGCCATCATCGGAGGCGGCTGGGGGTACATGCGTTGCCGTTTCACATTCGGATTTTCAGTGGCGCTGGACATCTCAGACATTTGCCGTCGATGTTGTGGACGCGCAGGAGCCCCCGTGGAAGGAACGGGAACCGCGGGTGGCGCCGGGAATTGAACCCCATTCTGGTCAACCGTATATGCAGCTGGTGGAGCCGCGGCCGCGGCCACATATTGTCCTTGAACCGCGGGCATGGTCGGTGGAACTGGAGGCATGCCCTGGAATTGACCCGGTGATTGCCAGTTGTTCATAGAACCGGCTGGGGATTGGCCGGGTGAGCTGTCTTCTTTGATCGATTGAGAGGCTGATGTTTGGGCAGCCATGGTCACTGCCGCCACGGTAGGCGGCGCCGCCTCGATGCCTTGTTGCATGGGCTTCAAGTGTACCAAGTGCTTCTCCAGCATGTCGAGCAGGCTCTTCCGGGTGAAAGGTTTGGGCAGAACATCATCCATCCCTTTAATAAATCAGTATATAGTGCCTTAGAATCAGATAAGAAGACGGAAATCAAATTTACCATGTTGGAAATAGAGCTGAATGTCGTCGCTACGAATATTGGAGGTCATGGCGATGATGGGGGTTCGGTCGAATTGGCGGATGAGATGGCAGGCGGACACGCCGTCCAAGTTTGGCATAATGATGTCCATCAGAATCAAATCGTATTTTGAGCCGCCCTGCATTTTGTTCACAGCTTCCAAGCCATCAAACTAGGAAAAAGCAGATTAGTGGTGAGTCAAAATCGATGGAATATGTGCCATGGGCCAAGACATACAGCAGTATCAATCACACAAGAGAAAGAGTATAAGAACTTGCCGCCAATCTGTCGGCAAGTCGCGTCGTCTTCCACCAAAAGAATCTGTGGACTACGTACCCAACCAGGGTCGACATTAGTGCTCTTCTTCCGGTTATCAGGATACTGCCTCCGAGCCTCCGCAGGCTCGACGACCTCTTGTTTTGTTGGCATTGGATACGGCACGTTATTGACGTGTTCGCTATACATTGGGTCAATCCCATTAGTGGCACCAACCGGATAAACCACTTGCTCCAAGTCCCCGCCCATCTTAGGATAGACAAGGGCTGGATTCGGGGGTGCGGCGGTCACTGCACGAGCTGCTCCATTTCGGGCGGCCGCATCCATCGCAGCTGCAGCCACTGGCACCGTGCCAGGAACCGCGCCAGGGACCGCACCAGCCTTTTGGGCCTCAGCGGCTGAATCCATGCCTGCAAGATTAAATTGGATCTCAGCATTCATGTCATTCAACAGCTTGGAGGCCTGCTGCAGGGGAGATGAGGGCTCATCATCCACGGCCCCGACTTGAGAGGGGCTCATGGTGGTACCGGCCTGCCCCTGGAAGGAGAGAGCCTTGCTGTCCCTTCGCTGACGATCGACGGAGAGTAGGTAGTTCATCACCTGGTGGATCACATTCTCATGATTCAATACCGTCTTCTGCACCCTCATCACCTCCTGCAGCATAAGTTGGTGGTCCACAGTAAGCTGAGCATAGCGGTCGGAGAGGTGCTGAATCTGCTGCTGTTGCGCAACAATCTGTTGATTGAGTAAATCGATCTGTTGGGTTGGAACGGAGTCATCGGTGGCTTGGGTGGGCTTGCGGGGCGCAGGAGCTTTGCGGCGAATATTGTCGAGTGATTCCTTGCTGTTCGCCCGAAATTCTGGGTGCTTGAACTCCCAGGCCTATAGCAATCGAGGATTAACCAGGGCCAAACATGCATCTGAGGAGGACTAAAGACCAGGGGCGGCCCTGTGGAGGAGGGAAGTATGGAACAGAAAATGGGAAGACCTACATTTTGCCCATATGGCGACTGGCCGCTCTCTTCGTTGTTCTGTCGGACCTTGTGAAAATCATACTTATTGAGTTGGCGCACGAAACTGGCGAAGTTGCTATGCTTGAAATGTTTGGGTAGGATGGTCTTGGTGAACTTCTCGCACTAGATTCCCGCAGCAAGTCAGTGGTGAGCGATCGCAAGGGGAAAAAAAATCAGGTCGAGGGGTCGCATTACCTCCAAGACGACAAAACTATCCCCCTCGTCTCCCCAGCGTACAATGGAGGCATAGGAGGGATCCTCCAGCATTCTATCCGGTAAAAGTCAATATGCGTCGCGGTCGGGCAGTTTGGCGGTCAGGTAGGGGGAGAGGGGAAGGTGTTGGCGACGATTGTTAGAGGGCCAGATGCGTTGGACCCGAGGAGACGAGCAGACTCACTTGTACAGCTTGCGCACCTGAACATGGTGTTAGCATCACTTGACGGGTCTAGAGGAGATAATCTTGAGACTCACAAAATCGCTGGAGTTCCCAGCGGGGGCGGGATTCGAAGAGGTCTGGCCACCGTCCATGCTGGGCTAGACGGGTCGCGACCGGTCGAACGAGCAGCAGGCTGGAGCCGGGGGTGGCGGGATGGCGGGGATTCGATGCAAACCGAAAGATCCCAAGAGCACCGGAGGAAAGGCGCAGAGGAGAAAAAGAAAAGAAAGGCAGTCCACGCGTGAACGAGGGTTGGGAGAAAGTCTGAGAAAAAAAGAATGGGAATTCTAAGAAGCCGAACGGGTGGACTTTGACGGGGTTGGCGGTAGAGCCAAGTACCAAAGTTACTACGCAGGTACGGCGTGGTACATCCGAGTACACTGCGCTCTGGTACTGAACCCCCCATCTCCACCGTTTTATCCACCGTTTACATACGCTCCAGTCCACCAAGAAAGAGTACCGTCCGGACATCGGGATGTCTCATTCCCTCGGGGCTCTGGTCTCCTCCGGTATGCAGACGCGAAGTCGAAGTTGGTACCGAGTGGACAGCCCATACTAACTTTCCTGGGTTCTGCAGACCATGCAGGCTAAACAGCATGCTTTACCTCAACTAGAGTACTCCGATGCATCATGGTCTACTGTCGACCATCTGTTGCCCGCGCGCTGCTCACAACATCCGGGTTTCAAATCGTCTCGGTCTAGAAATCCAGCTGCGGTCCCTGAGCCAGATCCGGAATAATCCAATAATGTAATAATGCAAGGAGAGGGCTCTTGTTTCTATTTCCATTCTGCCAGCCCTATTGTATTTATGTATATCCCTGGTGCTTTGCGTGTCTTGTCGCAAGGCTCTAGACCCGACTAGACACGATGTCTAGCTCGTCTAGCTTGTCGCTAACAACGAAGGGAGGGGCGGGGTGGGTAGATGCTTGCTCTTGGGAGAAATGTGTTTGGTCTGATCACTCCGAGACCAGCCAAAACTGCCTTTCGATGGGCTGCAACGCGATAGCATCATTGGTAGAACGAGGTGCATCCGTTGGCCGGTAATGTCAGTGCGCACGAGATGGAGGGGGGGCAGCCTGCATTGTTCGAGCCATTGCGGTGCCAGACTAGTAGCATTAGTGAGCGTTGCTCTTGTTGGTTCAGCCGTTAGGCCAGGACTTGGACTAGAAGGGTGTTATTATTGGATGAGACCCGAGTCATGAAGCAGAGACGTTACTACTTACCGGAAATCCGATCCAAGTTCTTGGCGCTGCTCTATCGTTTTGGTGCGCAAATGGGCGCCGCTTCTTGCTTTTTGTAGATCTGAGCACGACTCGGAGCGGCTCTTTCGATCACTCTGATCCGCTCAGTCTGAACACTGCTCTATAAATTGCAACAACTTATTATTCAATACCTTCGACTGATGATACTCCCTACTCTTTACTACCGCTTTTACTAGGTCCCTGATTCAATTTATCTCCAATTATCTCATCATAGACATCATGGATGCAGGGCTTGTTTTATGATGACAAACAGGCAAACCATGTTGGCAGCAGCTGCCATTAGCCCCAGTAGTAACAGTAATTCTTCTACGCCACCAGAGCCGTCGACGAGGGAAATCGACTGTATGAGTACCAATCGTTGTTCGTCTTCCAAACCTCCTGAAAGTTTACTTTGAGCCTTGGAGGAAATGGTATGAGACTCGACAGCAGTGGGCAGATCAATGTGAATGATGTTGCAAAAAATCATTATTATTTTATCATGTATGTGTTCATTGCCATGTCTTTGACCACCGACAATCTACCCAGTTACCCATTTTCATCTCAGATCAAGCTTTCCTGCCGTTTTTTGAATCCCGACTCCTGCTATCAGCCGGGCGGTCGCTATAGCCAGTCTCAATCTTGAGCACCTCTCAGCATCGATGACTGCGGGTACCAGCTATTTCTTCCATGTTTTCAGACCTTCCTAGATGTAACCCAGCTTGATCTCACTTGCGCTGATTTTGCAACACCTCACGCCTGATGAGAGCCCCATCGAGATTCATAGCATGCTCCAGACAACGGCAGAAGTAGCCATGAGAATGCCAAATCTTCGAGCAATGGAGATATGGGATGGGTGAAAGGGATTGCACATGCTGCTCAGATACAATAGCTAATGGAGAAGGGCAGCCTGCTGTAATAGCCTTGAGAGGAACATGGGACTTCACCCTACGACCTACAGTAGTCCACGCTTGGGAAGCTGGGGCACTGAAGCGTTGTGGTCATGGATTCATTACTGTGAAGGAACTTGTTGGAAGCTAGAGTCTTTGTCAAGCCTCATAGTTGTGCAGTCCATCATCCTGAAGTTTTTGCACCCTGTGATTCGGCCTATTTCGTTATTGCATATTTACATAGAGCGCATGATTCGGGGAGCAGTCCATGGCTGACATCTCAATTTCTGTTATCGACAAGCAAACTCAATCGCTGACTTCTCGCTCCCCGAGCTGAGAGGGGGCATGTAACTCTAGCACAAGGGGAAGCCTCTTTTCCAAGCTACAAGTGGACTCTCCTCTACCCATGACAAGGTCTACCGGTCCCGTACGACCAGTGGCTTAGTGACGTTGCAGATGATGACGGAGAGATGAAGAAAATTGAGATGATTGGTTATAAACTAACGAGAGGAAGAGAGAGAGAGCGTGAGAGAGGACTATTTACAGATAGATGAAAAAAGCATTTGATCGGGTCTTGGTCCAGTCTTGAGACGAGCTTCTAACATGAAGTGCTTGCCAAATTGAATGCAATGATTCTAGGACTGCACAAATCGGATGCCGTATCCAGAAATTGTGCATGCTTGATTGTGGTAAGTAGCTGGAATCTATCTTGAACATCTGGGGGTTAGTACTTGGGGGAACGCTACTCTGTTTGTGTTCCATTTGGCTGGGAGGACGGCGGCCCCGCAAATTTCCACGGCGATGACGAAATCACGATACCCCCGGTAGCTCCAGCGCAAAACATCAACACTGACTTCTTCTTTCTACCCGTCCTCCCTTCCCCTGCCTCCCACCATAATTATCCCTCACCCGAGTCATTACATTCGCTCAATTCCATCTTTTGACACTGGGACATTCAATTGCTCGATCTGCACCATGTTCGCTGCTCGCCGATTCGCTACCAATGTCCCCCGCGTGAGGGTAGCACCCTTCCACAGCACCCCGCGCAACTTCGTCCAGAAGGGCGATGCCATTCCCAACCTGGATGTCCTGGTTGAGAACTCTCCCGGCAACAAGATTAACCTTGCCAAGGAGATCAAGGGCAAGGGTGTCATCATTGGCACTCCCGCCGCCTTTAGTACGAACTTCCTCGCAATTACCAAGAGCACAAAACCCAACGACCTCGGACGCGCTTGCTAACTGCAGCTGTTTAATCTCCCTAGGCCCTGCCTGCTCTAGCACCCACGTTCCGGGCTACATCAGCCACCCCAAGCTCAAGGAGGCTGGTCAGGTCTTCGTCATCTCCGTCAATGATCCCTTCGTGTAAGCCAAGACCCTCCGCGCCCGCGGGCGCGATTGAGTTGCGGTCAGAATTGGCGGCAGGCCGAATGGGACAAATTGCTAATCCACATATCAATAACAGGACCAAGGCCTGGGCGGATTCATTGGACCCTAATGGCAAGAGTGGCGTATGTAATCACCTTCTGGTAGTCTACTGGATTGAGAATCATTGAGAAAGCTGACGGGAGGAATTTTTCGTTTAGGTGCGCTTCCTGGGTGACCCGACTGGCCAGTTCACCGAGGCCCTGGACCTCAGCTTCGACAGCGCTGCCATCTTTGGCAACAACCGGAGCAAGCGCTATGCCCTGCTGGTTGAGAATGGCAAGGTTAAGGAGGCATTTGTGGAGCCCGACAACACTGGTGTCAACGGTGAGTGGATTCTGCGCTCTAGGGGAAATCTCGTACTTGCTAACAAGAGGAATTAGTCTCGGCTGCCGAGAAGGTGCTCGCCTAAATCCATTAATTGGACAATCTGAGGAGGGTTACCTTAGACATAGATAGCAGAAATGTAAACTATGCATCTTATACCCCAGAAAATACAATATTCTAGATACAAATAGAGAGAAAGGGGTAAGGCAGAGAGACAGGGAAGGGTTATAGGTGTTTTATAGTTATAGTGATCGATCCATGATCCATCTATTCTGGGTCGCCTGCAGCTCTTAAAATAGCCGCGGTTCACCTGGTTGAGCGGTGCAGCCAGATATATTAGTGCTCTGATTTCATACCTGTACACGGCCATGATTTCATGCCATAATGGTCTGCGACATGATGCTAGCAAGAGATATATGTATCCATGGATTCATCCACTAGGACTTTCTTTTTTCCCCAACCCCTCCTCGGACTAGAATACTGTAGATCAATGAATTGGTGGGTGCCTAAGTCTGACGCGGCCCTTGCCACAACTGTGGCGGTTGCAAAAACCCAAACGTCCTCCGCCCACAAAGGACAACGGCTTCCAGAAGACTGAACCCTGCAGATCCACTGTTCGGCCACGGGGCCAAGTTGTAAAATCTTCACGACACTTGCTCGGTCGTGTAGGCTAGATCGATATATGTAGCCATTGTCACTATAACTAGATCTTTTTCAGCCTTCTCAGTTCATTTCGGCCTTTGCTTTCGGCAATTTCGATTAACTTGTTTAAGTTAGGTAACTATCGCAATCTGTCATTTCTGACACCCGGTGTAGAAATCATATGAGGGTTCCCGGGGTGTAATCCCCGGATGGCCGGGATTCTACCTAAGACGTATCGAACTGCATCAAAACCTATATATGTTATCGAGAACCAGGAAATAATTGATTTGGCCACAGAAATCCAATCGCTTCTGCTTTTAGGCGTCCTTAACCTCTATTGAACCCGGGTTTGGGCTCTCGGGCCACCGCTCCTGAACGAACCGCGCGCCTCGCAGCTCCCGCTTCGTCATTGCCAAGGCGGTGCCCCCGTTCCAGCCACAGTCTCTCCCCTCTCCAACTCAACTCTCGCGGACTGTTATCCTCTCTTCCTTTGTATCGTCCCCTCTTTCTTCCCACCCCCCCTTCTGGCCCAACCCAGTTTCTCGGCAGGCTCAACTTAGTGCTCAATCCTTTTGCATTTCCTCTCAGTGGCTGGTCCGCCTCTTCGTCTTTCCAATCGCGCCACAGGTGAGGCTCGACCACCGCACGTATTACTGCCACGACCGCCTTGGGCCGCTATCCGGACTCAAGACGCCAGGCCGTGAGAGCTTGGGAGTACCGTCTCAGCTATAGTCTACCGAATCGTCCGATCGGTTTCCTCCTCGCGACTGCGACTACTACCTTTCCTCCCTTTCTGCGACTTCCGCGTCTTTATCCGGCACCATGTCGAAGGTCGTTCGGAGTGTCAAGAATGTCACAAAAGGATATTCCTCGGTGCAGGTCAAGGTCCGAAATGGTATGCGTGATACTCCTTCTACCATGGATCTTGGCAAATCCTCCCCGCGACAATGGCGTTGACCCTGGTCCTCCCCTTGCCCATGGCCTCCTTGCATCCTGTCAGCAGTCATGAGGGCCATGCGATGGTCACGCACCTGCAATCTGATAGCATTTGGCTGACTGACATCATCATGTAGCTACTAGCAATGATCCTTGGGGCCCAACCGGCACCGACATGTCCGAGATTGCGGCCATGACTTTCGGGAGGTAGGAAGTAATCCGACTGTTTCCTCTAATGTTGCATCGAGACCTGACATCCCACATCCACATATAGCCCGAACGAGTTCTACGAGATCATGGACATGATCGATAAGCGTCTCAACGATAAAGGCAAGAACTGGCGCCACGTGCTTAAATCGTTGAAGGTACTGGACTACTGTCTGCATGAGGGATCGGAGTTGGTCGTCACATGGGCACGCAAGAATGTCTACATTATCAAAACCCTGCGCGAGTTCCAATATGTTGATGAAGAGGGCCGGGATGTGGGACAGAATGGTGAGTGGCTATTCTCAGATAGACAGCCGAGCGGTTGCTGATAACGTATGATAGTGCGCGTGGCGGCCAAAGAACTCACTGCACTGGTTCTGGACGAGGACCGATTGCGCAGCGAACGATCGGATCGCAAGCTCTGGAAGACTCGTGTGAACGGCCTCGATGATGGCTATGGAGGATCTGGAAGCGAACCGCCCCGCCGGGAACGTCGAAAGCGTCACGACGATGAGGACGATACCGAATACCGACTAGCAATTGAAGCCAGCAAGGCCGAGGCCGAGGAGGAGCGCAGGCGTCGGGCTAAGGATGCGAACAATGAGGAAGATGAGGATCTGGCCAAAGCCATCAAGCTTAGCCGGGAAGAAGAAGAGCTACGGAAGCGGGAGTTGGAGGAAAACAACGCACACGCACTCTTCGACGACACCCCCGCACAGGTTCAACCGACTGGATACAACCAGGGATACCAGCAGCAGGGTGCCGTGGACTGGTTTGGCAACCCAATCAATGTTCAGCAACCCATGACAACTGGATTTTTGAACAACCAATATGCGCAGCCGACTGGATTCCAAGGCCAGCCTACAGGCATGAATCCTTACCAAAATGGATTCCAGCAGCAGCAACCCGGCGTTTTTGACCAGAGTGCCTATGGACAGCCTCAAAACAACTTTTTGCAGCCCCAGGCTACTCTCCAACCCCAGCAAACCGCATTTAGCACCAACAACCCATATGGACCCCCGGATGTCTTCGGACAGCAACCTCAGCAGCAACAGCAGCCTCAGGAAAACTACCAGTCCGCTGGTAGCAACAACCCCTGGGCTGCTAACCAGCCTGCGGATGCATTGAAGCCCATGCCAACTGGCTCAAACAACCCCTTCGCTCAACGCACTCAGCCCCAGTTCACCAACCCGCCCCCGAAGACTGGACCTCCATCCCTCAACACCCTGGCCGAAGATCGCGCTACCAACCAATTTAACAACAACCAATATAGCCAGATGAACACATCCCAGTTCAACCAACAGCCCAGTCAGCCCAACCCAATCGCCAATTTCCAGGCCCCACAGCCACCAAAGAGCACTCCCCCGCAGCCTTCAGACCCTCATCATGCTCGCCTGAATGCTCTCCTTGCATCGGGAGAGGGCCAGGATACTTTCGGCAACGTTGGAGACCTGCGAATCCCCGCGCAACACACGGCACCGGGCACATTTGTCAACTCTGCTGGTCAGGGCCTGGAACGTCTGCGCGTCGCTCAGACCGGAAACAACCCATTTTTCGGTCAGCAGTACACTGGCGTGCCCCAACAGACAGGGTTTGTGCAGCAGCAGCCGAACAGCAACCCTTGGGGTGGCCAGCAACAGCCACAGCAGCATGGCGGCAGCTTGATCGATCTGTAGTTACGGTTCTCCGTCACTTCCTCTTCACCCTTGTTCAGGTGCTGGATGATTTTCCATTGCCCGGAGGCTTGGCTTGAGTTCATGATGTTTTCGTTATCCTCGCTCCTCTTCCCTCACTCAATCTATCCCCGTCGTCCATGTGCTCATCACCTACATGGATACTAAACGCAGCTGCATTGCGAAGCCAAAGCCCCGATATTTGGGATTTCTTTCATCACGCTATACTTGCCTTCTTTCTTCCTAGGTCCAGCTCTTGTTCTTACGCCTTCTTCTTTCTTCTTTGCCCCTTGGACCTTCACCCAGACCCTGACCCTTCCTTTGTCGTTCACCCCTTCCCTATCTATGATTGTCTTCTCTTTCTCAAGATGATGCTCCTCTTCTCTTTTGTCTGCTTCTTGCCTTTAGGATATCCTTCTCACTTTTCAACTGGCCTTAAGATCTTTTTTCGCGTCAACATTTGTGTTTCACTGCTAGATACTGTAGTGTGGATCTTTCGAAATTTCCTAGGTCAATATTCATCATGAATATTCTTTCCCTCGCTGGAGTGTCCGCGGGGTTCGATTCTTGTCGGTAACCTTTACTGTTGAAGCCTACAGAGACAGTTTCTTCTACTCTAGTGATCGAATTTGTAAACAATTAAGTGTGTTCGATATATGCATGTCCATAAAATCATCTCGCATGGAAGTCACTCTTATACCGCCAAATCACTTGCAAATTTGGCAGGTTCCCCAACATAAAAAGCCCGCAGATCCGAAAAGAGAAGTGCTATTTTGAGGTGGTAGTGTGTAGACATATATCAGATGACTGTTTAACTGTTGGAGGTGGAAATAATTTGCTGTCATGCCAAATGCAGAGATTCAAGCCTAAGAATCTTGAAACTTGAATTTTGGTTACGTCTTTTAGAACGCTAAAGGACTGGTTGAGAAATAATCTTTAACGGCAAGAGGTAACCTGTTTTATTTGCAGTAGATCAATATAGCATTCGTACCGAGGTAGACTATCAAGATTATCTGCGGCAATCGCATTGGTGCGAGGGATTTTTATAAATATTTAACAACTTAAGACGACGAGAAGAACTTCTTCTCAGAATTATAAATAAGGTGATGGGAGATTCAGGGAATCAAACTCCTTTGAAGCCCTCGAAACCTGGACTTAGAATGATTTGACAGGTAAAGAAGGTAGCGGTAGATATAGCAGTATAGCTTCATCGTGTCCTCAGTAAGCATTTTGTATAATATGTGTGCTTGAAACAACGCGTTTGATCTGCTCTGAATAGTTCTCAACTGTTTGACGTCGCTGCACGTTGCCTTTAGCTGTTTTTGTCATGGGCAGATCGAAGCTCGTGAACAAACAACGCTTCCGATCTATCTGTGCGTAAACAGGATTCGATCGATTAAGGGCATCCACAGTAGGCCAAATCTTATCCAGAATTTTGCCTTGTGCCGCCTTCAATGCTTCTTCGCCAATGGATTTTTGTATGTGTTCAAAATGCGAACGAACATCCGCCGTTGGCTCGAATAGTGCAATCACTTCTGGATATCCAGTTACAATCAGCAGTGCTTCTTGAATTGACTGTCGGTTTTCTGCAGTGAGACGACGCTCTGAAAAGACCGGATGCCACTTAAATCCTGTCTGAAATACTTGGAGGTCATCGCTTCGGCCATGGTACTCCCAACATTCGCTCAAAGTGGCTCCGGGTACCCTTTGGAAGAGATCCTTGGTATCAAATTCATCGAGAGTGTCAAAAACTCTGAATACAGGTTGTGTTTCTTCGGGGTTGGATTTCCTTGTCATCACGGCACCATATAGTCCGTCGGTTTGATGCCGAAAGAGAATACCGGCTTCGGGGTTGAAGCACATTGCACGCCAAATATCAGGATTCCATTTCCCAGCAGGCCGAATAGAAGGCCACATTCCTGTCTCGGTCGAACCACAAGTAGTGAAAATATTGAGCCTTTTTGCTATCGCTTCGCCGGAGCTAGGCAGTATAGAGCCACCTGCCCAGAATACTGTCTCAACATTAGACTCGGCTAGTAAATTTATCATCTCATCATCATCGCCAAGTTCATCGACGTGGGCAGGAGTCAGCCAGATTGTGTCCACTCGAGAGTTGGTGGCTACTTGGACAGCAGTCTTCGCACTTGGAGGCATTTCTGCAGGTGGGTAGATGCAGGTGCTTTCGCAGTAGAAGGTATACAGCAGGCTGACGAATAAATGTCCGGCATGAAACGGTGGCATGAGACTCAGCATACGAGTGCCTGCCATCATCAAGTCTAAAGACTCAAACCCTGCTTGGGGATTTAGGAACCGCTGCTGAGCGAATGACACTGCCCATTCATGGGTCCAGACAATTGGTTTAGGGAATCCCGAAGTCCCTGAGGTATGAACGACGACCAAAGGATCCTTTTGGCCTCCTCGTATGATTTGGTGTATTCAAAACGACGATGATCTGTATCGAAGAGCTCATTTAGAGAGGGCAACGTCCATTTTCTCAGGTTCTGATGCTCGGCTGAAAGAGCACCCGGAATTTTTGACTCAGTTTCAGCCGAGACCAAAAGATCATTGCAGTTTACTTGCTTCATCAATTTTACCTGTCCAACAGTGCCATATCTTGGAGAAGTTAATAGTAACCTGTAGCCAGCTTTGACTGCGGCAATTAGAGCGATGTTGTGGCCAAGGTCGTTTGGACCAATATACGATATCGTCTGAAAATTTTGGCCGGGGCCCAGAGTTGATGTGAGCCACCTGGCAAGGCCATTAACAGCATTGGCGAGATTTTTGTATGTGATGTTTCTTGTTCCAAGTTCATATCCACGGGGGGATACTGGTACCTCGGCATATAGTTTGTCTGGGTTCAGCGTTGACAGTTCATCCAAAATGCAGGGGATCAATTTCTTTGACATGATCGGATTTCTTGCCTTTAGACTTAGCTTTGTTCATTCAATGGAGATGTGTTTGAAAAATACCAGCTATGCGAAGTTTAAGATGGAGATACAACTGAAATTGTGCTAACGAGGATTGCTAATAATGAATGAATGATGGATAAACGAAGAAGGAACCTAAATACTCCTTGAATACACTAGTTGGGGCGGAATCATCTGTCAGCAAAGCATACTAAGAGGCAAGGCCGTCTAACATACGGCATTTGGACTACTGCTGACTTGGTTGGTACATTTCATAACGGCTCTTGCTTCAATTAGCCTCAGGCCTGCTGATCCTTATCTATGGCTACCGGCCAACATCCCCTCCAAGTACCCTTAATATCCATCCTGCTATTCTCACTCCTATAATTTCATTCCCTCTTTTGACTATCCATACCCTGTTTAAATTATGCGTTTTTTGAAAGAAGCAGTAAAGGTGAAATACACGGGTTCAGAGAGGCCACAAAGGACTTTTGTAGCCTGACTGTACGCGATCTTCGTTAGGCCCCCTGAGCTACTCTGAACACGTTTCTACAGTACATCAGCTGCAATAGTAGACTCTTGGCATTCCGAAAAATCGCTCAAGTCTTGATAGAATTACAATTTCAGCCCAAAATCAGACTCCTATCTATGAAAAAATACGGCGTTGCAAATACGTAGGGGAAAACAAAGGAAATTTGTTTGCCTTTTCAGTAAGATCGCAGCTCTATAAATGCTCGAAAGGGTATTAGAAAATCGACCTCACGATGGCTCTCGGGTCACCCATACAAGGCTATAGCTGGAGTCAGATATCTTACGCCCTTGGGATTTGAGATTAAAGAGTCTCTCTTTTCGACCTAATCCTTCGTTCTTTTAGCCCTTCATGATCTACCGTGTTCCGCCGAGATGTTCAGTGCTGGAACTAGTCCGAAACTAGATTAGGTTGAGACCCTTTTCTTCATGGGAAACAATCTCACGCGTCCCCTGATGGCAATGAATTCCAACCTGTGGAGCGAATTTAGCAAGTATGATGCTGACCTGATCCAATATATTTGCAAATCATTTACGAATTGAATGCCCGTCATGAATCTTGAAATGGTTAAATTTCTGTCGCTTCTTATTTTCTTTCCGGTCAAATCCCTAGCTGAACATTCATCTCACCCAGTCCTTGAGGGTTGGCAATTTGATGATAACAGTCGCTCCAGCTGGGATATTTTATGGGCATGTCTTTCTACTATCTTTGCCTGCACTTGGACGGCTCTTCACATCCATGTTTATAGTCGTGATCAGTACATGACAACGGCCGTTGCTTACGTTATGAAGGGCCTGTCATGGTTTGGGGCACTTTTGGCTCCAGAGGTGATGATAATCATTGCTGCTATAGATGTTCACTATGCCAGAGCAATTATAGAGCGATGTAACAAGGCCTTTGAGGCTGAAGGTAATTACACTGGAATACCAAAGACGGAGATTGAACAGGCGCAAATATCAGAAGCTGAGATGAATGCGAACAAAAGAAGCCTGCCCTGGACTATGGCGCACGGCTTCTGTATTCATATGGATGGATTCAGACTACGAACAAAAGACCACTGGTTTTATAATATTGGATCTAAGAATGTTGCGCCTCTTATTGAAGCCGGACTGATTCAACCTTCAGATCTGTCGAAGGACGAGATTAAGGACCGTGCCAAAGCGGATGCGCTCGCGAAATTCATCACCGTACTTCAAAGCTTATGGACGCTCGTGAATATCCTTGCTAGAGCAGCATATAAGCTACCAATCTCTCCTCTTGAGATTTCAACTATTGCTTATGTCGTCTGTGCTGCGTGTACTTACGGACTGTGGTGGTCCAAACCAAGAGATATGGAGACTCCAATTACGATCAACCTCGCGTATACAAGAAACAGTGAGAGTATGCCTCACCAGGTCCGCGAAATACTGGATGCCGATAAACATTGTTGGTACCGAACAGGCGAAAGAAAGAAAAAAAACCCCGTGCCGCCGGAAGGGGAAATGCAAATAAGAGGAAGGCACATTCCATGGTCCGTGATTTGCAGCAATGGAACTTTAGATCGATTGTCAAATGCTGAAGAGACTCGATTGACAATTTGGGCGATGGTTGCGGTGCAGATATTTTGCGCCATCCATATTGTGGCGTATGTTGCTTTACTTAGTATTCCCAATCTGCGCAGCAAACGTTTTACAGTCGCGCTGACCATTATTAAAATACAGATGGAACTTTATATTTCCAACCCCGGCCGAAAGAGTATCCTGGAGAGTGTTATCGCTGCTGTCACTTGGATTTTCTTGGCCTGTTTTTATTGTATGCCAAGCGCCGCTAACCGCATCATGGCTGGCTGCAAAGGGGTTACTGCCGTTTTCGCAGAAATTGAAAGGATACATTGATCCTATGAGTCTTCGAAATCAATTCGAGAGCTTTTTATACTGGTGTTTCTGGATTCTGTATGCACTGGCGCGAATGGGGATTTTAATCCTCTCCCTCATCTCTATACGAGCTCTACCAGAAGGATCATACCAAGGCATTGATTGGCTGTCTGCCGTACCTCACATCTAACCAGTTGTGTGAAGTGGTCCTTTCAATCAAAAGACAGTGAAATATCTTGACTCAAAATATTGCATATGTACTCTAATTGAAACCGTCTATAGTTCATCATTTGTTCTTATGTACGAAACGTCCTTGAGTCCAAGCTTGGTGTCACTAATTTCTCGACGAGCAAGAAACGAATATAATTCCAAGCAACTTCTCAAAGCACTAGATTAAAGGTCTTTCTCGTATTTACGCAGCATTATCTAGCAGGCATTAGAACTTATGATACTGGGCAGTCCGATGCCGTGATGGAATTTCCAAAACGCAGCAAAAAGAGAATGCCCGACTTTTGGAGCAGGAAGCTAGTAACGATATTTGTTGACTGTTGCGACATTCTTTCATTGTCATTGTAGAATGTGGAGGGAAAGTCTCGGTATCAGCCAGGAAGCTTTAATATGAGCTTTTTCTGATTTGGTTCCTTGGATTTGCAAGTCTGCATAGATGCATATTTTCTCGGTCAAAACACGCTGCTAGATTTTCAGAACCTGTCAACTATTCCGGCTGGCTGACTATTCAATGCCATCGGCAGGCACAACACTAACATGATGAACCTGGGGATCTTCATCGCCGCAGTAGCGAAACAAACGGTTCCCATAACAGAGCTACTTCATCCCTAGAAAGGTATTCCTATGCCTAAATGTCTACAAGAATATATTCTCATACCAAAGGAGAGGTAAATGAAAAGGGTAAAATATTCACAGGTTATTCTATTTTGGTGGGAGCTCGGTTCATTTGGGAAACTCAATTATGAAATACAAATAAATGAAATATATCGACAAGAAAGATCCTAAGACTCAGTCTGGATATTATCAATAGAAAATTGAGGTCAGTAACTCCTGAAATAGTATTTTTTTTACAGAACTTTATTCGAATTCCTTAGGTTCTACTTCAACAGCCAACCTAGAATATAACCTCCACATCCTTTATCTTGGCCACTCGCATTTTGAGCCCCTCGGAGCCTCCTCAATCAATGGTGATTCACTGCCCGAAAGTTACGATGTTACCCTATTTGAATATTGGTATCGAATTACAGTGATCTTGATAAAGAATGCTGTTTTCAGGGTGCTCATCTGAGCATACTATCCCTTGCCAGCTCACCATCCGAAAACCCCCCATTCATTTCCTTCATGTACTTTTCAAAGTTGCCTGTAAACCGAAAGACATGATGAAAATGTGCAAAATTCAATTTTTCCCTTTTGAATTGAGCAAATTGCCGCGCGGTCCTGATCGCATTGCGAATCTCCCGCCCGTTCATTTGCTGATCTGCCAGTTCGTAAATGTAGTTATCTAAATCCTCAAAATCAACAGGCTGTATGTTCAGGTCCTTAAGATATTTGAAGGAGTTTATCCAGATCGCCTTCCGCTGTAACCTGTCAAGGGGCTCGAAGTGAAGGGCAAGCTGGATTCGTGATTTGAACCCCTCGTCGAGGGTACCGATTCTATTGGTAGTAAGGATGAGAACACCTGCATTGACCATGAGTCGCGTACAAAAGAAGAGATTTAAGCGGCTGAACTTCCCTTCGTAATATTCTAGTGCTCGCAATAGAACTATCATATGGTTAGTTTCTTGCTAATTAGAGAACATCTTAGCACGTACCTGCAACGACCGAATTCCTCTGCATATCCGATAATGCCCTTTGTTCTAGAAAAACGTCTGCATCATCGATCAAAACGATGCAGCCCCATTGGTTCGCCATTTGAAAGGCCTCTGTTAGGCTATCTTGGATCTCTAGAGCAGTGGCCCCGATTCTTCCAGCACTCAATGGCAATAATGGTCGCCCCACCATGTCGGCTAGGCACTGAGCAGTCATGGACTTTCCCGTCCCAGGAGCACCATGTAGAAGGATAATGAGGCCATTTTGGCTGGTTATATTTGTCGGAGACTCAAATTCTGAGACTTCTAGGGGATTCATTTGTTTACTAAATGAGCCAAGGGAGGCCCGTAACATGTCCTTCTGATCAGATGGAATTACAAGATTTGCAAATGCATCTTGGGCTTGTTCCAAAGGGTAAATGCTCTCTAGATGTGTCTTTGCTAATACGACGTTAGTGCCTGCCTCCTGCGACATATGTTTTGACTTACTCCACCTCATGTCCTGGAGGCTATATACGGATATTTCTGGGGGACACAGCATCAAGAAACGAGGCTTCAAATTGGTCTCGGATAATGAGAGAAATTGCTCGGTAAATTGCTCTAGCTGTGAAGGTTCAATTGGTCGGCGACATTGGTCAATAATGACGTGACTTGGGCGCTAAATCAATTAGCTATATCAGCCTGAGATGTTATTGACGGTGGAAGAAATGAAAAAGTTACCGTTCCCTTCACTTGCATGTGATGCATACGGCTGCCCAATGACCAGTATATACGTCCACGTTTCATTATTTCCTTGCGTCGTGCCGATTCATCAGGTAAGTACCCAGTAGGCACATACTTTAACTGTGCAATATCTCTCCGCCCAGGAAATTGAGGAACTGTAAAGTCATGGTACTGCTTGCAGAAATATACTCCATTGTGATCAACAGACCAGGCACGGATGCACAGAGGTCCAAAAGCACCATAAGGCCTTGGGTCCATCCCGCTTAGCTCAGATACCACAAACGCTCGACGTTGATTCCCATCTCCGACGTAGATTAGGATCCCAGGGGTATATAGCATTGGTATTTCAGTGAATTTGACACTTTTGCAACTCTTCTCCTGGATCTCTATTAATTGATGAGAAATCAGCGGCAGGTTATTCTGCATAGCATCTAGTGACAATGTTCGTTTTGGGTTTTGCGAAGATCGGAAACCTATAAGCGAGGAGAGGGCTTCAATTGTTGCCTCAGACGGTTGTGCGAGACTCGTAGAAAAGAGAATCTTGACGAGTCTGTTTTTGTCGTTTATGAGAGCCTTGAATCGGCTTATAACGCTCTCTCTCACGTCTTCGGCAATTGTATTAGTGTCAGTAAGATGATCGATGCTGCCAATGACAATGAAGATACAGTGCGCTTGAATTTCGTCAAGGCATGCTAGAAGTAAATCCCAGAGGCTGTTGGTGTTACAAGTCTGGTCTCTGGTGATATATTCTTTCTTTTTCTTATAAACAAATGGATGTTGTATGAACAAGTCGAAGAGAAGAGCTTGCATCATCACTAGGTATTGGTTAGACCTATTGGAGTTGCCTTCACAAAAATGGCGGAGAATTAGGATCGATTCATGATTACTTTCCCCAATGAGGAGCAAAGGAAATGCGAACGAAGCATTGAACTCCGTTCTATTGAGAATTTTATTGCCGTCAACCCAGAGAAGTTGTGACTTGTTTGACTCTGCCCAAGCCAAAGCTTTCTCAGACTTCATGAAGTTCCTGTTTTCCGAGCGCTGAGCACGCATTTCAGGTATTTCCTCAATGGAACGCTTCCTCCGGGCGGCATCGTCGTTGAAATGTTGAAGCTCAGCGAAAAGTGTGCCGTGTAAGTCATCGAGTATGTTGGGAGGCGACGAGCTGGACGTAGACGTGACTTCGGGAGCTACTCCTGTTCCATGTTAGCATCGTGTATTCATAGCAACTACACTTTCCTTACCTGGAACTGAAGGTAAATCAGTAATTTCAGCGGTTGGTTCGTTGAGCTTTTCCTTAGTACGTTGCATTAAGACATCGGCTGTTTGCCGGATGTCCTTCTCTTTCGAGAACCTGATTGAAATTGCCTGCATCTGCGAATGCAGATCCTGTATCAGTCCAAGCGTCTGCTCAAGTTTTATGCTGTTAGTTTGCGAAATAGCCAAGTTCTTCTGGCCAAACACCATGCCCATATGGCTTTTAATAAGACCGTGGTATTGGGCTGCATCTTTGATATTGGAGAGTGTCTGCTCAATACTGTCAACAAGATCCTGGAAGCGCTTCCACGGCTTGGTGAACGCTTTCAAGTAAGTTTCTGCAATAATCTTGTTACCATTCAGCGCAGCATATCTTGTAGAAAAGTTGACGCACTCAATCGACTCTGGGTATAGTATTTGACTGCTTTTGCTAAAAAGCGATAAAAGAGGCTATATGCTCGGGCAACTCCGGTAACAATATTTGACGCGGGGATATAACAGGTAAGGTGGTCGACGAGTTTGAATTTTAGCAAAATTTGCTCCATATAGTCTTCGACATTGCGTTTGAGTTCCTCGTTGTTGATCTGAACAACTAACAAAATCTTGATGGCTCCGTAGGCAAGTGCAATATACTCCGGTGCTTGCCCCACCATTACATCAAGCATTTGAGTGTACTCGTATGCAACCTCAGCGGTTGCCTGCCAGCCTTTTTTAACTCGCTCAGCAAGGCTAGGAGTAATACTGGAGGACGTATTGGCGAGGTGCTTTTCATGTTCGCTTTTCGCAATCTCAATAATATCTAGCACTCTTCTACGGCTGTAGTCGAGCAACTCACGCTCATCTGGGGTAGCCACGGCGACGAAATCGAATAAACGCTTGTCGAGTCTTGTTGTGGCGTCCCGAATACAGTCTCTATAAGTGGTTTAATGGTTGCCTTTCTTCTTTGCAAGGGATCGTCTCACCGTTTCAGAATACCGCTGGCCCACATATCCTCAGTCCATGGCTGCTGCTGCACTGGTTCCAGCCCCCCTATTTGTGCGGTTATAGGGATCTGGATGCTTGAATGCTCTGTGTCATGACTGCCGTCGAAGGACTCTGGCTCCGCAGTGAAGGTAGTTTGTGCCATATTGATAAATGCCCGTCTTAGCGCTAGGTATTTAAATGCACATCGGGAGATTCCAAAGTTGTAGGTTCGTTGAGATTTCTGGTTTCCACAGTCAACCAAGGAATATCACGTCTTGGTGTTGTGTTGGGCATGCATGCGTCTACTCTTTCAGGAATGCTCAGCCTCAGCCCCGCTTCGAGCTGAAGCCTCAATCAGGTGACTGTTCCTTGTCTCAGCAATTTTATGCTGCCACTGGTGGCGTTCATGAGGCAACAATTATTGTCTACCTCATTTTCAAGTAGGTGGAACAATCTGATCAAGCTCTCACCGGAATTCTTTCACATTCCATAAAAAGGGCTTAAAATAAATTTGCTGAAATGAAATCAATATTTTGAGAGCCTGAGGACAGAAACTGAAGATATCATGTACATTATACAAGAATTACCGCATCTTGAGGAGCGGGTGAACGAATACGAAGCCAAAGTTATGAGAGCACGAATGCCCCACTTCTATACTGCAATTTGGAGGGCTATTAGTAGACACTTATGATGGAGTACCTTTAATTTGCGACCCTTACTATGGAAACCAATTGCCGGGAAGCAAGGAACTATTATATCTTCCAAGCCCCGGAGGAGAACGTTGTCAACCAAGTATCTTTCTAAACGGATTGATGTCCAAAAAAATTTAGATGAAGTGAGCGACCACTTTAGACCAAATTGTTAGTTGAGCTATGTGGTACCATGGAGGAATTCCACAATTTCAAGCACAGTTATGAAATACATTTATGGACTCTATTGTCTGCTTGATAGCCTGCCACGCATTTTGGAAAGAAAAGAAAAAGAAAAAGAAAAGGAGCACATGTGGATCTAGTAATTACCTACCGGAGTCGCGTCCAAATTCATTTTATATTGTATTTTGCACATACGAAGAGATAGGACTTTGCCGCATCTCACCATCACTTGGAATGAGTTTCGTGGTGTGTTTGTTTAAATCCTTTCTTCAACCTAAGCATACAACAGCCATATTATTCCTGTTGATTGATTGATAGTCTCTTATCTTCTCTATTCAACAAATTTGACTGGAATAAGGATAACATGGCATCAATCGCAGTTCCAGATGGAATAGCCAACCCACCCAGTTAGATACGAAGAATTCATCTAAGAGTGTTTTGTATCAAGCTTTCCAAATCATGACTCCATAAGGATCACGGTCAGCCTCACTAACAGAGACCTCCACCGTTGAATCCTTGTAAATTTCCTCGCAAGACGATGAAGGAGCAGCTCCGCCCTGCTTTGCATTGTCTTGGAATGCTTTAACAGCTGCATCCCGATCGGATTTCCACTGCTGTGAGACTTCATTTTGGAGCAAGCTTTGCATGATTGCTCGCAGGTAACCTCGCTCCGAATTGGAGTGTGCAAGCGAGATGACAACTGATCCGCGTTCCGTAGCGGCGAGGGCTTCATGGTGACTCATTTCTCCAGTGAATAGGAGATCAGGAATATCATCACTGCCACGGAGCAGCACACCAGAGCCTGAACCAGGGCACATTCCCACTGTGCGAATGCGAATATCGTCAATTGACTGTCCCTGGGGGAGAGCAATTGGGATTCCACCTGGTAGACCGACGCCACGGCCGATGTGATCGATCAGCGTCGTCAGGGGCTGAGCCTCCTCAAAAGTAACCAGACGGCCAGCTCCTGCAGCTTCAAATCCTTCAGGGATAGAGCTTGGGGGCGACGGATGAATGGTCGACCGTGTGTGAGGAACTTGCTGAGGGTCACCATTTGATTGAGTAGTAGGAACAAGTTTCGACTGTGGGTAGGTAGGTGCGGAGTACAAGCGCGAGGCACATCCCTTGATTGAGGAGGGCTCAGCTAGAACTTGCTGGTAAGATCCAGTAACTACATCACACAACCAGTCTGCCATTCCGCCAGGAACGGTATCAACAGCGGTGTGTGGCGAGTAGACGCTGATACCATGCTGGGCCAGGCGGAGTAAAGATCGCTGCTGTGTGTCACCAAGAGTGATGGATTTCAAGCCGCGAAAAATGATAGGATCTACAAGAATGGTTAGACCAAAACGTTGATTTAAGTAGCAGACATGACGCAATCTAAAGCCAATCACTAATCACTTGAAAGCGAAAGGGGCACCCATGTCAATCGCAGGGACTTAAGAGTAAAAGCTTACGGTAGGCAACAACAACAGAGTCCTGGCGCCGGATAGCTTCATCAGCAACCGCCGTAGTCAAGTCAATTGCTAGCAGGACTGAATTCTTCTGGCGCCGAGATGGTTCGAAGGGCGCCTCAAGAAGCACTACGTTCCACGATTAGCTCAGCTGATCTCGCTCTTTGTAAATGAGAAGTTGAGACCAATGAGAGAATAGAACGAAGGAATGAACTGAGATACTAACATCCAGTATTATCAAAACTCTTATCGGCCAATGCCTCTGGATATCTGCAGGCGGGTCAATCCAAGCTCCGTGGAATTTGCACAGGGCCGTCTTGTCGAAAAAACGTACAGCTTTCGCATTGAGCTGACGACAGCCCGAGTAAAAGGTGAACATGAAGGGGTTACGGATGCCATTGTAGAATTTCGACGGACAGCAAGGCGTAGAAAATTCATGGATTCGTGCTGAGAAGAGAAGAGAAGTAAATACTTGGCGGGACGATGATTAGATGATGCTATCGACGCCACGAGTTCACGTGCCCGGCGCACTAGCCACACCCATCGCCCGAATTTGTAATGCGCCGACTTTGGCATCGATATCACCGTCAGGTTCGATTGCGATCTTCCGACTGTGCTTAATGTTCTCCCGCGCCTCCTCCCTCACTTTCTTGAGCAGAGGCACTCGCCATCTCCTCCGTCCTCGTCCTCTTCCGACACGGCCATCACCCATCTCCATCACTTCCCGCGCATTCTCCGTTGTGACACCAACCATGGCCGACACTGTTATGGCTGATGCACCGTCAATGAACAGCGCACCTGCTGGAGATATGAAGCTTGGCTCTGAGGCTTCGATAAGATCGAAGCTGATTGCTGAGCTGAATGCTGGGCTGGACTCAGAGCAACAAGGGCTGACATATATTGATCTCCAGGATTTATCTGGTAAGAACTAGAGCCCCCCTCCCCACACCCGTCTGCTTGTCACATTCACTGACTGTATTCATGGTTTAAATAGGTGGTTGTGGACAGGCTTGGCAGGCCACAATCGTGAGCACAAAATTTGAAGGCATGAACTTGCTCAAGCGACACCGAACTGTCAACAAGATCTTGAAGGAAGATATCGATGAGATCCATGCCTGGACCCCGAAATGCTACACTCCGGCCCAATGGGAATTAGCCAATTCGCAGAACTAGAAAAATAGTCGAAGCTTGCAAGATATTTGAAGCTTATGGCGTGCTCGAGCATGGAACCCCCAAAGGGCATGGCCTGAGCTTGTATTTAATGATACGATGAGGACCAGAGTGACCCTTAGATGGTGCTGGGTGATATGAAGCTCCGGTACATTGGTCAATTCCTATTATGGTGACTCTACTGTCTACTGCTGGTATTTTGGACGAAATGTAGTCACCGTCATCAAAATAGGCGAGTTTAATCAAAGGGTGTTTGTACGATAAAGTGAATGGACCTTTTTCTTTGCCTGGACTGTGCTTCCAATAAATTTTCTTTATATATGCAGAGAAAGCAGAAGATTTCATGAACTGTTTTCAGTCATGTCCTTTGGTCTCGATTAATTTCTTAGACTAGACTTGCGTATTGCCTATATCGAATGCCTTGCTCTTTCGCTAGCTAGACTCAATTCAGCAAGCTTATCGTGTAATACATATGATATTATTCATATATGTTGAATAGTATCTACTGCTAGAAAGTGCTTGGGGTTATAGCGGCCTCGGGCTACTTCTAGACGTGTTTTTCAATAAATCGATCGCTATTACACTCCTTTCCATTTAGAAGATCTGCACTCGAATCAGGCTATTTTATTGAGTCATTAGGATAGGACAAGTAAAACTGTTGACCAAGTTCCATTACGGGCTTCCTACAGAACAGAATTAGAGACAATGTTATGACTCTCCATCTTGTTCTGCAGCTAGTAAACCTCTTATTGTCGATGAAATATACAAAATTTTACAATATAGGGGTGAAAAAAGGTAGAGAGAAAAGGCAAACTCGATAAGAGGGGGGGAAACCATTCATTCAATAAATACTAGATCAGTCACTGTTGGCCATGGAGAAAAAAAATTGGATGCGCCCGACGGCGGGATCGAACCGCCAGCCTTGGCATTTATATTTCGATGATAAACTACTCGTCATTAGTGAAGGCCGTGGCAATTCCGGGAATCGGATTTACTAACAGTGCCACGCTCTGGCCAATTGAGCTAGCCGGGCCATGATGTGGAGACTCGTTTTGCCATTAAGACTATATAGCAACTATTGACTGATAATTTCATTTGTAAATTTCTAGATATGCATATTTTCAGTATATTTGCGGCACGTATAAGGGAGAGATAGATCGCCGAATAAGAAACTGCTGTGAATCAGTTTGATCATGTCATTATCGCTACGAACTTGGTCCAAAGTTAATTACTTAGGAGTACCACAGGCTCGGGCTGCTCGGGCGTGCTCGATTCTACTCGGTGATAGTGGTGATAGTGACGGCAATAGTGGCAGTAATAATGGTCGTAGTCGTAAGGCGATGCTAGAAAAAGAAGAAAGGACTGGGGTTGTGTATCTTCACTTTGTAAAAAAAGATAGTGGTCAGATAAACATGATTAATTGACCGCACTTTTTTTCAATGAACCTCCATACGAACTTTATGCATGAAGGGTCTTTACTTTAAATTATAAACCAGGGGAATCGCCCGAAGAGCTTCTGTCCGACTGGCGCTCCTCCTCAAAGGTTGAGCCAATGATCCCATCAATCTGGCCAGCCACTGTGCCAGCTAGCACCCCCACGCCGATAATGCCGCCATCGCTCGCTTCCCGAATGAAAATGCTCTTGCCTTCACTCTGGGGACCAGCACTGATGACCAGGCGGTCGATATATCGCTGAACAGTCTCCTTGTAATGTGGATAGTGTTGGATAACACCCCCGGAGACCGCCACAACTAGTTCCTCTGGTCCCTTCAACCAACCAGGTATTGACGATCCAAATTCCAAGAGCTTGGATTCTTGCGTTGAGTTCTGTTGTGTTTCAATCGAGTCCTGCTTTGTGGAGGATTTCGGAACGTCTTTATCCTGGAGATGAATCTCGCCGCTGCAGGAGAGAAGTCCGACTGTGGCAGCAGCTATCAAGGCCGCCGATCGGTCCTGCACTGCGGCTGCAATGGAGCGAAGCTGGCCCGCATACTCAGGACTCCATTTCCAGTCGCTGGGTGAAGGAGCAGGGAGCTCTTTGGAGAGATCTTCTGCGAGTTTCTCATCTGAGTAGCTGGGTGCCACAACCAGTGAGAGAAAGTCGGTCGTCAAACTGTATTCTTCGACCAGTTTTATCGGTAATGAACTTTGCGGGACCTTCTTGGTTCCATGAAACCAGTCATAGCAGATAATTCGGACCAGTTCGCCAATGTACCGACCTCCAACCATATACTCAAATGGCTGGAATCCGGGTCGATCGGAATGCGCTTCCAGCTGGGTATCCCATTTTGTCATAATATCGAGGTCTTGTAAGGGTGCCGCGGCACCTCGTAGCGTCCATTCGGTCGAAACGACTGTCTCTACTGCATCTGGGTCTTTCTCGCGGATGTGACGGACTTTGGACTCTTGGAGATCGTCGAGTTTCATAGGAACGGCGGCGTTGCAGCCAGCGCCGACAATCAGGCCCATGACGACCCGAGTATTGGGCAACGCTCGGATTGAGTAGGCCAAAGAGGCGAATGTGGAAATGGTATCGTTAGTCATGACGGTGATTCGTAGTTTCGGCAGGCAATACTTCTTCTGCCGTTTCACCTGCATCCCGGCGGGTTCGTCGTCCGCGGAGCGCCGGGTGTGGCATTCATAGCCATCGAGAAGGGCTTGGTGAAGGTTGAGAGAAGAACCCAGGGCAAAGCCTTTGCCGGTGGGCATTAAAATAGCCTCATTGAGTAATTTTTGTCTGCGAGGAGGTTAGTCCCGCTTGGTCGGCATTGGGATCTCAGAGGGGATTCAGATACTTAATAGGAAAACAAAACGATATGCCCATCGCTAATTCTGTCGGTGCATCTTCTTTGGAATTTGCCAGGTCATCGTGAATCACTTCGGCGATGCAATCGCCAATCCATGCAAACAGGGAGTTGGCCTGGTCTCGGCGCAAACGATCCTCGATTGGCCATGCTTTCTCCAGCGTGCGCCGGACATGCGAATGCTTGCCGATCTGCTCTTCGCCCAGCAAATCAATAAATGCCACTCGCAGATAATATAGACCGAGATAGACTGCCAAGTAGCGGCCTTTTTCGTATCCTGTGGGCAGTCGCGTGGTCGCAGTGGGGAAGAACTGTTCCGAGGAACTGGCCGCAAGCTCGCGATATGTCAACGAGAGGCGGTGGGAGAGACGATACAGTCTATCGCTGTCGATCTTCAGGCGCTCCAGAAATGCTTGGATAGCAGGGTCCGTCCTAGCCATTGTCGTGAACACTTTTTTTCGGCCCCCAGACCCAGTTTCCGTGCGTGTTTTGAACACCCCGGCAGGGCCCTTGCAGAGGCCTTGGGTTGCGGAGACTGGCGGGGCCAATCATGTTCGGAGTCGCGATGGATGGTAAGGTGTCATGGGCGAATGTAACCAATTCTGTGCGGACCAACTACGCCCAAATGGGAGATTTTCCGGTGCTAAATTGCTACTCGCTATTTATCATAACTAATCTTGACTGGAACATATAATTTTATGTTGCCGATAATTGGTTTCTTCAGGTTCACACCTCGCTCGGGTCTTTCATCTGCTTCATATAGTTCTTGATGTCCGGATGTACCAGGAAGACTGGTACCTCGGGCACTTCGAGATCTTTTTCATCCACCGGTGCAGCCTGGAGACACTGCTCCGAGGTCGCCGTTTGAACCACTGATCGAATAGGTTACGTCTTTCATTCTCAACTTTGCTTATTTCGATAGCAGGTCAGCAACAGCAAAGGTCCAGATCGGACCGATCGCCCGCAAAACACTGCCAGTAAGGGGGACTCCCATCTGCCCAAGAGCCAGTGCTGGTGTGATTTTGAGCATGCCGGTAGAAACCAATGGAGAAGCGTCATTAATGCGATCGGATGTCGTTCCCGAATCAGATCCAAAAATTCATCTAAAAGTACGGCGGGCCAGGTGAACAAGGCTTGCCATTCAAATGGGCTCAATGTAACGGTGGAAAAGAAAGTCCGTAGAGGGTTGATTCCTTTGAGACAAACGGTCTTTTCGCGTCGAGGGAAGAAAGATGCTTGATTCACCCTCTCAAGATTATCGATCAGATCTATAATGGTCGTAGATTCGGGCAGTATTTTGGGATAGTTTTCCGCCATACGAAGCCAAGAGACGATTATACTTTCTCCAATATGTGGACTGAGCACCGTCTGAAACGCTATAAATCCCTTGCACGGCGAGCAGAGATGCGTGGATACTGTCAAGTACATCCTCGGGCCTGGGTTCTCCGAAAGAAAATGGGGAGACAAGGCTCATAATGAACTGGAAGAATGCAAAGCAAAGAACTGCGCATGCATTCTCTTTTGTGATAATGGTGACAGCTCTGTGGAACACCCTCAATGTGCGTTTATGATATCGATGGGCTATTCCTGCATACCGGACAGCATCTGAGGGGACTAGGTAGGCAAGATGAAATGCGGAAAACCCATAGACCGTGCCGAACATGTATTCATAGCGTTAAGATTCTGGCATGATAACCTCTGTCCATACGCCCCGGAGAGCTTCGGTCGTCAGAGGTTGAACCGATGGAATCGTGAGTTCAACATAGTGGTGGAGGATCTCCGATATTTCCAATGAGAGAGCTGGGTTTTGACGTACGGCGGGTCGTGTGCAAGCTGTCTTGAATACTTCCAAGAACGCCTCCGGATTCAATCCTCCATCTCCTTTAGCAGGGAGACCTGCATTTACAGCATTATTTCTTATGGTATCTTCTGGGTTGCCATCATCAGCCTATTGGCAGGGTAATTTGTTCCGAGTGCAGCCAATACAGCGAGGCTTAACATCGTCACATTTCTTGCGACGCTTTCGACAGGTCAAGCAGCTATTTTCCGCCTCGTGAACCCTATAAAGGGTACCTGCGTGGGAGTCGATGACCTTAAATACACGACCCGCGACTGGTTAATATTCAGCTTGCTTTTCAGCCTTGCACTTCAGCTCATCGTGTAGCCGTGCTTTTCTCTATGTTGGGTTCAGTCTTCAAACCCTGAAACCGGGTCTCCTTATCTAAACGCGTTTATCATGTGGGGGCCATTTTAGCTTATACCAGACATGTAGTAGGTTACTGTGCCGATTTTATTTCCTGCAACTGCCCGCGGCTTGGTTGTTTGGTACAGAAAATATATGGGATAGGAGGATTAGTTTTATTCAAACAGAAACTTTGTATAGTTGGGTGCTACAGCCAGACCAATAAACATCACAACCCACTCGTGATAGCTGTGTTTCAAACTACTCGGCAATTGGGGTGGTAAGAAAGGAGTATCAACAGGGTTTGCAGCACTAATGATCGATACGGTTTACAGTATTCAGAGAAGAACTCCTTGGATAGAGAAAGAGATCGAAGTCTGGAAATGCTAGTTGACTAGACTAGGCTGTACACTGGATGGTCTAGACAAGACAACACAACACCGAGACAGGTTAACAACAGAAAAGAAAAGCATGCGTGAATCATAGAAGTCTTGAACCCGCCGAAGTCGCTAGAATGCCCGCGTGGAAAACCGAAACCCGAACATATCTATAGCAAGAACATGCCCAGAATCAGATTGGCTCCAGCCCCGCTTGTAGGGCTGAATAAAGATTGTTATTGTTTTTCTCCCCTCGCTTTTTTTTTGGCTTGTCTTCGTTCTGGTACGCTATTCGCGTTTTAGATAGAAGCATTCGCCTCCATGCTCAGGTACTTCGCTTCCGCCCCACGGATACACGCAATGTTGGCGCCCAGCTTGTTCAGCGTTTCCACATACTCGTCGTACGGATCCGAGTCGAATACAATACCACCACCAGCCTGCAGGTACGCCACCCCTTCTTTGACCATCATCGTCCGCAGCGCAATGCATGTGTCCATCGCCCCGGGCATCTCAGCCGAGCCGTCCGCGTTGGCACTATTGTAGCCGAAGTAGCCAACGGCGCCGGCATAGACGCCGCGCTTCTCACCCTCCAGCTCGGCGATGAGCTGCATAGCGCGCACCTTGGGCGCACCGGACACCGTGCCAGCCGGGAAAATGGAGCGGAAGGCGTCAAAGCGGGTCTTTTCGGGCCGCAACACGCCTGATACTTGCGACACCAGGTGCTGTACGTGCGAGAACTTCTCGACCACCATCAGCCGGTCGACCTGTGTAGACATCGGGTCGCAAACGCGATTAATGTCGTTACGGGCCAGATCAACCAGCATAACATGCTCGGCACGATCCTTGAGGCTGCTGCGCAGCTCGTTGGCCAGCGCAGTGTCTTCCTCAGGGGTCTTGCCGCGCTTGACAGTGCCGGCGATGGGGTGGGTGATAATGCGGCCGCGATCTTCCTTGACGAGGAGCTCGGGGCTGGCGCCGACGAGCTGGAAGTCTTGGCAGTCAATGTAGAAAAGGTATGGGGAGGGATTAACGGTGCGGAGGTGGCGGAAGAGGTTGAAGGGGTGGAGAGAGGTTGGCCGGGAGAGTCGCTGGGAGGGCACAGTCTGGAAGATATCGCCCTTCTTGATGTGCTCCTTCAGCCGGTTGACATGACCTTCGTAGCCCTCCTGGCCGATGTTGGAGGTGTACTCCTGGTTCTGGATGATGGGCCCTTGTGGGGGCAAAGGTGTGCGGTCCTGAAGCAACGTGTCGATGGTTTTCTGGAGGACCTCCTGGCCCTTGCGGTACTCAGTCTCGATATCAGCGTCATTGGCAGGGATCGGCACGTAGGTGATGACCTTGACGGTCTGGAAGAAATGGTCGAAAGCAACAATGGTGTCGAATAGCATGAACAAGGACTCTGGCACGCCGAGCACATCCTTCATCTCCCGGGCTGTCTTCGGCTCGAAGTATCGGACGCAGTCATAGCCTACATAGCCGATAGCTCCACCGGTGAGTGGCGGAAGGATAAGACCGGGCACAGAGGCGACACGGGACTGTGAAAGCTCGGCCTCGAGGATGGGGAGAGGGTCAGCGGCGGGGCCATGGCCAGGGCCGGTCTTGATAACTTTTTTAGGGTCTGTAGAGGTGGATTTGTAAGAGAGTGTATCGTATGCCTCGCCCAGGGTCGTCGGAGGTCACATACCAGCGCCAACGAAGCTGTACCGTCCAATAGTCTCGGTAGTTGCTGCACTCTCGTATAAAAATGACATGCGCGAACTATTCAACCCCCTGAGTTAGTCCTCTAACCTTGAATTTCCTCCCCCGCCACCTCCCTGCGGGGTTGTCGCATGAAGCCATTTCACCACGTACCTCTCGGCAATCTTCAAGTACGCTAATGTCGGCGTCAGGAGATCGGCAGGGATTGAAGCTGTCACCGGCAGCAGGTTCGGGGCGAATGGAGAGTTCCTCGACTGCGAGATAACCTCTCGCGCCGTCTCGAGCGTCGGGACATTGGCGATCTGAGTCATCGGAGACCAGGCATGTTAGCACGCAGACTCACCGGAAGAGATTTGGATCAATGGCTGCGCCGAGGATATTGTGCTTAATATTGTGCTTACCGGAGGAGCCATTGTCAGCTAGGGTCCCTATTTAGTGGCTGCAGCGAGGTAGAGTCTCTGTCCGCGTTGGCGAAGGGATTTGGCGGGTGGGAAAATGAGTCGAGTAACTGTGGGGCCCTAGGACTTCGGGTTCCGCTGTGAAGAAGTTGTCAACCCAGACCGGCTAATATCGAGGAGAAATGGAAGGAGAAAAGGAGAGGAAGGAGATATAAGCCTTCGGAGCACAAGGCGATCGTGTGCTTCCGAATTGTCAATAGTCCGCGACAAAGCAAAGAGCACAAGTGCATTTGGGCTCCCAAAGCGGACTAGCGCGGGGAGCGGTTATCGGGTGCATCGCTTATCGATAGCGGTCCACTCCAGCCATTTCCCTTCCGCCAGTCGACGATTCTCTGCGCCTTGCGATCTGCGCACACTCTTCCTGTTGGGTCCGTGAAGAAGGGCTTCTTCTGTTAGTACACGACATAAATCGCCATTGACGCACATATATTTCCATGTCTGCATTTGAAGTCTATGGAGGGACACTACCCGATGAGCCTATCTGGGCCGCGGAGCCGCTTGTCAACAGTTCCGCCATAGATGGACTTGGTCTCACCGCGCCGGCCACATCAACACGGATATCCTTGCCGGAGCGCTTGCGACAGCTTTCGCGGTTCGCAGCGACGTCGCCTGGGCTTGTTTATATGGAACGCGACACAGAAGATACTATTCACCGGCATCTTGACGTGGTAGAGAACATGCTGCGCGACCCGCGGCCGGAGCTGACACAAGAGATTGGAAAGTATCGGCGGCGGAATTCCGATACAAGGTCAATTGCGTCCGATGCATCGGATGCGACTGTGACAACATCATCAGCTCATGGTCCCGACGACGGGTTTAACCATGACCAAATCCTAGCTCAGCTCACGACACTTTTGGGCGAGGTGACCGCATTGAATAGCGAGTTAGACCGACGCCGCCAAGAATCCATTGAGATTCGGGATCTTTTCGAGGAGAAATGTCGCGGGTTAACACGAACAGTCGCTGAACTAGAAGGCGAAATGCTCGAGCTGTGAGTTCAAGCCTGAATACTTTCGAGTTGTGTGAGGGTGAGCTGACATCTTTTTCTTCGCAATATAGACAAGCAGACTTGGTCGAGGATGCTGTTGAACTGGAAGGAATTCAAGGAACTGTTCACGGGCTGCATGACTGGATAGACAATGTTTGCAAAAATCAGAAAATAAATCAAATTTCCCGACACACGACGCGCCAAACATCTCGACGGAGGTGGAGGCGCGAAGAGGAGCATGAAACCTCGGCTGACACAGATTGGGAATTGATGCTAGAAGGTCTCAGTGCATGGATGCGTGGGTGGAGAGATGTGGAAGAGGGCTTCCAGGTCCGAGCGCGGGCACGGAAAACCCGCAGGGAACGAAGACAAGAACAGTTGGCGAGGTCAGGATAGCAAGCCCAAGCATAGGAAAACGGGACTGGTTAGAAAAATAATGCTCCAAGCGATTTCTCCGGCTTCTAGCCAGGGTGTAAATAGGAAATACAAAAGAAGAGGCAAAGCCTGAGTCTCTCTGTAAGCACTTGGACTGTTTTGAATTCCTCAATACTCTGACAACATTCCAACAATTCAAAGACAAAGTGTTGATCAAGTTCATTATGCATATTTTTTAGAACCAAGATTCACAAGAGGTTAAAAAAAGAGAAAATTAAGAATCAAGATCCAACTACAGACCACCAACCCCCAGAGTTAGAACAAAAGGAAAGGAAACCAAAAAACCTCTCTCGCCAGGAGTCCGTATCGTTCGCCGTGCCCCAACCTGGTCCCAAGCAATGCCATAATGCATCTTCTAAGTCAACTGTATGTCCAGAGAAAATATATAGAGAAATATAACAGAACGGAGGAGAGAAATGAAACATGCCCGTATCAGCCGCGGGATTTTTTTTGGACGAAATGTAGTCCGGGCTATGGCACCCTCCTAACGTATGTCCTGAAAACAAAGGCCCTCGAGGCACGGTATGAAAGTGCCGGGGCAGCATGTTTAGTTTTTTTCACAGGAGGTGTGAAAAATTAAACGGGAATCTTTGCAAAATAGCCTAAATCAACCCCCCTCCCCGCCTAGGACGGGGGAAATGGAATATATCATTTCAAACACAACCATGTAGTCATTAGACTGGAGGTGGAAGCGACTCGAAGATCGCGTAGGGATGAATTAGAGGAGTGTGTCCATAGGGAGGGGTAGGGGGGTTGATATTCCTCCAGCTTCTGCAAAAAAAAAAAAAAATGACTGGCTGGGCCAGCTCGCTGGTCACCGTTGCAAATTGACGATTGCCATCTGGAAAGGGTTGATTAGCATGGAAGATCATACATTACATCTGCGTGCCGACGTACCTGGTTCCCAAAGCCAAAGGCCAGCTTTTTCCCATCCGGATCCCATGAAAGAGCCCGCTCGGGATTTGGTGCAACATGACCATTCTGTCCATTTGCCGGATGGTCGGGTTCCGCTTTTATCGGCTCGGATTTAGGCGCAGACCAAGTCGCCATCGGCTCCCCGCCCCTCTCAGCATTCCAGATGAACAGCCGGTCCTTACTTACGGCACTGAGAGCATATCCGTCAGGAGAAAAGCCACCCACGAGAGCAGAGGAGGCGGATCCGCAGTTCAAGGTATGGATACGCGTATGTTGCTTAGAGTCTAGATCCACATGCCACACTTTCACAGTACCGGTCACAGAGTATGCGCAAATCGTGATGGAGTTCGAGTTCTTCGCCTGTGTGGGTGATGGAGCCCGTATGTCAATCGCTGTGATGATTTCGTGCTGGGTGGCTTGAATCGTCATGTCGTGTGTTGGAATCCAGATCGTCGCGCTCACGTCGCTGGCTGTTACTGCAACTGGATTGTTGTTGACACTGGTAGCGCGGATGAAGGTCCATGTGGCATTGGGATCGGGAGAGGCATAGGTTTTGGTCAGGCGAATATTTTGGTCCACCTCGCACTGATACACTGATCCACCGCCACAGGCGAAGACCAGATTACGTCCACACCATGCGAGATCGTAGATGGGGTTCTCAACCGCCTGGGGTGGCGGGTACACATCCGGGCGTCGGCTATCATCCCATAGCGCGAGTTCTGTGGTCTGCTCGTCCGAGGCCACAATGACCAGCTGTGGGCTCTCCTTCGCCCAATAGAGGCCATTGATCACGCGAGGAAGATCGGGCAGCAGGTCCACTACATTACCATCAGAATTATACATCGTGACCGTGCCTTTGGTATCCCGGGTGGTCGCCACGGCCAACTTGGTGCCGGCGCCATCCCACGCCAGCGACGATACATACGCGCCGGTACCCTTGAGGTCCAAGAACGTCTTCTGTACCGGCGTGGAGGACAGTGATAGCTTCCACAGGCTGCAGAAGATATCACCTGCCACCACAAGCGTGGTGGGATCTCGAGGCCGCCAGCTGGTGATCATCACGTGACCATCGGCCTTGACGAGGGCGGTGTCGGGCGCCAGATCGGCACTCTTGGCGGTGGGGATCTGGACGCCGGTGCTGTTGCCGGTTGTCGCGGTGGGTTCCGGGGGCACGTCGTCGGCCGTGCCCATGCTCACGTCGCCGTCGCCATCCACATCTGGGGCCGGCGAGCCTCCTTTGCTCTCCGCCTCATCGACCTCCATTGACTCGTCACCATTGGCCTCGCGCTTGCGGCTCTTCTTTCCAGGAACAACCTCCGCCGGATGTCCATTCGTCACCCGGTCGCGCGCCGGCTCTGACACCGGCGCTTCCTCGGCGTCTGCCTCCACTTGATTTTTCAAGGCATTCACTTCAAAGGGGTCCGGGCCGAAAAAATACTCCGAGGGTGTAAAGTTGATCGGGTTACCCTCCTGTAGATTAGGATTAGAGTCGACATCCAGTAAATTTGCGGGACGATTTCCGGGACCGTCATCCCCGGGGCCTTAGGAAAGATGGACAGATCCAAAAGGGAGGCGGATGCCAACGTGATGCTGATCACGAGTCGTGCGCGCGCAAAAACACATACCTTGTCAATAGAAGATTCGAGCTCATGATATTGCAGTCCCTTCTGGACGAGCGATACCAGGGCGTGGGTTTTGATGTGGCGCGCAAAGGGCAAGCTCTGCGGATCGGGGTACCACGCGCGCTGCAGTGAGACGGCTGCGTCGCCATGACCTGTTTGGGGGAGGTTAGAAAAGGATCTCACGAATCACTTAGAGATGGGGCGCCGCAGTGGGGCCTCTTTGGTCTCAAAAAAAAGTCGAAGACACCGAAAGAGGAAAGGAGAAGAAAAAAGAGCAGGCCACAATCAAGGATTGGGGGGGGGGGTTTTGCGAGCAGTGGCTGCCTACCTGATTCTTGAAGATATCTGGAAGGGGGGGAAGGAAAAAACTACGATTAGCTTGAGGCGACACGGCGCGTGCGCGGCAGGTAGGGGGGGGGGGGGGGGGGAGACGGAGGAGCTGGAGTCTGGAAGGGGGAAAGAAGGACGAACCGCCATATTAAGTAGTTGACGTGATGCGAAGTAAGGTCGGGTTGTGCCATGACTGCATGTGCGACCACTCAAGGTGCAGCGGACATGCCAGAAGGGAAGGGCGAAAGCTTCCGTGAAGGGTGCAAATCCGCACTTCGGCAAGTCGGCCAGTCCGTCGGACGCTCGTGGCGCACGGAGGATTGGGGGTTCAGGAACACGAAAGATGCGCCGGGCGAGATCGCGGGACGCCGGCGATTCGAGACTCGACACTGGAGATTGGAGACGGGAGACGGGCGACGGAGCAAACGGAAGGGGGGGGGGAAGTAGGCCGAGAGCAAAAAAAAAATGAAAAGGAAAGAGGGATCTTCAATCCTCCGACGATGCGTCAGGATTGAATGTCCGGGGGGAAAGGGAAGAGAGAAGGAGACGAACGAGATGGTGGGTGAAAGGTGGAGCAAGAGGTCGCAGGTGCAGGTGGGTTTTGACGGGTTCGGGTTTGGCGGGTTTGACGGGTTTGAAGGAAGGGTTGAAAGGGTTTGGAGGGCTTTGGAGGGTGGAGATCCAGTGAGGCGAGAGGTCAGAGGTCCGAGATGAGAAGGGGAGAGCAGGTGCGGGAGCGGGAGAGAAAGGAGAGAAGAGATGGAGTCGAGAAGGAGTCGAGAAGGAGGCGAGTCGAGAAGGCGTCGTTGACAGGAAGTTTGGAGCCAGGGATTTGCGCTTCGGCGAGCTTGGCCTTTTTTGGGGGGAGGGGGATTTTGGGTTTGGGGGTTCGTTTGGGGGAGAGCGCGAATGGGGGAGAAGATCCACGACCACCAGGACAGCAGCACCCGGGCGACCAGGATCGGAATTGGCAGAGGATGGGAGACCGGGGGGTTCGTCAGATCGATCGTGGAACCATGGGATCGCGGTCCTGGAGTGGTGCAAGAACATGAGCCAGCTACGATGGCTGGCGAGTCCAGGAAGTCAAGTCCTGAGGTCCAGGCCGGCGTGTCGAGTCCATGAACCCGTCGAGGCCGAGCGTTAAGCGCACCAGCCACTTAAGCGCCTTCAGAGGAACATCCCCAGCTGGTCCTCCTCGACACCGGAACTTCCACGCCAAAAGAACGATGACTGGGTAGCACTACGGTGGCCAGGCATGCTAGCCAAATTGATTATGACAAACAGTGCCAAAAGTCCAAAGCTCCAAAGGTCCAAAAGTCCACCAGGGCCAACCGGGGCCTAGGGTGATGGCAGGCCCGGCCGTGGTGCCTTAATGCCTGGTTTCTCGGGCGATCCAGAAATGGCGGTTAGTCAGCGGTCACGAGCCTGAGGTTGAGATTCGATCCTGGGCTCATTTCGGCCTGCTGCGTCCCACCCCGCAACAGTCTATCCTCTTGGGATCACTGCATCGGAGGAGGCATCAATGTGACTCGGATCAGAATATCCAGACACCCATCCGGTCGCGCATCGGAATTACCCTCTCTTGCTTGCGCCCCCTGTTCAGCCTCTGCCAGGGCTGGCCACCACTGGGGCCTCCCCCTTTCCTCCAAAGCTAACGTCCTTAGTGCCGGAGTGGATCGCCCACGTTGATTGGGGGGAAACTCGAGACTGCACATCATCCACAAAGTCACAAGAGGGCCACAGGAAGACAGACTCGCCCCACTCCCCTGTTGGGGCGTCTTCCAGCAGCACCAGATCTGGTCATGGCCCACAGCGCACAGCCATGACTCTCCCTCTCTCTCTTCCCCCCTCCCCCCCCCAGCACAATTCATTGTCGTATTCCCCGCCGTCGTGTCGAGCGTCATCCTCATGTGTCGTTTCCGAGATTTGAGGGAACCGCATAAGCCCATCCACTTTACGGCTGTCCCTTCCCGCTCCCGAGGGTGTTGTGTACGCGCCCGAGCCCCAGCCACACGCTGCTGCAGAACGGCAAAATCCACAATTCTTGTGGATCGCTTGGGCCAAGTCGGGACCAGGCGCCTAACTCCTCTATTTCCGTTTCTCCCATCTCCCCGATCCCCCGATCCCATCGACCGGCACTCTGTCTAGGCCCCTGGCCCACGCCCATCACAGATGATATTCACATAGGCAGAGATCTAGGGAAGGCCGTAATCAAGTGAGAGTCAAGTTAGAGGTCACTGGGCTGTTATTTTCAGTGACCATTCATAGATCAATCATTCTCGAAATGCATAGTTTATTCTATTTGTACCACACTTCAACGGTACCAACCTGGGCAGGGGCGAGTCCCTGTTCCAGAACTCAGCGAGCCTATATATATCTCTCGTTTATTATCTCGTATACGTCTTCGATCGAGTCTCATCCGGACTTTATTTTACCCATGAAGATAACCCATGATACCAAAAAAAACCCACCAAGATTCTTGTCCTATCAAAACACGTACATTATCACTCAATTTGTATAAGTGTCAATAATGATCAGCAATAACAAACATCTCTCCGTATGCCATGGTAGCAACCACAAAATAACTAGGTTAGCTACCGATCCAATAAACAAAAAGGCGATATGTAACAATAGCAGAAAGACAGTAAAATAGAGCGTCCGAGGTACTGTCGGGTCGGTAGCCCACTCTGCGTGTGCGCAGCCTTGTGCAGCGACACTCCGCCTGGGAGAAGCGGAAAGCCAAGACCTTCACTTCCGCCCCCGAGGAAGCCCTCTTCTCCCCCAACATCCAGGCTTCTGGTCGACAAGCCTGCGGTCTCGCGTACGCCGCGAGCCAAAATGCCCGTCCGCGTCAACATCCCCCCTGCTACTCGCGCCGTGCTCATCAGCCTGCTCGCCCTTTCCCTGCTCTACAACATTGCCAGATGGCGCCAACTTGACACCTCCGCCGGCAGCATTCAAGTCACTCCGATTGTGCCCTACCTCACTCTCGTTCCGTCCTTCTTCTACTACTACCCCTGGACTCTCCTCTCGTCCACCTTTGTTGAGCAAAACATCTTCACCGTTCTCCTGAACGCGGCCACCATCTTCTATGGCGGCAAGTATCTCGAGCGCGCGTGGGGGTCCCGTGAATTCAGCAAATTTGTCGCTGCGGTCGCCCTGATTCCCAATGTCGTCATTATCCCAATCTATCTGATCTGGGGAGCTGTGACGGGATCTTCCAGTCGAGCGTAAGTTTTTGATCCCCTCGCGACGGGTCTGAGAGGGTTCCTGTCCATTGGCGGGTGGTGTGAGCTGACTTCTAATTCTTTGTCCTCCAGTCTGACCCAAATATGCGGCGGCGTAGCGATCCAAGCCTCTTTCCTAGTCGCTTTTAAGCAACTGGTCCCTGAACACACCGTTGCCATCTTCAAGGGTCTCGTGAAGATGCGCGTGAAACACTTCCCCGCTCTGTTCTTGCTCCTCAACACGCTTAGTGGCATTGTGATTGGAACCGATACCGCCGCTGTCTTGGCCTGGCTGGGGCTCCTGACCAGCTGGACATACCTCCGCTTCTACAAGCAGCAGCCCGACCTTACCGGCACCTCGACCAATGGCCTCGGCATCAAGGGCGATGCGAGCGAGACCTTTGCCTTCGCCTGCCTTTTCCCCGACGTGATGCAACCCCCTATCTCCTTTGTCGCCGATCAGATCTATGCACTCCTAGTTACAGTCAGGATTTTGAAGCCCTTCTCCGAGGACGACATTGCATCTGGGAACCAGCAAGTGATGGCAAGAGGCGAGGCCGGATTGCCCACTCTTCTTAGCCAACGCGGAGGAGGCGCAAGAGGCTCCGGCAAGCGGGAGGAAGCAGAGCGGAGACGTGCTCTGGCGCTGAAGGCTTTGGATCAACGACTACAGGCAGCAGCTGCGGGCCGTGTCAATGCCAGCCCATCCACATTAGCCGAACCCTCTACGTCTTCCCATCAGCGGCCAACCACACCTACCCCGTCAGCTCCTACTGGGCACAGCATGCTAGGAGAAACTAGCTATAATCCGGAGAACGCATGAAAGGTGTGCGTCAGCGCTTTTTGACCATTTGGACAGACGGTATTTTTTTTTTACTATACGACGGACACCAGTTGGTATGCTGAGCCGACTTGTCCCCTTGGTTCTGCTATCTTTTCCTTCTCATGATGTATATTGCACAAATCTTCTTCCATACTTGGTTCTGGATCTCGGTTTTCCGTGTGGTTTCCATGAACTAGTTCAATCTGTGACTTCATAACGTTCTGCATTTTCTCTTTTCTTTTTTTCTTCGTTCATGAAAGCATGTCCGACATTGGTGTTTCTTTTTTCTCTTTCTTTCTTACCGTTGAGTGTCTCTTTAGCTCTATACCACCCGCAAGCGAGCGCGCTGCAATCGAAAGCTTCCCGAACCAGTCCCGTGAACTTTTCTCGAAGATTGTAGAAATGATATTCCCAAGAAATACATGACCGCGAGGGTAGAAAAAAGTTAGAACACAAAATGATGCTAGTATGCTACAGGTGACCCCTCTGTCCTCGTCCGCAACGAAGCAGGACAGAAACAAATAGGCCAGGCCGATGGAGACAAGGCAGCCAGTCCATCCACCTCCATCCAACTTCACCAATTCCTCAAAAATAACAGTGGACACAGCCGTTTATGTCGACTTCAGCTGCTCCACTTCACCCCGGGCTTGAGCCAGCATCCGCTCCTGGTCCTTCTTGGCCTGCCGCATGGCCTGTATACGCTCCCGGTCCTTCACAGCCTTCACCTTCATCTCCTCCAATTTCTTCAGCTCCTCCTGCTCCTCTGCCGTCGCCTTGACTTCCTCTGCACCCGTCGACGCCTGCACCCGGCTCCAGATCTCCTGGTAACTAAGGTTTTTGATGTTCACGACGGCGGTCTTCTCGCCGCTCTCTGGCGCCGGTGCGTGCTTGTCGGTGATCTGCTTCGCACCCGCGATCGCCGTCGCTGTCGCGGCCACCCGCTCCGCGAAGTAAATCGTCAGTGCGGCCGGCCCGTCCTGCTCATCCGTCTGTTGAACGCTCATCCGCACCCCCGGGTTGTGGTACTTCAGGCGCGGGAGGCAGTGCCGCCAGAAATGCCGCGCGCCTTGATGGCCGCCGTAGATCTTGCGTGCGTATGTGAGGTGCAGCCGGGTGACGGCGGGGAATTCTTTCGAGGCCGAGACCACGCTGGGAAGGATGGCGGCGCCGGTGCCGACTCGGATGTCGAGCATCTGGAAATTGGGCAAGGGTGTTAGAATATGCTGTGGCAGGTTCAAAGGGGGTTTGGTTGGTGCTTAGGTGTCGGAAGTTTTCTAGGGTAAGGTTTGAAGGGCTTGGAGTTGATGTTGGGGATGGAAGATTCGGAGAGACGAGGAATGGGGAACAATGGGAGAATTTACCCTCTGTAGAGACACAAAAGCTTGAGTTAGCGGCCATGCGTTCTTAATAGAATCAATTGGAGGTGGATTGAGGAGGGCGATTCCTCTTCCCTGATAACTTACAGTCTTCAGCTTGCGCATCCGCTTGAACAGGTTCACCATGATGGCAGATTATGTCGCACAGGGGCTGGCCCTGCAGCGAGTAGTAAATTGAGGCCGCTAGAAATGAGAAAATTGATCTTTGAAGAGAGCCAGCTTCCTCAATGGCTTCACACGGAGTTTGGGGCGCGGAGTCGTGGATCTGGGGAAATTTGACTGCGGAAACTGTTGCGGTTTGAAAGTTGCTCCGTGATAATGTATCACGTGATAAATCTACTGATTCTCCGGGTTTTGTGGCACATCACCACTCAGTGTATGGAACAGAGCCTCATTTAGAATATACATTCATGAGAGCCCTGAGCCAATCTTCTAGCTCTCTATTTAACTTCTCAACCTACGCAGTCACTACCACAGTCAGTGCTGTACAACATAGGCACGTGCCAAAGATTACAGCCAGTTACGGGCACCAAATCGTTTACCGCCTTTGACTCACTGGCACAATCCGAATTTATATAACCCCGCGATCTTTGTTTCCTTGCCCCTCAGGATTCTTGCAATCAGGGACAATCCTGCTGAAAAAATCATGGCAGCCGCTGCTGCGTCCGCTGCTGCGCTCGACCCGAGCAACAGCTCAAAAAACACCCTGAAACTCGAAAATGTGGACTTACCCCTCCTCCTCCTTCGGGCCGTTCCCCGAAGTTTTTTTCTCTTCTTGTTGATGATTGCTAACACAGCCATTCTTTCTGTAGACCGAGAAACGTGATACCCTCATTGCAATTGAGAAGAAATACCAGGCGAAATGGAAGCAGGACAAGGTCTTCGAGGTCGACGCTCCCTCTTTCGAGGAGATCCCTCAGGGCTCCATGTCCGCCTCGGAGATGCGTGAGAAGCACCCCAAGTTCTTCGGTACGATGGCCTATCCCTACATGAACGGTACTTTGCATGCCGGTCACAGTTTCACTGCCAGCAAGGTTGAGTTCATGACCGGATTCGCTCGCATGGAGGGCAAGCGGGCTTTGTTCCCGCTCGGTTTCCACTGCACTGGTATGCCTATCAAGGCCTGTGCTGATAAGCTCCGGGATGAGGTGAACATGTTCGGCCAGAACTTTGAGGGTTACAAGGAAGATGAGGAGTCCAGCGCCCCTGCTGCGCCTACCCAGGAGACCAAGCCGGAGGTCAAGGACCAGGCTGAGAAGTTCTCGGGTAAGAAGAGCAAGGCCGCGGCCAAGACCGTGAAGATGAAGTACCAGTTCCAGATCATGCTGGCAATTGGTGTACCTCTTGAAGATATCCACAAATTCGCCGATGCTAACCACTGGCTTCACCACTTCCCCCGCTCGCCATCCGTGATCTCGATAGTATGGGTGCCCGTATCGACTGGCGCAGACAGTTTGTCACCACCGATGCCAACCCCTATTACGATACCTTTGTGCGTTGGCAGATGAACCGTCTTCACGAGCTGGGCAAGATTCAGTACGGTAGCCGCTACACCATCTACTCGCCGAAGGACGGCCAGCCTTGCATGGACCACGACCGCACTGAGGGCGAGGGCATTGGTCCCCAGGAGTACACTGCTCTGAAGTTGCAGGTGAAGGAGTGGTCTCCTGCTGTGGCTGAGCTCGTCAAGGGCAAGATTGAGGACGATGCCAAGGTTTACTTCGTTCCCGCAACTCTTCGTCCTGAGACCATGTACGGTCAGACCAACTGCTTTGTTGGCCCTAAAATCAACTACGGTCTGTTCAAGCTGAAGGAGAAGGAGTACGTTGTTGTTACCAAGCGTGCTGCCTGGAATATGGCTTTCCAGGGTCACTTCTTCTCTAGTGACAACTTCCCTAAGACCCAGGACCAGCTGCCACTCATTTTTGAGGCCCCCGGATCTGACTTTGTGGGTACTCTCGTCAATGCCCCTCTGTCCTTCCATACCGAGGGTGTCTATATTCTGCCCATGGATGGCGTCTCGGCCTCCAAGGGTACTGGTGTGGTCACCTCCGTGCCCTCGGACAGCCCTGATGACTATGCTACCCTGATGGACCTGATCAAGAAGGCCGACTATTATGGGATTAAGAAGGAGTGGGCCGAAAAGGAGATCCATCCCGTTATTGAAACCCCGACCTACGGAAACCTGACTGCCCCTGCTCTCGTTAAGCAGCTGAAGATCAACTCTCCTAAGGATGTCACCCCGCTCGCCCAGGCCAAGGAGCTGGCCTACTCCGAGGGCTTCTACAAGGGTACTATGCTCGTCGGTGAATACAAGGGTGAGCCCGTCAGCACTGTCAAAGATAAGATTCGTCAGGCACTCTACCAGAGCGGAGATGCGTTCCCCTTCGCCGACCCCATGGGTAAGGTTGTTTCTCGCAGTGGTGACGACTGTGTAGTCGCATATCTCGGCCAGTGGTTCCTGAACTACGGTGAGAATGACGCCAAGTGGCAGCAGGATACCCTGGACCACGTCGTCAACAAGCTGAACACCTACGCCGTGGAGACCAAGCACGGTTTCGAGAAGAACCTGTCCTGGCTTAATCGCTGGGCTTGCGCCAGAACCTACGGCCTTGGTTCCAAGCTGCCTTGGGACAAGCATTTCCTGGTCGAGTCCCTGAGTGATTCTACTATCTACCAGGCCTACTACACCATTGCACACCTCCTGCATGGCGACCGTTACGGCAAAACCCCTGGTCGCCTCGCAATCAAGCCCGACCAGATGATCGATGAAGTTTGGGACTACATCTTCACTCGCCGTGAGATCAGCGATGAGCTGGTCTCCAAGAGTGGCATCAGCAAGGATGACCTGTTCCAGATGCGCCGCGAGTTCGAGTACTGGTACCCTCTGGATGTTCGTGTATCTGGTAAAGATCTGATCCAGAACCACCTGACCTTCTTCCTGTACATCCACATTGCTCTCTTCCCCCCAGAGTACTGGCCCCGTGGTGTCCGTGCCAACGGCCACCTGCTGCTGAACGGTGAGAAGATGAGTAAGAGTACCGGTAACTTCCTCACCCTGAAGGATTCTGTCGACAAGTTTGGTGCCGATGCCACCCGTATCGCTTTCGCCGATGCTGGTGACAGCATCGAGGATGCCAACTTCGATGAGAGCGTGGCCAACAGCAACATTCTGCGTCTGCACACCCTGAAGGACTGGGTCGAGGAGGTTTCCAAAGATGCTTCCCTGCGCACTGGTCCCGCCGATGCTTTCCAGGATAAGCTGTTTGAGAACGACCTTAACAGCCTTGTTCGTGAGACCCAGAAGCACTACCAGGAGTAAGTTTCATTGTATAATTGATATCCACTCCCGTCACTAACAATTTCCCCTAGCACCGACTTCAAGCTTGGTCTGAAGTCTGGTCTGTATGACTTCACTGCCGCTCGCGATACCTACCGTGAGGCTGCCACCGCCGCTGGCATTGGCATGCACCGCGATATGGTCCTGCGTTACATCGAGTTGCAGGCTCTCATGCTCGCTCCCATCGCCCCCCACTGGGCCGAGTACGTGTGGATCGAGATCCTGAAGAAGGTCAGCTTCTCCCGATTGCCCATACTTCTTATTGCTTTCAATCTAACTCACTACTAGACCGAGTCTATCCACTTCGCCAAGTTCCCCGAGGTCGCCGAGCCCAAGGTTGAGCTCACTGCCGCCCAGAACTACATCCGTGGCACCTCCTCAGCTATCCTGTCCTCCGAGGCCCAGCTCGCCAAGCGCCAGTCCAAGGGCAAGGGCGTCAGCTTCGACCCGCGCAAGGCCAAGAAGCTGACCATTTTCGCCGCCAAGAAGTATCCCTCCTGGCAGGAGAAGTACATCGACCTGGTCCGTGACGCCTTCGACGCCCTGACCGTCACCATCAATGACAAGGAGCTCAACGCCAAGGTTGGCAAGCTTGGCGAAATGAAGAAGGCCATGCCCTTCGTGCAAACTCTCAAGCGCCGCCTGGTCCAGAGCCGCGAGGCCCCAGACACCGTCTTTGACCGCAAGTTGCCCTTCGACGAGTTTGCCGTGTTGCAGGAGATGGTCTCTGCTCTGAAGCGTATCTCCGGGTACAAGGAGGTCGAGGTTATCGCGGTGAATGAGGGTGGTAAGACCGGTGAGGTCCTTGGTTCTGGCGAGGTTCGTGAGGGTCTGAACGCCGAGAACGCTGTCCCTGGCCAGCCTACCTTTGTGTTCTCCAACATCGAGGTCGCCGAGTAATTGCATCCGGTGTGTTTTAGGATACAAAGATGGAAGTTTCCTATTTGTCAAATTAAAGAGTGATGTTTTATGAGCCTATGCTAGGAGAAAAGAAATAAATGCATTTGTTACGGTTCTAGATTCGGGTTTGCGTGACCACTGAAATCCTTTCGAATTCAATCAAAATTCCATAAGATAAAGATCGAAGGCCCGGTAACTATTGCTTCAAAGACGAAAGATGTATACTTATCCAGATATCTGCGTTGGTTTCAAGACGCTCAACAGTCTGTATTTCAGGGAGTGCTAGAGTCAGTCACAATTCAACACACCAAAGAAGGGCTCATCTCACCTTCGCAGTCCTTCCTCGAGAGTAGCTTCCTCGTGAGAAAATACGAAGCGAAACCAGCCAGCATCCTTCGAATGTTCCTCGCCAGGATGGAAGAAAACACCTGCATCAAGAAGCTTCTGCGCTAGAGCAAACTCCTGCTCTCGAACTGACAGACCATTTGCGGGGAGAAAGGGCGATAGATCAATGTAAATGAAGAATCCCGCATTTCTAAGACATTGATCAATATGGTATCCCAACCCCAGATATGAACTAGCTGACTTACCCGCCCTTGGCATAGTTTATGCCCTCTTTCTCCAGAGTAGATGTGACTAACTGATATCCTGTTGCCAAACTTCTTCTTGTCTTAGCTATAAAGCTTGACACGAAAGCTGGATCCTCTAGAATGGTTGTGCCAATAGTGATAGCCGCTTGCGAGGCTCCATGAAGTCTCCTATAGTTCAGCTATTAGTCGATATCGATCAAGACTGGTGTCTTTCCATTGACTACCCACAAGATCATCTTGCAGCCTTGACGGAGCCTCTCGTTCTGAGTCACTAGGAATCCAAGATGGAGACCGCCAGAGGCAAAATCCTAACCAAGGAACTGATGTCAATAAAATGTTGCCTCTGGGAAATATGTTCATACCTTGCTAAAGCCGTAAAGCACATGAACGAGCTCGATATCTATCAGTTTCTCTAAATCCAAAGAAAGAATCGACGTAAATGGGACGGCGCTTGGGTCGACAGTATCAAAAACACAGGAAGCGTAGACTTCATCGCTGATGAGGTGAAGCTTATGTTTATTGCAGAATTGGGCGATTGCCTCCAGAGTTTTTCTTGGATAACAGCGGCCTAGGGAAAGAAACTCAACATTTAATCACTTATCTCATCACATGCCTCAGTAACACGGATGCGATGGACTGACCAACAGGGTTGTGCGGGTTAACAAGAAGCACAGCTCGAATCTTTACACCTCTCTCCGTAGCAGCAGCCAAGGCTTGTTCATACTTCATCACTGAACAGAGAGTGAATGCCTCCTCGGTCGTAGTATCGGCGTAGATGATTTCGACGCCTGCTTCAACGCCGTAGTCAAGCTCGAAGCGGCCATATACCGGTCGACTGACGAGAATGCCCTCGCCGCGCTCCGCTAGATTGTACCCTAGCATATTACCCAGTGAAGTTGGGGAATCAGCAATGAAGACATGATCAGGCTGAATTGGGACATATGGGGCGAGGATATTATTCAAATGAGCCGTTGCCGCGGCGGGAAGTCGTCCACTTGATTTTGCACTGGATCGATAGCTGACTGAGTCTGTAGTGAAAGAAACCTGGCCATTGATATCAGATCGTGATCTCGTCTTGAGATATATATTGTAAAGATGATAGAATCGAAACACTACCTTTTCATTGATGTAGTCGACAATGTATTCTCTCATTGGCCTCTACTAAAGAGTTAAAGGCGTTGAAAGACGTGACCATTCATTTGACGTATTTATACATACATTCTCCGCCATGCCAAAGGAGATGAGTCCACTGGGATTTGTCTCTGGGTCATAATCGGGCGTAGGACTAAAACGCCAGGGCTGTCCCAGCTCCTGGACATTTTTGAGACCTCTCGAAGAAAGCATTATGTGAATGAGGCTAGCCCCGTGAGGTGCCTTAATTGTTGAACTCTGGTTACCTTTCCAAAGAAGCGGTGTCGCTACCCCCAGAGCCGAAGTGGCCTGTTTGTTCCTCCCACTGGTAAGTTCGAAAATTGATAAAAGAATGAGAAACTGAGCTACTGAGGCAAAAGCTCAAGCAAGACCCATCGACCCTTTAACGTGATTGTGTCTTGCTTCTGAAAGATGGTGTGATTATGATGGGAAGAAGCAAGGTACCTACGTTTCTCCCAGGGCAGGGGGCCAGCCTGGGTGGAGGTTCCCCACTTGCGGGGACCGTCGGGACTCCAGCACATGATGAATTTGGGAGGCGCTTACATTTTCATGATGATGACACAGGATATGGCAGGTGCAAAAAGAAATGGAGATTAATTTACGTATATATGGTTCCCTACTAGAACGCCAATCGCTATGCTATGTGCCTTACTGTACAGTACTCCCATATTTCAAACAAGCAGCCGTTCCTGCAAGAGCTCAACTATAACGGAATCTTGAGCGCGGCCTCTTGCGCTTGTCCGCCTTGAGCTTTTCTGCGATAAAATTCCAGCATTCAATCGGTGGTCTAATCCCAACATATTTCCCATTGGGTGAAACCACCTCAACTTGGGGGAACTGTGGCGAGTGAGCATTCGGGTTACGCTTCGTGCGGATCTGAATGCTAATCTCAATCCAGCCACAGCCCTCAATCAGAATGTCTGCAGACATTACGCGGTATGGCAGTGTGGGAATAGGAATACCCTTGTCCTTGACAGCTTTTGCGACAGTAGCGGGGAGATTGGATGCTGTGGTATCCCATTCCAAGTCAAAGTTTCCCGCCGAGGCCATCGAGAAACCGGTTCCTTGTCTCATGAGGATTGTGCCAGGATAGGGTCGCTGCTCGGTTTGCATTTCAATCGCCTTTTCGGTCTTTGTCACATGGGTTTCGATGGGAATGAAGCATGCGGCTAGAATTGTATCTGTTGGGTTGGTGGCTGTGATTCGGACAAGGCCTCCGCCGAGAAGAAGAGACTGGCCAGGTTTGATGATACAACGCTTTGGCTTGATACGCTTGGTCATGATTAGATCACGTTTGTGCTCATCACAGACAAAATCCTCGAGTTCGCTCCGTTCCAAGCCGGGCAAGTCAATCATCTCTCCCTTTCCACGACCGAATGGAATGCGGATAGGTGAGACGGTGGTTCCTGGCAACGATGACACGACTGGAAGAATGGGGAACTGATCTTCGCGAGGCGCCGGAGGAAGGAGACTATCGGGGTCAAAGACGGGGGTCTGCTGTTCATTGTTTTGCAACCGTTGCTCAATCCATTCGGCAACGTTCTCCAGCCTTCGGGAGTCCTTGGGAAAACAGGCCTCGATAAAGCTGCTTTTCCCTACATTAGCCTTACCAACCACCCAGATACCACCGCCATGATCCTTGATCTCTTCCTTAAGTTGCTTGGTCCACCAGCCGCGGTGTGCACTTATCATATGCACATTTCCCAGGCGGACGTCTTTTCCAGCCTTGCCCAATGCCGTCCGAAGAACGGAACGCACGTATTCCATCTTTGAATCTACTTGCTCCTTTGTAGCAGCCAGTAGATCTGATCTCGTGATGATGAAGCTTATCGTAGGCAGCTTTCTTCCTCGGGAGTATTTCTCGTTCGCAGCTCGGCGGTTTTTCGAACGCTGTTCTTGAGCGAAGAGTGCCCAGTGAATGCGTGGGATGAGGGACATGGGGAAATCGGCAGCATCTAGGATATGGTATATACGGTTGTCTTTATAGGGGGACTCATTCACAAAATCTCGGATCGAATGGACCGAGGGCTTTGGAGCAGCGATTGCTCTGTTGTGGTGTATCAAGTCATGACATCGATCACAGACATGAGAAACCCGTGCCTGCGGCTGAAGACCATGACAACTTGGCTCCGTAGAATCATCTAGCAAGGCGCCACCTTTTGTAGCAAATTAGCGAATGTCATTTTAGATTGGGTAGGCATATTGGACCACCTACTCTGAATCGGACGAGGAGCTCCTGCTTGCTCCAGGGGTTCGATAGCTTCAATTGTATCGTGCACGTCTCCCTCAGAGGCATTTGCTTTCGACTTAACATTCTCGGCGCCTGCTAGATCTGTGGTATATGCGAGCATATCCTTCGAGGCCAAAAGCTTTCGGGTCTCTTTCCGCTTGGTACTATAGTATCCAGGCTCATCAGGCTCGATCGTCTGTGAGAATGCACCACACCCTGGACAGCATATTGGCAGGAGATCTGTTAGATTATCGGGTTTCGATTGCTGTCTTTGAAAACGCGTTGTTGAGAAATGGTGACGCGAGCTTGGTACAGGATACCTCAGGGCGGAGGGCCAGGGTGATTGCGTGAAGCTAAACAGGGGATGCAGGGTGTATGCCAGCTCATGTGGACAAGACTTCGGGTGCGACCGCAACCCATTGAGTCGCAGGGCCCTTGACAATGCGCCCCGAGCGCGAGGCAACATGATTTGGGCGTGTAGATTGCGGAGTTTCGGGGCTTTTTTTTTGCTGGACGTCTTATCGATAGCGTGGCTGGTTCCTCTACGCCGCCGTACACCTTGTGCCTAATGTCAAAGTGGGTCTTCGCGAGTTTCCCTTGTTGTTAATATATCCCCAGGTCCAACATCGTGCATACTTCCACCTTCAGAACATGCTTTCTCCGACTTGATAGACTGTGTCTCATGCGCAACCGAGGATACTAATGGGCATTGTACGAGTGACGAGCGGTGTGAAGGATAGAGTTGTACTGTGTACTTTTGAGCGCTCATAGATGGACCCATCGGGCCAGGACTTTGTCGTGCAGCATTAGGATATGCCTGCCACCTCTAACTTCTTCGACTTGTGCAATATGTCGATCTCGCGACATCGTAGATCGGGATGTCTGGTTGTTTTTGGAATTTCGAGACCCACTCACCCTTCAGCCGCGCAACTTAGGGATTTACGCAGACTGCAAAAGCTACAGATCCCTGGCCCCAAATCAAATTACCGATTAATATGGCTAACTCACAGTCTTTTCTTGAACTCTCATCCTTATATTTCCTCTTCTTTCCTCTTCCTGCCATTCTGAACCGCTCCATATACAATAATTATGGTCCGGAGGTCCGCAAGCGTGGCCATTACTCTGCTGCCTCGACTGCTTTCATGAAAAGGTGCTAGCTGCTCGTGCAGCAGCCGCAGCGCGTGAAGAAAAAAAAGTGAGATTCAAGAAAGGCCGGCAGAATCATCTAGGTCATCTGTTCCCACTCACTTGAATAGCTCGGACCGGGGGGATAACCCAGAAGATGGAAGGAGCAGTGCAGCTGGCCATTGAAATCGTTGATGGCCACAACGCCTATCTATTTTGGCCATACTACTACTGCCTACATAATGAGAAGTGTTCAAATAGAGTATAGATCCTTCGGGCAATGAAATTTACTGAAATTTACTTTATACAGTGGGGATACTTCCAGCGAACTCTGAATATTTAATGGAGCTCATGTAATCTAGATGGCCTTAATCCAATATGGCTTTAAGATGGGCACAGCTGGTGGTGATGAATTTTCGATCAAGTCTTGCATGGCGAGAATACGTGACATTCTCCTATCTGAATGGGGTGATATAAGAGATCGATTCTTAGAAAAAATGATATCCTTTTGGTGCAGGATATGATATTTCGATGCCTGAGAAGACAATGCAGAAGAGAGACTGACTGGAATGTCGAGAAAGTAGGGTTGAGGCCGGACTTGGCATATGTAAGGTTATTGATATTAAAGGACATAGACCTAGTAGGCGGCCATTGTAGAAATAACTTATTGAAAATAAAAGAAACGCTCGCTGAGAATTGAATGCACCAGTAGACTCCGTGGGATATGAACGCCGTCATCAACCATCAAAATCCCAATTTTTGTTATTTAAGCACGAGCTTTGCCCTTGCCTTTACTTTCAGGCTCTTCAACCTCCTCATCTTCTGAATCACTCATAAATTCATCATCGTCGTCAAAACCGATGAATCGTCTGGGCGCAGGCTTTTGTGCAGGCACAGAAGGCCCGGCAGCACTGGAAGACGCTCCAGCCTCTTGACCCTCATCATCTTCATCTTCATCGGAACTAGAAGAAGAGGCGTTCTCACTGCCTTCACTCGCGCTGGTACTCGAGCCTCCCAGAATCGCATCGCGGAGACTATCCGTCCAATCGCCATCCTTGATCGCAGCAAGAACGGCCTCTCGTGCCTTCTCATTCATTTCCTCTTTATCGTCCATCCACTGACCGTCGATTTTTTGCTTGCCGCCGCCATTCTTGATTTCGTCCTGACGTTTCTCGGCCATCTCAACTACAGCTTGCCATCGGCGACGGCGCTCCTCTTTCTCCTTTTTATCCATCTCCGGCTTGACGGCAAGATATTCTGCGAGCGCCTTCGCTTCATGGACCGTGCGCAAACGGCGGCCATCGAGATTGCGACTTGAGCTATTGTTATCACCCTGGTTGCGCTTTCGCTTGCTTGACATTCGGCCACCGGCAGCACGAAGCTGGGATCCGAAACCACCTTTGCCTCCACATAGTGGTACCGAGAGGCGTAGAGGCAACAGGACTGAGGTGGAAGATTCATCGTTGTATGAAATGAGAGATCGGAGAGGAGCTGTAGAGGGTGTGACTTGTTTGTTGTTGGTTGTGGTGAGGATGAGGCGCTGGAGGGAGAGAGACGATGGAAGATATGTCGCGACTTTGTCCGTCAGATCTGAAATAGTGGATGTGGAAGGTAGCGAGAATGCAAGGGTCGATGGCAGTGCGAGACCCGGGAAGGATGAGAGCAGGACATTCACGTTCGGGGAACACATTTTGGATGACGTGTTGGCAGGTTGATTGACCAAGACTGTTACTGAACGGCGAGCACAAAGATAAGATGGCGATGGGGCCGATGATTGGGTCATGTGACTAGGTAATGATGACTCAGTCACACGGCGTCAAACGTACCATGTGACTATGGATCATGTGACTTGTATGTACCAGAACTTTGATTAGGGCATCAACCCTAGCGAGTGGCCCGAAAAGGAATATCGCACTTTTCTCGCCGCGAAGCTCCACTCTTCCTCCCATCCTTAAATCACCCATCTTTCTCTGGCCTTGTCAAAGCGATTCCACGAATTGCACCAGGAACTCGCGACAATGTAAGATTTACTGCTATGACTCTTTGTTCTATTCGATCACGTTACTGATGATGCTGTAGGCTTATCCCTAAGGACGACCGCAAGAAGATCCACGAGTACCTCTTCCGCGGTATGTGACCGGCACCTCATCGACGCTTAAGCCTGCCTAAGCGCGGTTCTCATTGATGCGCTCGCCGCCATTCGAACACTTTTGGACACTTTGACTGACTTGGACCTTTAGAGGGTGTGCTCGTGGCCAAGAAGGACTTCAACCTTCCCAAGCACAATGACATCGACACCAAGAACCTCTATGTAAGGCGACTCCAACCAGTGAGACTCGACTGTCATGAGTGTTTGGCTAATGGATGCGGTTTTTCTTCTAAATAGGTCATCAAGGCTTGCCAGTCCCTGACCTCCCGCGGCTACGTCAAGACCCGCTTCTCGTGGCAGTACTACTACTACACCCTCACCCCCGAGGGTCTTGACTACCTGCGCGAGTGGCTGCACCTCCCCGCCGAGGTTGTCCCCGCCACCCACATCAAGCAGCAGCGCTCCCACGCTCCCCCCCCGCGGCATGCTCGGCGGTGAGGACCGTGAGCGCCGTCCCCGTGCTCCCCGTGAGGGCGGCTACCGCCGCCGCGAGCAGGAGGGCAAGGAGGGCAGTGCCCCCGGCGAGTTCGCTCCTTCCTTCCGTGGTGGCTTCGGCCGTGGCCGTGGCGCTCCCCAGTAAGGGATTTGATGCCTTGGTGTCCTGTCATCCATTGCTCGGTCTTCCCTAGGGACTGATGTCACCATTGTTCGGTCCCGAGTAGGTGTCCGGAAACGCGACTCCGAAAGGGGCTGATATCTGGGACATCTTCATACCGCCCCTTGTTACTGAGACTTGGGATACGGGAAAAACAAAAAAGTTTAAATCATGTCGCTGGCTTTATGATGTAGCTAGGCTCAATGGCAAACTCATGACTCAGTGCAATTTGTGACCTTTTCTCGTAGCTCCATTGTAGTTCAACGCGATGGTTTTATATTTCATTTTTCTAGTACTATGCAACTCAGGCACATCGACATCATTGATGTATATCACTCTACAGCCTATGCGAATCTCTTCCGATCATACCGCACCACCGCCTGCAGAATAACGGACGCACCGGTTGCGCAATCGTCCGCCGAACAGAACTCCTCCGGGTGGTGGCTCAAGCCATCCTTGCACGGCACAAAAATCATACTGGTTGGAACGCGCTTCGAAGTGAAGACGCTGTCATGCCCAGCACCGCTCACGATAGGTCGGACTAATGTCTTGGTGTCTGTAACCGGAGCATCTGCAACCACAGCGTAGGCCGATTCTTGGACACAATCGATGCAGTCCTCATGGAACTTCACAGCAGGTGAGTCAAAGTCAAGTGTCCACTCAACACGGCACGGTTTGCCAATACCCGCGCCCTCTTCCGCAGCAATGGCGTCAAATTCATTGCGGAGCTCTTTTTCTACTTCAGCAACTAGAGACGTCTCTGGACCTCGGATGTCCAAGCTGAAGCTGACTTGTCCAGGGACAGTATTCACACTACCTGGCTTCACTTCGATAATGCCCACGCTGGCCAGACATCCTCGAGCTTTCGCAACTTCTCGTGCTTTAACCATCATACACGAAAAGGCATACAATGCGTCTGCTCGATGCTCGAAGGCTGTTGTTCCTGTATGTGTATCCCGTCCGATAATGTTGATCCGGAACCAGCGATAAGCCTGGACAGCTGTGACTACCCCAACCCGTTGGCCAGCTGAAATCAAATGAGGACCTTGTTCAATGTGGAGCTCGAAATGTGCTGCCATTGGAGATGACTTGTACGAACAAGGGACACTCCCCAAATAGCCAATCTTTTGCAACGCGGTCTGCATAGTTTCTGGAGCCGAACTAGCTGTCGGAAGTGATGCTACCGTTGGAACCTCTTTGAGGCCATGGGCCTTGGATAGCGGGATACACTCAGCCCATACGCCGGAGGATACCATGCTTATGGGGAACCGGGCGCCTTCTTCACTGTTCAGTCATAATCAGCCAATATAGTACAAAAAAAAGGAGAGGAATTCCTTCATACTTGGTCCAATTTACGACGCCGACACCCCCCTCTGTTTCTAGACCCATCTCGTCCATCCTCTTGATTGCTTCTACTCCAGACAAAACACCCAAAATGCCGTCATATCGTCCTCCGGTGGGTTGGGTATCAAGATGGCTACCAATAAAAGTTGCGGGAACATCCTTTCGCCTCCCTGGACGAACAGCGAAGATGTTACCCATCTCGTCAACAGTCACTTCACATTTTAAGCTCTTCATCGTCTGAATGAACCAGTCTCGGACACTCTTGTCCTCGTCCGATAAGGCGAGGCGCTGCATTCCAGTGTCAGTCGCTCCCCTGTCAAAAAAATGAAATGTCAATTCCCATTGTCTATGCTCTCATAAGGGGTCTCTACAGAGATGACGATATACGTACTCTCCCCATCGAATACCAAATCCCCATTGGCAGGAATGATGCAAATCCTCAGACAAACGTTGCTTGTTGGCTCTTAATGCTGATACCTCAGCTTCGGACAGTTCTGAGGTCAGCATGGCTTGGTATCTTGAAGTCGAAAAGAGGTTGATGTGACTGCGTCGGAACGCGGGCCCAGCGACCTTTAAATGTGGAGGTCTCAAGAATGGCTTTTTCAAGGTCGTGCGAAATATTTCGAGACTCGCCATGGTTAAAGTGGTTGTTTTTATATAGGCGTTTATAAACAAAAGACCTCGGAATTGCAGTTGATAAGAGAGCGGGGAAAGAGGCGGACAAAGTCCGCCATCCATAACCTCGATACACCTAAATTTACCTACGTCCGACAAACTCTTGGCATTCTCCTTCCATTCTCGTGCTCACCCTTTGCCGCATTTTGATCACTGAGTAGAATTGAGTATACCTCTACGCCGGCTGCGCTCGCCAATGAATATTCTTGAATCACCTGATCCGCTCACCGAACCTGACCCCGAGGACTCGCTCGTTTGAATACTTGGTTCTTGTGCCATTTATATTCCTCCTCCCACCCTTCAGATAATATCTTTATTCACTAGGAAAGTGTTGGTCGCCCCTGAATCTGCGTTGTTCCTCTTTGCAAGCGAGATATGCCTAGTAACAATTGTCATGGTGCTATTGGTCAATTTTCTTCATACTAGATTATTCAAGCTCCTTGAAGCATTCCTCATTTTCCGTAATACATTAGCAAGATTTCAGAGATTTATTAATTAAATGTGATCGACTGACAGTCCTCGAGTAAGGATAATCTTTTGCTATGCTGGCCATTTTGTAGATCTCCCAAAACATCTGCGGTTTGTTCTACAACCACGTACTCAGATCTTTTTGGGACTCAACGTTATGTCATTTTCGAGAGAGTAAGATCTATCGTCCCTATAGGCCCAAAAAAAAGCCTCAGGGATCATCCAAGTAGTACTTCTAGGAATCCCTAAAGTAATATTATACACGTGATATTAAGCCAATAAACTGTACTGGTGAATTGTACATTCTTGACTCCTATGAGCTGAGGTATAACAAAGGAACAATATTATTACTACTCACCATAATTAAAAAAAATGAAACTACACAGCTTCATATATCGAAATCCCCCGGCTGACCTTATCTTAATATATGATCGCAGAGTTTTTGGAATTATCTACAGGGCTGTATAATGGCTTCAAAAAAGACCCTTCGTGCCTTAAGTTCAAGGTGTCAACCGAACCATGGAACTTCGGCCCCTGGTTGAGCGAGGCAATGCACCACCCGACAATAAATTATACGATCGTGTCGTCAGAGTCAACTGCTCGACCAATATGGGATCACCTGGTGACATGCTAGCTTTCTTGCTATCAATGTCAATAGCTCCAATACTGCCTAGAAATATGGGTCGCCCCTAAAGTGAAGCACAACTTAAAGTTTCTAGATTATAACACAGCCACGATATTGATGACAACGACTTGATGATGTAAATGTAGGATTCAAGTTACTTGATAATTAAAGTCCTATTGTGCCAGAGACAAACTGTTGGAGGCATATTGGCAACTTCCCTTATGAAGCCACATCGCAGTGTCAATGTCAGAAAAAGACGAAAAGGAAGCTTGGCTTGAGGCTCTCGCCCCGGATCCCCACTTTGAAGAGGACTTCCACGTTCGCGACAACAAATTTGCGTTCTCCCCCGGGCAGCTGAATAAATTACTCAATCCAAAGTCCCTTGAGGTGTTTTTTGCCTTGGGTGGACCGCATGGTCTAGAATATGGACTCCAGACTGATCTCATTGCTGGATTACCAGCGAACGAAACGGTTCTGCCCCGCTATGCAACAATACAAGAGGCGAGACAGGCTGCATACTCCAGAACAACGGGAACATCGTCTAAATCACTACAACGTCCAAATAGGACAGTTGAACCCAGCGGAACGGCGACTCTATTTGCGGATCGACACCGAGTCTTTGGCACGAATGCACTCCCTGAAGCCAAGAAGAAGACGTTCGTTAAACTTCTCTGGGATGCTTACAATGATAAAATCATTATCCTACTTACAATCGCTGCGATTGTCTCGCTCTCCCTTGGTATATACGAGGCTGCGTCTGGGCAATCTCAGGTGGACTGGATCGAGGGTGTGGCAGTCTGCGTCGCTATATTTCTTGTTGTTTCTGTAACTGCCGGGAACGATTGGCAGAAGCAGAGGCAATTTGGGAGATTAAATAAACGCGTGCGTATCCTCTTCATCTCCGATACGAGGTTGATATATGAGTTGCTGACGATACTTTGTAGCAACTCGATCGCGAAGTGAAGGTCATTCGATCCGGGAGGACGATTCAGATGAATATCAGTGACCTCACTGTTGGCGATGTAGTTTGTCTCGAGCTGGGTGATGCAGCTCCGGCCGATGGAGTTGTTATTACGAGTCATCAGATTAAATGCGATGAGTCCCTTGCGACCGGCGAGTCCGACCACGTCGAGAAGTGTACTGGGTTTAAAGCTTGGGATGCTGCTGGGTCAAGAGAAGACCTAGACCCTTTCATTATATCAGGTACCAAGGTTCTCGAGGGGTTAGGGAAATATCTGGTTACAAGCGTCGGGGCCCATTCATCATATGGCCGGATCATGGTCTCATTAGGAACCGAGACAGATCCAACGCCATTACAAGTGAAGCTTTCGCGGTTGGCAAACTGGATTGGGTGGTTTGGACTCGGGTATTTCCTCCCATCCCCTCTCCTCTGTTGGTGAATGATATGATAATAGCGGTGTCCCTCATGAAATAGATCGGCTCTGTTGTTATTCACTGTCTTATTTATTCGCTTCCTGGCGCAACTCTCTGGGAACGATGAGACACCGGCGATGAAAGGCCAGCACTTCATGGATATCTTGATTGTTGCTGTCACGGTGATTGTAGTGGCGATCCCTGGTCTGTAATGCCCCATACTCTCCGTGCCTTTTGAATGATCTTACTGATAAATGACTAGAGGGTCTACCACTTGCTGTAACACTAGCATTGGCATTTGCCACTGGCCGAATGTTAAAAGAGAATAATCTTGTTCGACTATTAAGGGCCTGTGAGACAATGGGAAATGCAACTGTGATATGTTCTGATAAAACCGGAACCCTTACCCAGAACAAGATGGCTGTCGTGGCGGGGCTCTTTGGCTCAAACCAGACATTTGGAAAGATGCCGTTAGAGAACACTGATACATCCGTCTCGATATCAAAGACCTTGAGCAATTTCTCGTCTTCATTCAAAGAAATACTAGTCCACAGCCTTGCACTGAATACAACCGCCTTCGAAGAGCAACAAGGTAACGACAAGAAGTTCATTGGCAACAAGACTGAAGTTGCTCTTCTCCAGCTAGCACATCGGGATCTTGGAATGGACCTTTCTGAAATTCAAGCAACTAGCCATATCGTGCAAGTCTATCCCTTCGACTCAGCACGCAAGACAATGGCCGTTATATATGGCCAACCACAACAGTCAGGATATCGATTTCTTGTTAAGGGCGCACCGGAGTTTCTCCTCACTGCTGCCTCTCATATGATCTCGCCAGGTCCAGAGAAAGAGGCATTAGCTACTGTTCTGATGTCACCCAATGACCGCCGCTTGATATCGGAAAGAATAGACAATTATGCGCGAGCCTCACTACGGACAATAGGAATTGCGTACAAGGATTTAACAAATTGGTCAGCGGCGAGCCATGATCGCCGATGTAGCTTTGATGAGGTCTTCAGGGGACTGACGTGGATTGGAGCATTCGGGATCCACGATCCACTAAGACCTGAGGTTTCGGAAGCGATCCATAAATGCAATTCGGCCGGAGTTCAGGTCAAAATGGTTACAGGTTTGTTTTGCTCTCTGTTTTGTGGATGCCAAACATGTAAACCTACTAAAAAAACCACAGGCGACAACATAAATACTGCGCTCGCAGTCGCCAAATCATGCGGCATCAAGACAGATGATGGGATCGCGATGGAGGGGCCCGAACTACGGAGGCTGGGAATGGATGAGCTAGCCTTGATTATTCCCAAATTACAAGTACTTGCGCGCTCATCACCGGATGACAAGGAGCTCCTGGTAAAACAGCTCAAGCGCCTTGGAGGGATTGTCGCTGTGACAGGGGACGGGACGAATGATGGGCCAGCATTGAAAGCCGCGGATGTTGGATTTTCCATGGGGTTAAGTGGAACTGAGGTTGCTAAAGAGGCGAGCTCGATAGTTCTTTTGGATGATAACTTCAAGTCTATCGTGACAGCGATTGCATGGGGAAGGGCTGTGAATGATGCTGTGGCCAGGTTTTTACAGGTAGGCCTCCAGGAACAATTTGATTTTAAGCTATAAATTGACATAGTAGTTCCAAATTACCGTCAACATTACGGCAGTCATCCTTACAGTGATAACGGCGATTTACAGCAGCAAAAATGAGAGCGTATTCAAAGCCGTTCAGTTGCTCTGGCTGAATCTTATCATGGACACCTTCGCCGCGCTAGCTCTGTACGCTCGTACCAACTTCGTATGATATTTTTGGAAACTAATTGAACAAGAGCAACCGATCCTCCGACATCAGATATCCTCCAACGCCCCCCAACACCCCGCAATGCCCCCCTTTTCACAGTTATAATGTGGAAAATGATACTGGGCCAATCGATCTATAAGCTTGCAATCTGCTTCGCGCTCTACTTTGCTGGACATTCGATATTCAACTTTGATAGATCCAATCATGCTGAAATGCTGCAACGAGACACGATTATTTTCAACACTTTCGTTTGGATGCAGATCTTCAACGAATTCAACTGTAGACGGCTTGATAACAAATTCAACATCTTCGAGGGTATACACAAAAACAGATGGTTCTTCGTGATCAATCTAATTATGGTTGGCGGTCAGATACTGATCATCTTTGTCGGTGGCACAGCATTTGGCGTGACAAGGCTTTCAGGTTGGCAATGGGGTGTCTCACTCGGGTTCGCAATATTTTGTGTTCCTTGGGCGGCGGTATTGAAGCTTATTCCCGACCGATATGTAGAGGTAATGTTGGGTGTCTGTACCACGCGAACTAAGTTCGTATTTTTGTTGGTCGGCAAATCGTATAAATGGGTAATACTGAGGGCAAAGCGTTGTGTTCAAGCAGTCATTATGAGATTTAAATGTGGCCGAGGGCGGGTTGCGGATGAAGAGTCCGCAGATATCAATTAAGATAAAAGTGAGGGCTACTGTGAGAATATTTGAGAGAGCTTACTGGAATCTTCGCAAACCCAATGTGTATTCCCTTACTGCTGTCTATGTATCACTTCGCCGAGAAAACTCGATATGATCAGGAAACTTGATTCATTGATCGGCGACCACTTTTCAGTTCTGACTCCTGGCCATTTCTTACTAATAAGCTAGTATGTAAAAGCCGCTCTATATAGCTATGGACTTGCGCGATCTTCTGTGAATGAATACCTCAAGTGCTCGGTCCTCGTATCGCCTAAAAAGAAAAGATACAGCCCTATTGGTCGGGTCATATTTCCCCCTGTGGGTCAGAGGAGATCAGCATATAACATCGCAAGATTTCGTAGTGGAGTCGGTGGCTCCTGTAGGATGGTTTGATCGAGCGTCGAGGCCTGAATCACGACACCCAGATCTTCTCTTTAGTACTGACCCCGGTGTAGATTGGGACAAGTAGGTCGATGGGCCTATGTTGAAATATCAAAACCTTGGACATTGTACTACTCTACACAGATATTCGCTTCTAATTTTCATAAAATTCTGTCGATTGATCTTTCAATTGATGTTACCCCGTGGTTATCACCTTTATTTATGAAAGCATATAAAGCTATGCAAGTCTCCTTTATCTCTTTTCTTTTCACAACAAGCAATATCTCGGTTCTTAACCTTCGGCGCTTTCTATCAGGTCTCAATACCACGGCAAACCTTTGGAAGACGCCGATATGCGCTTTTTACACTTCGGAAATTCTCTTCTGTTCTTAACCTCTTCTATTCTAGCACAAGGCCATCTAAGTTACCCGTATTACCCGTACGATCGCGAACCCCTGCTATCGGAAGCCAATGCGCCTTTGAATTCCTCGGGGTAATATATCCCGCATGTCCAAAGAATTGGTTCTAGATAAAAGCACCGACAAATGTGTGAGCTAGGTTTAAGAAGACGCAACGTGTACATACAACCATCAGTGTCTCACGGATAGGTGCGATCTGATATCGCGTACCTGTATTGAAGGCTTCCGGCAAGAGAATCAAGATTGTTCGTAGGATAGTCCTTGCGACAGTAACCTTTTCTGCGGTGAGGATGCCAAAAATGTTCACACTACCGTGTGTATGAGGAACAAAGTTCTCGAAATGAAGAATGCTACGACAAGAGCTGTGTGGGTGGAAGATGCGCTGCGGCCCCTGGTGGCCCACCCGATTCATGCGATGACGATGCGATTTGTCAGGCGTATCGCTCCGATTTCATTTGCACCACTTATTTATACAGTCTTTCCAAGAGAATACGTACCTTGGTTCTTCCGGGAGAGTATGGGTCGAGGTGCACGAATGACGATGGATGCAAATCAGCAGGTGGCGATTACGTCTCTGACAATGGAAGCTGCGAAACGCCTGCTGAGGCAGGAAGATGCAAATCGAATGGGAGTTTCGAATAGTCGACTCGACATGCTGCACTGGTTACTCTAAGTATCTTCATATACCCGGCACGGGTAAATGTGGCACGAGGTAACCTTGGACAACTACACGCGAGCTCCAAGGTTGGTGTGGGGGAAGATAGAAATTTTACAAATCGATCCATGTTGAATTCTCTCCAAGAACCTCGCGAGGATACAGCACCGGGGGTCCGTCTTAAATTGTTGCTCGGCGGTCTTGATAATGCCGGAGTTTTTGGTCGATATTCTATCAGTCCAATAAGTTAGGGAACACTTCAAGTCCAATACTTGAAAAAAAAGCAAAGGAAAACCCTTTTTTCTTGGCGTCCTATCTTTATATAAAGCCTTTGAAACAGATCACGTCCGCGCACTCGATGACTTTTCCCAGTGTCGGAGTAAAAATAGCTTGAACTCTCGGTGGGGTGGGAGAGTAAGAAAATGCATGGAGCCCGGTAAGTATAAGCACTTCAATTAACCAGACACTTTGAAAAAAAAATAAGGACGCAAAAAGTGACGATGTTCGGCTCAATGTCATTTACCAGCAAAAATTGAGCATGCACTTTTTTCCCTTTTCTTTCCGCCAAGTTGATCAATGCGTTAGATATCGGTAAACTACGTTTTTCCGAATTTAGAAACCGAATTTAGAAATGTGAGACTTGTGCTAGAAGATATGTTACGACAAAAAGATGTATTCTAGGTTACCTTTGCGGTAACACTTCTGGGAAAAAGGAAGAAAAGTCATAGGCATACCGAGCTATACCGCTTGAGGAATGAGATTGAAATAAGATAAATAGCGAAGTTTAGAAAACCATGTTAAGCATGTAGATTGTTAAATGGATCACAGCATTATCTCGGAAACATTTGCTCCCTTATCCAAAGCGTCTGCCTCCCTGCGGAGGACATCGGCTCGAAATCTTCTAAATGCGGTCTCGATCCTCTTTTTTGTCTCAGGATCGGCCGTGATACTCCGACTTCCCTTTGCGGCACCTCCTGCAAACCCTAAATAATTTGAAATTGGTCAGAAACCTGTCTATGTTGAGATTTTGCATTAAGAGCTCGAAAGTCCATACCAAGTTCACCACCCAAAAATAGGCCACCTGCTGAGGCAAAGAAGTAGGTTGCAAAGTCACCGAGTGTTGTAGGCTTTAGTAGTGGAGTGAGATCAGGGATAGCCTCTAAAGTGGACGTTAGTCTGGAGAACGAAGGGCGCGCATGCTGTGTGGAGGTTTACCAGTCCGACCGTCCGCGAACACAACCTGAGTAGGTTTTTCTTGAGCACGAACAGCAGCAAAAAATGCTCTTCGTGTGCTTCTTAGTCGGATTGCGGCATAAAGACCGAGTCCAAGTCCAATTGCAGACCCGACTGTTGCCCAGAGAGAGACAGAAGATGCAGCTGACTTGAGCGCATCGCGGTCTGCGGCCTGTAGATCATGTTGTAGGTGCTGATCGGCAAGTTTTGCGAGCTCGTCACTGCGATGGCGTCGGAAAAGAGCAATTGATTCTGACATTGCGCTGGTGTTTCAGGAAGAAGCTATCTGAAAGAAGGTTTACGCCGCAAAGATCAGCATCCGTTATATGAGGGACGAGGATGATGATGTCATTTTGCACTAGTCCACTTTCAAGCAAATCGGAGCTTTTCCAGGATATCGTAGTGTAGTGGGGAAATGGCAGGCGAGGGGTGATCTCTGATTGGAGAATATCTTTCCTAGTACACAGTCTTTCCAGGATATAGCTTCGCATCTCCGATAAGGAGAGAATCAACTTTACACATCTTTCGCAGAAGCAGCATCCGTTTTCTCTATGAGAGACTTCCTTCCATCATGGTGTGGTGTGATTTGTTGGCTGGTTCGCTGATCGCTCTCATGCTGCCTGCATTCGCAGGCTTGCCGAAGAGCGCCCTGGCTCAGTAGGTAGGTTCTCCTAGACTAGGTTCGATATTATCTTTTATGTGAATCATGTTTATGTGCATATGTACCGGATTTTGCAGACATTCTTAACATGAAGCTAACCCCTATCTTCGCTGCGATTTCCCTCTCCTCTAAGGGATTCCTAGGCCCGCCGAGAAACCCAAGAAGAAATTGTATATCTATATGTATCCTGTGGGACGCGATAGTTTGAATAACATACCTAACGACAGAATAGATAGGGAAATGATCAAAGCGGCAAGAAACAAGGCAAAAGAGACAAGCACTGCGGTGGTACGATTTGGTTTCTTTAAGGTGCAGCAGACTACAGCCATATATAATTCGCATTTGAACAGTGATATTACCCCTTTTTGGGATTCATTTTCCCTTCATCCGTCGCACCCAATGCGCGTATCATTAGCCATTGTTTGACGCGTCCGGTGTCCCCCTCAAATTGGGGAGCGTCCACCATCTCGACCTCCTCCAAAATAGTGAAGCCGAGGCTCTTGTAGAAAGGAAGATTTTTTTCACTGGAACACTCGATGAGAATTGGTGCCTGGTCAACATAATCAAAGACGGCTTTCATGGCAAGCTTTCCCATTCCCTTCCCCTGTAATGACGGATGAACTCCAATCATTTCGAGATGCCAAGCTTCAGGGTTTTCTTTCAGGAGGCGATGGATGCCAACCTTCTGGCACCTTTGGAATTCTTTCAATCTCTGCAAGGAATCAGTTAGGCGTTTCGACAAAATTACCGCATGAGAACGTACACTTTCAGGGAGTTGAAGGTCGATCGGATCCCAGAGAACATTTATAAATAATAATTTCAGTGCGCTCCAAAGGGCCCTGATTGTCCAACGTTGTTCAGATTCGGGTGCGGTGAGAAGAATTACAGCAGCGGGGGAATCGTCTCCTTCAGCCCCTCCCAGAAGGTGAGATTTTGTATATGGTGGCTGGGACTCCAGGACAACTCCAGCTAGATTATGCGACTGGATCCAGCGAGAATAGACACGGCGGGCGCCTGGACCAGTTTTCTCGGCCACTGATGTAAGAGGGCGAATCCAGCAATTGACCGGATCATTGGCAAATGCCCCAGCAAGAGTCGCCGATGCTGACCAAAGTGAGAGTTTATCTGACAAGGAAGAAAGAAAAGAATAAGTATTATCCTTGAGGGCGGGGAATCATGAGCTGCCTACCTTCCTTGACGGGTCCTAGCCGAAGAGGCTCTGCTGGCGACATGGCTCCGTTGCTGTTGAACTGTATTGATCGATCTTAGATTGTTTGTGCTTTCTGAAATCTAGCAACTTAAACTTTGTCTTAAGGGTTAATGGTAGTTGTTGAATTATTTGATTGAGAAGCTTGAAAAGGCAAGGGGATATAGCACAGTGTGACTTTCAGCTAACCCATTTTTGGAAGGTGGAGCCACCAGCTAAGAATTTATTGAGTTGTCTGAGGCGTTCCGCGCCCGGTGTTTAGGGGGCGCGAGCACCTATCGTGCCTGTGTATTCTCTGAGACCACTAGCTCTGGATAGTTGAGGAACTTCTGGGTAGAAAGTTAAATTCGAATTTGAGAAAGACAACCCGGATGTCAAATACTTACCCCACGAAATCTGCCTTCATAGTGTTATATTTCCGAGGTTGATATCGTACCTATGCAGCTTGTCTGAATCAAGGAGGTGGTACCCTCCCCCGTATCCATTCTGAAATCTAGAGAAACTGCCCAGATTGATAAAATCAACACTAGCTACATCTTACGGTTAAGTGTTGCGTAAGCCAGCACATGCACTTCCAGTAGAACAGCCAGGGTGACTATAAATACACTTCCCCGTCACCGTTGAACGGTTCACAAGCCAAACCATTGGTAAAATATGGATATATCCGCTCTAGTTCAGGGCCTAGAGCTCAGGGAGGTGCCAGATGGTATGCTGTTGCATTTTATTGACTTATGTTAATCATCCAAAGCTAACTGGATGGTAGATCCCAGAAGTGTAGCCGCGGCGGCGCATGTGATCAACTTGTCTTTCTCAGACGATCCCCTTATTACTTGGTTGCGACCAAATGCAAAGGAACCATGGAGCGCCGAGCATCCATCTGTGCTAAAATTGCAGCAACGACGGGTTAGGTTGACACGGCTGACGGGGATGATGCTCCATTTTCTCATGTCGAACACCGAAGACGAGGCCCCATCGCCGTCCCCCAACCAGGTCGAAAGCGTATCTAAAAGTGATAATTTTATGGCCACAACGGAAAAAAAACAGCACTCCTTTGCCGGAAACTGCTCCAGCAGCGGTGGTGATGCTGTATCCACCGAAAGGAAGATCGCGCTGGACGGTGAAAAGAGTCGCCGGGTTGGTAAAACTCTTTCTTTGCCAGCTTTTCGACAAAGTGGAGGATCCGGGGATAGATTCCAAAGTGAGCCCAAAAGCCAAATGTGATTTTTTCACTTCAACCTTGATCTTCGTCTAATAGTTTTTCTTCTCTGCGGCTATAGCGACTGAAGATAATGTCAGAGTCACACGACCGTGCACTAGAAAAAGTTCGCGGTTCTCTCCCCGGCAAGAAAGTCTGGTATCTGGAAGTGATAGGAATCCATCCAGATATGCAAGGACGAGGGATAGGATCGAAGGTTATGAGAAAGATTCTGGAATATGCTGGTACTGAGCCTATCGTTCTCGAGTGTACGAAAGAGTCCAATCTCTCCTTCTACAAGAAATTTGGGTTTGAAGTCTTTGAAGAGGTCCAATTAAAAGTCACTCCCAGGGAGGGAGAAAGTGAAGCAGTAAGAATGTGGATGATGTTGGGGCAGAAGTAGCATCCGCGGCATATATGCGCGTTTGCAAATTTTGGATCAAATTGGTGTTTGGGACAATGTAATAACATCTTCTATTTCAAATCACAGCTTTATATTTTTGAATAGACTCTTGATGTTGAGTTCCATTTATTGTTCTCAAAGCATCCAGAAATAATACCTATTAGATATACCTGTTCTTTCTGACCAGTTGAAATTCCTCTCAGTTGAGTCTTGGTAATCGGGATTCTGTCAGAGCTAACGAGGTGCTGGATCCTCATGGTCCAGCACTCGCACTGATACTTTCGCCCGGATTTCCATCGCTTCAGATACCCAGTCAATCGACCGACCAAGTCCCTCAGTTTCTTGCTTTTCCCAAAGATCTAGCGATCTCTCTGGGCCTCGGCTACAGTGTTATCAATAGCCACTTATCTAGGCCCAAACAGCCAGCGCTCGATTTTGTGGATCGACATTCTATTCTTGTGTTAGTATAGGGAGAAGGCATCTTAATTTTGCCAATCGAAATTCATCTTGTCTTTCACCATGGGGTATCAAAAGGCGGGGCATGACCTGCCATTTTGGGCTAGCAAAGCGGACTACAGGCCCATATTCATGATTTAATTTGTTAAGGAACATGTAGCCCCACCTGCTGTATTGAGTTAGCACTTGGCGGCAATAGATAACACTGCCATTCAAGTGCTGTGCCTGTTCATCACTGAAGCGGATCTAGCTCAAAGGGTCACAACTTGAAAAATTTCAGACCCACATTGTAGTATAAAACCGTTGGATCTCGTGGCCAGTCGGACGTGAACCTCATTAAGTTCTTGCCGATTATTCTATCTACTCTCTCAAATTGTTTCTATCCATCCAAAATGTCCTTTCAAACACCAAGTTCGAAAGCTACTATACATGTCAAAGGACTAGGCCAGCTGGATGGCTTCCGCTATGAAACAGGCGTTGAGCAGTTCTGTGGTATCCCGTACGCGGATTTGGCTAAACGGTGGACACGCTCAACATTGAAGACGTCGTGGAACAAGAACTACCACGATGGAACTCAATTAGGGTCTGCATATGGATGATTCCCTCACATTGAGTCCATAAGTCCATACGCTGACGTGTTCATATTTTCTGCTCAAGGAATGATTGCGCTGCTCCTTTAGTTGAAGGAGACACTTCCGATATCCTAGTTCCGGTACCCCCTAACCCGCATTTCCCACGCCAGCCGGAAATTGACGAAAAATCAGCCCTGGTAATGAATATTGTTGTACCCGAACATCCCACGGCATATGGAAAAAGGTTCCCTGTCTTTTTCTATATCCATGGCGGCTCGCTTTTGTATACAGGGGCAAACCTTGGCGTTTTCGATGGTGTCAACTTGGTCTCCCAAAGCGTTTCCATGAATCAACCCATCATAGTTGTTAATTTTAACTACCGGGTTGGACTTGGCGGGTTCCTCGCTAGCAGCAAGATTGCTGACGAATTGAGACAAGATGGCTTCAAAGGGAATGGAAACTTCGGTTTTACGGACCAGCAAGTTGCCTTCGAATGGGTCCAAAAGTACATTGCAGAGCTCGGTGGAGACCCTGAAAATGTCACTGCGGTTGGGGAATCGGCGGGGGGAATTTCGATTTCTCATCAGTTGACTGCTAGAAATCCACCAAAGTTCCACCGAGCGATTTGCATGTCGGGAGTTTTCAATTCTCTCCATCCCGCGCCATTGGCACGGCATGAAGAAATTTTCAATGCAACCTGCCGCTACTTTTCTATCGACCCCCTTTCGCCTACCGTTATGGATCAGCTACGGGGTATTGGTGAACAAGAACTAGCCAATGCCGATCATATTATTCAGGGTGTTTTCTCAGGAACCGGTAACCCCTGCGATGATGGATGGTTCTACAACGACAGGACTTGTCTTCATCCAGAGACACCAACTTGGATCAAGTCACTCATGATAGGAGATGTCTATCATGAAGGAATCATTTTCGGACTCAATCTTGCGGAAGATACGTACAACACCGTCAAAGAAACTCTCGTGAATCACATTCAGGATGAGTCTCTTGTTGATAGCATCTTGCTCGAATACGCCATTGAGCCTAGTCTGAACAAGGAAGCGCTCATAGAACGAGTGAGTCATCTCGGTGGGGACGCTGCCTTCAAAATACCGAATTGGCAGGTTGGGTTGCACAACAAGCGACTCCAATCCCAGAAAATGCTTTTCAAGTACCATTTTGACCAACGATCCCGTCTCAAGAACGAACTTGAAGGTACTGCTTATCATGCCCATGAGCTTCTCTATCTTTTTGGGAATCTCAAAAATGAGATGAACGAGACTGAAATTGCCATGAGTCGTGATTTTGCTTCTGCATGGATCGAGTTTGTAAATGGTGGGTCCCCATGGACTAGCGGGGAAGGTCTTTGGAAGATTTGGGGCCCTGAATCGGTGCAAAGTGTCAAGTCTGAGGAGGAGGATGAAGTTATCAGACTCTATTCGCGTTTTAAAAGATTGCAGTCTCTTGGGAACGATGACTTTTGGCGAAGGTTTCTCAGTGGGATAGATGACCTTCTGATGAAGCGATCCAAGATTGGACAATTCGGAACCAGGAAGTGAATTGCTTGTGATGCACATAAACCCGCTTTCTACTCTTTAAATATTGTATTTCGCTAGTATTCAAATCGCCCTGCCTCACGGTCCTTTGAGAATACATGACATTAAGCGCTTCATATGGAAACACTAGTATCAATTGATATCCTTGAATCATTTCAAGTTACTGAGCAGACTGTCCATCGATTTGGTGTCCTAATTAGAAGCATTGACAACTATCGCCATGCGCGACTACTTGAGATTTAGTATACCAGAAAATAGCCGAGGTCTAGGAGAAGCACCATGTGAATCTACTCTGGTAATACAGTCTAATGTACTCCGATATTGTAAAGCGAACGGCCGTGTGTCAGGCTGAATGGAGATATCCGCTTTCTTTGTCACCTTAAATTTGAGTAGTACGCAACGTCGAGATCTGGATAATATGCATAAATTGCTGCTGGCTGGCGTAGAGAGTTTGCTGATTGATTCAGTATAGGTTTGAAATTCAAGCCGTCATCAATAGGACAGAATTTCCTTAGGGTTCGACTTGCCTTATCCAGCGGTTTGAGCTTTTTTTCTGAGCGCTTGAGGGGGCAAGCGGGTAGAGGACGCGTACAGCGACAGAAAAAATATTTGGAACACCTGCCCCACACCCCTTTGGTTACAAAGTATACACTATTATACGATGAGACGGTTAGCGCGACGCAGGAAACAGTCACCAATTTACCAGCACCAAGACTACGCCGCAACACTAGGGGACGGTAAATTCACACCGTGATGCCAAGGATATACTCCAAGTATGACTCCAAGGAGTATACGCAGGAGTATACGGTGACTCCAAATTTACTCCCTGGGAGTGGATCAGGGTGTAGGAAGAAATAGACATATGACACTCATTTCGTATAATGTATTTAATTCTTCGCGATCGATTGCACATTGTTACTTGGTTACTACCTTTAGCACTTTGCACTTCACAATTCACCTTCAAGACAACCTAACCTACCCGTAGGGGAGCTCACTTCGCGGTAACACTTAGTGACTGGCTTGGTGCGCACTTCTGGCACATCCTGCAAGATACTGAAAAGTACCCGAGCCTGTGTAAGGCTTAGCATAGCAGCGGTACGGTTGCGAGATAATCTTGGGACACGCAGTAGAAATAGGCAACTATAATCCTGAGGAAGCTCTACTCACAGTGACCAGTCGGCTCCTCGTATCATTAACCTGCTTACAGTAATGCGTTAAACCCTAGTATTCATCCCTTTTTTGGCTAATCTAGAGAGCATATAAAGGTCCATTCGCGGCGAATACTAATCCTACCCTTAATAGTATACTTATTAGACTAGTAAACACGAACCTAATCTGCCGATGGAAAGTGTTGACATCGGCTAGCCTATTGGAGACACTTAGTTGCATGTTCCTTATCGAGATAGGGCCTTCAGGAGCATCGCCACTTTCGCATATTCTTGATGTTCCAAATACCTTTACCGAGTTACTGTAGGAACTTGTCATTGGGATGGGTGTTTCGCATACCAAGAAGTATTATTGAACCTGAAATATGGATTATCTCGTGAGACAGAACCCTGGACTGGGTCTCGTGTCCGACGATTCATAACCACGAATCAAACTTTTAGGCTGGGATTAAACAAATGCCTCATGAACAGAGACTACCGCTGGTCCGGTTGACCACGCCCTGCTGAAGTCCATCGCAGGACAATACTCCGCGCTCAAAGCCTGATATAACGTTTCTCCTGGAAGTGAGCTTAAAAGTATGATAACGACGATAACAAAGACAAGACCCAATTGGACGGGAAAGACGATCATGCGAGTAAAAAGCTCCAGCTACGGGGTTGAAACTGGGGCGGGTTCCAGAGAGCGAAGGGGCGATTCGCCAAGGAATGCGGGGTTTGGCGTGTTGGTGGTTCAACCTGCCGTAAGAGTACTAGTTCGATTTTAATATTGATTGATTTGACGAACTAAACACAACGTTATCTTCTTAAAGCCGGGGAGATCATTGCTATATAAAAAGCTCATCAAAATCCATACTTCGAGGATGTGTTACATATCTTCGGATATCCAAAGCGCAAAGCAATATCTGCTACCACAGCCACCATGGAAAACCAGCATGAGCCCCCCGGTACCTCCCGGATCTACAATGGTATTAACACGTCCAATATTATTATCACGAGTCATTCTGCTTTGACGGCGTCTAACTATTCTCTAGAGTCAAATCTTGCCGTCATAGAAACGGAGTTTGTTGTCCAGCCTACGCCGAGTGACGACCCCAATGATCCACTGGTATTTCGCCTCGATTTCCGCTGTCTCAAAAATTTGGAGCTTTAAGGAAAGCTAAACCTCCTAGAACTGGTCCATGATCCGGAAAACATTCAATCTTTTTTTGACTCTGATTGCGACGGCTATCATATTCACCGCGTATGCAAATTTTCTCCATTCCCTTTTGATTTCCAAAAATCTTCACCACTGAACCTGTCTAACTTGGTCAATTCCACATCTTCAGGATATCTGTCCAACCAACCTACTGGCAATTGATGGTTTTGGACATGTCAATTGATTACGAACAGCTCATTAACTCTGCTGCTATCAATTACGTGGGCTGCGCCGTCGGTTGCAACTTGTTCATTCCCTTTGCGACAAAATATGGCAGGAGATCTATCTATGTCCTCTCTTCTCTTATTATGGTTCTGCTCTCGATTTGGTCCGCAAAAATGAGCACCGCTGCTGAGCTGTACATGACTAATCTGTTATGGGGGTTGTCTGGTTCAACCAATGAGACTCTTGTGCAGATGACGGTTTGTTGAAGTGTATTCAAGAGTTGCATATCCAATATTTTACTTACACTTCCACAGATAGCAGACATATTTTTTGTACACCAAAGGGGAACCGCAAACGCATCCTATATGGCAATGGTTCTGGTTGGAGTGAGTCAGAAAAATACTATGACCACATTCGAATGCTATAATCTAACCGCTATTGGTAGAGCTTTCTTTCACCCATACCTGCAGGATACATTGCAGATCGATACGGTTGGAGGTTCAGCTATTGGATCATGACTGCTTTTCTTGGCGTCCAGTTCATTTCACTTCTCTTCCTCTATGAAGAAACCAAGTATATCCCAAGACTCGAAGGGATAGTGGATGTTTCACCCGCACAGGGTCAGGAACCCAAAAAGTCACCAGGACCGGATGAGAATATGAAACTTTCTGACAATCAACCGACAATCAGCCTCAAATCAAGAGCAACCCAGTCTTCCGTAAGCAGGGCGTCATACAGCAACAGAATACGTTTCATCACAAAAACAGACGAAAGCCTCTGGAGGCTTTTCTGTGATCCTTTTATTATTTTATTCAAGTTTCCAGCAGTCATGTTTACAGCAGTTCAATATGCCTTTGGTCTTGGATGGGTGACGATCCAAATGCTGACAATGTCCGCACTCATGCCCTATCCACCATACAGCCTTAACGCCTTTGGCATTGGCCTAATGAGCCTTGGGCCTTTTATTGGATGCGTCATTGGAGCTGTATATGGTGGCTACCTGACAGATCATGTCATCCTTTGGCTCGCCAGACGTAATCACGGAGTTTACGAGCCCGAAATGCGACTGCACATGGTTCACCTCCCCGTTATCGTCGGACTATCCGGCTTTTTGATGTTTGGTATATGCTTTGCCCAGGTAATAACATCTCCTACTCTCTACTTATTTCGTTCATCACTGAAAATCTCTGCAGGGCATGCACTGGATATACCTACAAGTTGGCGGGGCATTATTTGGATTTTCCCTAGGCAGCTACGGGGACATAGCTCTGTGCTTAGTCATTGATTCATATCGTGGGGTGAGTTTTCGTTGGGTTCCAAGCTGTTGAGATCGTCAAACTTCTTTTTTGCTACGGAGACTGACGCAACTAATCAGGTTACTGGAGAGGCATTTGTAGGAATCACCTTTGTGCGAAATATTGTGAGCATTGTCTTGTCATTTGCGGTGAGTCCATGGCTTCAGGCACAAGGATTACAGAATATGTATATTACATGTTCTGTTTGGTATTTTGTTATTGCAGTGCTTTATATTCCCATGATGATTTATGGCAAACGCATTCGACGGAAGACCGAAGATAAGTATAAGGGGCTCGTGGGTGAAAAGGGGGCACATAGCCGGATTTAGTTCAACCCTTCCATCTCATTCCATTGTGGCCCTTTCTTGCCCTTTTGTTGCTCCGCTGGCTGGGGCATTGAAACTCTAAAGAGGTTGAATCTCACTTTGCATTCACGGGCAATTGGTTGCTTTGAATTTTCGAATATTGATACGTAGGGATGGAGTAGCATCCAAATCAACCAACCTCTTGAACATTTTTGTAGCTATCTTGGCCCTCGAAAAGCGCAAATTTCGTCGTGTTCGGATACCGTAGGCTCATTGGTAGTCATATTTATATGTGCCTCAAGCTCAACAAACCCACTTCAGAGAAACATTCATATTATCCCTCTACTGACTAAAATGGTTAACCCTATTCGAACGCAATCAGACGTGATGATGCAGTGGCACATTTGCAATGGTCAGTGTGAAATCAAGACTCTTGATCCGGTATCGAACCTTTGCGATTGGAAAGAGTGAGCGGTCTGCTAGTTTGAGCACATGAACAGAAACACTCAGATATTGATTATCATTCGTGTCCTGTTTCGTGGCATTTGTCTGGCTGATATTAGATAAGGCTAGACGAGGCCAAACCTAGATGGAAGGAAAGCAGGTGGAGCCGATCGGGAGCACTCGGCTCGGTGGCATAACCTGCTGCTTTTGGTTAGTCGTCAAGGAGAAACGTACCTCGTTATACTATAATTCAGGGACAAGCGTCCACAGCGGGAACTATTACTTTTCCATAAGCCGATAATGATTGAAACCACCAGGGTATAACTTACAGGCGTGGGCTAGTCCAAAAAGTGTACCTCGGCAAACCACCCCCCTCTCCAAAGATAAAGAGAACCTGCAAAGACCTCAAGGGCTCGCTGCTTAATACAGTTACATTTCCAAGTGAAGACTCGCATCTCGTTTGTGTCCACAAGTATGAAGTTTACAGAGGAACCGTACGTGAAATCCCTCAACGGACGGGGCTACGTCCAGGGGGTTATTCATTCTAAAGAGAATACACCAGTCTGTCTGTCATTCACGGGAGTTCGATATGCTTTTCAAACAAAGCGATGGGAAAGAGCCACCCCTCTTCCAAAATCCTTCACTTACGGCACTAAAGAGGAACCCGCTCGGTGTGACATGGGATCAAAAGTCTATCCCCAATTAGAGTGGGATGGCGGATTCAAGGAGGATTCATGGAGTGAGGATTGTTTCCAAGTCAATATATGGGTGCCAAGTGAAGAACCACCGGCGTGCGGATGGCCGGTTTTAGTATTCCTCCGTGAGTGGACATCCTGGGACCTAGATGAAATTTGACCGTGGAATGTTGCTAATAAGAAAAATTCATTACTGAATAAGATGGTGGGTGGCTTCAGTCTGGCACGCCCAATGACTTCAAACCGTCAGCTTTGATTTCAGAAGGGTTTAAGGCTATTTTCATCCTACCAGCCTACCGACTCGGTGTTTTTGGGTTCTTTTACTGCACGCAGCTTGAAGAGGAAACGGGCGACACTTCAAATACAGTTGGAAATCTCGGTTTCTGGGACCAGCGATTGGCTCTTGAATGGGTTTCGGAGAATATTTCTCTTTTTGGAGGCAACTCAGACAACATCACCCTTGCGGGTTATTCAGCAGGTACAATATATCACCTTTCTTCCGTCTCTTCACTCATTCAAAACAAAACTGGACCGATGAAATAAGTTCTCACTTCATGTTTTCTAGGAGCTTACTCGGCTTTCCATCAACTGGCATACGAACTCAACCTGTGTAATAGCAATATTATCAAGCGTGTCTGCATGTGGTCTAATGGACCTGGTGTCCAGCCTAAGACACGCCACCAGGCACAGCTTCAATCTGAGGAACTAGCTGCGGCGCTGAATATTCCACCAGTTTCTCCTAGAGAAACACTCGAGAAATTAAGAAATATTCCTTCAAAAGAGCTTTTGACAGCCGCTCTCTCAATCCACACCCATCAATTCCGTCCTATAACTGATGGGGCATTCATCAGGTCAGGCCTTATTCAGAATTTGGATGAATTTGCACGACAATTGATTGAACGTCGCGTCCCTCTGATGATCGGGGAATGTAAAGATGAGCACTACCTGTACGGACTGTGGAAGCCTCCTAAAGAAGATAGTAGGGAAGGACTGCGTGAACGCCTGATAGCAGATTATCCGGCACAAATTGTCAACGGGCTGATGAATATCTACACCCCGACTGAGACGCTGCCGTCCCGCTTCAACAATTGGGTGCATGCATTTGCGGTAATTTATGCCGACATGCAAGTGCACAAGTTGCAACGGGGCCTTGTGAAGACAATTGCCCAGGAGGGCGGCGAAGAACTCTTGTATCGATATCGCATTGAGTTTCGGATGAAATGCGTCGATCAATTTCTTCCGCCTGAGGCAGGCGTAACGCATGGTACAGACGAGGCCATATGGTTCTTTGGAAACGAACATGAGGTCCCTGATTATGAAATGTCAATGTAGTAGGATACGGTATCGGCTAGGAAAGCTAGGATCCAATGGAACGAGATGCTCAATATAGTGATGTATTGGGTGACTGAACTATCTAAGTGTATAGGCGGGGGAATGTTGAATATCCCCTACCTTGCTGTCTAGCGTGTTACGGCGCTGGGTTCCGAGTATACCCGGGATACTATACAAAACACGTAGCAAATCGAGTATCCCTGTAATATCCTGACGCGTATAGAGATATGTAGGTCTCGCCCGTATTATGCAGTCTTCCTTCTCGACACACCCCCCTAGGGATAGGCGATTTCACAATCTTCTAAATCTTCGATTTCCGGCGTCTCTACGAATTAACCTCTATTTCCTATTTAGGAAATCTCTAACAGCGTTTCAATGTCTTCTATCCCGAGCTAGTTAACGAATACTTTATATCGCTACCGGGGAAGGCTCTTAGTAAGGCTATTAGTAATTATATCCTTCGACTCGACCTATCTAACAGCAATACGTTATACCTAAACCTTCTACCTTAACTAGTGCTAATAAATATTAATATATCGGAGCTTAGTCTTTAGGAGAGGCGTCTCCTTCGTTAATAGTCCGAGCGTCTACTAGTTATTATAAGTAATAGTAAGTAGATATTAAGGATCGAATCTAATTGCTCTATATAGGCGCTTCTATATTATAATTAAACGAGCGGCTTCCGATATAGTAAGTAGCTCTGCCTCGGTAGTGCTAGTTATTACTATCTTTTACTTGCTAGCCTTCTAGTTAACCGGTCCTCTAAATATTATCCCGATATACCCCTACGAGCTCTTACGATCCTATATATCAGCGAATAATATATCGCTAGTAAAGCGTATAGCTTCCGAGTTAGTATTATTACGTAGCCGGTATACGATAGCGAGAGAGCGAGTATAATAGAGGTATATAATAACTTAGTTTATAGCGGCGAGGTATTCTAGTCCGGGGTTCTTAAGGAATTAAGCGAGTATAGCTATCGCTTTAGCGGTATCTAGTCTAGTTATTATTATCGCGTATTAGGCGCTTTCTACCTTCTCTTAGTATTCTTTAACTCTATAATAATTAGCTATTCCTATATATTTAGTAAGCGTCTATATAGGTAGTAGTATAGCAGGCTTCCTACTATCGGTAAGATAATATCGGGTAGCTATAGCGGAGATATAGGAATCTTAATAGAGCTAGAGTGCCTTCTATAATCTATCTCGAATAATCCTAATCCTAAGGAACTATAAAGCTTCTCCTATATCACGGAGCTCCTATTAACGGTAGAGTACCTAGTATACTCTCTTTACCTATTCTCGCTATAAAGGGTAGTTCACGATAATTATATCGTTAATATAGAAGATAATAATAATACCGTCGTCGACGAGTATATAAAGGTTATCCTATACGACTTTAAATCTATATTATTTTATTCTACAACTTACTTCCTTCTACTATAGTCGAGGAGATTTATATAGCCCGTAGAGTGCTTTCTTAAGCTTCTAACTAAGCCCTACGCGGCTAAAGCTTTCCGGTAACTTAGTATAGACTTCCTTATCGAGTAGACTATTCAAGAATATATTAACAGCGTTAAATTACCGAGTATTAAGGTTAAATACTATAATAAGAGAGAGTACTACCCTAGTAGTTCGAATAGCTAGTATAGCTAAGTACTTCTCCTCGGTAGTTATAGTTTAAAGGTCTCTACGGATATAGATCTAAGCTTTTAGCTTCTTAAGATATCTATCGCTATTATATTTATATATAAATACCTATTTTAATAGAAGAATCTACTTCCTAGTATTACTCGGACGTCGTACGATCTCGTACGTTCCTTTATCTTCTAGTATCTTAATTTTATTATTTATAGCTTATAAGAAGCTGTCTCTAAATAGATAGTTTATTATCTCTTTCTATCCTTAAGGCTCTAGTAATAGCTTATCTCGGTAGTATCTTAGCTAGTCGATCCGGCTTTAATAAAGAGCTATAGCGAATATAGCTAGTATCTAAGGTATATCTCTATCGTTACTATTATCGTCGATAGCTAGATAACTAATAAAATTATCCTCGAAGCGTACTCTTCGCTTCCTGCTTCCTTATATAACGTTTTCTAAGGTTATATCTTCTACGATATCTCTTAGAGCTTGCTTAGTATTATTCTTAGTCGATTCTAGCTTATTTTCGGTCGGGGAAAATACTCCTAGTATTATTTACGGTAGTTCTAGTAATACTAATAATATTTCTATAGCTTACTATAATAGATTTAAAGGATTTAGAGATAGAGAAGAGTAGTAGATAATAGATTAAGGTATTAGGAGTAAGGCTGTAAGGTTATATCTAAGCTACTCTTCTAGTATACGCTCTCGGCCTATTTACTACGTACGTTTACTATAACTAAATCCTACCTCCTAATTAGTTAAACTAGAATTAGTTTACTTAGTTTATATCTCCTAGATATTAGATATCTCTATTAGCTTTAATACTTTAACTTTATCCTCTTCAGCTTTATTAATTTCTAAAATAGGAAGTCGTTCTAATATATCTATAGGCTTAATAGTATCCTACTTCTTATTATAGAAGACCTTCTTATTAAATATAATATCTCTCGCGTCCTATACGAGTCCTCTTTACGGTATCTAAATACGCTAGATATTTAATACGGTATAGCTAACTATATAACTAGTCTCTATTCTCGATACTATCTTATTACTATATAGAATACTCTATCTCTTAATATACGTATAGTATCTATATAGCCTTAAATTTATAAGGTTTAGGCGTATCTACGATAATTCGGAGTTGATCTAGGTATAGGCTTCCTACTACGGTATAATCTACTTCCCGTCTAGTATTTTAGTAGGCGATCTATTCAATATATAAGCTATATAACGAGCTATTTCTAGCTATAGATCCTTCGGTAGTTTAGTATTAAGTAAGAGTACTCTTATACTAGTTATTATTACCCTCCTAGAGCGTTCACTAAAAGAGTTCTGTTCTAGTATACCTATAATACTCTGTTTAATAATAAATCCTATATCCTCGAGGTATTCCTTAACTACTCTTCCTATAGAGTATTTATAATTATATCGAAAGGCCTTTATCGGAAGGTTCTATTATATCTTCGCGAGTATATAGAACTTCCTAATAGCTTCCTAGTATTTATTCTTCTTCTAATACGTATATATAATATATAATCGAATACTATCAAGATAGAAGTATATAATCTAGCGATCCCTATTATAACTAGGTATAATTTAGATAAGGTTAAAGTGTACTCGGCCGAATCTGCTATACACTTTTCTATTTAGTCGTCTAGAGATCTAACGCTTTGCCTTTACTTGCTAATAGACCTCGTATTATTTAGGATTATCTTTAGATTTCAAGTCCGGTATTATCTTAACACCCTCGATAAGCTCCGGTAGCTTCTCGACTTTTCCTTAGTAAGTATACCCTAAACGTCGATACTAAATATTAGCTTTCGCTTCTAATACTAATAGTTTCTCGCTATAGCGCGTCGCTATCGTAAGATCCTATTATAATAGTTTCGTAAGAGCGAATAGCCCGCTATAATCTTCGAGTATTACCCTTATCGGAATAAATCCCTTATAGTATATTACTCCCTTACTATTATCCTATTAGAATCTAAGCTTCCTAATCTTCGAATAAGATATTAGATTCGTGTAGAATTTAGGTAAGTATTAGATATCTCTTAGACGTAGTTTAAGCTAATTCCCTTATCTATTCTATATTATAATAATAACGTTACCTCTTCTAAGTAGGTCTGTATAACTATTACTAGTTTTAATAGATTTATTCGTCGCCTTAAATATTATAAACGCTTCACGATTATTATATATATAATACGTACTTCCCGAGTCTAGTATCTAATAGTTTAATAAAGGATAATCGGCTTACGGTATATCGGAGAAGAAGGATATAGCTAGTATAGATAGCTAAGGAGTCTCTTATACCTCCGACCTTAGCTATTCTATCCTTACTTACTTATAGTTATTAAGCTTTAGTATCTCCGCTTCGATCTTATTAATCTCCTCTTTTTTTAGCTGAAAAGCTACGGTTCTTATAGTAGGGTTAATAAAGAGGTATTCACTATACTAGTAAACCTTCCTATATACGTATTTAGCTAGTCCCTTCTTATTCCGATTCTATATAGACGTTATCGTTGTCGGTAAGGCTTCTTCCTAATTATTTAATATTATAAATAATACCTTTAAACCTCCCTTTCTAGTACTCGCTTATACGATCGTACGTTATCGAGTACGATATATAGCTATAACTATATAGAATATAAGTAATTCTTTATTCTCTTTAAGGTCCCTTAAGTGCTATATAATAAATATATCGTCCGATAATAGTAGCGTATCTAAGAAATCTCGAATAGTATCTTAATTATTAATATAGTCCGGCACTTTAGCGGCTTTGTACTCTCTAAATAGCGCTTTCTACTTACTAAGGATATAATCCTATACTATATCTTTTAGTAATTAGTAGAGTATTAATCTCTATACCTATCAGAGCTCCTAGCGTCTATTAGACGTATCCGGACGGAAGATAGTAGCGAGCTTCTAGAGCCTAAGTCTAGGTCTATCTATTCCTACTACTAAATAGCGTACTTCTATTACTATTAACTTCTAGATTAGTATATCTACTCTAGCTAATACCTTCTTTAAGCGTTGCCTTCGCGTCTCTTATCGCTCTATATATAAGATCTCTATATTCTATTTATAGATCTATAGGTCGGATAGCGACGAGAATTCTCCTAGAGGATCTAGTTCCTCTAACGCTAGCGGTAAGGTCTTAATATCCTTATCTAATATATCCGGATTCAGGTAATCCTAGATATCTTCGGTAATAGCTGCTAACCGAATATAGTCTATCTAGACCCTCTACTACGTTTCCGACTAAAGCTTCTCTTCGAGTAGTAAGACCGAGTCTATTACCTTTAAATCTTCTATATCCGAAGCCTTTCTAAACAGCCTCTATTTCCTAATCGGGAATATATAGTCTCTCCGTTGAGATTCGGACTATAACACTAGGCGTAGCCGGAAGGTGTATAACGTCGCTAGCGATACTCGGATACTAACGATTCAGGGGTTCTAACCACTCTACCGTGTTGATAAGCGCTATACAGGTGCGTAGGGATTATCTCTATTCAATCCTAGCGCGTGCGGATCGGGCTTATAACTATTAATGTAGTAGGATACGGTATCGGCTAGGAAAGCTAGGATCCAATAGAACGAGATGCTTAATATAGTGATATATTAGGTAACTGAACTATCTAAGTGTATAGGCGGGGGAATATTGAATATCCCCTACCTTGCTATCTAGCGTGTTACGGCGCTAGGTTCCGAGTATACCCGGGATACCATACAAAACACGTAGCAAATCGAGTATCCCTGTAATATCCTGACGCGCATGGAGATATGTGGGTCTCGCCCGTATTATGCAGTCTTCCTTCTCGACATGAAAGTTCCATAATAAGATCTGCGTTCATTGATCCACTTCAAGACTATGTGAATGGCAGCTCTGTTGATTGGGAAACAGTTGGCTATAAGACAGCCCGGCGACTAGATAATGCGGGGAATATAGACAGCTGGCAAGACACTCTTTGGAACGAGGAGGATCCTGTATGGAACTTGGTTAGAGCCAACGGCTCATGATATCGAAGTAAACCCGTGAAGATTACTTTCAATAAATAAATTTGTGAACTAGACCCGGCCGTATAACCTCAAGTTTCTTGTACATAGTGCGGCTTTTACTCAACACTCAATGGATAGCATGATAAGCTGTACATGATAGAGACAAAGATTTTGTAGTTTGCCCTTACATCAAGATCAACCCAGTACCAGAAGTATATCAAAACATGTCGAATCTGGAACCGCTCAAGCCGTGCTATATACCAATGACTGAGGTAAAAATGGCAGTCCGCTTGTTTTGCTTGCTAGATCTACAAACACGTGATGTAGCAAGTTGCGGCTGACCAGGTAATATGACTTTCTAGCTAGATTTGACCTGTGATAAAGATGTACCTCTTAACTATGGCAGTGCATCTTTTACGCGGTGCTGATAACTCAGTGAACACTAGAAACCGCCTTCATAAAAACCCCAATTCCAGCCCCTGTTGCGTCGCCAACTGGTTCGCATCAAATTCAAGACCCTCGGATTTGCCTTTCCACAGCTCTTTGAGCAAAGCCAATAGCTTTATATTCTGCAAATATCTATCGGACACCAGCTCATCGACAAAAACTCGTTCTATAAATGCTTTCCACTCAGGGTTATGATGCATGATTTCCAACTCACAGCCTGCGATGAATAAAGGGTATTGTAATGCATTGATAATCAGAAGTTCGTCTTTGCTCATGTCTGCTTTGCGTCTGACAATTGCCTCTATCCCGGTTAATAAGCGATTGACGAGAACATCCCCCCGAGGCGTATTGGTAATGAATGAAGTAGCAGCAGTTTTATCATCACGTCCAGGGGCCTTGGCGTTTTTTCGGCGCGATGATAATACACCTGCGCATCGATAGGATTCCCACAATTGTATCTCGTCAAAACTTCCTAATTCCCCCGGCCAATCCAAGAAGTCTTTCTCTGTTGTGTCAAAATCAATGCCAGATAAAAGGTCCAGAAGCGAGCGGGGGATGCCGCTGATTGGCTCAATACTGTCTCTTTCATCGTCTGTAGAGGACTTGGACCGGCAATATCGGTACCAGATATGTATTGATGAAGACTGGCGACCCAGGATGCAACATGGCATCTCCAGTATTCCCATTATCTCCAGCAGGCTGCATGTCATCGGGCCATTGGATTTCAACGAACTGATACAATGAAAGCCTTCTATAACACCCCATAGGCTTTTGATATGACAAGTCCACGGCATTCCTTTGATCAACTGAAAAATGACTGTATGAGTATAAAAAAGCATTAGACAGCTTTCAGGTGGACTTACACATATGCTACATAACAAACAACACGCTAAACTAGTGCCGTTTTTGAGCCTGGCTTCACTACTAGCCAGCTCATTGCGTAAATTGCGTAAAGCACAATCAAAGTACTCAAAAAATTGAGCATTTGAATCGCATGTCAGGGCTGCTTGCAAGGCAACACAGATCTTGTAGCATGCCCGAGACTCCTCACATAAAGTATGCAATGAGTCGACTAGATTTATTGCTTTTTTCTGTGCAGCAAAAAGGGATCTGCTGCCAGAATCGACAACTATATGAGTAACTTAATTCAACAGCTCCTTTTGAGATTTCGTATGCAGAGGTCTGGGCCGAGGCAGGGGGTATTAAAAAATTACATTCTTGGAAAAGAGTTTGCTCTTCAGGCGATACAGCTCGATTTTCACATGCGATAACGATTGGATCGACAGCAGATGCAACATTTGAACTTGGTGAATCGGGACTGGGGGTGGGCTGGCGAGCAGGGCTTGTCTTGTATAAAGAAACCTGCTGTGAATTGGACAAAAAAGTGTTGGGCTCTACCATTCCAGGTTTCCTCCGTCTTCCCGGGGGCCTAGGTAGCACATTATCGTCCGTGGGCTTCTCTGCGCCAGTGAAACGGCCTCGAGATGCTATCCCAGTTCCCCAACGTAAGCGCACTTCGTAGCCTTCACAGGGAAGATTTCGCTCGCGGCAGACTCCGCAGTTAGGTCGACCGCCATCACATTTTCTTCGGCGGCGCCTGCAGGTCCAGCATCCATTGTAGGATCGGGTCTTGTTGGTGGACATGCTTTTCTAGGCGTTGCTTGGAACGGATCCCGGGAACGTTAACATGGAGATCGGCAAACTTGAATATATGCGGGGCTATTATTGAATCAGATGACTGTGTCTTGTCGGCAAGGACTTGAGTGATCAAAGGGGGGGGGGGGGGGGGGGGGGGGATGGACGCAAAGGAAGATTGTATTCCATAGGATATGGGGGTTTGAATTATGGGGGTAAGGCAACAGAGGTCTGCTCACGCGGAGTACACTCGGCGGCAGGACCTTCCATTTTGGGTCTACCGCCCGAGCCACCAAACTTCAAATCTCCAAGACACAGACATCAACGTAAACCCCTCCCGGTGAAATGAAATGTGTTATGTGATAAAACGCCCACCAGGTACGACATGTATTCATCGCGTTCCCAGTCACCTGTACAATGTTCCATGCCATCCTAATAATGTGAACAGTGAAATATGTTGATCTGGACAAAATCTTTAGCAGCGGACAGGTACAAAAGCAACAATATTGTTCGGGCCAATACGCGGGAAAATAACAATGATGTAATGTAGTCTATAGAGAATACAAGCGTCGCTTGAAATACCAGCTGCCCTGCCACCCTTTCTGTAAATATTACACGTAGTTACCTTACCAAGCCTAGATCTGCGATAAGGTGCCTAGCCTACTATAGCCGCAAAAGAGGCCCAGGGTAGAGTGCTGCAGTTGCCTGTCGTTCTGCCTTGTGGCCTCAGGCATTTAGCTATAGTTCTCGGCTGCGAAACCAAAGATCAGGACGCGTCCAGACTGCCAGGCACTAAGGCTAACCCAGGCCGTGCTACAGTTGAACAAAATGCGCGATACAAAGGAGGCAGCCATAGCAAATTGTGTGAATGTTTTGTGATCCAAAGTCCGTTGGAACCGAGACCGTAGCCTTGGTACTCATGGTTTTGTGGGTATGGAGTGTCTGAGAGTGATCGCAGCTGTGTAGGGAAAACATGGGTGGAAGATGTCGGGCCAGATTTGGGCGGATCGAGAAGAGCGAGAGTTCCGATATTTGTGAGAATAGAACAGCCAATAGTTTGGAAAGAAAGTTTAATGGCAACAGAGCCAACATTCAGGGTCTGGAGACAGGCGCCAGTCTGCGCATCCCAGATCTCGATGGCCTTGTCGTCGGACCCGGACGCGACGCGGCGGCTGTCGTAGGAGAAAGAACACCACTGAGGTGACTCGGCTATTATGGACCTTCAGCGTGTGCAGGCAGGCACCGACCTTCTCGATCTAGCGTGCGGTGATTGTCGATGATATTCAATCTCGATCTCAAGATTTGGTCAAACCTTCCACTTAAGCCCGAGCCTAACCTAAAGCCTACTATGTGCCCGGGTTCTAGGCCTACGGAAGCCTATAAATGCCTATTTTTATATAAAAGTAAGGTCTTAGTATTTATAAAATAGCTTGTTTATTAGAATTAAATACTATTTTTTGAATTTATTCTAGTTATACCTTCACGAATCGTGTATATAACGTATATGCTTATTGAAAATGACGATATATGTTAGGGTGCTACTTGCAGGATAGCGGCCTGTTGGTCAGGTAAGAAAAATGAATACAATGTTGAATCGTTGTAGAACCGAGGAAGAATAGTAAAGGTGTATAATCCCAATAACTGAAATTTGAAAAGATTCAGTTCGAAAGAAAGGGGGATTCTATTTCTATAACCCTATTGTCGTCATTCCGCTGTTTGCCGAGGGTATGATGATAAAGGAGTCCGGATCCAACTTTTTGTTTCCTGTGAACATATATCGTCATGCATACGATTCGTATCCGAAGTCGGCCAGAATGACATCGGAATAACATCAAAAATTATACATCTGGTTGTTCTATAACAGTTTTCGTTGATAATAGATTTAATAGATGTAAACTACGCGTGTAGGCTTACCAGGTCTTCTTTTTAGGCATACTGATAGTCGTAGCGTTTAGAGAATCGTGTACGAAGCTTTACTCGACGCTTGATATAGCGTGTTATCTAATGAACACCTATAGTAGAAGGTATAGTATCACCGCGTGCTGCTAGTAGAAGATTTGCTATATCTTGAATATACGAAGGCCTAGGGGAAGCGCCACACGTATCTAGTGATAGGATTCACTAATAAAGCGAATCTTCTTCTTCGTGTGTCAGTTTTAAGCGTGGTGATCGTGTATCCTAGCGAGTTGGCATCCCTTTGATCCGATGGTATAATATAGTGATAGGCACGTTATAAGCCGCTGCTGCCTCGCGTATAGATATGGTAGGATCTCTTTGAATAGCTTCAATTGCTCATAGTATTTTACCCTCCCTATCTGAGATTTTGAGCATTTTCAGGACGTTTTGGTGGCATGGTGTGTGGTGGAAGATAGTAGGTGACGCGTGGGAAGCGTGTTTTTGGTGGGATGTTCCACTCAAGCAGTGTCTCCGCCCACCCACACCGCTTCCGCGTTGTGGGTGTGCCACGTATAAATGGTCACCTTTTGCTATTTCCCCCATCTACTACTGCATCCTGCTAGTATCTATAAAGAAAATATCACCTTTCTGGCGTGCTTCCTCCGCTCTTTCTAGTGCTATATCTTGATTCTGTGTAGGATCTAGTGGTGGTGATGTTCTATACGCTTTCTTCCGCTGCTTCCTTACCCGCTTCCGCTCTGCCTCCGCTTCCTTCTCGTTTCTTTTAGTAATAGAACGATTTGCATCTCTAATAGAGAGTCCCCCTGTTTTTCTAAGCGCTGTTTTAACCTAGTGCTTAGTGATTAGGCGCTGTAGTAGTTGTTGAGCTTCCCTAATCTTCCGAATTGTATTATTTACTATTTGAAGATTCTCTATAGCAATCTTGTTATGATGAAATAGGCGATCAAGATTACGTTGCTGCCTTAGTGTAAGATCTTCTTGTTGATATCTAGTAATCTTCTTTTGATTCTTCTCTAGATCCTGTATAGATCTAGGCAGCGATTGGTCGATACTAGAAGAAGATATAGGTGATGGTGAAGGTGTTGTATAAAGCTAGCGCTATAAGATCTAGGTAATCTTGGATAGGAAGGCTATTAATAACCTTTCTACTATCGACTGGATAGATCCTACGATCTTTAAACGATTCACGAATAATTCGCTAGCTAAACGCTCTATTCCGAATATCACCGATTATTCGAAGGAACTCCGATCTTCCGATAGGGCTTCTACCCTAAAACGCGTAGTCGTTATTCGCTAAGCGGAAGTTTTGCTTATAGCTTAGAAACGGCTTACCGTTAAGCGGCTAGCAAAGGTATGTAGTATGTAGCAGTGTCTCCGCCCACCCACACCGCTTCCGCGTTGTGGGTGTGCCACACACTGATGCATAACCACACACTGATGCATAATCTTTTATATTTCTCCTATCTACCGCTGCATCCCACTAGTATCTATAAAGAAACCCTGCCCGTTCTGACGTGCTTCCTCTGCTCTATCTAACGATGCCTGGGATTCCTGTGTAGGATCTGGTGGTGGTGATGTTCCATACGCTTTCTTCCACTGCTTCCTCACCCGCTTCCGCTCTATATCCGCTTCCTTCTCCTTTCTTTTAGTAATAGAACGATTGGCATCTCTAATAGAGAGAACCCCTGTTTTGCTAAGCGGTGTTTTAACCTGGCGCTTGGTGATTGGGCGCTGTAGTGGTTGTTGAGCTTCCCTAATCTTGCGAATAGTCTCGTTCGCTAGATTTAGGTTCTCTATAGCAATCTTGTTATGATGAAACACACGATCAAGATTACGTTGCTGCCTTGGTGTAAGATCCTCTTGATATCTAGCAATCTTCCTTTGATTCTTTTCTAGATCCTGTATAGATCTAGGCGGCGATTGGTCGATACTAGAGGAAGATATAGGTGGTGGTGAAGGTGTTAAACGAAGCGGTAGATCTGGCGCTAGGAGATCTAGGATCTCTTGGATAGGAAGGCTATTAAGAACCTTTCTACTATCGACTGGATAGATCCCACGATCTTTAAACGATTCACGAATGATTCGCTGGCTAAACGCTCTATTCCGAATATCACCGATTATTCGAAGGAACTCCGATCTTCCGATAGGGCTTCCACCCTAAAACGCGTGGTCGTTATTCGCTAAGCGGAAGTGTTGCTTATAGCTTAGAAACGGCTTACCGTCTAGCGGTTGGCAAAGGTGTGTAGTATGTGGTAGGAATCCTATTGGTAGGATATTGTTCTCTTCGCAAAGGTGTAGGAATTCGAATGTAAGATGCGAACCGTGGCCGTCGAATATTAGGATACGTTTTTCACCCGATTTCGTACGGTCGCATGTTGATTCTATAAAGAATCGAAGCCATTGAACTGCTATATCGTCGGTTATCCAACCGTTAGGCGATGTAGTGATAGTAGTTCTTGGTGGTAGGCCTTCTGTTTGATTAAACCAAGATTCTATAAAGATCCCGTTGCCTTTGAATATAAACCAGGGTTCCATCTGCCACCCGTCGGCAGCGATACACTCGATAGACGTGATATTTTCGCCTTGGTCTGGCTGAGGAAGATCTACTATCTTCCTACTAGTAGTAGTAGTAGTAGTAGTAGATATAACGTTTCTAGATCTTCCTTCGCCTGGTTGAAAGCCGTATTCATCAAAGTTATAGACTAAGCGTGGTGGTGTAGTCTTCTTGATCGTTTGGGCTAGTAGATCGTACCAATGCTGTAGTGCTGCTGGATCCTCTGCTAGAATTCGCTTTGACTCCTTCGTATACTGCTTAGTAGGCCCTAATTGAAGATGTTTAGGAAGCCTATTAATAAAGCGATACGCCCACATCTTGCTAATCGGCGGCTTGCCGACGCGTTGGCATGCACGATTCGCCCACGATTCTAGTATCCTAGGAGTGATAGGCATATAGCAATCGTTCATATATTGAATCCAGCGAATCAAAGCCTCTTCTTGATAGGTTTCTAGAGCGTATCCAACACCGCGTTTAGCTGTATTAGGCCCTGTTCCTTTTTTGACACGGCGATAGAGAGTGCTTTGATTAACGCCAAATTCGCGTGCTAAACGCGCTATATTCGGCTTCTCCTCTCGGGATGCAGCTAGGCAGGCCTCAGCCATACGAGATTCATCAAATTTAGGCATATTTAGATAGTGGTGTTGGATAGGGAAGCAGAAAATAGGAAGTAGGAGAAGATTATGCATCAGTGTGTGGTTATGCATCAGTGTGTGGCACACCCACAACGCGAAGCGGTGTAGGTGGGCGGAGACACTGCTAGTAGGAATCCTATTAGTAGGATATCGTTCTCTTCGCAAAGGTGTAGGAATTCGAATGTAAGATACGAACTGTGACTGTCGAATATTAGGATACGTTTTTTACCCGATTTCGTACAGTCGTATATTGATTCTATAAAGAATCGAAGCTATTGAACTGCTATATTATCGGTTATCTAACCGTTTAGCGATATAGTAATAGTAGTTCTTGGTGGTCGGTCGTCTGTTTGATTAAACTAAGATTCTATAAAGATCCCGTTGCCTTTAAAGATGAACTAGGGTTCTAACTTGTTAGGGAATAACTACTTATACAGGGTAGAAAGCCTGTCGACTAGGTAGGAAGATGAACGTCAAGTAAGGAAAGCAAAACACTGTTTCTTGCTATCATGGATCTCTCCATAATCCTCAATTTATATACAAGCTTCAACACTTTCCTATATGACCAAAGCAAAGACGATGGATCACATTACAACATGCGGTCTGACGTAACCCACATGTAACAGAGGTAAGCAAAGGCTACAGGGAAGAGGGGTTCACGAATCCCTAATAGAAGGGCACCGAACCCTCAGGGCCTTGTAGGTCATGCATCTATGTTAGGGAGAAGTAGGACTGTTATGACGAAGCCTGACCGATAAGGTGTCGAACTGACAACTGAGGTGTGAAGTTGGGAATAGCTTCATGTTGCAATATCATATGACATAACTGCTACCCGTCGGTAGCGATATACTCGATAGACGTGATATTTTCGCCTTAGTCTGGCTAAGGAAGGTCTACTATCTTCCTACTACTACTACTAGTAGTAGTAGTAGTAGTAGTAGTAGTAGTAGTAGTAGTAGATATAACGTTTCTAGGCCTTCCTTCGCCTGGTTGAAAGCCTCATTTATCAAAGTTATAGACTAGACGTGCTGGCGTAGTCTTCTTGATAGTTTAGGCTAGTAGATCCTACTAGTGCTATAATGCTGCTAGATCTTCTGCTAGGATTCGCTTTAATTCCTTCGTATACTGCTTAGTAGGCCCTAATTGAAGATATTTAGGAAGCCTATTAATAAAGCGATACGCCCACATCTTGCTAACCGACGGCTTCCCGACGCGTTGGCATGCACGATTCGCCCACGCTTCTAGTATCCTAGGAGTGATAGGCATATAGCAATCGTTCATATATTGTATCCAGCGAATCAAAGCCTCTTCTTGATAGGCTTCTAGAGCGTGTTTAGCGTTACGTATAGCTGTTTTAGGCCTTGCTCTCTTTTTAAGCCGATTAGAGAGCGTCGTTCTAGGCACGCCAAATTCGCGTGCTAAACGTGCTATATTCGGCTTCTCCTCTCGTGATGCAGCTAGGCAGGCCTCAGCCATACGAGATTCATCAAAATTAGGCATATTTAGATAGTGGTGTTGGATAGGGAAGCAAAAAATAGGGTAGTAGAAAAAGTGACCATTTATGTGTGGGTGACCATTTATACGTGGCACACCCACAACGCGAAGCGGTGTGGGTGGGCGGAGACACTGCTAGTGAAACAAGTTATAACTCTTCTAACCCAATCACTAAGCCTAAGCCCGTCCTAATATCTACTCACTCAGCCTGAGCCTAAGCGCCTTTATAAAAAACAGCGGCAGTCGAGATAGGAAAGTTCCACTCGTTAGATATTATCCGGTCTATATTACCAACAATCGAATAAATGCTTCAATCAGGCCACCTACCATCCATGTCACTTAGGTTTAACTTTCTTGGGCTGAAGTCAGGCGGGAAGCTGGCCTTAGGCGGCCGCCTTAAATGTCAACCTGGGCCCTCATATTGGCAATTTCATCTCCCATGAAATATTTTCCTCACAGTATCAGGGTTTCTCTTTTCTTTTCTTTTTTTTTTCTGGGAAGCATCAAGATGGTTCGCTTCATCACTGACTCCCGAGCGCCTCCGATGCAGAAGTCCCCACTCCTTGTTATCGGCGCGGGACTGCCTCGTACTGCAACGTCCTCGCTCCAAGCGGCACTAGAAGAACTCGGCTTTGACCCATGCCTCCACATGGCACACATAATCCCTCATACAAACCGTATGCAAATACTGTTAGATGCAGCCCGTGAAACGGACATTATTATACGCCAAAAACTCATACATCAACTTTTGGATGGCTACGCGGCAGTGTGCGATATGCCTGCCGTCTTTTTTCTTGATGACTTACTGGACATGTTTCCTGATGCAGTAATAATCCTAAGTGGCCGCACCCAACCTGAGACATGGGCAAAAAGCTGTTCTGAGAGCCTGGGTTTCTTCTTCACCCGCCGATTTTACTGGACCTGCTTCCTATGGAAAACCGACCGTCAGTGGTTTCGCTTGAATATGCGTATTTTGGATTGGTGCAAGGAAAAGTTGGGAGAAACACAGATATTCTCCGGAAATATGTATGATAAGTATAATGATTCGGTGAGAGCAACTGCAAAACATCATGGACGGGATATTTTGGAGTTCAAGGCAGAGGATGGGTGGGAGCCACTCTGTGAATACCTGGGCAAAGATGTTCCAAATAAAGAATTCCCCAAGGTAAACGAAAAAGGCACATTTGCAATGATCAAGAGAATTATGATCATCAAGGGATTGCTGAGCTGGGCCGCTCTTGGAGGAGCCGTATGGGTTGGGTGGAGATATGGGTTAGCTTGGGTTCGATAATTCGATTTTGTTGTTATCCATGGTTATCAATCTTATCTATATGATCATCACATATAATTTTATCATCGCTTTTTTAAAGGTATGGAATACTGCTGTTAATTAAGAGAAATAATATTTGAACACATTGCCTGAGCAGAAAGAGCCAACAACTGCGTCCGCATCGTGACAAACAGTCGCTTCGGAGACTGAGGCGTGATCAAGACCAATGCGCAAAGAACATGAAGCCCTCGAATGCACGACTTGATATCGCAGTTTATCATTATCACCACCGTATTCCGCCTGTGAGTACCCCTCGCCAGGTCCAAGGATATTTGGCCAATTCATATAATCCTTTCCACATCTCAGCATTCGGTTGTGACTCTGGTGTGAATCCATAGTTTTGAATCTCATTTTGATCCCACTCTCGTGGTTGCGCAATATAATCACCTTTTGAATTTCCTTCTAATTCACAGGTCCGCTTAGCACCCGCTTCACATAAAATCTGTATGACCTCCGGTAAGCATCTGTATGCTTCTGCTGCCCGATCTGCCGGGCCTTGATTTTCATCATATACTCGATTCTCCTCGAGAGCTTTAGTACGAGCTGCGCCAGCTTTGTAGGAGGCCAGTTTTTCAATGTGTGTACGACGACTGATTTCCGCCGAGTGTAGAGCGTGGTCTAGGGGGCGCCACGGTGGAGATTTGGATTTGCTAGGCTTGTTAATAGATTGTGAAAGGCCGAGGCAAAGAAGAAGATTCAAAGTCAGTGGCTTGCCACGGTCAGAGGCAGCACAGAGAGTTTCGTGACTGTTGGGATTGGGAAGGTAGTGAATCTCATAAGCCCTTTGGATGTCGGGATTCAGATGCAGGAGGAAATGCTGAATAAGGTCATGGCTGACTTGGTCCGTGAGACTGGCATTATTGGCAATGGAGTAGAAAATATCCCGTCCACGATCGTTCAGAGCGAGTGGGTCAGCACCTTTCCCTAACAGGAAACAACTTCGCCGCACGGGATCAAGCTCTGTTTCAAGAGCTATAGATAGTGGCGTGGCACCTCGGCGGGTTTTCGCGTTAATGTTTGCGGGAGGAGAGTGAGAAAGTAGAATCTCGCACGCAGCCTCGAACTCATCTTCCGGATGATAGATGGTCGCCAGTAAATGGAGTGGGGTTTCCTCTTCGAATCGGTTGGGGATATCAAGGTCTGGAATTGCCTGCACAATTCTCTTCAAGGTCGGCAAGTACGATTCCGGATAATCCAGACGTGGCCCGACAATGGAAACCCATGAATGTAGAATAGTATCCCCACCAGCCAATGTTGATTCTTTCAGATCGGCTCCTGCCTCCAGCAATGCACAAATCATACCCCCATCCCAAACCCCTGCATCTGCCGCAGCAGCAATAGGCGTAAGAGAAGGATATCCCTTATCCTTTGCGTTAATATCCGCCCCAGCAGCAATCAGGGCTTTCACCAGATCTACTGTCTCCGCCAGATGCCTCTCCCAGGTCCCATGGCGAATCCAATAATGCCAGCAATGAGGCAAGTATCCATGTCGATCGGGAAAATACTTCGTGATTCCATGTAGTGTATTTCGTCCCACGGAATCAAGCAAAGTGCCGTTTGCGCCGTGGTATATTAGATGTTTGGCGATATCGAGGTCTCCCAAGTAGGCCGCTAAGGCAAGTGGTGATGTGGAGGAGTCTAAGCCATGATAAAACGCGTTGGTGTTGGCACCAAGGGAAATGAGAGCGTCAATGGCCGTCATGTTACGGAAAAAGCATGCCCAGTGAAGGGGCGTGCCGTGAGGAAGTTCAAATGGACTGGATAGTCAGCTTAGTTGCACTGAGAATGAACAGAACTTACAAGTGAAGTATTTGTATCTTCTCTGGGAATCCTCCCATATTTGTCTTGACAACAGGCTCCATTACTGTATTCAAATCTGCTCCCTCTTTGACCATCCTTTTGGCAATTCGATGGATCGAATCGTTGGGAAGCATAAACAGCCAATGCAAAGGGGTAACCTTCTGGCGCGTTTGGCAGGCAGCATTTGCACCCCGATCGAGTAGAAGCTCAATCACATTGGTATGGCCGGCCTGAAATGCTGTGTATAGAGGCGTTTCCTCATTTTTGTTCTGTACATCCACTGCTATCAGTGTGGCGTTTAGTAGCTCCTGGATCGCATCCACGGACCCGAATGCTGCTGCTGCATGAAGTAATGTGTTTTCTTTGCTGTCAATGATACTTCCCTTTGTCAAATTCCATTCTAGGATCTTTTTGCTGCTTGTCGTGGCTTTCACATCACGTTTTCTTGTAAATGGCTCGGAGCAGAAACCTCCATTGTTCCTGAAACGGTCTTTAGCTTCCTTCATCCTCTTCGTCAGTGGACCCGCTCTTGCAAAATGAGCTCCCTCTGATACCGCATTCAGCATCCAATCCTCTAAAAATTCTTCGCTAAGATCCAAGTTTCGACCGTGTGCCTCCATAATTTGTGCATAAACAGCCTTGGCAGGGGAGTACCCAGCTCTCGCTGCATCGTCCAAATATGTCAACATTCGGTCCAAATATGCAGGCTTCTGGCCAGTTATAGTCTGCGCAATTCCGAAGAGCACATCTCCGGGAAACGGAGGAGCTTGGCCCTTCTTGCTGAGCACGAGTTGCTCTTCTAGTTCTGTGCGGATACTACCATCTAGTCGATACCAGAAGAGTGGGCCTTTATTATAAATTGGATCAATGATTCCTGTAGATGTGGTGGTCGAATTGGATTGAATCGAGGAAAGCCTGGTACGACAAATTAGCTGGCATCAAAAACATGAAGGACGAAAAATAATACCAAGACGCGTATATAGGGGAGTCTGCTTTGAGCAAAGTTGGACTCAGAAACGGACGGTTTCTTGGATCTTCAGAAAGTAGGCTGTGGATCGCCTTTCGGAGCTCCATACGTATAGATGATGGGATATCCTTTTGGTTGTTTAGCAACTGAGTGACCTGATCCGACACTTTGTCGGGGTTTTTGTCGGGAGTTGGAGCTTGACCACGTCCAGTGAATAGAGAAATTAAAACCAAACCAAAGCTATATGAATCGAACTTGAACATTAATTCTGATGAAAATTCTCCGAATCTGGAGATATCTCCACTCGAAACCTCCGGTGCCAACCAAGCTGGGGTTCCACGATAATCACTGGGAGATAATTTGCCTTCAGTCGTCTCCAAATCGATACAGACACCAAAATCGCTCAATTTAGCCTGGAAGGGCACATTCCCATTCGGACCCAAAAAGACAAGCACGTTGTCTGGTTTGATATCCCCATGTACAATCTTGAGATTGTGCAATGCTTCGAGGCCGTTCGCTGTATCCAGTGCAAGCTGATACCGGACCTCCACTGTTCTTTCCTCAGCGCTGAGGAAATCCCCCAGTGGCATGATCGCTGCTTCCACGAACAACACAGGCACAGCTAGATCCACATAAGGGAAGTCAAAGCCCCAGGCCAGGAGACTGGTGATATTTGGATGTGTACGTAGAATCGGGTTGCAGAGCGCCAGAACCTCTAGACCTAATGTTTTGAGTTGGAGGCGATAGTCTGTACTTGTGGAGAAGCGCTGTTCGGCTTTACTTGACAGAGGTATGTTAACGCGTTTAATAACTTGTCCTTCAAAAACAGGATCCTTAAAAACTGTGAACTGAGCACCCGCTCCGATTTTAGTGGCCCGAACCGATAGATTTGCGGCTTTGAGAAGACGGGGGCCGTGGATTCCCGTTTGAGAGAGGATGGTGGTAAAGTGAGAAAGGGTGCTGAGAACCGGTGCAGAGCCATTGCGTGTCGCAGTGATCGCTGATTCAAGTGGATCAGTCCACGATGAATCGGAGCTGGAAGAAATATTGAGGCTGCTAATGTCAAATTTCTCGATTTCGGGCGAGTCGGCCCAATCCTCCAGCGAGGGGGAGGAGAGATCGTGTCCGTCTACATAGTAGTAGTTGTTCTCATCGTCGATGTTGTTGAGAATATCATCATAGGAGAGGTCAGTCATGTTTGTTTTTCCCTCTGGCTTGGATCAGCGGATAATCCACCTCTCGCTCGATCTTTGCAGTTCGGATAAAGCGAGAGGCGAGGAGGATTCGAGACGTTACAAGGCGACGCGCTGGCCCGCTCTTCCCCGTTTTCTTCACGGTCGCCAGCGCATCGGCCGATTGCTCGAATCAAGTAAGGATCCGTGCGCCCTGTTTGCCCGCTGCCAGTGATCGAGACACATCATTCGATGGTGCGATACCAGCGTGACGAGGTAAATCCCGGTCCCTTTTTAGCCCCAAAGCCTTGTAATTTTACCATAAGCCCACTCTATTCTCTATTCGCTCGATTGATTATTATGTTCTTGCGCAATCATCCCATCGCCTTTGAACTAGCTATAATCTTCTTTCAACTGCCAGCTCCGCTGGAACAGCATTTAACACCTCCTGGATCGATAAATCTGCTTCAATCACGAAGCTACCTGCTTTCAATCGTATGAGCTCGTGCTGATCATACCTTTCGACATATATTATTATTCGAAGGCGGCGATTGTGTTCTTGTCAGAGGCTTGGCGTCTCTGTTCTTCCGGTAATGGTGGGCACGACAACCCGGCTCTGCGCCAATGAATTCTGACTAATAATGCCACCCTCGTATTGTTAGATCTCGTTCAAAGATAAAATATCAAATTGGGCAGGAGGCAAATGAGGTTCCTATGACTGCGCCGTACAAAGCTTTCCAAAACTTCTTCTACAGGGCATTGAGAAACGGAGCGGGGTAGCGTGGAGAAGGCCCTATGCAAACTTTGACACCCGTAGTATCATAAATGAAGAAACTATCCATCAGATAGTCGGTGGCCAATAAGCCCCTGGTGGGGGGACTCTGGAGGATAAAAAGCCTGACAGCTAGGAAATGCTCATCAACCAATAGCTCGACCTGCAGGCATGGCCCTCGCCAGCAAATCAAGGCTTGTCCTAATTGACACCTAGCGCTGACACAATAAACATGCTTTTCAACTCCTCATCATTCGTAAAATTCATTTTACTTCATGAACTTATTTTCCAAGATATAATGGATGTCTACGGGACGGCAGTGACGGCCATCACCCAGGTCTATCAGGTCACCGTCTTTATCCAGGGCGTCATCTCTGACATCAAAGCCTTTGACGACGATCGGGCCGAAATTAAAATCAAGTTAAATGTCCAATTGTCGACCTTGCTGTTCTTTAAACGGCGCTTTTTCCATCCAGAACATGGACTAATGACGCCAGGGAAGGTGGACCCATTCATAGCCGACACCATAGAAGGATTGTTGGTACAAATGAGAAAGACCCTGGCGGAGTACGAGATTGTGGCAACTAAGTACGGACTCGTGGATGAGGAGTACACCATCGAGCCCGAGAAGCCCAAAGTGCAAGAATCTTTGCTCGAACGGGCTAAGGCCAAAGCGAAATCGCTGAAGCTCAAAGGCTATGACTGGTCGCTCTTCGACAAGAAGAAACTCAACCGCATCTTGGAAGCATATACCAAATGGTCAGAGGATTTACGAAATATCATGCAGCACATGTCACAAGAGACTTTGGCGGAGCTGGCCCAAAGCGATCCTCAGGGGCTCAAAAGCAGCGGGCTCGAACCGGTGCTGAAGCGGCGGATGCTGGCAGAGGCCAAAGCCCCAGCTGATTTTCATGAATTGACTGGCACCATCACTGAGAATGGTAAAGCTGCAGGGGGCTTTCAACTGGGAAATTGGTCTCATGCGGAATCCGAAGTGATGACTGTGGTTGTCGAATACCACGAGTATGAGAGCATGCTCAAGCGTGACGATCTCGAGTCGGACGAGATCGAAGAATTGAAAGAACCAATCCGCAATCTCGCCTGGCTACTTCAGAGCACAACCTTTTTTGATACTTCATCCAATGCGCTCGACCAGCCCAAGATCTATGCGCTGGAGTGCCTTGGGTTTATGGACCAGCCCACTGAAGAACGAACCGCATTTCTCTACAAACTTCCGCCATCTGAACCAGAAAGCGAATCATCTTTGACAACACTGCATGCCTTCATCAACGCAGTCGATAGTACAACCAAACGACCACTCAAGAAGCCTTCCCTTAATGATCGCTTCAGCATGGCACATAGCCTGGCCTTGACTATTTCCAACGTCCATGCCTCAGCTTGGGTCCACAAGAACATCTGGAGCAAAGGCATTCTGCTCTTCCTTGAGACGCCCTCCGGAATTAGCACATCGGGGCTCTATGAGCATCGACTTTTTACTCCAAGCCCAGGGAGCAAGATCATTTCGTATTTGAGTGACTGGGGCTACGCTCGCTCCGTGCAGCAGGGAACAGACATGCGCTCTGATTTTGAGGTTGAGCCTAATCTGTACCGCCATCCGCAACGCCAGGGCCGGCCGACGCAGCAATTTACCCGGCTGCATGACATCTATGCACTGGGTGTGGTACTTTTTGAGATAGGACTCTGGGTTACGCTGTCGAGGTTGATGGAAGCAAAGATTCGAGAGGCGGAAAATAGCGGTCGGTTGCCGCGACCGAAGAAGATTGTTGAGGACCTCATGCTATTGGCGGCAAGAGAGCTGCCGAAGGAGATGGGTATGGGCTACACAAACGCCGTGCTTGCATGCCTGAAGGGAGACTTCAAAGGCACGGAAGGACCATCCTTGGCTGTTGACTTCGAGCAGAAGGTGGTGGAGGTCCTCAGAGGTGGAGTTGTACTGTAGATTATTTATTAGTTACTTGTTAGCTCCTTGCACTCGTATTCCCAGTATTGAGAATCAAGGATGTAAAGGTTTCGGTTAAATCACCTGTGAGTCGAATTTATGTCAGGGGTCAGCTGTTGCAACTGCAATCCCCTCTAGGCTCATGACATACGTATTATACATAACATAATGACTCTACAAATTCTCAATAACGCATATTTAATATGACAGGATGGAAGACTCTCTTCTCACGCCCCAGTTATATGATATTGAGCTCGGATTCAACCCTCAAGGAAAGACACAGCACTTGAAACCACATGTCGAAGATCCTGATCTGTATTACATGCCGCAAATATGAATCTGTCCGGTCGTACAAGAACAAATCTCATCCCCTTGAGCTCTCGCCTCATGTACATGGGATCATAGAACTTGGGCTTCGGTCGGCCTTCACACAGGCGTGATTGAGAAAATTCTTCATCGCTTGCGATTCGGAAGACATTAGGCATCAGTGTATCACTCATGCAAGTCAAGTCCTCCACCAAAAAAGTGGCTTCTTCTGGATATAATTCTCCTTGGGACATGTCGCAAATGTCTGCCACCGCGATCTGGGCCGGGGATACATCCCCCAGCTTTTGGACGTAAACAAGCAGCTGCAACAGGCCCTTCTTTTTCGAAGCAAATATGACATCATCTGTGAAAAGAACATCTCCCTCTGGATTTCCCACTGGCTTGCAATACAGCTGAGGGAGACATAAGCCCCCATTGTAGTCGGGGAGAAAGGGGAGTCCCAGTGAGTGTTCGTATTGGACCATCCCTTCTTTACGCCGCCCAAGAGACAACTCATGGCGCCAAGATGGTACTAGTTGGATCAGCCACAGGTAGATGTCCCGCATGCGTATCTTTAACGGATTTCCCTCCGTCACAAATCTTCCATTTTCGATCGTCGATGCAAGAGACTTCTCAAGCTGTTGTTTGCGCTCCTCATACCAGGCTGTCAACACTGAAATATGAAAGCCTGGCTTCGTTGAAGGGGATTTGCAGAGTAGTGCAAGACGCCATGCAAGCGATACAGCATCACGAAATCCAGATGCAATTCCCTGTCCACCAACTGTGACAAAATTCAATTAGTCATGATATAAGAGAGTTCCCGTGGGGTTATTGATATCAACTTACACGGTGGAAACACGTGAGCTGCATCGCCGCATAGAACAACTCGTCCATCGGCCCACCTATTGCAGCTTCGAGCCGAGAATTTGAAGGGACGCGAACGGAGAACGGTTATGCAGTCTTCTGGAAACACAACGTCCTGGTGCAATCTTGATATTCATGAGCTAGGGAGATCATTCAAAATGAGTATGGCGAAGGATTTACCCATATTTACTTCCTGCATGTATGATATAGGGGAAGACCACTCTTTTGATCATTTCAGGAGAGGACATCTCGTTTCCATCCTCGCCTGGCTGGACGACAAACTCGAATCTCCACAGCCTATCTGAGGGTAACCCAAAGCGACCACATACAGATGGGCGGTTAGGGTTGCAAATGAAGCGAAAGTTGGTGGGGAAGAACAGGTCATAGACCTGTTCAGGCGTATAGCCCAGGGCCCACAGAGGAAATTCGGGATGAGTCTTCTCATTTGGAAGATCAATATGCCAGTTTAATGCAACCCAAGTTTCTTCATAAAATGCCCTGGTTGGCGATAAGAGACCGAGACTTTAAGTTTGGAAGTTCAAAGTTCAAAGACCTGAGGGTACGTACTGATGGGCTTGCTCCATGAGAATCCCTCGAGATTCCAGGTAGTGCTTCCTTGTAAAGCCAGTCTTGCCGTCTGCTCCAATGAAAAATTGAGACTTGATTTGATGGGTAGCTCCTTCTGAGTCTCGATACTGACACAGCGTCCCCTGGTCGGTTTCGGAGAGGCTAGTGACCTCACAACCAGACCTCAGTTCGCAAGACTCAGAGGATGCCATTGCATCTCGTAAACACCTCTCTAGTGCAGGCTGTTTGTGGCAAATAAATCCGACATGTCCTGTGCCACCCTCTGTCTAGAGACATCGAAAATTAAGTCAGCGTCGTAAGTTAATAAGAGACGACTAATCACCCTACCGTTCCATAATCCATCTCGATAAATGCTCTTTTATCTAGGACTTGCTCCGTTCCGCCAATAAACTTAAATTTATGCATGCCTCAAAGAAAATCAGTTTACATACTTCTCCATGATCAGAAACGGGATGGCGGCTTTCTCACAAGTTCCGATCTCTGAATATACCGATGGGTAAAGACCAACGCCCTGAAGCAGCCGAATGCCATCTTCATCCAGCGCAATCCCTCGGGGGTCCGTTGTGATCTCTGTTCCTTTTTCTAGAACAACATTCCGAATGTTCATTTGACCTAGGTACGCCGAAAGCATGGCCCCTGTCGGGCCACATCCACAGATAACAACATCAGTCGTCTCACACTCGATGTGTGACATGTTCTCTTGTCGGCAAAGGCCTTAGTCACTCTTGAGGAGCACAGCCAAACGACTTTAATATTTCTTAGACAGCGAGTATCGATGCTCTGTTCCAGACACCGCGCTGCTCATCTCTTTGCAGCAGGTAGGAGGTCCCGCATTCCTCCCGCATTTCCCCCGCGCGCCCCGCGTCAGCCGCTGGGAAACCAAGCCCCAGGCTACCGTATTAGCTTTTGCGTGTCGTTATGTGAGCCATCAACAGTTCGGAGTTGGCAGTACAGCACGAATGATGCGGGACATAAGATCGTGCCAAACATGAACGCTGGCCTGTATATCCGAAATCTCACACCTTTTCCCCACCCGAACTTAATCCATATATCCGAATCCGGGGCCATTTCGGCTCAAGGTCCCGCAAAACGTGGAGGCTTGGAGTACAAGCCATATGTCCTTCAGGGAGGTATTTGTCGGAGCCCCTCCGCACAAATCATTCATTTACTTTTGTGGTTGCTTTTTCTTGTTTCTCTTGGTCGGCGACGAATTGAACAAGATGCCATCTTGGACACACCTGATTCGTTTTATCGCAGTGGAAGACAGTAATGTCCACCTTGGGCAACTGGTAGATACCACTCGCGATATCGGTCGGGACAGTCTAAATGGCACTGCAATTGCGGCTTTCCTGATTGAGGGGACTATTTTTGACGGGAGAGTCACTCAACAGACTATGCACGTCAAGCAGGCATGTCCTTTTCACAAAAGAATATTCGTTTTGGTGGCACCAGAAATTAACATTGCCTCCTTAGCTGCTTTCTCCGGTCTCGAGAGAAGACTGCAACTACATCCGATGCTTGGGTCTAAACTACATGGATCATGCAAATGTGTGTCACAGAATATCTATCATCTTAAATGATTTCTTGAATCTCACGTCTTTTAGGAAGCGAACATGGCCCTCCCTAAAGCACCGATTCTTTTCACCAAGCCGCGAACGGCCCTCATTGGCCCCTACCCCGCCGCCATTAACATACCTAAATGTGCACAGGATGAAACCAGTGACTATGAAGCTGAACTTTGCTTGGTCATTGGTAAGACTGGACGTGACATTCCGGAGGAAGAAGCGCTGGACTATGTACTGGGATACACCGCGTCGAACGATGTATCTGCCAGAACTCTTCAGATGACCACAACACAGTGGTCTTTCTCTAAAGGCCTTGATGGCAGCTGCCCAATTGGTATGTATCTCTTTATTAATCTCATTTTAAGAGAAGCGTACTGAGCAGGATCATTCAATTTCATAGGGCCTGTTCTTGTAGCTCCTTCCGTGATCAAAGACCCACAAACGCTATCTATCAAAGCTATTCACAACAGTACTACAGTCCAAGACGGTCACACAAAAGACATGATCTTTTCTATCAAGAAGCAAATTGCTTATCTATCTCAAGGCACAACCTTGGAGGCTGGAACAATCTTCCTGACTGGAACCCCGGCAGGTATCGGATATTTCAGGGAACCTAGAGTTGTGTTGAAAGATGGAGACGATATTTCCATTGAAATTGAAAAAATCGGAACACTAGTCAACAAAGTGCGCTATGATACTCGCTGAATACCACAATTGATTCGATAAACTTGATAGGCTGGCATTATGATGTGCTTGAGAATCGGCCAGGATCATAGTGGGCTGTTTGCTCTGCCAAATAGAATTTAGGACAAAATCGCAATCCGACTTTCCATTGAGGAATTTCATTCTTATATAGTATATCTCAAAAGTCTATTGCAATCATTAGGCATCTCTCGTAGTCAAAAGTTCAATTCATACGGAAGGGTGGGCTCATGCGTGCTTTTGTAGTAAACTGATTTGAAAGCGGCAAATAAGGGGAGATATACCTTCTACAAGATAAATAATCAGCGTCTACCTAATTCCCCACCTGATCACTATGATTATAAAACTGACGAGGGTGTTTTTTCACCAGTGATATGAGGATGGCGACATTTATCATAAATAATCCAATGTTCGAATATCACACTCAAGGATAGATAGTTATATCCCGAGATGTTCATTTTCGGAGCTTATCTCAGCTTAAATCAATAACTCAACCATTTAGTAATTTCATAAGCCGAATGCAGCCTAACTTGTGGTGTAATGGCTATGAAAGCTGGGACTTCATCCGACGGAAGCAAGAGCTATCCCAACACCAGCCCGTGAGAAACGAAACAGTGTGGCAACAGAAGACGGTGATTCATTACATAAATGAGTCCAAAAACTAGCAGGAAGCCCGTAGCTTAACACCCGCAGAGGTCGCTCTCTTCAAATATATGATTTTCTAAGATAGTAACATAACTCTTTAGCAATTAACGAAAACATCATTTCAGGAACCACGCCGGAACTTCCGGGCCCCAGACCGCGAGTGACTCGTCCCCAGCAGGACCGTATCCAATCGGAGTCTTACTGTTAACGAGGTCTCCATCTGCATAGTGTTCAATCATATTCCTGCTCGTATCCCACCAGTAGTCAAAGATTTGGGAGCCGAGAATATGTCGGCCAACTCCCCACACGGACTCGTAGTTCTTACTCGCCAGCCACTGATGGCCCAGCTTCTGTGTATCGAAATCATGAACCTCAAATGAGCAGTGATGAACGTGTGTCGTCGGATTCGTGCTCATGAAGAAGCTGTGATGGTCCACATAATCCTCGCCACGGTCAATATGAGCGAACAACGCAACGTTCTTTTTCTTGCCATCCTTTTCGACGTATAGGAAATCGGTGGGAACAATGTTGAATGTCCTCGTATAAAAGCTGACCATCTCATCGAATTTCTGGGTACAGACTCCAAAGTGGCCGAGCTACTCCCGATAGATCAGCCGATGGACTTATTGCAAGGACGTGAGACAATAACAGACCTTGTATACAGCCGCTGGACCAGGCTGGAATCTCTGGAATCTGCGGATTCGAGGTTTCTCTTCCTCATAGTTGACTGTGAGCTTCTCTGGAAATTTGCCCTTGTCAGCAGAGGCTTGCCCGAAAATCAAATTAATCGGGAATCCTTCCGGGTCTGTCAATGACACCATATAGCCACCCCCGGGGGCATAGGAGAGATCTTGTATCTTGCTGGCTGTTGGCAGCTGGGAAGCTCTAGAAATAAATAAGCAAGACGAATTTGCAGAGACATTTGGGCGCAATACTTCTCCAGGTCATGGTAAGTTTCCACTGTGAAAGTTCCTCCAAGGAATTTCTTTGGCCCCTTGCGAGCATAGTATACATATTGGTCCTCCCCATAGCCACGATACCAGGCCTCATCTTCATTCCTTTTGGCAATGGTCATACCAAAGTCTAATACTCAATCAAATTATATTTCAGAACGGGGAATGCGAAATAATGATTACATACCGTCCAAGAAGACTGTGATTTGATTCAAGTCTGGGTGTTGGTATCGCATGTGAGATAGCTTGACCAGACGAATTTGATGATTCTGCTCAATGCCACACCTTTGTTGCCATTGCGCTATGTTCTCTTTTTCACTTCCAACCGCAATAATGTCTGGGATTGATTCACCACAGTTGGGGGGAGTCATCTCTGATCGAAATTGGTATAATAAGCTGCCTTGAGTGATATGAATGGCTATTAACCTCTTTTAAAGATGGGCTTGATCTATATTTACCGTGAAATCTTCCATATTATGGATTTGATCCGAAGTATATCGATTACCAGGATGGTTCTGGCCCACACAAATTTCCCCGCGCCCCACATCTTCAGCCCCACAGGTCAACATTCAGTCCCGCGCCGTCCCTCCGTCTTGTCTCTATATCCGAGTGGGACATGATGGTCGGAGATGATGGGCATATCAAGATGAAAGTCACAAATTATTTCCCAATACCTTAGAAGCAGCACTAATACTTTTACATTGTTCTCCTCGCCTCATATGACTCCGTTTTTCCCCTAGATAGACCATAATCCTATCCTTCAAGCCTAGTCTGCCTACCGTCAGCATTCAGAGATACAATGTACCTATCAGGCTGGCTATCTATTTCAAGTACATGCCGTTATTTTACCTCGAAAGTTTTGTGCTCGTACATGGCATCTTTTGAGTTAACGTATTCCACAAGCGAGCTGCGCACCCTACCAAAAACGCGTCTCCCATCTTCTACCTACTACCTTCCACCAGACACCATGCCACCAAAACGGTCCGAAAAGCGCTCAAAATCACCAGATAGGGAGGGTAGGATACTACTCGCTATCAAAGCTATTCAAAATTATACTACTATATCTATACGAAAAGCAGCAGCGGTTTATAGCGTGCCAGAGAGCACGCTTCGAACGCGTATAAAGGGTGTTTCAAACCGCCAGGAAACACGCGAAAATAGTTATAAATTGACATAAGAAGAAGAAGATTCGCTTTACCAGTGGATACTATCGCTAGACGCCCGAGAAGCGTCTCCTAGGCCTTCGCATATTCGAGATATAGCAAATCTTCTACTTGCAGCGCACGGTAATACTACACCTGCTACTATAGGTGTAAATTAGGCTTCTAATTATATTAAGCGTCGATCAGAGCCTTGCACACGATTCTCTAGACGCTATGACTATTAACGTGCACAAAACGAAGATCCTACTAGCCTACGCTGGCTAGAAATGCTCTTTATTCTAGCAATTACTAGTTGTACGCAAGGCAAATATCGCTTGTTAATATTAGATAGTCATAGTAACTATCTAACACTACAATTCGACCAAATCTGCTAGTAAAAAATAATGTTATACCACTCTGTATACCGCCGCATTCGTTATATCTTCTAGAGCCGCTAGATATAGGAAGATTACTCAGTGCCCTAGTAAATAGTTGAATCAAATATCTAGTGTTTTGGTGGAAAAATAGTTCTTTCAAAAAGTAGTAGGTGATGGGGTGCGCAGCTCGCTTGTGGAATACGTCAGTCCTTTTGATATGCACTTTGTCATCAACCGGGCGGAGGAGGATGACAACTCAGTGGGGGCCAATCGTTATGGATTGGGGGTCAAGTCGACGCGGAATTCCGTTTCCGGTGATCTAGCTTCGCGTGCTTTAACGAGTCAGAATAAGAGGCTCTTGAGAGGCTCTTGATAACAAATACCGCTTTATTGGGCGATCTAGACAGAAAGGCGCACTAGAACGCAACCAAGTCAACCGTACTCAGGGGTGATGCAGGACCAATGTGGGGCGCGTACGCCAAAAGCTTGCAAAACATGTGCCAAGGCGAAAGTACGATGCGAGCAAGAAGGCCCCGGTGCCTGCAAAAGGCAGGTCACACCCTAGCCGCCAAGGCAAGACGGACGTCTACTAAAGCGTTATTTCTAGATGTCGTCGTCTCAGTAAGGAATGTGGCGACCAAGCTCCCGGAGCCCATCGACGTCAAAAGGCCAGTGCACGCAACAGGTAAGCTGACAACAAATATCAAATCTGGTAGGGAGCTTGGGCACTTACATTTCTCTTAGTGATTTTGCCACACTAGAAGCTAAATTAAATCGAATGGTTGCTATTTTAGCAGCCTCTGGAAAGCTACCTGGTGATGCACAATCGGAACTTGATTCCCATCATGTGCAATCTTCGTCCTCAAATTCAAATGGGGATTCCGCTCTACCGATGGAAACGCACGAAAAGGCTCTTTTAGAGTTGTTCATGACTAAAATGGTTCCATTTTTCCCTTTTATTCCAATAAAACCTCATGTCACCGCTGAGCAACTACGCCTAGAAAAACCGTTTCTCTATTTGAACATTTCCATTGTTGCTTGCCAAGATTCGAAACAGCAAAGAAAACTTGAAGAAGCCTCAAAGAAATATATAGCTGATCATATTATTATGAAAAGCACATGCAGCTTGGACCTATTGCAAGGTCTACTGGTTCATCTGGCGTGGATCATTTCAATTTCACGCCCCCAGGCGTCGGACACATTACACATGGACTCACTGGCTCACGACCCCGGATACAACCAGCTGGATACATTTCTGTATCTAGCTGTGGCACAAGCTATAACTTTAGGCTTGAACCAAGAGAACTATAGTGCCAAAATCCAGAGCCAACCGACTCCTTACCTTAGGCAAGATGATCTTGTTCATGACCAAGCTTCAGCTCGCACCCTGGAAGAAAAACGCACCTTTCTGGGATGCTATTATCTTACCATGATGTGAGTTTTCCTAAATCTTTGGTGCAATTAAGTATGCTAATTGATATTGAAGATATTCAGTATGTCTGAAAGACATGCAGCCCTTGAAATTTACAGATTATGCAGATGAATGCTGTCAAACGTTATGTAATGCTTCAGAGTTCCCAAATGATACATACGGGGTTCATTTGGTCCGTACGATGCATCTCGCGGAAAAGATTCTTCGTGCAAATTCGGGGCAAGAGTCGAAATCCACTATTATTATCTCGGCTCCAGTCGGACTGAGCCTGAGAGGGTATCAATCTGAGATCAAGGCCCTCAAAGCTTCGTTCTCGTGTGATTTCCCACAATCAGGTAAGTTCAATGCTCCAAGATTGGAAGAGTCTGCTAGCTAATAACCTTTTCAATTCAAAATAGCCACGTTGGACTTCCATTACAATACCCTTGAGATACTTTTGTATCGCGTTTCCCTCGGCAACGATCTTTCAGATGCTCAATATGGCGATTACCCGGTGACACTGCTTGACCTCCTGTTTCGCTGCTTGGAAACAACAAAACTTTTCTTCCAGAATTTTTATTCATTGCCATCCGCTTTATTTCCACTCTTGCCGTTCACATTCTACTGCCAATTTGGCCAGGCCATTGTAACTCTATCGAGGTTATCCCTGTACCAAACAGACAAAGGCGATTGGGATCGTGACTATGTGCAACAGACACTTGATCTAGATCACACAGTTGACAGGCTGACACGAAAAATGGAAGAAGTGCAGCTTTCTGCTTCCTGCACCAGCGGATGTAGTCAGCAAAAGACAGATGAGCTGCCGGAAATTTATGGAAAGATCAGTCGGGCTACGAAAATGATTAAGGAGGCGCATCTTTCAAGAAAGTGGGCCATGGAGAAAGCTCAAATACAGACAGAGCAGCAAGTATTCTCAGATTTTGATTTCATGTCCAGCGTCCCCATAGATAGTTTTTTTACCATCCCGGACTTTGGAAACCTGCCGGATGCTTTTGAAGGGCTCATATAGAAATGAAAATCAGTCCTTACTGGAGTCCTACGAATGCTCAACCGTGGAATAGCTGAGCCGGCGGAGGTAATATCTTCCATCTACTTTACTTAGTTGTCTTCGAGGAAGATAATATGTTTCATAAGAAAATCCGATATTCAATCATTGAAGCCCATTTTTGCTACCATTGTCGTCTAGTAAAGTTTTCACGAAGCTTCAAGCAATGGAAGTACCGATATTACCAAATAATTTAACTGTGTCCTTTTATTTGGCTATCTTTTTTTAAGATATAAAGTAATCTTTAGAGATCCGCGTGGACTTTTGAGAAATTGATAATGTATTGTTGGGGTATGATGGGTTGGGAAAATATTATGGTATCTGAAAGTCAAACATCTTAGCTCCGTGTTTTTATTGAGTCTTGCTCCAAGCTCTAGAGCGAATTAACTGCCGTATGAACTTCGTAGGGCTTTCTGCCCGGGTGCCGATTCTGCCCCCTTGTGGCATGAAGACGGAATTCCGTTCCCGTCCCGTCAAGTGAATATTTATTCTCCCGCAAAATATATTTCAATCTTGAATTTTCGAGAAAATCAGATGATAGCAAGACTATCTTTGCTTATAATCCTTATCCAGCCTTCGAGATTTACATTTCCATCATGAGCAACACAACCGAGAAACCATCGACATACACTCCTCTCAGAGCCAGTGATCAACATGGCCAACTCCCTGAGAGAAGTCCGCAATCCGGTATCACTGTGCTCATTGTGGGTGCCGGAGTAGCTGGTTTGATGGCCGGCTTAGAATGCTGGCGTAAAGGACATGATGTTCGAATTGTTGAAAAAAGCTCCTCCCGGCTCTTATCTGGTGAGCTCTGGTTTTGCGTTTGCGATAGAGTGGGTCGGAATTCAGTCCAATCCCAATGATACTAACCATGATCTATAAATGTTGTCAGGCGACAGCTTCACAATAGGTACTAGTGCAATTCGTGCGCTGCAGCTCTGGCCGGATATGGCCGAGAAGAATGAGCAAATTTCCACAAACCCATGGTTATCATGGCATAAAATCACGGGAGAGAGGATTTCTGGGCCTGCGCCGATAAAATTGGACCCTATCAAGAAGACACCTGGGACCAATGATGGTGAGATTGAGGCCCCGACCAAGCTTTACAGACATAGTCGCCCCAAATTCCACAAGATGCTATCCGACCAAATTGAAAGAATAGGATTGGTGATCGAGTATGGCAAACGAGTCACTGGGTATTTTGAGAAAATTGATGCACAGCAAGCCGGCGTTACACTGGATGATGGTTCAAAAATCGAGGCTGACGTGGTTATCGCTGCTGATGGAATCGGAAGCAAATCCTCCAAGCTGACTATGGGTGACAAGGCACAGACCCGTCCGACAGGATATTCAATTTATCGGGCTGCCTTCCCCGCTGAACTAGCGACATCAGACCCCCTTGTGCAAGAGCGGTTCAAGGTTTTGGAGGGTGGAACACCCCTTGTCGAGCTTTGGATGGCGTGCGTATCTATGATTAATTCATTCTTCGAAGCCCAGCTCATATGATTCGGTTGCAGTGAAGATATGCATGTCATGTTCAGTTTGAATAGGCTTGAAATGACTTGGTCTCTTACATATCCGGTAGGTTTCCAGCCCTCATGGACAATATTCAATAAGCTAATCTCGTACCCCCAGGATTTTGGAGAAGGATCAGAAACATGGTCAACTTTTGTCGACCCCGAAATTGTCCTTCGCAAAACAGCGACAGTAGAGGGCTGGCCAGAAGTCGCAGATAGAGTTATCAAATTAACTCCCAAAGACCGACTCCATGACTTCAGGCTTATGTGGAGAGACCCTCAGCCTTGCTGGGTGTCACCGGGTGGACTAGTAATCCAGATAGGCGATGCTGCGCATACATTCCTTCCCTCGTCGGGAAATGGCGCTACTCAGGGTATAGAAGATGCTGTGTCAGTCGCAACGTGCTTACAAATTGCAGGCAGGAGTCATATATCTCAAGCAACAAGAGTTCATAACACTCTTAGGTGAGCCACTTGTTTTAACATCAACACCATCTGCTTAGACTAACTACCTTCTTCCAAAACAGGTTCGAGCGTGTCGCTTGTCTACAAAAGCTGGGGGTTATTAACCAGGAGATGAGACACCGGTCTGCTGACGCCAAGATTTCCCAAGCAAAGCCGGTTGGTTTGTTGGGAGCTTGGATTTGGCGTCATGATCCGGAGCGCTATGCTATAGATACCTACTCCAGGGCACTCGACCATCTGCTGTGTGGAAGTCCATTCCAAAATACCAATATCCCATCGGGTCTTGTGTATAAGCCGTGGACCGTCGATGAATTGCTAAAAACAAGGGAAGCCGGAGAGGAAATTGATTTGGACGGAGACTGGGAGTAATCGTCTCTTAATCATATGTATGGAACAATGATGCAAATATTTCAAACTTTGTGTGAAAGCAGAGCATAGTTCGTCCAATAATTATTGAACGGGATAGATTGCATTTAGTATATTCAAATCAATGGTCGAAGTCGCGATTCAAATCATAGACTTTCTTTTAAACCATTCATGCATCAAATTAAAAAAGCGTCAACCTCTAGAGTTTTCTTGGAGTTAAATAAAAAGGGATTTTTCTCGGAAATCAGGAAAGAACATAGATGTCAGAGGTGCAAGAAGCACCTATCTTCTCATGACGTTTATTAATCAATATATGTAAAAAAATACTCCGGTGCCCGAGCTTCGATTTACAGGGCAATTGCACCAAGCGCCGCTGCAACAACAGCCATAACTCCCGCAACATTGTAGGTCGCAGTTTGAGCAGCACCGCCGGTCTGAGTGCTAGAAGCGGCCGCGGAAGTGGAGTTCCCGGAGTTCGAGACGGGCGAAGTCGTAGTGGTCATTGAAACTACCGGGGAAGTGGTCGGAGCGGTAGTCACCATACTGCTGCCGTCTTGAGTCACAGAAGTGCTATCGGAGGAATGCGACTTGGTCGCGGACGAGGTTTCCGACACGGTCGTGGTGGCCGCGGTCATCTTGCCGCTCGGGCCATATCCAGGCAAATAGCTCGAGGTTAACGTCGCAGTGCCCGTGTAGAGAGGGCAGCCAGGCTGGTCAGTCTTGGGGGGAGCCCGGCCACCGCCACAGTCGACGAAGTCGCAGATCTCGCCAGTGTCGGGGACATACCAGATCATGCTGGCTTCATGCCACTGGTTGGTCGTCTGCGACGAGATGCAGCCGCTGATGTCGGTGCGAGCAGTTGCGAGCGTCACGAGGCCGAGGACAATAGGCAAGGTGAAGGTCTTCATTGTTGCGATGGTTGCGAGGGTCTAAGAACGAGGGAATAACGCAATGCAAAGGAGGAACTTCAACAGAAACGAGTGACGGGAAGATGTTCCTAGGCTGTCATCGTGTCGAGGAACGGAGCTAGTTATAGGCTCTTCATCTCCTCGGGCGCTGACACCCGGGGCTCTCGCCTTCTCTGTCAAAAGCCACCGACCATATCTTTTTATTTAGGCCCATCGAGATCCCCAGAAGCGAGCGCCAGGCAGTCCGGATCCCTGCCAAGAAACAAGTGGCGTCCCGGGCGGCAGTTCGATTGGACAATCGGAGACCCCTGGACCCTAGCATAGAGGTCTTCTGGCCAACTAGTGAGCCTCAAAAGGGTCCTTGGGGGCGCTTGGGAGGCGTTTTGGCACATTTTGGTCGGCCAGTCCGAATCCTGCAGGCTGGCAAGTTTGGCTCGCGTTGTTTTGCCCCTTAAAATCGAATGCCGAACCTCCGATCTCGAAGGCCATTTGACTCTATTTTTATCAATCCGGATGGAACTTCGTAGAACACTCACCATGCTATACATGTACAAGGTCTATCAATAAGACCCTTTGCCAGAAGCCTCTATGAGATAGATGACTGCAATCACTATCAACATTTGGGACTTCAAGAAAGGAGGTATTTACTCGTGGGTAATCAGCCGGCGTTCAGTTTCGCGGCTTCCGCTGCGCCACGGCGGTCCTCAAACAGGTTTTTGGACGAAAGCTGCAGACTACGACGGACAATTTCAATCGGGCGACTCTGTAGGACTTTGAGCGTCGCTATCTAACCACGGAGTGCTCAGTACGAGAAACTCGATACATCATTCTCTTATGTAAAAATATTCTTCGCGTCCTCAGTATGTAAGCATCGTATCGCCCAGATACATATAGATACCATAATGGCATGTCATCTTTTGATAGAAATCCATATAGTGACATTCACAAGACTGAGAAGAACATCTCAAGTGAAATAACCGGGAAAGCATATAGCACAAGCGCTACCCTTATGCGCGCCCAACGCGAGCGATAAAAACCGTCTTCTGGAATGTTTTGTCGTTCTTTTTGAACACCAATGGTTCTGGAATCACCTCAAAGTCGAACTTCTCGGTCAATCCAGCATTCTGGAACAACTGCTGCATATCGTTTCGCGAAAACCCGTGGGTCTTGACCGTGTGCCTGGCTTCTCCGAAATCATGTGTGTGGTCGTTGTGGCCATGGCTATGTCCGTGCCCGTCGCCATGACCAGAGGAAGCCACTAAGTCAATGACCATGAGTGCACCGCCCTTCTTTAACCGCGCTGTAAGCCGTTGGAGGGCAAGGTCTGGGTGCTCGAAGTGATGGAGCGCCATGCTGACAACCACCAAGTCGAAATCGTGGAAATCAGGCCCGGAGAACTCGGCCGGGGCAGTCTCAGCCAAAATATCAGCCTTGTGGCCGACCATCTTGTCGCTCAGCCCCATGGCACCAGCATTTTGGTTGAACTCGTCTATCATCTTATCAGAGACGTCAAGGCCAACAATCTTCGTCATAAATGGCGCGAGTGTCTGTTCGTGGGGTTGATATTAGCCATGCGACTTCTCACAAAGTCTGGTTTAGGGATCCGAAGGATCGGTATATTGTCACACTCACCATCGAGATGTAACCAGGACCGCATGCGTATTCGAGCATCTTCAAATCTTGACCCTTGCCAACGTCGGTATCTACCCAGCGGTCACTGAGCCAGAGTCGATGCTTGAGGGTCTGTTCTGACAACATTTTTATGGCTTCGGAAAACTCCGCCTTGTATGTGGCAGCCATCTGACTATCATGAGCGCAAAGTTAGCTTGCTATATATTGATCTCAGTTGAACGAAGATGATCCTACTCGAAATATTTGCGGTTGGCCTCCGTGAATTCGGTCATCTTGTGAGCTTTGAGTTGAGTATTTTTTTTGGGGATGTAACAATGTGTGATGAGCAGGAAATTGAAGAATGTAGATTATGAGGAGAGCTGCATCATGGAACCAAGGCGGTCTTTTATGCTTTTGATGATGCGGCTCGGAGACATCTTCGGATACTTCCAGAGTTTCCACCACCACAGTCTCGGGGACATCCGTCTTCCTCCTTGCGAACTTAATGGCCCCCGGAGACTTGGAACAATTTAAGGTTCATAATCAATTTCTCCGGCCGCTCAAGGCTTGCCTGTAGAGTAACTCGCGATATTTCTCTGTTGACATGAGAGAGTCGCGAAGCATCTCCACCCTTTAGCAAACAGACAACCTGTCAAACATGTTATTTCATATAATATTCCACCATGATTTCTCACGGAGGCATATTTTCAAAAAGGCAAAGAATGTACAATCATCATATCCAATACCGCACTACTTGTACAATGTGTAGTGGAAGATCGAGTCGGTCTGTTTGTGGAGGGGAGCATTCAGGGCCAACGCAGCTCCCTCACCGCCCGCGAGCTCCAAACTGCCCGAAAGACATCATCAGCTCCGTCCACCCATCGTTCTCTAATCCCCATATCTGACGATTCTCCCTTCTTTGCCTTTATTTATCACCAGTCTCGCCATCTCTGTGTGTCTGTGATCGCATCTCGGACTCCATACCCGTCGACCACCCCCGCTCTCCGTCATGGAGTCCTCCAAGATCCCCGATTTCTTGGCCGAGCAGCAAGCGCAAGGCACCCCGGAGACACAGACCTACTTCCTGACCTTCGAAGACTTCTGGGAGCGCAAGCTATGGCACCAGCTGACCGATGCACTGGTGGAGTTCTTCCGTCTACCAGAGAGTGCTCCCCAACGCTTAGCTATCTTCAAGACCTTCGTCCTCAGCTTCGCGGATCGGATCAACCAACTTAAGTTCGTGGGTTTGGGGTTGATGGCATCAACGGAATGTGCTGGTGAGCTCACCATCTGAATATATATAAAGAAGGATTCCTCGTCATGGCATTGTCTTTGAGGCAAATTGCTGACCATCTTCGGCCCTTTAGATGATAAAGAACGCCTCGCCTTCCTCACATCCCTCGCCGACAAGGTTGACAAGCCCGAATCACAAGATGCGTACGTCTATGCGCTGGCCGAAGCTGCCAACGTCAAGCTGCGGCTACCAGACTTTGATGGCGCACAGAAGGACCTGGCGTCCTGTCAAACAGCCCTGGACTCGTTCGACTCGGTCGAGACCGTTGTGCATGCGTCATTCTACAAAGTCAACGCCGACTACTACCACGTACGTTCCTTCATCCAACTTAACCCTAGACTTGACGATCGACATCGGAAAGGATTTGCGGGTCCTCCATAATTGGTCGAATACTAATAATCCCTTCCCAGGCTAAACAAGAATTCGCTTCCTTCTACAAAAACGCCCTCCTATATTTGGCCTGTATCGACCTCGAAGAACTTCCCGAGAGCGAGCGCGTCTCGCGTGCCTACAACCTCAGCGTCGCCGCACTAGTCTCCGACTCCATCTATAACTTCGGCGAGCTCCTCCTGCACCCGATCCTGGACTCCTTGACTGAGACCCCGCACAATTGGCTGCGCGACCTCCTCTTCGCCTTCAACCGGGGCGACCTGACCGCCTACGATGTCCTCGCCGGGAACATCAGCAAGAACAAGCTGCTCGAGTCACACCGCCAGTTCCTGTATCAGAAGATTTCGCTGTCCGCGCTGACGGAGATGGTCTTCCGGCGTCCGCCGCATGACCGCTCCCTCGCGTTCACTGCTATCGCCTCCGAGACGAAGGTGCAGCCCGATGAGATCGAGCATCTGGTGATGAAGGCGCTGTCCTTGGGCTTGCTAAAGGGTTCAATTGATCAGGTCGCGCAGGTTGCACAGATTCACTGGGTACAGCCCAAGGTGTTGGATATGAAGCAGATCGATGGCATGCGGAACCGCTTGAAGGACTGGGATGCCGGTGTGAATCAGCTTGGTCATTGGATTGAGGGTGTTGGCAAGGATGTCTGGGCTGCATAGACGGTTTAAATGTATTCTCTATGTCCGCTTTATCTATAATGAATGAAACGGCGTGTGTACTGCATTTCGTATGCTTGTTCTTTATTTCTAAATTGTAAATTACTCTTGTTTTATAAATCAGATGCAATGGGTGGCTGGCGCCTGCTAAAGAGCTAAAACATTGAGGATCCCAGGAGTACACAGCCGATCAGCCAGGCTGGCCACCACACGCACCACACCACCACTTGCGTCCACATGCCCCAAACATCCCAGCCAAAAGCGGCCTGGGTAAGTACTGTCTCAACCGAGGCTCCAGTGTACCAACAGGCACCCAGAAGAACTATGGGCGGCGAGAGCAGGTTCAAAAACATCAATCCCAAGGTGGAAACGGCATACCGAACAGGTGCCGGGCCTTGAACGCGAGCAATGAAGCTAAGTGGTGCGCAGAGGAGGCCAATCATGAAGGAAAGGGAGAAGTTGAGGGTCGCCAATGTGGACAGAGAGAGACCCAGCAGAAGGAGGGCGAATGATTTGATCAACAAGTACTGCTGCGGTACAATGGGAGTGCCAAGACCAAGACCATTGCAGAGTAATGCGGCCAGAACTAGAGGTAAGACGAGATCAACGACAACAAAGATATATGTCGCAGTTGTAAAGTACTTTTACGACAGTCAGCAAAAATTGATGTATCACTTCAATCACGTAGAGCTCACCTGGTGGAAAATAGTGTTGAAGATCCAGAGGGGAACAAGACCAAGCAAATGCAATCCAGAAACAAGTGTTAGAGGCAGGGCTAGCAAGCGCTCCTCAACAACGGTACCGTTCAGCTTCGTTTCAGCAACGATCTTCTGAGGTTGTTTAGCATCCGAGCTGGAGACCTCTTCGCTCTTGGTTTTTGAAGGCGCAGAACTGGCAGAGCTGGTCGACTGGCCGTCTGAGTAATAGCCAGTCCGCATCCACAGCGCAATTGCCATGATAGTAAAATTACCCGCAATCAGCATGGCACTGGGGAGATAAGTACCAATGCTGACGAAACGATTCGTCTGCATGAGCAGGTAAAAGAAGAAGCTTTGGTGCAGATGCTCCAGAAGGTTGTTCAGGCTGCGACAAAGGCTCTCAATGGTCCGTCCCAGTGCCATTTCATCTTCCCACCCATTGCCTTTGGGTTGTAGAGTTATCGCGTCGATATGGTATGGCATAAAGCTGCTGTGGGCTCCGGTGGCATAGCCAAGACCCTGTTTGGTCATGCCGCGCAGAATCGTTTGCAAGCGCGCCTCGTAGCTGTCGTCATGATTCCACATCTCTTGCAGATTGGCCCCAATACCCATCTGTCCGCCTGCAATAGCGACAGCCGTGTTGAAAAGGTCCAGGTTTGGCAGCTGGCCATTGACACCATCATAGACAATATGAAGGGTTTCGAAGCGATGGTCAAACGGGTACTCAATCACCAATGCTCCTTGCAATGCACCACTCTTCAACGGTAGGGGTTGCACCGATACTGGCTGAAGATCATGATAAGCGTCGATCCATGCCTGAGTACCAGTCTTGCTGTCAGGCGTGAAAAGGAAGATAATGTCCTTAGACCAAAGCGACCAGCCTATGGAGCATGGGATTAGCAGGCACCAAAGTCAACGATCAGACGGTGGAGAGCTCACGTTTGAAATATCTCGCAAGGGTCAAGGCAAGGGTAACACCATTCAGGTTCATCTCATCGTCTGCTGTCTTCCATGCTGCAACTAACACGATTGCCTCTGTTGCATCGCCTCGAGGCGCATGAATGATTCCATAGATGTTCTCTCCCTGGTGTGTGATACCCGCGGATGTGTACTCGTATCTCTGGGTTGCGACCTTCAACCCTGCCGCTTGCAAAATTGAATAGAACTTATTAGATATCCTTGATTATTATCAGCACATCGTCCTCCTCATATCATTCATCTGCTATTCACGTACGCTGGAGTCAACTCCAACTCGGGGTTTTGAGGTCCATTTTCACGCCCTTCAGTCACCAATCCTTCCAGTTCTTTTTTATATCCACGGAAGATGTTCTGTTCACTGCCCGTGAAATAGGCATGTACTTGGCCGGGAAGTAGCGCATTCTCGGAGATATAGGTGTTTCGCGAATAGTCGTTCAATGGGAGAAGGAGAAGCCAGACCACGCCGACAACAATACATAGGAAGGACAAGAGATTCGGGAGACGGACGAAGAGTAAGTGAGGATTATTCCGCAAGTTGCGGATCGCAGCTGGTATTCCATGTTAGTTTCACTGCCTTGTTTTCTCAGGGTCGTATTGAAAAAGGGACTCAGTTCGGCGACAGACTGATTCTTAAACACTCACATTTTAGCGCCATCGGATGAGAACCATTGGGGAATATATTCCCACTCTGTGACGGCCAGTCCGTCAATTGGAATCCGGGAGGCTTGACGGCAAGAGGCCAACTTGGAGTGGTCCGCGGAGCTTCGGTGGTGTTTACGTGGAATTTACGCCGGGCGGAAAAGACCAAACGTGCAGAATTATAGATGCAATCGCTATGCTATGATCCAATACCCCTTCCCCCTGTCCTCCAACCTTTGCACCCCCTTCCAGATAATAAAACCAGACTATGACAAAATATACACAGGGAATTAATATGAGTAAACCTCGATGTAAGCTGCACAATCATGCGCCCAGGCGTTGGGTGGTTCCCAGATAGCTCATTGGAGTCTGGTTTCCTGCGATGCTGGCTCCGTTGCTCGAAGGCAGAACACCATAGCGCCCGTACGTCTTCTGGTCGACCGAAACATAGTGTGGCAGCCTGCCCAGAAGATTCAATTTGCCCTCGATCCAACGCAGGACCTTCTCCGGGGGCACGAACACCTTCAAATACCCGAGTCCGACTGTTAAAGTCAGTAAACTATCAAAAGGTCGAGGTCACGTCCCCTTGGGAAGGGAGGGGAGGCAGAGAACTTACATAAATAGCCCACAAGAATGGCGCAGAGATGGCCAAGGAAGCTCACGTTCGAAACAAGAATCGACAGGACTACGCAAGCGAACAAAGGCGATGTCCAGGTAGGAATTTTATACGGGCCCAGGCTTTTCTATTGTCAGTAGCAGCCAAATAAATATACCAGTGGTGCAAATTTACCTGAAGTAAGGGTTGGATTTGAATGTCCTGATAGCCTCAGAACCGAGGAGGAGAAAGACCCAGACACTGCATGAAGCTATCAGTTACTGATTCTGTTTCTTGTCTGCTACAAATAGAACGCACCTAGAGCCAACAACTGAAGTGTTGCTGTGTAGAATGAACTTCTCAATCAAAATGTACAATCCGGCGGGGACCGTCGACAGTGCTACGGAAAAGACAGGGTTAGCCAAGGAATACGAGAGACTTGCAGGAAGAATGGTGAAGTGCGGCCATTTGTGCTAAGTCAAATGCTTGGTTCCACTTACGTCCGATAAACAAGGCGATGGATGTGAGGGTCCCATGCTCCGCCTCAAACCGTTCCAAGAGCGGTGTCAACGCCAAGGTATTCAATGCTGCGTGGAAGAACCCCGTGTGAATGATGGGATAGGTATTTAGTCGATACACTATATCGGCCATTAGAACGCCCCAGCCAACAACATGCATGTCGGTAATTCAATTTGGGGTAAAGCCACGTACTGGTCCCTAGGTTGATCTCCTCTGGAATCAACGCGCCCCATTGTACCACACTCCAGATCGTTTGGAATTCTAACAGCCAGAATGCGAGAATGACGAGAAGTACGAGCCGTGTGAATAAAGGCAAGCGTACTAGGTAGGACCGTACGCGTCCGGGATTGAAGGGCAATGGTGGCAAGGCAGCAGGAGTTGCCATGGCGTTTCGCGGGGGGATTAATGAAATTAAGAACCGCAGAGGTTCACGGGCGACTCTAGACGGTGTATACCGGTGAATATTATATGCAGATCGTCTTGATGCGTCAGTCGTTGAGAGCGTGACTTGTGGTTCGGGGGGCAGGTGGAACAGCCTGTCTTTTGTCGCGAGCGGAGGACACGGAGACGACGCCCAGGGCAATCGAGCAGGTGTATATCTGGATATCGTGGATTCACGAGCAATGGTATAACCTTTTGCGCAATTTGAAGGTCAGGACTGGCTGAATAACTCGACAAACAGCGCTGCGAAACGAACTTCTGGGCTTTCCAGGGATAACTCACGAGGCGCACGCGATTCGCTGATCGGGCTTCAAGGGCGCGACAGTCGCAACAAGACGTCTCACAAACAACTGCTCCGAAGTGATAGGCTCAAAACAACAGGGCTTCCCCGTTAATAACAACTTCGCAAAAGAAAGAGTTGTCGAGGAGGGTAATCGTGAGTCCTGCTCTCGTAAACTCTGGGGCGTTCGGAAAAGCGTGGCCGCGGCGAGGCGATCCCCACTATTCCCAAATTGGAAATCAGGCCCTCTAGGCGTAGGAAACTATACAATCTACCCGGCTAACGAGGCATTCTCACAATATTTTCTTTGCAATACGAATTAAAAACTTCAGAGATCTTATCAAAAATTCATGTCTCAGATACAGGCTTCCTGAGATATTGTGACACTGCACCCGTTGATATTCATAGAAAGTGGTTCACAGGATGTCCCTACAAATAATCGCTGCCCTAGAATATTGGGACACGCCTGACCCTGGCCAATTTTCTGTACGAATATTGCATTTCTGCCCTGTTCAACTTTTTATGCCTTCTGACTGGTTCGTCTTCAAATCAAGCTTTTGATCTGATTTGCGGCACGTTTGCGTCCTGCTAAGCCCATTTTTGAGGTTTCTTTCACTTTGATTGGCTTGTAACCCACATAGTCGTTTTGGAGGACTTTCTTTATTTCTGCCAAATAACCATTCATTCCGCCGAGAAAGGTCCGGGGCGCTGGTCTCTTCCCGACAACATTCTGTCCAAAGAGCCACGATGGTGTTTCTGCAAACAATGAACGTGCGGCGTATGCTTCACATTTCTTCATCCAATAAGATTCGGCTGAATCCAACGCCTCTATCACAACTTTTGGATTTGCCGATAAACGAGTTGCTTCGGAATCCTTAATCAAGGTGGTGATAAGTTCAACGTGTACCTCAATTGCGGGAGGTAGATTTGTAAATGGGCTTTGGGGACCAGTGACCATAAAAAAGTTTGGAAATCCTGGTACTGAAATTCCTAAATAGCTCGTTGGTCCAAGTCTGTCCCAGCGCTGGCGCAAAGTTTCGCCCCGTGAGCCTATTATCTCGATTTGATTATACGCTCCTTCGACCGCATCAAAACCGGTGGCATAGATAATAATGTCGAGCTCGTGGACACTCCCATCTTGGGTTTGGATGCCATCTGGGGTGACTTGCACAATTGGCGTCTCCTGAAGATTGACCACCTCGACATTCTTCCGGTTAAATTGCTCATAATAGCCATTGTCGCACAAGGGCCGTCTGGCATAAAGCTGCGTTGGCTGCAACTTGCGGGCCTTCACGGGGTCTTTCACGATCTGCGAAATCTTCTTGCGAATGAAATTGCATGCGCCCTCGTTAGCCTCTCTGCTATAAGTGATATCTCCAAAGCTGAGGAACATGAACCGGAATGCATTCCCTTGCTGCCATAAGGACTCGAAAATGGCTTCCCGTTCTTTGGGTGTCTTCGAAGCATACTTGACATCTGTTTCAATGAATCCAAAGCAGGTTGAGGACTTTTTCATGTCCGCGTAAATTTTATCATAATTCTCGTTGATCCATTTCCGCTCTTCGACAGTGACTGGTCTGTCTCCACTTGGCACAGTGTACTGCGGATTGCGTTGGAAGCATGTCAAGCTTTCCACCTTCGGTGCTAAAGCAGTGATGATTTGAACCCCCGTGGACCCGGATCCAATGATGCCAACACGTTTATTGGAACAATCCAAGTCTTGAGGCCACCGGCTTGAATGCACGCTAGTTCCTTTGAAATTCTCCCGTCCAGGTATGTCTGGGAATACGGGAACAGATAGTAGCCCAATTGCTCCGATGAAGTACCTGACAGTGTAAATACCCTTGTCGCTCTCTATGTACCATTTGTTTCGTTCCGCAATCCATTTGACTGATTTCACAGTTGTATTGAAATGAATATCCCTCTTGAGTTGATGCTTGTCTGCAATGTGATTGAGGTATTCGAGGACCTCGTGCCCTTGAACATAACGATGTGACCAGGGATATGTCTGCAAGTCTTCTTTGTCCCACGAATACCGATAAAGATAGCTTTCGGTATCACTCATCACACCTGGGTACCGGTTCCAGTACCATGTTCCACCCACACTAGGTGCTTTTTCTATCGCAACCGTTTGCAGTCCAAGTTCTCGAAGACGCTTGAGCTGGTATAAGCCACCAAAGCCGGCGCCAAGGACGAGTGCATCGAATTCAAGCATGGTGTTCAAAATAGATGAAAATTTTTCACAATATTGAGAGAAGATGTTTTGGAGGAACCGGGGGCCGGATTATAAAGGGGCCAAGTGTCGCAGGATCTAGCTTATTAAGTCCGTAAACCCCCAGTTATAATTTTCAGAAATATTTCGACATGTAAAGTTCTACCAACCATCATTTATGGACAAAAGACTGGGATATCACTACGAATCAGATTGCCTAAAATAGCCGAGTTGTCACATACGAGCCGCATTCCGAGGTCTATAGACGCTGGTTTAGGACGTTATACTGGCGGCCGATGGGCAGCACAAACCATGAGGCTTGTTAAGGCTCTTCAACAATCAAATTAGAACAATGAGATGATCTTATTTGTGGGAGTTTCAAGACATTATCTTGTGCTACACTTTAGGTGCGGGATTAGATGTGGGGTCCGTCACAATCGGTCTCCGCTCCTTTCTTGTGACCATTAAGGCGGAGAATGCGCGTGGCAGTTTTATTTATCTGTTGTGGCTGGAAAATGGTGGCGAAGCCCAAAAATCATAATATAGGAGAAACAGAATACCTTGCTCCAAATTTATGCCCATAAATTGCAATGATTACCTATTAGTTATGATATTTTCCTATATCATCTATCAGTTTGGTGGGTTTGAAAAGAGGATTTAAGAAATAATTTTGTTCGCAAGGGTGAACCTCACTTCGATTGAATCTGTATTGTCGGCTCCAAATGCTCGAAGAGAGCCTCTATATCTAATACCTCCAGAGGTCTAAGTTTCGAAAGTTTTGAAAAAATCGTCGATGTGGTAGCAAGACCATCGCCCAGGTTAATTTTTCGAGAAATATATAATGTTAGTTTTCTTGCTTTTATATAACCATGCCATGTGACTTTTGTGTTTACCTCAGCGTTATATATTTGAAGCCCCCATGGCCTAATATTGGTACGCGGATTCCTCACTTTGGTACTATCATATGATTCTTGAAGCATTATCTATACATAATAGCTCATGGATGGACGGCAGTAAAAGAACACCATTTACCACTGTGAGAATTAGGGCGTAGATAATCAGATTTCAAAGGATCCAATCAATACACGTCAAGGTATGGTATGAAAATAAGCCCAAGCATGACTCAAATTGGGCAATCATAACGACAGTGATTCGAAGAAAGCTATGCCCAAGAATGACTTGATCTATCTCAATGTCTTGCAGGCGTGACAAAGATAGAAAGCCAATGAATAAAAAAAACTCCAGTATGATATTTTAAAAATCATCCACTGTGCTCTACCGGCTTTTTCAGCTCTGAACCCAAATTGTTGAATTGGGTGGCTACTAGCTGATATAGATGTCCTCTACGACGGGACTGATCCATTCCCGGGTCGAAGCTTCTTGTCGCAATTGACTGGAGATTGTATAACAAGGCTTTCTCTGGTCCAAAATAAGATTGAAAAATTTTTTAATTTCAAATGCATTCAGTGAATGATGATATAAATAAATCGCTAGATTCTAAAAAATGTTGATGAGCAAAAAAATTCCCGCACCGGGAATCGAACCCGGGCCTACCCGGTGAAAGCGGGTGATCCTAACCTCTAGACTATGCGGGATGTTGATGTTAAAATTCTCGCTATAAAAGTAACATGTCCATTAATACGATCTAGAAAGAACTTTGCCGCCAAATATCCACTGCAGCTGCAGGGAATACCATACTGATTTGACTCCATGCACTTTTATAGACCACATAATGTCTGACAAGTGGGACTTTCATATCTTGGCCGCTACCACTTTTGTGAGAGTGCTCAGGCTGAGACTCAGTAGTTAATACGTCCTTAGTGCTCGTGGCTTTGTCCTCGCCAGATCTGGACTAGCCCGATCCTGTGTGTTCTGATAGCCTCTTTCTCACGCTCTCCCCTTTCCTTCCTGAATATCAACACCTTCATCTCGTCTCTATCTAAGACTTGTTTACCTCCTAATACGCGGAGTCACATTAGTCTATGTCTGTTGGCATATCTCTAGCTATTTCTAAATTAGTATAGTGGATAAGGTCATTTGTTTTATGACAATTAGCACGTTGATATTTGCACCAGAAAGCTAAGCTTCCTAATTAAATATAGTGCCAAAGGGTCTCTATTCGAATAAAGATTACATCATTTACTATTCATATTTGAGAGGCGCCAAATGCAGGAGTTTGGCTGTTATGATATAGAGAATGTTCCATCAGCACCGAACCGCCCGCCCTTGACACCCCTCTCGCAGCCCTCACTGGGAACCATTGACAAACACCCATTCTGGGGCAAATGCCAGAATAATTTGGCTTATAGGTGGAGAGATAATATAGAGCTATATTACTATACCACCTAACAACTCTTCAAACAAGTCAACTTTAGACGATATTCTTAAGAGGGGTATCTGCGGGTGTCAGACCTGCCCACCTCCAGCAGCACTCCCAAAGCTTCTTCTGTATGCCCGGATCTTGGCTGACTGGTGCTGCAAAGTCCGTCTTAATGCCAACATAATATCCCCTTTTCCCCGTAAATGTCGGATCAGAACTCACAGTGGCCAGATCTCGGCCAGCATCCTCCGTAGTGCGGAATAATGTAGTGCAGTGCTTGAGGACCGGCATGAGAAAGTTGATTGCCCCCATCAGAAACCTAGTCGATCTCTTCTGCCCCGCTTGAGCTCTTGACGAAGGAAGACCACCGGGATCCATGGCTGTGACGGTAATATTTGATAGCTTGAGGTCCTGTCAGAATATGTGAGTCGATTGCTTTTGGATGCTCACAGTCCGGTTGTACGTACTTTCTGGAGTCGTTTGTTGAGGTCGTTTGCAAATGTCACGTTTGCAAGTTTAGCTGTCGCGTATCTCTGGAATCCACGGTCATGAACAAGGTTCGTTGGGTCTAGCGTTGGTTTAACCAGTTCTTCGAAGTCGTCAGGGAAGCATGGCCCAAGCGAAGACAAGGGGTTCGGCTTATCGGGGTAATGAGTGATGGAGCCGAGCATGACGATGCGTCCAGATTTGGTGTCCATGCTACTGAGCAGCTTCAGAACCAGCAAGTAATGAGATAGGTGACAGACTTGGAAGGTGGCCTCGTAGTTATCCAATGTAAACTTCTGCCCCGACTGGAGCGACCAAGTGGAGGCATTACAGACAATTCCTAAAATACGTGGAAGTTCCTTTGAGGCAATCCGGGCTGAAAGCTTTTCAGCGAAGGACCTGACACCAGCTAGACTTCCAAGATCGAGAGCTTCCAGGTAGAAATTCGCTTCTGGGTACTCGTTAACCAGGCGTAGAAGGTTGGCGGTATTTGGGTCTTTTTCAGGAGACTGGTTGCGAACGGTGGCTACCAAGGTACGCTGAGGGTATTCAGATAAGAAAGATTTGACAAAGCCAAGGGCCAATGAGCCATTGGCTCCGGTGATGATAACTGTTCCACTCATGGCAGGGGAAAGGTCTGAATGGGGTTCTTTAGTGATAAATTCTGTGAGAAGCTCGCTATTTATACAGATTGAAACCCTGGCCTATTCACTCGAATTACAAATGCAGATTAAGTGAATCAGATGTCTTATCTTCGACAGAACGGATGTTACATTATTATGTCGGTAATCTGTCCCGCAATTAGTAGGTGCCGGTCTTGGCAAGCGAGTCCAGACACTGACCATTGGTCACTACCAGATAGCCTTGTCGAGACACAAATTCCTGTCGGACTTAGGTTCCTACCTTCCGTTCTTTTTGGGAATTATGTTTGTCAATGCAATGATTATTGAGGCGATGCAGTTGTATACTCTCGAAAAATCGGATCTATACCGAATCGGGGAGGCGCAGTTCTTGGCGAAACCTAAAGGCACCGGTGGAAACGTTCCCACGGAGTCGGGAGGAATTAAAATTCCCTTTTTCTAGGAACGCTTCATACTATTATAAATCATTCCTAGAAGTTTATGTCAATATAGTAGTTTATGGTATCGGCTAGGAAAGCTGGGATCCAATAGAACGAGATGCTCAATTTGATGATGTCTAGCTAGTTGAATGTGTAGGCGGGGGAATGTTGAATATCCCCTACTTCGCTGTCTAGCGCGTTAGGGCGCTGGGTTCCGAGTATACCCAGAATACCCTACAGAACACGTAGAGAATCAAGTATCCCTGTAATGAGCTGACACACATGAAGCCTCTCAGAGAGGAAACAGATGCTGCTTCAGCGAAAGATGTGTAGAAGTTGATTCTCTCCCTATCGAATATGCGAAGCAATATCTTGAAAGGACTGTGTACTAGGAAAGATATCCTCCAATCAGAGATCACCCAAGATCACTCATCGTCGACAATTCCCCCACTAAAATACGTAGGGGCATTGTTATATTAAAATATAGAAACCTCGTATGTAAGTAATGTTAGTTGGATATGGCGATATAACTCCTCGATAATAAAGCGATTTATGGTCTAGACGGTAGGTGGAAGTTGCATGATATTAAAAAATAGCAAAGCGGAGCTCAATTAAGATCAAATTCAGAGCAGACCACATATTCTCAAAGATGAATCGGGTTCATTACCAAATACCCCAGTATAATCACAACACAGCAAAAATTGTGTTACAAAACATAAAGCCTAGCCCCTTGTAGACCACTGCCCACCAATTAGCTTCCGGAAATCAAAAATGGTCGGGTAATAAGTACCGAAATTTCCTCATGAATGTCTCAACAGATTGGATATAGATCTAGCGACAGCCCATTATGTTTCTGAAGTATATCATTTCGCGCAAACCTTTGTTCATTGAAAATGAATCCAGATCTTCCCTAAAACCAGCAATCTTTTCCGAATCGGCGTAAGGAAAGTCAGATCCTACGCGATAATCAACAATGTTAGTAAGTTCCGGGCTATATCACGCCTGCGGCTTACCGTATGTTATATGGTCATAGGGCACAAGCTCCAGTAGAAGTTCCAATACTGCAGGGGAGCTAGACAAAGCCAAGTCATAATGGAAAGACCGAAAGTCATCCATCAAATCATCATATGTTTTCCCCCACGTTTTCTTGGTGTATCTTGTTGCGCGTGATGTAACAGCAAGCCGCGACATAAGGTACGGAAGTGTTCCACCGGCATGGGACAAAATTCGGACACAGTTCGGATACTGCTGGGTGACGTTGCTGATGATCATGTCAACGGCGGCCCTGGTGGTTTCTTGTGGATAATCTATTGATGGCTGGGGAAGGAGTGGATTAACCCTCGCTAGGTCAACCGGGTGTGTAGGATGGATGAAGACGACTGCTTTGCGCTTATCAAGCTCGCTCCAAATCGGTGCAAATATCTCATGGCCCAAGTAGTTGTTTTCATCGCCGTACCGTGTAAACAACGTAACGCCGTCAGCTTTCAAAACATCAAGTGCATACTTTACCTCGGCTAAGGTACCATTTACGTCCATTAGCGAAGGCATGGCAGCGAAAAATCCAAATCTGTCACGATGCTTGTCGCGCAAGCCCGCTGCGTACATATTGGCTCGGCGAGCGAGCTGGCGCGCGCCCTGATCAGTTTCTGCAATTGTCGCTCCTGGAGCAGTCAACGATAAAATTGCTTTGTTGATTCCATTTTCCTTCATATTCTCCAAAGACAACTCAGGGCTCCATTGAGGAGTAGGCCAACCAGACGGGTCTCCTCCAGCCTCTGTGAGGGCTATTCGACTTGATCAGTAAGTTACAAAGATATTGAATCCGATTGTTACCTTCTGCGTAGAAGTCAGGCACAAAATGGTGGTGGGTGTCAATCTTTGGTGGTCTGGTTAAAAAGCCCAGGGCGACATTTGCACAAGTCAAGAACACAAGTGCCAAATGCAAAAGACGACCGGTGGCAAAATGAGAATATGCTAGATTGTGAGAAAACTTCATCTTGATCGGTACTGCTTAGAATTTAGCCTGATGAGATGAGATGGTTCTCATGTATTTATAATTTTTGACAAGAGCCTGGTCTCGGAATGTGTTTGGGTTGCTACGACTTCATTGCCCCTCTATTTAACGGATGCCGTTCCGAACATTAGCTTACACCTCGGGTAGAGATTTGATATTTCCACCGTGACTTGAATGTGATTTGAAAAGGACAGATTTGATTATTCATTGATCTCGTGGACACGCTTAAACAGTCTAACGTCAAGCAGTCTAACATCAAACTATCATTATGGAGTCTCACGAATGAAATTGAGGGCAAATATCACCTAAACTGTGATGCACTGTTACTGTAGGGCCTAAAAGCACTTACTTGTCGGACCTCATCCCGCGGATTTCCCCAAGAAGAGATTTACTTAAGCAACTACCCCAGATTCCCCGCACTCCAGAGCATGGGCCACCTGAAAAAAGTTCCAAGCTCAATCACGTGAAGATGTGAAATCAAAGAACTCGGTATGCCTATATTCTGCTTTGTCAGGTGAGTCAAGCTTGAGAATGAGCGTCACTTCAACATGTAGTCGTATTTATTTGGATAGGCCGTCGTCCCGTCGAGCAAGGGGATGGTAAACTCCGTCTTATGGTTCTTCCTGTTCATGATTTACTGTTTTGTGTCATCAAACTTTCTTGTCCGTTGTCCTAGGTGTCAATATCAACTGAGCGCAACCGAAGTATGTGCAAGAAACATGGCCGATAACAACCTTCCAGGCTATCCAAGCCCTCAGCCAGCTCTTCCACCACATCACAGCATTACACCCGCACAGAGTCGATACTTTTGATCTTAAACGAAGAAGCTTGGTTGCAGCCGAGGCTTATACCAAGGGCGACTCAGGTGGATCTCGTACTCCGGAATATATCCGAAGGTGATCAACTTTTCCCCCTAAGTTTCTGGGGTAAATGGAGATTTGTAAGCTATATAAGTCATGTCGCGCTCCTTAGAGATGTCTATCATTAAATCAGATTAAGATGAGATTCCACCCGGGTACCTTTCCGAGAGAGGGGTGTTACACCGACCCAATCATCTTTTTCACGATAAAGACCCTGCTTCGCCCAGCACTCACTTTGTGTGCCCTGATTTATGTGAAATTAACATCACAATGGCCTGGACTTGAAAGGCCTATCTTTTGGTCGGCCATTATAAGCGTTGCAATCTGGATCAACGAATTTCTTAGCTATAAAAGCAGAAACAACTGGACCATTGACCCCACCTATGATTGGACAAAAGAGATTGTTGTGGTTACGGGGGGCAGCAGTGGCATTGGAGCCACTGTAGTAGAGCGACTACTCGCAGATAAGGTGAGTGTGATAGTGTTTGGTTTTAGTCAGCCAAATATCGCAAGGGGTAATCAGAATGATCCTCATAAATGTGACAAGAACGCTGAGATTCAGAAACCAAACATATGTCGTACCATCGTTGTGATCTGAGCGACGAAAAAGAGATCCGTGCCGTTTGTACACAAGTTCGGGAAGAGGTGGGCCAGCCCACCATCCTAGGTAAGAACGGTTGTAACTTTTCGGAATGACGAATTTTCAAGTATCAGAGCCCTGTGCTGAAAAGTCGCAGTGAACAATGCCGGACTTTCTCGTAGGCAGACTGTAGCCGAGGGTACATACCACGACAACAGTATCACATTACGAACGAACATACTAGCTCCAACTCTTTTAACCAAAGAGTTTTTGCCTCGCATGATCGAAGACGACCATGGTCATATCGTCAATTTGGCCTCGATGAGCGCCTACCTGCCTCCTGCAGGCCTTGCAGACTATAGTGCTTCTAAGGCAGGGCTAATCGCATTCCATGAAGTAAGTATCGTTCTGCTTCCCCATCTTTCTCCGGATGAAGTTCGTTAAGACTCGATCCAAGGCACTGGGTCTAGAACTCAAGTATCGACATGCAGCCCCTACAGTCCGTACATCGTTAGCAATATTGAGCTTCACCAAAACTCCCTTATTCAAGGGAGAGATGAACCAGTCAAATTTTCTCTTTCCTCTGATGCATGTTGATACTATCGGTGATGCGATCGTCGATACAGTTTACAGCGGCTCCTCGAGGACCATGTACTTCCCTGGAATTTTCCGGTATTTTGCGGGTATTGTAAGTTACCCATTATGATTCAGAGCCAACATATTGATACTTTTTGAAACAGCGTGGAGCTCCGGAGTTGTTGCAAGCTATCATTCGAAGTGGGTCGCAATCATTAAGGTGGATTTCCAAGGAAGGCAACGCATTGATCCAAAGACAGGCAAGCTTGCATAGTTAGTGTAACTTGATTGAGCTCATGTTTCATATGCTTTGTATTCTGTGCTGAAGCCATCCGTTGAATACTCGGGCCGAAACCCGCATCAAAAAGGCTACAGCGACCAAGTAACCCTCATGAGGGGCCGATCTGGGATAACCGTCTTTATAGGCTCAGTTTGAGGACTAGAAAAAAAATATTAGACGCGCGCATCATTACGGCACCTTACTAAATATGAGCACCGAAGAAATTCATCCGACGTGGACAAGGAGAATGACAAGGAATAGAAAGGGACTAGATTTCTCACGAAGACTCCTGTTGTTTTGTTACACTATCATTGTTATGCCGATATAGAATGAGACGAACGCCAATAATCAAGCTCTTGCCCCACGGAGGCGTTCAAACATCATTAAAAGAATTTGTGGTCCAGACGGTAGGTGGAAGTCGCATGATATTAGAAATTGTCAAGAAGAAGGGCTGCATAATACCACCGAGACCCACATATCTCCATGCGTCAGCTCATTACAGGGATACTCGATTCCCTGTGTTTTGTATAGTATCCCGGGTATACTTGGAACCCAGCGCCGTAACGCGCTAGACAGCGAAGTAGGGGATATTCAACATTCCCCCGCCTACACATTCAACTAGCTAGACATCATCAAATTGAGCATCTCGTTCTATTGGATCCCAGCTTTCCTAGCCGATACCGTAAACTACTATATTGACATAAACTTCTAGGAATGATTTATAATAGTATGAAGCGTTCCTAGAAACAGGGAATTAGAATTTCTCTGACTCTGTAAGCGATCTAAATTTGGACCCCACTTAAACGAGCCACCTCATGCTTTATCAGCAATTCATAGTCGTACTGAGGTACTCTGCCCTCTATCCTTTCTCCCTGAGAAATTTTGGTACCCAACTTATAATAAAAACGCCTACATCACCATGCCGTTGCGGGAACTGCAATTTATTATCGCAGCTCCTGAATCAGCAACATTAACCACGCCACAGCGGAGAATCGCTCGTTCGCATGCCGCACGCTCCGCACACGCCCGGGAGCGGCACTTCCGGACTTCACAATACCAGGCGCAGAAGAAGCGTGAATTGCTGAATGATGTAACATTCAGGTTGAACAAGCCCCCCGATATCGTCACTGTACTTCCGGCTTCCCGAAAAGATCCCTTTACTAGCTTTGCAAGGCCCTTGAAGCCACTGGAGGAAATGCTATTAGATCACTGTATGTTTTTGGCCTAAACACCGGCTTCGATGCAGAGATACCAATTTCAGAAGATGTTACAGCTATAATACCCCTAATGCGCTGCACTGAGTTCGCAAGCCACTTCTCTCAACGCATGACAAGTGTATGGATACCACTTGCATTGACAGAATCAAGTCTGTTGAACATATTATTTCTTGCGTCATGTCGGAGTTTATCTGCGAGTTATCATCAACCAAATCAAGAAAAACAGAAACAGTTGTTTACGTGGCTGGGCTACCAATATAAGCTCAAAATCCTGCACTCATTGAGAGACGCGATTTCAACGGAGGCACCGGTATATAGTGACTCGACTGTTGCAAAGGCTATAATGCTAGCTTATGACGAGGTAATGCATCTCATGCGAATAAAAAGCAACGCTGACAAAAACTAGCTATTTATACATGATAGAATTATGTTAAAGCATCATGTCAATGGTGCTATAAAAATGGTTGGCCTTAGAGGGGGTCCCCAAGTGCTCGGTTTAGCTGGTCTACTCGAGCACCTTCTCTCGAATCTAATAGCTAAGGTGATAGGCCACGCTGGCATTCAAGTCAAGATACCCTGGGGTAACCAAGTCACCTCTATTGACACAAATATAAAGCGATAAGTGATGTTTGTACATGCGAAGCACTGGAAAAGGAGTTGGTTGTACGTTGGTCGTGGAGGTTTGTGGTTGGAGACTCCAAATCTGCTATTTCGTCTTCGGTTGGGCCAGAAATTGAGATATGATATAGGAATATACATTCAATTCAAGTAATTTCTTCTATTAACAAAAGGGCCCAAATTGTCTTGGTAGGCGACATACAACCATACTATTGACATTCAACCATCTAGCTCCAGTATTTCTCTGTATCTCTCACCCATGCATGGTATAAGTAAGAGCTTTTGGAATCCATCAAGTCGTCCAGGGACTCGTCCCTCCTGCCATCTTCTTACAAAATCACCATAGAGTATAGTTTCAAATCGCAATTGATCTGATTCCGCAAGCCATGAAGCACTTGTCCTGAGATCCCATAGAGTGGCCTCGGGTGTGAAGGGAAGCATACTCATTATCTTGACGTTCGGACAACACCCAGTTTTCAGTGTCAGATACAAGCCCTCAATCATCATGACAATAATTATTGTTCTTCGAGCGCTCTCTGCTAACATCCATTCTTGCCATGTGAGCGCAGGGGTAAGCTCTCCGGCTCGCTCTTGTAATTTAAAGGTCCAGATTCGCAATGTATTCATGTGTTGTTCTGCTAATGAGCGCTGCCGAATATCGCCATCGAAGAGCTGAATTATTTGAAACAGCATCAGTGCATGCACTGCGGCGAGGAGGTGGGGCAGGGTGCTTGTGTGGTGATCCTGCTCCACGAGGCTGGTAGTCTTGCTCTCCAGTATACGGAAAATCAGATCCTCTGTTTCCGATGTTTTGGTACTATAAGCTGCCGAAACTGTAAAAGCATCTTGAATAGCATCGGGCACGTATTCGTCGTAGAGACGGGAATGAATGAATGGAGTTTTTCGAGAGCTAACAAACACATGCGGGTAGCGTTTGATATTCTGTAAAAGCTGACTGCTTGACCATTTATCTAAGGTGGTGGTTTCTGGGAAAAATATAGCTGGAGATAGTGCTGGTATGGTGAGCAGAGAAGGCATCGAAGTAAGCCATGGGGTAGAAACTTTCGTATTGTCGGATGGAAAGTCATTTAACGGCCAAAATGATAGAGCTTCATTAAGAACAGAGGGTGATTCTGCCCCCACTGCCGAAAGATGGGATGATTCCAACTGTTTCGAGATGTTTTGGCGCTTTTGTGGGGACCATGCATTCAGATAAGTACATTTCACTCCCTGGGCAAGACATCGTGAGCACTGCGGAGTTTGACGATTGCAACGCCGCTTCCCCTCGGCGCACGCAATACATGACTTCTGCCGTGAGTGCGCATATGGCGATCTGTAAGCCATGGTCTGTATTGTTACTAGAAAGAAAGCAAGATGCCCACAGATGAGCAGCCCCGGGGAATACAAGGTTGTGATGACAAAAGGTCCGCAGAACTCCGCAGAACCCCGCAAATTCCGCAAACTCCGCAAACTCTCCCAAAACTCCGCAAAAGTCTACAGCCGGAACTGCTATGTGCAAGTTCCAAAATCCGCAACAGATTATGGCAGATATTGTAATCATGAGGTGGAATCAAATGCATATAAAGGAGACAATGAATATTAGGGATTCTCTATACTATCCTTGAAAATTTGAATCTAACACTTCTCTCTTTGCAATGGCCATCACTGAGCTTATTTTTCCAAGCGTCAAAACCGACTCAGCTTCACTCAAGGAGCTTGAACGAGATTGGCCCAGCTTGAGCAAAGGGTTGATCGATCCTAATCCCGGCCTACTTAACGCGTTCCGTGGATGGATTTTGACAGAAGATGGGCTGGATGTACGAGAGGCCTATAGAGAATTCCTGCTTTTTGGTAAGGTCACCTGGTGCGTCAAATTTGGCGATATCTGATATGATATAGAGTGGAACTCAGCCGATTCTTTCCATGCCTTCATCGGCTCGGAACAATTTGCTGCTTTTGCTGGCTCAATCAGGCATTTGGTGACTGGGCCGCCTACTTTGCAATTATTTGAAACAAAGTTCTCCCCAAGAGATGCAGCTTCGGCGAATCTGGTTGAAATAATTAGGTTGGGGGTCTCCAGTTCTGAGAATGTCGAGCAAAGCCTGCAAGTGTGGGAGAAGGCATCCCGTAATCTAGGTGGCAATGGAGAGAGTACGACTTCTGTCACTTATGGAAGGAGCTCGAACCTTGAAAAGAATGTCATAATGGGTATCATAGGATGGCAAAATGTGAAGGTAAGCTTAATAATCTAACCTGCTATACTGCTCCAAGTACCATGCTTACCATTGACAGGAACACCATGACATTTCCCAAAAGAAGATTTGGTCGGAAACGCTGGAGTCTCTCAAATCGCTGGGGGAAGTGTCACAGATAACTGTGAACATTGAGGCAATGAACCTGAGTGTGTTGTAAGACGCTGAGGAGTTGCTTTTTGAAGGGTTAATTCCCTGGGCCATAGTCGTGGACATGCCGTGCATCTCTAAAGCCCAAATTCTTGCGTTCATATCAAAGGCAAGGCTTTCGTTCCTGTCATAGAGCATAGGATATAAATCAAAGTTGCGCTAGTAGTACTATCTGAGAAGCCTCAAGCTCCCTAATACAAGTATGTTCATTAACTGCGAGCTACAAAACTTTAATAAGCCTCCTCACACTGTCTTAGCTGTACTGTACTGAATCAACCTTAGGTGAGGGCTGGAGCTTGTATACCATCCGATCCTTCGGGCAAGCTGCTAGATGGCAGGATCATCGGCAAAATTCTACCGAGCTCAACGTCATGTGAGTTACTTTCCAAGTTCAGATTGATTTCTTCCAAGCTTGCTACTTCTGCCGTTTCTAGCTGGGTCACTTCCGTAGTTTGCCCTGCTCGATCAGGTTCAGCCTGCGAACTTTATAAGCAACTGATTCATATTAATTCGCTGGGAAGCGATAAGAAGAGAGATTTAGTACCAAATATCCCAAGGTTTTGCGCCTGTTTCTTCTTTGCCCTTGCTTCTTTTTCGCGTCCTCGGCCCACCGTCTGAGAAACTGCACCGTCCTAGATTTCCCAAATTTTATTTGGTATGCCTTTTGTATCTCATCCCAAGTCATTCCGCTTGCCAACCGGATTCGGCAAAACTCTGAGCCCTCCTTAATTTCAATGCCTGATCTTCGAGGGTGATTGGATCGATTAGACTCTGTGGAGATATTTTGGCTGAGAGGAGGCTGCCTGGGACTGGGGGGGGGATGATGCTGCCGTGTAAAGTATCCAACCCTCTCGCTTTGCATTGTATCTAACTCAACCTCTATACTCGAATGCGGCTGATCAATCATTTCGACCTCCATGTCCCGGGTCTCCTCGCACGGTGTCTCATTGAAGGCAGAAGGCTGTGAGGCCCTAATGGCAACCAGTCTCTCGTATCAGATCTCATAATCTTTGTTGGTTTCCAATATTAAACAGTAGACTTACTCACTGGTCTGTTGGGCTCGTTCTATGAATTTCACCGGCTGGGATATCCCCACCGTCGTCCATTATTATAGAGTTAACAGACGAGGTTTCGTGTGTGCATCGATCCTTCGAGTAAGCAGTGCACATCTGATTTCGATAAGAATTCCTCCGTATCAGATGATCCAACTCAATTTGGACTGTTATGGTCAGTATTTAACCGAGAGACTTGAAACACAAACATAACTCACCTTGGTCCATGTGATCTCGCAGTAATGATAACTCGGCGTGTAAAGTGGAAGCTGCATCTATTTCTTCGTCCACATCTCCATCCCACGGGGTAAGATGCCCAGGAGGATATGCTTTGATCGTCTGATACTCCTTTTCAGTCAGACGCCAAAGGCGGCCTTTGAAGCTCAGCTGGTATGTGCCATTGCCGTCGGATCTACAGTCAGCAGACTGGGCCCACCGAATAAACTCCCTCAAAGAGAATTTGGCTTCTTGTTCCACCTCTATTCCGCTTCTTTCTCCATCAATCAGCTCGGGATAACCATTTGAGAAGATTTCCTGGAGCCTTCTGTCGAATTCCACGGCCCAAATTCTTGCGTCCATGTGCAGAGCAAGACTCGCATTTCTGTCATATATATTATGATACATCCTCACCGAATTGGAGAGTTCGTCTAGTTTCAAATCCCAAGAACCAAAACTGAGCAGAGGATACTTTTCATGGCGGTTGACAAAGTCAAGATTTGATAGGTCCCGGTTCAACTTATCGATCACACTCGGAGTCTGAATCTTTTCTTTCGTGGATCTGGCACGCATGTCCATGAGCAAAGCCTTGGCAGTGGTTTTTAAACAGAGAGATGTAGAAAGCTTCGGAAAAGATATGTTTTGAAAAATGAAACTGAGGGGAGATAGTCCAATGTCTGCTTGTAAAAATGACGGCAGAAGAAAATTATCCAGGGGATTCCTACGAGAAGAGGGGGTCCATTAAATACCTAAAATCCGTAATTTTGCCAGACAAGAAAGCCGGGTCATGTTGGAATACTTCGTAAAGATTAGCACGCGCCAGCAAACGGCCACACCACCCTGGTCAGGAGAGATACTACAGCCATTGGGCTGAGCGGAGAATATCCTTCGCTCAGGTATACGCAATAGATCGATCGAAAGCAATATCATATTTAACCCCCGGTTTGTCCCTCATGATGATTTAGCTATGTTTTTCTTTCTCAAAATTTCCACAGCTTGATTGGGTTACTAAAATCTCATTCAAAATGGGGATATCAGTCGGACCGCTAAAATCAGGAAACAGCAGACACAGCGGCTATGCGACAGATACCAAGACGCACTGCGCCAATAAAGTAATTACCGAGAAAAATACACTGCCGCCCTCGTAATTACTCTGGCTCGATGATTATGACAATGTAGTTTGGTGCAGTCAACCATTCTATTACACACTAATGCAGAGGTGAGAATGTGGCGTTGGATCCAGATCGTTGGCGAGGCGTTCTTTTGCCAACGAAGTCTATAGGTCCCAGATCTTTGCGTAGTTCTCATCCTCATTAAGGTTGTTTCCGCCCAAGAAGTCCCTCCAAGATTTTAGTGGCAAATCCAAACGGGCTCAAAGGAAGGAAAGGGGGACGGGGCCTTAGCGCCCTTTAGGGGCGGTTATGGCCCGGCATTAAGCCTCTGTCCTTTTGGGCGCATTATATCCAATCAAGTTCGGAATCCCTGTCGTTTTTTGCTTCTACCAAGGCGACCTATCGAATCTTCGAGTCATGTACGGAGAACATACTTCGTCTTATCCACGTTCCAATCACACGGGGCGCCTGGTCACGTTTCCCTTTTAAACCTCAAACATCAGCCCTCCAATGAAATACTTGTATCCAAGAGACAGGCTAGCGAAATATAGTAAAGCTCGAAGCTTGAACCGGGGATACAAAAGTACGGAATTTGTCGGTGAAGCAGATCAACAGCATACTCCACTTTTGTCCATTTTCTCTAGACATGACAAATCCTGCGCTGCAGAGCGTGGCCTTCACTCTTCTTTGTTTGAAATTAGTGGCTGATAGGCTCGTGCGATCCAGGGGCCGTCGGACTCTCAGGATGCGGTTTAGTGTTTGACAGCCATCCGGAATGGGTCGATACAGCAAATCGAACAACGAACCTGTTTCAATCTATAAATAAGTGACAAATCACAGCCATTCACGAGTGGAAGCTACCCCCTCGAAAAAACCATCCTGGATGCGCCCGAATATCTCTCCGAATAATTCTGAATCTTTATTCTTTGTTTGTGTAAGTTTTCTCAATGATGAAAGGAAAACGAAGATGAGTTGTACGGTTATCTAGAGAGGTTTATGCCGTAGGGTACTCTGATTGAAAATAATAAAAAAGTAGGCTGTCGAGCTGTGAGTATGTACCGATTCATAAAATTTCAGAGACCAATTTACCGCAATGCAGTCGTTTTTCCACAAGTTGAGTAATCATCTATGTGATACGAGGGCTGTGGCGTGTTGATCCCTCAGCAGCTACGAATAGCAGTCAGGAGGTAGGCAAAGGCCCATGGACATCTCATTCCTATCTCTCACCGATGCGACGAAACTGGCATCTTCGATCTTCCGATCCATGTCCACCTTCACATCTTTCATAGAACAAGCCTGACTGAGTCAGGTCACCTTTAGGACTCGAATACTTCATTTATCGTCGTTCGAAGCTCAGCACAGGAACCATATTCTAGATAAAAACGTATAACGTACCGCAAATTTCGTGTATTGACCAGTTGGCAATAAATACAAGAATTTGCAGTTCAATTAAATAATAGTGGATGATGGTCAAGTACTTTGGTTAGGGTCAATCGAGGCTAAAACTCTGGTTCTTTGATCGTTTGCTTTAGGCTTAAAGCTCAAAAACCACGTAACTTCGGATGCATGCCTCGAATTTAGTGCCAAATACGATGTCACATTGGGCATGATGTGACTAAAAGTTGCTAGGCATCCTTGGTCCTAGTTACTGAGTTTTATTTCTCCCTGAGTGGGTTTATATGATACATAGTACCCACACTTCGTCTGGAAGAATTTAACGGCCAGCCTCATAACCGAGAGAGGGCAAGCTGCTCGGCTGGTTCAAATTATTCAACGTTAGGCTACCCTTCCAATGGACAACTATTCCGAAGTCTCAGGTGTATACCGAAATATGTTCTGAGCTTATCTATTCTGATTAGTGAAGCCGGGCCTCTGTGATTAAAGGGCTTCATACGCGTAGTGAAGGCCCATACCCGTCTAACTATGCTTTACAGCTCCCTTTCGAAACTGGGACATACACAAACAACCCAGCCGAGTTTACGTGGTATAGCCCGGTATAAAATCGGGAAAGCACAGTACCCCGCTCCGCCCCACTCCCCAACTTTTCTCCATCTTTGTAAACTACGATATTGAATTTCTCCACCAAAAATGAAACACGTCCGAAAAAAGAATCATCGTATTACTCTATTTTCATTCCTCATAATTTTGCCGCCTGCACGACCACGTCTCTACGGAACCAATCAGTCTCATGTCAACTCTCCCAAGGCAGAAAAAGAAAAGCAAATCCAAGACGTAAAAATAAGATAATGCTTTATCCTTTTACAGAACCTGGGGCGCGCATGGCTAGCTAGCTCTGTGCAGTTTCCTTACAGGTACTGGCCGAACCAAGCAGTGGCCTGGAAGAAAGCCTGCTCCTTGGCCCACTTCTGGATCTTGACGCTCGGGTCGCCGCGGACGGCGAAGCCGTGCGTGACGCCGCTGAACAGGTTGATCTGCCATGGCTGACCGGCCTTGATCAAGGTCTCCTCGGACTCGTGGCGGAGCTGGGTAGTGAAGATATTGTCGGTTTCTGGAATGGGCGAATTAGTCGATCTGCTCTTTTTTTTCGAGGGCTTGCGAGACTCGTTGGGGGCGCGAAAAGAATATATACTTACCAGCGGCAGCGATGGAGTACGGCCCCTCGATGGCGCCGAGTTCTTCGTGGGTCACGAAAGAGGGGTGCGCGACGAAGCCAACGTCAATTTGGTTGGCCTTCAGGAAGCGGGTGACATACTAAATAGATCAAAAAAGTGAGGGGTTAGAGGCTACCCGAGGAATGTGTGGAGGATCTTGAAGATCTTGTGACGTACCTTAGCACCGAAGCAGTAGCCCGCTGCACCGACATTCTTCACGCCCAGAGTCTCACGGACGTGCTTGATCGAGGTGGCGACGACGGGGTCGACGTGTTCGGGCTGATGCTTGGAGATCCAGGCGGGGAAGTCGACCTTGCCGGAGTTCATGTCGCTGACGCTGATCTGGTCGCCACGGAACAGGTCCGGGATGACAGTCAGGTAACCTTTGCTGGCGAACTCGTCGGCGAGCAGCTGGGAGTTCGGGAAGATGCCGAAGACGTCAGTCAAGATAATGACGGCCTTCTCAGGGGTCTTGTTGTCCTTCGGGTAGACGATGTAGGTGTTGACTGCCACAATGGAATTGTTTAGCCTTGGAAGCTCTGGAGGGGCCATGCAGCTGGCTATTCCTCTAACAACTCACCTCCGTCAATGTCCTTCACCTCGCCGACGGGGTTACCCTCGTGCTTGAAGCCAGAGGCACAGCAGGCAGCAGGGGGGTTAGAGGCCATGTTGATGGTTATTTTTTTGTTGGAGGGGATTGAAGAAGAGGAGGGGGAATATGGAGGATGCGCAGGGGAAGAAAGAATGTGGGCGTCATTAAATGCGTTGCCCGCTCTAAAGTCCGTGCTGCCCTCCTTCGTTGCTCTAAAGTCCGTGTTGCCCCTCATCCCGCCTTCACACGGCTTCATATCGTCTTCACCTTAGCCGATATAGTCCCATTCGGCAATTGTGCGCCAATCACCAGCGTCCAGTGTCGCAATTGCTGGAGCTACAGTAATTTTCAATTGCTCTCGGACCCACTTGTCCGTTGCCGCTCATGGTCGAAATGCGATTAATAATGTGTGACGAAATAAACTTGACACGGTAACACGCTGTGTATCCCGCTACGAAAAGGACCGAAAAGAGCGCAAGGATCCAGACAGCGTAACGGCTATGCCTCTATCGCCTCGTAGCCACTCATTCTCAACTGCTATCCTGTCGAGCTTCGCATTACAGTGTAAATTGCGGCCAATGCTATCAGATGTCGACCCAAACAAACTCGGTACTCGGCACGCGCTCGGCGTTAAGTTGTGAGCGCCGAGTCGGCTAAACGTTAAAGGTTAAACTCGCAGGATGTCGGCCCCTCAACTGGTGGGCTCAAAAGCTTCTCACTCTCTCGAACAGCCTCGTCTATCCTTCTGACCTATACGGAAGTGAATGCGAAGGGGGAAGGATAGTTGATAGTCATGATATTACCGCCTCATTAAGTCCATCAGTCCGTAAGCTTCATTCCGATACTGTCGGAATCGTGAATAACATGGTCTCCGTTAGAGCATACATAGTGGAGATTATAGTCCCGCAGGCCAGATTCTCCCCCGTCATCTACCTCCGTCACGAATCAAATGGCCACATACAAGTGCACGAGAATTCATGGAAAGTCACACAAGTGTAAAGGGGGTATCAAACGATATGGTCGGGTTGGAGAAGTTCCCCCAAATCCGATCCAAAAATGAAAATAAACAGAAACAAAGATTGAGTTAGATAGTAGGCCATCGCTGCCACATGCAGCCAAGTCACGAGAAGTGGAAGCTGAGCGGCCGTTGTTCGCGCCTCACCGCCCACGCCTTGAGCGAGATGAACAGGATCTCTAGCGCGATGATGAACGCCGTGAGGCCCAGTCCCACGGTGAAGGTAAACATCGCGTCCAGCTCATAGTACTCCATCGCATCGATCACATTCCGGGTGCTCATCATGAAGATGAGTCCGCCGGCAATCAGACAGAACGCCGAGATAATCTCGGTGGGCGGCCGGGCCGGCAGATACGATGTTGGCGGACGCAGAAACAGCAGGACATAGGTCAGTCCGCGCGCCAGGGCAAAGCCCACCAGCATGTTGCCCCACTGCTTGTGCACCATCGTCGAGGTCATGCTTGTCTGGTGGTGCGAACCCATCATCATACCAAGCAGCAAGATGATCAAGGCGGGCATCGGGTTGAGGGACACGCCCTGTGACTTTGGGGCCTGCCACCCCTCATCCCGGGTTCCGTGCGGAGGAGAGCGGAGGATGGTATTGTTGAGGGCCTCACGGATGCGCGAAGATTCGAAGAGCATACCAGCCTAGAAAACATTGACCAGAAAAGTTAGCGACACCGAAAATTGCCATGATATCGAGGTAAATCCCATGCTGTGAGGACGAGAATCCAAGATCAGTACTTACCAAGCCACCCCCAAAGAACAAAATCGAGATGGAAACATGCTCCAAATCAGTCGCGGACCAGGCACCTCCCCAGCTGGACAGGTGCTCCAGGAACACATTGGTGACGCCATACAACCAGATCACAAAGGACTCTGTGAATTCGCCCGATGGAGCCTTCGACTTCCAGTTACCCACCACCGACGCCGGAGGCTTCTTGTTCCAGGCCCAGCCCAGATCCGCCCAGCACCCAATATATCGGCCGAGTGTGAGAATGCCGTACCAGAAGAAGATACCACCCTTGATGAAGTGCGCCAGTCCATTGAAGATCTCGCGATCACGCATGATGCCACCATACGTCACGGCTCCTGTTGCAATCGCTACAAATCCAAACGGCAGAATAATCCGGTCGATCACATTGTACACGCCGTTGAAGATGCGCAGCACGCGATTAGAGACCATGCCCGGCACCCGGTGTGACAGGAATCGATCGACAAACGTACTGGGGAACCAGCGGCGTGGTGCCGGAGCTGGCTGCTCGTCCTCGGGCTTCTCGAAGCCGTCATAGTCAGGCATCTCGCTGGACGGCGAGCCGGGGCTGTGGTTTGGCGACCCCGGCTCGGTGCCCTGGCCGCTATCGCGGGACCAGCGGTACTCGTGCATCGGGCCCGTGGGGAAGACGTGCGTGGACTCGTCTGTCGCAACAGGGAGGAATGCAGCGCGCTCGTAGGAGGGCGACTGGGAGGCCGACTCGCCGCGGCCAGCATAAGCGAAGATCAGCGCCAGCACAACCTGCACGCTAATCACCCACGTTGCGATCCAGCCGATCTTGTGGTGCGCATTGTTCTCATAGAGATCGGGGGTACTAGTGTTGTAAATGATGCCTAGGAGCAGACCAAATGCATTGAAGACCAAGAACAAAAATTGAGAGGGTAGAGCGAGCCGCGAGCGCGCAATGCTCAACATGACCGCTGTTACGATAAATTAATCTCATGTTGCTCGATGAACCTGACAGAAAATCCGTCTGTACGCAAGGACGGGGAGCTTCAAGCTTACCTGCAGGGAGAACGAAGCACCAGCCTAGAACCATCAGCACAATGTGCGCCATGATCGAAGTCGAGTGTTTGTTGTATTTGAAGTAGCTCATGGGTGACTCGGCGTTGTCAGCCGAAGCTGCGGCCGAGGCGCTGGCCTGCATATCCATGTCCATTCCCGAATCCTTGTTCATGTCCATGCCCTCATCGTCACCATGAGGAAGCGCCGCTGCGAGCGACACCAATAGGAGAGCCGCGAAGGCCACACGAGATGCTATCTGGCGCATTGGGCCTTGTGGATTCTGTTTGTGGTTTGCGAGTCACAGAGCTCCTCGAGGGCCGATTATGTACTACTCGGCGAGGATGTATGTGCTGTTACGAGATAAGAGAGAAGGGACGGAGCAAAAAAGAGAAAGAAAGAGAGAAAAATATGACGCCGCGCCGAAGTAAGAAAGAAAAGAAATCCCCTCTGGCCCAAGATCAAGTGCTCCTATCGAATCGTGACGTAACTGATGCCAACCCCAGGGAATGGGAGCTTTCCGTCTGGTTCCTGCTTTCCTGCAGGGTCAAATGAGCAGCTGGACGGGACCTCAACCGAGGAACGACCAGGTTCAACCCCAGTGCAAAAGATCCGGGGGTTGGGAATGGGAAGAGGAGGGTTGGGAAAGTTGACCGTGGCGGCTGTAGGGCTGAGATGGGAAGTATAGGCGGATCGAAGAGGGAGAGGGGAGAACAAGGCATATAAAAGAGCTTCCCAGCGGGGCAGCCAGGAATTAGTAACCCGGAAACGAAGCGCCGGGCGGTTTTCAAGTGGATTTATTAGACTAGGAAATTGAAATGAGAAGACAAAAAAAGGCTCGCCGGCGCTGATTTCCAATGCTTCGGAGCAGCCGGGGATAACGCGAGCTGCCCGAAGGTGCGTGGCAACAAGAGCTTCCCTGGGACCTCCGACAAGCCGTTCGATGATTCAGACCCCTTGTGCAGCCTGCTTATGAATAATATGCTTCCCGGCGATTTGGTTCCCGTACCTCCCTCCCTCTCCTGATACACAGGTCAGAATGAAGATTCATTCCTCTGCCTACTGCAGAAGTTCCTCAGTCTCTGAGCAGCTTGCTCTATCGCTGTGTCCGTCTGCCACCCAAGCTGCGGTGGTGACCGGTGGAAGTACGCAGTAACCAGCATGGGGATCTGCAGTCATATGCATTGTATTACAGACTGTTTTCTAATGGGAGCGGGAACTCTTGGCGCTCTTTGACTTTTTTAGGATATTGAAAGAAAAAAAAATTGGTACCAATGAAAAAAGATTAGTGTTTTTTTTTTTTTTTTTTTTTTTTTTTACACTCGGAAGAGTCGGGATACCTCCTGAGCCCCATCCAATGACTCTGGGCAATGGGGACAGCGCCTAGATGACCTCATGCCCGCAATTCCAGCACCGTCGCGACAACAACAACAGGTGACTAACTTCTCCTCCATACACAGCCTTCGGGGGGCCTTATTGGAGCCTTGTTGGAGCTTTGTTGGGGTCTGTAGGCAGCCATCGATAAAGTAAATTATCTCGTGCTCTGTACATACCAGGTATAGAATAGTATCCACTGACATATACTACTGCTGCTGTAGAAGGCCATTCTATCATCTGATTATAACGTTATAAGCAATCAGGTCGGCACAGGGCAGACTCACAGCGCGCCCATTGATGACGATCCATACCCTGTTGGGGTGGTGATTCACCGCCAGGATGTTGGGACCAGTTGGGGGCGTTCGTAACAGCAAGCGCACAGTTGTCTGGATCAGGATCGGATTCGGAAATGTCAGCTTCCTCCATTTCCTCCAAAGCGTATTTCAAGTGTCGGAGCTACGAAATGTCCTAATCCAACAGCTTGACGCTCGGTCGTCAACGGATCGCTCTCGGAAATCTAGCCCCATCCGCCCCGATCCAAGCGATTCAGACCCGAGATATCGGGGCCCAGCCGCCCAAGCCCCCTCCAGATGAGCATCAGGCCATTCTCACGGTGATATATATCACGTCCCCACTCAATCGACATAAACAAAATAAAAAGCAGGGATTTCCAACAGCTGGCCTGTGTGGCGTACAAAATACTTCCTGGATGGAACAGATATCTTCAACAGCTCGCACGGAGCACAGAGGCTAGGCTGAAAATTGACTCACGCCCAGCCCCCTTCCCCCACCACGGTCAGCAGCCATCGGGCCACGGCGTTCTGAACATCCTTTGTAGATCCCTGTCTCGGCCTCGCTCGCTGAGTCTTCCGAGCCGTACTGGTGACCGGTGCATTTGGCGGGGTTGGTCAACGTGCCATACCCCGATCCTTACGGTCGGGCATGCGCTGCGTTGACGCCTCTCGATGGTAGAGCACCTTGCTCGGTGGCTGAAGCCATGCAGAATGCAAGCCCATCAGCTGCTCGGGTACACCAAACATAATAGCGAGCATGGTACCCTCTCGTTCTTTGCACGAGGATGGGTCCAGCTGCATGGACTTGAAGTAGGCTCCACATTCCGATGTTGTTACTGTACGAAGTATTTCACAGTGGGTTAAGGGACACGCACAAGCAAGAACTTCCCAGGCCACATAGTGTTTGCCTAGGCGTATCATGGGAAGCATGAATCATCGGCGATGCAGGATGATGTGATGCCCTAGTTACCACCTTGCCTAGCTCTATCCTAATCCCAACCCAAAAATTCAGAACACATCGTGTACGTAGCATGAGTAAACAAGACAGCGAGGCAGAGTAACTGAGACCAAACTTACAGCCCAATACAACTGTCAGGAATGAGTAGAATGACGCTATTTATCATCTATGTGAATTAAATAGTAGTGGGTCTTTACAAAAGCAAATAGCTGACAAGAAAGCTAGATGAAAATTTAAGTAAGAACACATCTAGAGATCAAATTACTGCCGAACATCGTACTCTTCAGCTCATATTGGTCAGTCGGCCACCCCTCTATACCACTCTACATTCCCAGCCAAGGAGGTCCGAGAAACTTCCACAAAACTCTAGCACAACAGCTTCAAAACAGCTGGGCAAAGACGCGACGAATTCAAATTGTCTTCATATCCGAGCACCGCTTAGTCAGGTCATTTTCGGGCTCCCAACACGTTCAAGCGGGATTCGGCGAGCTGGATATGTCCGGGAAACGACTACAACCAACGCCCTCGATCGTTGAACGTACCACAGGGTGGGGTTGGTTACACAAGATCACAAAAACTATATCTTATTATATACATTATTGAATACTAAATTCTACCTTTTTCGTTGCCTCTCATCTTGCATGTCCCTGTTAGAATGATCGTCCATATATCGGACGAAGCAAAGCAAGACCATATGCCAAGCGTGCAATTATGTCCCTCCTCCATTCTATCCTCCCGGCAACCTCTGAGGGCCAAAAGAATATTCTTACTCGTTTAGCCAACCAGAGACTGGATACTTAAGTGCGGCGACAAATATTCGTCGTGTCATCACTTCTTGACCAACGGCCGCCATAGTGATTATTTAGACTAAACGCATCGCGCATAATCCCCTCTACGAATCAGGGGCCTCCATTCATCCCCGTTCCCTGTACTAGCCAAGATGAAAGACGGAGCTCTGGGTACTATTTCTGCAGGACCGAACCCTCAATTTCCAATTTCTTCGACATGAGCTAGAAAATTTAAGTCCCGCAAACCTGCCAGTCTCAACTGGTAGTATGGGTAGCAGTCAGTCTCTTTTACGAGACCCCGCAAAGACTATCTAGACTAGAATCCGCTCTAGAAGGATTTCCCCCAGGAGTGAATGTTTATTTGAACCATCAGCTCGCCCTGCTATTATATTTGGGCTCATTACGGTCTATGTAGACTTAAATTCCAACTAATATGATCGGTATCCACGTCGCACGGGTCACTAGAGTAGTTTCATCGGTGTCCAGATTCTGCAGGACTATAGCTCCGAGGCAATAGGATCTATATACGCCTGGTCTCGTGTAACAAAATGAAATATCATAACAAAGCATAACGAGCAATTCAGGAAGTCACAGCTCGGGCAGGCTTTTATTCAAAGGAGGAGCTGGAATCCAAGCAGATTCGATGGAGACGACCCTTTTACTAACTGCGTACCGTCCAAAATGCCGATATAGATCCAGAGTTTGGTTTTTATTCCACGCTGGAGATAATACACAATGAAACCAGGAGCCTTCTATTGTCGTATTTACAGCGTCAGGGGACCATCCACGAAAGGTATCTAGATCTGTTCATAGAAACCCTCTGCCATGGTGAAGCAGCCGTAGCAGCCACCGCGAATCCGAACGACTCGCAACCGTACTTGCTTTCGAGATCAGGATCGGTATACCTCTACTCATCACGGCAATCAATTGCCGGAATTCGGCCCTTCGCCGCAGAGCCCTTGCTCTTTCCCAGCAGTATTCCTCTACCCAGGGCTTCTATATGCTCAGCCATGGATCCACCATGGTCGCCAAGCCCACTGGGATTGAAGGGCATCTCCGCTGCGATCAGGTCCACGAGAAAGCGATGGAGATAGGAGCAAAGTGACTCCAATACGTCTCTGTGTGCCGCCAAGACCCGTCAACCTTCACGTTAGGAGTTGCTAGGAAATGTCGCGCTGCCGAAACTTCCGATGAAACAGCTTTTACCATCGTCAAAAAGCGGGACAGATTCGATGATCTGATCCCAGTACTTTGGGCTTCCTCGGATTGGCTAGGCTATACTAGTCGAGGACCGGGTTCCTGGCGACGGATAAACCAGCGGACAGAAGTTTGAGGTAAAGGCGTTTTTTGACTATATTTCCGGACTCCACTTCGATTTTCTTGGACCCGGGATTACTGGCGTGTTTGGTTTTGAATACTATCATCCACGGAATCTACGGATGCCATATTATTCTTTTTTTTTTCAAAGCTCAGTCCGTGGGAAAAGGGGTTTGGCCCCCATCCTCGGTCGAAGGTGTCCCAGAAGCTATGTCTATAATTGTCGCGACAGAGTTCCTTTTCTTGGAGTTTTACCTCAAAATCACGCAAGGGAAAAGGATAACCAAGGATACCACTATGTAGTTAAGTTCGGTATCTGTTATTATTAAGGGCAAAAAAAGCAGGAGCAAAAAAAAGAACAAAAAAACACTAAAGGTTCAGCCAAGGAACGGGGCCGGGACCAGTTTGGCCCTTCAGCGATCATCTTGGGCTTGGCTCGGTATCCGCGAGCTTCCGGGCACCAGTGCGAGCCGGACCCTTCCACCACGCACCTTGTTCGCACGCACTACTCATTCCGGAGACTTTTGGGAGATGATTTCATCGGAGCTGTCATATGACACCTGGTCCTGAGCTTTTTCTGGCCGAGTACATACTATACGGAGTACACTACCTTCCATGAGTGCAATCCTGCCCCACCCCCCCCCCTTGTCTCTTTGCCTGAGCTGCCTTGCATAGGGCCTGCTTGAACGGCCGTATACCCCGGACTATCGGTGCTTCGGGTGCTACAAGATCATACGAGGTCATACGGTATGACATGGTCCGCTGTAACTGACCGCCGCGAGGGTCACTTTTTTCTGTAGAGATGCGACGTTTATTATGTCGCCGGCTCTAGGGAGACTACTTCCATATAACGCTGAACCCAAAGAACTAGCTAGATCATTTTGAGTTCAAATCAAATAGTACGAGTGCTAAAGACCGATACCGTATCCAGGGAAAGGATCACGGCGACGAACCTTCTGTCTCCCGCTCTACCCCTCCAACCCGATCAGCAAGATCGACAATGTACATGCACGCGGACTCAAGCGATGCTACCGACCTAGGCAATACAGCCCTGCGGAAGGTCGGATATGCGGCACCACACCATCCGAAAAGCTGTCTTGCGATCTAGGCGTTCCCCAGGCACCGCCGGCGTCCAATGATTACCCTGAAGACCTGGCCTGTTTCCCGCGCGATCGGCAATGGTGGCCCGAGTCTGGCACGGAAGTGATGTGACTGAAGAAACAACCATACTAGTAATGCACATAAATTTTTGACCCCAGACCTTTTGAGTCTGTATCTCTCCAACGAAAATGTACTTGTCTTCGTTCGGTGGTACGACGCAGTCGATTACTACCACGTAATAGTCTGTGTCTGTGTCCCCCTGCACCCCAGGCTCTATTACCCCAGTACATTCTTACTGCTCTAAATTGTCTTGATTATGCGACGTGTCATTGAATAGTCTGACTTGATGAAAGAAGCTTTAAATATATCTCAATGATTACATGTAAATAGACAACTTTTAACTATCCTGAATTTCCCTTTGCCTTGCTCTTCCATTCCTCTTCATCTTCTCCTCGCACTGGACGGGGCTCGCGCGTCAAGCAAGATCAAATCCAAAATCATCATTCATTTATTTGGAGATAGAGCAAGAAATGTCCAAGAGGTGCCCTAACATCCTTTGTAGATAAATGACCTACTGATATCTCATGGCAAAGAATTCCTCGGTTCGGCACTTCCAACATGTAATAGTGTGGTGTCTCGGTACTAGAAGCGAAGAAATCGAGAAACATGAATCATCCCACCTAACAATTCCGAGCATGTATGTGATGAATTTATTCATTTCTTTAGTACAACAAACCTGCCCGCATGAATTATGATCCCAGGGAAATTGAATCATCGTGGCATCGCTTTGAAATGAGGAAAAGTTCGATGAGTGAGAGTCCTTACTCACCTGCCAGAAGTTTCATCACAGTTACACGATATGCTGAGTCGCCATTCTACTGCAAATATTTTGAGCGTAGTGAAATACGCAGTTTAAATGATATGAGCAAAGGGTTGTCGTTTCGCCTTGCAGGGCTGCACAGAAGCCAATGAGGACCTTAGTAGAGTCCCGCAGAATTCGGTCCGAATAACGTTTTGCCCAAGTAACAGCGCTTGAGAAGGGTGCAACATCGACAAGAAAACATAGGCAGGCGCCAAGGAATTTAGATTATAGGCAATAGTTGACTGCTTGGACAGAACCAAATCATGCTGCGTTAAGACTAACCTGGCGCCAATAATCCATTCTCAAATTCTTCGTTTATACGGAATATATGTGGATTTCCAAAAAGACCATATATATATATATATATATATTGAGTTGAATCCCCTCCACAGTAGCAGTAAAATCATAACTATATGTCTGGTGATGACAACACATGTAGAAAACAGCGAAAATTTGAAGATTCATTAAATGTGATCAAAGCAATATCGTCGATCCAACATGGCTTTAGGTCCAGGATCCATGAACAGTCATCCAGGTGAAAGCACGAAGAAGATACCGAAGTTTTTGCCCTATATTGTCTCACATAATGCCATTCAATCAATTTCAGAAACCAAATGGCATCCTTTCGCGACGTATCAATCCTGTAATTGATGTCCAAAACCAAGACCTGGGGTGCTCACAGTCCCACCGCCCCATCCTCGAGATGACATAATCACCCGCAAACCACACATGACTTCCAAAATGAGACTAGTTCACACCAAGCGAGTTGGCCCGTGCCCTATTCCCCATTGGGGCAGCACACAACGATTTTCCAACCCTAACCTTCGCCTTTCTTCAACAGCGCCAACGACCCTCGTCCCCGTCAACAACCTCGTCAACAACCCCCCTTCGACATCTCAAGATGACTCACGAGTCCGTTTGGTTCAGCCGGCCCCGCAAGTAAGTCGACTCTGAGCCCAAGATCTGCCAAAAATCGACATTCCGTGACGAGAAACTGACTGAATGCTCTGCTTAGGTACGGCAAGGGTTCCCGCGAATGGTGTGTTCACCCCTCGGATTGATTGCCCCCCATCAGAGGAGATTTCCAAGAGAAGGACTACAATTGCGAGAAATTGGCGGACTCGATATGGAAAATGCTGGGACAAGACGATTGTGAAAGACTGGAAATGCTAATTATACTCGGACGACTACAGCCGTGTCTGCGCCCACCGTGCTGGTCTGATCCGCAAGTACGGCGTATGTGGAATCCCCTCGATACCTCTATCGCGCACGCTCATTACTCCCGGACAAATGTGGCTAACATGGATGATCCTCCAGATGAACATTTGCCGTCAGTGCTTCCGTGAGAAGTCTTCCGACATCGGTTTCAACAAGGTTCGTTTCTTTTTCGCCCCATCGATGCAAGAATCACCCGAGAATTCCAAGAATATCTTGTCGACTATGTTCTCGTCGAGCAAGAGATTCTTCGTTCCCCCGCCCACCATCGAAACCGCCACACACAAAAAAAAGCAGACAGCATACTAACATCCCACCTCTCACTCGACAGTACCGTTAAACAACTTGAGACCATGTTATTTTAACGCCCTTCTCGATCCGTCCGCGTCTACGACCCGTGTACTCGTTGACGTACCCTGGCGCTCCTCGATCTCGTCGATCTCGATAAGTGTCCAGGGATGGGGAATGTTTCGAAAGCGTCGCGGTTTCCAAAAAGACTCGCATTGCACCCGCCGTTCTTCGATCTTCCACATGACGGCTCCCCCAAAAATGGTTGTTGATTCTTGAGTGGAGGAGACATTCTATGTGGTTTCTTTTTTGCTTGGTGTCTCGGATGGATCGGGGGGGACTGGGGTTGTTGTGTGAAGAGTTCGCAAAACGAGGATGTTATGTGGATCCCTCATCCTTTTTTTTCCATTATCCAATATCAATGACGGATTTTCTTTACCGGGATCTTCAATCGGCCTATCGGACTTGTGCCATGAGTCTGCGTGCTACGCTTGTATGTTTGAGTTGGGAGGTGTTATTTGCGAAATCCGAGCACGCAAGGCACGGACTAGCTCTGATCTTTAGACGCATTACTGGTCTGAATTGCCCTCTGGTTCCATATGGTGCCGTTAGCGACCCCTTCGTAGTTTGGTAGCTGGTCGCTTCGTCATGATGTGCGTGACTTTTCTAATAGGACGGGGCCCATTCCTCGTCCGCCCGAGCTCTAGCCTAAGATTACAGCATTGACACAGATCGGTGTCTTTTATCTTGCTCTCTGCCAGTCCAGGTACATTCGATAAAGAAAATCCATTGCTGGTCGTGATCAACTTCCCGCTATGTACAAAAACAAATAAATAAAAAAAACACAGGAAAAACACAGAATGCTAGGCCCCCTGCTTAATAACAAGTCCTGGAATTACTGTAGTGGAAGCTAATTCACTTTTCCCAATCCACCGAGCGAATACTGTAGAACAGCAGGTAGGCATCCTGCCGCAGAACATCGGCCACGCTGGCGACGGTGACCTTGTTGTCGTCCATCAACACCCACTACCGCAAGCGATGGAGTGAGCAGGTGAGTCAAGTAGAAGGGAATTGCGCTTGTGTACACGTACCTTATTTTCTCCTAGGCGAGTATAGGCAAAGTAGTGCCCAGTGTCCATCGTGCCCTGGTGCACTATGACTGTGGACAGGTCGTAGATGTACTTGGAAGTATCGACACGCTCTTTGTCCTTCTTGACAGTGTAGGGAAGCATATTCAGGGTGATGGGGAAGTCAATGTGACCGTCCATCTTCTCCGAGGACATTGAGTTGTGCTCATAGCGCTGGCGGGCGAGATGTCAGAAGAAGGTCTGCAAGAGTGAAGGGAAATCCCATAGTACAAACCTTAAGCTGCATGCAGAGGATGGCAGGGAGCTTTCGGATCTGGAGGCGCTTAGACGCGCGCTGGGGGGTATTGCCGCATTTCTCGCAATGGTATTGGGCGTCGGCGAGGAGATCCTCAACGGCAGTGAAGCTTTCCAGGCAACTGGTCAGAGTCGCACTCGAGGTGGCACTGGACCTGCCCAACTTGCGCTTCTTGTTCTGCAACTGGACGTCCAGGCTCAGGTCCGCCATAGGGTCGTAGGTGTGGGTGGTTTTGCCGCACTTGTGGCACATGACACTGCTGCGGAGTTCGCCGTAGAAGGTACGGTGGAAGAAGCACTCGCATTTCTTCTCGTAGCTCTCCGAGTGTCCGGGAGTGCAGGAGTGAAGGGCGTTAACTAAGAATTGGAAGTACTCGTGGGCATCCTGCTGGCGGTATCCCGCCATTTCCTAGAAAGAATTAATGTTAGTTGAGTCCCTCATTGTACACATCAATTTTTATGTCACGGGAGGCTCATACCCGTGATGCATCCCATCCATGATAGAGTAGGGTCGCAGCCGAGACAGCATCTGTCTTCTCGCCACTATTAAAATCCATGAATACCTCCGTGGCAGCGCAGGCCATGCAAAAGTTTCTACTGCAAGTGTGAATATCATGGCCTCCAGCGAGGAAATAGGCGTTCAGTGTAGGGTCATGCAGGAGAGCCTGGAGAATGACTGCCTGGTAGCAAGTCTGCCCCATATTCCACACGCCGCGAGCACCACGGCGGGAGCAGGGGTTCTTATTGGCATTGGTCTTGACATAAAGCTCAGATGCCGAGTCATTATGCCATTTGCCTTTGCCCTCTATACGTCGGGTTTGTCAGTTCCGTGTTCATTTTACCGTTCCATCCCCCTAGATCAAGCCTCAACCCCAAACTTCCTGAAACTAACCTTGAAGCTCAAACTTGCCAGTAGGGCCACAAAGCCTCTCTAGGCCGTGGTCATAAATGAAATCCGCACATTTCTCACAAAAAACGAAGCGATTGCGCGACTCCATATCTGAAGACTTGGCATTAACGCCGGGGCCGACTCTCCCGGGGGCTTGTAAAAACAGGCAGGACTTACAAAATAGATGACCAGTCTTCTTAGTGTGTGCATTGCGTTCGCTGTTCAGACAAATTTCCGAGCAGTTCAAACAGTGATACTTCGGCTTCAGGGATGCTATTGTACGCAAGCCCGTCGCCGGCGCCGCAACGGCTTCAGGCTTGGTGTATGGTGCCAGCGAATCATAGTGCTTGCGGTAGCCATTCTTGAACTGACCAGCAGCCGATCCATCTTTCAAAGTGGTGGCAAGATGTTCTGGTGGGAGATATCAGTCGGTCATTCCCTCGCAATCCATCCCCGCTTAGAACCGTGAGAGGCATGAACACGTACCGCAGCCAAATGCAGCTTCAGATAAGAGATGAAAGGAATCGAGAGTCCCTGGTTTGGGGTTTGCCATTTTGGGATGAAAAAGAATTGAATGATGCCAAAAAAAAAAAAAGAAAAAAAAAAAAAGAGAAGAAAGGGGATGAGATGATGAGAGGGCTTCAGCCGGATGCGATGATGACGTGGTTGACGTGTTACTAGAAGGGTTCCTGCCCTCTCGAAGTAAACGAAGAGAAGAAAAAGAAAGGAATTAGCAGGAAGAATGAACAGCCTGAAACGTCCACGGTCCGGTCAGCTCTATGGCCGCGGGGGTGATCAAGGTATCTAGTTTCAGCCTCAAGGACTCCCCCTGAGTAGCAGCATTGCCCTGGGTGAGGAGTAATCAGTATCACTGGTGACGGGACATATGAACAGGTTTCGTTCAAACTAACAAATCGACCAAATGAATCAGGTTGTCGTTGTTTAGGGCGCGAGGGGCCGTGGGATGTGTGAGCTATAGGGCTCTCGCCGTCTCTCAAGGGTTGCCGCGGCAGCTCACGTCACAGCGCTACCACCATGCCCCCGGCTCCAATGGGATAGACCAGATCAAAAGGGACTCCAGGCCAATGAAGAACAGATGAGCCGAATCGGGAGTATTACCGTATCACGGTATCAAAAGTATCAAGTATCAAGTATCAATGTATGGAGAATGGTCAGGGCGGAGAGGTTGGTTTGCCATCGGGCGGGCCATTTTTTTCGCCTGATCCCGATTTACCGCCGGATCAGCCATCGGAGCAACCGCGAGTCTCCGTCCCGCAAACCCCAACTTGACAGACCAGAGCTTCAGAGCTTGGGATTCGACCCTTTTTCTTTAGACTATTTTGGGCGATAGTGGGCGATAGAGGGCAATAGTGATCGGGATCAATATAGCATTACTGGAGAACTACAATGTGCACATTCGGTTGGGCATAGGGCTTCATTTCTCATCATATTTCATAATTATTACTAGGCTTTCATGTTCGCCCCCGGGGGGGCGCCGCCATCGCGCGATCGGGGCTCCGCTTGCGGAGCCTCGCAGGACGCAGAACATCTTCAGCGGCCATTCAGCATCCCCTGTCCAGAGACACAGATGCGAAGTGCAAATCAGCTAGCCAGCCTCCTCCCGCGGCGCAATGGAGGGTGGTTTCTTTGAGATAATATTATCTGCCGTCCACTCTTAAGGGCCTCCCCTGTGCAAGCGCTGGGGTCGGACAGGTCCGCACGCCGTATCCGGACCGTTCACCGCACCCCTCGCCCTCGGGGAAGGGCACTTGGTCGCCCTCGAGTGGTGCCCCGAGTGGTGTACCGGCTGGTCGCCGAGCCCCGGGTGGTACCACGCGTCAAGCCGCGCGTAGGCGCCGAGTATTTCGAGGTGGGTTTCGAGGAAACGGTGCTGGGCGGGTGGTCGACAAAGGAGGTATCCGTAGTTCTAGGGCGATCAACAAGGTCAATCCCAAAAGTTCCGAGTTGAGCGGGCTCAAGGCGGTCATCGGGCCCCGGTTGGAATCCAGGAAGAACCCCCGTCAATGGGTCGGACTCACAGGAAAGTCATCTCGCCATCATCCGCTCGAGCTATCTCGTCTTCCGCTTCTGTGCACGATGGTTTGTGAGCTTCTCCATTCTAGCCTGTGGCGGACCGTGGGTGCTGACTGCCCCTACCTTTTGTGGCTTCTGCTTGCTTGACTCGCTTGAACGAATCGGTTATCGGGGCCTGCGATCTTTGCGTTAGCATCCAGCCAGTGCTGGTACCCCCGGGAGGTCGCCGGCGACAGGTCGGGGTGTTCATGCGCCATCGCCATCCCACCTACCTCGGGAAAATCCACGCAGAACGCGTTCATGTTCAGTCCGTACAGAAAACTGGCGAAACTCTCGGTGAACCGCGTCAGGCTCTCGTGCATCAACTGCAGGTGCATGAGATTGGCTTCCAGGTCGGCCATGGAGTCGGCCAGCTCGGCGAACTGGGGTTCTAAGGCATTGATCGCGGGCTGGCCGTATCCCGCATTGCTGATGCTGTGCCCGAAGCCATGGGCCTCACGGAGGGATGACCGCGAGCTGGGTCGCAGAGGGGTTGTCGGGCGTGAGGAGGGCCTCGGACGCGAGGAAGACCTCATTGCAGGGGCGCCATCCATCTGCAAAGACGTGACTCCTGGAATTCTCTAGACTCCTGGTTGGGAGGGTGAGGGGGTCAGCGAGACTTTGGCTGAGTCGACGTTTCGCGTGTTTCGGGTTGTTTTGTTTGGCGAGGGGATCCCGGGCGGGGACGAAGCTGGAGGCGGTGGGGAGTTTCAGAAACACCGCCCAACGCAGAACTCGAATCGGAGGTCTTTTTGCTTCGAGGAAAGTGGCTTCGGCTGAACCGACTAGACGCAGTAGAGGAAGGCGGCCGTTGATCCCCCCGCGGCCGAACGACGCGCCCGTGTGCGCGCGCATCGGGGCCAGAATGGGGGAGAGCGAAGGTCGACTGCCAGGGACGACGCACTGTAGCGCACGATCGAGTACGTAGTCAGACTTCCGGAGAATTTCCCAGCGGCTCGGGACATCGCAATTCCTCGCTGCTTGTGGCCTCCGATGGCAATGCCGCTACTTGAGGCTCGCCCTTCCCCGCAAAACCGGGCAAGTCGGGCAGATCGTCATCGTCCTGATGGCGAGGGAATCCACTTTGCCGACATCCGCAACCCTGCACCAACCCCGAAAGCCCCCCAAAGCCCCCAAAGCCCAAGGACCAAAAGACCAGACAAACGGGGTTGTCGCCCCTCCGCCATACTTGGTTTCCCTCTGCTGTGTGTGCTGGTCCCTTGAGTTCGAGACATCGCCCCACTGCTCGCCACATGCGGGCCTGCCAGATTCTGCGCCGTATCACTTCCTCGGCCAAACCCTGTCCGGTTCCTCGTCCGCTGTCTGCTTCTGCTTCCCCGCGACGAAGCGCACAGATCGTCTTCCAGTACCCTCGCCTGCCCCGGTCCCTTCCACGCACGCGACTCGACTACTCCACTCGTCCCTCATCTCAGGAACCCCAGGAACCCCAGGCACCCCAGGCACAACCGAGGGAAGCGTCCTCTCTCTGGTCGATCACATTCACCCTACTCGCCCTGGGCGGAGGCGCCTGGCTACACAATAAATACTTCCCCCCACGGACCCCGTCTCGTCGCCCTCGCCGCCGTCGATTCCGATACTTCCGCAAGGATCAGGCTCGTTTCTTGAAATCATAGATACCCTCGCCACCATGCCCGTGGAGCAAGCCCCCGGTACCCTCGGGAATCTCACCCCGGAGCAAGAGACCAAGCTGCAAGAGTTCTGGGTGCTCGCCCTCAAGGTCTTCGGTGTCCCGCTCGATGTCATCGAAGAGGCCTCCCAGACCAATGGCGCCAGCCAGACGGAGGCTTCCTCCAGCCCGACTCCAGACAAGAAGAAGGCCGGCGGCAAGCGTCGGTGGGGACTCTGGGGCCGCAGCGACGACACGGACGACGACACGAAGAGCGTTGCCTCCGCGAACGGGATCACCTCGAGCCTGGCCTCGATCAACATCTCCGACGGGGACGACAAGTTCGGCCAGTCGAAGGAGTTCCAACAGGCCCTCGTCGAGCTGCAGCCGGAGGAGATCCGCACCGCCTTCTGGAACATGGTCAAGCAGGACAACCCCGACTCCTTACTCCTGCGGTTCCTGCGCGCACGCAAGTGGGATGTCAAGAAGGCTCTGATCATGCTCATCTCCACCATGCGCTGGCGTCTGCAGGAGGTCCATGTCGACGATGATATCATGGCCAATGGTGAGGCCCAGGCCCTTCGGCTGTCCAAGAGCTCCGACTCCGCGGAGAAGAAGAAAGGCGAGGAATTTTTGCACCAGATGCGCATGGGCAAGAGTTTCTTGCACGGCGTGGACCGGTTCGGCCGGCCCATCTGTGTGGTCCGCGTGCGGCTGCACCGCGCGTCGGAGCAGGAGGTCGACACACTGGAGCGGTTTACGGTGTATACAATTGAGACGGCGCGGTTGTTGTTGGCGCCCCCGATCGAGACTGCGGTAGGTGACTGCATTGCGGCTGTTGTTTTACCTTTGGAGACACAGTGGAAATCTGACGAGCATTCTCCTAGACGATCGTATTTGATATGACTAACTTCACTCTGGCCAATATGGTATGTATTCGCCTCTTTCTCGATTGGATATTGTCTTCTCTCACGTGTGTACTAACTCGGATCCTCTCAGGACTACACCCCCGTAAAGTTCATGATTAAGTGCTTCGAAGCCAACTACCCTGAATCTCTTGGCTCTGTTCTCATCCACAAGGCTCCGTGGATCTTCTCCAGCATCTGGAGCATCATCAAGGGCTGGCTCGACCCTGTGGTCGCCGCCAAGATCCATTTCACCAAGAACCGCGAAGACTTAGAAGCCTTCATTCCCCCGGGCCAGATCATGAAAGAGCTCGAAGGTGACGAGAACTGGGAGTACGCCTATGCCGAGATCCGAGACGGCGAGAACACTAAAATGGAAGATACCGAGACTCGCGACAAGCTGATCGCCGAGCGCCAGATACTCGCCAAAGAGATCCAAGACATCACCATTGAATGGATCCGCGCCAGCTACAAGAAAGAGAGCGAGGCGGTGGCTGCCGCGCGGGAAAAGCGCAGTGGCTTGATTGAGCAACTGCGCACGCAATACTGGGTGCTGGACCCGTATATCCGGGCTCGCTCGTTGTATGACCGACTGGATATTATCAAGGGCGACGGCAAGATCGAGTTTTACCCCGAAGCTTCGAAAAAGAGTGAGGAGAAGACTGATGCGGGTGCTGCGGGTGAGGCGACCGATGCTGCCTAGAGCGCATGAGCCGCTTAGTGCTACTTCCAGGGTTATTTCGGCTGCATGGTTGATCTTTGTTTTGGGGTTTGTTAGATTTGAGGTGTTTTAGAATGCGTCTTGCATGTGTTGTTCCGCTTGTTTTCTTTCTTTTTTTTTTTTTTCTCTGTGTGTAAATTTATAGGCAGGGAAGTACAGCGTGGGTTGTTCTATTAGAGTCGTCAGCTAGAGAATATATAGACCATATATTCCACGGTATTCTGCTGTAACTTGGATGATGCGCAGCATCTGAATACCTTGTCTCACATGAGCGAACATTCTAACTGGTTTCCAGGAACGATTGGCAATACTAGGCACTCTATATAAGAGCCTGTAACATCAATGGCATTGCTAGCGAGTCTACGCGCTATCGTAAAAAAGCCACCGACTTTTGCCGAACTAAATACCATCCAGTGGTACAAGTAGTCTAACCCCGACCCCTTTTACATCTTCGCCTTGATCTCCTCGAACAGCGCCTTCAACTTGTCCATGTCGGTTTCCTGAGTCGGCCAGCCAATGGACATACCCTCCTGCTCGTTGGGCTTGGGGATCTGTGCGAGACATGTTAGCATTCGGACCAGTTGCACAGGATCCAGCAGATGAGACTAGCGGAAGTGCACGGGGGCGAAGTAGTGCGGGAGATCATACCATGTGAAAATGGACCTGTCATGTTGTATCGAGCATTAGAAATCGAGGGCATAGCTGTGAGAATGGGAGCACTACTCACATGGTCCACAACCTGATGCGCAATGCGCCCGTTGTTCTGCAGAATATTGTAGTCCGTGGCACCGCTAGCGATAGCGATCTTCTTCGCCACGGGCTGTTGGAAAGATAACCTGTTAGCCAAATTGCCTTGTCGTCATCCAGTCTTTCCACTTCTCTTCGCCAATTGGTGCATCTGGACAAGGACCTTGGGGACTGATGTGGTCTCCTCAGGTCCCTGTTCCTCCCAAGGCACCGTTCTCTCTAGACTTTCCTCCAACTTGTATCACATCGATCCTTGCTTTCTGTCGATGTATATCTCTTCTTCTCCTTGTGGGATTCACTCACCAAAATCTCGAGCAGGTCCTCGTCGGGGATATCGGTGAGCTTGGCACCGTGGAACTTGGGGATGACGAGCTATTGAGATGGTCAATCAGCGTTTCCGGGTTACGGCAAGGGTCCTCAGATAGCCGTGGTTCAAACAGAGGAGTGAAATTGCGCTCGGATCAAATGAATACGCAAAGCCCAGAACGACCTTGCTGGCCGGCTCCGCGACGGGTGCGGGGGAAGCAAACACTAGGGAAGAGAGGGGATACATACCGCGTGGCCGCGGCTCAGCGGCTGGATATCGAGGAAAGCAAAGACCTTGTCGCTCTCAAAGAGCTTGAAGGAAGGGATATCTCCTGGGTCGCGAAGAAACAATTAGTATACGATTGTTGCGCGTGAACCCGACCGAGTCGCGCAGGCCAGGAAGAAAGCATGCGGACGACGGGGTTGCATACCCTTGATGATTTTGCAGAAAATACAAGCAGCGGTAGACATTTTGAGCTGAGTAGTGTGGTAGTTTCCGAGTTCCAAGCAGGAATCAAAAGCAAATATGGCTGCGCTAGAATTGAAGGCTGCTTTGAATGGGGGAAGGGAGGCGATCGATTGAAGTCATCGATATGCGGGGTTCGTTTTTCCCATAAACAGCTCCGAGAGAAGGAAAAAGAGAGTGCGGATGCCCGGGTTCGAACGGGTGACGAGGGCCGGGAAAAAGGGGGTATATGGGGCACAAATGGGGGGGAAACCCCGAGGAGTGGGACAAGCTAGTACAGAACCCATTTCTTGCCTTTTACCAGAGATGGCCGTGGTTTGCCCACAAAACTCCTCTATTGAATCTTTGGACCTCACACGCTACGACATAGCTGTCGTTTCTTTTATTTTCTTTTTGCATTTTTGATGACTTTTGGTCCCCCTTACCCTCCAGCTGGTTTTTGACGCATTTCCACTCCAATTTGGTTGGATTTTTGTCGCATCTCAAATTTATAAGTGCGTGTGCATAAGGTTGGTGTCAACCCTCGATCCAACTGTATACGCAGCAGACCGTCATTGCTTTCTCCTTCTATCTAGGATGGGCCATAAGGCTGCAAATAAGCGAAAGAGCATTTTCTAGGAAATATGAAGTCTAAAATCCATTTTATGTACCTTATTTGTCTGGCTCACCCTTCGCATGTGATCGGGAGTGCCCCTAAAGTGTATCTTGAGTCTTGCCAGAACTATTACCATGTCTACGTGTTGGCTGGAGACGAGAAACTTATACAATTTAAGCTTGCCACATCCTTGCCCTTGGAACCAGAAGTTATCGGTCGTTCCTTTGTTAGATTGCAACGGATGGTTCGCAACTGGCCGCATGTCTGGAATGGATACTTGAGAGCATCGTAACTTGATGGGCTTAAAATCAGCTATAATCATTTATTAATCGCACGCAATTCTGAGAGCACACTTGTCCTAGTCAACGGATTCAGTCACCTGTTTAATATGCAGGCTTTCACCTGCTGCGGTTCAAACTGCCCCTCGTCGCATCTGAATCTATATTTCAAAGTCCGGACAGCTCACCTATATCTCAATGCAGAGAGGTACTCAAGGTATGCAACTAAACCACAGATTGACCACGACAATGTTTTAAGTCAAGAGATATAAATACCAGATACTAGACTCTAGAGCTAGAGAACCAGTTCACGGGGTCAAGAAGGGGATCATTGGTAGTCCCTATGAGGATCCCTAGTGCGGTGTCATTCGCATCATCGAGCGGGTTGGGGTACGCACCCAATCACAGGCGGTATATTGTCAGACCTTTCATAAGCACTCAAGGTCGATATGCATTCAACACCACGTCACCCTCGTAAGTCTATCCTTAAATACCTCTCAGTAATAGAAATAACAAACATGATTTGAACACAGAAAGAATAAAAGTACAAAAAGAAAAAGAATAGAAGGAATTGAGACCAACAGAGGTGGGTGTCGCCGACTTCCGAATCAGGCCTAGCGCCAGAGTCCCGTGTTCCCGAATTGCAGTGGACCTGCGAAAGCCCATTCAACTGCTCCTCACCACGCCAATCGGCAACCACTCCTCTCTACCAGGTCTCGCGAGTCGTACGCAGAGGCCATGCAGAAGTGTCGGTCCATTAATCCTGCCCTGGGGTCGCGGGCCTTTGTCCCCGCCCCGCGGGTGCAGGTTCAGTTCCAGCGCCGCAACCTCCAGGATGTCGCCATCACTCGCACCGGAAAGCCCGTTCTCAAGGTCCAGGGTGGCCGGTAAGTACTCAATTGCACTGAATCAGAGTGTTTTTTGATCTCTAACATTGCTGCGTCATATAGCTCGTCTCTCGGAGGTACCGCCTAGCCCTTGATGTTCCGACCTCATTCATCCGTGCGGATATATGCTCACCACTCCTTTCTAGGCCATACCGCGACTGTCTTCGGTGCCACTGGTTTCCTGGGTCGTTATATTGTCAACAAGCTCGGTAGGTGGAGAGTCTGTCTGGAAAAGAAGGGCGAGAGCAGCGAACGACTGACATCCCACAGCTAAGCAGGGATGCAATGTGGTGGTCCCCTACCGTGAAGAGATGACCAAGCGTCACCTGAAGGTGACTGGTGATCTCGGTCGTATTACTTTTATGGTAAGCAGACCACTGGAGCAGGATATCGATTGATAGAGGTAGCCGGTTGACCCGTCTACAGGAATACGACCTGCGCAACACCCAGTCCATCGAGGAGAGTGTTCGTCACTCCGATGTTGTCTACAACTTGACTGGTCGCCAGTACCCTACCAAGTGCGTATCAGCGTGGCATATAGACCAGTGTTCAGAATCAACTGACAGGAATTGCCAGGAACTTCACCTATGCTGATGTGCACGTTGACGGTGCGGAGCGCATCGCGGAGGCTGTCGCCAAGTACGATGTGGACCGCTTCATCCACGTTTCTTCCTATAACGCCCGCCGTGACTCGTCTTCTGAGTTCTTTGCCACTAAGGTGGGTTTATCGAGTCCTTTATTTCGAGGGTTGCAACACGAGAGACAAGACTGACGTAGATGCAAATTAGGCCTGGGGTGAGGAGATCGTCCGGTCCATTTACCCTGAGACCACCATCGTGCGCCCTGCCCCGATGTTTGGCTTCGAGGACAACCTGCTCCACAAGCTTGCTAGCGCGTCCAACTTGTTCACTGCCAACCACATGCAGGAGCGCTACTGGCCCGTCCACGTAAGTTTAATGATACTTTTTCTAGCAATTGATGACCGCTGGTATTAATGCTGCGCTTTCCAGGCCATCGACGTTGGCGCCGCCCTTGAGAAGATGCTGCATGATGACAGCACCGTGGGTCAGACTTTCGAGCTTTACGGCCCCAAGAACTACTCGACCGCCGAGATTGCCGAGCTGGTGGACCGTGAAATTGTCAAGAAGCGCACCCACATCAATGTCCCCAAGGCTATCCTCAAGCCTTTCGCCTTCTATCTGAACAAGTATCTGTGGTGGCACACCATCTCCGCCGACGAGGTCGAGCGCGAGTTCCTGAACCAGGAGATTGACACCAGCGCTAAGACCTTCAAGGATCTGGGCATGGAGGAGACTGCCGACCTGGCCGACCTGACCTTCCACTACTTGGTACGTTTCGACTTCTTTCCTAGCCCCTGCCGTGAAATGGATGTTGGGATCTATGCTAACAACCCTTTAGCAAGGATACCGTAGCGCTTCATACTACGATCTTCCCCCGGCCACCGAGCGTGAGCAACGCGAGGAGAAGAAGTATCTGCATGTGCTGGACGACCAGTAGTCTGTGTTTTTAATGTGTACATAAGCTATGCTTCCTAGACCCAAATTTTATTTCCTTTTGTTGTCTGGATTTGAATAAAAAAAAACCGACTCAGTCGTTCAATTCAACCGATTCCAAGTAAATTGTGAATCTTCATGTCTCTGCAGCCCGTCGATCTCGTTCAATGGCGGGGTGTGAGGTGCATCCTCTCATTGAGCGGCAGATGCGCCCCGGAAAAAAAAAGAGCTCCCCGCAATCGCGATAACATCACATCATCGTTTACGCTCAACTCCCAAGCTTCTTCACTTCCCCAACCCTCCTCCTTAGACTTCTTTCATCCCATCATGCCTCCTCAACCTCCAATCTTCCTTCTCAAAACCAAGTCCTCTCCTCATGATGGCTACGAGGACTACTTCTCCGCCAACTATACCCCCACCTTCATCCCCGTCCTCGAGCACCGCTTCCACAACGAGAATCTCTCCACCGTCCGCGAACTCTTCGCCTCTGGCTCGTTCACGCCCTCCGCCTCGCCGGAGCACATTGCCCGCGACCCCAATGGCGCGCCCAAGAAGTATGGCGGCCTCATATTCACTAGCCAGCGCGCCGTCGAGGCCTTCGCCGCCATGATCGACTCCCACGGCCGTACGTTCCCCTCCCCCCACTCTTTTCCAGGAGCACCCAGACCTCTAACAATCTCATCTCCCAGTCCCATCCGCCCCCCCCAATTCCCTCAATCCCCCTCTACACCGTCGGCCCCGCCACCGCCCGCTCCCTCACAACCCTCCGCGACACCCACTTCCCTACCGCCACCATCCACGGCGCCGACTCCGGCAACGGCGCCCACCTCGCCGAGTTCATCCTCCAGCATTATAACGCCCTGCACGCCGCCTCACCCACCAAGCCCGCCCTCCTCTTCCTCGTCGGCGAGACCCGCCGCGACATCATCCCCAAGACCCTGTCCGACCCCGCGCGCGCCCCGTCCGAGCGCGTTACCGTCGATGAGCTGGTCGTCTACGAGACGGGCGCAGTGCCGTCGTTCGAGGGCGCGTTCGCGCGCGCGGTGCAGGAGTGCACGGGCGTGCTGTGGGTTGTTGTGTTTTCGCCGACGGGGTGCGAGGCTGTTGTGCGGGTGTTGGGGCGGGGGTCGTTTGCGCGGGAAAGAAGGGAGGGAGAGGGCGGGAAGGAGGAGAATGAGGAGGAGGCTAAGAGGGAGGTATTGATTGCGACGATTGGACCGACGACGAGGGATTATCTGAGGGCGGAGTTTGGGGTTGAGGCGGATGTTTGTGCGGAGAAGCCGAGTCCTGAAGGGGTTGGGGAAGGCATTCGGAGGTTTATGGAGGGGAGGACAGGGGGCGTGTAAGAGAGAGAGAGAGAGAGAGAGAGAGAGAGAGAGAGAGAGAGGAAGAGAAAGCGATAGAGATAGAGACAGAGATAGAAAGAGAAGGGGGGGAGGGGGTTTAGCTATTATGCTGGCTTTGATGGAGATAATGTGGGCTTGGAGTTATGTATTGTATATATGGGATAAGGGTTTGGAACAGGGTATTGAAAATGGGTTTCCTTTTTCAGAACCCGATCATGGGTGACAACGGTTTATGACTGCTATGTGTAGGGAGCGAGCGAGAGAGAGAGAGAGGCTTCGGGTGCGACTTTAACTGATATGCATTTGACTAGGGCGTTGGGCTGAGCACGGTACCATGGGATTGTTTCAATTTTCTTTTCATTTGCGTTGCTTCCCATGTCTTGTGCCCTGGCTATCTAAAACCACGAGGTTCTCCTTCGCGCACGCTGACAGGTTGGAATTTGAATTGACTTGCATGCTCAAAAGAGATCGGAGAAAAAATAAAGATTCGAGAGAAAAGGAAGGGAAATAAATGAAAATAAACACATAAATTGCTTGGCTATTGACACGTTGACCATCCTGGCTTACCGCATGATCTCCTCGTAGATCAGCACTGGATGAGAGGGGAAAAAAAAGTTAGTTAATGTGGACAGGGAGATAACCAGTGTTTCTAACAAAATAACCAAAACAATCCAAAGCTAGAGTAGAAGGTTGCTTACTTTTCAATTGTTCCTTACTCAAGGCATCCTTATTCTTGTCAAAGTCGAAGAAGGCCTCTGGGATTGGCGGGGCTGTAGGCTCATCCTCCGGGTCGTGATATGGCTCCAGGTAAGGGTGACGCAGGGCCTCCTCGACCGTGATCCGCTTGGCCGGGTTGAATGCCAGTAGTTTCTCGAGCAGATCCAAGGCCATGTCGTTGCTCTTGGGGAAGAGGGCGCGGAAGGGAATCTTCTTCTTGAACGGAAGAGAGCGGATGTACTCGCGTGCTCGTCGGGATTTGATGCCATAATAGTCCTCCATTGTCGGGGTGCCAAGGACATCCAGGATCAGAGTGAGCTGGTGGTGGTCTGGGAGATAATTGTCAGACAAAGTACAGTGAAAAATGAAGCTAAAGTACGCGCAATTCGGTATTCTGCGAGGGAAGGGAAGAGGGGGTCTTTCGTACAGTCCTTGCCGGGGAACAGTGGCTTGCCACTTAGCATCTCAGCCAAAATACAGCCGACACTCCACACATCAATGGCTTTGGTGTACTCCTTAAACGTCAACATAATCTCCGGCGCACGATACCAACGAGTGGCGACGTATTCTGTCATAAATCCCGAGTTATCGTCGGTGGACGCAGCTGATCGGGCCAGACCGAAATCGCAAACTTTCAAATCGCAGTTGGCGTTAAGCAGCAAGTTGGAGGGCTTCAAATCACGGTGAAGGACATTGGCGGAATGCATAGCTTTGAGCGCACGTAGCGTCTGGTAGATAAAGTATTGACAGTGGTCATCTGACAGATCTTGTGTGCGAATGACACGGTGCATATCGGTTTCCATCAGCTCCTGTAAGAACATGAGATAGAGAATTTAGCTCTGAATGATCTTTGATTTTTTTTTTGGTTTTTGTTCTCTTCTGCTCCGAGAGCAGGCAATGGGGTTCCCTACCTGAATCAAGTACACCTCGCTAAAGGCCTCGTAGCTGCGAGGCCGTTGGATATCAAGAATAGAGATAATGTTCTCGTGGTTGAAATAGCGCAACAGCTTCATTTCACGCAAGGTTCGCAGGCAGAACATGGAGTGGTCGAACGGGGTGATCTTTTTGATGGCAACCTTCTGGCCAGACGGTTTGTGAATGGCCGAGCTGTGTCGATAATGAGCTTGGCTCCTGAGTTTCCCCCTCTTCATCTTTCTTCTCCTCTGCACTGATTGGAACTTACCAGACCACACCGTATGCACCTTCACCGATGACATCTTGAATCTCGTACTGGTCGGAGACGTTGAAGGAGATCTTGCGGGAGCCTCCCTGGGGAGGGGCCTGTTGACCCATATCGCCGATTCGGTGGAACTGGGGGGGCGCGGGTTAGCTCGTAACCTTGAAGCCCAGAGAGACAAAAGGGTGCGAGAGAAAATAATCCATGCTGCGGGCAACGGGATCCCATTGGCTCGGAAGAAAACCGTCAACTCCAGATGACGGCAGGAACACCGTTCCCTCGGGGATCAAACGAGAAGACAGCCGCCGAGGGAACCAGCAGCCCGTGGTGAACAAGCTGGAGCACGAATATCGCAATTCGAACACACAGAGATGGGGTGTTTGCCAAAAGATAAAAAAAAAAAAAAAAAAAGAAAGAAAGAAAGGAATCGGAGGAGGGGAGAGCAGAACTTACATTCGTTTGCGCTGAGGAATGAAGGCGAGTTCTTTCGAGTGGTCCAGCTCCTTTTTTCAATCCCTCGAGTCTTCAAGTATGCTTCGAGGCCTGTCGCACGACCGCGGCCACCGGTTTGTCGGGAACGTGGAAAGTCGAACGAAGCTCTGACGGCGGAGAAGGGGAGCAACGATCAGGGGGGACGAGGCGTAACGCTGCGAGGGGACAAATGTACGATCACTGGAGGAGTGGCCCGAGCTCTGAGACGTTAATCGAATCGGAGCAAGACCGTCCAGCTGGCTGCGACAAGAGGGTAGAGTGTGGAGAGGCTGAAAGGGAGTTTCCAGGTTAGCACTTCGCGCGTGCCAGGTTGGGGGAGCCGAGGCGGGGTTGCGCTGTCGCTCTCCCGCAGATCGTCGGAAGGGTAGAGCGCGGCAACCAGAGTAGATCGCGAGGAAGGCACCGAAGGGAGGGACGTACCGGAGGAAGGTGTGTTTGTCTGGTTCCGGAGCAGAACGAGGATATGGGGAGAGGGGGAGTCGTGGAGGTGCACGTAAGGTGGTAAGGTGGGGAGGGAAGAGCGAGGAACGGAACTCAGCCACGGGCCGCTGTGTCGGGCGGTGGTGGGGCAGCGGCAGTCGACTAGGTCCAACAGACTCGCGGACGTGCGGGCGAAAGACTAGAGACAAAATGGGAATCGGTGGGAAGCGGGAAACGGGAAATGGGACCAAAGTAGCAGACTACATAGTCCATATATGAGAATCAAATAAATAAAAAGGGGGGGGGAGGAGCGGGGGCTGAAGGGCGATAAAATAAGCGCCGTGACGGCAGCAGCAGCAGCAGCAGCACCAATGTACCAATGTACCAATGGACTAATGTACCCAAGCCAGTCTGCATGGGCGAGGAAACACGCGAGGGGCTCGTGGTCCTCGATCCTCGATCTATCACAACTCGCAGACTCTAGCAAATCTGCGAGTTGCTCCAATGGCTGGCATTCTCGGTCCTCTCGCGGCCGGTTTTGCTGGCTGAAACCATTTGCCCCGACAAAGTGCGACCAATGTCTCGTCTCGTTATAAGAAAGGGTATAAGACCATCGAGACTCTATAGATGGATCCAATGGACGCAAGAGATCCCATCCCGGTTCGTGGCGGGATGTCCCAGGGCCTGTCGTTGTATACTGGCGCTCTCGCGATCTGATAGTTCTAGCTAGCTCGAGGCTATTGATTGGGGCAAGGAACTAGACGGGCCTCCCGAGTCCAGCGAGAGTCCATGCGATCCAGCCATTGCGAGGGGGCAGTCTCTGGCTCGATCCTACAGTCTCGAGGGCACCAGGGCGATGGGGAGAGGGAGTCTAGCGCATCGATCCAATCATTGGCGCGGCTTTTCTGGTCCTCTTTGTTTTGCTTGCACAGGTGAACTCTTATTTATGGTTTACTCGTTCCGACAGGTTTGATCGCCTGAACCTTGGCTCGGTCGTCGCGGTGGCTCCACAGTGTCCACTTGGCGCTAGAGCGCGTCGTCTGCAGAACACGGAGACAGACGGGCAATACGGAGGATACGAACGAGAAACAAATGACTAGACCAATACGAAACACCCGAACTTGGAGAGAACGAGAGAGAGAATGAGGAGAGACAGAGAGAAGCGTGTTCATGAGAGCAACACTAGAGAAGCCCCAGGGTGCCCAAGCAAAGTCCCCGACCGCGACCCGCCACCAGCGCCAAATGGCTCACGCTGGGCCCGTCGCGTCCACGCCCACCGGCGCTACTGTCGGAGCTGGTCACAATCACAGTGACTCGCCCGCTCCCCTTCCACGTCCCCCCCCCCCTCTCCCCGCAGCCTCACGCGTGTGATTGGGGTGATCCCGGCTCGCAGCTCGGTTTCATGATTACACAGTAGGGGGAAGAGGGAAGAGGGAAGAGGCGGTGCTGATTGGAGGTCGCAGGGCTGGCAGGGAACGAATCAGAGAGGAAGCCGCGCTGGAAGGTGTGAACCCTACGGGATGAGTGGAAGCGGGATAGCTGGGCCCTCGGCGAACATCCTGGCCAGAGCCTGGAGGAGTCGAGAAACGACGAGACGGTCAAGGACACGAAAGAAGGACCCGGCGGCGGACTGAAACGGAATCTGAAACGCAAGCGGATCCCACTCTGGAACTAATGGTTAAACTAATGGACCAGACCAGATAGAGGGACCCGAATACTACAGCCATGACGTCAACTGAGATTTTCGAACTACTTTCCTGTAGATGATGGGGCTTGAAGCGCCCTATAGAGGAAGAGAGAGGAGGGAAGAGAACAAAAAATCGAAAACACCCGGGTCTACTACTTCCAAAATGGGATCAAAAGGGTAGGGGGATGATCTTCAGCGAGAGATCCGTGCCCTTGATCCGTAATGGTACACTGGCGGGAGATACAGAACGGGAGGGCGAGTCAAGAACAACAGAGAGGGAATTTCATGAGAGAGGTATGGAGAGAGGGATTTCATGAGCGAGAGAGATGTAGACATAGATAGAGAAAGATGGAGAGAACCAAGAGAGGACAAGAGGAGGAAGGGGATTAACAAAGCACCGGTGAGAATCGGACGGGCGTTTATTGCACCACCTGGGAGTTTAATTGTGAGCTCTAGGAACACAAGGACTAGAGACGGACGGGAGAAGAGAGAAGAATGGAGATGCAGAGTTAGAAGAAATGTCAGGTCATACCTTCTCCCGTAGCGTCGTCATCCACTGGTCTAAGCTGACACTCTGGTCGGCACGATCCTCCACCAGCATCGTCTGCGCCCAAAGACGCAGGCCCGGCTCGCCATCCTCCCGTACCACGTACAGATGCGGCACAATCATACTACCCACTCCCTTCGAGTGATGGTCCCGGCTCTTCTCGATCACGGCCCGCACACGCTGATTGAACTCGTTGTCCACCTCGGGGAGGGTGGTCTTGCCCACCCGCAGCTGGCTCTTGTCCGGCACGCCGAACACATCCTCCACCAGCTGGGGGACGGCGTCGCGGCCAACCCACAGGAACTGGGTCTGGCCATCGTCGATCAAATACAGACCGTACGAGGCGATACGGCCCGACGACAGGTTGACAGTCGGAGGGAGAACAATCTCGCCGGTCTGCGCATCGGGCACACCCGCAGCGTCGGGCATGTCGTGGAGAGAATACATCTTGGGATAAATGTACTGGATGAGGAGCGGTAGGGGCAGGGTGGATAACAGACACAGAGCCGCAGACCGCATATCCGTGGGAATCTGGGCGGACTTACGAAGACCAAGCTAGAAGTGTATTGCAATTAGTAACGGAAGAAAACGAAAACATATCGAATCGGACGGGGTTGTATCAAGAGGAACCATCCACAAAAACTTACATTCTTCATCAGGGCAAGGAAAAGGACTGGCAAGCCACGCAGGTTAGCTGGGAACTGGAGACCACCGCCGCCGACACTACCGCCTGCAAGCTCCTTGCGGTAGGTGGTCAATAGCTCGATGATCTTGGCCTGCAGAGCCTCACGGGCAGGCTCGAGACCGCTGCTCAGCACGCGTTCGACGGCCTTGTGACTGAAGAAAGTCGTGATAGCCTGCTGATCCGCCGAAGCGTAGATATCGGCCAGGTTGGTGGTGGTCGGCAGGGCGACAGTGATGACACGAATCCGACGCTCGCCATTGCAAGTCGTGTGAAGCACGGCGGCTTGCAAGCAGACAACTGGCTTGGCCACGGTCTCATCAATAGCCACCTCAACCACATATGCCTGATCACGGGGGAAAGCAGGGAAAGCGCAGAGATCGGAGGAGCGGTTGAAGAAGTTGCCATAGAAGGTGCTCATGCGGAGACCGGTGGTGGCACGCACTCGGAGAACAGCCTCAAGACCAATTTCAGAGGACAGATACTCCGAGAATTCGCGTGCAAACTTCATAGCATCTTCACTTCGCGTGGCATTCCAGCCAGGGTAGAAGTAGGTTTGTCCACCAGTGTACCGGGGTAAGCAGCTGAGGGATGCCACATCCTGGTATTGGGATGAGAAAAGGAACATATCCACAGAGACCTGAGCCTTGGAGCACTCGACAGCAAAGCTCTTGTAGAAGGAGTTGGCGGTCTGGAGAAGACTAGACTCCTTATTCGTACCAAGCACCTTCTTATCCTCTCGCATAGTAAGCGCACCAGTACCAATGTTGGGCAGAGACGCGCTGAGAACCGTCATCTTGCCACCAACAGACGAGATGAGCTTATAACCAGCGCGCAGAGCGGAGCCCATGGCACAGCTGTTGTTCTGGGTGTTCTCAAACATTGACTGTAGCTTATCCAGGAAAGACTCGATGTTCTCCCGGCATTCACTCAGGGTCACCAGAAGGTCACCAGGGATAGGCAGGAAGGGCTCATCAAGGTCGCTGACAACCAGCATGCGGGGATCCGAGGAGCCGGACCCATCGCGAGGAATGCTGAAGTAGTGCAAGCTCGAGTCCACGGCGATAAAACCCAATCTAGTGCGGCGGTCCGCGTTGGGGATGCGGTCGAGACTCTCTTTGATGCAGCGTGCGCTGGTGGCCAGAAGGGCACTGCTCACGGACGAATAGCTCACATCGATCAAAAAGAGATAAACAAGCGGCTGGGGTGGTCGAACCATGTACTCCTGGGGCGCAACAAATTCCACCATGCTATGGTTTAAATCCGCACGCAATGAACGATCCGCCGGCTTTTGCAATGTCGAATCCCAGTCAAACGCTTGGGGCACATCATTAGTCAGATTACACATGTTACAACGCCAGCGGTGGCCATGATCGAGGAAGGTGACGAAGGGGTTGATGTAGGAGCGGCAACGTCTGCACCGTGAAATGACTTGATCCGGAATCACGGGAATAGGGTCCTCGGCATCATGAAGAGCGGCATAGGGCTGAATGACGAGAGCGAAGGGAAGCTTGGATTTCTTGAGGAGCGAATTGTTCGTGGGAACTGCATTCAATGTGGATCGCATGTATTTGGGGGGGGCAATTGGCGGTGGGAGACTCGAAAACACTGGTCTGTGGGAGATTAGCTTCCCACCGAATCTAATCAACAATCGGGGAGGATTTCCAGCCCTACCTGTGGAGGCAGAATGATAGGAGGTGGAGGGTAATCCAGCTCTGCAACGTTGAACGGCTGCGAGATGAGGTCTGTCGGATAAAGCTGGTTGAGTGGGACTTGACGCTGGGGCTGCACCGCAGGTTGTGGCTGCGCGGGAGGCATGTGGTGCGGCTCGCTCATACCCATGCCACCAAACTGCTGGGTCATTTGCGCAACATCGGACGAGGGGGGGCGCATAGCCTGCCGCGGCGGGCTGCATTTGGTTCGGGTCAACGCCGTACGCAGGTTGCTGGTATCCTGCAGCTTGCGGCTGCTGGGGATAGGCTCCGTAAGCCCCGCCGGCGGTGGGTTGTCCTCCGAGCGCGGCATTGGCACCAGAACCGAACTCGAACGCCTCGCCCGCGTACGTTCTCTTCTTCCGTCCAGCGGCCGCAGGAGCCGGCGCTCCCTGCGCGGCGACGGGCGATTGTTGTGCGGGATCCGGGGAGCCGTAGCCGGGCTGGGCATACCCTTCCTGGGGAGGGTAACCCCCTTGTGGAGCTGCCATGAAGGTCTGCGAGTGGGAGAAACCGCCGGAAAGAAACTTCTCGGGGAGAATGAGGAGTTTGGGATGGGTGACGAATTTGGCGAGGGGGTTGAGGGTGATTTGGTTAAATATGGGGTCGCGGGTGACAGCTTCGCTAGAACCCCACAATCAGCTTGACCATCGACCAGAAAAACGAGATACAGGATAGGAATCAGTGAGCACAGCTGCGCCGTTCCAATAGCACTCAAAAGACAAGGGGGAGCTCGTACCGAGGACTTCAATGACGGAGAGGGGAGGGATGCAAAGGAGGCGGTGATGGCGAAGGTGGCCTTTAGGTTGCGGCCGACCAGCCAATCACGGGGTTGCGGGCACATGTGAGTTCGGCCATCCTATAGACAACCCTCAACTGGACGGTTGATAGCTGTATATCAATTGATGGCGGAAAAGGGCATGTATTTTACTCGGTTTAGATCTTTTCCGGTTCTTCTGGACAAGTCCGAGACATTTGCGGAGCTGATAATCAGGAATATATATTTGTACATTTCTGGTGACCCCCCGGGTACTTAGTACACAGACCAAGTGCTCGACCACCAACAGCAGCGTTGGTTTATGAACGCAGAGTCTCAGCAGGCCATTCGGTCCGCTGTACCGGAAATATTGAGCCCGAAGACCTCGAAATCACCTTCCTTCAATTCACAATAGCCCCGACCTTCGGACTTGGTTCTCTGTCTAGTCCTCTCCGGTTCTCACCATCGGCAAGAATGTGGCCGCAAGAGACCACCGTTGCCTGGCCAACACACCGACCACAATGTCTTCCGCGACACACGAACACCTCCACCACTGCATTCTCCAGTTCTGCATCGACGTCCACCACGGTAGGTAGGTTTTCTTTTCTTTGGGGGGACTTTAATTTTATATTTTCTCTTTTTCTTTCTTTCGTGCGGTTCTTTCAGCGGGCCATTGGCAATCAGATTGGATCCGGTCCTCCCTCAGCAACCAAAGCTTCCTGCAGATCAACGCTGGTGGATGCGTGAACCGTCATAATGAGTGTTCGGGTCGTCGCGCGGGTTCGACCCCTCCTCAAGTCTGAACGAGAGCTTGATATTATTCTTCGCACCGGATCCTCGGCTGGAACGACCGATGGCAAGTCCCAGCAATCCCTGAATAGCGACCGTAAGCTGGCCGCGTTGAGGGATAGGGATAACGTCGTGCGGATTCCTAACCCAAAGAATGAGGGCGAGGAATACACTTTTCAATTCAATGCTGTCTACGATGCCGATGTGGCCCAGCAGGAGCTATTCGATGCCGAGGGTAAGTGGTGCGACCCGTAGCGAGGATCAAGAGGTCCTGGTTCGGACAAAGGTCGATGCTCATCAATGGTATATCATGCAGTTGCACCCACCATCAAGCATCTCTTCAATGGATTCGATGTCACTCTTTTCGCTTACGGTGTCACTGGAACCGGGAAAACACACACAATGCGCGGCGGTAAAAGCCTTGCGGAACGAGGCGTTATTCCCCGACTCCTGAGCGGAATTTATAGACGGAGTCGCAAGATGGAAAAGGACAGCAATGGGGAGACGACCGTCCAGGTATCGTTAAGTTACTACGAGATCTACAACGACAAGGTCTACGATCTGTTCGAGCCTCCAGAGAAGCGCACCTTGGCTGGACTGCCTCTGCGGGACAATGGGGGCAAGACTGTTGTTTGTGGACTTACCGAAAAGCCCTGCACGAGCCTCAAGGAGTTTGAAGGGCTGTACGACCAGGCTAACACCAACCGATCTACCTCTGCAACAAAGGTTCGTTTTAAATTTCCCAATGCCTTCCCCAGTTGCCTTGGCTGACCGCTGATCTTTTTCCAGCTCAATGCTCATTCGTCACGGTCTCATGCTATCCTGGGAGTGAAGATCACCGTAATTACACCAGAGAAGACTCGTATCAGTACTGCTTCGGCAATTGACCTGGCAGGCTCGGAAGACAACCGACGAACGGAGAATGACAAGGAACGCATGGTGGAGTCGGCCAGTATCAACAAGAGCCTATTCGTTCTAGCGCAGTGTGTGGAGGCGATCACGAAAAAGCAGCACCGAATCCCATATCGCGAGTCCAAAATGACTCGAATATTGTCATTGGGTCAAAATAATGGTTTAACGGTCATGATTCTCAACCTTGCCCCTGTCCGCTCATACCATCTGGACACCATAAGCTCCCTGAACGTCGCCAACCGCACCAGGAAAATCGAGGTACGAGAGATCGAAAATGATCCTATCTTCAAGGGCCCTGCACGGCCCGCGGTTCGGCCATCATTGGCGGCATCTCGGCAGCCTCTGCGTCCTCTCACTGCTTCTGTGAATGTCAACATGTCGGCACCTGCGGTCAAGGACCCGGCCAATAAGGACGATAAGCCGCTGAAGGCATTCAGTGTGTTCTCCGATCGACCACAGCCAAAGAATATTACTCAACTCCGGAAACCGGACGGTGCCAAGCGAACTTCTCTTTCCTCAGACTCGCATCCCATCCGGACATTGAAGCCCCCCGGCAAATCCTCGCTTCCACACAACCTCTTTCCGGATATGGCGATCTCTCTGCCGCGAAGATTGAGGAGATGGTTGAGAAGAAGGTTGAGGAAATACTCGCTGTCCGGGCTGTCAGCGAGCAGTCACGGCAGACGCAGGTCCGCGAGCTCAATGAGCAGGTCCAGCGTCGACTGGAGCTTCTGGAACAGCGCATCGAGGGCACGGAGGATGCTCGCGCGGAGGGTCTGTCTTATCTCCTCATGGCCAAGCAGCACCAAGCCCGTGGTGAAAATAGCTCCGCGCTGAGAATGTATCAATTGGCGCTGCCGCATTTCCCGCACAACGAGAAGCTGGTAGCCAAGATTGCTGCTCTGAAAGACCGTATCCAGGGCAAATCTCACCCGCGTCAGTCCGTTGCTCCCACGTCTCCGCCTGCCAAGGGGCGCTTCGGTAGCATGCTGTCTCTGAAGAAGGAGCCGACTATGACCTCGGGGAAGCGTCAAGCCGAGGATATGGATGAGGAGTATATAAATCAGCCTGGTGCGGATGGGTTCTCCAGCGATGAGGATAGCTTCCTCCCCCGGCAGAAGAAGCGCGCCACCTCCAAGTCTGTTCGTCAGAGTGATGGTGATCTCAGCGCTCTAGATGATTTTGAGGACCCTACCGTCTCGCCACGGACCATTCACCTCCTCTCCATCATCAACTCACGCGATGTCAGCCAAATCAAGCTTCTCAAAGGTGTGGGTGCCAAGAAGGCCGAAGCTATTGTTGACTGCCTTTGTGAGATGGACCAGGCGTCGTTGAGCACCGAACACCATGAAATGACATTGGACCAGCCGCAGTTCCAAGTGAGCAGCCTGGCGGAGCTGAGCACGTTGAAGGGGTTGGTGTTCGTACGGTTGAGAACATGCGCAATGGTGTCTTGGTCTGATTAGATAAACGTGTGTTGGTTCTTTTCGTTTTCTTTCTTTCTTCATCTTGATGTGGCTTGGGCATATATTACTCTGGCATTTTGGTGTTACTATATCATGCATCTTCCATCAGCGACGGTGCTGGGGCGTTCTGGTTCCGATCCCACTCCGGGCTCGAAGGTTGCCTCCTTTAGGACAATAGAGTCTTTTTTCTACTTCATTTTTATGTCCTTCGGTGATAGTGCGTAGGTGATTTTGATCATGTTGAAATTTGACGTCTAGAGGTATGGCCGTCTAGCTCCTAACTAGTGTGAGTTCCTAGTCAACATTGTAGTTGCAGAAGCTAATTCTATATATGTATTGTGTCTATAAGTAAAGGCCGTCCAAAACCTATTATCTAAGGAACATATTGGGAAAAAGAACAACTCCCCTCCTCCCCACCCCCTTGGTAGTTGCATTTAAGTATGACAAAAGCCCCCGCTTACACCTTGCCCAGCTTCGCGCCACCAACCACTATCCTCGCCACGACAAACAGGCACGCTCCGGCCATCATGACCACACCGCAGAACACCTGCAGTCTGGTATACGAGCCTTGCAGCACGTTTGACACCAGCGCGCCGCCAATGGGAGTACCTGTCAGCGCGGCGAACGAGATAATCGAGAAGCAAGTGCCGTTGCGGACGCCGACTTCCCGCAGATCCGAGATCTGGGCAATCAGTGCCGGCGCAAGGGACACAAAGGCGCCGGAGCCGAAGCCATACAAGGCACTAAACACGATGGCCGGTGCGTTGCTGCGTGACGGAAGCCATAGCGCCAGTACGAGAATACTGGAGAGGAAACTAAAGAAGATCATCACGTTGTACCGGCCGACGCGATCGGCGAGGTAACCTGGCAGGGTACGGCCGAAGATACTGTGTATTACATCAATGGTGAGTATATGTGAGTATGAATGGGGGAGGACATCGTCGCCACGGGGAAAGGAACTGGGAGGCAGGGTCCATGTAGGCTTACCTTGCTGCATTCAGGATGGGAATGAGATACTCCGACAAGTGCTGCGACATTCCGTAGCGCTGCGCCTGCGTGATGATGAACGTGAAGGGCAAAAACATGCCCCAGAAGAAGCAGAAGGCGGCAGCCACCGTGATTACGAACTTGATATCCTTCAGCGGGCGCACGAAGTTCATCATCTGCAGCTGTTTTTTGGAGTGCACCGATCGGGACCGCAGGGTGAGATTGGCGATAACCAGCATGAAGAGGATCAGGAACGCGCAGATGCGCATGGCCCAAGGAAAGCCAACCTTTGGAATTAGTTGCGTGACCATGATGGGAAAGATGACGCCGCCGAGACTGGAGCCGGACGCTGTGACGCCCAAGGCGAAGGCACGGCGCTTGGCGAACCACGTGCTGACCGAATTTATGCTGGCATTGAAGATGGCGCTGGCACCGATCGGGCTGCAGATGCCTTGCGCCAGGATGAACTGGTAGTACTCGGTGGAAAGGGAGGTCATCATGAGACCCAAAACGTGGAGAATGGTGCCGCCCAGGAGGATCCATCGAGGACCGAAGCTATCAAAAAGCGTCCCAAAGACGGGGCCCTTTTTGGGGGAAGAGCTGCAGTGTCAGTAAGTGGTTCTGAGCTTTGCTCGGGCGTGGAACAATGAGTTGGGCTTCGACGGAGTGCTTACTGCGAAGAACATGACGAAGGTCTCCAGCGATGTGATCCAAGTCACCGTGCTGGTGGATAGGTCGCTCAACTGATGAGTCTCATAGTATGTTTGAAAAACACCAACGCCTGGAATGAGGTCAGTTTGCTTAATCACACACTCGCTCGCTACGATGAAGGAGGATTTCCGTACAGTTGATCCATCCAAAACTGACAAAAAGCCCACAGAAAGCGCCGAGGACGGACATCCAAGCTTGAGCTCCCCCGTCTGGAGGCGGACCTGGCCCCGGTGGCAGCGCCGGAATTGGGACAGCGTTCTCGCCATCCTCTAACGCGGCCTCTGCTCTCACATCCTTTTCTGGCATGCTGGTATCCGAGTCCATTGGGTGCTTATCTGGGTGAATGCCCTTCTCAATGTCGCCATCGACCTTTTCACTCATGGTGGGGGTCGAGTGGTCTGATGGCGCAGTGTTTGTTTCTGTGTTGATACTGTCGAGGCTCTGCACATTGTGGTCGTGATGAGTGGAAGCCATGGGCGATGCGCAATCGCAATCCGCTCTGGGATCGGCCTTGGGATGATGACACTTTTGGCAGGCGCTCGCAGGGTGTGTTTTGAATCAACGGGGGTCTGTCTTATCCACACAGCCATTAGAAAATGCGCGAGCAAACATCACTGTCACACAAGGCGAGTCGATGCACAGTCTCCTTGAGGGGGTCCCTTTCCTCGAGGAGGCTCGCCGTTGGGATGTTGTACATACATTGTCGCGTGGGAGAATGTCCGATGATTGATAACGGTTGGCGATCAAGCGCGGCACGAAACCTTAACCAAACCACTCGGAGACGAGAAAGATAAAGGCAACGAATCGACGTGATACCTTGGAATCTCTTTTTGGGTGCAACTTCGTAGTTACTCTTGGGAGGAGCGGGGATTGCGGACAGAGAGGAACTTCTACGCTTTTCAAGGTCTCAGGGAACGAGAGCCGACACACCAGAATTTCTCGGCGACCAGCTGCGTGCCTCGGCCATCGCGTCTTGTTAAGCCCGAGCACTCCTCTTTCAGTCGAATGGTGTCGGATGAGCGCCGCTCACCCTAAACAGGCGAACCATCGACCAAGAAAAGCAACGGACGACTCCACTTCGGGGCTCCGACCGCCTAGCCCCGGGCCGTGGGGGGTGGACCGAGAGCCTGGACGATTGGATGACGGGTATCAAGTGCATTGGATACTTGAAGCCCGCAGGACACAAGGGCGAGAATTAGGGGGGCTGTACGACTTGATATGTCTCGGGATGAGGGGCCGAAAAAGTACCCGATTATGAAAGCCGTCCAAAGCGTGCAACAAACACTTCAAATCCAATTCATGAAAGCATCTAGCTAGCAGTCATTGCTAGCAGCTCAACAGTACCAGCTCAACACTATGGCTAAACTTTGGTAGTCAAATGCTAATTGCTAATGGCCTATCCCTATCACGCCTTGGTTGGAATCGCTAACAGAACATTCGCGTCAGAAATCGGAGATCGGGGATAAAACCGGCCTTTTCAGGCTGAGACCGCTTTCTCCGTCGTCTCCTGAGGAATCCTGCCACTACTGAGTATCCAATCACAGCACGGTCGTGATTCAATATTGACGCTAAGCGGAAATCCTTGGGTTTACCTGGTGCCTGTACGTTCCTTCCGCCAGCGAGATTTTTATCCAGGTGTTGGCCTTCAGCGCGTGTCACTGCAGAAACTCGGGGACTGAGCGGAGGGTGGTAGTAAGCCCTGTTCCCATTCATTCCCGTAATCAAGACTCTGGAGAGCTGGGTCCGATGGGATTCAACTACTCTCATGCAACTGGACAAGCCGTCTGATAAACGAGTTCTTTGGCTCATGCGGGTTGACAGTCAGTATCGCTATTAATATGACCCTGTTAACAGGAGAACCACGTGTAAACAGGCGTTGCGATAGAGGAAAGACAGGAAGAGCGGTAGGAATTAGACTGCAGAGGAGAACTCTACTTTCCAATGAGTAGTTCTATCACCGAGGGGGAGCCAAACGTTTCCACCAGGTACTCTCAGTATTCAACTTTGAAAATTGAAAATTGATATCAGACTAGATCCTCAGAGGAGAAATTGCGAGATGTGGAGTGAATTAAAAACCGACGTGTTCAATGAGTCGATAACATGAGGATCAAGAATGTTAGAGGCTTCAATGTGCAGAGTGAAGAGTTGCGAGATATCGCCTAAAGCTTTACTAGTATATTGACCAGCAAAGTCTATCTCGACATCAATAATAAGGATAGGATAAGAATCTGGAGGTAGATCGTAGGTGATCTGTACTTACTTTCAATGGCAGATCCATACAGCGCTAAGGTTGTATACCATGTACGTACGGTCGACCGTATCAACCGCCTCTTACTAGATTACTAGATACGGGGTTGATCCCAATCATGGAAACTGTTCATGAGAAGGCCAAGAGTATCTTTTGTTTCTTTTTTGCATGGCAGCAATTGTTCTCGAATGATGTAGGAGGCTGAGATGGAACCCAATAAGAGTACTGATAACCATAAACGCCGAGAGTCTCCAGCTAAGGCCGCCCGATGATCCTAAGGCCGTGGGGGCGGTTTTTGGGTCATCTCAACGGTGTCCCTCCCCCCGAATCTTTGGTCACTAAACGCCCTGGTTTAGAGCTTTGGAAGGCAATTATCCCAGGTAGTCTCCACATTCTCACAAGATGCCTGGGGTTCCCTCTAGTCGAGCCTGCGATGCGTGTCGCAAGCGTAAAAGGAAGGTCAGAAATCCGCCCGATGTATCAGGCAAATGTATTTTTGGCGTTAACTCATCAAGAGCAGTGCGATGAGCGGAAACCGACATGTTCTCGCTGTGCCCATTCACAAACACTATGTGTCAATAGCGGAGTCCAGCGCTATGTTTTTCAAAACTTGAAGGTCCAGAGCCATTCGAACGGACAATGTTTAAGCATGATAGCGGCTCTGGTGGATCCAGCGCAAATAGATCTCACACAAGAGGAGCGCTACTATCTCGACTTCTTTCGACGCAATACCTCCAAGCAAGTCGCTAGCTTTTTCAAAGGCACATTTTGGGACCACTTGATCCATCAAGTCGGCGAGTCCCAACCTGCTGTCCGCCACGCAGCCATCGGCCTGGGCGCGACGCACTGGAATTGCGAGACCACAGAGAATCGGATGCTGCCACTGCAACAGTGTAATAAAGCCATCCGCCATGTACGACAACTTCTCTTGACGGGCTCGCCAGACCGCATCCAACTAGAAACGGTATTGTGTGCGTGCCTTGTTCTGGGAGCCACCTCCATGATACAGGGCGACGCCCAAGGCTCAAGCTATCACCTCACATCCGGATTAAAGCTCCTGGATCAATGGCAGGGGATTTCTTCTGACAAGAGTGCCCTAGGAGCTCTTTTGCTACAGACATTTACCCAGAACCAGCTGGGATGGATTTCCCTGACTAATAATGGCGATGCGTACCCTAATATGACTCTCCCGGATGTAATAGGGGGGCAATTTCCAGTAGTAAAGACGTTAGACTCTGCAGAAGAGTCGATCGGATTCGTTGTAGCGATTGGTTGGCTGTCGCTGCAAGTCAAAACACAACCGGAGATTTGCCACGAGACAAAACGGAAAGGAATAGCGGTAACGCTCTTAGATAAGCTTCATGCTTGGACAAAGCAGATAGAAGGCTTAAAAGGAGTTCAAGCAGACCGATCTCAAGTGAAGAGGTTGATACTGTTTCTCAAAATCTGGATAGAGGTCCTCCTCATCAGAATTTCGACCGATGAAAGGCTTGGGGAGGGCGAGACACGGTACGACGACAGGCTTCCGTCATTTCAACAAGTGATACAATTATCGAAAGAGCTTCTTTCACATGCCAACCATGAAATTTGGGTGTGGATCACGACGCCGCTGGTGTTTTGCGCATTGAAATGCCGACATTGGCATACACGACATGAAGCCCTTCGACTATTGAAGATCTGGCCAACTTCCGAAGGGATCTGGTCAATGTCCAACACAGCTCTGGTTATATCCCGAATGGTTCAAAAAGAATCGGAAGGGTTTGGGGTGCAAGATACCATTCCTGAGTCTTCGCGCATCGATTCATTACGGGCCGAGTTTCTCTCTGGTACACCAAGAGTAAAAGTTACATACCAGAGGTCACAATTGCAAGCGGATACTAGCTCTTCTAGGAAGCAAGAAGGCTCGGAACAGGTGATTATTTTTTACTAAGATTGACTATATGCGGAGATGTATCTGTGGAGCTACTGTATGATGAACAATCGGCGCCAAAGGAGATCCAACTCAACAGGCGCTTCACGCCTTATACATCTTGTAACATTAGTCCAAAACTTGCGGCCTCTTAGATTCACGGCCATACTGGAAGCCACAAGAATCTCTCATTAGATGAACTCTACCCCTTGCGTATTTAATGATATATACTTATTTTGAACCTAGAGTGCTCTACTGAGCTAACATATAATTGCAGCCCTTATGGGAGCTTCTTTCAGAGTGAAAGGGGGCCCTGATTATATTGCCCTGAATCCTCATTGGCGCCGATTGCTCATCATGGGGTGGCTGATGGCGAACTCGCCGTATGAAGAAAGCTTCGACTGTTTGTACCTCAACAAATGGAGAACCCAAAAATATCACATATATCAAGTGATCGATCAGCGTATGCTAGCACTTCTTCTGCCCCCCAACCCGGCTCCCCCTTTTGCTTAAACTCAATACACACCAGCCGATAAGTCAAAATAAAAGAGATTGATTTGAGCGGCCACTGACTGAGATTGAAAGAGGCCTAGGATATTGTACAGAATGCAAAAAGAACCCTCCAAAGAAAACCGCCTCTAGGATGAAAAATATTGGAGAATAACTTGACCCATATTGACCATAAGCCTCTTTTACACAGCCTTGGTCTGGCTGACCTCCTTGACCTCCACCTTACCGTCCTTCCGGATCTGCGCAACGCTCTGACTGATACCGCGAATCTCTTGGTTCAGGTCCTCAATGGAGCGGGAAATCTCCGGCACTCCGTTGACAGCCTTCTCGGCCTCTTTGCTTGGCTTGGATTCTAGAGATTGGGCAGCAGTGGTGGTGATTCCGCGAGGAGAACCGGCAATCTCGTTGACTTGCTGCTCGGTCATGATGTCGTTCAGGCGGGGGCCACGCGATTGCATCAGAATAGTCGCGGGACCGTCGAATTGCAGAAAAAGCTTGCGAACGCGAAAGGGTTAGTCAAAGATAATCAAATTAGTTTTGAATAGGAGTACTGGCATACCCTGTCTCCCCAGACGGTCATGCGAGACCAGGTTCGCAGCTTGTGCAGGAAACGCATGGTGTTTTTCCAGGCGTCAGAGCCGGACATGTCCCGAATGAACTTGTTGCTCTGTAGGAGTCTCGGGAGGGTCTTCAGACCCGGGACCTGGAAATTTAGGGTAGTGGATTTGAACCGGTAGGGGCGTGGAGGGTTGGAGGACATTGTGTAGGCGACGACGTTACTTTTGAAAGAACTATTAACAAAGCCTCATTGAAAGCCAAGATAGTCTGGCGAAAGAGAGAGGAAAGCGTACCTGGGATGGGCGACATATTGCTCGCCATCTTTCAAATCCACTGAGTAGACCTGGCCATTGCCAACTAACGCCATTAATCCCCGTCCCGTCACCTCGGAGCTACCCCAGTGAGCCAGGCTCTGCACAAATTAGTCCGAATCCTGATTTCCCTCTCAAGGATGATATGCACGAACCAGATTGGTGTTGATAGTGGGTTTGATAGACAGAGACCGGCCCGTCCAAGCCAGTAATGCGCGGCGCTGGGCAACCATCCAATCCTCAGAGCCATTGAGATTCACGACCGCAAATGACGTTGTTGGTGATCGAACAGAGACAAGGGCTGTGACTGGGCTGGCGGAGGATACCTGGTATACCATTGATTAACCTTCTGCTTTCGTTTGCCGATTAAATGCAGATGCGCTGTACCTTCTGATAGAGGAATGGCACTCCGAGGGGAGCCCTGCGGAAAGGCTCGAGTACGCTCAGAGTCGAAACTACCTGTTGTGATGGCGCACCTGTTAACTTGGAACCATCCAGTATTCAAGCAAGTTCACAAAGGATTTCATACATTATCGGCCTTCCCACTCAACCCGACTAAAGTTCCTCGGCGCGTGTATAGATTTTGCGAGGCCGAGAGCGATACCGAGAGGAGTGAATATGGAGCGCCGATAACGTCAAATCGCGCGTCTAGGGAAGAACGACTGTTAGTTTCAAGGGCAGTGAACGACCATATTGCCTGTATGTATCGGAATTGCAACATACCTCGCGACTCAGCAGAGCTGGGAGTGCTGGCGAGGGGTAGATGGTCTCCATTGAGGGTGGGCTCCTCGGAGGGCGTCGCTCGAATCTGGACGCATCTTGTTTGTCGGTGGATGCGAGGAACAACTCTTGTCCAAGACAGAGTCCGGACACCTCGCTGGAGGGCTGGACTCATGGTGCCTGGAAATAAACCGGAGACCGGGGTGGTTTTGCTGGCTTTCACGAACTTTACGTCAGTTTGGAAGCTCGAGATCGAAACCAGCCCGGGAAATCGTGGCGCCGAAGCTGCGCGGGCTGTTGCGGCGCACCACGTCCGCTGTGGATTGCGACATTGGACATTACCTTCTGCACTTGGTCTTAAAAGGCGAGCTCCCTCATATCGGGGCTGGATACTCGGCTTTTACTTCTCTATATTTTATTCTACTTCCTTTTGGCACCCTCGACTTGACCCATTCCCGTCAGTGTACATACACGCAATCCCAACACCTTTTCTCCGAAGCCGGCGGCTCACAAGGTTCCTTTCCCCACGAGCTATCACAGCTACACCTGCGCACGCCTTTCTTCTCGTGTGCGTACATTATGCTCCCCTGAGCACGGTCCGTGCAGTCGAACAGCCACCGCGGTCCTATATTCTTTTTAACTTGCAGCCATGCTGCTCAGAGCTGCTCGAGCTTCGTGCTTGCGCTCGACGCGGTACGCACATCCGAGCTTCGCCGCCCGAGCACCGTGGACAAGCCCAAATGGCACACAGCTGCGTATATTCACCTCGGGCAGCCCGTGGCGAAACCAGCCAACAGACATCAAAGACCCGGCGTCCCTGAAGTCCAATGCCGCCTCTGCACCCCCCGCATCGCAGTTAGCGAATGCGAACATTCTCCCAACGCCGGAAGATGCGGCCAAGAGCGCACCGAAGCCGAAGAAGGAATTGCTGAGCGAGTCGGCTATGGCCAGCAAGGAGCAACGGCAGGCAGACTGGGCAATCATGCGAGAGATGGCCAAGTACCTTTGGCCAAAGGTAATTGCTCTTTTCGCCGGTGGACGTATGCATACTCGACACACGAAGTACTGACGGTCTGTGTAGGATGATTGGGGTACCAAGCTCCGAGTCGGAACGGCTCTATCATTGCTTGTGGGAGCTAAGGTTAGTTTCCGTCCGGAATCAACAGCCTGTAATCAACTTTACTGATAATGGCTACCTGCAGATCCTCAACGTAGAAGTGCCGTTCTACTTCAAGAGCATTGTTGACTCTATGAACGTGGATTTTGCGACCCTAGGAGGAACCGCCTATACTGTGGCAGGTTCCATGATCATAGCCTGTATGGATCCTTCATTATTCATTGTGGCCCATGTCCTTCATGTCGCTAATTCATGTTCCCAGATGGCGCAACTCGCATTGGAGCTACTTTGTTCCAGGAACTTCGCAATGCAGTGTTTGCTAGCGTTGCGCAAAAGGCGATCCGCAAGGTCGCGCGTAATGTCTTCGACCATTTGTTGCGATTAGACCTTAACTTTCACCTCTCGCGTCAGACTGGTGGCTTGACTCGGGCAATTGACCGTGGAACGAAGGGTATTAGCTTCCTGCTGACCTCCATGGTCTTCCATGTTGTACCCACTGCCCTCGAGATATCTCTCGTGTGCGGAATTCTTGTAAGTCACCTAACTTCCCATTGCGAATTCGTACTAGTCTTAATGCTTGGAACAGACATATCAGTATGGCCTCCAGTTCGCGGCTATCACGGCCACTACGATGGTTGCTTATACAGCGTTCACCATCACCACGACTGCCTGGCGAACCAAGTTTCGACGACAAGCCAATGCGGCCGATAACCGCGGTGCTACCGTTGCTGTGGATTCGCTGATCAACTACGAAGCCGTCAAGTACTTCAACAATGAAAAGTTCGAGGTTGCCCGATACGACAAAGCGCTCAAGAACTACGAAGATGCCTCTATCAAAGTGACCACCTCTCTCGCCCTCCTCAACTCGGGCCAGAACATGATCTTCTCAACTGCGCTGGCCGCAATGATGTACCTGGCCGCGGACGGGGTGGCCACGGGCACCCTGACCGTCGGCGACTTGGTCATGGTGAATCAGCTCGTTTTCCAGCTTTCCGTGCCGCTCAACTTCCTGGGCTCCGTCTACCGCGAACTGCGCCAGTCCCTGCTGGACATGGAGACGCTTTTCAATCTGCAAAAGGTCAACGTGACGATCCAGGAGAAGCCCAATGCCCAGCCGCTGCAGCTGAAGCGCGGCGGCGAGATCCGCTTCGAGAACGTCACCTTCGGCTACCACCCGGACCGCCCAATCCTGAAGAACGCGACCTTCACGATTCCGGCCGGCTCCAAGTTCGCCATCGTCGGCCCCAGCGGCTGCGGTAAGTCGACTATTCTGCGTCTCTTGTTCCGCTTCTACGACACCCAGTCCGGACGAATCTTGATCGACGGCCAGGACGTGCGCGACGTCAGCCTGGACAGCCTCCGGCAGACGATCGGCGTCGTGCCGCAGGACACTCCGCTGTTCAACGACACCATTGCGCATAACATCCGCTACGGTCGGATCGATGCGACCGATGAGGAGGTGCGGCATGCGGCCGAGCGCGCCCGCATCCACCAGCTGGTCGAGCGCTTGCCAGATGGGTATCAGACGGCAGTGGGCGAGCGCGGAATGATGATATCGGGCGGCGAGAAACAGCGACTGGCGATTTCGCGGCTGCTGTTGAAGGATCCGCAACTGCTATTCTTCGACGAAGCGGTAAGTTGCTCTCTCTTCCCTTCCTTTTTCTTTAAGTATGAGACTTCAGGTCGACAGGAGAAGGGGTGTAGACAATATACCCTGTTCCTGTATTGATCGGTCGTCTTTCCATTCTTTGCTTGCCCTAGTGATTTAGTGGCTGACCAGGAGGTGTAAATGGATGCAGACCTCGGCGCTGGACACGTACACGGAGCAGGCGCTCCTACAGAACATCAACAGCATTCTGAAAGAGAAGCGACGCACAAGCGTGTTCGTGGCACACCGGCTCCGGACCATCTACGACAGTGACCAGATCCTGGTGCTTAAGGACGGACAGGTGGTGGAGATGGGGTCGCATCGGGAGCTCCTAGATCTGGACGGCGTTTATGCGGAACTATGGAATGGTGAGTCGCAAGCGTGTGTGGTGAATTCGAATTTCCCACGAATCAATCGTGGGACCAGCCACAAGCCTCCTCCGGCCACGCGCCACCGGGGATTTTTCTTTACCCCTTGCTCTGTATAGGATAGTCTATCGAGCTTGGAGGAGGTGGAGGGGGGGGGGGGCCTGGGGGCAATGCCTTGGCGTGAGGATGCACATTTGCTGACGTGAACTACTTTCTAGCCCAGGAACGATCGCTCGCGCAGGAGGGCGAGGAGGAACAGCCCTAGGAGAGAAATTCCCACGTTTTCATGGTCCCCGGCCGATGAGCTGGTGAACCTGGGGTCTTCCGGTTCCTGGCGAGAGCGCCCACGGTGGGGACGTACCTCGACGATTTCCGGAGCACTCGATGTCAGGGCTCCGCCTGAACCGTACATATGGGGAATGTCAGGACGGTGTATGGAGCATCGAGTACGGAGTACGGAGTACAGACGATGGAGCCAGGAGGAGCCCGGGAGCACGTTCATGCAGGCTTCGCGTGGGCCCGCGATAGATCAAGGATTCCATGCAAAGACAGGATGAAACGTTGGCGCACGGCCTAGTTCCCTACGAAAGAACGGGCACCGAAGACTCGAGAAGTCTGGGCCAGACCATCTGGAAGACCGCTAGAGACGAGACTAGTGACGGGTTAGCGGGTTAGTGTGCGCGATAAAACCGCGTCAGATGGCGTGGAACCCAATACAAAATCAAGAGAGTCCACTCAAGACCGCCCAAACCCTCCCTGGGGGCCCGCTCACGGGCCCTTTCCCCCCTGGCGGTCCACTCCTCCGGGCGCTAACGCCCGCCCGAGTGTCCCCAAGTGCCCCCAATTGCCCCCAAGCGTCCCCCAATGTCCCCCGAATCTCCGCTCAACCTCCCCCCTAACGACCGGCCTTCCCCACTTGAAATCCCAGAAACAATGTAAACACCGGCAAGCAGCTCCCATCTTCCCGTACTCACGGGGGACTCGCATCCACAATCTTCGCATGATGTAAACTTTGTACTTTGTGTAAACCTTGTCGACTATACTTCGCACTAATCTCCACTTCTTCTTCTGTTCCTGAATCCTGGCCTCTTTCCCCTCTTTCACGCCCCAACTGCTCACTTGCAACCGCGCAACTCCAACTCCGCTCCTTATCACCAACGCGCCGTCGCAGCCACTCGTTTGCACTGCAGCCACTCCCTCCAATTGACGCCCTCGTGCCTCATACGGCCCCCCCATTGCCGGCCTTGTCATTCGACCATTGCAGTCTTTACAATCAATCCTTTTGGTTCTATCGGTTTATCCTACCATCCCACCCCCAACCCCCTTGTGGCACCCCTCGACGCTCTTGTGCGCCCCCGACCACCATCCACCCACCATCCGGCTTTTTTCCTCGACTTCTTCAAGTTCTTACCCCTCCCCCTTTCTCACATTGAACAAATCCTCCCGGTAAGGATATGTCCAGATGAACCTAGAGTTCTGAGTCCAGACCCTTCACCACCGTGTTTTCGCTGTGACTGACTCGAAATCGCCATAGAACGTGGTGCACGACCTTGCGTTGCCAGCCCCATTCTCCCACGTTACGTCCCACTCTGCTGCAGCTGGGAACAATTGTCGCGCCCTCCAGCATCCAGAACCCCAGAACCCCAGAATTGCGGAATTCCACACATCACACACACTCATTTCCTGCCAGAATGGGTCTCATCGATAAACTCCAAGCAAGTGAGTCGCACCCCTCCGTCCACTCCCCCGCGGTCGGCCTGAGCCCCCCTTATCGATCGAGATATCGAGATCCCTCATCCGCGCGATCGGATACCTGCCACCCGATACTAATCTCCCACCTCCAGAGCTCGAGCTGTACCGCCTCGAACAGCGCTACGCCCGCCGCAAGCACCGCAGTACCTTCTCCACTGGCGCCCAGTACGTCGACGGCGAATACGTCTACTCCAACGGCACCAACTCCCCCGTTAGCACCGTCTCCAAGCACTCCACGGGGAGCCACTGGCGGCCCTCAGGCTGGGGTTCCGAATCACGCTCCAGGTGATGCGTGATGCCCTTTATATTGCATTCGCCGCGTCCTCTCCTCTTCCGCTTGTGATATTGACTCTCGCAAGCTGTGTCCTCCAACCTCTCCTGCTGCGCTTAGCATTGCGTCTGCGTTCCTCTATTCTTTTCGGTCTGTGTTCGGCGCCCCGCGTCTCACTTGCCTCCCTCTCCCGCTTCGCGTGATGTCCCTGCGAAGACGTCGAGTTCCTTGACGACTACTCGCCATGTCTGTTCCGCCGGAATGTTTTAAAACCCCAGCTCCCCCTTCCGCCATCCTCTCGGGCCCTGCCACCCCCCCGCAGCGCAGGGCTAATGACTTCCTCTCTCCTATCCACTTTATTTTGGGTTGGATCGTAACTTGCGACACGAGAGCCGAAAAATTTAGGAGTCGCTTTTTGTCGTCTTTGCCGACGCCCTGTCCCCGATAACCAGCTTCGTTCAGGGGCGGCAGCTTTTGTTTTTTTCTCGTCTTGAGCTCAATTGGATATTTGTTTCTGGGCTGCATATGATCTGTTTTGCATGTTTGGATCTTGGTGGATTGGTTAACCCTTGGGATCTCGTTCTGCATGTGTGTGCTTTTTTTTGCATTGTGCGAAACTGGCATATGGCATACCATTTCTGTGCATTTTCTTATTTTCTTTTGTTTACACCCTTTTCCCCTCCATCCTCCATCATTGTTCAAGTTATTGGCATCACGCTTGCCTCTATCATACTTTTCTCTTCTTTGTTTATACCTTTGAATCAAAGAGTCCCGAATGGCCATTTAGCAACTCAATCTGTCGGATCCCTAATTCCATGGCTCGAGGTCGAGTTTGAGAATGTAAGAGCCAGGTTATTGGTTCCCATTAATGATAGTCACTGGTGATAGATCCGTATTCAAGGAAAGAAAGTACGGGACGATGGGTATCTCGGGGCTTTTGTAACCGCCGCAAAACCGAGCTAAATACATATGGGAACATGAGAAAGCCAAAGTTTCCTCGCACGTCAGCATATCGCCATCACCGCTTCGACTTGCGGCTCCCAATCCCTAACCGGCCCAAGTTCGGCAGACTCGACTTGTGCTTGTGCGCGCTTCCGAGCAACGACGTCGACGCGCTCGCCTTTGGGTCCGTTCGGGATCCAGGCAAAGGAAGCCCGCTACCAGCGAGCCCAGGGCCGGCGACAGCTCCGCGCGGCGGATCCGGCAGCGTCGAGCGGTCTCGTGCGCGGTCGACCGTAGCGGCGGAAAGGGCGGCGGTAAGGGACGAATTTTGCAAGGGGTCGGTTGGATCGAGCGAGTGTCGTTGCGCGGCCTGGGCGCGGCGTGCGCGCTCCTGCACGGCTTTGAACTTGTCTAGAAGCTCGGTCCAACGGATATCATCGCGGGTCTTGAGGCGCGTGCTGGTAGTACGGTCGTAGGCGGGCGCAGTTTGCGCCGTGCTAGAAGGGGGTTGGGGCATGAGCATGGGAATCCGGTTGAGGCTAAGGGTGGCAGTAGGAGTGGCATACCTGCGGGGTCCGCCATGGAGGAAGCCGATGTTGCTGACGCTGTTGAGGCGGTTCTTGAGCGCGGCAAAGGCAGAGCTTTGGGGTAGGAGCATGAGGACGCCGTAGAGACATTTGTACAGATAGGGGTATTTTTCGGGTTCGAGAAGCTGGAGTCGGAGGTCTATATGGCCGTTAACTGAGATGCTTCCCAGCGACGAGAGTGGTAAAAGAACGTACAGGTGAAGACGGGAGATTCAAGGAGCTGGACTAATTTGTCGATCTGGATGAGCATATTGACTGTCATCTCGAGCTCGGCACTGAGAAATAATTGTGTTAATGAATACATCCCAAAAAATCGTATGGTGTGCTGTGACTTTACAAGATTTGGAGGAGATTATAGGCTTGTTCATAGGCCTGGGCGAGCAAGCACAGCGAAAACGTGGACACTGCATTGTGGCACCAAGACCGGAAGAGGGCAACGAAAAACATTTGTCCTTCCTAGATACTTGGTCAGTCCGGTTGCTAATGCTATTCAAAGGACAGAAAAGGCCAAATACTCTTGTGTCAAGGTTCCTTAGTCGCTTTCTCATATCAGACAATTCAGGTGCGGTAATAAGGTTGTTATTCAAATTTTGAACCATGATACTGGCGAATTCAATATCCTAATCGACATGAGCATGATTATGAATGGTGATTGCTTTGGTCATGGACCTACCTCTTCCTTTTCAAGGCAATCTGCTAGGGTTCGATAGATCCGCTCCGGACTCAGGTTGAGACATAGTTGTCGGATGATTAGATTCCCACGAGCTTCAAGCAGGTGTCGATCAGTGGAAAATAATTGCAACAAATTGACCATAAACGAGGTAAAATAGTTGTCCTCGCTATTCCTCGAAATCTGCGACAAGAGTTGCAGATCCTTGGTCACCACGGCTTCTGCAGGGTCTGAGAGAGTTTTCAACAGAGCCGGAAATGTTCCATCGTTGAATGCAATCACTTTTCGAGGGGCCTTGCGGTGTAACATAATAAGCCAAGATAGTGCGGCTACCCGAGTGGCTTCATTTTCATTTAGAAACTGCAATGTTAGCGAAGCTACCGCTGCGGCATAATCGAGATCAGCAGGTTGCACAGGTGTCGATATAATGCTACTTCGCGGGGTCACGGCATTCGAGGAGTCCTGGGCGGCTTTTCTACTATCGATCGAAGTGATCTCAGAAGGCTTCCTTTCCAAACTCTCCTTGCTCGGCGCAACCGAGGGAGTCTTGAACGACTGCACACCTTCATCAGGGGCATCGTCAGAAAGAGAATAGATATATTCAAGAAGGGACTTGTTAACTCGATTTGCGGCCTGTCGAACCGAGTCTGAACCACTGGACATTGCAGGGAGCACCTGTGTCAGAAGCCGAGGCACAAAAGGAAGAATGTCTTCAGGACTGATCTCAAAGAAGGCATCGGTCCATTGTAGAGCAGTCAGCTGCATTTCCTCATCTAGTTCCCAGTAAGCATCACATTCAATATTTCGAGGACAGAAAAAAATTTACCATACGAAGTGTCAACAAAGTTGACAAGGATATCCAGAATCTTTGGAAAGTCGATGTGGACATCTTGCCCAGGAATCCAATCTCCATCGGCCTCGACCACCTCGTCGTCAAAAAGAGACCCTGACGCCGAGTCTTCCACGGCGATATCATCTTTCTCACCATCATCGGCACCCAACGTTTCAATGGTGTGTTCGGTTTTGCCGCTCAGGGGTTCACTGGCAGCAGACTGACTGCGGCTTTTTTGGCTTTTCCGGCTCTCTTCAAGTCCTTTTTTCAACCGTGTAATTCTCTTAATTTCTGAAAGGAATCGTTCTAGAAGTCCTTGAGTGGCCACATTGACATCTTTGTGGGGTCCACCGAGAAAGTTAATCAATCCTTCAAGGAACTCCGGTAGGAAGGACACCAGCTCCAGGTCAGGAATAGTGTCGAGCAGGTTCAGCCAAGAGACTAGAAAGCTGCGAGTGAGCGGTCCAATTACGTGGATTCGATCCTTGAGCAATGGAATGAAGGCCGGGAGTGAGAATGCCGTAGGTAATTCCGTGTCATCGAGATCATTTAGATCTGCTCTTTGCTTCTCTGATAATTGGAGTACCGACACATACGAAGCTGCAGATTCGGTGACGATGTCTTTGACTAGGCGATCGAGAAGCTCCGCGCCATTCTTAACCGACATTTCCGAATCAGACGCAAGCTGTGCGAATAAATTAGCCCCGAAACAAAGTTCAAAGAACCGTATTCCACCATTCTTACCTTGGCTAATGAGTCGAATATTTCATTGAAGAAAAGCAGAATTTCTCCCTTTGCCACCTTCGCAATGTTATACATGCTCTCACAGGCGTAGTATCGGACTCGTGCATCTTGATCGGAAAAGCATGCGAGAACAGGAGGTACGATCTCTTTTAAGTACGGTGCGACACCTTCCTATAAGCCGCGTTCGTCAATTAATGCTACTCAATGGTCCAATATCCATCTCCTTCGCTGTCAGAACACTCACCGATCCGAGGGCGATCGAGGCAGCCGCCAGTCCGATCAGGCCTCCATTGCGAGCGTGTGGTTGGTGTACCGCATAGGCATAGTCATGGCAGAGCTGCTCGACGATTTTTGAAATCCTCTCGTGTTCGCCTTTGAAAACGGCATCGCGGACGATTTTCTCCAACCTGTAACGGTCTCGCGTGTTAGCAGCAGCCTTGCCAAGCTTTCACTGGGTCAAATTCACGTACTCCAAGGCTCCCTGCTTTCGTTTATCGTAGAGCTTGTCGTTAAGCAAGCGCTGGATTGAGTGATCCATCGCTCGAACCGGCGGAGATAGCTGTCCCGAGCTTCGGCTAGGCAAAGTTCATGGTGGAGAGGGTCGCGTCGATCGGGGTTGGGTCACGAGGCCACGGGTTGGGATCGGCTAGAGAGCTGGAGAGGATTCAGTAAGCCTGGTCGTGAAAGTCCCGCAAGCACAGAGCCTCGACGATCGAACTCACCAGCTGGAGAGCGGGGGGAGGAAGATGTGTTGTCAACGCGGAGATGGGGAGTCCAAGCGCGGTGTGACGTATGTCAGCAACGGGCCTCGACTCGGCCCGAGTCCTCTGCTCTTTGTTCCTCGCGTTCACCGCATGCATTGCAGGACAATCGACGCCCTAAACATAGTCGAGCATACTTCATTTCATGGTCGACTCAAGCTAGAATAGCTCGAAAATATGTCTCAACTATTGTATTTTTCCCTGTCAAACACCCAATTTCTCGATGAATCCGAGGTACCAAATGTCTTCTGGTGTCGGGCACGAATGCAGGAGTCCCGAGTGATAAGGCGTCGTGCTGTAGGACATTTCGGTAGACAAATATGATCAAAATCTAGAGTCCGGTTTTCAATGACTAAAAGGAAGATATCATTCGCATTTGAATTAGTCTGCTACCGAGTGGAACATGTTTCAACTGTGTGAGACCCTGCCAGAATACCTGTATTCTGACCACCTGGGCAAATTGGACATTTAGACATGGGCACAGGATTGAACCCACAGGGGATAAAATAAAATACACATATTAATATCAAAATGAGGCCAATTCGAATACAAGGAAAGCTCTCATATGGAAAATGGTTATTCTATACATCCAGGGCCAGTCATACGCCAAGACCAACGGGATCGGACTATGCACTCATCAAGGCTCACACCACTTCGTCGGAGTCGGGCCATTCGGCTTTTATTACCAGTAAACAGCCACCCCAGAGGCCTGAGCAAGCCATCCCTGTCTTGCCTTTTGTTTCACCTAGCAACTGAACGGACTATTTTCCATTTCTATGCTAGCCGAGAGAAATGGCAGGTGATCGTGAACAAAGTCCGAAGGGCATGCAGCCCCCACTTGAAGGCCACTCCTGTGCATTATGTGCGCGGCGAAAAGTTCGATGCGACAAGAAAAGCCCTTGTACCTATTGTGCATCCCGAAAGGTTCCATGTATTCCTGCATCTCCTCAAGCTCCCCGTCCTAGGAAAAAGAGATTCCCGGAAGCGGAGCTACTCGCCCGGTTAAAGAGATATGAGGCTGCGTTGAAGAGCTACGGTGCCAATATTGATCGCATCAACAGAGGAGATAGCACACTTGACAATACCCGTAGGCATTTGAAGGTCGAGAAGATCCATCAAGTGGAAAAAAAAATCTCAGATAAAAGGCTATCCCAGAAAACACAAGAGAACTCGGGTATATCAGACACAGTCCAACATGTAAGTACTGTGGAAGTGAAAATGAAATGACGATTCTGGTTCTTCAGATAATCCTTGGTCAATGAGCCTTGACTAATCACCCTTTAGAATCAAGAAGAGCTACTCTCAGCATCCTCACAAGACCAACTTGATCAATGCCCATTCTCAGCAGACCAGAACGCATGGGGCCAAAGTGAAACAGTGCTGCTCTTTAGGCCTGTGACTTCAATGGATCTACCAAACCTTCATCCCCCTCCAGTGCGGATATTCTATCTATGGCAAATTTTTCTTGATAATGTCCACCCCTTGCTCAAGTTGTTTTCAGCAACAAAGATCCAGCAAACACTATTCAAATGCGCGTCTAGCCTACCGACTACCTCAAATTCAATGCATGCTTTGCTTCTGGGGATCTATGCCAATGCAGTACAGTCAATGACCAATGAGCTCTGCTTAGAAGCAATGAATGAAGACCGATCGGTCTTGCTATCTCGTTATACAGCTGGGGTGCAATATGCACTCCACAAAGCTGGCTTCTTGCAGTCCTCCGACCTGACTACCCTGCAAGCCTACGTGCTTTTTCTGGTAAGAATGGAAAACAAGGTTGCAATATAATGCTCAAAAGCTCACATTCTGTTAGTACTCAGTATCGACGATCATTGACCCTCGTTCATATTCCTGTTTGACTGCCATCGCAGACCGGATTGCCAAACGTGATGCTCTACATCGGGGCATCCAAGGAGAGCAGCTATCTGCCTTCGATCTGGAGATTCGACGTCGCACTTGGTGGCACATAGTCTTACTGGACAGCCGGGCAGCAGAGGTTTCTGGATCAGGGACATTCGTGGTTGACTGTCAATGGAAAGTAAATTTGCCCCTCAATGTCAACGAGAGCGACCTGAACCCGGAAACAACATCATTGCCTCGGGAATATGAGCGCGCAACAGATATGCTATTCTGCCTCATACGTTGCGAGGCTGCTGAATTTCATCGCAAATTTCGTGCAAGGAGAATCCTGGAAGAGGGCTGTGGCAATCTAAAAGTCCCGCCCTTATCCCTACAAGAAAAACTTGATTCTATCGACGTTTTTGAGCGGCACATCGAAGCCAAATACCTCCAATACTGTGATCCCCAGCTTTTACTCCATGATTTGTCGCGCTACTACGCAACATACTTCCTAACAAAGATGAGAATCATCACGTACGGTGCCTACCTTAGCAGGGGTCCCTTCGAGAACACCAAGACGAAGGATGATCATCAAGATAACGTTATACGGATCTGCCTTGAAGCAATTGAAGCATACCATTGCCGTGTCCAAAATCTAATGTCTTTAAAGTTTGCGTGGTATCTAGCAAACACTCCACCATTCCTCGCAGTGGTCAATCTTTTTTATATTCTTCGAGAACGGACCGAAGGTGAGCTCGTTGCTCGGGCATGGGATATTATGGGCTGCCAAGATGAGATATTTGGCCGTCCCGACTGGATATGTTCTTTCGGGCCGGAAATGCACGAAGCAAAGCAGGGAAACATGGTTGCAACCTTCGCTGGCTTGGTTGTACAGGCGTGGGAAGCCCGCAGGAAAGTACTAGGCCGAGAGAACCAAATTCCTATGCCGCGCCTGATGAATAAAATGAAGGAAGTACTAGGTCCTTTGTTCCGAACAAAACAGTCCACAACTCTGGATAAATCTAATCATGAAAAGATTTCCACGTCTGGACAACCAAATTTAGGCGATGCAACAAAGAACTGGAACGTCTCGGATGCGGCACCATACTCACAGCCCAGCATTATGTCCCAGCCCGAGACAGGCCCTCCAGCCGAGTACGCTCCGTCGATCAACTCTGCCCCTCCTTACATGTTGGACATGCCAGTTGATGCCTATCAGGTGGATGGCAGTTGGGTTGAAGGAGATGAATGGCCAATTTTGTTCCCGGATGATGGACGTGGATTGAATGTTGACTGGGACCAGATACTATTTTCTATGTATCAGTAGATCAGTTGCCCCTGTCTGGTGTAATTTGACCCCAGGGTTACCATACAAGCGCCGATGGCGCTTAACTGCATAAAATTTGCCCAACCTCTCTGATAATAATTTACCCATCCATTTCCAAACATAGCATGTGTACCTTTAACTCAAGAAAGCAGCCAATTTTTCATATATGGGGTCTCCAAAGTGGTGTGTAATTCCTGTGGATGGGACAATATCTCGCTTCTAGAAAAGCACATAGGAATAAATTCCATCTGTGGAACCGTGGCGAGGCCGGAATGTCATTCCACCAGTACCGCTTGAGTTTGAAGTCGACTTGAACTTTGAATTCGCTTCAATGTTCACGTATTGCTGCCGTTAGCTCTAGTGTCTCGATTGTACTTCCCAGCTCAAAGTTAGTATCCTCGTGCGCCTCCCAAGCTTTACATGCAGCACCCCCAAAGCTGCGGGTTTTATGAACCAGTCTTCGAATTTGTGATTGTCAAAAGTGATCTTTCAGGTGCGCTTACATAGCTCACCGGTGACTCAATGACGCAGCCCCCTCATAAGTAAAGATACCCAAGAACAGGAGCCTGAGACGTTACCAATTGTGATCCATCTGTCAGAATCATATGGCTTCAGTCTAGAAATATTGCATACAAATTTTGGATTTCTGCTCTGGTGCGGATATCTAGATCAAACCAGATCAAACTATATCAGAACACCTGTCTTTATAGATATAAACCAGGAAGATGTAGATGTGAGGACTACATCAATTACCAGGTTCCGCAGGCAAGAACCTGCCAATGTTGTCTGGAGGGTGTATTGTATTTCTCTCAGGGCAAGGGGTCATTTTGTCTCAACAACGGTCTTTCCATGGCTTTAAATTGACTGATTAACATCTTGGAAACCAAGAAAATAACATACAACAGCAGGGATTCGCTGGTGGTCATCCACCTAACTACTAACTCGCCGGCGTGTGGCTATTATTCAGTCAGTAGTCGGGTGACTAACGCCTAGGTGAGAATAGGGTGAGCGCTGCTTTAGCGTCGCGCGACCAGGGTGATGAGGGGTGAGTGCGCAATAGAGAGGGTGAGAGCCGGGTGAGAGCGGGTGATTCTCACCTATGATCGCGCGGTGTAGCGTATTGACCCTCTTAGTCAAGTAGATGATTGGTTCACTTTGGTCCTCGTGTGATAATAATTCCCTTGGTATCTGCACACAGCCATAAGAGGGCTACTTCGCTATAATGATTAGATAGAGACCGGCTTGTTTGGGCTCTTGGCCCCTAGCTAGTCGACAGTCTTTACAATGGCGGCTTGTGCACTCAGTTAATAATCTTTGCCTTAGATGAGGTTATAATGATACTGTGGCTCTATAGTAGTAAGCTTTCGGTAGTAGACACCTTGGTTTTGAAAATGCTGAAATGCAGAAGGAAGGCAAACCATCGCCAGGAAACTATTCAAACCTTTAAGATACGTTGATAGCCAGCGCTTACAAAGGACACTACCCTTACTAGAGGTCTTAGGATATGTGATACCGGTAATAATCTGAGGCTAATATTTCCAATGATAATTTCTGATAATTCTTAGGGCTATAGATACGCACTATATCGAGTATATGGAACAGAAGAAATTGTCAAAAAGCTAGATTTTAAGACGCTCTTTTTTCCACTTTCTATCGAATCTGTTAGAGAATCTCTGGAATCTACTATGCTACAGGATTAGCCTTCCGTCACAAGTTATAGGTGCGCTAAAAGATAATTGAAGTTGATTATACGTAATAATAATGAAGCGGAGCGACCCGAACCTATTCCTCGGTGGACAGTTTCGAAAAGAATTACGATGGTTGGATGCTATAGTTGAATTTATGCAATAAATGGCCAGCCTTCGGAAACGTCGCTAGTATCTTAAATCAAGGAGCAGTGGAAAGAGTGGCAAGAAGAACTTTAGAATACAGGCGTCAAGAATACGTAATTTCTGAAGACGGCATCTTCATGAATCATGCATAGATAGTCCCTGACCGATTCAAATAAGGTCTAGTCGCTATCACATGATGCCCGATACCCAGTTCAGGGTCGGGGCCGCCCTTTCACTGAGTTCCATGAGGGACGTTTTTCCTCCTTTACTCATAAGCATCCTTCTACTGTCGAATATCAATCTTTCTTGTCACGCTATATTGGTTGTGGAAGTACCGTCTTTCCGATTCTTCATACGTTTAGTTATACTACGTATGATTCCCATATTACACAAACAAGAAAGTTGCTGATTGTGATAGAAATATGAGAACCTTCACTTTTGAATTCACCACTCCAGACAACCTCAAGGATTGGCTCATTTATCGCCGACATCTGATCGCACGAGAAATGGTGGTTACCTTGTTGCTTGTCGAACACGGCGTACGTGAACTTGTACAGCGCGAAGAAATGATACAACATAAAATCAAGGGACTACAAAAGGCCAAAGCTATTGATGATGACAATGATCAGCTACAGGAGGCAAATCACGAGCTTGAAATTGTTCAAAGAAAGCTTTGCCAAGAAGAACATGCGTTATACAAGGTGGAATGTATGTTATGCCCTCCTTTGAGAATTGAGTACGATCTTCTTAGACAGGATGATGCTACATGGTTTATGCGTGACGAAATGGCTCAGGATTGCTCGAAACGACTTGGATGTTGTAGTCGAGGTTGTGGTTGTTGCAGACAACGATCATTGTCAAAAAGGCAGAAAGGCAGGGGCCATTGCACCACAGAATGTTGGTGCTGCGCAAATTACCGAGGTTTTGAGTTCTCCGATGATGAGAAGAAAAAATTCAGGACTGGTCTGAAAGAATTATTGGAAAATAAATATTGTCAACATGTTTTATTCCTCGGAAACTGCTTTTTTTCTCCATTGAAAAAGCAAAAGTGTCACTCCTGGTGGCAGAGAAAGTCCGAGCGAGGTATCAAACGCTGATATAAAGGACCAAAATATGTTTGGCACTAGAGCGAATACTTTGTTTCTATCGCTAGTCGATCCAGAAATCTCTCTCGATCTCGCTCTCGATCTCGCTCTCGCTCTCTTCTTATAGTGTGGTGACCAAATCCTTAACGGCTATTTGAGGTTTTATTGCGATATGAGGGTTTCACTCTACTTCACTAATTTTAAATTCATATCATGACTGCTTGGCAATGAAGACGTATGAAATATTATGACCGGGAGAGAATACTTACATAGCTCAGCTGCTCTACTGAGATTGGTACGTGTTGGGTGTGCAAGGCGACGAGCATGAGTTCAAAATCTATGAATGATTCCCCGCCTACAGTATAGACAAGTCACATGCAGCCTTGATGTCTGCATCAGTAATGCGGTCGAGTCAAATCTCCAAAGGACTCGGGATAGCCTTTTACCCATCTTTCCCTGGCAACAGTCGATGAGTCGGGATCTACAACCGAGTATCGAAACCAGATGGTGAAGTTCTAAGCCGCTCGAAGACGTTTAGAGAAGTCAATGGAAACCAACTCACAAAACAAAAAAACAAAATAACATAAAACAAAAACGGGTCTATGGCCCGCGGGTATAAAAATGTAACAAAAACACAAACAAACAAACCAAAACGCTCAGAACGGGGTCTTCTCCCCGTGCCAGGGTATTGAAACCAATATAACAAAAAAAGAGAAACAAAGGGCAAAAAAAACAAAGGAAAAAAAACAAAGGAAAAACAAAGGAAAAACAAAGGAAATTCCTCCTCTTGCTAGTGCCGCGGCCGGGTGGTGCTACAAACAGACAAACATCACCAACAATGAGTATACATCACCCCACCGCGACCGCGACACCACATGCCTTCCCTTCCCTCACTTCGTCCCAGCGAGCAGCGAAAGGGCTGCCTTGCCCAGGCCAGATGGGGTCTCTGGCTGCTGCGCCGATGTGGCGAGCAAGTGGCAACCGGGCGGCGCGACAACAAAATCAACCCCGTAATCGGGGGCATTGGCGGCGGCGGCGGCGGCGGAGGGCGATGGATGCTCCATCATGGAGCCATCCACGAGCACGCGCAGTCGGGGGAGGCGGGGGAGAGGCGGGGGGAGAGGGGGGGAGGAGAGGGGGGGAGAGGGGGGACGGGAGGTGGGCAGAAGTTCCTTTACACCCTCATCGGAGGGCGACTTCTGCCCGTTATTGCCCCCCTCATTGGAGGGCCCCGCCCGGACACCGGAGGCAGCAGCTATATACGCATAATCTGGTCAGCATCATCATGTTCGGCAAGCCCATGCTGCTCAAGGATAGAAGATCTTACATCCCTGGGGGTTTTCCCCAGTCTGCTGGGCCTGCTCGTTGTCGGAGGCATCGGCTATATACCATTTAATCAGCCCATATCCCACACAATTCTTCATAGGGATATATCATCTCACAGGCGACGGGTTTTCGAAAGAGCCACCCGGGCCGGAGCTTCTCGGCCATCATGGCCGCTCTCTTCTTCAAGGTCTTCTCGACCTTCTTTACGCCTTTCTCGGCCTTCTTCGCGGCCTTTTCGGCCTTTTTCGCCGCCTTTCTGGCGGCCGCACGCTCCTCCAGATACTCCATGTTGAGTATCCCCTGGGGGTGCCCGCGTTCTCCGCGGCTATAAGAGTCGCTTAATTAGCCGACAAATGCGTCCAAAAGCCGCTAGAGCTACACGCCAGAAGGAACAACATACCGCACCCGCCAGCACCGGTACACCACCACAACCACCACCACGAAAACAACCAGGGGCACTACCCACACGTAGTGGGAGTTGGCGGCAATGGCGGCGTCGGCGGCGGCGGAGGAGGACGAGACGACGGAGGGCGAGGGGGGCGAGGGGTCCGAGGGGGTCGAGGGAGTTGAGGAGGGCGACGGGGGCGAGCTGGCGCGGGCAAGCAGTGGGAGGGAGACCATCTTGGATGTGATGGGCGCCATTTTTGGGGAAAACACTATACATGGGAGCGGGGATTTTGTATAAATAGCTACTATGGAGCTTTTGCCCTTTCCAGATCACTCCCGTAACTTCGCTTGTTTCTATTATGTGTGTATTGTTGTGTACTGAGAGGTTTGATCCATCTCTACATGCAGATTGATCCGCCGCACCTTGCGCAATTTCAAAAAAATCCCGAAGCTACCTAGGAATAGGGCATATGGTCCCCTTAAGATTTCAGTCATTCCCATCAAAATTACCAGTGCTCTTTGGAAATCGGCATCAGGATGTCTGCATCAAACTGCGAGGTGGTAAGAATCGAACCATGGGCGAGTTTATAAAAAAGTGACGTCTCAAAAGGTTGACCAATCATCGGCCAGGAACTTCCGGTATAGATCGTATTTGACCTATGAGAATGTAGGGGCTGTAATTGATCGTCGACCTTATTTGAATGTTGCCCTATCAAATAGATAAATTCACCTCACTCTGATCTTCAGTTTACATTGAAGATCACAGAAATATTGAATATGAGAGTGATGTGATTGATTATCAATGGATCTTAAGTTCGGTCCTGGTCGCTCTTGACTCGTCCGCCCAACTCGGAACATAACGTGAAGCAGGTGCGTAGCCTCTAACCCGAATGGGACTCGGCTTATACCAATCGCTTGGCGCAAGGTGCGGACACGCAAATTGGAACGCTAGAAATGGGAATAAGCGAGTGAACTAACCGGTACAGCGACTTAACGGCTTGTCAAGGCCCGGGGAAAGAAGAAGCTGCGTTTCTTTGGACCATTGCCGAAGGCGTATTCCTCGGTGTGGATACAGATGCGGTCGAAACGGATAGGATTATTCCTACTCTTTTATAGAATCAACGAAACCGAATTAGATAAATGCTACAAAAGTTCTAATTATAAATTTCTGGGTCTTTTTTCAGTGTTTCAGACACATAAAGGTTTGAAGTTTACTTCCGTTCATACATTTGACCCATGTTAATTTATCAAAGATTGATCAGAACTCTCGGAGCTGTCAAAAATTGACCACTTCCGTCCACGAAGACCAAATTCAACATACCGGCCCATCATGGAACGAAACAACCGCGATTTCTGCTTGGGAGTCTACTAGGGATGAATACCAGCCAAACAAGGAGATGTCTTTCCAAAACCCCAGCCAAATGGATCCCAAGGTGACCTAGCTAACGACAAGTTTCTCTCTCCTACCAAGAAGTGAAATTAACAAAATTAAGATATACAGACTTCTACGATAGTATTTTTCTTCTCGTAGTAATATAAAATTCTACAAATAATTTTAGGAGTTACAGGGTAGGATCGGGCTCCTTTTTAGAGAAGTTAGCGTTAGTCGCTTTATTTCGAGAAAGCCTCTACCTATCGTATCTTAGTAAATCTTTCTAAATAGAGAGTTCACTAAGTTACCTATAATACCTAATTTAATATAGTATTCTCGTAGTTCTAGAGCGTAGCTAGAGTAAGCTTCCTAAGGCATATAGTATTATCCACTTGTTCCCTCGCGTTCTAATACTCGCGAGTGAAACTACATGATATAGTACATAGGTTCCACTCGTCAAGCTTCTTTTATACATCTTTAAAAGGTATTTCAGCGTACTAAAAAGATAGTGAAAATTTAGGAATAGTAGATCTAGGCTTACGCCCTTAAGGAGTCATTTATAATTACTCTAGACTAGGACTGAAGGCGACGTATCAGAGTGGGTCCTCTTACCCTAGTCTCACCCCGTTGTCACCCGCTCTCACCCTATTGTCACATCTATCACCTCCAGTCTACAAAATTCTTACCCAAATCACCCGCACTCACCCTAACATGAAATATGACGCTGTTTTAAGCGTTAGGGCTCTTTGAGGATTGACCGCGTTTAGTATGTGGCTTAAGTACGGCTGAGCGGACGTTCCCTCGCTTGAGGGATTAAAAAAAAAAGGAAACAAAAAAAAAAAAAAAAAAAAAAAAAAAACAAAAACAAAAAACATACAACAGCAGGGATTCGCTGGTGGTCACCCACCCAACTACTAACCTGCCGGCGTGTGGCTTAAGTACGGCTGAGCGGACGGGAAGCCCTGTTCTCCACACCCTGTGGTCGTATGTGCTAGATCCTTTCTTGACAGGATCTCTATTGTTTGAGATGTGTGGCAATCTGGTGCCTGTCGCCCGAATGAGAGAAATGATTCCCGCCCTCGTTTGATGTCTTTTTGGCGTTATGGGATAGTTACGTGAGTAATTGGCACGTAGATCAGACTATGCCTAAAACTAAGGCTACTGAATAGCATATATACTGAATAGCATCTAATATCTGCTGCCGAAGACTTTGGTCGAAGTTAGATTTTAGTATTCTAGATAATCTAAGCAAGAGCATGAGTAATCGCGTGGAAGCGACAATCAAGACTGGTGGGTGATATACTAGCTGCTGAGAATATGTGTATAGTACAGCATTTTCTGCTGGCAGAGTATTATATAATCTCGCGGGATGTATTCAAACTTCCTGGTCCAGACTGTACATAAGTAGGGATACAGCGTAATAGAGATACACCTGTCCACCTGCCGCGAAACGCTGGCTGTAAATGGTCATAGAGTACAAGTTCATCATCAACTGCGCTGAGGAAGTCCGGCCGGTCATACATTAGAAGCCGATTTAAAACCTCACATGCACTCTGTTCCAGTTCATCTGCATACCGAAGTCTCTCTGATTGATGTGGCCCTGGGGTTTGCCTTCGAATAACGCGAGCAAGATGGAACTTTGCACGACACAGAGGCTCTTCTGGCCAGCGGGTGCGTTTGGCGCGGTCCAAAGTCCGGTTGAACCAAACCCTGATTGAGAAACCTGTTAGCAATGATCGATCGATGACACAACCCCGGGTGCAGATAGGATAACATGCTCAGCCTCTTCCATGTTCTGGACATAATAGTACATCGCGCCTACGGCATATGCACTTTGCAGGGTGACATCATGGAATTTTCCACATAATTCTTCTCGCAGCCGGAATACCTCTAGGTGTTGCTCTAGAGCCCCTTCCAGATCACCAGATTGGAGCAGATGAGAAGCGACGTCTTGTAGATAGAGTAGATAGCGTGGACCAATGCCAGTGTCAAGCCTCGCTAACTCGACAGATCGTTTTGCATGGGTTATCGCCTCGTCAAATCGGCGCTGAAGAGTGAGAACAGCGGCTTTGTTGCGGTAGTACTTCCCATACTCAAATGGATACTTTTCCTCGCTGCCCCAAGTCTTGTATCTCTCGAGACATTGTTCGATGAGACGGTCAGCCTCCCTGAAATTGTAATACTGCAGGAGAGACTCGGCGGTATCGTTCAGTGCATTGTGCAATAAGATGTCGTCAGTCTCGTTGACCGGCCCTGGACTATTTCTGATAACCATCTGACGAATGTGTGTGACAATTTTTCGAACTTTGAGTGCTTCCTGTCGTCGGCTGATGCCAATATTGTCGCAAATGACACCTTGCATGACCAGTATATCGGCACGTAACTTCCCATTTTCATCGTAGCCAATATCATTGAGAACATCCATGGCCGTGGCCAAAAGCGTGAGTCCGTCTTGACTGGACTCTCTCTCCCAAGTGTTGAAAGCTGCATCGTATAACAGACGGGCAAACTCAATAGAACCTTGCATTGATGGCTGAGACTGTTTAAATGCGACTCGCAAAGCCAAGATCTGTGGCACTGCTCTCTCAAACTTGAGCCATAAACTTGGGTTTGGCACCTGAATCGGGGATGCAGATGGGGTGATATCCCGAACAACGGAGTATGCTTCACTGAATATCTGGGACCTTAGGTCTGGTTGCTTATCCAGTTTATACAGCATAGCTCTCTGGAGAGCTCTGTGCATACCGTAGGTGTTGAATCCCTGTATCTCTGCCACTGGTCGAATCAGGGCTCTTCTTACAAGGAAACGGATCATTTCAATGAATCTTCGGTGCATATTAGCGGAACCAATTTGATAAATAGCGGAACCAAACAGAATCAAACATACTCAGCCTTCTTTACCATATATGCTGGAGAGTCTTGACTTTCATTAGGAAGGAACATGGACTCGGGAATGGCGTCCGGGCTCAAGAAGGACATGGTGTATAAAAGCTTCCTCGCATCGGGTGGAAGTTCGTCTAAAGCAAAATCCCAAAGAGCGTTGAGCCTCTTATTATTCTTATTTGTTGACACCGGCACATTGTAGTCCCAAATTGTCGCATAGCGTTGCTGTGTAAGCTCGACGAAGCTATGCAGGGAGCATTGCGCATCACTAACGTAGCCCGCAATATGAGCAATCGCTAGCGGGAGACCACCAAATGTCTCCACAATTTTCTGCGCAGCTTCGGCCTCTCGCTCATGTGGATAGCCACGAGCATCAATTTCAGCAAGCAAGATCTCAGTTGACTCAGCCATGGAAAGGTCGTCCAATTGTCTGTTGAACCCTGTCCAACGCTTAAATTGTTGTTTCTGAGCAGTGACCAAGATCGCAGAGTTTGCAACTGCGCTAGTGGGCCAGTATTGGGATAAACTTTCCCACTCTTCGACGTTGTCAAAAACTAACAGCCATTTATGCTCTGTTGAATGTCAGTACAGCATAAAGATGGATGACTGCTTCATGGCTCACCTGTACTTTCAAACCAATCTCTAGCATCATTGGCACCGGACTCATCCGCAGCATCAGAAGTCCCTGAACCAGTGACCTCATTTAGTGACCGAAGCCTCGTAATCACTCGTGTAAAAGATCCAACCAGGTCGGACTTTGTCTCAGCAAAGATCCAAAAGATGAAATCATATGACTTCTGGTATATGTAGGTGTATTCCAGTGCAGTCGAGGTTTTTCCGATGCCACTCAACCCATAAAGTAGATAGGATTTAGCTTCAGCGGAGGGTGATGCTTTTGGAGAACCGAAAGAAGCATGGATCTCCTTGAGAACGTCTTTTCTTCCTTTGAACCCCGGATCTCTCCGCTCCATGATCAAGTAGTGTGACTTCTTGTTAAAGCTGTTGCTATGACCGCTCCGATTGGAGACGTGGTGTCCCATCTGGTACTGGCGGAAGGTAAGTTCTACATTTTCCTTGAAGTCCTCGATATGACGTTCCATCCTTCGCATTATTTCATCGAGGTTATTGGAGGGTCTTGACGATACCACTCCCTTGATCATGTGAACTAAGAGAAACTGTCAGTTTAGGCCGTATAGAATATTGCACCAAATGAAATTTACCAATAGGATTTCTCTTGGTCCACTTGAGCGCATGTATACAAAGATATCCATAATCAACGAAGAGGTCTGACAGGGGGATTTGCAGCCTCTTGCTATTTGGAAAGAGTTCGAGGTACTGATCGAATCGGGGTAACGCTCGGTAAAATCTCTCCAAAGCATCTAGAATCTTGCTGAGATGAGTTGCGAATCGTGAAGCAGACTAGGATTCATTTAGTTTTGACACCATATAGAGTCGAGTCGCCGGGGACAATACCTCGATAACTACCCATGTTATTGACCAGATGATGGTAGAAGGAGTAGACAGCTGAGATGATATTGTGATGGCTTTCTCGAACGACTGGACATGTTGTAGATGGGGGGTAATCTTGTCGCGAATAAAATGGGTTCTTTGTGAGCGAGCGTATTCTTTACAGGCCCTTTCCATGCATGCTTGAAAGGACTCGAGGTCGTTCACATCATCGCTCAGCATTCCGTGCCCTCGTAGCTCATCTTCCAATCTGGCGCATGAATGGCGCCATATATTATCCGCCATAGCGTCAAACAAACTGTATCAGGGTAGAAATATGTGCATGATGAGATATCTTCAAATGACTTTTGTTGGCTAGATGGAGATAATATAGTAATAGGCTGAGAGGGTATCTATTAACTTCGTTCAATACTTACCATACTAATAGAGCATCCCTCCAATGTCGGTTCGCTCTTAGCGCCTCACAAAATGCCGACTCAGCTTTGCCTTGCCACCAGACGATGTTTAACTACAGCAACATATAGCAAAAGGCGCTGATTGGGCCAGGACAGTGTGACCCAATGTGCATATTAACCTGGGTTGACGTGGCCCCACTCTTTGCTTTACGTTTTCTTGGCAGAGTGTGGGGCCGAGTTTCAATCCATCTTACATTTTTGTTACTTTTTTGGAACATTTCACGCGCTCACCCGGGCAAACACCTGCTACTGTGCCATATTTAAATCAAATCAAATCATCTTAACCACTATTCTCGTGGCTTTGGATGATTGGTCTACACTTTCACCTAAATTGTAGTCACCGTATTTTTATATCGCTCTGGTCGAGAACAACTTCTCCTGACAAACTATTGACCAAAAGACTTGTTCGCAACAGATAGTTATTTTGTATGTCAGTTCGGTCACTTCTACGGTGCTTTCTGACCAATCTATCAAGACCTCCTTTACTCACAATGGAAATACACCTCAACTCCGTGAAAGACAAGATCGAGCAGCTTTCCACTGCAGCTGGAAACGTCGGTCTTTCTGTGGGTGTTTTGCAAGAAGGAAAGATCATCCACCAAAGCCACTACGGCTATCAAAATCTCCGAACCCAGGAAACCCCTGACGAAAACACTGTTTACCATCTTGGATCCCTTTCCAAGGCTATTACTGCGGCCGGACTGGCAGTCCTTGTTGAAGAGGGGAAATTTCAATGGGACTCCTCTCTAAAGGAATTGATTCCGGGATTCCACCAGCGAAACAAATATGTGGAGGAACAGGCCAACTTGATCGACCTGCTGGCTCACCGCATGGGCCTGGCCATGAGAATGAACTACTGGGCTCAGATGGAGCAGGAGCTTCTTGTCCCGCCCACAGAGGCGGTTAATGTTCTGGGCGCACTGCATAGTACCGCTGATTTCCGAACTACTCTGAAATACAATAACTGGACCTACTCTCTGGCTGGAGAGATTATTGAGAGGTACAGTGGCTTATCTCTGGAGGATTTCATGCAACAAACCTTCTTCAAACCCCTCGGCCTTACGCGGACAACATTTGCCGTGCCATCCGAAGACAACTACGCGTCTTGTCACATTACTCTGAGTGATGAAACACCCTTTGAAGTTTCCCGCCCCCGTATTGGAAGCGGTACTGTAATGGCGGGCGCCGCTGGGCTGAAAAGCAGCCTAGCCGATCTGCTACGCTTGTATGATGCACTTCTTACAGCACTGGAGGACCAAAGGAAGACAGGCCTTACCAGCACCCCCGACAATCCATTCAAACAGGTTTCTATGGCGTTTACTCCTCATGGAAAGAAGGGTGCAACGGAATACGGTCTAGGCTGGTTCATGGTCAATCTTCCTGCAGAGATTGGGTGGATCGGAATCAATGACGGTCGGGTTGCTCAAAACCCAACTATTGCCCGTGGCGTTGATCCAACACCAGTCGCCTATCACAATGGAAGCATGCCCGGCATACTGGCTTCTGTTCATTTGATACCTCAGACTCATACTGCAGTTGTCATTTGCGGCAATACATTGTCTCTTGCAGATATCCCTGACTATGCTGGTGGCCTTATCCTTGAGACCCTACTTGGGGTGGATGAGCCAACAGACTTTTTGCCCCTGGTTACTGAGGCTAAGGAATCACTGGTCAAAGGCTACGCAAACACCAAGGAGAAGTTGGCAGCAGACAGAAAGCTGGGAACTTCACACAGGCCCCTTGATCAATACGAAGGCCGCTTCATCAACCCAGAAGGGAACTTCCGACTGGATGTCTCTGTTCGCGGCGACGGTCTGCGCATGCACCTTCAGGGGCTCCCCCGGACATACTATGACCTGTACCACTATTATGACGACGTTTTTGCCTGGACCTGTGACCGGGATGCAGAGACCAAGCGAGCCATGTTTCCCCAGCTCTCCGATGCCTTCCGTAAGATCTGTTTCCAAGTGGATGGGACTGGAAGCGTCGGCTCGATCTTCTGGGCTTACGCTCGTGATGAGCCCTATGGGGAGGTGTTCACCCGGGTTGCCCCAGGTGGGGCCACAGAGGGATTAGGCTCAGTGAACGAGTCAGCCAGCCTGTGACGCTGGACCCCTGTGATTGCATACCGAATCATATTTCTTTTCAGGTGGTCTTCCAATTGAGATTCTTATCACTCCGCACCCATATGTCTGTCGCCGGGCATTTGGTCCCCTATTTTTGGCTGGCTGCAGCTACATAGTCGGACTAGATTGAAATGTTGAACTCTAGAATTGTATCCACCCTTATTCGTTACAAGAATCCGGGCCGTTTACTCGTGAATGGACATGTTCCCTGTCGTTTTCAATCCTATCAAAATTGACTCAAGACAGCAAAGCTCATCCATGTACATCTAGTAGGGTTATTTTTCAGTCTCGGGTATCACTCGCCAATAAAATCTCATTATTGACCTCGTGTATGTTGCCAGACAAAAATGCCAAAAAAAAAGGAACGAAGGAAAAGAAGAAACAAAAAGTGGAGAAACGCGGTACAGGGTTCTGAGACCCAGGATAGACGGCCCAACAAAACAATTTGGCCCCAGCGCATGCCCCCTGTAGGTACTTGAGCGAATGTTACAGCAGCCATTGTGGCACGGTCAGGAAACTACGCATGCCTGCCTAGTAGCTGCTGGGTATTTGTATTCTATTGGCAATGGTATTCTCACCGCCGAAAACACCTCATTGGAATACATAATCATGACAAGGGCTAGCACCCGAGAGCCCCTCCATTTGTGGTCGCGGTCACCGAAGGGTAACGCACATAATGATATTCGAACCGACAAAATCTTTTGTTCTAGTATCTCTCTCTGTTATAGCCATCATGCTGGGTTGGATATTTGGCCAGCCTACTTCGAAGCAAGATACTCTCTCAGGTCAGATAACCAAATCTGAATATCTGGAGAGGGGAATCTAACAAAAGATACAGAGCCAGTCCGGCATGACACTGTGGCAAAGCTGATTGCACTGAGGCCCGAAATCGAAGCTATTCTGGAAAATGCTGGCACAGCCGGCTGTTCCCTTGGGGTTATTCACAATGGAGAGATAATCCACGCCGACCATTTTGGCTACAGAGACGTTGAAAAAGGGCTTAAACCAGACGATGACACTATATACCCCATTTGTTCGCTTTCTAAATCAATTACGGCAGCTACTGTTGGAATTTTGGTCGGTGACGGAGAGTTTGACTTCGATACTAGAATATCGGACCTTCTGGCAGATTTCAACCCCGAAGACCCGGCGTTGAAAGAGAATGGGACCTTGACAGATCTTCTGTCCCATCGAAGTGGGCTCCAAGGGTCCAACTTCTGGCTAGGAAGTCAGAACAATGTGTTGTTCCCAGCCAAGGAAGCAATGCGAGTCGTGAACTCTTTGAAAATGGCACATCCATTCCGTACTGCCTGGGAGTACAGCAACTACGGATATGAGATCATTGCACATATCATCAAGCAGAAGACTGGGAGCCCTTGGTTTGAGGTTGTTTCCGATCGTATTCTAAAGCCACTCGACATGTCCCGAACTGGCTTCGACATCCAGTTTGGAGATCACAACAATGTCGCCCGCGCATATGCTACTTTGGACAATGCAATCCCAGTTTTGATTGAAGGACCGAAGCTGAGTAGCCATTCTATTCTTGGTGCTGGTGGAGGTATACGGAGCTCGCTTAAGGATATGTTGACTTTTTACCGCGCACTTCTCCTGGCAGAGAGCGATCAACAGCGAACTGGAGAATCAACGACTACAGGATCCCCTTTCAAGAACACAAAGGAGCAGTTTAAATCGCAAATCAATCTTTCAGGGCCTCTATATGGTGAGACGGGCTATGGTTTTGGCCTTGCTCGGGCTACTTTGCCATCTCCCATGGGGTCCATCGGTACCAACCCGGCTCTCCTTCCGGACATGCCAATTGTTGGCCGGGGCTTGTCTCCAACCTTGGCACTCTATCACCAAGGAACTTTGGCAGGTGCATTTGCAACTGTGATTCTGTTTCCAGAGACAGTGAGCGGCATAATAGTTCTCACAAACTCAGTACCTCTGGGCGGCAGTGATGATTGGATTGGCCAGCTTCTTACAGAAACACTTTTTGACGCCCCGGAGAAGAATGATTATCGTATCATTTCCAAGAAAACGGCTGATTCTCAGCGCGGGTGGCATGACAGGGTTCTATCTCAACTGCCAAGCCACAATGGTGTTGGCGATCAAGCTCGACCTCTTGGCGTATATGCTGGTAAATACTACAACAAGGCACGCACGCTTCTCATCCATATTACAGAGAAGGATGATTCTCTCACCATGAACTTTCAAGACAATCCCCAGGAGTTCTACAAATTAACTTGGTGTAGTGGTGACACTTTCACGTGGCTTTCTTCACGCAATGAACTGGCCAGTAGAGGAAGATTCACACGATTTGGAGGTTGGTTCTACACTATCAAATTTTCGGCTGAGGAAAGTGGGCGGGTTGTCAGCCTCAATTGGATCCATGATGAAGCACGAAAGGACGGCGATGATTTCTACATTGAATGAACGTCGCTTGGACTGCAAAATTTTACTCGCATTTGAATAATTTTCTTAGGTTTACTGGGAGCTTGATCTGTCGAAAGAGGATAATTTCATTGACAATCGTAGTTACTTATTCCCAGCACCATACTTGATATTGTTTTCCCCACGCTGCTAGGACGAAACTTCCGTGAATTACTCACTGAACACAAGTGCTCGCACTTCAATGCTTTGGCGAGGTTTGGCATTTGGATTTTGCCCAGGCAACTGGAAAGAGACATGCGGGCAGTCTGTCAAGGCGTCAGTCTATGAGTTCTCAGGCAGTAACAAAAAGTCAAACCAACTATTTGCAGGTACATTTTCCCGTGAATCAAAAATTTTCAAGAGAAGCACCTCCTCAGGTCTGTGACTGCTGAGATAGTACCACTTTTGCGCCGGGCTATAGCAAGCAAACATAGTCTCGCCAGCAAAATTGCGGCGGACGTAGTCACAAGGAATCAAATCTGACGCGTGGACAGTCGAGCCGTCACAAACAGCCAATGGATCCTTCTCCACGACTGATACGAGGGGACGCCAAAAGCTGGAGATGAGGGGTTAGCAGGGGTTGTGGCATAGCAAGCGAGGCTTTCCTACTTTATGACTCGGATCCGTCCTTGCAGTAGCCTGTTGGCCTCCCTGGGCAGTTGTAGCCGCACACGGTGCAAAACCCCGCCTGGGCTCTGGTCTATTGGATACCTGGGTGAGCAAGAGGCTGAATGGATTGGGTGTCACACTAACCGACATGCACCTCCTCTGCGGGTGACAACTGCGTGGCAAGATCGTTGATGTCAATGCTATCTTCTCCTGGCCCATCAGAGTGTCTTATCTGTCCACGAGACCTGGGGTATCAGAAAGTGGCATAGTATGCGCCTAAAGAATTGCTGCTTACCCTCCAGTCAAAGAAGAAAACCCGGTGTATTGATGGGTCCTTCTTTCGCAACATCGTCTCCAATTCAGGGAGGTACACGTTTTCCACGTCATCTTTATTCCAGATAGTATGAACGTCCAGGCTGCTGGGCCATTCTCGTACCTCGAACCCTCTGCCGTCAAGGGTTGGTGCGGGGATTTGGTCTCGGATGTCATGAATTGTAACTTCCTTCTTTTCAAACTCCAGGTTTGAGTATCTCTGATCAAGTGCGTCCGGTGGTAAATTTGTAAAAATCCGAAAGGGCTTTTCTTCATCATAGATTGGAAGCTTTTTCAAGTATTGCAATGTTGCGTGCATGATTAAAATAGCGAAGTTTCAACGACTCAAACTAGTTCAAATTTCCTTTGGAACAAGCTTGATACCCGAGAGTCTCGACACAAATCTCGTTGGTCTTTTTCAATGGCCGAAACGTGATGAATTATTTCAGAAGTTAATCCCATATCAGAGAGACAGCAGACAGGTGGGATATATGCAAGAACATCACAGGGTTACATCAGAAGCTCTGCACATTGGCTACTAATATTTGAAATTCAATTTCTCAGGACCAGGGGCGTTGAGTTTCTATTACGGATTCGTAGACTTGCATCTCGGGTTTCCAAGGGTCTTGTTTGCCCGGATATCTTTGGGACCTGTAATTGGACACAGAGATGTGCCCCGTATTAACCCTGTTGAACCCAGGTGCCAATGATGTCTATCCACGTAGAGGACTTGATATGGTATTTCATGAAGGTAAGAATCTCAGAGAATCCCGGTTCCAGGTCATGAGAACTTCTCGAACATATAACCCCCCATTTCCACAGCGGGCCCAGAGGTAACACTCACATCCTGCGCACACCAACACCAGTGCTGACCAAGACAAAGATATCTCGTATCTGGACAGAAGAAATTTGTTTACCCTACAAAAAAGAATTCCATTAATATTCGTAAGTTACATTATCAGCACACGCAACAATTATAAACTAACCATCCTGAGAAGAATATGTCTTATCACGATTCTTCTTCAGACGTCAACTACTCGAGTGATTCATCCGAGAGCAGCAGTGGAAACAATTCAGCGAAATTCACAGAGCCTTCATGGGTCTTAGAAGTGTCAAAGAACGATTCGCGTAGGCAGCCATGGAAAAAGAGCCTGGCCATCGTCGACAAGGCCGATCATGACAAGGGAGAGGACCGCTTCCACTTTGGCTATGATCCAGCCGCTCCAGATGAAGGAAGATATCGCAGTGGATCTGCTGGCTCTGGGGGAAGTTTGGCTGCTTAAATACTAGATATGGTCCATGGTGGCAAAGAGATTGTGCCAATGAATCTTCCATTTTCTGATGATGTGAACAAAAGAGGAAAGGAAAAGCCATGAGCCGCATATCGTCGAGGTCAATCACTGTCTTTGAATCTTGTGAATTTATCTAACAACCGTATCAGAATGTCAATTTTAAAAAGTAATTAGGAGACTTTCGCCAACTTTGACTGATAAATCAGGGTCTTTTAACTGTGCGCTAGCAAGACTTAAGGTCATTTCAGTCAAGGTGAACCTTAGAAGAGTTGGAAGTTTCTGCCAAAAAAGCTTGTGTCAAAATTATCCTATTATTTGCATCACTGTGTAATGAATTGTAGTAGGGTGGTAATGTTGTCCTTGAATTGATCGAGGTTTTCGTGATTGCTGCCCACAAGATCATTGGCCTGAGAAAGTCTCCAAAGAACGGCCTCGTGTTAGTCGCATCATCGCCCGATGGTCAAGGACTTCTCATGGCAGCTACAAATTCAACGGTAACGAGCCTCTCAGAGCAAAAAATAGCATTTAAACCGACCAAAGGGTGTTCAAAACAGTCCCTTACTAAAATATTTTGCCTGAACGCACGTGGGTTTCCACGTGATCCTTTCGTGACCCTTTCGTGATTCTTTCGGACTCTATTGTGGAAACTCATCGCTCGTCGTAAGGAAACAAGAATATGAAAATAATATCCAGAAGCATCTTGACTGGGGCAGTGTCTCCACATCCGTATTTTTTGACAATTTGGTCAATAAATATATTGCTTTTGATGGACGCGGACTCCGGTTATTGCAAGCCCTACAGGGCAGTTCACGGTCATATTATATTCCACTCATAACACCTTGACTGCACTAAGTGCACACAGGAAAGTTCTTTACTCCCTATAGTCAATATAATCAATATAATAGACGATACAGAGGAATATTATATCTGTTACACAGAATATTTCCTTCGCATGCCAAAGTTTTTGCAGCGCACTCAGAGCATTTTTGATCACAAGGTAGTAGAATAAATCCAAGCTTGTTATATTTTGCTCGCTTTTCAGTCTTCCCTTTTTTTGTCGGGTGTTTTTTTTTTTTAACACCGTCCAAGCTCCAGTTACACGACGTACTTGCTTTTGTGTCCCATTCTATAGACTAATTTCTCACCTTTTTTGTTTCAAAATGGTTGATTTTGACTGACCTTCGACGCTAATTGCTAGTTTCATAGTAGTGATGGCAATCTGCTTCGGGATTCCGTCGGTACGAGCGCGACTGAAGAGACTATGGGGTTCGCTCTGTGACCGTCTGGCACAATGACATCCTTTGCCGAGAATCTATCCAGGAAGAACTTCCGATCCGGAGCAGGGGCCTAATGACCATGGTACTGAGCTGGGCGACCTATCCAACGCCATCCTCCGCCCCGCCGCCGCCGTCGCCTTGGACGACATCCCTCCCCCTTTTCCTCTCCTCCTTTCCCCCTCCCCGAGTCGATCGGGTCTCCCGAGCGCACGCTGTTGCCGCCGCCGACCTGCCTACTCACCGTTAGTCGCCCTCCTCCTCCTACTCCTCCTCTCCGCGCCGCCGATCGACTCGGGTTCGTCGCCTAATTTAGTACTATAGTCGTTAGGGTTATACCTCTCAGTTACAAAACTGTGGCCTACGATAAAGGAAGTAGTTTGCTGAAGCTATTTAACTTGATCAATTAGTGAATATATTAATTACTATCACCCCTATCTAAAGCTCCTATATTCGAGACGGCTAATCTTGATTATGTAGAGTAGGGGCTACTAGCGATAGGCTCGTATTTCTTCGTAGTGCTAGTAACTAGTAGCCTTTAGGTAAAGCAAAGACGAGCCTTTATACGTAATGTCTGCTTATTATAGGTGTATATTAGGAACAGCCGTTGAATAATATTGCATTTGCAATAAAAGAATTAAGCAAAGTAGATACGGTAAATACCACTAGCAATGCCGTGAAGTGGTAAGAAAGGAAACAAGGCAAATTTCCTAGTGCTCTAGATAATGATTTGTTTAAGGTATTCCAGAGTTGTAATAGGAGCAAAACTCTCTAGGGCAAAATTATCAACAGATCAATATTTAATAGGCTCTTGAACTTGAAGACAATAAGCAAGCAATCTGCTAAGAGTCGAGTGACATAGAGGAACCACGTAGCAAAGAGGGAATCATCTGAGATCATTATAGTTCTAGCAGATAAATCTGTCTTAACATCTCCTACCCCTGCAAACTCAACGACGCCCAACGCTTAAACGGGAATAGATGGTAGCTGATGTGATGGAAATATATTGTCGTTTCCCGCGTCACACTAGCCGTATGATCTATAAGTCGAGTCCTTTACCTTAAAAATTCCCTGGTCTCCCCCTGGGCCTGGCGCGAACTATACCCAACCGCACGTGATCTTGATGTTGTTGGCGAACGATTGGCTGTCGCTGCCCCTTGGGATCTTGGATCATGAGGCTGCATGATCCATACCAGGTGGGAGACACCTATTCCTAGGTGAAAGAAATCGAAAGGAAGTGCTTCCAGATATCACGAAGACCCACATATTCCTGTACGCATATTAAGGTAGGGGATATCCAACACTCCGTGGTGCAAGCGACGATGATATGTGTAAAGATGATGTTCTTATTCCCTCATAAGAGGTCATGTTAAGCTAGAGCTATTACATAATCGCCATGCAACGGCAACACTCCGTACCAGAAATCATAGATAGTGTAGTGGGGAAATGGCCGACGATGGGTGGTTTTGGGTGATCTCTGATTGAAGGATATTTTTCCTTTTACACAGTCTTTACAGAATGTAGCTTGCATCTCTGACAGGGAGAGAATTAAATTTTAGACATTTTTCGATAAAGCAGCATCTATTTCCTCTCTGAGAGGCTTCCTTCCATCGTAGTGTGGCGTGGTCTGTTGGCTTGTCTGTTGATCCATCTCTTCTTGCCTGTATTTGCAGGCTTGCCGTAGAGCGCCCTGGTTCAATAGTTAGACATCATCATATTGAGCATCACATCTCCATACTAGAATACATAGTATTCCCAGATAACCACAGATTGGTTAGTTAAATAATTGTTGCATTAAAGTTCCAGTGGAATATTACGCAATGTATTCTGGAACATTTTACCCTTTATACCCGGCAATCCCTAGAAATTTCTCTCGGCATGATAACCCCATCGCCTATTGCGTGCACTTGCAGCTACAGTATAATATCCTGAAAGGGGACAAGAGACATCATATGACGTAATCCAGTAATCGCAACTCCCTATCGGCATAGCTTCCAAGATCAAACTTCACATCCTCGCATTGGTCAACATACTGCAATAGAATTTCTCATTTCACACTGATTCTAATCTGAAATCATGATATAAATCAAATTTGTTCTATGCCCAACAGGCTAATAGTCATCAAGCAACTTGATCTTTTCCTCTTCCAAGCTGATCAACGCCTCTAATAGGGACTACGTCGATATCATTCACATATCACTAGGCTACCGTGAATTAACGGCCTTCCTCTTTTTGATTTATGTGAGCTTTGCTTTTGATTGATGGTGGTGCTGGTAATTCTCTCGCGGGAATCGGTGTAACCACAAAGCATATTTGTGGGGCGCAGACTCTGTATACCAAGAATACTGGTTCTTGAATTACGCTAAGATCTACAATTTTTAAATGTTCCTTCTTTTTATAGCAATAAACAAGAATTTGATCTCTATGGTGTAAGCGACCACATCTCGGGATTACTCTTTTTTCTCGGTCAGCGCGGCTTTTAGTTTTTAGGCTTGACGCCATATTATTTTGTGCGAGGGCATCAGAAGCCAAAGTCACATTATAAAGGATCACATAGTAACTGCCATATTGATTCCTATCATTTTCAGTTTAGCATACAGAAGCAAGATGACTGAAGCAAAAGTGCCCCCGGTTTGGCGAAGTAAGATGGTTGAGTGGATGAGCCCCAGTACGAGAGAGCAACGACAAAAGTGGATTGAAGAGGCACATTACAATTTGTTCAGTCTGCAGAGTAACCAAGTGTTTATCGATTTGCTGACAGATAGCGGAACTGGCGCTATGAGTGATAATCAATGGGCCGCGTTGATGAATGGAGATGAATCATACGCTGGGTCATCTTCTTTCGCCAATTGCAAAATGTGGTGCGTGATATTTTTGATCTAGAGTTCCTTCTTCCAGTTCATCAAGGTCGAGCAGCTGAAAACGCTTTGTTTTCCATTCTTGTGAAACCGGGCCATATTGTTCCAGCAAACTCTCACTTCGATACAACGCGTGCGCATATTGAATATAGAAAGGCAGTAGCCGTTGACTGTCCGTCAGAGAGGAAGCTTTCAAGACTTCATCAAACAGCCCTTTCAAAGGAAACATGAATCTTGTCAAATTGCGCAGTATTCTCAGCGAAAGCCACGACAAAGTACCTTTTATTCTCCTCACCTTGACCTGCAATGTTACTGGTGGCCAGCCAGTCAGCATGGAGAACATAAAAGCGGTCAAATTACTTGCAGACGAGTACAAGAAACCCATATTAATTGATTCTGCTCGTTTCGCCGAAACTGCCTGGTTTATCCAAGACCGAGAGCCCGGTTACGAAGGTATCGGCATCAGAGAAATCACTCGTCAAATATACAACCTCGCTGATGCAATGTTGATGAGTGCAAAGAAAGATGGCCTGGTTAATATTGGTGGCTTCATGGCCACGCGCCATCAAACTTGGTTTGCTGCGGCCTCGGAGTACGTCATTCTTTTTGAAGGATTTACAACTTATGGCGGGCTCGCGGGACGAGATTTGAGTGCTCTAGCGATTGGTTTGACTGAAGTCATTTCATTAGACTATTTAAGCACTCGCATCAGGCAGATTGAGCGGTTTGGGAGGACTCTAAGAGATGCTAACATACCTATTCAACACCCAGTGGGTGGACACGCTATTCTCATCGATGCCGGCGCATTCCTGCCACATGTCCCACGCGAGGAGTATATCGCATAAACCTTAGCTGTCGAACTCTATATTGAAGCTGGAATACGGGGTGTCGAGATTGGAACACTTCTCCATGGCCGTGATCCAGAAAGTGGGTTGGAGCGGGTTCCACAGATCGAATTTCTCCGCTTGGCAATACCAAGACGGGTTTACACGGACGAGCATTTGGATTATGTAGCTCATGCGCTTACTGAAATTTATCGCCGGCGCGATTCCATAAAGAATGGCTTTCAGATATTGGAAGAAGCACCAGTGCTGAGACACTTCACCGTGTCGCTAGCGCGGAAAAGCCCTACCGATATCTGATAGGACAAAGAATCAGGCCCTTCAATTGTCTAACAAAGAAGATTGTCAAAATAAGAATACAATCAATTTCGGTTTACCGGTATTATACTCATTATTCCAAATCGCACATAACGAAATGTCACACAGTATAGGCTTCTGAGGGTTGTTGCCATCAGTTATTCGAATGGGTATTTTCGCGTTTCATGTGAACAAGCTACAAAGAAGAGGGACTTGTGAGGAATTGCTTTTCATATTGAAATGGAGCTGGTAACTAAACAATTTCTTTTTCTGATTTTTTTTAATGTTCTGCTCTGGGTGTTGTAGACCAATTCAGACCTACCATGAAACCCGATAGGATACTTGTCTTGTTTTCGTAATCCAAGTTCCAAGCAGAATACGAAGGCCTATATTTTTGCAAAAACCCGGAAACCTAGACCTGGAACTATCAATGGAGTCCTACATATCCTGGAGATGGTGGAGAGCTTTGTGATTGAAGCTAGTCCTAATGGGGAAGTCCCCTTGCACAAATGTCAAAAGAAAAAGCCATCCAATACTTCCCTCCGTCGTCAAAAAGAAATGCATCATCCGTGAATCGAACACGGGCCTCGTCGATGGCAACGACGAATTCTACCACTAGACCAATGATGCAAATGGAACAGTCCAATCTGGCTCCTGATTGGTTTGTTGAAAAACAATGGCCCAATTTTGAATATAAGCTATATCCTATCAACTTTTGCCCTGTTCAAATGTGTCCATTTTTGAGACTGCTGTAGCTTGCTTTCAGCGCATTCCATGGTGTAAAGGCGCTACTTAAAGCTTTCTATGATAATGACTAGGAAATATAGAAGACCTATCATAGAGATTGATAAATTCAACTACGACAATATTTGCAAGTAAGACTTCGATAATTATATATATTTCAGTTCCGCAAAATCAATATCTTGCGCCGACGCAGATATGCGATAAGGACATTAAACAAGCCAGATTAAGCACATCACCCAGAAGATATCATTTTAATCTATGTACATTGGCACATTAAGAACACCTACGACTCACCCTGATTCAAGTTGGACCCCCTCGCTCCGTTGCGTATGCACACATTTTACACAATAGCCCGGTGTACATGTTAACCCCAACCACAACGCAGCCTGTCAATATGCCAACTGCATATTATGAGCCTCAAAATTTTACTTAACCATCCGTTCCCTAATGAGATATGGTGAGTCGAATTAGCAGCTATGTTATTGCCTGGAATCGAGGCGACCTAGACGCAGTGCTAGACATCTTCACTGAGAAGACTGGACCACATGGAATGTGGTAGGTCCTTCTCCGAAGTTGCTTTGACCATATATTGAAAATCCAAGAGGAACAATGACTGACTACAAGATTGACAGAGGATTGATATGTATGATGGGTAACCAACCATAAAGCAGATGAGCGATTCAATTTTCACAATGTGCGCTACAAGACATTCGGTGAGTTGGACTGGAGACTATTTCACTTTTCAGTATAGATGCCTTCGACATATAGGAGTCTCATACCAAATTCCCTATTCAACAAGAAATACCAGTAGCTTCACAGCGGGGAAGGTGAAAAATGTAACCCTGCCTGGTGCAAGTTCTATTTGGTGAAACAGGCAAGAAAGGTTGGAGATAGACTTTGCCATTTGAGGAAAACGATGAAACCTAAACAGCTGATCTGCTTCTCAAGAATCTATGACCGAACATAACGTTGAAAATGTCTTGCAACTTACAGAGGACAGATAGGACTACAGTCGCTAGTCATTCGCATAGCTCAGTTCACGTTCTCCCCCCAAAAATTGATATATGGATTTTATCCAATCTAGCCTTGTTTCCCAATTATTGTTTTTGAAAGTGGACATGGGACTTAATCCACACCACAAGCCCTTCGAAAAGGAAGAAATTTAGAACGTAGAATAAGATATACGAGATCAAAACCATATCAAAATAATTTTGGATGTCCGATGAGGGACAAGTTGTATTGTTATCAGGTCAATATTTATTGCAATGGTAAGTAGGCCAGGCTTTCAAAAAAATCCGAAAGAAAAGCAGATTGAAACAAGCCAATGCTAGAAGAAACCCAGGATCGCCCGAACAAAAAGAAATGCATCATCCGTGAATCGAACACGGGCCTCGTCGATGGCAACGACGAATTCTACCACTAGACCAATGATGCTGAGAGGGGAACCAATTTCGATTGCTGATTGGCTTCATCTGTAGGAGGGTCACGTAAATGATTTATGAATAGAGTTTCAGCTGAGCACATATGTCCGCATAGTATTCTCACTTCACTTACGAGCTCAAATATATCATACATTGATCTCCAAAATCAAAATGAAAAGAACGAGGACCCTCACGCCATAGACAGATCAAGATAAGAGCGATGAGTGCCGGCCAACATTTAGTATCTGACGTCTAATTTTGGTATACTTTGTGAGAGCTAAATATCATATCAAATGATAAGAGGCAAAGCCTCAGCCGCAGGGAACTTTGGATCGTCAACTTATAAATGGTATTCGCATCTTGATACGATACTGCTGTCTTCTAGTGCAATTCCTAGACTTCTCAGAAATAAAATAGAGTAGGATTTGTGGAGATCTGTGTTTTTCTCACAGTCTGAATGAGTAATTTCTCTGGCCAGGTAGGTAACCTTCCTCACCTGTCGGATTTAAAAATTTTCAGCCAAGCTAAATAGAAAATGTCGAACATACAATCGATGTCAGTTGAGAATCTGAACGCACACGTTCTAGCGTACAGGATTGAGATATGAAAAACAATAGGTCTTTGTTTCCGGTGATTTTCTAGAAATACGGGTCATCATATTCCCGGATCTAAGACGAGTGAAAAAGTATCAAGAAAGGTGAGGATGACCAAAGTATCGCAAAAGTCTCCAATAGATCCGAACACATATTGAACTCTGCGAAGGAGAGTGTAGCAAAGGAAGATGTCCAAGAAGACACCAGCTGTCCGATATTTTCCCTAGCATAGTTTCTACCATGTATCACAAGAAGCGAAACAATAAATCCACTTCGAAAGAAAGTCAAGCTCGGTTGAATAATGAAGTGCAGGTAAATGAAAATAATAGAGTTTTTTGATTGCTAAACGCTGAGAAGATGATCTATCCAATAATCATGAAAAACGCCGTTGTAAGTTTCTTTCTCTAATCCAGACCGAAACGCCTTCATTCCAAATCATTTTATTAGTGGCTGATATACTGAAAAACGGCCGAGACATCGCGTTCGCCAGTTTCCTGACGTATGAGCAGATCCTGGATCTTAGATAAAGGGCCATTTTCTCCATTATTGACAAAGTGATTCCAGGAGCTAGTATCACCGTAAAGCATAGCTGGGGCTTTGATGAACTGAGTACCATCATCACGGCATCGTTTGCACTTGAAAGTGTCATGTGTGTCACTGCGGGTTTCGGGTTTGAACTGAAACAGCTCTCGTAAAGACTCTAGAGAAAAGTGACGCTCGACATCCTCAGCAGAGTCTACGACACATGACGACAGGGATTGTTTGTGTGATTGGCGTTGGAAAATCTTCTCTTCAATTGAACCGGTAGCGATAAACCGATATACGAAGCAGTCCTTCTTTTGACCGTCACGCCAGACACGCGCCAGCGCCTGCTGGTCGGCAGCTGGGTTCCAGTCTGGATCAAAAAGGACAAGTCGATTCGCACCAATCAGGTTGAGGCCACAGCCGCCAGCCTTGCTACTGAGCAGGAAGACAAATTCTGGGCCATCCGGGTCATTGAACTTGTCCACCAGCTTGGATCGCTTCTTGATGTTCATTGTTCCATCCAGTCGTAGACAGCCATATGCGCGTGATCTGCATAGCTTTTCAAATAGATCCAGGGTCTGAGTATAGTTACTAATCAGTACGATCTTGTCGTTGGTGTCCTGGCGGATACGAGCGAGCATGCGATCGAGGACCATCATCTTTCCGGAGTACCAGCTCTTAATATCCCGGTCACGTCCACGGGAATCCGGCGGTGCATAATCATCGGGGAGTGTATGTTCACACCCAGGAAGGTCATTTGACAGATTCAAAAGATCGGGGTGGTTGCAAAGTTTCTTCAGGATACCAATAGCCTTCAGAGGCTGGCTGCCCTTCCCTCGTAGAAGGCTTCGAATTTCAGGGCTTTGAATAAAGTGGTTGTAGAGATCCAGCTGAAATGGAGACATGTTGCAGAACACAACATGCTCGTACTTGACAGGCAAGTACTTTGATAGAAGTTCGTTTGTGCGGCGGATGATAAACTTATTAACAATACCAGACAACTCAGTTAAACGTTCATCGCCCAATTTGCGCTCCTCTTCTGACCCAGCTGCATCTCGACCGCGAAGAATTGGGAGCTCAAACCTCTTGCGGAACTCATTTTGTGAGCCCAGTAAGTTGGGGTTGGCGAAGTGTAGCAAGGCAAAATATTCAGATAAATCGTTTTGAATGGGGGTTCCAGAAAGAATGACACGTCGACTAACGTTCAGACTGTTCAAAGCTGTCCAAGTCAAGCTTTCCTTATTTTTGAGACGGTGTCCTTCGTCGCACAGGAGGAGACCAATTGGGGTGTCCTTCAGCGCGTCTACGTACATCCGAAGTGTCTCATATGAAACAATGAGTACGGGCCTGACGATTCCTCGGCCAGAGGAAATGGCCCACTGCTTGATCTGAAGAGTTAGCTCCGCTTTGGAAGCCTTTCCATCGATTGCAAATGGCGTAGTGGCATCTTTACCAAGCCATTTGCTCAGTTCATTCGCCCAGTTACCAACCAAACTGGATGGGCATGCGATGACACATTTTTGGATAGTTGTCCTCCCGGCCTCGGGATCCTGTTTGAGTAATGTCCACATCAGGGAGATACATTGGAGCTAGTCAAGTCAGTATCTAAAATCCCACCGAGAGCCTGTTTCTCTACATACCGTTTTACCAAGACCCATGCCGTCTGCCATGATGCAACCATTTGCATTCTTATCAATCAAACCAGTCGTACATCTATACAAAAACTACCCGGGTGATCAAGGTCAACGTTGCCCATATTATCAATTTACCAGAAGGGAGAACCATACCTTAACACCCTCGACCTGATGTGGTCGGAGAACCTTCGCTAATCTCGGATCAATAACCACGGGCACTTTTGGTCGGCCTTCCACTTTCTTCTTAATACCAAGAATGTCTGCCAGACTTTTATGTACCAGCGGTTCTTCCAATTTCGGCTTCTCTTGTTCCTGAGCTTCTTCGGCATCTTTAGGCTGGGGCTCTTCGGCGACGCCATCGACAGTAGGGTCGTAAAGAACAATCGCGAATTCTCCGCTTGGATCATGCAACGGTTTAGCGATGAACGAGGCGCCTTGTCGCAGGCCCAGTGTCGGAGCAACTCGACCAGGGTTGTACTCGCCCGTGTTCTTATTGATCAATGGGATTCGGAATCTTTGCCGAAACGCTGTATCCTTGTCCTTAGCCTTGAAGACGGGGAACCTGTTCACTTCTCGCGTTGCCAGTGCGAGTCGATCTTCATTTGTGTATGGCTTCTCTGTCCCATCCTCTGTGCTGCCGTCGGCATCTGCATAGCTGACCTTTCTCCTCTTTCGGGCGGGCTTCTCGGATGCCCGAGTTTGTGTCGCTGATCCTGGGCATTTAAAGGGCTTCGCGAGGCGATCAAGGGAATTCAGTGATTTTGGTTGTAAAGGTGTCTTGACGCCGCCGTCTGCCACGGCTGGCCGAGGACGATACCTAGGAAGATGTCAACAACCATGTTGTGCAGTCTGAAATAAAATAATGTAACTAACATGAAAGCGGAGCTCAAAAATATAATCTCCCGTCAAATGCAGCTGTACAATTTTCTTTGTTATGCAGAATGATCTGGATGTTGAAAGAGTGATTGCGCCGACGCGTTCCTACCTCGCGTCTGCCTGCAACACCAAAGTGCCGCGGCCCCACGTGACCATGGGTCACCCCGCCATAGAAACCCGGGGAGCTTCACATGTGGGACCGCACATTTCAATCAGTGAAACCTCATGTCATCAGATTTCTGGGCTGGATACCTCAGCGGGGCCCTCGGGATCATTATCGGCAATCCGTTAGACGTGATCAAAGTCCGGCTGCAAGCAGGCCACTCCCGAGATGCATCTTCATCCTCGAATCTAAGTCGTTTAGAGAGAGCGAGCTCTCTTGTTAGAGGTTTGTGTCCAATTGATTTTCCTGGTCATAGATACAAGACACAGTACTGATATAAGCTGTCATTATAGGCGTGGCTGCGCCAATATTGGGATATGGAGCTCTCAATGCACTTCTCTTTGTGGCTTACAATCGGTCTCTGATGGCAATGGATAGCTCCATTGCGGACCCCACCAACCCCGAGGGCGTTCCTTTGTACAAGCTTTGGATTGCTGGTGCTGCTGGCGGCCTGGCAAGCTGGACTATCTCCTCTCCCACCGAGTTCATCAAGTGCCGAGCACAGCTGGACTCTCGCCCAGAGATCTCGTCGTGGGCAATTGCCAAGGATATCTATCGCAGTCGTGGCTGGAGAGGACTGTATTATGGTGGAGGGATTACGAGTGCACGAGATTCGATTGGATATGGCTTCTAGTATGCTTGATGACACCCCCCACCTCCTACTCTGAGTTTCTAGAATATATGTTCAATGTATGTTCACCAGCTGACTCGCGCAGTTTCTGGTCTTACGAACTTTGCAAACGATTGATGACAGCTGAGAATGAAACATCGCGGCAAGCTGGCTTTAAGATTCTCCTCTGTGGTGGCATTGCAGGCATTGTCACCTGGGGCTCGATCTTTCCGCTGGATATGATCAAGACCAGACTACAAGCGCAGACAATGCATGACCACTCCTTTGCCCGAATATCTGGTGAAAACCAGACTCTACTACGACATCCGCAGCGAGCCATGAACACCATTCAAATCACCCAAGAGGTCTATCGGACCGAGGGCATGGGCGCTTTCTATCGGGGTGTTGGGATCTGCAGTGTTCGAGCATTTATCGTGAACGCAGTCCAGGTGAGTCTTTTCCAGATGCTGTACAAGCGTACAAGCGATGTGCCATTGTATACTAAAATAAACGCAGTGGGCGGCCTATGAATGGCTGATGAAAAGCTTGAATAGTTCAGGCGAAATGGCTCCCGTGACTGGGAGTTTGTAGTTGGATATGGTGTTGTGCAGATTGCCCGACTACTATGTATATGGAAAGGGATTAAGCCAAGCCATGGAAATATAGACCGAGAACCCCATTATGGTTAGACTCTATTATTTGGTATTGAGGGAATTCTATTGGAATAATTACTCCAGGTACTCCGTACTGCTAGTAAGGGGGAAGGTAACTTTCGCCCTAATGCCGTCCCTCGGAACCGCCGAGAAACGGCGGCATTTTTTTCGCGGACCCGCAAACCGGCTGAACGGAAACCCGCCGATTTTCGGCAATATAAAAAAAAGCCTCACGTGAGTCCCCACTGGCCTTGCAGATAGAAGCAGGTCGAGGTTTTTGGACATGAAATTCGTATGCGACGTGTATGTTTTAGTTCTCGTTTTGAGGATAGAGCTGACTTTAGACCGCGCTGGAAAGCAGACAGACGTGTGCTCTCAGCTCGCCAACCCTTGGCAACTCTCCGCAATTTTGCGCAAAAATATTGGGGGGTGTTCGTCGTAGCAGGTCGGAGTCCAGCTCAGTCTTGCATCTCAACATTCTCATCCTGGGGTCGCTTGCCATTGTCGGGAGCCCCAATGCCGACCGCAGCCTCGGCAAGTCGTTGGGAGTGAGGCTCTTCGCGCAAGAGGCGGATTCTGCAATGAGGAAAAACGAGATGGTCAGAGATTTCGCGCAAAACGCGACGCTGGAATAATTTCACAACTCACCGACGCTTGTGGTTCTTGCCCTTGGTGTGCGCCTTCATGTTATACTCGCTCTCGAACCATTTAGAGCATTCGACGCAGTAGTGCCGACCGAGACCAGGCAGATCTTCTGCATCCTTGGTCTCTTTGTATAGCTCCAGATGGCGTGCCGAATCGATGTCGGCACGAACTTGGTCGTAGTCTCTGCACAAAGAATCAGCCTCATGCTCTCCCTTAACTCAATGTCTTTCTTGGTCGAAGGGTGCTTACCTGGTGCGACGCTTGGTCTTGACTCTGCGGAGGGCACCCATCTTGTGTTAGGCTCGGCTTGCTTTCCGCGCAGCTATCCTACAGAGACAGAGAAGAGAGAGAAAAAAGCGATTATCACCGATATCCGGAGGGATACTGGGGCGGAGTGGAGCACAGGAGGAGCTAAGGAAAAGACAGTGGGCAAAGTTTTGGAGTGAAATTTCCGCCGGTTTGTGGGCCGCGCCTACGATTGAAACGCCTCGGGCCTGATTGGCGGTCGCCCGGATGGCCCTCGCGGGCGGGAGCAGCAGTCGGCACGCCTCGGCTCACTCGGTTTCGTCACCGGCTTACGGGCCTCGTATGGCTGGTATTGCGCTGTATTTTATGACGTTTGCATTGCGGCATGTTGCTCCGGAGGGAGCGGACTCAGGCCCTTAGAGACCTGGGATTGTTTTGAACAACTCTAAGAATGATATGTCTGAGATGGAGGCAGGATCCGCTTCAAAACTAGTATAGGAAATGAGGCGAGCTTCGAGATGCCCCAATGACCCCAGTGGGAGGCGGAGGAGCCCCGTCAATCTATTCGATATACCCACATATCTTCTCCCAGAGCCGGCACAAGTCCCCCGGAGGAGTTGTAGGCGGGCTGCATACATGCCGAGTACCCTCGAACCCGCATGGACCTGTGCCGTTGGCCCGAATCTCGAAGTCCCAGGAAGGTTGCTTCCATTGCCTGTAATCGCAAACTCCGTGATTGGTGGCCGTCTTCTGCCCCGTCACATGCCGCGTATTGCCATTACACCGTGTCCGGGGTGGCCCAAACAGCTCTCTCCTCCCTCTCACATGGAAATACCTAGGGAGGTTGTTCGGAGCAGAGAAAAAGTACCAGAGAGACGAGCTGAATGTCAAGTGATTTAATCGTGCTCGATTTGGAAGATTGGGGAGAGGTAGATTCGCTTGTTGGCAAGGCCATGCTGCCCAGCCTCTTCCAGGTTGCATGCGGGAGAACGAAGCAGGTCATGGCCCCAGTACCAATACCGTACGGTGGTATCGCCTGGGTAACGGCGGTTACGGCTGTTCGGTCCCAGTCTTCTCTCTCCCACTCAAAACCTCCAAGCTGCCCTTTTTTCTTCTCCTTCTTTTCCCTTCCCACTCTCCACTCTATCTTGCTCCCACAGGTGAAGGTGGTTGCTTACATTGGATGTGTTGTGCTGCCTCTGCATAGAGTGAGCTATCCATCATGATCTCCACCCGGCTTGCGCGTGCCGCTGCGCTGGTACGTTGTCAACCCTGCAGATACCCTAGGTTGGGAGAGAGTGGGCGATGCGCGAATAGCATCGTCGACGGCGCTCCCTGCCTGGCCAATCTGGATATTGAATCCGACTGGTGCTTTACCCATGAATTCAAGCTGACCTACTGTTCTCCTCCAGGCTCCGAAGACCCGTCTTGTAAGCAACATCCGCCCTCTTGGCACAGTTTCTTTCCGCCCGTGGCTCTGGCGCTGGAAACAACTGTGGCAGCATGGAACAATCCAAATTGAACTATCGGTCAGAACTAACATGGGATTTTCCCCCATTTGATAGACCCTCGGGACTCGAGCCTTCGCTACCATTGGCAATGATCCTCTCGACAAGAAGGTCGAAATGACCAACCAGGAGAAGGGTAACTACATCAACTACAAGAAGATGTCTGAGAACCTCGACATCGTCCGTGCACGTCTGCAGCGCCCTCTCACCTATGCCGAGAAGGTCCTGTACTCTCACCTTGACGATCCCCATGGTCAGGACATTGAGCGTGGTACCTCCTACCTCAAGCTGCGCCCCGACCGTGTTGCTTGCCAGGACGCCACTGCCCAGATGGCCATCCTTCAGTTCATGTCCGCTGGCATGCCCTCTGTCCAGACCCCGACCACCGTCCACTGCGACCACTTGATTGAGGCCCAGATTGGTGGTGAGAAGGATTTGGCCCGTGCCAACGAGATCAACAAGGAGGTCTACGACTTCCTTGCCTCTGCCACTGCCAAGTACAACATCGGTTTCTGGAAGCCTGGTTCCGGTATCATTCACCAGATCGTCCTGGAGAACTACGCTTTCCCCGGTGGTCTGATGATCGGTACTGACTCTCACACTCCCAACGCTGGTGGTCTCGGTATGGCCGCCATCGGTGTCGGTGGTGCTGACGCCGTCGACGTCATGGCTGGTCTCCCCTGGGAGCTGAAGGCCCCCAAGGTCATTGGTGTCCGCCTCACTGGCCAGATGTCTGGCTGGACCACTCCCAAGGATATCATCCTCAAGGTTGCTGGCCTGCTGACCGTCAAGGGTGGTACTGGTGCCATTATTGAGTACCACGGTCCTGGTGTTGACTCCCTGTCCTGCACTGGTATGGGTACCATCTGTAACATGGGTGCTGAGATTGGTGCCACCACCTCTATGTTCCCCTTCAACGACCGCATGTACGACTACCTGAAGGCCACCAAGCGTCAGCACATTGGTGACTTCTCCCGCGAGTACGCCGCCCAGCTCCGTGAGGACGAGGGTGCCGAGTACGACCAGCTCGTTGAGATCAACCTGGATGAGCTCGAGCCCCACATCAACGGTCCCTTCACTCCCGATCTTGCTACCCCCATCTCCAAGTTCAAGGAGGCTGTTAAGGCCAACAAGTGGCCCGAAGAGCTCAAGGTTGGTCTGATTGGTTCTTGCACCAACTCTTCCTACGAGGACATGTCCCGTGCCGCCTCTATCGCCCGTGATGCTCTCGACCACGGTCTCAAGTCCAAGTCTCTGTTCACCATTACCCCTGGTTCCGAGCAGATTCGCGCCACCATTGAGCGTGACGGACAGATGGCCACCATGGAAGAGTACGGTGGTGTCATCCTGGCCAACGCCTGCGGTCCTTGCATTGGTCAGTGGGACCGCAAGGATGTCAAGAAGGGTGAGGCCAACTCCATCATCTCTTCCTACAACCGTAACTTCACTGGCCGTAACGACGCCAACCCCGCCACCCACGCCTTTGTCGCTTCCCCCGACCTTGTCGTCGCCATGACTGTTGCCGGTACCCTCAACTTCAACCCCCTCACCGACAAGCTGAAGGATGCCAACGGCAACGAGTTCATGCTCAAGCCTCCCACTGGTGACGGTCTTCCCGCCCGTGGCTACGATGCCGGCCAGAACACCTACCAGGCCCCTCCCGCTGACCGTGCTGCTGTCAACGTCGCTGTCTCCCCCTCCAGTGACCGTCTGCAGCTCCTCGCCGGCTTCGCTGCCTGGGATGGCAAGGATGCCACCGATATCCCCATCCTCATCAAGTGCCAGGGCAAGACCACCACTGATCACATCTCCATGGCCGGCCCCTGGTTGAAGTACCGTGGCCACCTGGACAACATCTCCAACAACATGCTGATCGGCGCCATCAACGAGGAGAACGGCGAGGCCAACAAGGTCAAGAACGCCTTCACCGGCGAGTACAACGCTGTCCCCGCCACTGCCCGTGACTACAAGGCCCGCGGTATCAAGTGGGTTGTCATTGGTGACTGGAACTACGGTGAGGGCTCTTCCCGTGAGCACGCCGCTCTGGAGCCCCGTCACCTCGGCGGTCTGGCCGTCATCACCCGCTCCTTCGCTCGTATCCACGAGACCAACCTGAAGAAGCAGGGTATGCTGCCCCTGACCTTCTCCGACCCTGCCGACTACGAGAAGATCCGCCCCGAGGACAAGGTTGACCTGCTGTGCACTGAGCTCGCTGTTGGCAAGCCCATGACTCTGCGTGTCCACCCCGCCGACGGCTCCAAGACCTTCGATATCTCCCTCAGCCACACCTTCAACGAGTCCCAGATCGAGTGGTTCCACGACGGTTCTGCTCTGAACACCATGGCTCGCAAGTCTGCCTCCAACTAAATAGGATTTTCTCCCATTCAAGTTGTTCCTGACGGTTTCATGGTTTTTTGAGATTCTTCAGGGCTGTCTCACGGTCGGTCGCTGATCGACTGTGGCCTGTCCCCGTGTAAACTATGTTCTCTATCGTTTTGCGTTCAGCGATTCAACAAAGAGAGCTTGGGTGACACTCTTCCCTCCTTTCCCAGTTGCCCCCACTACTTGAGTGCATGAGGTTTGGAGAGAGATGGTTGCTCGATTCCACAGTGTGTTGCGTGTCTGTCCCCTTTTTTGAGCCGGATATGAGGAGTTGTGCTCTGGGAAAAATTTATGATCTTTGACTTTTGGCCTGCTCTGGCCTTTTGCGTTGGATTCCCGATCTTTTTTTGGGTGGGCTCAATGGATATAACTATCTGATTTTCTCACTATCTCATTGTTTCTGTATGTTTCCATGATAGCCTGCATCACACTATTTTCCTTTGCGTGTTACCTTTTGAGGTTGTGTAATTTTGTAAACTGCATTTGCAGGCCTGTCGTAATCTGTGATACCTGGCGGTCGATATCTCGTCCTGTATATATGAACTCCTCGGTTCCTGCTTAGCTATTCCCATTCTGCAATTGGTCAGAGGGTGTTGGTTGCAAATGCCTCAGGTATTGTCCCAAATCGATATCATCGGCCTTTGCCCTCCACGATGGCAGAATGCGCGAGACCGCGGGAATCGCGGAGCTGAGCTAATCTGCCGAGGCTCCGTTGCTGCCCCGCGCGACAGATTCTTGACTCCAGATTTACGGCGACATCGGTTGTGGGGATTCGTCATTCCAATTCGACGGTATAAGACCTGCAGAGTAGGCTGTGGACTGCGACCTGTCAGTCATCTGTTACAAGAGGAACCCTTCCGCTTTCCGAAGAACTTAATTTTCTATTCCCCACCATCCACGATCAACACTCGCTAGGCTTTCATTTAGCCCTGGCTTTGTTCATATATCATCTTGTGTAACGCATTCATACATTCTAAGATTCCTGGTATTCGGAACGTGCATCAGCGCGGATCGAAACTATGGCGACGCAACTCGTCCCGCTCCCCGAGGTGGAGCGTCTCAGCGCGTCGGTGATTAGAATCTTAGGCGGGAATCCGGGAAAGGTGAGTGACAATCACAGCTCTGCCGGCTTGAATGATATTGGCCTACTAGGGGGAAAAGCTGATTTTAGCCCCCGGGGACGACTTATAGTTCACCTTGCAAGGTATATGCTAACACCTGTCACCACCCTGATATATCAGATCGGCCCCGCTCACCATTTTGTTCCTAGGAACTAACACATACCTGATTGGTTGTGGACACCAGCGCATCCTCATTGATACTGGCGAGGGCAAGCCCGCATGGGCTGCCAGCTTACAATCCGTGCTCTCCGAAGAAAAAGCCACCGTGCACCAGGCCCTGCTCACTCACTGGCATGGCGACCACGTTAACGGGCTCGCGGACCTGCAGCGCATCTGCCCGACGGCCCAGGTCTTCAAGCACCAGCCTGATGACGGACAGACCGATATCCAGGATGGCCAGGTATTTCGTGTCGAGGGGGCAACGCTGACTGCGTTGCATACTCCAGGACATACGGTCGATCACATGGCGTTTGTGCTGGAAGAGGAGGATGCAATGTTTACGGGTGACAGTAAGTATCGTTGATATGTCTACCCTTACTCGACGCATTCAAAATCAGAATAATATTGTTTTTTTTCTTTGTTTCTCCTTCCATCTGGTTCCATGTTGATTCAGGACTATGAGCTAACCTCATCTCCCCCAGACGTCCTCGGCCACGGCACCGCCGTCTTCGAAGATCTCAAGGTCTACCTCTCTAGCTTGAATCGCATGCGCGACCGCGTTCAGGGCCGTGGGTACCCCGGACATGGTGCCGTGATCGAGAACACGACCGCCCGCGTCGCCGAGTACATCCAACACCGGCAGCAGCGGGAGGATGAGGTGCTGCGTGTACTACGGCACGGCTCGCTGGACGTGGTGCCGGACGAACCCTCGCCCGAGCGCCGCCGGACCTGGACGCCTATCGAGCTCGTGAAGCAAATCTACCGTAATGTACCCGAGAATCTGCACTTGCCAGCGTCGCATGGGGTGCTAAAGGTACTGATGAAGTTGGAGGAGGAGGGGCGGACAGTACATGATTCCAAGTCTGGGGCATGGTCGTTGGCTGGGGAGAAGTCGGCGCTGTGAGGTGGGTGAAGCTAAAAGAGGAGGCCATTTGAATGATTCTATATACGTGATCTAGCTGTTCGAGATATCTGCCGCACTTGGCCTCCGAGACGGGGTAATTCTATACATCGGTGACGGGGGCCTTCGCTCACAATGAGGATCCCAGGGCGGGTATATAAGGTTTATAGGATTTTCCTAGGACGCAAGAGTGTTCCTACTTGGCTGGCTGTACATAAACGATCTAATGTCCTGATTCTGATGCTGATATTCAAGTTGTCAACTTTGGCTTGACCCCTCGATCATTACGTAAGTCGACGTCAGCTCGCGGTCATCGCGGACAATCGGAAATCGGGCAGCAACGAGGATTGCATTCTTCTCGTTTTTTCTTCCTTTGGCGAGGCACTCAGAGTCAACCATATCCTGGGACTGGCTGCTGACTGGCTGGGGGTGAGGTCCCAATCAAAGAGATCAGAGTGACCTGCAGTGACCAGGGAAGGACGGATCCGAGCAGTTGTTACATCCGAACACAATAGAAAGAAGAGCCGGAGCAACTAGGGTATCAAGTACAAGAGAAAAAATTAGATCGGTAAAGAGGAGAGGGAGACTAGGCGCAGTACAGTAAAAGAGAACCGAGAGACGCACACTAACAGCGAACGAGACTAGCGTTGCAGTTGCACGGCGGAGAACGTGAGATCATGACTGGCTTATATAAAAACAACGGAACACATGACACAATGATCGAAACTGGATCATCCTCTCCCTGCATCTTTCAAACGTCCCTGACTTTTGACAAACCTCTACTCTGCTTCTCCTGGCTTTATTTTCCCCGTTCCTGATGTGAGCGCTATTGAGGAGCTCCACTGTAGCTGTTTCCAAGTTTCGGGGCGCTGACCTCACTCCGTCATTTCCCCCGCCCGCCCTTGACTCGGCTTCGCTTTTTTTTTCTTTCTTTAAGCAACCCTCCCCGCTCCACCCCTCCATTGCGGCTGTTAGTGGCTGTTGTGTCTGTTCAGTGTCTGAGCTGACGAGCAACTGTGGAGCCCTGACCGGCGTTTGGTTTTGACTGCCCTGCACTTTTCTCATTCGGTGAGTCGGCCCGGTCCCTTCTTCCCCGCGATCCCCATCCGTTGATCCCAAAGACAAAAGAACCACGACAAATTGGCTATACTAACCACTTTCTGGTCGGCGCCAAAAGGCTTCTTGCCTCCCATCAAGAGCTTCCTAAAAATCGTATCCGAGAACAGTCGGGCGTAACCTTTGTGCCCGTGTCCCTGTTCCGCCACTTCACCGGTGTCGGCAATCCACGAACTGGCTTCCTCTGAGCTTTCCGCCGCGATGCCCTCTCTCGAAGAACCCAAGCAGAATGAGGCACGCCTCCTGCTCGTTTCAAACCGTCTTCCGATCACAATCAAGCGCTCTGAGGATGGCAAATACGACTTCTCCATGTCCTCAGGAGGCTTGGTGAGTGGGCTGAGTGGGCTGTCCAAATCGACCACCTTCCAGTGGTACGGCTGGCCGGGACTGGAGGTGCCCGAGGCGGAGATACCGGTCGTCAAGAAGCGTCTGAAGGAGGAGTATGGTGCAGTCCCAGTCTTCATTGATGACGACCTGGCGGATCGGCACTACAACGGATTTTCGAGTCAGTCGCGCCCCCTTGAAGCGAGCATGCGATTAATTGACGTATTGAGTGGGTTGTACTGATAAATGGTATTGTGAACAGACTCAATCCTCTGGCCATTGTTCCACTACCACCCTGGTGAAATTACATTCGACGAGTCGGCCTGGGAAGCCTACAAGGAGGCAAACCGACTCTTTGCCAAGGCAATCGCGAAAGAGGTACAGGATGGCGATCTGATTTGGGTGCACGACTACCACCTAATGCTGCTCCCGGAGATGCTTCGCGAGGAGATCGGCAGCAGCAAACAGAACGTCAAGATCGGGTTCTTTCTGCACACTCCCTTCCCCAGCAGCGAGATATATCGTATTTTGCCGGTTCGCAATGAGCTTCTCTTGGGCGTGTTGCATTGTGACCTGATTGGTTTCCACACTTATGATTATACCCGCCATTTCCTGAGCAGTTGCTCACGACTGCTGTAAGTGGGCTGCACATATCTCCCGCTCCATTCTTTCCTTCTTTATTCCCGGCTCCGCTTTTGCATTTCTCATGGCTAATGATACAAGGGGACTTACAACAACACCGAACGGTATCGAATTTCAGGGCAAGATAATCACTTGCGGCGCCTTCCCGATCGGCATTGACCCCGAGAAATTCAAAGAGGGTCTGAAGAAGGAAAAGGTGCAAAAGCGTATCGCGATGCTGGAGCAGAAGTTCCAAGGAGTCAAGCTCATGGTTGGAGTTGATCGGCTGGACTACATCAAAGGCGTGCCGCAAAAGCTTCATGCCCTGGAAGTCTTCCTCAGCGACCATCCAGAGTGGGTAGGTAAGGTCGTGCTGGTACAAGTCGCAGTGCCTAGTCGACAGGACGTCGAGGAGTATCAAAACTTGCGAGCAGTGGTGAACGAGCTGGTGGGCCGTATTAACGGCAAGTTCGGTGAGTACTTTGGCTTTGAATACCTGCAATTCTTTTCTTGATGCTTATTAATTATTGGTACTAGGCACTGTCGAGTTCATGCCGATTCATTTCCTCCACAAGTCTGTCAATTTTGACGAGCTTATTGCCCTCTATGCTGTATCGGATGCTTGCATTGTGTCCTCTACCAGAGATGGCATGAACCTGGTTGCCTATGAGTACATTGCAACACAGCAGAAGCGTCATGGTGTTCTGGTACTCTCTGAGTTCGCTGGAGCTGCCCAGAGTCTGAATGGCAGCATTATTGTTAACCCCTGGAATACCGAGGAGCTGGCTGGCGCATATCAAGAGGCTGTTACCATGAGTGATGAACAACGTGCTCTCAACTTCGCCAAATTGGACAAATACGTGTCTAAGTACACCAGGTATGTTGATTTGTAATAGTAGGCTACCCAAAGACTAACATTTCAATCTCTATAGTGCATTCTGGGGCCAATCGTTTGTTACCGAGCTTACCCGTATATCAGCTCATTCAGCGGATAAGTTTCAAGCGAAGAAAATGGCCGTGGCGGCGTCCAACTCCACCGACGGCACCGTCCCAGCTCCCGAGCATGCCGCATGATGCTCTAAAGACATCTCGTATTTCGGTGCTGCGGACGGACTACGTTAAACGAACTCACTTTAGATGCTCTCACGACATGGATGTGGCGAAATGTACTTGAATTTTTGTGCTTGGGTTGCATGGGTCATTCTTTCTGTTGTCTTCCTTATTTATTATTTTTGCAGACGGTTGGGTTAGGAATAATCATCTTCTCTCTTTTAGAACTAAAAATTCGAATTCTTCGAACGGCTTTCTATTACCATTTGTTTTCATTGGATCCCAATTCCGTTCTGTCTCTGTCCTAGCTACACAATCTCTTCCAGCCACTGGACAACACGGTCTAGTAGTTTTACTCCGCCAGTCGGCTGATTCAACTTCTGATTTTCTTGCTCCAACTGGGTGACGGAGGAGCTCCCATTGTACACCTTGTCTATCCCTTGCGGCAATTTACTGACCAGGTTGTTCCATATTTCAGGGCGGACCTGAAGCGAGAGGACTGGATTGGCCTCGTTTACGATGCATTCGCGGTGCTCAGCAAGGTGAATGAGGCCCGAAGCGCAGGTTTGGCGGCCTCAGGAGCGTCGAACGTCGGCGGTCACTGAAGAGAATTCATTAAAATCAGGCCAGGGACCTCTGGGAAACGGTTCTTGAGGAAAAGACTCGCTTAGAGACCAGCTTTAGCGGCAAATTGGAAGAATCCTTTGCCCGCTTCCATCAGAAGAACATCTTGAATAATGACCTGAACGATCTTCATCGGTATAGCTGCAAGACTGTAGATATTCTCTCGCATGTAGTTGGAAGGAACTAATAATACGACCAGTCGGAACAGCTCCGACTTCGCCACCAAGTGTTCTCGACATAGCTTGGTGGCCCAAGTAGAGTCCAAGAATCTTTGTCCAAGGGAAGTGTTGTTTTACGGTGCGAACAAAATCCAGTACACCAAGCACCCAGGGTTCGGGGAGGAGATACGTCTGCTTTGTCGCCGCTAAGATCGATCAATTTGTACTTCGAGATATCAGGAAATTCGCGTGCGAACACCGGGGTCATAAAAGTCAACTTCAGCCTCGGGAATAACTTTGGTAAAGGCTTCTTGCCAAGATAGTCATACATCTAGCCAGAAATCTTCGTCTTCTGGGGAACTGTATATCAGTACACGCTGTATATTGATAGGTAGATCGGTCTTGTAAACTATTTTAGAACAAGTTAATCAGAATCTTCTTCATGATGTATGTACCATGACATCCATAGACTGCCATTGAATTGGCGGGATCTGTATCCTGTGGATCCGCCTATACTGAATATGGTGTGCGGGATCAATACTCGATGTTAATTGGTTATTTCGTCTGCAATCCCATGAAAATCAGCCGTAGGCAAGTTTTGCTCTCGCTTCCAGAAGATGCCATGCCGTCCCGTTAATTGTAGTAATCAGATTAATACCTTAAGGTTGATTGGTCGATAGTTGGCTCTAGAATTCGGGCTTTGCGAAAATACCGTCTTGGACCTGCTGAATTGGTTTAACGGGCGACCCACTGTGCTTGCCCTGGGGCATGCTGGCGTCGAATAGCCATTGACGTGACTCATTGCGAAATTCGTTTCAGTATGAATGGCCTGAATATTTATATAGACCTGCGGTCTCTTTCAATGGGATACGTCCTGACCAATTTCTTCCAACCTTTTTCTCGTGATTCCCTAAACCGCGATAATGTTTCTACCAAGTGTTCATGCAGAGACGGACACGGATGTCCTTCTCCAGTTCATTCGCGAAAATCCACTGGGAATGCTGATTACGGGCGTCAAATCATCCAATGACTTCCTTCAATGCACGCACGCCCCATTTGTCATTGACTTACCCGGGGAAACAGACGATTCCGCACCACAGGGTCAACTGCGCGCCCACATTGCCAAGCAAAACCCACAGATCCAAAGCATGATCGAAGCCCTGGAAAAGAAGCCCGATGTTCTCGAACTCGATGAAGATGTCCTTGTGGTTTTCAATGGCAAACATGATCACTACGTGACACCGAAATACTACGTGGAAACGAAGCCTGACACGGGCAAAGTCGTCCCGACATGGAATTACTCTGCTGTGCAGATCTACGGAAAACTCTCGCTTTACTATGATTCGAAGACCCCCGAAGCCGGCCAATTTTTGGCCCAGCAAATCCATGATCTTTCACAACACACGGAGAGGTCGATCATGGGTTATACGGGTGGCAAAAAGCCTGAGCCGTGGAAGGTCTCTGAAGCTCCGGAGGAATACGTGGAATTACTAAAGCGGAATATTGTTGGAATCAAAATCCGTATCGATAAAATCCAAGGCAAGTTCAAGATGAGCCAGGAGAAGCGACCAGGCGATCGGGAGGGCGTGATTCAGGGATTCGCTAGTATGGGAAGTGAGACGGGAGACGCTATTTCTTCATTGGTGAAAGAACGCGGTGCATTGTACGATGCGAAGAAACAGACAGCCTAAGCTAATATTTTTCTGATATATACGTACATCGCCCATAATGACAAGCTGTAATTAATGCTCATATCAACTGATAGCTTCACAAGCAGTCAAGAGCTCTTGATGCCATCGTTAACTTAGGCTTTGCTAGTAGAGAGACTCGCAAGTCCAGCTAGAGGCACTATCGGGATCCCCATTGCCGTCGTATCTTGCCTGGTTGGGATAGTGACAGATCGGCCGTTGGCGCAGAACCTCGGTGGCAGTTGTATCATTCTTCCACTTGGTAGCGACGATTTCAGCAGGTGCCGTGCCATTTTCAACCCAGGCCATTAGAGCCAAAACAACATCGTGTCGCGCATCTCTGTATCCTGGAGTACTGTAGGTACCCGTGTTGATGGTAGCGGCTTGATTTAGACCAGCAACGTACCACGGAGCATTCATGTTGTCGGGAGTTGAGTCACAGTGCCTTGACTTTTATTAGAATAGCAATGAGGAGTGAGGGATAACCGTATACTTACTCCATTCCAGGAATCAGGAACATACGATAGAATTCATCCATTTTAATACCCTGAGGCTGGACTGCACTCTTAGCGTGATCATAGTAGTATATACTAGAATCCGGAGAGACGTAGGCATCCGACAGGCCGTGGTAATGGAGAAATTTGCCGCCGCGGTTGTAAAATTCGCTAATATCATATTGATCCGCGGTTGCATTTCCAGGGTTAAGCTTCTCCGCTAGCTGCACAGTATTGTAATCCAAGCCCTGCCATACAAAGCTTTGTCCTAGACCCATGAGATCTTGGGGGTACCAGTATTGCTGTTCGATAGTGCTGTTTTCACCCAATCCGATATTGCCCAGTAACCATGAAGCCTCACTACCAAGCCACACATGCCCGTAAACAAAGGTTTGGTTCACATCGACCCAGTCATTGTAGAGCTTGTAAAGTGTTGAGAGCTGGTCTGCGGTCAGACACTCATCAGACAAACTGGTTGCGTTGCATGCCAATGTGCTAGGGTCGAAGTTACATCCCTGCGGATCTGAAATGATGTTATCAAGCAAACCATCTTGAGGATCGCATTGTTTGATGACTTCAGCCGCAAGAATATCGAACATCACCCCTGGGATAGTATGAGATGAATTGACAGGGGCCTGGTAGGTGGTTTGTTTGAGGTTCCAGAGTTGCTGATGGGTTGTCCACCAGGCTGGAGCACCAGCAATGACACCATCATAATCCTCGGGGTACATCTGGAGATTCTTCATACTTTGTCGCCCACCGGTAGAACATCCATAGAAGTAGCTATACTTAGCAGCAGAACCATACTAGTTTTTGATCAGAAGCTTGCCCAGCACAGTGGTGCCGTGCCAAGCTCTGTAACCCCAATCAATGACCGCCTCGGGCCTGCCAAGCGCCCATGTGCCGGTGGTATCGATGCCCACATGGCCCAAGTTACTAGACACGGTAGCAAAGCCGTAATGAGTACCGGTTCCCTGTAATGAAAATAGTTGGTAAGAGACTAAGAGGAGTAATATCTTCTAGTGGCTTACCATGTCAACCCAGTTGATACCTCCTCCGGCAGCGGCAGACCTTGCACATGTCAACGTGATTTATTGGTGAGAATATGGAAGGGACATACAGCATTCGTCCATTCCAATCATAAGGTAGGATAATACCAACGAGATAGCTCGAGTTACCCTCCGAAGCAACATTTATCTGAACGGCACATGATTCAGGTAGCTTCGTGGGATATTCAGTTGCAGAGGTATAATTCTCTGGGTTAAAACTACCATTTTGAGGAATATAAGTTGCCCATTGAACTGTTGCAATGGTGGAATCTGCATCTATAAACTTTTGGAAGGTGGAAACCTTGCAACTGGCACGATTGGAAGTTTTCACAGCTGTGGCTGTACCAAATACCAAGTTAGCAACAGTGGCTACCTTGAGGAATATCATTATTGGAAGCTTGACACGGAAGTAGACAAATGTCAAATAATACTTGGAATTCTGCTCAGAAGTCAAGATAAGAAAGAAAAAGATGCATTTATATACCCATGATCTACCGCTTCTCGGAGAATACGCTTTGTGAACGCGTCACAAAAGCTGTTAAAACCGAGGGTACATCGATATTGAGTTGTACGTTCCGGCCGGACTGTCCCGAATCAGTGAAGATCTTCATGATATTTTCTGTGGCAATGATGTGAAACCTTTCATTCTCTAGACAACCAGGGTATGCGGTTTCCCCGAAGAAGGGCCATGAGGCCGAAGTAGAGCGCGACCCACTCAAAAAGAAATTCGTCAGCTCAGCATATTCCCGGTTTGGTTTGTGACGATCTTTATGTTTAAAAAATTTAAGCATGGTCCAGCGGGGCTTTGATGTCCGGTATTGTAGATTGGATTAAAATTTAAAAACACAAGGAAGCTTTCGAAATGCGCGGTAGGGAAAATTTTCGTTGAGTCTTGGGAATTATCTTCTGTCTACTTGAACTTCGGCTTATCTTTTAACATTTTCTCGGAAGCCTCACGAATCCGACCTTATTTTATTCAAGAATGTACAAAAATCATTTAGAACACTGGCATTGAGATTGTGTATGTAAATGGCAGTGATGAATCACTCAGCAACAGGAAATACGTAGTTAGGCTAATGCTATGCGAGGCATTTAAGCCTTGGACTTCTTGTAATATGTTGAACTGAAAGATTGATAAACACGTTTTTAAAGAGGCTCATTCAAAAAGGTGCTTTAATTCAGGGGCTCGGTGTTTGAATCAAACAAAGTTTTCTGTCTATTGATTCTCCTCACTTCTAGCGGGGAAAGCTTGCGGAGACTAAGCCTGTTTCAGCATGATAACTTGGCTGTTCCCGGTGCCTGCGTCACGGCAGAGCTGGGAAGCTACAATTGCTCAATGTGATAAGTTGAGATGGTAGAGAAGGAATAAAATCATGAATTGATCTATCAACCTTGGCTCATTTAGTCGCCATCTGTAAAATTGGTAAATATCATATTTTAATTCACCTAAGTAGAATGGTTCACGATGGCACAGCCATACAGATCAACTTTTCACAGAAGCAGAATAATCATTAATAGATATCTTTGTGGTCCCTTTTAATCAGATCCGCACCCTTTTCACCAACCATATACACAGGATTCTGAATGCGGCAGTCGGGAATGACAGGAAACACAGAAGCATCGATTACTCGGATGTTTTTGAAACCATGCACCTTCAGCTGTTCGTTGACCACTCCTTGCCCAATATTCCTTGAAAGACGGCAAGTCCCGCAAGGGTCTAAAAGGACGCAATCAGAATGTCTCAGTGATAACGGGGGCTTGTCGGATACGTACGAAATCCGGTCTGTGAACGCTCGAGGATCATCTGGTCCATTGCTTCATTGGAATTGCGGGGCATAGGCCATGGATAATCTTCCCCAATAATGTCTTTGAAGCCATCACCGTTCATAAGAACATCATCCACAAATCGAATGCCTTCCCGTATGGCAACTATATCAAGATGATTATTAAAATAGTTGGTATTGATGTAAGGATCATCCAAGGGATCAGCGGAATTCAACTTGACCCAACCTGGCTTTGAAATAGGCCGAAGTAGGTCAACAATGACTGTGAGCCATCCTCCCTCTGGAGGAGTAGGAATATGCCATTGAAAAGCATCCGAGAACATAGGCTACAAGAGTTAGCAATAAAACCAAAATGTAATGAAGGGTATTGAGGGCGAAACTATGCCTACCACAAAATCAATTTGAAAGTGAGGCTGTCCTGCTGGTCCAAACGGATCTTTACCACCATTATCCAGCTTCGCTTTTGTATATTCCTTGATTCTTGCAAGACGCTCATCAATACGGGGAAAGCCCACGATTTCTAGAAGGCCGCTTCCTAGAGGTCCCGAATGATCACGGTTATAGGCTGCGATTGCGCCCGCCTTTTGTGGACCGACGCGGAGTAGATGATCATCCAAGCCAAGTCCATTCTTCAAGCGGAAGACATGCGGAAGAATAGGATGATCAAGAAGATTTCTGCCGACATGAGGTGAGCTGGAAATGGCTTTGATACCGAATTGTGCTAGCTCCTTCTCAGGTCCAATACCGGACAGCATCAATAGCTTTGGTGATTCGAATACACCACCGGCGATGATTACTTCCTTACGGACCTTGACCTTGATGCATTTTCCATTCGGTTCACGAATATCGACTCCAACAGCCTGGTCACCCTGTATAATCAGCCGTTCACAGTGTGAGGAGGGTAGAATGTGAACATTGGGTTTCCCGACAAGAAATGACCAACTCGATGAACGAACACCCTTGTAAATGGTGTTGATACAGCGAGTTAATCCAGTTTGAGTTCCATCATAAATATTATCATTGACTTCAAGACCCTTGCTTTGCCAAGCCTGAAGCAGTGCGTCGCGGAATGGCCGTAGTTCAGGCACCAGATCTGCGTGTTCAACGTTGAGAGGCCCTCCTAGACCAATGTTTCGAACATGAGGGTAATTATTTCCATCGTCGTGATAAGTTGCAGGCTGCCCAACTTATTATTAGGTTGATCCAATATGGAAAACGGATTTTATGCGCACCTTGTCGAAATAGTCCTTCACCCCGCGCCAATTCCATTCACTGCCACCAAAATCTTCCCAGTCATCGTAGGTTCCTTTACTACCTCGTACCCATGTGTAATAGTTCAAACAGCTACTACCACCCAGAACTTTACCCCTGGTATTGGGTTTCTCGACACGTGTATAGTCTGGACGATCAATGAGTGTGGATTTGTATTTCCAATCCACTGGCCCATTTCGGCATTCAAAGGCACGGGCAGGAGTAGTAACTTCGGGGATTTTATCTGGATCTCTAGACGATATTAGTTTGGAATCACCACATCAAATGTTTTTTTTTTCAGAGCGCTGGAAAGGCATACCCTCGACCTGCTTCGATGACTAAAACCGATACTTTTGAATTCTCAGCCAGGCGACCGGCTACAACATTTCCAGCTGTGCCACCTAAGGATTTTAGGAATTAGTGGCCCTGCTTGAGCTACGGAAAAATAAACCCCGACTTACCTCCCACGACAATAAAATCGAACTCCTTGGCCATGTCGGGGACTATAATATTCATCTTGCCTGTAGCCATGATGAATTATACACATAAGGCTGAACTATCTTCACAAGAATAATGATGATTTGAGTCTCGAGCCTATTAAAAGTTATGTGGTTTGCTGGATACTAAAGGGGCGATGTTCGAAATGTTCCTCTTTAATGTCTCAGGTCCTTTCAAGGGAAACACCCTGTAGATATCTCTTCAGCATCGCTTTCGTCAACATGAATCATTACTCGTCATTGTTGAAGCATGGGTCTGGCCCCGAATCCGGAGCCTTCCGGAGTATATATACTTGTACCGGAACCTATTTTTAGGAGCATGAAAGCTTAAACAAGGAAAAAGCGAGGTGAAAATACAATTATGTCGAGGACATAGAAGGACCGGAGTGTCAGATGTAATTTTGCCGATGTGATTCAGTTAGGGGGAAAAGGGACGCAACTCCAAGAGAAAATGGCGAAGACAGGGGCGACCAAACAATTCAGGATCTGGAAGAAGTCGGTTATAGTGATGTATGCTCGATAAATGATCGAGATAGTGGATGACAAAGAATTGTAGTTTCACTGAAACTTGATCTAGAGCGATTTGAATGCCTACATTAGCATCCCGGCCAGTTCTTTCCAGTTTACCCTGGTACTCTGGGCTTCCCTGGAGCATACCAAAGTATGTAAGGTTCTTCCGTACGTCTGTATGTCTGTGTTCAAAGGTAAGCTTTTTGGTCGCGTGGATCTTTTCCGGTTCCCCGACAAATCGACTCCGATTGGACCACTCGGTGACAGCGGGGGACCCGAATCCGGCAAGAAGCGTGGGGTTCCTATCGGCGTCCCCAATAGGTAATTCAGTAGCCTGTTTATCTACGGTCTCCCCCCCCCTCCCCATTCTGATCGCCTGATAAGCAAATGCAACTTCACGACCTGCTCCTCCACATCCACCTCCCCTTCAAAGATGTCGATTGACCCACAAGCTGTCCAGAGAATCCTCGATGACATTGCGCTGAAGTATCGCGGACCAGGCGGTGCGATCGCGGTCATTAAAGATGGCGAACTAGTCGGTCAACGCGTCTGGGGATATGCGGACATTGAGAACCACATTGCCATGACCCCTCAGACTCAGATGCCCATCTGCTCCATCTCGAAACAATTTTTCTGCGCCTTGATGCTCGACCTGGAACGCAACCCGACCTCGGCCATGGCGGGCAAAGGCCCCGCGCGAAAGCAATTCGAGGATATAATGGCTCAAATTCTCCCGCCAGAGCTCACCGAAGGCAGTGGGTTGACTCTCCAGCATCTTGTCGATATGCAATCAGGCTTGCGCGACTATTGGGCCATGACCACCCTGTGGGGTGCTAAACCGGACGACGAATTTCTCGTGGAGAGGGATTTCCCCCCTGCGCAAGAACGGACTCGATCGTTTCATTTCACCCCTGGGACAGAGTTCTCCTACTGCAATGTCAACTTCCACGTTTTAGGTCGAATTGTAGAACGTGTGGCTGGGGAGCCACTTGACAAACTGCTGGCCGAGCGAATTCTTGGCCCGGCTGGAATGTCAACAGCGTTCATGTGCCCCGATAACGCGAAAATCCCCTCCCCAGTGGTTGGATATGAAGGTTCCGAACAGATTGGGGGATATATTCCCGTCATTAATCGCATAGAGTGGTCTGGGGATGGGGGGCTGGTTGCTTCACTGGAGGACATGATCGCCTATGAGAAGTATCTGGATCGCCTATTTACCGACTCAGAAAGTTGGTACCGCGCCATCACCAGTCCACAGACCTATGCAGATGGAAATAGTGCTCCGTATCATTATGGCATGGACCGAAAGAGTTATGACGAGGTTGTGACACTCGGGCATAGTGGCGGATTGCGCGGTTTCAGATCTCATAGACGCAATGCCCCTCATGAGCGCCTTTCGGTCGTAGTCTTTTTCAATCACGAAGCTGATGTACCTGCTGCGGCGAGTGACATGCTCCGTGCCCTTCTGAACAGGCCATTCCCAAATATTCCTCCGGTCGAGCCCAGTGCCGCTTGGCTTGGGTCTTTTCTTGACCAGGATACGCAACTTGCGGTAACGATCACCCGAGGATTGCAAATAGGGGAACTCATAATCAATTATGAAGGCAGTCCTGAGATAATTAAAGCGACTGATACCATCCACGCCAAATCTCTCGACATGACCGCGAGTATCGAAGGAAATGTTGTTCGTATCCACCGGATCTCCGAGAACCGAACTCTTGTGGCCAGCCGTCTTGTCCCGAACGATGTCACTCTTAAAGATGAGACTCTCCAAGGCACTTATAGATCCGATGAGATTGATTCCAATTTTCACTGCTCTGGACAGGCTGGAATGTTATATGGCTATTTTGAAGGGTACCTTGGCCGTGGTATTCCGGCTCCTCTCTATTACCTTGGAGATGATGTCTGGCAGCTCACCTGCCCAAGAGGACTGGATGCACCGGCTCCCGGTAATTGGACAATGGTACTCAAACGCGATGACCGCGGCGCTGTCTCGGGATTCAAGATTGGGTGCTGGCTGGCTAGAGGCATTGATTTTGTTAAAGTCTAATTTTGGTTGGATCGGAGCTTAAGCTTTAGATACTAATATAGACATCGAATCTCAATTTGACCACTATATCTCTATCTACTCTATTAATAGTAATAGGAAAGGAGTAGAAAAGGAGGCTAGATTAGGGTCTTAGCCGGTAGTCTATATTAAAGCATCTTTTCTCCTTCTTATTTGACGTTCTATCTGCGTAGGCTGCCGTTTGGATGGCTCTTGCTTCCGCCTGATGAAGCACCTACAAAGCCATTACGCCACCACTTAGTCTGCATTAGGCAATCGTTGATTGATTGATTGATGATACTTTTTGAGTTGATCAAAGCTTGATTCTGATTAATCTGATCTGATCTCGTCGAGGGTAGATCTAGATCTTTCCCCAAACTCGAATCGAGAACCACGGTAGATGAATACGAGATTTTAGCGTTTCAACATCTGATCCATATCTCTGTTTTCGTATTGTTCACAGATCCAGTCAATTTGTGCGATAACATGGTGATCCATCCCTTCAGACACAGGAGTTGTATAGAAGAAACATGTGCAAAACGGATAATCCCCCCGAATTTGCATTCGAGACTTAAACTTGGGAGATACTCCATCTGCCAGGTGTTCATTCAAAAGACTTTGGTGAAATCCCGGAGCCAGATATTCGATATATGGTTCGAGGGCTTGTACATCTGGTTGTCGCTTCGCTTCTTGCATCTCCTCTGGATTAAACTTCGAATTTACAAAGATATTATGTTAAAAAAGGAATAACCAAGGATACTTCTTGTAACTCTAATTGATGTCGACAACACAATCAAACTTACAACACTCTTGGGCAATATAATTATTGCAACAATTTGATTGATAATAAGGTCTAAAAGTGCATTGAGCAGAAATTGCGCCCTGATAAGTTGAATGCAAAATGAGTTCTGAGAAGAGAAGTCAATCGTCGCTCATCAAGAGAGGCTCTGCAGGGAAATTCGCAGGAGTAGATAGAGACAAATAAAAGAAATCAAGAGGAAAATCCATTTTTGAACGTATCTCCAGAAAGAAATAGCACTCTCTCGTTTTTGATGTGATGAATGTGACATGACACAGCCTTTGTTTAATCGGAGATGATCCGCCTACGAACATTAAGATGGAATAAACGACCATATCGGCTGTTCCAATTTAGGGGTAGCTAGGGACATGCTGACTGATATCCCTTGATTGGACATGGCGTATCAGGAGGTGACCTAGCACCAATTGATCACGAAGTCTGAGCCCATACTAATATCTACTCACTGAGCATGAAAATGAGTGCTTTTATAAGAGCGACGGAAGCCGAAACTGGAGAGCTCCACTCGCCAGACATCATGTGGTCTATAAAGTCGCGGAACGTATGCACTGAAGGAGGAGAGCCTGAATTCAGCTTGCGGAGACTAAGCCTCTTCGAGTTTAACTCCGAGCGATCCAATGCAAAGTATATTCTCTAGCTCGTTGTCTCGGACTATTTGAGACGGAGATATCCAAATTAACAAGCGCACATAATCTACATCGCAGCCATTCAATTAATATGAGGCATCAAAGAGCATTAAAGCATAAAAATACGATGATCAGTGTATGAGCGTATGATATATGTAAAATGGCGGTTCAATACTCCTATTTAGTGCAATATTCTGTATTTGGAAGTCCGACCCGAGAACCGAAATTGTTAAATCCGAACGATTCTTGAAGACAGAAGTATTGCCCTGGAAAAAAAGTCACTTACTTGGTGGAGATAACTTTCACACTGCTATCTTATTGGTTTTCCAAATAATGTCCGTAGTCAACTAAGTTTCAAAGTTTCAGGGGTTGTTTGACTTGAGGTTCATTGCAGAGCGAGTTCACCCATTCAAAGATAGAATCCACCAACACAGGTCAGTTCCATTGGAATGGATAATATGCAAAATATTAATTTGATTTTTTAGATTTTTCATTACTCCATTTTATACGTCATTCTATTAGGTCTCACTGGATTATTCTTCTTATAATTCCATGACCGGTGTCGAGTCGAGGGTAAAATCTTAAGGCTATCATCTATTTCATTGGTTTGTTTCAAGCACATTCGAATTACCGGATTTATCATACTTTCTTTTGGAACTCCCCTACATTAAATGTAATCTTTATACCTTGATTTTATTACTAGATCTAGTTTCACAATTGAACTAATGACCTTTCATCAACTCGGCGTGGGACCCCATGGACCCACCCATGTACGTACCCCAGAGGGGCTACTCAACCTTTAAGGTGAAGGACCGAAGCTTAATCAAATCAAGGAACACTGGCCTATAAATTTACGAGTATCTATCACCCAAGTAATTAGATTATTTCATCCTCACATATTCTTTTATCACCTTGCCCTTCCTTTGATTCTCAAGTTTCCTGGAAAATGCCGAAGCTACGCGCTCTTGGCTTGGTGGCCATGGCCACAACGATCCAGGCTAGTAGCCTTCGTGATGTTTGTACAACATCCCGTGCGAAAGCAGCAGTACCCCTTGATGGCTTGCTTCCTGGCATCGTGACCACAAACTCGGTTGTTTCGGCGAATCCAGTGTACAATGTTTCTGTCTCTGGTGAACCTTATTATCCCGATTCCACGTTCGACTATTGCAATGTGACAATGACTTACTCTCACCATGGGAAAACCGATAAAGTTCTTTTGAACTTCTGGCTTCCAGCCCCTGAGAAATTCCGGAACCGTTGGGTATCAACCGGTGGGTTCGGCTACGCGATCAACGTCGAGTCGACCCTGCCTGGCGGTGTGATCTATGGTGCCGCTACAGGTAGAACAGATGGAGGCTTCGGTGGCTTCGACACTGATTTTGATGATGTTTTCCCACTTGCGAATGGGACTGCGAATCTAGACGCACTGTACATGTTTGGCTACCAGGCGCATCACGAAATGTCCTCTATCGGCAAGGCATTCACCAAGAACTTCTTCAACCTTTCCGACTCGAACAAGCTATACGCGTATTACCAGGGATGCTCGGAAGGTGGTCGTGAAGGGTTTAGCCAAGTCCAAAGATTCCCCGATGAATGGGACGGGGCTGTTATCGGTGCGCCTGCAATTCGCTACGGGCAACAGCAAGTCAACCATCTGTTTCCCCAGGTCGTTCAAAAAACAATGAACTATATCCCCCCTTATTGCGAACTGGAAAAGATTGTCAACCTCACTATCAGTGCTTGTGATCCACTGGATGGCAAAGTGGACGGCGTTGTTGGCCGCAGCGATCTGTGTAAATTGCACTTCGACTTCAATTCAACGATTGGACAGAAATATCACTGTGCAGCCAGCTCGGGATCGAGTTTTGGAAAGAGACAACTGGTCTCCCCAGCAAGTCCCTCGCAGAGTGGCACTGTCACGGCTGAAGGCGCAGCTCTCGCGAGTGCCATTTATAATGGTCTTCATGATAGCAACGGTCGCCGTGCTTATTTCTGGTATCAACCGGGAGCTCAAATGACAGATGCGGAGACTGTTTATGATTCATCCAGCGGCAAATGGACCGTCGATATCTCAGAGCTCGGTGGGGAATGGGTTACGCGTGGCCTGGAGCTGCTGGAGCTGGACAACCTCTCAACCTTGGATGGTGTTACTTATGACGTCTTGAGGGACTGGATGCTCGAGGGATGGCAGCGATATGAAGATGTTCTCCAGACGACTTGGCCCGATCTGAGTCCATTTGAAGCTGCCGGTGGCAAGATTATCTCGTACCATGGCGAGTCCGACAACAGCATCCCCCCTGCCTCTTCTGTTCGCTTCCATGAGTCGGTTCGGGCCACCATGTACTCGAATCTGACATTCAGCAAGAGTACTCAGGCTTTGAATGACTGGTACCGCCTGTTTCTGGTGCCTGGCGCTTCTCACTGCAACACGAACAGTCTTCAACCAAACGCGCCTTTCCCACAAACCAGCTTAGGCTCCCTCATCGACTGGGTTGAAAAAAGTGAAACCCCCGCTACTCTCAACTCTACCATTCTCAGTGGAAAGAACAAGGGTGTGCAGCAGCAACTGTGCGCGTGGCCATTGCGTCCTCTCTGGAAGGACAACGGTACGACTATGGATTGCGTCTTCGATCAAAAGTCGTTCGACACCTGGATTTACGATCTTGACGCATATCCGCTCCCTGTATATTAAAGCCGACGATTGAGGTAGATCGTGGCCCTCTGTTGAGACAAGAACTGTTCTCTTCGGTTATATTGACCCTCTTTGCCATGGCCATCGTGTGCTCGGATTTCCCTTCAAAACGCCCGAAGATTTCCAAATTATGTTTTAGTTTGTCTACTCAAACCCGATAATAATTCCCAGTGCTATGGTAACAGACTTAGAGATTGAGTGTGCGAATTGCAGTGTGTGATATTGCTTTCGTCGAATTTTGGTATACAAAACCCTTCACTCGGGCCAAACGCTTGCCACATCAAGAACTCAAGGTATCTCTAAATAAGGCATAGTTCCCTTCATTGCGAGTATCCAAGACAGCAAACACGATTTCCTCAAACACCCCATTCCATTCTGCCTCATCTAGCACTTCCTTGTAGATTCGGGCCACTTCGGCGGGCGGATTCTGGAATGCGCCGCAACCCATTGCCCCGAGGATACAGTGAGTAACGCCCTGTAAGGCTAGAACACGGAAAACCTGCCTCATCTTGTTCTTGAGCTTATCAATATCTTGCGGGCGAGCTACATGGTGTCAGTGGTGATTTCCAAAACATCAAGACTGGGCTTTCCTGGGCTATCACGTACCGAATTTTGTTTTATCTGCTGTCAGCACAGGGCGCCGTAGCGCCGCTAGACTAATCACGCCAACCGTGAAGATTTCGTCTGGTTGATATACTCGGCACCATGAATCGACTTCGCCTCTAAAGACGGCAACATCCGAAGACCAGATGGCACCGTATACGGGGAGAGGGTAGAACCGTTCGTGCAAGGTTGCTGCTAGGGTGCTTCGAAGACATAAGGCTTCTTCTTGAGCTAATGCGCCGCGAAGCCAGCCGCCACCTGGATTTTTCTCACTGGCCATATTCAAGACGCCGATCTTAGCGGCCGGGTTGGAGGCGTGGATCATTTCCGCCGCGGTGAAGCTATCTTGGTTTCTCACGTAAACAGGTGCTTTTCCCGCTTCCTTCCTTTCTTCAAGAAAGGGCAGCAGCTGGGTAAATAACACAGCCTCGGTGGATGCATTTGTGATTTCCAGAATGTTTGAGGTGAGAAAGTGCGTCTCTTCTGCCAGATCTTGGCGCTGTTGTTTGTTTGGGCGACTCGAGCGATCTGACATTTTGGCGGATTCGCCGGTTCGCGCAGGTTCGGGATGTGATGTGAAAAGAGAAATTTGTGAAGCTGATGATATGTAGTTTCTTGAAATCCAGACCACTTCTTATAGACGTTGAAAGACGTGGAAAAGTGTCATGAGTCAGGGTTGATCGACGTGACGCAGGCACGAAATACACTTGCGGCGGGTGGGGGGAATACGAAGACAGATTAGCGCGCGCAAGCCAATAAGTGACCGCTGCGTTCCTTCCAAATCGGGCCCCCCTACAACCATCACGATCATCAATAGTTCCAAAAATATCTAGATCTCCCTCTATGACTGACTCATATCATCGATTGAACTAGCAGTCGGCGGTCTCTTTATTAGAGGCTGTGCAACCGAATTGATTGAAATAAGCAGACTTATTCCAGTATTGCCTTTCGACTTTTTTTTCGAATAATATCACATTTATCGCCGTATCTGGCACAAATAACTTAAGAGAAAGATCTCTCCCGAGTCTTCACAGAGAGCCCCCGGCAATCAAGGCCGTCATATTCGCTTGTTACAAGATGCGTTCAGACGGACACCATCACCCGGTATCCTATCACCCTGGAGCCCCTTGGGCATAGAAGGCAAAATGAATTGTCTTTTTGCGAAGATAATCCGTCGCCTGAAAAATATTTAAACGATAAAAGATAGAGTTGATCAAACTCCTGATATTGCCAATAGGGGTCTTAAGTAGTTTAGATGCAAGTTCCCCCAGGTAGCACGAATGCTGTGTATTGGCCGGTCTGTACATTGCTTCAAGCCTCTGCCATTTCATTTAAACTTCGATCGGTGCATACTATTAGTAGGATATCATATTATACAGTCATGTTGGAGAATATGTATTGAACAAATAAGGATTGCAATGGATAAGTGTATAATAATAGGAATGTACAATCACGTCAATCGTTACACAAAGAATCCAATCCAGATTCCCAAGCACTCGCTTTGAACATGCTGATGTCTATATCTAACATTATATCTTGCACTGTATGGCAGTTCAGGCCATACAGCTATTATGAACGTCCCCTGATACCGACTTAAGCCCGGCACATGCGGCCAGACTTGGACACGGTCCAAGCATCGCTGCCCACGCCCTTCAGCACGTAGAAGAACGACTCAGGATCCCACTTCTTCTTGATTGAAAGCAGGGGGCTGTAGTTGCTGCCGAAGAAAGTCTCCTTCCAGTTGGGCTGACGGAAGTTGGCCTCGTTCTGGTAGCAGCCGCTGTTGGGGGTGACGGCCTCCAGCTGGGGCACATACTCATTGGTGATCTTGTACTGATCAGCGACCATCTGGGACCAGGGAGCGGTCTCGTTCCACACGGTGCCGATCTGCATGGTGACGGCGGCGTTGCGCAGCGCGGGGAACACAGCGTTCGACACGTTGCCAGGGTTGGACACGTCCATGCCCACACCTACGGCAATCACGCCGGACTGAGTCAGGTTGCGCAGCGCATTACCCATGCCGACGGAGTTGTGTTCCAGGGTTTCGCGCTGGATAAGACGACCACCGTACTGGTACTCGGACACAGCCAGATTACCCCAGGGCAGAGGGCCCATGTACTTGTTATAGTGGTCGTAGTACGAATCGTACTGGGTCAAGGAAAGCTCGTACTCAATGCCGAGGTTGGTCAGAGCCGACATGAAAGGGGTCAGGATGGTCTTGACCTCGGCGGAGGTCTGGTTGTACGCGGTGAGGGGCAGAATGGCGAAGATGCTGGCAGTCATCTGGTAAATGACAGTCACGCCCTGGTCAATCATCGCAGGCAGCAGCTTGTGGAACTCAGCGACGGCTTCGTAAAAGGTGTCGGTGGTGATGTTCGTAGAAGTGAATTCCAGAGAAGCACCGCCAATGGTTGCGTCCTGATGAGCCTTGACGACCATGGACATAACCACGCCATAGTTGCCAGCGCCACCGCCGCTGATAGCCCAGAAAAGATCCGAGTTCTGCGAGCGAGAGGCGGTTACAACCTCACCGGCTGCGGTGACAACTTCAATCTCCAGGGTCTGGTCCGCACCGAGACCAAAGGAGGTGCTCAACGCGGAGTGACCACCACCCTGGGTGTACCCACCAGCGAGACCGACCGTGGGGCACTCGCCGGTGACAACAACAAGACCCTGGTCGGTGGCGGCCTCAAGGATCTGAAAGCCCATCACACCGGCACCAATCTTGAATGCAGGGCCCTGGTAGGTTGCATCCGACCAGTCCTTATACTCAATGTCATTCAGATGATGGGTCCACACAGAAAGGGCGCCAGCACCGGTCGAGCGGCCCAGGTAGCTAAAGAGAGATCCTCATTAGACGTGGATCAAGGGAGCAAGGAATGTCGACTCGGATAATAAGGCAACTTACTCATGGCCAGTGTTGCGGATGACGAAACGGATGTTGTTATCCTGAGCAAACTCGATGGCAGCCACGACGTCATCACTGGAGGAGACGTTCACAGCGTAGTCAACGTAGTTGCCGAGTTCACAGGGCCGGCTCTTCGCCGTGAAGGGGTCGCAGCTCTGGTTGGCGAAGAAAGCCTGCATTACTGACGAGGACGAGGCCAGGCTATCCTCATGGTCAGTCGATGTCTCTTGGGTCTTCCTATCTAGTCTCGGATCGTGCCCTTGGGCCATTGGGGCCCGATCGGACTGGGAGATTCAAACATACTGAGTCTGAGGCTCGTGCCAGTTGTCCTGCAGAGCCGCACAGGCCGTGGCATTGTAGGTCGGAGCATGGCAAACGCTACCAATGGGCACAGTCGCGACCAGACGACCGCCAACGGTGTTGTTCAGCGATGCCCAAGCCGATGGGGCGGGCCAGCAGCTGTCGCCAGGCAGGCAGTGGCACTTGCTCTCGCACGAGGCAATTGCCGTGGAGGCGAGAGCCGCAACGGTCACCAACCAGGTCTTCATGGTGGAGATCCAAAAGGTTCCAGAGAGGGGGAAGGAGTAAAGAAGACTGGAGTCTGCAGGTCAAGACCACGACCAAGACTGGTGCTCAGTTTGCCGATCGTTTAGATTTTAAATCGAGGTCGCATTCCTCGACTTTTAAACGCGACCCCAGCCTCGGTTTTCCCCCCTCCTCTTCCCTCCCTTTCGCCGCTTGATTTCCGGGCTGGCAGCTGTTCGGAGATGTTCCCCAGAGCGTCTAGCCTGAACAATAGTCCAGTGGACAAAGAGGGTGGTGTGGTGGGCTGTGGATATGCAGCGCTGTCATTCGCAGGAGATTTTCCGGGATTGTCCCGAGCGGCGAACGCTGGTTCGGTTTCTTCGGTCATTCGCTGCGGTGGCCAGCTGCATTCTTCTTTGCCGGATCCTTAGCTGCAGGGGCAAATGGAGTTCGGTAGTTTCAAGTGCGTGCTGCAGCCGATCGCCTGGAGTCGACCCATGTGGAGGGCAAGTGTGGTTAATCGGTTGATCGGATCTATATCTCGCCACACTCTATGTCTACGCTCGATCTCCACGTTCTTCGTTTGGCCACCAAGAAGTGCCAGAAGTTCCAAGCTTTCCACAACTTCCACAGCCAGGAAGTCGAACCTTATGCGTCAGACTTTTTCACCGGAAAAGCTTCCTCTCGAAAATGCAACCTAACAGTCCCGCTATATAGGGAGGTTCAGCCACCAGACCCTCTTTGATCCGGAAGCGACGGACGCCCGCTCGCCCTGCGGTTGCTGAAATTTAAGGCCAACCGAACATTCGATCGATCGCGTGTCTCACTTAAGCAGCGTTGAGGCCAATCGACGCTCAGCGGGTGGAGTCGTATCCAGCACAAGCCATCAAGATTGGCTAGAGCCTGGAGAAACTGTGACCAAGCAGTGGATCATGAGTGGATCACCAGTGGATCATCAATGGAGAAACCCATTCACGGGCTTGGTGCGTTCCAAGGCTCCGGCCAGCTCCCACCGAAGCCTCCCGACAACTTGTTTAGACCTCTTTTAGGGCTTTCCAGAAGATCCATGCCGGTGATTGGTGCCTCCCCACGGGTACCTCGACCGCCATCCGGGGGTTGTGAGCTCATTAGGAGTAGGCAGACCCATGGAATGTCGCCTAAATCATCGTGGTTCCGAGGTTGGCCGCTATATTCTGGTAGAAAGAGGGGTTGAGGTGGCGCCCATCGCTCATGTCGCTCAGGGACATGAATTGAGTATGGTTCGAGGACCTTGTCTCTGCATCTTTCTTACAGGGAGACTCCGATTTTGGATCCTGCGAAAAGTATAATCGCTGCCTTGGTCGAAAACTCTCTTCTATTAAAGAAGAAAAAAAGCCTTCCTGCCCGCATCCCCTGTCTCAACCCCCCGTTATGTGTGCGTGTTGAGAACCTGGCTTGTCTCCACACATCCCGCGACGCAGCGCTCATCCGAATGTCACAAACCAACACGCAGGGCCCGGCCCTGGAGAAAGGAATTTGGGCCGCGGTGATCATCGCCGCGGTGATCGTGATTCTGCGGGTCTTTGCGAAGATCAAAATCAAACGGTTTGGGGTCGACGATGTCTTGATGATCATTGCGGAGGTATGATACACTATACTGTCTCCTATGCTTGTACCCTCTGGTTTCGAATAGTTGGACAATACCCCCTACAATGCTGGTCATTATCGCACCGCCGTCAGCTGCCATTTTCTGCCGTGGCTCACACATCTCATAAAATTACCTCTAGATCCTAGCAATCGTATCTACCGTCTTCCTCACCCTCTCAATCAAGCATGGCTTCGGTGGCGATTTGACGACGTTGAACACGCACGACCAGGAGTTGGTCTTGAAATACATCGCCATCCAAGTGCCGATTGTCACCTTCAGCACCACCATCGCCCGCTCGGCATTCATAATCTACCTCTTGGCCATTCTCGGCACCAACAAGACATATCAAATTGCGCTTTGGACGGTTTTGGCTATTCAGTTGGCGGGTAACATTGTTTCCGCAGTCCTCCCACTGAGTATCTGTCGCAATGTGGCGGCGCTGTGGAACAAGGAGGCTGCTTTGCATACTACCTGTGGCAACACTGATTCCGTGATCAAGTTTGCCTATTTCTCGAATAGTATGTTTTTGTGCTGCTCCAAATAGGGGGAGGCGGAAGAGAAGTTTTGCTCACATCCGTCTAGCTTTCAATTCGGCCACCGACTTATTTTTGGCGATTTTCCCAACTATCATTTTCTGGAATTTGAACCTCAAGATGCGTATCAAGATCAGTTTGATCGTCCTCCTAAGCCTGGGAATTGTGTAAGTTCCAAACGTCTCGACTCCATTCATTACAAAAGCTGATGACCATAGTGCAATGGTTGCTTCTATTGTTAAAACAACGAAGCTCACCGATCTCCCTGGCATCACCAACCTCGGCGCTAGTGGCGGCCTTGAATTGATCCGCTGGGGCTATGTCGAGAATTCTATTATCATCATTACATCCTCCGTCCCCTGCATCCGCCCATTGGTCATTTCCTCCGTTCGCAAGATCTCCAGCGTCACCCGTTCCTATGAACTCAGCACGCCTTTCAGTGGTCATCGTACGGGCGGAAATGAGACCAGTCAATCACGCCTGGCTCGGCGGTTCAACAAGTCCCATCACCTCGAGAACGGCAGCGTGGAGCGCATCCTTGATCAAAGCGTGCACACGAACACTACTGTTGGTGGGCACCCGGATTCTCCGGTGCAGGAACATCCGGGGATCACGAAGCAGGTAGAGATCTCTGTTGTCTCGGACGATCGAACGCGGCAGGCATAGCCCGTTGCTTCATAATGAGAATCAGGTACATGCAGCCACGGTTGCACTTGCACTAGCTAGAATTATAGATAGCGTTAATATCCGCACTGTCTTTGAGATTATTTCAATTCAGTTATTCCGAATACCCTGCAATCTGCCTATTCAGCATTGACCTTGGGTCTTGCTTTTAGCATTATCTCCAAGGAAATTTTCTTGATGTAATAGTGGTTTCTATTGTCAATTGAGTGATTCGCCAAGTTGGACTCCATGACTTCCCTTCTTTCAATTATGCGTGTAAACGATAGACATGGAAGTGAGGATGCGGTCCCTCTTTCCCACGAAGTTGCCTATAATTCCTTTTTCCTAAATTTTAGGTTCGCCAATAGGGGTCTTCTCTCAAATATTGATTAAATGCATCAACTAGTGCTATTATCATCTTGTGATATTATCTATGATTACAAGGAAGTATTTCGAATCAATGCCATAGGCTCCCATTGGGCCGTACTTTACAAATGTCAGAATTGAAGACCTCACATTTATCTCCCGGGTAGCGAGCTTTGAATCTTTGATGCTTTGCCACATACAGGTTGACAGAAATCAGGATAAGCAAATCATGAGGAGCTGTTGTATGATGGTCCTCAAGGCCTATATTTTTCCAGTCTTTGAAGAAGGGGCTTATGGAATGCCAAACTATAAAGATATTGAGCATACATTAGCATTCATGCGATTCACGACTCCCTAAATCTTTGGCATAGATCTCATTTGATTTCCATAGGGCAAATCTTGTGCCACTACTTCTGGACAGTTACGGGGAAGTTTTTCCTAGGCCGAGCTTATTTTCAACCCCAAACTTACGTTAGTAGTTGGAAATATCGTCGTGACTGTCTAGCAACTCTTTCGTCTAAATTTACACAGGTATCCTTTTTTCTATCCTTCTCGCAATTGACACGGCATTTTTATCAACAAACCTGGTGAAAAAGTGTGCAATGCAATACTGATACCCAATGCAATAAGAAAGGAAGTACACACGCTAACCAAATTGGCAGCATATAGTGAATCACCTGTTCTGTGCCAGGATATGAATCGCGAGTAGCTAGAAACCAGACAAAATTTCGAAGTAGATGTAGCAGGACAAAGTACACACATGAATGTACTAGGTAAAGTGCAAAGGAAATTTTTCCTAAGTACTGTACCAGCTGTAAATTCAACGGATACTGCAGGAATTTTGATTGGTAAATAGCGAAGACAAGAAGCACAGCGCCAATTGTCTCCCAGCATTTATTCGCAGTTGTTGAGGTCCCTCCAGCGTGGGGACCGGAGAGACTTCAGGAACTCGTATCCAGGTGCCAATGGACTATAAGCATCTACACAGATGAAATATAGCCCGAATTGAAGACATTTCAGCATTCTAGTCCCTTCAAAACAGGCCGAGCTGGTGAGTTGTTTCAGGATTCGATGGAATATTGCCCATTTTTCTGGAGGCTTAGACGGCAGGGCTAGTTCACCATCTTCCTCTGCCGTTTCAGAAGCGATCTTGTTTTTGCGCGAAAAAGTCCCGCTAAGAATGCAAAAATATCCCAGTATCCTTGCCATAGTCAAAATACTATCATTGCTATCAGATCCAGACGTCGAAATTGCGGTTTTCTGAAGGAAATCGCCAATACCGTCAAGTACACAATATATGATTTATGATATTCAATAGGAATAGTCCAAAGTGAAAGCAAAACTTACAAATTTCGATTATAAACACTGAATATGTAGCCATGGATCGGTTAAAGGCGACAAGCTCCACACATCATCTCCTTCAATCTTGAAACAATATAAGTTGAGGAAGAACAGGAACTGGGCAATAGTCATTATGACAGATGAAGGGATAAATAAGCGAAACGTGTGACGAGTAGCGGTAGAACATAGACGGCGAAAAAATGTTCTCGATCTGTGTGATTCGTGTCCCGGTGTCTGACCAAAGTGATAGAATTCGAAAGGCCTGATATAACGCAAAAAAGAGCCTCCATATATGGTGCGATGAAAAGAAGTTTAAATGAGAATATCTGGAAGAAGTGGAGGTTTTCTTCTGGGGGAAGCCTCCCATGGACGGAAAACTGCTCCAAATATGCTTGCCGACTCAAATGCGAAGGCATGATCAAATGCCACCATGGCTGCCGCAAAGCCATGAAGTCCATCGAGCCAATGCAGGCGTTCCATATATTGGGTTTAAAGAAGAACAGATCAAACAGACCAGGCTGTTCCGGATGAATGAAATTATGTGAGGATGCGTTTCAAACTTATAGAACTGGTCGTACTATATGTATATGGCCTATAAATATTCTGCACAATGATCAGAATAAGATTCCAGTTATCAAAAAGAAAAAAAAATCTGCGTAGTTGGTGATAGTTTGCACCCAAATAAATAGGTACATCACCGTTGTATTTCTGATAAAAAAAAAGAAAAATAGTGGATCAGGGGTCTGTAAGTGTACCACTACTCCGTTATGTCATCTTGAATGGCTATCAGCTTACTGTTTCTTTTTGGAAGGAATTTTCCATTGGCAATATCACCCTTATAAATAGAGAGGGAATCGAAGCATACAAAATTACGTACAGTCTTCCTATCTAAAGATTAGGGCGAAGATAGACACTACATGTTATTGTTTGCCTTTTTTGCAGACCATAAGGACAGATGCACGACTCATTTTCATGCGAAAAATGAACGATGAGAAGAATATTCATGTTCTTGAGAAAAAAAGTCTGCTACTTTATACACCCTTTCCAAAGCATCTAGTGTATTGTATACCAGGGTCTAATTTGTTGACACAGAGAGAACACATTTATCATAAGCAGCAATGTGACTTTATCTTGAATTGTTATCAAACAATCACTCTTGATTCCAACACATATATAGTGATGGGTTGCATTGCACAGCTCTAGTCCGTTCACTTCCAAAAGTAATTGTGTCTCCGGAACCGTACAAGGTATGCGACAGATTAATATCTTGCTCTCTGCCGAGGATGAGAATCCACCAGTACTCACGCAATTTTTTTTAACAGAGAGGACCTTCTTTTCTTTGTGCGATGGATGGGGGTTGAAGTACTGTTGTTAGTTAGGATCACCTATGGTTAGTCAGTATAAAGCTCATATTCGGTAGCAACTATGTAACACAATGGACACCTTTACATTTGATGATCTCGCTATCCTCTGAGCGGCAGTAGGTGTTACCATAATACAGCATTAGGTTTCAGGCAGCAGCTAGGCCAAAAAAGAGTAACGGGGAACTAGCCTGCGGGAGACTGGAGTTCATTGGGGAGTATTTTCTGGTACACCGTCGTTACAAATAAAGATTCATCTTTCAGATAGCTCTGAAAATAACCTTGCACACTATTTTTCCCGATCCTCTTTGAGAGGCAGTCTCCGAGCCCGGTGTGGTGGTTCAGTGGTCGGTTTGTTCATGCCGCTAGGTAGTGGCCGAGGGATTCAGGATGGCAGCGGAGCTGATGCAAACGATGCAAACTCGGTCCCAAGAAATTCTCCCGCAGAATCAACTTCACGACTCCGCAACTTCACGATTTGTTGTCTCTCCAGCTTGCCAAGTTGTCGAATTGTCTACGCTCGGAACTGTTGGGAATCGCGCTTGCTGATCCTCTTGGCTCTCTTGACTGATAGCTACCCGCTACAGAATTTTCCGATTCACAATGGCCCCGAGCCACCTCCGGGCAGCAATGTCCATCCGGTCTATGGCATCTCCAATGACCTTGATGCGACCAGCTATTACCTCCTCTATTCTCTCAATTTCTCAGTCCCAGGCTTCTCGCTATGCCTCCACAACGCAATCCGAATCCGCACAAGAATCTGCCACCTCTTCACAAGCTCCTGCTCCCGCCTCCCATGGTCTTCAACCGCCCACTCTGCTCCGCAACTACGCCTACAAGACTATGACTGGCACTGTCACTTCTGTTGGCCGCATGAACCGAACTGTCAGCGTCACGCACCGCCACAACGTATGGGATAAACATATCCGAAAATACTACCCGAAGGAGACCCGGTACTTGGTCTCGGACCCGAACAACTCCCTGCGCGAGGGCGATGTGATTGAGTTCTCCTCCGGTGCCCCTAAGAGTCGGCACGTGCACCATGTTGTCGAGCGCATTGTTACTCCCTTCGCGGTGCCCTTGGAGGACCGCCCGGCCGTGATGTCGCGCGAGGAGCGCCAGCAGGTGCGCGAGCAGCGTTGGGCCGAGAAATATGTACGCAAGGAGTCAAGGCGACTGGGCGAGGATATTAACTTGGAATCCATTGCTCAGTCTCAGGGATTGGTTAAGGAAGGCGAGACTGTATCCACCGCGGACTTGATTCACCGAATTCATTTGGGCCAGGAACGCGTTGGGAAGCTGAAGGCCTTGGTTCAGGAGCGAATTGCTCTCCAGGAACGGCAAGCTGCCGAAGCCAAAGCACAGAATACGGAGGCTTAGGCATGGGCTATTCGAATGAATGCGTGTTTGTGAGGGAGTTTCTGTACCGATCGTCGCATTTTGGTTTTCCAGATGTTTTCCATTTTTTTGATATCCGTGCTGATTTTGCATGTCGGATCCTATGTACTATACTAAACAGCTTTTATTGCCTTTCATCATATTGTGTGGCATATATAAACCATCTTTTCATTCAATGAGTACCCGTTGAGCGTCCTGCATTGAGATTCTCGACCTCCCCAGGCCGATTACTGTGGCCGAATCGAATCCTAGCTTCTCCTGGAACGTGGCATGCTTTCATCCATTCCTTCTGTCATTGTTGGGCGATCAATATTTACGGCTTTTCTTCGAGAAGAAGTAAACTCGAGCGGACGTTCGCATAGTTGTGCGTAGACACGGCTTTGTGTCTATGACGTGACATGGGTGAGCCCTAGACATCAGTCCTCTATAATAATGTAGTTATCTTTGGACGTAATCCATCCCAGTTTCTGTAAGAATTAAAGCAGCTGGTTTATGGGATCGGTCAGACCGTCTGTCGCAATCCGCACAGCATCGCAGAGGCTCAAATTTCATAGGCCCACGTATAGCACTGGATTCATATGAAGTATGCGCATTGGCAGCCTTTGGGAATGAAGAGTAGCAAGTCGGGTCCGCCTCCAGGCTCAGTCGTCCTGACTTCGGATGACAAGAAAGTCAGCATCACTGGGAATTGTTGTAGCGGTTAAATCCACCGCGGGGTCGCCAAAACAACGCTCGTCACCGCCAAGCGGGCCGCTTGTTTACCTTCCGATCGCCAACGCCGCCCGCTGTTTATTTCCAAATCTCCGCCTCTTCCAGGACTTGATCGGACCCAGCCGTCGTTATTTATCGACCGGCAGTTTCTTCAATTTCATTTCTTGCCAGGAATCATTTTTTGAATGCCAACCCGTGTCCCCTTTATGAGACGATCGACGTCTTGAACCACCGACTGAGACCGTCTTCAATTTCTATCTCCGTCACCTCCTTTGGGCATCAAAGGCCTTGTGGTAAGAAGATTCGAACCCTTCCAGCTCAAAGAGAGCATCTTCTCTTCTATACTCGGTGCTAGTAACAAGCGCAACGCTCCCAGTCATCAAATCGTGCTGATTAAAAGACGGTCACAGACAGGCCACGCTCGATTTCACCTTTCCCGATAGCTACTTAGCCCACCATGGCTGATGGCGAGGAAGACTTTTCCTCCCTTCCGTTGCCTGACCGGTTCGCTCACAAGGTTCGATCTTCTTTGCGCGTCGTCTGGCTGTCCACGGACATGAACTGACATTGTCCCCAATTACCAGAACTGGAAGGTGCGTAAGGAGGGCTACGAGGACGCCAAAGCGCAATTCGAGAAATCACCCGATGAATCAGACCCGGTTTTCGCGCCGTTTCTTCAACATCCCGAGTTGTGGAAAGGGGCGGTCGCAGACTCGAATGTTGCCGCACAGGTGGAGGGCCTGGGATCGTATTGTTCCTTTCTGAAGTTTGGTGGGGTACAGGCATGCACCAGGTGCGTTGAATAACCCATTGCGAATCATGAAGTAGTTGATTTGGTTGAGGGCAGACTGGTTAACATTAACACTGCGCCTAGAACTCGCCAGTTTACTGTCGGGCCGATCGCGGAGAAGGGACTCCCGTGCGCCAGACCAGTTGGCAAGGCCAACGCACAAGAAGCCCTCCTGTTATGCGTCGAACTGGATAAAGCAGACCCCGTACTCGAAGATCTCATTCCCACACTATCACACAAAGTACCAAAAGTGATTGCTGGTGCTCTGGCCGCCTTAACTGTCATCTATCACAATTATGGCTGCAAGATTGTGGACCCGAAACCGACCCTGAAGGCGCTACCCAAGGTATTCGGCCACGCAGACAAGAACGTTCGAGCGGAAGCACAAAACTTAACAGTGGAATTATATCGATGGCTTCGCGAGGCGATAAAGCCCCTCTTTTGGGGAGACTTGAAACCGGTGCAACAGCAAGATTTGGAGAAACTTTTTGAAAATGTGAAGCAGGAGGCACCACCAAAGCAAGAGAGATTCACCCGAGCTCAACAAGATGCTATGGCTGCAGCTAGCGCCTCTCCCGGAGGCGATGGAGCCGATGATCAGGGTGGTGAAGAGTTCGCGGAAGAGGAGGGAGAAGAAGTGGATGTGTTTGACCTTGCAGAGCCTGTCGACGTCATGCCAAAAGTCCCTAAGGATCTCCATGAACAACTGGGCTCCTCAAAATGGAAAGATCGCAAGGAAGCATTGGATGCGCTCTATAACGTGTTGAATGTGCCTCGGATCAAAGATGGCCCCTACGATGAAATCGTGAGGGCTTTGGCCAAGTGTATGAAAGATGCCAACGTTGCAGTCGTTACAGTGGCTGCCAACTGTGTCGATCTCCTGGCCAAGGGCCTCCGCAATGGCTTCATGAAGTATCGATCTACTATCATGGTACCAATGCTTGAACGTCTCAAGGAGAAGAAGCAATCGGTGGCAGATGCTCTGGGTCAAGCCTTGGATGCTGTCTTCGGGTCAACAGATCTTGCGGACTGTTTGGAAGAGATCCTGGAATATCTAAAGCATAAGAACCCCCAGATCAAACAGGAAACTGTCAAGTTTCTCGTTCGTTGTCTTCGCACAACAAGAACGGTTCCCGCTAAGCCTGAAATCAAATCGATCGCCGATGCGGGCACAAAACTACTCACGGAATCTACTGAGGCTATTCGATCGGGCGGTGCCGAGGTTCTAGGGACGTTGATGAAAATTTTGGGCGAACGCGCCATGAACCCTTATCTCGATGGGTTGGACGAAATTCGCAAGACCAAGATAAAGGAATACTTTGAGACTGCTGAGGTAAAGGCCAAAGAGCGGCCAAAGCCAATCGTTGGGCCCCCCAAATCCGCAGCCGTCCCTCCCAGTAAGAAGATTGTGCCTGGAAAGAAGCCGACTCTGGGATTAAAGAAGCCAGCGCCCGCTGCCGCAGCACCTCCTGTTGAAGAGCCTCCTGCGAAACCTGCACCGAAGGCGATTGCGTCGAAGCTTGGAAAGCCCGGTCTGGCCGCACCTGGCTCTGGTCTCAAGTTACAACGCAAACTTGCTGGGCCGGGAAGCGCTGCCTCACCTCAAAGGAGAGTAGCTTCTCCCCCGGAAGAGACAGCACCTCCACCAGCAGCACCCAAATTTGGGCTTGGGCGTGGTCTTGCCGGCCGTCCTATCGCGAAGCCCGCGGCTGCTGCTGAGCCGACTCCAGTCCCTGCCGCTCCGGCAGTAAGTGCTATGTCTGCTGCAGACCGTGCAGAGCTGGAAGAGCTTCGAATGGAGAAGGAAAAGTTTGCTCGGGTCATCGAAGACATGAAGTCCGAACGCTCTAAATTCAATTCACAAATCACCGAGCTTCAGAATCAGAACGCACAGCTGATTGAAGATCACACTAGAGATGTTTTGAGTATCAAGGCTAAGGAGACCCAGCTGGTTCGGGCGCGCAGTGATGCTGAAGCTGCTGAGCAAAACGTTCAGAAGCAACAGCGCGAGATTGAAAGATTGAAGCGAGAGTTGGCCCGTGCTCTGCGGGCATCCGCCATGAGTCCACCTAACGCTGCGTCTGACACTGGCAGTATAGGAATTCCAGAGGCCTCAATCTACCAAGAATCTGCGAGCAACGGACATGGTGCAGTTCCCCGATCTGGCCTTCATATGGGATCCCGATTCGAAAGTTCACGGCCTCGAAGCTATGCTTCTGCTAGTCCGAGCGAGGAGAAAGAAAACAATGGCCTCGAGTCTCCAGGATTCGGCAGCCGTGAGGGTGGTCTCGGTCGTCGCAAGCTAAGCCCAACCTATGGTCTGTCTGGAATCGGAAGCCCAACACGCTCATCAGCTCGGGGATCTGCCTATGCTACTGACGAGGAGGGACAGCCCCGGTCCGCGGAGCCGGCCGAGAATTGGAAACGGGCTGCTGAAGTCACCAGCCAGTTGAAGGCGAGGATCGAACAAATGAAGGTACGTGTTTCAATTCACCCAGAGCCCACACCCACACCGCTTACACTACTACAGGCGAGACAAGGACTCTCACGAACCCCTGCCCAACGTTAATGACGAAATGACCGTGATTATGCTTATGTCACTTGTTCCTCACTTCATTGTACACCTCTACCCACTTTCTCTTTATTATGTGTGCTTTAGACTGGGTTTCTTTAATGATGCAATCGCGATTCTGAACCTTGTGGTGGGCATCTTAGGCCGGCGGAAGGCGCTAGGCTGGGTCTTCTATGTTTTTTCCCCCTTCTTTTTGTTGGTCGTTTTGCGTCTGGTCTTGTCATCTTCCTGTAATCTCTCCATACCAACTTTCTTCTTGTTTTCCTTGCATTGCTATGTCTTCTACCACGTTCCTCTGGAGGGCTTTCCCTGGGAAATGATTAAAAGTCGACCTGGGAGGATTTTTTTTCTGGCTCTCTCTCAGTTGATAATGTATAGCCTCACCCCAAGCCCCCTGTCTGATACCTTAACTGCCCCAAGTACTCGATTGATTATTTCTTTTAATAGTCGGAGTAGAGAAGTGTATTTGTCAATGATAGATGAATGCCATTGCAACAGGCTGGTAAAAAACATCTCAGCCTGCCATAAACAAGTCCATCAAAAATCACAGCCCGTATATCTGAGCGAAAGGATCTACATTCGAGTCCTCGTGCCGCGTATACTCAATTTGTTCAGAAAGATGCTTTGCCTTCGCTTTGCCATAAACCTTTTCAATCCATGCGAGTGTGACATCGATCCCAGCACTAACCCCAGACGAGGTCCAGACATTCCCATCTGTGACCCACCGCGCATGGGGAATCCACTGCACCTGTGGGCCCATCGCAACAATCTCGTGCCACCCTGCTTTGTTTGTCGTCGCGCGCTTACCGTCCAACACGCCGGCCCGCGCGGCAAGCCCGGAGCCCGTGCACACAGTGATCAGATACTTGAGGCTTGGGTACGTCTCCCGGATAAAATTGATGCATGCTTGGACTATGGGTCCGGAGCCGCGTGTGCCATGGCCGCCTGGAACAAGGAGCACGTCCAGAGGCGGGGCGGTTGCGAAAGTATGTGTGGGCACGACGGATTGGCCGACCCGTTTGGGGATGTTGGCCGGCTTTGTGGTGACTGGGTCTAGCGTTGTTGATAGCATGGCTAGAGAAATGTTTTCTGTATTAGAGAGCACGTTTATGCAGTCGACAGGGCCGAATACATCCAGGGCCTGGAAGCCTGGGAATAAGACCACTCCGATACGAAGCATTTCTTGGCTTTCCGGGTCTGCGTTAGATGGTTAATACTTGCTCCATAGAGAGATCGAGTACCATGGATAAATTACGAGTTTGAAAAGACTTACTAGTCATGGTTATGATATACAACCGGGTTTTGATGGATAAGCAGAAGAATAAGAGGGGTATGGCGTGAAGAGCACCGTGTAAACAGCCAAAAGAGAAACCCAAGCTGGAAGGGGATATTAGATGTTTTAATACACGTCTGGAATCAAAGTGACTTAACTTTAACAAGCTTGAAAGCCGGGATGTTCGGTCAATTAGTCAACAGAGGAAAGTCAGACACCGTTGAACGTCCAAAGCATCTGACCATCTAAGGCCCCCGCTCTCAAGATTACCAAGCAAGGCTGCGGCTCACCAGGTGCAGGTTGTCGAAATGATAGAAGAATATACCGCTTTTTTCTTGAGTAGTAGTATTTCAAAGTTTTCCTACGCGCCAATTTATCCACATGAGATTGTTTGATAGCCCTCTTAAATCAATTGAGGTGTGATATATATAAGGACCAATATTGAGGAGAACTAGGCAGATTGTTTTACATCAAACAGGATAATTCTGACGAGGCAGTAGCATGTTTTAATAAAGGATCCAACCCACTACATAAGCTGATAATCGCTGACCAGATTAACATGTGCAGGGGTATACGCTGAGATCAGTATTAACACTGAGGCTCCGTGGAGTTTTCACGGAGCCTTTTCATAGTCGTCTCCACCGAGTTCCACATGCAAATTTTTGACAGAAATTTTTGCAAAAATCGGTTGTAACGGCAAAGCAAATGTTTACGGTCTAGATAATGTGTACAGCATCATTATACAAGGAACAAGCAGACTGCATGAATGCCAAATCTTAAACTACAACACAAGGCATATTGAACAGTTGGAGAAATGCATTCATGGGTATCTGCCAAGGAAAAAAAGTGGTACATAAGGCCGTAGAGGAGTTCGTGAGAAAAAAGGTAGTAATTTTCTTTTGGTTAGAACGGGAGTTCAAAAAGATGCCCGTGGGCTCTTTCACACCCATCTAAAGCTAAAAGAATTTGGCGTCAATAAGTCATCCTGAGCCTTGAACACCCATTTAACTTCCCATTAGAACTTTTGTAGGAGAGCGCTTGAAGAAAGAGCCGATCCCGTCAGACAAAATCAAGTCACGAAAGGTGAGCTTAGACCTTGATGGCGTTCTCCACAGCCTTGCGCTTCTTCTCCTGCTTGGCGACGGCCTTGGCGCCCATGATACCACCACCCCAGTGGCGGCGGGACTCCTCGTACTTGTCGGTGTAGCCCTCCTTGATGGCAGACAGCAGCTTGGAGAACTCAGCCTTGTCCTCGGAGCGAACCTCAGTCAGAGCCAGAACGGCGGAGGTCTAGTAAGTTCATGTTAGATACCGGGAAGACGAAAATGGTGTTCTAAAATAACAATGGAAGCATACCTTCTTGTGGACAACGGTACCGAGACGGGCCTTGCCCTTGACAATGGCGTACGGGACACCCATCTTGCGGCAGAGAGCGGGGAGGAAGACAACCAGCTCAATGGGGTCAACGTCGTGAGCAATCAGGACGAGGGAAGCCTTCTTGTTCTCAACGAGACCAACAACGTGGTTGAGACCGTACTTGACGTGGTAGGGCTTCTTGGAGACATCCTCCTTCTTCTTGCCCTCGGAGACGGCGGTGGCCTCCTGGACGAGACGCTCCTTCTTCTCAGCCTTGGTCTCAGGGCGGTACTTGCCGAGGAGCTTGAAGGTCTGAGCAGCGGTGTTGCGGTCCAGAGTGTTCTGGAACTGAGCGATGGAAGGAGGAACCTTCAGGCGCATGTTCAGAATCTTCTTCTGGCGCTGCAGGCGAACATACTCGGGCCACTTGACGAAGCGGGAGAGGTTGCGCTTGGGCTGGACATCCTGGCCAATGCCGAAGTTGCGGGAACGCTTCTCGATGAGAGGGTTCTGTCAACGGAATAATTAGTCAATTCCCTCCACTTTTCTCGCACTCCCAGGGAAAGAAACGTACCTTAGCGGCCTTCTTGGACGAGCCAGCCTTGCCCTGGGGGTAGGGCATGGCGGCGGTCTTCTTTCCGGACTTGGGAGGCTATCATTGAGAAAAGAGAAGATCAGCGATCTAGTCCACCACGGGCTGCATCTTCTTTTGAACTCTAAGGAGAGCATAAGATTGAGAGCCGTGCTACGGGCTCTCAAACCATGCCTCCAGCCAAATCATCGCCAATCGTCTCACATCTCTTTCGAGGCTGTGGGCAAAGGACGGAATTTTGCTTCGATTCGAAAATCGGAAGCGAAAAATAATTGTATCATAGCATCGCTGCAGTGGGCGAAGCCTGAACAAAAGACGTTCAAGTGCTTACCATTTTGTCGACTGAAGATCGGTGCGCTGGTTGACGGTTGACGAAGGATGGAAAGAGAAAAGTTCGGTGGACGATCTTATGAATTTCTCGTGGGTCACGCTAGCGTGAGCATGTGACTAGGGCTAGGGCTACTCAGCCATGGCAATGCCTGATGAAGTATCACGTGACCACTTCAGTGTTCGATTGGATCGGCCTTTGGATCAAAGTCACCCCTACAATATCTTAGGACTATGTACAAAAATTTTTTTTTTCCAGTTCAGTTGTTTAAAACAAAAACTACTCGGATCAGCTCGAAAATTTGCTACTAAAATTCTGGACAGGCGAGGTCCAAATCAAACTTCGTATCCTATCGTGCAGCGCGTGGGACAACAAGTAGCCTCTATATACACCCCAAAACGCCATAGAAAGAATCTTATGCAGAACAATCGCCAGACGCATCGTCGAAAAAGCCGTATGAATCGTATGGAATGGAACAGTATCATCGCCAAGCCCCCAGCCCGGGCAGGGCACCACGTCCTAGGCTTGTGCTCGCAGCCTGGATAGCCTTCTTCTTTCCTAGTGAACCCTCTTGGGTCCGTACAGCGGCAACAATCTTGTCAATATTGGTCTCCACCACGACCCCGCCGATGATCATCTCACTCAGCACCGCGTGCAAAGTCTCATACCCGAAAATCAGGTCCAGCTCGCAGACGTTCTCAAACATCCGGTCGAGGGCCTCGACGAAGACCTGGATCAGGTCAATCAGTGCGAGTGGTGACTCGGTAGAGGTTGATATCATGATGAAGGAGAGCGTGGCATAGGTGCGGTATGTGATCTGGGTGGGCGCATCCGACGGCCCGTGAGCGGAGGAGCTGGCAGCGCCTTGGGACAGGAGTGGGGGCAATGGGAGGAAATTGCAAGCACTATCAGGGCGCTGTGCGACAAGGTGGTATATTTGCGCGATGAGGGATTGTTGGGTCTGCGTGTCCTGTTGAGGCGAGGGGCTCAGGTTAGTGGGCAGTTTCGGGGATTGTAGACGTGGGGGAACGAACAAGCTGGGTATAGAATTTGGTCAGGCGAGGCTGGCCGTTGTTGTTGAAGACTAATACAGCATTGATCATCTTGGCGGGCAAAAAATGCTATGGGCAAGATGAAGTCTAGCAGTGCTGCGAGATGTTCAAGGTCCGGTCGAGGTGAGGTTCTTATCGGCGAAGCTGATAACCCACGGAGCGATCTCCACTTGGTCCGTGCGGCCAATTTTCTGGAGACCGCGACGACACTCGGTTCCTGCAGCCGCAGGACCTGTGGCAGTCCGCGATGCGACTCAAGATTTGTAGGGCCGCGGGGTCCATCCGGCGACTGTATTCAACAATACAGACTACGCAATCCTCGCCAGCATCTCAAGCCCCTAACCCTCACTCGAACCCAAACAAACGCAGCCTTAAAGACCTAACACCCTCGGATCTCTCATACTATTGGGACACCAAACCGCCGAATGCCTCCCAGCTCGCCTTCGCAGAAAAGCTATTTATACCATCACGTCATTCCCCTGTAAAGCTCTGGTCTGCCAGCAAGTTTCGCACGACGCCTCTCTCATCCGCCGAGCCTGAGGTTGCCTTCCTTGGCCGCTCAAATGTCGGAAAGAGCTCTCTGCTCAATGCGATCATGGGCCAGGAGATATGCTGGACATCGTCGAAGCCAGGTCGCACAAGAGAAATGAATGCGTTCGGTATCGGCGGCACGAAGGGTGGCGAGTCAAAGGTGGTTCTGCTCGATATGCCGGGATACGGGAAGGCTAGCAGAGCGGAATGGGGCATGGAGATTATGAAGTATCTTCAGGGACGCAAGCAGTAAGTGGTTTTGAGACTGGCGGCTCTTCAACTGGGGGGGGGGGAAACCCATGGCTAACGTGAACTCACCTTAGGCTTCGTCGCGCATTCATCCTCATCGACAGCGAGCATGGAATCAAAAAAAATGACGCAGACATTCTGAGTCTGTTCCGGCGCTATGCTATCCCACACCAGATCATCATCTCCAAGGTCGATAAAGTTCTTGCCAAGAGCAGAAAACAAATAAAATCCGGTGCATCGGCTGCCGGTATCCAAAAGCTTCATGATATGCTTAACAGCATGCGGCCTGTCGTCCAGCCGGATCCACGTACCTCCGAGGGGCCTGGCGCCTTGGGTGAGATTTTAACTTGCAGTGCAGATACTCTCATCGAGTCTGGCCGGGTGCTAGGCGTGGATGCTGTACGCTGGGCTATCCTTTCTGCGGCGGGGATTGACGGCAGCCTAGAGGGTGGGCACCTTGCAAGCAAAAGTAGTACTTTCGTCAAGCCAAGCCAGTGAGGCGATCTTGGGTCATTCTAATGAAGAGAACAAAGCACCTTTTACATAATCCTGCATACTCCGCGTGGCTCAAGCTACCGACTCACCGGGATTCATATATATAAAGATTTCAACTCAGCTGGGTGTCCACTCTCTGGCCTGCTCTTTCAATTTGGAGAAGAACTACAGCTGAGGAAAGCCAGTGCAACTAGGTGATAATGGGGGAGAATCTACACCTTCGAAGCAGTAAACTTTGGCACAGTCAATGGGGCCGCTGGCACCCAGTCCCAGATCTATCAGGGCGTTTCTATGTTGTGACAAGGGGATTGCAATAATTTGCAACTGCAGGAGGATCTGCAAAAAACTAGAGAACCAACCCTACAAACTATATTTGATTATAAGGTGATTCAGAATAGACCGTTTGATTTACAGTCTTTCGCGCAGAACGGAACGTAGGAAAATAGCATCCCAACTGCGCAGGTGGGGAATGGCTCCATGATCTGGGCCTAGCTATGACATCTAACAAACATATGTAGTATGGGTCAAAAGATGAAGATCACTTGTGGTCTCCATTCCTCATGTTAATGATTGTCTCAAGACTCAAAGGAATTATCAAGTAGCTCGTGAAGTAATGCCGAAGACTATCCGGTAGCCGAGGACGACCCCACAGACCCTCGGGCATGCACATGCATTATCAACATGCAGGTGCCTCTAGGGTTGGCCATCTAGAGCCTTTTTGGAACCATTTATATTTCATATTCATGTACTGATCTATACTGAGTCACCAAAGAAAATCATGCCTCAAGTCTTCACATCCACCGTTAAGGTCTTGTCGTGAGACGAAGATCGGTCAACCACAACACAATCCACTCTTGCTCGCCTGAATCCTGCCATCATGAAGATGAAATTAATGGAACTCAACGCGGAAGTGACTAGCCAATACCAGATGGTGTATGTTCCCGCTGGAGGTGCTCATAAAACTGATGGTGCGGCAGTCTTCATTTTTAGCGACTGCGTTGAATCACGGAACTTCCACAGCAATGCCGGGAGTCGTGACGCAAGGGAAAGGACGGTTCCGCCCCGAAACCTTTCGGGTAATTGGGAATTTTACTGTCATTACGGGAAGTGGTAAGGGTGAGCTTGGGGGGATGTTCACGCATGGTGGAAATGGGGGCTTTGAGTTCGATGAGCGGGATCCGACTTGGGTCAACTATAAGTTTTGCATTGAATGATCCCACAAGAGTATATGGAGTGGGGGATTGGGGGCTTTCGATCCATATTCTGGCCAGACTTCCGAATTCAATCTGCAATTGCTGGGTCATGAGAGAGACACGTTTCTCATATTCTTCCATATCAGGAGGATGAGGAATACGTGCTGTAGGTCTTGGTTAGGGGCGGGACCTGCCAAGGCCTGGAGGAAGTACCGATGCCAAGACTTCCCGCTGTGTCCGCTTGGAGTCAAAAACCACCTCGGGTCCCCACCGGCACGTGATTCGGTGGCTGGGTGGCCTTGGTTTTTGTCTGGACTCGTCGGTTGCTCCCCACTTGATCACTCGTAAACAGGTTTCTGGGTATTCCCCCAGACCTGATTAGATCAAAGGTCCAGTCGATCTGGATTCACGGGTCCTCGATACGGGGGTAAAAATAGTTGATACGGTTCACTATCACAATACTAAATTTGGCTCTTCAGGGCTATCCAGGGGCAACTTAGGGCCTAACGGAGAGGTTGGGGTGGCTTTGCCTTTGGGGCCGGGGGCGATAAAATGATGGTGGTGGTGGTGGTGGTGGCCGGGGTTCAAGGTTTTCACGGCAGAATGACGGCGACATGGGCAACGGATAAACTAGGCTTGAACAAACACCTCCCTCCTCCCTCGGGCCTTGTTCTGTCCAGCAGTAGAAATATGAGAAAGCTAGCACATTAATTGCCAGTCTGGCCAGTCCTATAAATGAAATTTCAAAGCCAGAGAGCCCTATCGGTCTCATAACCGAGCCCAACCCATGAAAGGTGCACGTTGTCCGCCATGACATCGTCCAATCCGGGACTCGGATTAAGTGTTGTTCTCCGCCCCAACTCCCTTGTCAGCCGCCACTGTGTTTCTCCCTTTGACCTTCCTTGCTTCCATCCTTCGACCCTTCCCCCTCCCCATCATGTTCTAACCTCTTCTCTTTCTCTTCCCTGCGCGTCCTGTACATGGTATCGCAGGCCTACCGTGTTGACGGGGTGTGGTGCTAACATCCTCGATCGTGAACCTTCTGTGCAAGTGGTCCCGGATCCCGACCCCATTCGACTCCCACCACCCACACCACACCTACCTCCCCTCACGGGAGTTTTGCTCGATGTCTTCACTCCTCCCTCCCTCACCTCGCCTCTCTCAAGTCGACTTGACCGCCACTGACCCAAACACCTCTCGACCGCCATCTCATTCCTCCCATGTCACTCGCCACTCGGAGACTTGCTTAGTCCCTCCCCAACAACGCGACATGGACGACCGCGAAGAGTTGGTTCTAAGCCAAGGGCCCTCCTCCAGCCATACCTTCGGCCAGTTTGCCTTCGCTCCGACCACGAGAACGACCGTGGTGACGACCACCACAACCACTACAACCTCATTCCCGCCTCTGATCATCAACCCCCCGCGTGCCATCAAGGATCTGGATGCGAGGCAATACCCTCTTGCTGCATCTGCCACACCGGCATCGCTAAGGAATCTAAGATTCAAGGTCGGTGACAAGTCCATTGTTTTTAACGAACCCGACGACACCACTGCAGCCGCCACCGAGGTAAGCGCCTTCCCCTTCTCCCACCCCCCCCCTCCCTTTCCCGCAAGAGGCAGCCGGCAAAATGCTCATCTGATCTACAGCTTCGGGAACGGGGTGATGCCCTAAGATCGTCCAACGGTCTTATCAGATCGGTCACCTCGTTCTCCTCCGAGGATGACAGCGGCTCTCGGCGACTGGCCCCGCCTAGATTCATGACTCGCAACAATCGTCCCAACTCTCAGCATCGCCCCGTTTCCCCCGTTTCTATCCCGGATCCTCGTCCATCTATTCTTCCTCGCACTCGGCCGTCTCGAGTTCCTTCGGAACCCGTATCACGACGGACCCGCCACGGGGCCTCAGCCTCCTCCCATCTCTCTGTTGCCGGTCTCGCTACTCCGGAGACGGAACACAATGTTGGTGGTTTAGGGGAGAGTGCGCTCGCGAGGCAGAGGATCCAAAGCGCGAGTTTCCCGCGCAAAGAGTCCCTTCTGAAGTCGCCCCTCTCTTCTGAGGTTGGGCCATCCGGGGCTGGAGGCAAATCCGACTTGTCTGAGAATCGGGAGCAGCAGCGGATGGGTATGGACAACGAGGCATTGACTGCGGAAACGGCGTCCTTCAACCAGAACTCGTTCGACCCGAACCCATCATTTAGCACTTCAGTTACGTCGAGCTCTCAGCAGGTTCGACCTGATCTGGCAGCTCAGCTGTCGGCCATTGACAACGCCATGGCGCAGGATATGTGCTTACCGAGCCCGAGCTTATCACCAGTGGCTGCCATGAATGCTCTTCATGGCGAGTCATCCTTTGACTCTGAAGGCCCGGACGTGGACACCGACTCCAGCCTTGACCACAACGTCTCCCGTCATTCAAAAGTCGCTCGCCTGCACGATTCGGATTCTCGAGTCAAGAGCATTTCTGCAGCCAATTCGACAACGTCTGCACCGTCTTTGATGGATATGCCTAAAGTGCTGGAGTTTTTCGACTCCGCGCCAGATGAGTTGAAAAGTTACCTGATGTACCAGTTCTTGAAACGATGCCCCAAGCCGACATTGCATTTCGTAGCGGATATTGTGAACCCAACTTTGAAATGCGATTTTTTGGCACTGCTCCCTCTCGAGCTTAGTCTGAACATCGTCAAGTATTTTGATGTCCAGACAATGTGCCGAGCATCACAAGTCTCCAAGAAATGGAGACATATTGTGAGCTCTGATGAGAAGACTTGGAAAGAGCTTCTTGATCGAGACGGCTATGCGCTTTCTGACGGTGAACTGGAGCGAGCTATCCGGGAGGGCTGGGGTTGGCAGTGCAGTAGCATTGATGACTTTGAAAGGGATCTTAGTTCCAGTGTGGTCTGTTCATCATCCAAGATGGAGAACGAAATGTCCCCCATTCAGTCATCTTCAAATATGCACGACAGGACTCCCTTGGCCTCTCTCGCTCTGAACAGACGTCCTAAGCGCAAGGCAAACACCCGCGCATCAAGCCGAAAGCTTGCCAAACGAAAGATCTCGTCCAGTGGTACAGATCACAGTGAGCCTGACTGGAAGAAAGACATCGCTGCGTCGGAAGCCCCTTATGCTGCAGCCAATGCCGCCGCCGCCGCTGTTCCCTATCCTGACAGTGGTATGCCCTCTCTTCGCGGCCTTTACCTCTACAAGGCCCTTTACCGCCGACACCATGCCATCCGCAGAGGGTGGATGAACCCGGAGGTCAAGCCTCAACACATTGCTTTCCGCGCCCATGACCGTCATGTTGTAACCTGTTTGCAGTTTGACACCGACAAAATTTTGACTGGGAGCGATGACACCAACATCAATGTTTACGACACCAAGACTGGGGCTATGAAAGCTACTCTAGAAGGCCATGAGGGTGGTGTATGGGCTCTCGAGTACCATGGCAACACATTGGTGTCTGGATCTACTGATCGGTCTGTGCGAGTCTGGGATATCGAGCGTGCCAGATGCACTCAAGTGTTTAACGGCCACACATCTACTGTACGTTGCTTGCAGATTGTCTTGCCTACTGAGGTGGGCCGAGATGCAAATGGCGGTGCGGAGATGATGCCTAAGGTGCCTCTGATTATCACTGGATCTCGTGATTCAACACTTCGCGTGTGGAAGTTGCCCAAACCCAACGACGCACCTTATTACCCCAATGGACCTCTCGCGGATGACAGCGATTGCCCCTATTTCGTCCGCGTCCTCTCGGGCCATACACACTCGGTCCGTGCCATTGCAGCTCATGGTGATACCCTTGTGAGTGGCAGCTACGATTGCACCGTCCGTGTATGGAAAATTTCTACTGGCCAGGTTCTGCATACACTCCAAGGCCACTCTTTGAAAGTGTATAGTGTGGTCTTGGATCCTAAACGTAATCGCTGCATTAGCGGTGCAATGGACCACATGGTTAAAGTATGGTCTCTCGATGATGGATCTCTCCTTTACAATCTCGAGGGCCATACCTCCCTTGTCGGCCTGCTTTCTTTGCAGAGCGACTACCTTGTTTCGGCGGCTGCGGATTCCACTCTCCGAATTTGGGATCCTGAGCATGGTCACTGCAAGAATATGTTGAGTGCCCACACTGGTGCCATAACTTGCTTCCAGCATGATGGCCAAAAGGTGATCTCGGGGTCCGATCGGACCCTGAAAATGTGGGATGTCAGCACCGGCGCCTGTGTCCGTGATCTTCTCACCGATCTGAGTGGCGTATGGCAGGTTAAGTTCAATGATCGACGCTGTGTTGCTGCCGTGCAGCGTGATAGCCTTACATACATCGAGGTGAGCATTTTCCCATTGCATTACTAGTCTCAACATAGATTGCCGTGAAATACTGACATTTTGACTCTCAGGTTCTTGACTTTGGTGCCGGGCGCGATGGTGTGCCCGATAACAAACTCGGCAAGCGTGTTGTAGTCAACCGCCGTGGGCGTGAGATCGCGACCAGCAATGCCGACTCAGACTCAGACTCCGACTGAATTTAAATCGTCTGGACTGGCCCCAGCAATCTCAGTCCATGCTGGATGGGCTTGTCTATCTCCCAGCTTTCTTATGTTTCTATTCCCTCTTGTCGCTTTCCACTATTCCCCTAACAAGTCACATTCTCACATTTCCACGATACCCCATCCTTACGACTTGTGTCATCTTCCCTCGAGAAACCCTTTGCATAGCGCGGTCGGCATTATTTGGTCATCCAGCATTACGATAGGGGGACAGGCGTTACACGTTTCCTGATTCTCATTCTCCTTCATGTTCCTGTTTTCATTCGCACCCTAAATTCTCCCAAGAGACCTCAGCATATCTTCATGTTATATTCACTCAAATCTTAAACCTGCTTCTATTTTTCCTCTGGTTTCTATGCCCTCCCCACTGATTGCATTCGTCGGTTCTATCATGCCCTTTGCTCTTCACATTTCCCTTTTATTTGCCAATGTATGGACCTTTCCCGTCTTACCGTTCCTTGTATCTCAGTTTACCAACGACGCCGGCTTCTGCGGCGCTTCCTTCTCTAGAATGGCGTGTCTCATTTATTCTTTCTTCCTGGCTACTATTGTTTTAACCATCCTTTTCATATTGTTCAGTAACAGATATTTTTCATCCTTTTACCTTGCCGCTCATCGTTTTCCGTTGGACATCTCGTAAGGAGTTCGGTGCGAGTTGAATCGTCTTGTATGGCCTAGTAGATACGACATGGTCCCGTACTCAGAAAGATATCTGCATCCCAACCCATTGCAATCCTTTTGTTGCAGCATCAAAAGAATCTAATGGATCTACAAAGTAGGGACGGGATATTGGGAGCCCCAGCAGGTTATTGATTTAGCTACCATTCTGTAAATCCTCTGATCTCCTCATCCGGACTGGGCCTCCTTGATCCGACCATCAATACTAGCTTGAGCTTAGAGAGTCGATGGTCCAAGTAATATGCCCAATAAATTATGACAGTTGGGCTCGATTTTTATATAAGGCCCTTTCCCTAGATAACTAATAGCCTGTCTTGCATACTACCAACGAAGAGCTAGTGTCGTAAAGTTTGCCAGAGCTTCTTCTATCCTCACAATATTGTTCGCTATCCGTCATCTAAGGTCAGTTTTACTTAATGAGATAACCCAGTTCAACCGTCGCATAGGATCATCTTGCCTGCAGCTGAAGAGAGGATGGGGAAAACCAATGAACACGGCAGCTGGCCTGTTTCTATCTGGCGAACCTGTGATGATATTTTGCGGCTCGAGATCGGTGAGCCAAATGTCTTTTCATAGATCATGCTCTCAAGGTCCACAACCGACTTCACAACGCTTGATGAACTGATTTGGAAAAATCTCGGCTTGGAATCTAACATGGTAGTACCTTGATTTGATCGACCAAAATCATTAGAAGTGTCCGCGTGTACACTAAATCCACAGATAGACTACAAGCTACGACATGTTAATTCTGGCCTTGAAGTTCGCTGAGAATCATACACGTATTAACCTCATGAGTGTAGCATTTGTCTACGCAGAGATATGGGTTGAGGTGTCTTTCATCATCGTCGACACGGAAAGTGCACCGTAAGCTTTTGTAACAAGTATTGTAACTGCGATATTGACTAAAAGTCTAGTAATTGGATTACTGTGAATATTTGAGAGTTGTGGCCGTCGCCTCCTTTCAAGTGGTCGATGAGCATTGGCTGCACAGCTCCCATCATCAGATATATTCGCCCCCTCATCTAATCGTCCTCGATCTCCTCGTACCTCTGCAATCTTCGCATTTGCCCCATTCAATTGTGCTCCAACGGCTTTATGAAAAGCTTTCATGTACTCGGGACCTCCCAAGAGAAAGCGCCGAATGGCGAAGTCACAGGCGACCTCCCGTCAAAAGCAATTATCTCCACCGCAATCACCTGGACAGCCACAAAAGATTCCATCGCAACCAGAATCATCTGCACTACCTCCGCTTCCCTTGCTCTCAGCTTCACCTGGCCCTCTGATGCAGCCACATCCTTTCGAATATCCGGTCATTGTACGTATAGCTTTGAAAGGGTGCACTAAGCACTGGCTTGGCCAGTGAGATGTGAGATGATATTGACATTGATCAGGCGCAGAGTCTTGAGCTGGTGAAGACCGCGGTCCATGTAACAGTAAGTATGTTGCATGAAACAGTTTTGAATTTTGATTCAGAGGGTGTTGATTCCAACTTTGTCTCACAGTTTGCTTCATTATTTTTCGTGCGGTTAGTTCTACTCCATTTTGCAATACCTTCTCGATTTCTAACCAGCCTGCAATCCACAGAGAAATCCTGCCCGTCGAGTGTTTTGGCCATAGACAACATCCTATATTTGATAAGAAAACAAGATTCTGCTATGAGGAGCACTTTGTCAATGGCAACCCCCCGACAGACGAGGTCCCCTGGAATGCCATCATGATGGAGCGGGGACGTCATGAAAAAGCTGACAAGATTCTCAATCTCTTAGTGAGTCAATAGCTTGATTTTCTTTGACAATCTGGGGGCAAGGAGAACTGATAATCTCATAGGAAGATGGAATCTTTGATGCTTTGATACGGCGCCGACTTCTGGCTATCCAGATCACCGTATTCGAGTCAGACAAGACCCGCTCCACTGCCTTCGAGTCTTACACAATCACTCTAGGATACGGCAGACGGCAGGGGAAGGCAGGGCGGCTAAGTCACTCTGTCGTCGATTCCGAGGATCGATCTCAAAATTTGCACGACTCAAGGGCAGTCAAATATAGCACTATGGATATGGTGCGTCAAGTCGCTGCGATAAGTCCTATGCTTCAACTCTTGCCCAGTATGGTTCCAGTTTCCTCTATCGTTGTATAATGATATGCTTGTAAGCTGACAGCCTAGCAAGGAGCCCGGACTTTGGGCTTCCACTTGTTTTATACCCCTGACTGCCCAGATGAATATCAACCTGCTGGATTCCATGAAAGCCATGGGACTCCGATCTTGTCCCCGGGCACGGAGTCGAGCTCTACCGCCACTTTCGTCTGCCGCACTATCGATACTGGGCTTGATAGGTAGGCTTGGTTCTTATAACCCTCCAGGGGCATGGCTTACGAGATAGGACAGTGTCACTTTAACAGTGCGATATATCGACTCTTCCTTGGACGGCAATCTTCTAGCCCAGGAAGACTAGAACCGAACATGCTCGTCAGGAGAGAAGAAGCTGGGATAATTTGATCTAGATGAGCCGGAATCCAGGAGCGAGAAAAGGATGTGGACTTGACAGGTGCTTGACAGAAAGACGTTAGGATATCCATAGACAGTGGTTAGTAGGATTATGGGCAGAATGCATCATTACCATTATTACTAGGAATTATTCCTATGATGATTTCTTATCGTGGAGATTCGTGTTGGGTGGTTTGTATCCAATTTACTCTCGTCTGTTTTGATCTGGCCATAGCAGTAACCAACTTGTTATTATTAGCAGAGACTGACCAAGAATATGATCTATTGAATTTCGAACTCATTGCATAAATCTTGAGGAGGAAAGTTCTCTTGCTGCCTTTCATGAGTCTAGCTAAGGTTTAATGATGTGATTAACAACATGCTGACCCAGTCCACGAGCAGTTTGTTTCACCAGAAAATCGAGGATCAGTAATTAATTGTCATAGGCTAATGGAGGCACTTGGATGTCGACCCAGTCTCTCGAGTGTTGCAGGGGTCCTCCTAACCAACATACCGGGTAACAAAACAAAGCATTCCAGACGACCGGTTTTTGAGGCCGACATTCCGTCCACTGACATCACATCCATGATTTGCAGATGGTGGAGACTGGGGGGCCTCCAAACCAGCCCAGGACCAGCACGAATGCTGCGGTTTCCTCTCTATTCTTTAAATATGGTCAATAGTTATATGATCTACAAACTCCACCATAGCAAAGCATGCAACATTCTGGAGAACATCCCAGGGCAATGGATGGTGGGAGGTGGACGTTGTTCCAGGTACGCGGAGCGGGAGCGAGACTATTGAGGGCGCTATTCGCCCGCTCGACGCTAGCTTGGGCGACCATTGCAACCATTTGGGCATAGCCGACAAATGGAGCCCGCCCCCATCAACACGCCCTCACCACACCTGTCAAACCACCTGTTTGGGTTCAATAGTGCCCTGGTCAGAAAGTGCATGGGGTACATGGGGTGCATGTCCACTTGTTCCAACGTTTCTGTCCCATCGCACTGGGATTATTGTGTGCGTCCTGTTCTCCGTGTCTGATGCCCGACCCGCAAAACCTGTTGTTACCAAAACAAAGCCCCTATCCTCTGCAGATCGAAAAAGTCCGGCGCCCCCGACAAAAGCGGTATGGCGGCCATCGCATCAGGACGATTAGGTCGATCGGGGATTGGCCAATAGCATGGTTCTTGAGAAGAACCATGATCTTGAGCATCAGGTTTGCCCCGGAGTGTCACCGCTTGCTGTGCCGTCGCGAGTGGGTCTCAGACACGGCACACGGTTTGAGACGGTCGTCAGTGGAGGGCAGACGATGGACGGAGCTGTCCGGCTCGATTGATCGCCCTCACGATCGTTCTTGATTTGCTCGGACCAACTCGACGGTCGCACAGGCTAGAGCGAACCGGGAAAACAGTCTCTGCCACCAGTCGCTGCGGTCTTTGTCTCTCAAACAATCCACCCTCGGATCCTTGGTTCTTAGGATCCCCTGTTGAGCTCGGTTGACAACAGTCGGGGTCAGGATCATCCGCTGAGCAACGCTCCATGGGGCCAGAGGGCGCGTGTCAAACCTGTCAACCGGCCAGGGTCCATGGGTAGCGGTGGACAATGTTTCAGCCATCGCCCGGAGTAGTGGGTTTTGTAGGAGAGTCGAGCCCCTTCCCATGGATACCAAACGCGTGGGCACTTGACGCCTTGCACGACGGGGCCTGGAATCGGAGCAATACGCACGCATCTTGCCGGGATCGAAAAGGGGGACGATCGTTGCCCGCCTCAGAGGAGCAACGCGACAGCCCGAGTATTTGTCACAGCGCCGCTGGGGCAGTGGAGGACAGCGCAGGGCGGTCGAGTTTCTGCGATCGGAACTCTTGCACCAGCCAGCCGGGTCGATAAACGATCGAGGTGTCGATCTGCTGGAGTGAACAGCGGCCCATGACGCCCTCGATCTCGCACTCGAGGCTCCATCTCCCCCTTTTTATTTTTTATTATCTATTTTTTCCCGCTCTAGGCACCAAGACCCAACTGTGTGCCATGGCGTGGATTTCGACAGCTCTGGTTGATTCTAAATTAGTTTTCGGTTCCTGCAGGGAAAGGGGGTGAACGGAGACAGCCACCGGGGACGCATGTGCTTCGTACTTGATATGTGTCAACGAGTGCAGGATACATTTTTAGACCAGCGAGGTACGCAAGAAGTTTGAGTGGAGTGGGAGAGGCGCCGACGCCACGACGGTGGGCACACGCTGGATCGATTTGAGATGGGTCGGTGCATCATTCTATCCTTCATTATTGAGACTGAAACCGTGGGAAGCGCTTGATTCATTTGTAAGAGGCGCCTAATAGTGTAGCCCTAGCCCACGGGGAATCACAGGAAGTGGAGGGACAGGATATGCAGATAGATGTACTCCGTACTCCGAATACTCCGTCGTATACTACGTCAAATACGAACCTTTAACGATTTCTTCATTTCATCATCTTTACCGTCCGTGACAATTGGTCCAAAAAACTCCGGCCCCAACGAGATAGTAATCTCCGCGTTGCTTCAGTCCTGAGATCCTCTTCCCACGGTACGGATATGCTTTTTTTACGCATGGCAACACGTGTGATTTAAGGTTGTCCCGTGGTCCCGCCGTAAGGGGTTTGCGTCCTCGAGGCACATCAATGGCTGTCACGACGATGGAAGACGTCAATTCGATCGTCCCGTCTGCGTGAAAAGCCGTCGCTTTACTCTGCTTCACCTCAAGTTGTGTATTGGCTCGTAACCGCTCTTCATACCTGGCGCCAGAGTTTTTCATGCAATGTCTTTGCAATCAACATGGTATCCATGGAACCCCCATGGGTCTCTATGCACTAGGAACCCGGACACCGGACGGAGACTGGGCCAGGTATGAACTCAGACCCCAGCCTCGGTGGGTGCCTGTCGATACTTGCTGTTTTGGTCGACGCGAGGTGACTGCGCCAGCATGATGAGAGTGTCGATCTCTCGAGGCCCCCAGGGCCATCACTGGGTCCCCCCGATTGCGGCCCATCACGATCATAGCCCCTCGGATCCCGTCGACCAGAAGCACCAGGAACATCCACCCCCTTTGAGTGGAATGATCCAATGGCAGGCGCCCATCGGGGATGCGCGGGACTCCACCGAGCGAAATGAAACTGACCCGTGCGAGGTTGTGCGGGTGGAGGAGGAGTCTATTTCCACGGGTGGTCCATGCAAGCTCCAGAAAGAGGTGGGCCGCCCCTATTTGAAGACGCCATGAATTGATTTGAGTTGCTCTGGGCCAGCGAGCGGCTAGTTTGGGGCGTTAGGGTGGTCGGTCTAGAGAGATTGGTTGGCTGGATTCCATCCATTGGCCGATGGCCGTGGGATGGAGCGGGAATCAAGAGATGGAGGAGCCAATCGATCGAGGGGACAACCCGACCCCGATCCTGGTTTCCGCAAAGCCTGATGGGTTTGACGGGCGAACTGGGGAGAGGGCGAAGGGGGACTAAGTCGACTAGTACGGAGTAGCACGAGCTGCCCGACCTCGAGCATTACAAAAAAACGGACGCACATCCTCTCTTTTCCTCCCTCTCTGATCCCCTCCCCTCCCTTCCGGCCCAGTCCATTCCGTTCCTTTCCTTTCCCTATCTCCTTCCAAATCCTTTTTGCGACTTTTTGTCCTACGGTACGTGGTGGAGGCCTCCGCGAGACTCATTCCGTTGACTCCGACTGGATACGGTGCCTGAGAAGAGAATCACTGACCGTCCCGACGGTGGAGTAGATTGCATTGACCCGCACGCAAAACCCGAGAGGAAGCCCCGGCTATAAAACATTTCACGCTAGAATACTGTGAATCGTCTGCATCGTCTGAATTTCGAAGTTGATCCGGCCTCAAACGACATTGCCGGGCAAATCATCAATTGCATGTTCTGTGTCGAATTCATGCCGAATACCTGAATCGTCCTCGTGCTCGAATCCAATGGCGCACCGAGATCGCTCCCCAGTACATGTGCCGCTTCGAACGTCCAGCCGAAATATGCTACGTGCTGGAACCATAGAAGATTACGAGGAGGATCGCTTTCTGGAGCGCAAGACATCCAAAGCCCAACGAATCTTAGGGACGGACTTGCCCCTCCCTGGCAGTAATCACGGGTGGGACAAGCCAGTCAAGGTCAAGTCGCGCCGCCAAAGCCTTCGGACTCCAGACGGCACGACGAAACCCCAGCCTACCAGCTTCGTCCCCTTTCCTGCTGGAGAGCAGGCCGTCCCGCCTCAGAATTTGCGCGTTCGCGCTTCATCGCCGCTGCTGGGCCATAACTATCGGTCCCAGGAGCCCGCACCGCCCCTGCCGAAGCCTTCCAAGAAAATCCACCACACCGGATCGTCCTCAACCTTGTTCTCATACTTCAGCTCGAAGGAAAAGGATGGATCCAAGTCCTCCCCGACGACACCTCGGCATTCCAGTCTCCAGCCCCAAATCCGCAATGAATTAGGGACCAATCCACATGTGACATACAAACAAGCGGGCAGCACGGCCAAAGAGCCCAAGCGCAAACTACGTCCACCTCGTATCGACCTGTCTATTCTCTTCCCCAAACCTCGCAATCCCGCCCCGCCACTCCTGTCACCTCAACGGATGACCAATTCCCCATCTCCGGTCTCAACGGTCGTTTCGGATTACCCCGCTCACAGAGTCGACCAGATCTCCAGCATTTCTAGCACGAAAAAGTTTGGGGATCCACTGCCACCACGTTCTTCCGTCATTTCACACGAAGGGCCGAAGCATACCACCGACCGTTCAGATTTGCTTTCCATCCCCGAATCCAAAGATGGCGAGTGGCATGACCACCCACTGGAACGGACCGTTGGGACTAGCGAGATCGATATAGCGCTGGATCGGTACGCCGGTCGACGGTCGCTCTTCAGTCGTTCGAGTGTCTATACAGCCAGCAAGGAGCAACTGCGGATTGATCAGCCACAGCTCCCTGCCGAATCAAGCCTTGCCGCTCGCCGTGGGCACAGTCCTGCCAGTCTCCAGCGCAAGGCCCCGCACCTGAACCCGACAACACGACAGGAGTCAAGTCGGCATCGCGCGTTGACGACCGAATCGAAAAACTCGCGCGGGGGTAAGAGTGCCGTGAGTAAGAAGAGTAGCAAAAGTACCTTGCGGAACAAGGATCTGCAGAACTCGAGCGTTCTCTGCCTCTCATCTTCTGAGGATGAGAATGAGTCGGAGCAAGAGACCCCAGCAAATGAGCAGGGCAACAACCGTAAGAATTTTAGGGACAGCGTGGCCACCTACGGCGAATTCGAACCCGAGATCTACACAGCCTCTACCGCTCAGGCTGCGACAGCTCAGATGTTGAAGAAGGTCGAACGAGCCCCGTCGACCAGCAGCCACGGCTCCCATCCAGCCTCGCGCACACCCCCAAACCGCAGACATACATCTATTGGATCCACTGGCAAATCGTCGACGACTACACGCCGAACCGCCCAAACTACCCAAACTACCCAATCTCGACGGTCTAGCCACATTCCTATCATTGCCGAACCAAGCATCCTTGATCAATTTCCGCAGCAGCCCCGACGCACGCCCCAGGAACTGAAAGAAATCAACCGTCGCAGCCGCGTTATCGCCGTCACTCGACAGGAGCAGGACCTACTTGAGGCAATGCGGCAGCGGAAAGGCAAGATCACGCCCAGCATATTCCAATACAATACCGGTCCAGACACCGACCAGAGTTCGATGATTTCCGGCCCATCCCGAGATTCCTTCTGCGGATCGGACACGTCGTTCCTGCGCCTCAGCGCTGCGTTCCCGCCCTTCCCTGCGCGGAAAGACCAAGGTGCAACTCACATGGATAAAGACGGTTCTCCCTCACAGAGTTCGAGTTCTGATACTGAACAGAAAACTGGTAACTCCATTACGTCGCCGCGGTTCAGTATGGGCTACTCCGAGAGTCTACCGTCCCCAGCCACCAGCGGCGCCTCCCCCCTTACGCCGACCCTCCCTATCCATCGTTTCTCACCGCTGCCATCTCCGAAGCCTCCACCACGCGGTCCTCCACCTGCCATTCCGGAGGACCAGAAGCAGCATGCACGTCGTCGTACGGACAGCAGCGAGGCCATTATGTTGAACGATAGTGGTGAGCCTCAACGCAAGCACGATCTCCCCCTGTGGTCCTTCGACTTCGATTGGAATCAAGATCGCACCAGCGTCGCCCCAGTGCATTAAATTGCATGGCCTGTTCTAGGTCCCTCAGATCCCTCGGGATTGCCACCTTCACTATCCGATTTTTTTTCCCTCTCTCTTTCTCTCTTTTTCCTTTCGACTCCATGTATAATCGCCTCATTTCTGATTCGGACCGGTACCTCCATCACGCCCTTTGATATATATCCTTTGTCTCATGGCATTTTCTTTGTATTGCATTTGGGCGTTCATGCTACTATTTGGGTCAAATTGGAGGTAATCTGCCACGGTTCTGCTTTATTCTGGGACCTTGTTTTACGAACGTGTTTGGTCTTGCCTTTGTTTTTGTGACCTTGGTTTCCTTGACTGTTTCCACACATGGGCATCTGATATACCCGCTCGCATGTGTCTTACTATATACACCTTTCTTCCCTTTCCAATCTCATCTTGCGCCAATTGTTGGTGACATCATATATTGACCCTACCCATCATCATAATGATCATTAATATCTAACACAAAATCCATCGCAAAATTTACATGCTGCAGATGAGTCCCCACAATGCACGGAGCATACATGTAGCTGACGCTTTTCCCCTCAACATGGCCCAGTCCTACGCAGTGTGGCTGACCTGCAGGAGGGCCAAAGCCCGCCCAGGAAGCGGCCGGGGGTGGTACCAACGGAGTACGTAACTCGTGGGCGGTACCCGGCGGCTGTGTGTTGACATGGCCCCAGTGCACTGGATTCCTCAAGACCAGATTAGGCCAATGGCCAGGCTGGAGCGAATGGCGCCGTTGGAGTGGGAAGCTGCGAGGTGAAAGTGGGCAGGATGAATGGGCTTGACGTCAGGCGTTAAGCCCCCTAGAGGCTGGGGGCCCAAAGGATGCCGCCAATAGACGACCCCAGTGTCATTTCACCAGGCGCCAAAGACACCGGGAGCGCCAGTGCTGTACGGGGTTGATACCTGGAGATACTTGTAGATGCCCAAGAATCTCCAGAATCTCCAGAGTCTCCCGTTTTGACTTCGGAGCGCTGAACTCGTGACTGGCAGCCCCCGTGATCCACACCGCCGTTCCAAACCCATTCATCCATTAAATCGCCGCTACCCCGGATCCCACCAGCACCTCTCTCTGTTTCTCTTGACCTTTTTCACGCTTCCACGCTTTTACCCTGCCTACTTCTTCTATCGTGCGGCTACGACAATCCTGGTGCCTGGGGTTCAAAACACGCCGAACCACTCCGGTACCTGGTCGTTCTGCAGCCCACCCAGCCACCTCGCACGGAGCTCCGCCGTGATCGCCATCCGAAGCCCTGACGCCGGGCCCTAGACGGAAGATCGTTAGAAGCCCCCTGGCTTGACTTGAGGGTGTGGAAATTCAGCTCTCGTCTTTTGCACCACCAATCTTCGTCGCTCCCTACATCAAATCGTTGTTTCGAAACCTCGCCAGGCATCAATCGCCGTTGTTTTCGTCGGCTTCCTCTCTTGTGCCGTGCCGCGGAGAATACATCCATCACAATCCCCCCCTCCCCCCTCCTCTTCAGGGTGCGATCACCTTCTCGACACCCTGTTACCATGGGGGACCGCACAACACGTCAGCCGTCATGGCTGCGAGATGCGACGAATAATGTCCCTTGGTTGCTGGTATGATTCGCACTGCATTGTTATGAAATTGAACATCCCGGTTTGTTGGGAATGGATGGCTGACGCGGCTCTTTCCTGTCACAGCTGACTGCCCAATCCACAGGGTTTGTGCTGGTAAGTCCCCATCTAGAGTCCGAAATGACTGCGACCGGCGCTCATTAACTAATATGCCTCTTTCTTGCCATTAGCTGTCGCATTACTCCCAGATCATGCCCCCGGCGGGGGGTAAACGATACCTTACCTCCACTGCAGTCTTCGTGAGTGAAGTGGTCAAGTTGGCCGTCGCCCTCACAATGGCCCTCTATGACGTCTCGAAAACTGCACCGCCATCCATGCCCGCCACCTCCCTCTTCTTCTCGCTCACAAGTGCTGTCTTCTCGGGCGATAGTTGGAAGCTGGCTATCCCCGCCGGCCTCGGGGTCCTGTCAAACTCCCTCCAATACATTGCGTTGTCAAACTTGCGCCCGGCGGTATTCATGGTTACCTATCAGCTGCAGTATGTGCCCATAGCTCTCTTCGGCTCGGTGGTTTTCCAACGGCATATGACGGGTCGTAAATTGGGCCTGATTGTACTTCTTCTGGCGGGCTTTGCTTTGGTCCAGCTCTCCAATACCAACGTGGAGCAGATGTCTCTTCAGGATGAACGGTCATCGCTCCATTTTCCACGATCTCTCGAAGAGTGGAAGGCCGTCAAGGGCGCTACAGGGAACCTGCACAAGCGTTCCGCCACCTATGAAGGCATTGAAGAGGACCTCCTGACGGCTGATCCACGTCTGAACCCTTTTGTGGGCCTCCTGGCCACAATTGGCGCTGTCTGGGCGTCTAGCATTGGTGAGGGATATTTTGAGAAGGTTCTCAAGGACAGCTCAAATCACACATCGATGTGGGTGCGCAATGTGCAGTTAGCAATTTATGCCGTTTTCCCCGCCTTGTTCATTGGTGTTGGGTTTCGGGATGGCGAGCGAATTGCCAACGATGGTTTCTTTCAAGGCTACAATTGGGTCGTATGGTCGACGATCCTGGTCCAGGCTCTTGGTGGCATCCTCTCCACCTTCTCCATTGGCCATGGACAGAGAGACCCTAGGTCGCTGGCCACCACGGCCAATATCGCTTTGAGCATCGTTGGAAGTGTCTGGCTTTTTGACTTTGAACTTTCCCCAACAGTACGTCTCTCACTATGATCCTCTCCGCTGTGTAAATTGATTCTGACAATATCTCCTTTTTTTAGTTTGTATTGGGCTCCGCTGCAATTCTTGTAGCCACCCACTATTATGGAAACCCAAGATTTGGCCCAGCCGTGGCCAAAGTCGGTGGCGTGCGCCCACCGCCCATCCGTGTCGATGCATATGAGAAGGACTCCGGCAATGGAAATGGCTCTCCTGTCAACGGGTCCACCAACGATTTCTCGATCAAACTCCCTTCCACCCCGTTCCTTTCAGATGGCATGTCATCATCTCGACCAACCTCCCCGAACCCGGGCCATACTCGGGTGAGCTCCAGCCGAAACGTTAGTGGGGCCACTTTTTATGAAAAAGAATAGTAGAAATGCCCATTACGTTTGGTCTTCCGCTCTGCTTGATCACCCCTGATGTGGTAATGGAAATATGAAACTTGGATACCGGATAGATCCGATGAGAACCGTGCTTCCTGACAATCGAGGCCATTTTGATATTTGCCCTCGTAGGTTGCGGCCGGTCTATGTGAGCATGTTGTATAACGTCGAGGAACCGTTGAATCTCGGTCATGTATGCATATATACGAAGCAATGAGAAACTTCCATATACCCCAATACAAACTCTAGCAATGGCGGTTCTGGTGCTGGGCCGCGAGTTGACGCCTGTCCACGTGCCGCCATCCTATCCTATCTCTTCCCAACTTTCTTTCAACTTCTTAGTTAGATCTCCCCTCCCAACATCTTCGACAATTCAACGACAATTCAACTTTCTACATCATGAAAATCAATCCATATAGTCGTTCAAAGCGATTTGAACCGTCTCCCAAGAGACGTCGACTTGATGCGGGCTCTGCTAATGCCTCTCAGAGCAGCAGAGTAGGACTCATTGACCAGGGGCTTATTGATGGATCCCACCAGTCCCAGCATTTCGCGACAGTCTCCGAAGGCCCATTGCCCCCACAAGACTTGATTTCTACGTTTCGTGACGAGGAGTCTCAATTGGATGCGTTCGGTACGTTTCAATCGTCAAATTTTGTTGGCAGTTATTGAAGTCCCTCCAGATCTGGAGCTTCTCGCTCAAGATGACCAATCGGATGTATTCCAAGTACAACAGTCTATGAACCCTCGATTAACTCCCCAACAAGAGAGCTTTGTGACCAGCTACGATGATCATAATGCCTCACCGCAAAGATCTCGCTTCTTTGATCGTATGTAACCCTTTGGCATCTAGTTGAAATCTTCTGTCAATTTCCACGGTACTTATGAATTATAGCAAGCCTTGAATTCAGCTACGTGCATGAACTTGGCTCTAGCCAATCCGAACTTACTTCTGGCCCGCCATCAAGCCCACTGATGAGGTTGAATCAAAGGAAGGGAACATCTTGGCTTCCACGACCATGGCTGGAACCTCAAAACTGCTCATCGCAGTATGAAGCAACCCCATCTTCACGCTTGCCAGTCACTCTGTCTCAACTGAATACCGCATTGCCCAATGACGTGCCAAGTCAAAATGCCTCACCATTTGATAATATCCCGCTCTCCGTGCGAGGCATAGTCCTAGTTTCAGTGCAAGAACTTCCAGAGCGCTACCGCAGTTTATATCCATTTCCATTATTCAACGCTATTCAATCCAAGTGCTTCCAACCCGTATACCATACCAACGACAACATCGTGCTCTCGGCGCCAACAGGGAGCGGGAAGACAGTGGTCATGGAACTTGCGATTTGCAGACTACTCGATGTTCTGAAGGATGAAAGATTCAAAGTAATATATCAGGCTCCAACGAAATCTCTTTGCTCTGAAAGATTTCGCGACTGGAACGCCAAGTTCGCAAAACTGGACCTGAAATGCGCGGAATTGACAGGCGACACGGACCACATGCAACTTCGAAACATACAGAACAGCCAAATCATAATCACTACGCCCGAGAAGTGGGACAGTATGACACGGAAATGGAAAGACCACATGCGTCTCATGCAGTTGGTGAAACTTTTTCTCATCGACGAAGTTCATATTCTTAAAGAAACACGTGGTGCAACTCTCGAGGCTGTTGTATCTCGGATGAAGAACATTGGCTCGAATGTTCGCTTCATCGCTCTAAGTGCGACGGTTCCCAATTCAGAGGATATTGCAACCTGGCTCGGCAAAGATTCGACTAATAAACATGTGCCAGCACATAGAGAGCATTTTGGTGAGGACTTTCGGCCTGTGAAGCTTCAGAAATTCGTGTATGGGTATCATCAGTCGATAATGAATGATTTTGCGTTTGACAAAATTTGCGGCTCAAAGTAAGTATACACAAAATGGAGTTTTCCAGTCCCAATCCGGCTGATGAGTTTTCAGATTGCCGGACATCATTGGGAAACATTCAGGTCAAAAGCCTATCATGATTTTCTGCTGTACAAGAAATTCGTCTGTTTCGACGGCCAAAGATCTTGCTCGTTTGTGGAACATGACAAACCCACCTGCCAGATGCTGGAAAGGCCCTGGGAAGAGGATTGAAGTCTATAATGATGACTTGAGAGGTATTCTTGAGCTACATTAATTTTGAGGGGTATCTGTAATCTGGTCCTGATTGTGTATAGCAATGATCTCTGCCGGCGTGGCATTCCACCATGCTGGGCTCAGCGCGACCGACAGACATGTTGTCGAGAAAGGATTTTTGGAGGGACAGATCAACGTCATCTGTTGTACTTCGACTCTGGCCGTGGGCGTGAACCTGCCATGCCAGTTGGTGATCATTAAAAACACCGTCGGGTGGCAAGAGGGAGGCTGTAAGGAATACTCGGACCTAGAGATGATGCAGATGCTTGGCCGGGCAGGACGGCCTCAATTTGATGAAAGTGCTACTGCAGTGATCTTGACGAGAAAAGAGCGAGTTGGTCATTATGAAAGGTTAGTAGCGGGTTCGGAGAGCCTTGAGAGTTGTCTTCACCTTAACCTCATTGATCATCTCAATGCGGAAATCGGACTGGGAAATGTTACCGACGTCGAATCTGCGATCAAGTGGCTTGCGGGAACTTTTCTCTTTGTTCGGCTTCGTCGGAACCCTACTTGCTACAAGCTCAAGGAGGGTGCAAGTCAGGAAGATGAGGATGCACTGCTTCGGCAGATATGCGAGAAGGACATCCGACTTCTCCAGGACTGTGGACTTGTTGCAACCGGTCAGCTTTCCTCGACTAAGTTCGGTGACGCCATGGCTCGGTATTACATTCGATTTGAGACCATGAAAGCCTTGCTCGCCCTAAAACCACAGGCAAACATTTCTGAGATTGTAGGTATTTTTTCTTTCCAGTGACCTGGTTGAGCTAACATGAACAGTTTGATGCGGTCGTTCAAGCTGAGGAGTTCCGAGAAATTCGTTTAAAACCAGGGGAAAAGATGCTCTATCGAGAGATCAACCGTGACCCGGGAATCCGGTATGCTATCAAAGTTGACATCGCACTTCCATCCCACAAAGTCTCGCTTCTACTTCAAGCAGAGCTCGGTGCTATCGATTTTCCAAACACCGACCAGCTACAGAAGCACAAGTTCTCGTTCCAGCAAGATAAAAATCTCGTATTTGCACATGTGAACCGCTTGATTCGCTGCATCATTGACTGTCAGATTGCAAAAGAAGACTCGGTTTCCACATGCAACGCCCTTGAATTGGCACGTGGATTCGGTGCAAAGGTCTGGGATCATTCACCGCTTCAAATGAAGCAGATTGATCAAGTGGGTGTGGTAGCTGTACGGAAACTTGCGGCCGCTGGTATCACAAACATGGAGGAACTTGAAGCTGCTGAAGCCCCACAAATCGATATGATTCTGAGCAAGAACCCACCCTTTGGGACAAAGCTTTTAGCCCGACTGAGGGATTTTCCCAAGTTGAGAGTTGCAGCTGAAATGATTGGAAAGGTAAGTATATGTAAATACCCACGTTACTATATGGATATCTGTTGACTTCGAATTCTACGCCATAAAGTCCGGAGATGTTAAAATACGGTTTAAATTCGAAGTAGCCTTCATGAATGAAAAGGTCCCGATTGTCTTCCAGCGACGACCAGTCCATGTTTGCTGTTTATCAGAAACCTCAGATGGCCGGCTCATCGATTTCAGACGCATAAGGTACCTGGGATGCTAGAGCTCGACAACGGCTGCTTCGTCACTAACGTGTTCCAGTGCTAGACAGCTTCTGAATGGCTTTGAGGCAACTATTGTTGCAGATATCAAGGAACCAAGCCAATTCATCATCTGCCATACCATGTGCGACGATATTGGTCAGTAGTAGTACAGTGCGTTTTAAAGTCTTCACTGATTCTTGCTAGCCGGTACTGCGAGAAAAGCTGAGATCAAGCTTAATCTTACCGGACATCCATTTCCACCTAATAAGCCAAGGCGAAGTGGAACCAGATTTGAAAAAACCACAGTAAAGTCAAAAATCGACACTCGTCAACCCGATGTTTGGGATCTCCCTATAAGCCCGATCAAAGGTCTGTCAGAAGCCGATAATTTTGATGGGGATGATTTGCAGCTTGACGACTTTTTGAACGTGATAAAGAGGTGTCAGAACCCCAAACCTGCCAGTCCTCCAAAAGTATCAAGGGAAAGTTTAAAAGACGATTTAGATTGGCTATCCCTGGACGACACCCCAAGCCCTTGTCGGCAGCCCTCAGTCAAGCGCTCTAATAGAAGGAGTAAGTTGGTGTCGGAAACAGGACTTCAGGATGATGGAATACATGAACCATTGCAACTTCCAAATGGAAATTGGGCTTGCAACCATAAATGCAAGGACAAGACAAGGTAAGCACTTTCTGGTATAGTTTTGATAGACTAACTGACATTTGTAGTTGTAAACACTTTTGCTGTCGCGATGGTCTTGAGAAGCCCCCCAAGACCAGTAAACAGAAATCCGCTCTCACGTCAAAACCTAGTAACCTCAGCCAATTGACATTGTCGGCAACCATTACCAAGCGAGATACGAAGGCATACCCTGAGAAAGGAAAGCAAACAACCAAACAGAAGTTTATTGACGAGAAAAAATCAAGCAATATATCAGAAACGACTCCTTTCAAAACTTCAAACAAGCGAAGATCTTCAGATCAGCACCACGCCCACGCCATAGATAACAACAAAGGTTTTTTCTCACTGTCAGACAAAAAGGAAGAAAATGTTTCGAGGGGAATGTCTCCCAGTGATTACCATGATGATGATAGTCTGGACGACTTCCCACCCCTCTCAACTCTGTTAAAAGACAGAACCTCTGCTTCCGGAAGGTCTACATCAATGCTGTCATCCACGGTGCTGCTTCCGAGTGAAAAGCCAGATAGGACATTCCATCGCAGTCTTTCCGACGCGAGTAGTGAATTCTTCAAAACAGAAAAAGGACTCACGAGTCCAAAGACCCCAAAATACATTGAAATCTCAGATGACTCTACGCCAAACCCGGACATTTTCACTAACCCCGGTGACTTGGAAAGCTCTGCTATAACGGAGTCTCATTCTATATCCAGTCGACAACCCGTGGCCTTTCCAGCCAGGAGGCCAAGCAATCCTTACTGGTTCGATGAAAGAACCTTGAACTCAATAAAAAAATCACCATTTCGAATTTCTCTTCTTCCTGAACTGAACACCATGCACGCCCTTCCTCGTTTGGAGCCCATGTCTGCTCCTGTTTCAAACGTAGAAGATCTCAAGGCCCAGGCCTCCTCTGACACCTCTTCTGGATGGGACGATATTGATCGACTTTTGCTGGAAGAATTTAACGATGCCATAAATCATTATTAAGATCAATGATTATGGAGTATTATTTGAGAGGGGTTGCTCTTTTTGCGAACGGAGAAATTAGCGGAGAGGATTATTGCGCCTGCCTCGAAATGGGTGTTGAGGTATTTTTATTTTGCAAGTGTTATATAAGTAGCTGTATGTACTCCATTTTCCCTGGCGAATGGGGCTTACCTATTTCAGTTGTCGCCGCTTTTATGACAGCGCTCAGGTCCAGGCTTAGAGCCACTCTTTGTGACGGGTCAGTGAGCACTCAGTCATCATGATCATGAGTATCCGCTAAATAATCTCAATGATGACGCAGAAGTATCTATTAATGTTGAACACCTAGTCTATATCTTGCCCATACTCAAAATAATATCAGTTCGCCACAACTCTGATCAATTTTCTATCTACTATTGAACAGCTCTCCCGTTTTTCTGGTTGAGCTTTTCTTCATCTTTCAAGATTTCTTTTTTACCAGTAGTTCTTCAACTTCGAAAATGAGGTCACAAAAGAGACTTGAGCATCGTTGATATCATCTATATGTATTTTGGGATATATTGAATAGAAATTGACCTTATTAGGTATATTGTTAATAGATCTGGTGCTAGAAGTAAGTTGATGATTTGAAAGAAGGCAAGTTGCTGCTGGCTATCTGATCTCACATTCGTGCCCATTTAAGAGCCCTCTCCAGGCCTTGATCCAATTCGGATCGCCTTGACGCTAATCTCATTTTTGCCCGCCTTCAGAGACCCTGAGGTGCTCGTTTTGACCTCTTTCACCATCATCTTAATTACGAGCTTAATTTTACCGCGGGGGGAGGGGGGCTAATTGAGTTATGGTTTATTGGCAGAAACGTCATATCCTTTAGAAAGAGTCATTGTCATCAATTTATCGAATCTCATTTTTTTTTTGCTGCTACTACGTAGCATTTAGGAGCAGATTAGATCAATCTTTATTCTGTGAGAGTCCTGGGTGTCAAATGCACCTTTAATGGGCCCTTCTCCCACATCAAGAAATTTCTTTGCTTCATCCAATCTTTACTTTCATCTGCAATCTTCATATCGAAGTTAAACATAATAAGAGCGAGAATTAGACGCATTTCACTGTATGCAAGACTATTCTCTGTTAGTATCTGATATTCGATTTGATAAATACTATGACGCAATGCATACTTTCTTCCTAGACAGTTTCTTGGCCCAGTATGGAATGGCTGAAATGCATCACGGCAATCGTCCACGAACTTTGGATCCGATAAAAACCGTTCTGGGTGATATGAGTTGGGGTCTTTGAAATACTTCTGGCGGCGATATAATGCCCATTGATGAATTGAGATATTAGTCTGAAATCAAAAATGTTAATATGAGAATTCTTAGGATTGATTTCAATTGAACACCAAAAAGAACTTTTTTTTTCTAAACACTTACATTTTCTGGTATGTATTCACCTAGAACCCTAGCTCCGCCCTTGGGACAAACACGAGGAAGGCCATTGGCAATTGGTGGATACATGCGTAATGCTTCATCAAGACATGCCAGCATATATGACAGTCTGTTAACACTGATCAAGGTGATCTCTTCCTGGTTGTCAAATGATGAACGGACTTCATCCTTCAGTTTTTCATAGGCACTGGGATTCTGTAACAAGAGATAAGTTACTCTACTCAGAGCTGATGCAGTTGTCTCGGAGCCTCCGATGATCAAGATCTCAGCATTAGAAATCAATTTTTCTATGCCAAGTTTCTATTCCATCTCATTTTAGTTGAAATGCTAGCAATATTGAGTGCTTTAGTAATTAATTGGCTTACAAGTTCATCTTTCTTCTTAAGCAATCCCTCAATGAGATCCGGTCGTTCCTCCGAGATAGCGACGCGACGAAGCATCTTCGCCTTTGTCAGATCCTTGTGCTTCTGATGAGCTTCTTTCATGGACTTTGGAACAAGCGACAAAAGTAAGTACTTCAGAGAAGGAACGAATGACAACGCCTGTAGCAGGGTGCCCACGTAAGCTCCTTCGAAAATACCTTTGATCCAGTGATCATAGTTGCAGCCCTCCAAGCACCCAAAGGGCTCTCCAAACGCTAAGTCACCAATGATATCGAATGTAGTAAAATTATACCAATCAAAAATCACCAAGCTGCCACTCTTGCAGTTTTCGTGAAGTTTTTGAAGTAAGAGATCAACATATTTCCGGATCATAGGCTCTTGGGCTCTCATACTTTTCTCAGAAAATCCATGAGCCATTTGACGGCGCAATAGTCTATGCTCATCAGTATTCTCATTGACAATGTGCAAAGGCTCATCGAGTGGGCGGTAGAACCAGTTAGCTTTTGTCATTTCCGCCTCTCCGTTTTTGTGGCCAAATAGATCTTTCCAAGCATCTGGGTGAGAGAAAGCAAGCTCGTTAGGTGCAATACGCACGATATCTCCATAACTTTCATGCAATTCTAGCATGTCAAATGGAAGGGTACCGCGTATCGCACGACAGAAGTATGGGATACGAGAAATTGCATGAGATATCGGTCCTGGGAACCGACTTAACGGGTGAAAGTAAACATTGTAGATGACCGTTGTGACGATGTAAATAATTAGCTAGCACTCTAATTGTTATTTAATATTCACTTGGGTATTTGATTTTAGCAAAGGAGAAATACCGTAGAGATCGCAGCTGTTAGGACGGATTTTGCGTTCGTCAACGCGCTTATTTCTTGCAGCATGGTTTTTGTCAGATGAGGAGGGACTGCGTCATAATTTTTAACTGCCAGCGGAGGAGATTCCATCAGAAGATGGGGTTTCAATAGTTATATCACTAGGGATCTTGGCTCATGATCGTCGCACAAATTCGCCACTAGAGCTAAAGATAGACAGAAAGCAATCATCTCCGCATCAACTCAAAGCGACGCACTATGCTATTATTTAATTTTATATCGAGCGAAATTTTATTGGTCCAGGAGTTCCACTTCTCGACCCGTATCGTGATTTTGCAGAAGTTGAACAAGGCTTACCAAGGTCCACGGACTAACTTTTTGTGCCTAAGGTCCGAATTCGAACCCGAACCCGGACCCGAACCCGAACCCGGACCTCAAACTTTAAATCACTATGAAAAAAAGCTTGGTAGATCCCAGGTCGAGTACCAAATTCGATGATAATGAAGGCCTGTTTCTATATTAAAACTGAGCTAGTTTGATTGACATAGCGCTCTGCAGATATCTAGACTTAGCACCTACGCGTCTAGGAGCCTTTTGGTAAGTTGGGCTGGCGATCGTGAAACATACAACCTTGGGACCTATTTGTCCAATCTTGCAAGATTTTCCATCACAAAACTTTCCTTCTCAGCAGCCTAAAAAGACCAGGATTACTTAATTGTGACTGCCTAGATCAGTTCTCTATAAATTATCGTAGCGAAGGTATTGTGAGGCAGTCCAGTCCAAGTACTACCTACTCAATCTCTCTTTAATTAATTCCATTAACTATACCAACGTTGAAGGCTTCTCGTTCATAATGGCCTCAAGACACTGCGAGCTGTACATGTACACTCCAAGTCTACCTCTCGCTGCTGTTGCTGTGATCACATTTTCAAGCCTAGCATCTGTTCTTTGCTTCCGGATGATCCAGACCAAGACCTGGTCTAGCATATTCTTCGTCCTTGGGGCTATATGTGAGTGATTGAGAACATTGTTGTATCCAATTTTTTTTTAATAACCAACAGCGCTTAGTTCAAGCGTCAGGCTATACAGCTCGCCTATTTTCGACACTAGACACATGCAACCGCGCAGCGTATGGCGCCCAATCAGTCCTCTTATTACTAGGGCCGACCTTGATCATGATGTCAGTCGACATGATGCAGACTAAGTTCGCCTGTGCTTTAGATGCGGAGAAACATTGCTTTATCCCAATAAAGTGGCAGCGGCCACTCTATTTGGGCACCAATACTGTTTTGATTTTCCTCCAGGCTATTGGAGGCATCATGGTCGTCGCATCTACCTCCACTGCCACAGTTGCCGTGGGAACAAAGATGACAATCGCCATTTATGTTGCCCAGACTTTATTCTGGGGACTTGTGTTTGCAGACAATATTTTCATGATGTTTCGTCTCAGCGGTCAGCCAACAGAGGCCAGTAAAGATTCCTTGACGAATTGGAAAATGTGGAATCAACTTTTCGGTCTCTCGACTGGCATCATTGCATTTGGGCGCAATGTGATGCGCTTAACTATGGCTGGTCAGGTCGCTTTCCTGGTGGAAAATGAATGGCCATCATATGCATTTGATGGATATCAAATGATAATCGTACTAAGTGCCTGGGAGATTTGGTATTTGCCAGAGAGGTGTGAGACTATCCGTGGTAGACGAAGCTACAGAAGCCTCACACGGCTTGAAAATATCAGACACAGCCCTGTATAAATGGCTGGAGACCAGTTCATAAATGTATCAGAGAATTTCAAATACCTCGCCCTGAGCTTGGAAGCTTTCATTAGCCTGGAGGAAGTTTTACATCTGGGTGGATAACTCACGATAATAATGTACACATACCCTCAAAACTCTGCATGTAATTGGTGTAATATCCACTGTCACCAATTATTGACCCCACAATTATGAACCAATGATATATCAGCAACCCCGAATACGACATGCTTGCGCGGATCTTGCCTATGTCTCGTGGGTGTTTGAGATGCGCTAACAGTTGCCCCTTGGACTTTTTTTAGGTCATAAATCACACAAATACTCATCGGATCCATGATCTCCGGGCATAATGTGGATAACATTTTACACCCATGAAACATAAATAGTTCACAAGTAACCGCTACGCCGGTTTGTCTCGAATTCTGGCGTAGACACTACTATGTCTTTCTGTTTAATCATCTTCAATCCGCAAAGAAATTCCTTGTGTCATATCACTTGACACTGCAGCTCAAAAATCGCAGCGAAAAGCCTCCTCCTCTGAGACCAAGTTATTGTTATCAATGAGATGAGACACACAAGTGGTAAAAAGGATGAAGGAAGCGAGACAGACCTGGATGTATTTTGGAATGAACCGGTTGACCAGGATCCTGCAAATCCCATGAATTGGAGCTCAGCTCGAAAATGGACTATTGTCGCAACCGTCTCATTCATTACATTTTTGACGTATGTTCTCCCAACTTTCTTGGACATCTTGTTTCGTTTGAACCTTTATCTAACAACCTCAGTCCCCTCGCTTCATCCATGTTTGCACCCGGCGTACCCCAGGTGATGGCGGACTTTAATAGCAGTTCAACGCTCCTCGCTACCTTTATTGTCTCCGTTTATATTCTCGGATTCGCCTTTGGGCCTTTGATAGTTGCCCCGCTGAGCGAGTATAGTGGTCGCGTGGTGGTTTATAATGCATGCAACGTGCTCTTCTTGATATTCAATATTGCCAGCGCTGTGGCTCCAAATTTGACCTCGTTGGTCATTTTTCGATTTTTAGATGGCGTCGCAGGCGTCACACCAACAACCATTGGGAGTGGAACGATTGCTGATATTATTCCCACGGAGAGCCGCGGTCGAGCGATGGCGCTTTGGTCTTTGGGACCTCTCTTTGGGCCTATCATTGGTCCCGTGGTTGGCGGATACTTGGTTGAGGCCACAAGCTGGCGATGGGTTTTCTGGGTTCTTGCTATTGTTGTATGTGCTCTGTGGACAGATGAACTGCAACCACGAAACCAAATCATGACTGACCTTTCGTTTCCTTGACTTTAGGGAGGAATCTCTGCGATTGCCTTCTTTTTCATCGTTCCTGAAACCCATGCACCGACTATCCTAGCACGGAAAGCAGCACGCTTGCGAAAAGAGACAGGAAACATGGGATACAAATCTCGCTTAGACGATGGAATTCCGGCCAAACAAAGATTTTTGCAAAGTCTTGTTCGTCCATCAAAAATGTTGCTCCTTTCACCAATTGTTGCTTCCATGTGCATCTATATCGCAGTTCTCTACGGTCTTCTCTATATTCTTTTTACAACGTTCACTGAGGTGTTCGAAGGGCAATATGGATTCTCCTCGGCCACAAGCGGTCTCTCTTTTCTAGGAAGTGGAGTTGGTATGCTACTTGGTCTGTTATACGCAGGAGTTCTGAGCGATCGTATGATCAAGTTGAGGATCAAACGCAATGAACAGCCCCAGCCGGAGGATCGACTTCCTTGGTATATTGTCTTGCCTGGATCTCTGAGCATTCCTGCTGGGCTGTTCATATACGGCTGGGGCACTGACAAACATGTTCATTGGATTGTTCCCGAGATTGGCAATGCGGTAACAGGATATGGCATGATCATTACTCTTATGGGAATCCAGACATATCTAGTTGATGCTTTCACAAAACATGCTGCAAGTGCAATTGCGGCCTGCACTGTTCTACGGAGCTTAGCTGGAGGTCTTTTGCCCCTGTGTGGATTGAAACTCTATGACAAGTTGGGCCTGGGATGGGGTAATACCCTGTTAGCTTTTCTTGCATTGGCCATGTCACCTATTCCTATTCTGTTTCAATACTTTGGAGCACAACTGAGGGCTCGGTCAAAACCTTTGAATTAGAATTTCCAAAATTGTGGTATGTCAATCACATTTCTCATTTCAAAGCACTGAATTGTATGCTATCATAAATAGTGAAATAACTACTGTTTAGTTACATTTGTAGATTCGGGGGTCTGGCATATGTTCTCTTTCGGTTAGTGTTGCTAGCCTTGATACTTTCCATCCATCACAGCGGGCAATTTTGTCATAGTCCGACCACTCGGTCCTTCCATAAACCACATCTATTGAATAATATCCAAAATTTATGAGCGCAACGGGAAATTGTTGCATGATTTGATCCAAAAATTCGCCAGGGTGTTCCATTAGCTAGGCAAATATATCTGTTTTCTGAAGCTTTGGCCTCTCTCCTAACTTGAAATCGATCCCCAGAGTGTTTATGAGAGCATGCAAGCCCACTTCGGACGAAATTGCGGAATTCTGCGAGAAGTCATGATAAATCATTTGTTCCGTTGTTTGAATATGGTCAGGCCAGGCCCACTGAGCATGATCATGGCCTGATTTGTCCAAGGCTCAGTAATTCGGTCTCTATTACTGTGGCCGTGTGAAGGTCTACACGATAGGTGGAGCCTAATTATCAAAAGAAATCCAGTAAGTAGATTGTCTGGAATACTAAAATATGTCATTAAGGTTATGAAATCGAGGCTGAACCTTTAAAAGGAGGATTGAAACAAGATTCTTTCTGCCAGACCCCCCAAAAGCAAATTCCAATTAGTTTGAATTACCCAAATTCCTCTTGATCGCAGCCGCACAGTCCCCGATGGCTTTTCCCTCTTGCACAATGTACGACTTCGTCCAGTCTGTCAACTTTCCTAGAGCAGCTTTCACATCATCCAGCGACCCAGGGTCTTCATAATCATTTGTTCCGTTCGCGATTTCATTTTTCCAGTTTGACCACCCGTTCCCCACAACCTTCTTCTCAGAAAGAACATCTTTGTGGACATTCAAACGCCAGTACTTACGTTCCTGGGCTTGAGGAGCGAACGCGTCGATCAGCGTTCGGAACATAATGTTAATCAATTCACTGTTTGTAGCAACTGATATATAGCTCTCTTCAACTTCGTGGCTTGGAAGTATTCCTGGCTGAATAACAGGCGCGTTTTTGGCCATGCCAGTACCAATGCTGAGGAAGCAATCTGTGGCTCGGGCAGGACCGTAAACCCCAAGGACTTCAGTCCAAAGCCTGTAAAAAATATATATTTGTCAGTGTATTGCTGTTTACTTCCCCCTCCTTTTTCATTCAATGGCAACAAAAGTATCCTTGTCACCGAAAAGATGGGTGCATTGAAGATATCACGGGAACATACCACCCCAAGGGATTATTTGCACCAAGACCACCGTCAACTAAGGTAAACCCATCTACCTGCAGAGGTTTGAAGTATGCTGGTGCAGCTGAGGTAGCACGAGCAGCTTGCCAAAGTTTAATATTTACCAGTGCGCTGTTCTCCATGTTATTGGGGTTTTTGTAAGAACGCAGAAAGACGGGGGCCCGGTTATTTCCAGCCCGAGCATTAGTTGCCATGAGGAAGCTTTATATGAACACAAAGGATCAGCCACAAGGTAATCAGCATGGGACGAGCTCTCTTGACTCACATTTTGCATGGGCTCTTTTCATCGAGCAAGCTAATCTCGGGATCTCCAAGCTTTTCTTTAATAAGCCTTTTGATGATCCCCTCCAACTTGGAGGAATCATAGAATTCTTTTTCGGTGGCTAGTTTGAATGCCTTCTCGATATCTCCAGTCTCAGGAAATACTTCCTTCATGACATTGTCATACTGGGTAATGCACTCGGCAACAGTCATTTGCAAGCGGCCTAGCATTACCGCGATCAAACTAGATATTATTATTAGAATTGCTCAATTCCATGGGAAAATGACGGCGCATGAAGGTGACAACTAACCCGCCAGTACTAGTGCCTCCGATCATGTCAAAGATCTCACATGGTTTCTTCCCAGGTGCTGCCTTATCTAAAATTGCCTGCAAAAGTAGAAGGCTGGAAATTCCTCGAACGCCCCCACCATCTAGTCGGGGTCAACATAAAATTCAGAAATAGACGACAAAAGCTCAGCGCAAAAGCGAAAGTCTACTCACCCAGAGAAAGCACACGAAGTGGTCGAGCATCTCTACCGAAGTACGCATCGGCGCGTGTCAGATCAATTGGTATTTGAGGTTTGAAAGCATCGCTCTCTCTATCAATATCCTTGTCATTGATCTTGAGTTTCAGATTATTGACTTCGTTGAGAGTTTTTTGAACGCTCATCATTTGTTGCATAACTTTGGAGTATGGAGGCGGAGGTTCGATCGTTTCTGTTGCGGTACGGGTGGTGAGCTTAACATGTCCTTGCATCTCTAAGATACTTTTCAAGCAATAAACCTACCTCTCTGGGACCCTATTTCAAAGATCAGGTATGCATCTCGTCCATAGAGCTCCCAGCCGGGGAATCTGGCGCAGACACAAACGGCAAGAACGTTGTTTGGCTATGCGCGTGGATGAAATATTCAGTAAGCTCAAGCGACAGACGAGGCTTAGAATATCTTACTTCTAGAAGGCTTAGCAGATCGTGCTTGCGATTAAAAACTTGGCCGCCGAGCTTCATTACAAGCTTGTCAAAACAATTTCGGTCATTGGGTGGTTCCTTTCGATTTAGCTTACCCAGCCATAATCGTCGTCAAGAAATCTGTTCTTGTGGCTCAGCCAGACCAGATCAATTCCATTCCTCACTCGAGGTTTCTCTGAAGACTCGTCTTCAAAAATTGCTAGTTCTAGCCACGTCCAATTACCCAGAGAGGTATCATCTGCATGCCCTTGATCATGGGTTTCTGCAAAAAGCTGGATACTTTGCAAGCTACGGATCAAGGCGTCATTAAGTGCCTATACCTCACTTAGAACATGAATCACTGGGCCTCCATAAAATCTTGACGTACATTGGTTTTGAACCAAATACGGCTCTCAATAGCATCAGAATGCCCTACAACAAGGGCTTTGCCATCATTCTCACACGGCTCGGATTGGACAATGTACTCTCCGTTTCTGGGAGAAGAAGAATCATCCAAGTTTCCGTAGGGCAAGACAGGAAGGCCTTTGACAATTTTAAGAGACGGCTGCGGACTCATGTTGACCAAGGACGTGATGTTGATTTAAGATCAGGTCTGTAAAAGGAGAAAGTTATGGGTCCCGATGGTGGATTGGTCTGTTTGTATATATACATGTCTTTCGGCATTTCAACTTGCTTGGGGGCAGTGGCACTGCAGCCTCACGAAGCGGGTAAGCAGCCCTTGGCCTCTGACACGAGCATGTGCTACAGCGGGCTGAAAGTCCATGCTTCTGATGGCGCCCCTCCTTTTTGGTGTCGCAAACTTCAACTGGCTAATATGGCCTCTGTTTTGGATGGCAGTGGCACTCGGCCAAGTTCTCGCAACGGATCTTTTTTGGCTCGATAAGAAACGACAATCGCATCATTTAATGTAATACTACCACCTATATTGCGCACAGCAGGACGATACAATATTCCTTGTATCCTTCAGCATGTAAAGTTAAGCTCGTATAGCTCCAGTCTAGCCCCGCCGGGGTAGTCCAAGCTGAGAATTGTGGCTTGGACCCTTTCGGCAGGAGATGAGATCAGCAGGAACTGATGGTGATAATTACCGATGCGAACCGGCAGATATCTGGTTCATTCCTAGCCCGACCGGATTGGCCATGGTGTATTCAGCAACTGCTTTGCATTGAATTCTTTGATTCGGCTCAGCCGCCCAACTTAAGTGCAATATAAGGCTAGGGAAGTTTAGCCGAACGCGAAAATAAAGTGGCTGGTGACAATTGAGCCATAATTAGCGAAAGCTAAGAGAGAGGTGAAAGGTAGTATAAATTGGTCTACCGGCTTTCAATTCAATTATTCTCGAGCCGTGAAGCATTGTGTACAAAAGTTTCATGATCCTAATTTCAAGGCGAGCAACAATGCGAAACATGTGGAGCGGCCTCTTCTTCAGACAATTCAGGGTTGCACAAGAAACATATAGAGCCATATTATCTCGACTTTGAAAGGGAAGAGAGAGAACTCTGATGAGTTTGATGTCTCGACCGTGATCCAGTTCAATTGCTTGGTTAGTAGGGGGTTGTCCATATCGAACCATGGAAGTTATCACGGTTGACAGCAACAATAACACAACTGTGCTATCTATTAGGGATTCGGAAAGAACCTGAAGAGTCAGAATCAAATAAACTGGCTCAACTGATTCACACAAGTATGAATTCGATGCCCCTCCTCAAGTTGATTTCTCGTATTTCAAGTTCAATGTGAGCGTGTTGATTACATAATCCTGAGGGAGTCGAAGTCGAGACGATCAAGTTCGGCGCACTGGGAACCTGCTTTGTTCACTCCGAGTCTTGTCTTCTCTTTGTTGTTTCGCACGTGTATTTTGCCTTTCGAGATTATCTCGTCTCATTCTTTTCGTCGCTCATTCAACACCCGCTATGCTACGCGCCAAACGCCAGAATACACAGCCCCTCGAGGACGCCTCGGTAGCCCCCGCAACCTTCACCGATGGGCTGCCACTCCCCAAACTGATCGCGTTCGACCTGGACTATACGCTGTGGCCCTTTTGGGTGGACACACACGTCAGTGCGCCCGTCAAGGCCCGCGATCACAACTCGCGTGTGGTCGACCGGTACGTGTGTTCCCTTGCCCGATTTCCCTAAACCCATACGATCTTGGATGGCCTTAAAACCCTCTGGTCCGGGCTAACTGCAACTGGTCTCAGATGGGGCGAGTCGTTTGCCTTCTACCCCGATGTCTCTTCGATTATCTACGCCTGTAACAGTTGCTCCATCCCCATAGCCTTGGCCTCGCGCACACATACCCCTGATCTGGCCCGCGACTTGCTCAAGTCCCTACATATCATCCCGACGTTCTCAGATAACCCCGCCGCCAACAACGCTAAATCGATCCGTGCCCTGGACTATTTCGATTTCGTTCAGATATTCCCGGCCAACAAGACCCAGCATTTCTCCCGCATCAATCAGGCAAGCGGTATTGCGTATGAGGACATGCTGTTCTTTGACGACGAGGCGCGGAACCGCAATGTCGAGACGGAGCTGGGCGTCACCTTCTGCCTGGTGCGGGATGGCATGACCCGGGCCGAGGTGGATCGGGGCGTGTGGGCCTGGAGAAAGCGGAATGGAATCAAGCAGAGAATGGTTGACGAGGAGTCCTCCGATGCCTGAGATATCCCGACAAGTGGGATTCGTTTGTCTCTTTGTCAATGTTCCAGATGTCTTTTTCTGCGGGCTGGAATCTCGGCGTTTTCTGTTTATAGATTTCTGATTTGATACCCGGCGAACTGCGTCAATTCTTGGTTCGCACTATTGCATTCTTGCCTTTGTTATTATATCCCGCTGACCGGGCTTTATACCATGTATATGAAGTATTTTCCAAGTGTCTCAAGTCCCCCAGTGCCGGTGGGGCGGTGCTGCCGTAGATTTATACTCCTCAACTTGGATCCATTGGAAAGCTGGCCCGGCCCGAAGCCCGCGCCTTTCACGCCGGCAACCACGTCTCAAAAAACAACTAATCACACCACAACACCACAACCACACAACCACCAGAATGGCAACACTCAAGCCTCCTTCAGCACAGTATCGCTCCTCATCCTCACATACGCCGACCGGCCCCCCGAAGGCTCCTCTCAAGGCTGATCCCTCGGCCACAATCGCCGACACCGTCGTTTTCCAGGGAACATACCCCGTCACCATCGGTGCCGGCACGATCATCCACCCGCGTGCGCGCTTCTACGCCTATGAGGGGCCCATAAGTATCGGCGATGGATGCGTCATCAGTGAAAAGGCCGTGATTGGAGCCTCCCCAAGCTCATCCGTCTCATCAAGGGCGTCACCGTCCTCCTCAACCGGCCCGTCGCCTTCATCCTCTTCCACTGACCTCACCCGACCAACCGGCCAAGAAATAGCCACGCGCATATCCTACTTCGTCATCATCGGGCCGCAGTCCACCGTTCTCCCCGGCGCGCACATCCATTCATCCGCAGAGATCGAAGCCCTGACCACCATACACCGCAACGCGGAGATCGGCTCCCATTCCAAGATCTGCTCCGGCTGTGAGGTTCCTGCGGGCGGCGCTGTGGCCGACTGGACGGTTGTCTGGGGCAATGGGGTCGGACAGCGGCGCAAGAGAGCACGCGATGCGAGAATACCTGGGCCCGCGGTGCTGGTCGCGGCGCAAGTTGCGCAGACCCCGATGCCGTCGCCTGCGCCAGCAGGCAAGGTGATTGAAGACGCGAGGTTGATGGCTTTGCAGAAGGAGAGAGAAGTGCTGGCACGCATGCTTGTGCCCTCTGGGCCCGCGCGGAAGAAATAGAGGATCTATGGAAAAAAAAAAAAAAAAAGGGACCCAGGTGTGTTTTCTATTGGTTTTTATTAGAGCGTTGTTTTCATTTACATGGCTGGACCAGTTGTAGAGGTGTCTAGCTACAGGCGTGCGTGGAAAGATACCGATTGATGAAATTTGCATTTTGAGCGGTTTATACCCAAATTTGTTTGAATTCGGTAATAATGAGGCTTGTCTTTTGGGGGAATTTTGGGGGGGGGGGGGGTAGCAATCAGACATGCCTAGGAAGAATCTCAGGTGATAAATGCTCGGAAATCAATCCATAAAACGAGTGTAGCAAACCCAAAAAGCTCCATCGTACATTCAGTAGGTACAAACAAAAGGAATAAAATATAGCTTCGCAATGCCCATGGCGAAATGCCTTCATGGGGAAGAATCAAAAATATTCAAGGTCCTCCTTTTTCCGCATACATGACTTGGGCAAGAAATAATACATCATCAGAAAAATTCAGTAAATAGAAAAAGGTAATCCTTCTAGGCCGATGCACCACCGCGCGCTTGTCCTCCGCCACCACCTTTAACGCGCTTACCACCACTTCCACCCTCGTTGTTCGCGTCAGATCCATCCTCGCGAGAACGCTTGTTGCCCTGGGGAATGAATTGGCGCGCTTGAACATTCAACCCGCCGCGGTTGGCGGTCGGGCTGCCAGTTTGGCCTTGATTTTGATTGGCAGCGGCCTGGTTCTGATTTCCACCGCGACCTTGTCCCCCCCGGCCACCACGACCTCGAGCGATACCAGAGCCACGCTGAGCTTGCGGTTGAGCCTGGGCCTGTTGCGGTTGCTGGGCTTGCTGTTGCTGTCGGCCAAATGAGTTTTGGGCCCCACCACGGCCACCCCGTGCAACAGGAAGGTTGGATTGAATAGTTTTCAAGATGCCAGGATGATTACCCGCAGGAGGTTTAGTTGGCAACGACGGAGGTTGTTGTTTATTTTGCGCATTGATCTGTTGGATTTGTCCGAAAGGATTCGGCGGCGCTACGGTCTCAACCTCGCCCTCTTCAGCCTGCTCCTCAGTCTTCTCTGAAGTTGGAGCATTAGTTGTGGCATTCTCAGTCGGGACAGCCGGGGTAGGAGCCTGTTGCACAGGGGCAGCAGCAGGGAGGTTCGTCAGAGCTGGACTAGGTGTTGCAGCTGGCGCTGGAGAAGGTGTCGCGGGTGCAGGCGAAGCTACGGGTGCCGGCGATGCAGCGGCCGGCAGCTTGGCAGCTTGAGCGGCAGGTGCAGGCCGTGCTGCCTTGGCTAACTCCCACACTTCAACAACAGGCTTCTGCGGGGTCTCGCCAGCAGCCTTTTGCACAACGTCAATCTTGGCCAATGCAGTCTTGACGCGAGTATCGAGCATACTGATGCGAGCAGCTGACTTCTTTTCAGAAAGCTCCACGGCCGACTTGATCTTTCCAGCAACCTCATCCTCGTGGGTCTTCTTCAGTCCGTTCAGAGTCTCTTCATGGGTAGCGGCAGTAGCCTCGGCCTCTTGTTTCGCCTTCTCTCGCTCCTTGTTCACCCAGTTGCGAATATTGTTTTTGACAATGGTGCTGATCGTTTCATTCTTTGCGACCAGTTCACGAGCTTGAGCATCAGTCAAGTCCGGAATCTCAAACCCAGCCTTCGATGGGGTAGCAGGTGGTTGATCAATAGTGGCACCGGGGGTGGCAGGGGCTGACACTTCTCCGCCAGAGAGCTTCTCAATTTCTTGACGGTGAGTAGCTCTGATTTCAGCTAGTTTGCTGTTAAAGGATTCCTTGAGCTTATCGGCACGCTCCTTGACCTTTGCCTCCAATTCTGCCTCTTTAGCAGTCAAAATTCCATCCTTTTCGGCAAGTGCAGCCTCCAAGCGCTCCACCTTAGCTTCAAGTTCCTGGACCTTTTGGTCGTTGCCAGCTGTGGTAATGGTAGTAGTGGCTGTCGGGAACTGGGACGCTGGTGTGGGGTTGATCGGAGTGGCTTCCATAGCAGCTGGCGCCGGTGTTGCTAATGTGGCTGGTGAAATTGGAACCTCTGCCGTCTTGGTCTTCAAGACTTCCAGCTCGGCCTTGGCATTGTTGAGCTCCTCTTGTAGTACTTCCTTCTCCTGCAAAGCCGTGTTCAACTCAATTTGCTTGTTGTTGATGCGAGAAGATAGCTCCTTCGAACGAGCCTTGAACTGCTCGGTAAGTCTGTTCCGCAAGTCGTTGATCCGAGTCTCCGCAGCCTGCTCCGCAGCCTGCACTTGTTCGGTAGAAGAGGTAGCTTCATTTTGAATGGCATCACGTGTAGCAACAGCCTCATCTCGCGCAGCAATGGCCTCGTCACGCTCTTTTTCGAGGGTGGCAAGTTTCTCCTTCAAAGCCTCCATCTCCTGCGGATCAACTCGGTCGTATTTTTGAAGAATGTTCTGGATACGCTTCTGATAGTGGTCTCTGTCGGCCTGTAGTAGCTGCATCTCACCATCCTTTGCCTCCATAATACCTTCCAATTCGCGAATTTTGGTCTCCAGAGGCTCAATTTGTAGAACAAGCTCGTCGACCCGTGCTGACTTCTCAGCAAGAGCGGACTCGGTCTGCTTGACTTGGTTGCGAAGAGTGACACTACTCTCACGGAAGAGATTCAGCTCATTGAGGGTCTCCATTAGCTTGTTGTGGTTGAGAGCATTGTGTTCACTATCAGCCGCAGAACGACGTTGTTCTTCGAGTTTGAGGCGTGTCTCGTCAAGCTGGGATTGCGTATACTCGAGTTGCTGGCGGAGTCGCTTGCCCTCCTGCGTCGAGAGGTGGTATTGCACTTCAACTATCTCCTTCTCGCGGCGCAGGAACTTGATGACTTCCTGCAAGCCCTCCAAGTTGGGAGCGGATTGTTCACCTTCCTGATCATCGTTCTCGGGAATATTGACACGATCACGCTGAAGAGCAGAGATCTGATTACTGATGTTTTCAAGCTGGTTGTGCAGCACGGAGTTCTGATGAAGAACTTCCTCGCGGCGCTTGTGCAGTTCGGTGAGTTCTCCTTCGTACCTAGCCCGCTGTTCGGCCCAGCTCTCTTCCTTCTGGGTCAAATCCTTTTTGTAGGTCTCGGCTTGCGTACGCAACTCAGTTAGGTCGAGCCTGAGCTGATTGGCCTCCGCGCGGACTGCCTGAACATTCTTTGCGGCTTCGGCATGTTTGACCAATTCAGCCTCATAATTTTGCTGAGCGTTTTGCGCAATCTCAGCCTGGGCTTTGAGATCCTCCTGGTGGAACTGGGCGGCGGCAATATGTCTTTCATTGTCATCCTTCAGGCGAGTAATTTCCGACTCGAAATTAGCCTTCTGTTCTTCCAAGTGACGCGTAGCTTCGCCTTGCACGTCGCGAAGCTTAGAGATCTCAGTGTTGGTTGTCGAAAGCTCAGAAGAAATTTCTTCGAGGCGAGTTTCCAGATCTTGGATCTTTTTGTCCTTCTCTTCGATCAAACGGTCGGTCTCCTCGCGGTACAAGGCGTGAGTTTCAGACTCGGACTCCATACGCTCCTCGGTCGACTGGCTTATAGCTTGGTATTCTTCAACGCGCTCCTTAGCATGGGTGAGTTCGCCCTTCGCCAGGTCTAGGTCGCGCTTAAGTTCGGACACCTCGATTGCGAGTTCCTGTTCGCGAGTCAGGCCACTACCGTCACCCACCTCTTGTGTGGTGGCGGGGGTTGCGGAGGGAGCCGCAGAGACGCTTGGTCGAGACTGGATCACTTGGAGTCTTTCCTCTGCGCTCTTGAGCTCGACAGTAAGCTCATCTACACGAGATTGCAGATGGTCTCTTGTCGTCTTTGTAGCAACAAGTTCCTCGCGGACAGCACCGAGGCTGGTGACTAGGTCGTCAATCCGTTTCTGGCTTTGCTCCTGCTCATAATCACGACGCAGCACAGCCTGTTTGGAACTCTCCATTTCATCGTTGAGTTTGCGCTTTGTCGACTGTAGCTCAGAGTCGAGCGACTCGACACTTGACTGGAGTCGACGTCGGGTCTCAGAGTCAGCATGCTCGCGCTCATTAAGGATTGTTTGCAGATTGGCATTTAACGAATCAAGTCGACTGCGTTCGTTCCGCAGATTTTCCGCATCGTCAATCAAACGCTTTTCAATATTTTTCCACAGATCCTTCTCTGCCTTGAGATTCGCGTTTTCTCGGGTGAGGCTATCCAGGAGACCCTTGGCCTCGACAAGATCCTCGGCAGCCTGTTGTGTTCGAAGGTCTTGTCGATTGGCATTTTCGAACAGCGTAGAATAACGTTTTTGTAGCTCGCTATTCTCGCTCTTGAGCATGTTAAAGTTGGATTGCAAAAGCTCAGCACGTTGAGAGGAAGCAGCAAGTTGACTGCTAGATCTACTGATTTCGCTGAGCAGCTCGCTGTTCTTCCGTGAAAGTTCATTGACTTGCTGGCGTAGAGCCGAGTGATCGGTGGCAGTCTCTTCGCGGAATGTGTCGAAATGAGCCTGAACCTTACGCAAAAGTTCGGCGTAATCGGTCGTGTCCTTAATCTGGCTATCAAAAACAGTTGGTGGAGCAGCGCCCGGGGGGACAGACTGGGAGAATAGAGAGGGATCTCCAATAGTCTGACGACGATGAGTGAGCATGCTACGGAACGTATCACGCTCCTTCACGTAGCTCTTGGATTGCGCAACCAAGTTGGCAATCTCATCACGATAGGTCTGTACCCGGATTCTCAGTTCTTTTAGCTCTTCCGCTTCCTGCTGACGTATGTTGTCCTTTGCACGAGCCTCTTCGCCTTCCATTTTGTCTCCAAGCTCGCGAAGCATACGCCGAAGCGTGAGGTTTTGTTCTTGCAGGTCGTGGAGATCCTTGAATGTTGTCAGGTTCCGACTGATGAAACGACCAGTCGGGCTCAATTCAGCCGAAGATTCCTCGATTTCATTCCGAGAAATTTTCTCGAGTTCTTCGCGATCATAGTCTTCTCCTTGCTTGGCGAGAGCAACTTCCATGACCAGAACCTTCACTTCAGCACTCAGATCGCGAAGTTGTTGACGCAGAATGTCTCCTTCGCGAGCAAGACCTTCGACTTGGCCTTGCCATCTCCTTGACTCCTTGGTAGCATCGTCACGTTCCTTGCCGGCCGTCTCGAGTAGCTTAGACATATCAATCATCGCATCTTCGAGGCGCTTATGATCAGCACGAATATAGTCGATCTCCGGCTTGCTAGACTCGATCTCCTGGACCATCTCATCCAGAGTAGTTCGGAGTTCCTGGTTTATTCTTTGCTCAGCAGCGAGCTGGGTCCTCGTCTTATCGTATTCAGTATACATCTGGGTAAGAGTAAGACCGCTCTTAGTGCGAGAGGTTCGAGGAGAGAACGTGCCACCAGGTGTGCCTGGTCGCAAAGGTGTACTTGGGCCCACGCCATTAAGGGAACGAGCCGGGCTCATGGAACGGTTGCGGCTACCCTGAGCCTGGAGTTGAGTGATGGTTTCTTCAAGTTCGCTCACATGACGCTCGGCCGCCTGTTTGTCAGAGTGCTCGGTTTCAACTTCAACACGCAGGCGAGAGATTTCTTCGGCCGCGTCATCCTTGGCCTTCTCCAATGCGAGCTGAAACTCTTGCACACGTTGCTTGGCGGTAGTCGCGGCGGACTCTTGAAGGTTGGCAAGTCTGTTGGCACTGTCAAGTTCAATACGGAAGGACTCGGCAGACTGGATAGCATCTTCCTTCAGTTGATTGATGCTGACCAATGATTCTTCGTAACGATGTTCGGTATCATCCAGGCGGGTCTTCAAAGAGTTCTCGCTACGTCTTAGCGAATCAATTATAGCAGCAGACTCTTCGTTTTCGCGTTGGAGTTCTGAGATCCGAGCAGTCTTTTCCTTGCGGTATTTGATATATTCTTCGCCCTTCCTCTTCAACTCCGTCTCAAACCATTCGTTGTTCTTCTTTGTGAGGTCTAGTTCTTGCTGCAGACTTTGTTCACGGAATCGCGAGCTTGCAGAAGCCGAGTTTGCGGATTGGAGATTCTGTTCTGCGGTGGAAAGCTCGCGCCGCAATTCAATCGTTTTCTTGTGTTGTGTGGACAGCTCTTCCGCAAGCTTGTCATGGGCTGCAGATTTCGATTCAAGCAAGGCAAGGCTTTCTCTTTTCTCGGCTTCGAGGGTTGAGATACGAGATTTGAGCGAGTTGACTTCAGTCTCGTTGGTGGTAGAGGTTGATTTGAGTGTAGAGATCTCCGATTCAAGAGAGGAACGTGTGTTTTCTGAGCACTGTAAGTAAGAGATAACTATAATTGACCACAGAACATGAAATTACCAGATTCGTGTAACTTCTTTCGAAGATCTTCGACTTCAGCATGGCCCTTTTCCACTGTTGTCTTCAACACCTTCACCTTGGACTCATTGCTGCGCACAGCGTTCTCGAGCTCAACATCCAAGCGAAGCTTGTCAGATTTGAGCTCATCAAACTCATGTGCCTTCTTTGTGATTGACTGCAGAAGTTGATTGACCAGGTCGGTTGTTGGAGCCTGACTCAGGGTCGAAAGGGTAACTTCTGGAATCGCATAATGTGAGGCCAGATATGGCAGCTCAACAGCCGCATCTGCCATGTTGATGAGAAGCTCACCAGTGGTAAGATTTGATTGCACCTAGGGGAAAGAAAAAGATATGGCGCAAAGCTGGAGCTGATTGAATGCTCTCAGTGAAACGCGCGGTGTGCACTGCTTGGGAACAAGTACACACAGCGCTTTGGGGGAGCCCTAGGACATGGCGATACAGAAAAATGAATTTAGAGTCACGGCCGTTGGAAAGCGACAGTGAATAGTAGATGGGGGAAAGCAATCGGTCGATGGGAAGAGTCCAATGTCCGGAGGGCGTAAGGTCCTTTGCTGCGCGCTTTGGGGTTGCTTTCGTCAAAGACGGCTAGCGCCGCGATTGTCACGTGATTCGATTCTTTGATCATCAACTACAGCGGCAAGTTACACTTAGATCTCGGTTTCTTTGACTCGGTCAGGGCGGCCCTCTTTGCCTTTTGACCCTCCTCACCTGGTTTCAGCACTATCTGACGCTCTGTTTATCAGTCTTCTTTCATCCTATGATTATCTTTATCGGAACCTTTTGAGCTTGTCCCAGCTCGACGGCACGACAGCGCTCGGCCTTTCCAGCTCCATATCCTTTCATTTCTCGTCTTCGAAGTCTGGAATACCCCCGGCACCTCATCGCAACCATGTCATACCTACAGCAGCAACTCAAGAGCTTTAATGCCAGCGTCATGGAGTCGGCTAACCGCTTGCCTCAACAGAGACGAGTAGCAGCTAACAACCCTCCCGCGTCCGGCAGCAGCTCGCAGGTTCCATCATCCGCGCCCACTCCATCATCATCTGGTGATGTGAAGAAGAAGCGCCATGAAGCGGACATCGTCTATTCTCAGCCGGCTAATACCGGTACGGGCAAAGATATCATGACGCAGGTGCTTTTCGCAATCGAGCACATGAAGACCAAGGGCGTACCTCTCAAGTTTGCGGATATCATCTCCTACTTGTCACTTCAACACCGTGCCAACGATGCTGGCTACGTTCAAGCGCTTCGGAGTATCTTGCAGATGCACGAGAAAGTCGACTATGATCCGAGTGGCGCCAACGGCGAAGGCACGTTCAGCTTCCGGCCACCTCATAACGTCCGCAACCCGGAGCAGCTCCTGCAAAAGCTGCAGTCACAGAATACTGCGGCAGGCATGAGTGTACGTGAGCTTCGCGAAGGATGGCCGAACGTTGAGGATGCCATCAATCAGATGGAGAGGGAAGGAAAGCTTCTTGTGACTCGTAACAAGAAAGATGACCATGCGAAGATGGTTTGGGCCAACGACCCATCGCTGATTGAGCGCTTTGATGATGAGTTCAAACAAATATGGGATAAAATCAAGATCCCGGACCCTAACGCTGTGAAGGAAGCGTTGGAGAAAGCAGGCATTGTCCCAACGAACAAGAACAAGGTCATTAAGCCTCGAGTCAAGGTGGAGGCAAAGAAGACGAAGAAACCGCGCCGCAGCGGCAAGACCACCAATACTCACATGATGGGTATTCTAAGAGATTACTCCCACCTCAAGCGGTGATGCGCCATCCCCCAGTGGCAAAAGACTGGCATTTGGGGGCCGAGAGTGCCTTTCGTTTGTTTCCCTGCATTGCATCGGCGTTGTGATGGTGATTGCAGGCTGCCTATGTTTACACGGCCCCCTTTCTTAAGTCTTTCGCGCGTTCGCCTGGCCAACCAGTTTTTCAGAATTGTAAATTATGACACCAAAATGATAGATACCCAGATAAACCAAAGCAACACAATGCACTTATTCGACTTATCGAATTACCATGGCGTTTTGTCCATTCATCTAAGATACCCACTCCAAATTTTCGTGATGTACAATGGCACTAAAAGAACCGAAGTATATACACCCAACCCAATAGGAAAAACAGATGCAAAGAAAGAAGAAAAAAAGAGTTAAAGCAAAAACAGACAATGTCTTAATGCCGCCCATTCGTAACACCCTCCGTCTTCTCTAGATAAGCGACCAAATCCTCGATGGTACAGACCTTAATTCCCCATTTCTTTCCAAACCGCAAGCATGCATCCCGTCGCATCATACCGTTATTCCCACGGATCTCCGCGACGCCCTCAACAATCTCGCCGCCTTCAACGAGTTCCGCAATGACACCGGCTGGTGCTTTGCCCGTCAGGCGACAGAACTCGACCGCAGCCTCGGTGTGACCTTTGCGCTCGCGCACACCACCCGGCCGCGCCTGGAGCGGGATGATATGGCCGGGCCGGCGGAAAGAGTCGATCTGAGCACCTGGGGAGGCAAGTGTACGGCAAGTGAGCGCGCGGTCTTCTGCAGAAATTCCGGTGGTCACGGAGTCGTCACTCGAGTCGATTGTGATCGTGTAGGCGGTGCCCTTGGGGTCGGCGTTTTCGACGACCATTTGGGGGAGGCCGAGGCGGGTGGCTAGGTCCGGAGTAATGGGAGCGCATATCAATCCACTGATGTAGAAAAGCGTGGTGAGCATGCAGATTGGGGTAAGGTATGGGCCCAGGCCAAAGCTTCCGCATCTGGGGAGAGAGCCGGTGTCTCCTCGGATCAGATCAGGGTGGGGGTGGTATGCTCACCTCGTATAGCGCACCAAGAATGCCATCTGGGCAGCTGTAATAGACTCGGCTGCAATTATGAGATCGCCTTCATTCTCGCGGTCCTGCGAGTCGAGCACGATAATGAATTCGCCATTGCCTGGGGGTGAGTCACCGTTAATGATGGATTCAAACGACGGAGGCCCTGAAAGTCGCGAGACAAAAACATATAGCGGAATGGAAGGCCTCGTGGAAGCATCCACTTACTAAAGGCCTTAATTGTGTCCTCAATCGTGTCAAATTGCTGTGCTGGATCCGTGATGGCAGGCATTGTGAGCAGTGGGTATGAGAAAGCCGTTAATTTGCCCCTCACTGCGCAATGCCGAGGATGAGAGGAAGATCAAAGGCCTAGGAGGCGAATTGGTAGTGGGTAAATGTGGATGAGGAATTTGAAGTCCTCTCGCAAAATCACACGATCAGGGTCGATTATTTGGATTGTTCCAGAATTTGAAGAGGTTTACCATAATCGCTGACAATGCATTAGAAATGCTCGTGATGCTGCGATCGGCGGGGAGCCGGGCGGTGAAGCGGACTTCTCGGTGCCTCGGAAGTGGCATGGCCTCCTCGGGGTTACCGGGTTTGGACAGTGGGACAAACGATAGTTTTCGACCGAGTATTTACGGAGTCATTCTCGGAATATAGAAGGGGGCGAATCAGATGTGATAGTTTTCATGATAGTACAGGAGCGAACCAAAAACATCGTTTAGTCGAGATGCCTCTAAAATGACTGGGAAATGAATTATATATTCCGCTTGGATTTCGACACAATAATCACCCAAAGCAGCACCGTCTCTATCGGCCGAGCATATAGGAGGCTCCATGCAATACAAAATACCAATCGATGTCAATATAAACGAGAGGAAACGCATCCGCGTTATTCCTGCGGAGACACAGGATAAAGCATCAAATATGCCTACAGTTATGGGGTCAGAGACAGACTAGCTCATCCCATCGGTCCCCATCCATCGGACTTCGTCGGCCTGTCGCTCAAGGGCCCGCCGCATCATATTTTCATATCTCTGCTCCATATCCCACTCATCGCGATGCTTTTGTCGCATTACGTTGCGGGTTTCTTCGTCGACCTCTGCATGCATAAACAAGTCATCCTCCACTAGTCCTTCTCCATCAAGGTCTCCGGGTATGGAGAACTTGAGGCGGCCAATCCGTTCACCGGTCCAAACGAGCAGCTCATCGCCTGTTAGATTACCTCCAGTTGGAAGAATCTTGCGAGCCACCTCGCTACTGTTGTTTTGGGGGTTGGAACTCGGCCAAAGGCCGCGAGGTTTGAAATCGTTGGCCAATTGTGTTGTGGCTGATGGTTGTTCATGCCGTGAGAATGAAATTTGTGGTTGCGAGGTGTTGATATTCCATCGACGAACTTCCGACCGACCATTTCGCTCAACCCATTTGATATTTCCCTCGGAATCGGAATAGACAAGACGGTTTCCGTGAGAGGCCACTGAGAGTAGCTTGGAGCTGGCCGCGCTTTGCCGGTTCTTATATTCTGGTCTCAACTCTGAATGCACATTGGATACATTGCCATTGGAGTTTTGGGACGAGGAGTTTAAGCTGTACAGTTCGAGTGAGCCGCGTCCATTGTACTCGCCACAGGCGAGAACCGCATGAGACTCTGGATAGGTCGAGTCCGAGAACACGGGGAATCGAGGCTCGGGGGCGGAAGCCAGGCTACATAATCGGCCACCAGAATGGACTGTGCTTTGAAGGCGGGGAAAGAAGCGGCGGTCATAGCAGAGAATGCTGGGAAAGCGACCCGCAAGAAGGATAGTGTTCACATGAGGGGCCGGAGGATGTAGGATAGATAGAGGCCCGGGCTGGAAGAGAGGGGCATAATTCTCATTCGCCGTCGGCTGTGGGCTCCGAATGCGGGTAGGTGGTTGTCCGTTTGGTTGAAGTTGTAATAACGGTGAGTCTGGATAAGCAAATATATTCAATTCCGGAATTAACGGTGTGGAGTTCTTCTCACACCGTATGCTGATCGCTTCTTCTTCTTCTATTGCAGATAAACGTGCGTCGTGGATCTGTAGACTGAGCGTGGTTGCTAGCGTTAGTGGAACCGAATAATCGGTCTCCTGGGAGAGTGCGAATATCGACCAGGGATAGCGCTGCTGCGAGACCACCTTTAATGTCTCTAGGTCGACTTCATTGAGAACATTGCCGATGGCAAGGTATGCGCGTCGTCGGAACGAATCTATACTGACGCCCTCCCCGAGATTGATAAATTCCAAGGAAGCTTTGGACGGCGAGGGATCTCTGCGGCCGGAAAGATTGGTCATGAGAACACCAGGCTCACTCATACCGAGAACTCGGCCTTTTGTTGAAGGAGATGCAGCATGATGGGAGTGATTCAAGTCCCAGATACAAACACTGCCATCGTCGAGAGGTGCAACGATCTTATTTTGCCTCGCCGAGCTCCAGTCCTTGAGTAGTCCCATGCCTTTGACTTCATATGGCTGCCGCCGTCGACTTTCGCCATTAGGACATAAAGGTTGCTGCACCCATGATAGCGACATGGGGCCATGACGGGCGATATATTCCGAATACCAATCCACATGTTCTCCCTCTGTCGAAGAATCCCATTCGGCGGCCGCCCTTGCCCTCTCGCTCCACGATAGCCCTCGTTCCTCATCACGAACACCATCCGTGGGCGGTAGAGCTGGCGGCTGAATGAGGTCACGCAGCGAACTCTGTCCCAATGTACTCAATGATGCGGTTGGGTTCGTGAGAAGGCTCTCCGACCTCCGGCCAGCCGGACGGGCGGGTTGCCGCGCAGCCCATGACTGCTCATAGCAGTGCAGCTTCCAGAGGTTATTGTCACGAGCGAGGTCGAAGAACTTCTTGGAGACCGATTGTAGCTGCACCTTCTCACGGGGCGTGAGAACTGGGTTATCGGAGATCTATCAGCGACGATTTTGTAAATTGGAAATTGGTGCGGGGACCATTTGCGGGAGAGAGGGAGGGGGTTTCCATGGCGCTTACGGTCGATGATTTTGGTCAGGATCTCTACCGGCAGCCTGTCCATGAGGGAGATCTGGGAAGCTGCAGCATCAGGGGCAAGTCGGAGGAAGAGAAGTATGGGGATAAAGGGGGAAGGAGCCTGTAATGTCGCGACTTGAAAAAAGTTCCAGGCGTCTCTTTCCCCGCGATCTGCGCCAACGCCGTCACGTGGTCCAGAAATTCGAAGTATAGAGGGGTGGCCTTGGAATTCAAGACCTTGAACCGGTCATCCAAGACAGAGGAGAAGTCGCAATGCGAGGAATATCAAACGGAGTGACGGATACGTGACGTGGGTACAAGGGTCCAAAATGCCCCGCGGATCGTAATTTGAATGCTGCGAATCCGATCGGATTTCCATCCCGCAGTTATTTGGGAAGGTCGAGTCCATGCAAATATCATGGCATTGGTATATACATTATGCAATAGAGAAGTAAATAAATAAATAAATGAATAAATAAACAAGAGGAGCCGAGCGAGCGCGAAGCAACATTTGGATTCTCCACAACCAAACGCCGGTTCGACCCAAAATGTCCCGTCTTCCCATCGTAAGTCATAGATCAAGAGTAAACATGAGGTGAATCGTAGCAAAAAAGAGATGACCGTAGTTGATCTAAAACCCCCACATGTCAAAATCATTCATCAGGCTTGAATACTGCATCCTTGCACAGGATAGCCACTTTTTTGAAGAATCGGCGCCATTCTAAGGGATCACCCTTGATCTTGACGAATTCCACTTCGAATACTCCCTCTGAGACACACTCAATGAGTACTTTGCCCTGTAGTGGACACATGCGGCCATCCTTCGCAATCACGCGGATCATAGCTGAAGTGTCACCGGCAGTCACAGCCGGGACCGAAGGAACAGGAACCCCCAGACGATGAAGGCCTTCGCAGATCAAGGGGACTAGAAGCTTCAATTCCCATGCTGAATAGAAGCGTGTCATTGATCGTGAAGGAATGATATCCTGGAATTTTTGGGCATTCTGGGTCCGGCTCAGGGGAACGGATGGCTGTTGGGAGAATTGTGACATGGAGGGCTCGTCTTCAAGATGGGTTGCCATTGCAATATCTTGAGAAGCAAATGGTTTGTGGGCGGGCTGCGTTGAAGAGAACTCTGAGGCTAGATGGGGGGTGTCCCAGTCCATCATGAGCCCACCACCCAGCATCTCGGGCTGGGTGGAAGACAGACCACCACCACCATTGCCATCCATATCCGTATCCATAGGATCGAAACTTCGGCTGGCCCCTCTCCGTTTCTGGGATAGAGGATCCTGGCTGAAATCGATATGCAGTGATTCAAACATGGAGGTGGCTAGGTTGATGGGGTCTCGCAATTTACCATCAGATGATAGGTACTTGTTTGATCGCGTGTACCATGGATGTCTTCGTACATCTTCTAGGGAGAAGCGACTCTTAGGATCCACTGTCAGCATGCCGCGCAATAGGGACAATGTAGCCGGAGGGAGCTTTTGCCACAATTCATCTGTAGTTCTCGCATTTGTTGTCAGGTATTCATGAAACTCATAACTCTCGTCCGTTGGGCTGTCCCACGGTGTGTTCCCCGCCAGAAGAACGAACAGAACGATGCCACAGGACCAGATGTCAACCAAGTCGGGATGGTAGCCCGATCCTTTAGTGGTACCCCGAGTGCTGCAGGTAATCACCTCCGGTGCAATGTAGGGCGGGCTTCCGCAAAAGGTGGCCGAGAGTTTCCGGGCTCCCTTGTATTCGAACAGTGCCGCCAACCCAAAATCCGCAATCTTCAGGTTCCCATCGGCCGTGAGCAGCATGTTCTCGGGCTTGATGTCGCGATGACCCACTCCCTTGGAATGCATGAAACTGACGGCGCTGATGAGTTGCGAGAAGTAGACGTGGGCCACATCCTCGCCGACTCCCTCGTCTGCCTCGATCTTATCGAAGAGGTCGCCCCCTTCTGCCAATTCCATCGCAATCCATCGCCACACATCATCCTCGCCGGTTTGATAAAAGCTGATGATGTTGTTATGGCCTGTCACATGCCTGTGTACCGTGACTTCCAGTTGAAGCTGCCTGGCACTGATCTTGCCATGGCGCGCGGCGTAGTCCTTGTGGATGTACTTGACGGCGAAGACAGGGTTGTCGGCATCTAGCGGGCAGGCCTTTTTGATGCTACAGGCATGTAAATCACATGAGTGAGAGGTTCAAAAATCATTGTCACGGCCAATACTCACCATGCGTACGCGCCTTGACCAATTGTTTTGGAGATGATGCGGAAAGGGACATCGCTTGGCAGCGGGGCAAGTTGCGAATGCTGCATCGTTGCCTTCGTCGGGAAGAAGGAGGCAATGCGGCAAAATCAGATGAAATGGGAGATAAAAAGATGGACAATCGGCTTTCGACTCCCATACATTGGGACGAGACGAGGGAGAGGGATCGCGAAGGCAGCAAGGGCCGAATAGCGAGACGCGGGTCGAGACGCGGGCCACTTTATCCTATTTGGGTAGTGTGTTGACGACCCATGGACGAGGGGTGACAACAGGGGGTAAGCGACAGTGGGGTTTGAAGAGTCAAGGAGATGGATGATTGATCGACGGAGAGAGGGAGAGAACGGAGAGGGAGAGTCTATTACCGTACTCTTCCACGATTCTCTGCTTTTCACAATACTTCCCGTACTGCCATCTCCGAGGGCCCTTTGCACTTGTCCAGTGCCCGCTCAGCGTGACCCGCATCCCGTTCGATCGCACTAAATTCTCCGATCGCTCGGTCTGTGCTCGGGGTTTGTTGGCCCTTTACCCTCTCACTCTCATCTTGATGTGCAGTCTGACCAGGATGTATACCTAAATTACCTTACCCTATTTTTTGTCCTTTCTAAATTTCAGGGCCAAGATATCCGGCATTTGCCTCCGACTTCCGAGCGGGCGACGGCCGCGTTCGTCATTGGGAGCGTCAGCGGGCCGTTCGTTGCCAGGGGGCACCGAGTAAACAAAATGGCGCTTAGCGTCTTGACCGTCTAGCGCCGTTCTTTCATCTTCTCTTTGCCTCCAACAATCAAACCACTTGGCTCTGCTGCAGATCTCGCTTTTCTGTCTCTCCTCACCACTACCCTCCGTCACCCTCTCCCACCCCGTCTTCGTCCCTTTTCAACGTTGCTTCGGTCGTAGTGGGTCTACTGTTCGGATCCGTCGTCATTCCAGACAGCAACCCTCGTGCTACTGTTACTCACATTCCAGGGACGGCCCGGGAATCTGCGGACTTCGAGATTACTGCTCTTTTAAGCATCCTCTCTTTGAACTATCCTCTCGCGATGGACTACACGATGGAAGACACCCAGAACTCGGCGCCCGATGCGCTGGAAGCTACCAAGCTGAATTCCTCCACCCAGCGAAATGACACGCAGAGCGTGACCAAGCGGTTCGTTTCTCCCTGCACCCATATATTAGCATTGGTCACAGCCCGGCAGGCATGCAGAACTAGGAACCAATCGTGCTGACCCTGGATGTTGCGGTGTTTTAGTCTGCAGGCGGAGCTGATGCAGCTCATGCTCTCACCCTCGCCGGGCATCTCTGCCTTCCCCGACGCCGATGGGAACCTTCTTTCATGGACGGCAACTATCACTGGCCCGACCGAGACCCCCTATGAGGGTCTAACTCTCAAGCTCTCCTTCGCCTTCCCCAACAACTACCCCTACTCGCCGCCAACAGTCCTCTTCAAGACTCCCATCTATCACCCCAACGTCGACTTTTCCGGCCGGATCTGTTTGGATATCCTCAAGGACAAATGGAGCGCAGTTTATAACGTACAGAGCGTCCTGCTGAGTCTGCAGAGTCTCCTGGGCGAGCCAAATAAGTAAACATGCTGCCCCTCTCTTTTGTTTCCCATCTGCATAGCGACCCCATTCGATGCTTGGTGACTAGCTGCTGACCCTGAAAAAATAGCGCGAGCCCGCTGAATGCGCAAGCTGCGGAGCTCTGGGACTCCGATCAAGAAGAATTCAAGCGCCATGTCCTGGCTCGACACCGTGATCTCGATGACGAATAGATGTTGACTCGTGCTTTGGGATTCTGCATAGGCGCCGGTCGGTCCCACTGCATGTTCCTCGTGCCCTCTGTATTGGGGCCGCGGTGTGCGTGGTACGAATGCATGGTGCCCTGGTTTATCATTGGGCTAGGAGTTATTGGTCTGCTTTCTATGGTTGCTTTTGTGTGTCACATTATCTTTACTACACGCATTCACGTACAGGTGTGTGTTGACCTCGGGGTGCCTTTTGCTCCGAGGAACTCTTGTTCCTATAGCTGTCATCGCGGGCTTGATTTACCCTGCGTAATTCATGGTCCCTGGTCCATGTGCCCTACGTCACATTGGAGAAGAACACGTCTTTTGTAGCACGATGTAGATGATCTAGCGATATGGTAGGTATTGGGAGTGCTGCTGGATGCGTTGCGTATCCGATGACTTCAATAGAGTATGCATTACTTGAGCTACCATAAGTAGTAAACATCTTCAAAATACAACCGAGAAAATGCGAGCATGACATCCACCAGACCATGCAGAGTTGAGAATGCAATGAAAAGCGTCCCTCAACTCAGGTTGAAAAATACTGCTTCTCGTCCGTGATCAGCAAGCCGGCAATCGTCGCGCTGGTAAAGGTACTGATGGCGCCCGTGAGCATGGCGCTGACAGCAACACGCGAGACGTCCGCACTACGGCCGGGCGAGATCTGTGCAAGCACACCAATCTGGTTACCCAGGGATCCGATGTTGGCAAACCCACAGAGGGCATAGGTTGCAATGAGACGCGAGCGATCGGAGAGACTAGCGTAAGCAGCATCGTTTTGGAGAGAGTTGTAGGCGACGAACTCATTCTATCCCGATTGATTTATTAGTTGGATATATAAAGGGAAGGGTGTATTGGCTTGTTGGGCTGACATACCGAGATCAGTTTGAGACCGATGAGTTGCCCGACTTTGAGCAAGTCTCCATCACGAGAGACACCCAGCAAGAATGCGATTGGGTAGCAAATGTATCCCACAATAAGCTGCAGTGTCAACGGTGGGTCGTTGATATTCAAGTAATGGCCCCACCAGGTAAGCAGACCGTTAGCAAGACCGATCAGCGAGATGATGCAGAGCAGAGTGGCGCCGATCATAGCCGCGATTTTAAGACCAAGCCAAGCTCCAGTGGAGAAGGCGTGGAGCGCATTGGCAGACTTGTGTTCCTCATTGTCGGGAATAATGACTCGACCTGCTGTCAGACTTTCTTCTTCTTCAGGCCAGCGCAATTTTGAGCAGGCCAACGAGGCCGGAATACTCATGACACATGAGGAGACTAGAGCTTGCGGGTTAACACCCATACTGATGTAGGCGATCAGCACACTTCCCGCGATTGTCGCGAAGCCAGAGCACATCACTTGATGCAACTCGGCCATTGTAAGATGTGGGACGAAAGGCCGAATCAGCATGGCCGACTCGCCCTGTCCGATAAAGGGAGATGCAGCGGCGACGACTGCCTCGGCACCAGATACCCGCATACTCCAGAAGAAGAACACGGCGAATTTTCCGATGAACCACTGCAGCATGTTGCTGTAGTACAGCAGCTGCACAATTGACACAAAGAAAACAATTGCAGGAATGACACTGACTAGGAACCATGAGCTGGGTGAAAAGGGGGTCGTCATGTCATAGAAATCTTGCGAGGTGAGGAAGATTACACCATCCGATGCAAATCCAAGCAGGTCACGCGCTAATGTGGAAATGAAATTGAAGATATCATATCCAGCACCAGAGCGCAAGACGAACAGAGCAATGATGAATTGCACCAACATGCCGACAATCACGGTGTGCCAAACGATCCTCTTGCGGTCTCGCGAGGTGAGCCATAGCACAAAGAGGAAAACCACCAAACCGAACAGGCTGACGGCACGATTGGCGCGAGTGTTGTCCGCCGACTCAGGCGAGGCAAAGGCACCAATGACGATTACACCGATACACAACAGCGCCGCAGCGGGAGTCCTGAGTTTCTGTGGGATTACCCGAACAATCGGGTGAGCAGTCTTGGTCCAGATAAAGTGCACGGGCTTGGTGATGATCGTGATGGGGACATAGAAGAAGATGATCCGCAGCGTAATGGCCAGATACAGCAGGAAAGGAATCAGCCAGCCTAGGTCATACCGGTGAAGAATGAGACCGGCAATCCACCAGCTAAGAACGGAATCAGTCTCTTTGGGATCCTCGTCTGGCGCCACGGCGTGGAAATGTAAGGGCAGAGATCCAAGAGAGAAGTTACTCACCCGGTAAACAGAAGCCAGATCACCGCATGGGCAATATGTCTCCAATGCTTGCCCACCCGCCGATGCCAGGGCCGCTTGGCAGGCTCGCTGTCACCCGTCTCTTCGTCTTTGTCACCGCTGCTCTCGCGTGGACTGCCGTGATCCAGTGGTGTGGGTTCGGGCACGATGCCCTTTTCAAACGAGGCATCTTTCGAGAAAACCACCTCATCCTCACGGCCTTGCTCGGCAAATGTAGTATGGTGCTTGTGTACATGGTGGTGTTGGTGCTCCGGCTGCAGCGCAGGGTCTATGTGCGGAGAGATTGGGGCGGGGGCTTCAACGCCAGGAGAATCATTCCCCTCAGAGGATTTCTCGGTCATGCTGATGGATGAGAATCGATGTCGTTACGAAGTACAATCCTATGTTCTTCGTCTGGTAAATGAGAGGCCCTTGTTTCAGCCGGATTGCCGATCTTCCACGGGAGGTTGAGCTCCCTTTTGTGAAACGCAATCCCCAGAGACAAGCTTAACAGAGCCACGTGAGAATTTCAAATTGCAATCTCTAATCTCAACACAGCAGAAACCAATATCGGACAGCGTTGTAAGTGGGCCAAGGTGCCCGTTTATAGCTATCGATTTAGTAGCACTCGGTTATCAGAGGATCGGTAAGATATCCCAATGTGGCTGGCTTAGGTTTTGCATTCTGCTGTGCCATTGGACCCCGAGGAGAGGCAACATTTAGTTTATCAAAAGGCTGTACTGGAGCCACTTTTTTTGTCTCCTCTTGTGCGGGGAAACACAGTGAGATAAAGAATGGACAGGGGTTGCCTGTCGGTCGGGTGAAAATCTCAATGGCCATGGGAACGGTGAATGGCCAGGCCAGCGATGGCTCGTCGCTGTTTCATCGTGTGTTAAGTTTCTAGGGCCTTGGAAACGGCCGCACCGACGGCCGTCCCGTCTCACTCTGAGAGGGACGTGAGGGGCGCGCATGTAACCAAAGGCTGCTGGGCAGCAGATGATAGGCAGTGAGAAAACCAGCGTCCGCTATCTCGGCGGCCTAGTACTTTTTGGTCAGGCTATCTTGCCACTTTGCGGTCCTTCGCGGGTTGGAGGTTGGTGGTTGGGTGGTTCGGTCGGTCGATGATCCACGATCCATGTCCGTAGGAGGTTGGAACCTCCGCACCGAGCGGCAAGTGGGGAAGTATTTAGTGTTTAGGTTTCTGTGGATTTTGCTTTCTTGAATGTGGTTTGTTTGGCGGTCGTGTGCCCTTGCACACTTTTTCTTTCTAGAAGTTATGTTATCTGGAGCCCTCGTCTAGTTGTTATGCGTCGAAGATCTTTCGCTTGTCCTGCTCGCCAGTCTTTTCTGTGATCGACAGGTGAGGTCCAGATTCGCCTGTTCGGGCCCTAGCCGCCTATCTCTCGATATCTCCACCCACGCTGCTCGGGCGTTATTAGCGCAGTTGGTCCACGGTGCCACGAGGCCTGGGAAGCGTGCGAATTTTGCGATAGGCACACAATAAAGTTCCATCTTTGCCAAGATCTTTCATTTCCTAGAAATTCCACGGGCTTGGCTGGGAGGCCTGTCCTCGTTGACCGTCTGCTTGACTGAAAACTGGTGCCCCTGCATGGGCCAACCTCAGGCGACCTCCGCCTGATACCGCAGATCTTGGCGTAACATGTGCTTATGCTTTATCGGCCAGAATCGACCATAGATTCGATCCTACTACTCCCTGCAATCGCTCTGGTGCAACGATGGCTGACCCTCCAGTGCGCCTCTCATGTCCTGAGTGGCTAGACGCGAGGAAAGACCTGTGGTTGTTCCAGCAAAGCGAATCACTTCCTAGGTAGGGCACATAAATTAAGAGGCTGGACACCATTCTATGTTCTCTTTCCGGGTACACAAGGAGCCAAGGAGACGCTGTGTAGACGCCGTGTAGATACCTGGCCCCAGGGCTCTTTAGTTGCGTTGCAAGGCGGAGAATCCCGATGGGCAGCACAGGTCCTAGTTTTATCCCCTTTCAAGACGATAATATACAATATCGACCAATATTGAGCCATAACCTAGCGGAAGAAAGCCCAACACAAGAAAAAGGGGGTTCGGATTATGTATGGGGATACATTGGGGAAACATAAAGAGGAAAAATCAGTTTACTAGGTATAAATAGGCATAGAAAATCATAAAACAGCAACTCAAACTCAAGCATTTCACTTGGACGGGGCACTATGTTTTAAGGCCGATGCTAAACGCGGGTGCAGCAGGATGACCGGAAGCGGTATGCAAATCACACTGTGTGGAGGCGGGGATCGGGGAACCCCTCTCGGCCCAAACCAAAGCCCGTTGGAGTCGACAATCGGTCAACACTATCAACCAGTACTTGTTCTGAATTGCTGAAACAGCTTCCATCAAGATTGCTGATCACTTTCTACAGCATGGACAGTGAAAGCAAGGACTGGGAGCTGGAGGAGGGCCTCCCTCAATTTGAGGACCCATTTATTCAGCAGTATCTGAACGGCCGCGATGCATTGATCGCCGAAGAGCAAAAGAGACGCCATGGTATGGATGACTGGAGATGAACGGCCCTTGCTGAAAATCTCAGACCCGGATCAAGACCCCAAGGACAACGTTGACCACCTATAGATGCGACATTTCGTAAATCCTTATCACCCATCGCCGCCCGAGCCTGCAAGATCGTCTCGCAGATCCGGGCCCGCGAACAAAATGAAGTCTGGACCACGGGCATGGACGCGGCGACCGCCCACCAGGCTGATGAGATCCTGTACCCCGGAGTGATGTTTCACCATGCCAAGGGACGCATGGAGAAGACGAATCTATGGAAAATTGTCGAGAAAATGCCCAAAGGGGCGCTGTTGCATGCTCACATGGATGCCATGTTCGATATTGACTTCCTGATTGACCTGGCCTTCTCCACGCCAGGAATTCACATATCCGCCCCAATTCCATTGCTGACCCAGCAAGACTACGAGTCCGCTCATGTCGCATTTCAATTCTCCTCCCAGTCTGCTGCGGATGCGGCCCAAAAACCTGGGCTCTGGTCGGAAGAGTACCAACCTTCCTCGTTGATCCCCATCCATACAGCAGCAGCCTCGTTTCCGAAGGGCGGGGAGAAGGGATTTCGTGAATGGCTGCGCAGTCGGTGCATGCTCATGCCAGAGCACTCGTATCACCACCATCATGGCGTCGATGCGATCTGGGCGATCTTCACCACAACCTTCCCTGTGATCAACTCCATTCTGATGTATGAGCCGATCTTCCGAGCCTGCTTTCGGCGGCTGATGGGACAGCTGGCTAAAGATGGAATTCGGTACGTCGAATTTCGAGTTGCTTTCGTGTTTCAGTATAGAAAGGAAGGGAGCGATAAGCCAGAGGATGGTTATGAGGAATGGTTCCGAGTATTTGAAGAGGAAATAGACCGGTTTAAGGAGACCGAGGAAGGTAAGAGGTTCTACGAGGCACGAATCATTTGGTGTGGCCTGCGGCGCTTGTCCAACAAGGTTCTCGTGGATTCTATGAAGGATTGTATCGACATTAAGCATGCCTTCCCCGACTCGGTCTGTGGCTTTGATCTGGTCGGGCAGGAGGACCTGGGGAGACCGCTGGTCGACCTTGTTCCATTGCTGTTTTGGTTCCGAAAACGCTGCGCGGAGGAGGGAGTTGATATCCCATTCTTTTTCCATGCAGGCGAATGTTTGGGCGACGGTGATGCTACCGACCAAAATCTCTTCGATGCAATCTTACTGGGGACCCGACGGATTGGCCACGGCTTTTCTCTCTACAAACACCCTCTACTGATTGATCTGGTCAAGGAGAAGAAGATCATGGTCGAGTGCTGCCCGATCTCAAATGAGATTCTTCGCCTAACCAGCTCCATCAAGTCGCACCCCCTACCAGCCTTATTGTCTCGTGGTGTTCCTGTGTCGCTCTGCAACGACGACCCTGCCATCCTGGGCCACGGAAAAAACGGCCTGACTCATGACTTCTGGCAGGCCCTTCAGGGTCTTCAGAATGTGGATTTGGCCGGTCTCGCGATGATGGTTCAAAATTCGCTGCGGTGGAGCTGCTTCGAGGACCAACCGACCCCCGAGTGGAAACAAGACGTCGAGGCCGGAATCCTCGGCGAAGGCTTGAAGGCAGCTCGCCTTCGGGAATGGCATACGGATTGGGAAAAGTTTTGCGAATGGATTGTCTTGGAATTTGCAGAGTTCGATGACGAGGACGACTAGGAGCGACCTGAAAAACAAGCTATTGATCAATAGAACGCAAGATGTCTCCGAATACTTTGGGCCCCCAAACTAGATCCAACCCCAGAAGATACCCAGCCTTGAGGCGGTGTGAGCGTGAACTGGTGCTGTGGTATTCAACGTGTGTTAGTGAAATCTGCTCGTCTCGTAGTATGGGACGTGATAGCGTAATGGTGGGACTGCTGGTGTGGAAGAAGTGCAAAAACGGTGTGGGGAGTCGTCGATGATTGTCCGAACTGCCCACACGAGGTAACCCGTCGGGCCCGCCTGACTTGGCCCGATCACTTATCGCCCTCTATCAGGTGCCCACCATCCCTCCAATGCTCCGCACGTCATCGTCAACTCTCCCCTTTCTCAACGCCCACTCGTTGCCTGGGTTGGGCCTAGCTGCTTTCTCATTTCTCTCTTGATGATGATGGTTTGCGTATCGATGAGCCTTACCCGTGGATGACTGAGCCTCCTCGCGGCTCTTTCAAGATGGCGTACCTGTTGCCTTCGTTCTTCCAGAAGCGCCTGCTGAAATATGCCCTTTCTCGCCTGGGTGTCGTGGACACGGAAGCTCTGGACCCAGACAATCTGGGGATTCGATGGGGTCAGCGGAGTATCGTTGAGCTGAAGGATGTTGGCCTAAAATTAGAGGTGAGTCTGCGGTTCTCTTGTGGAGGCGGGGGGCATATTTACTGCTTTGTTAGAGCTATATGCGAATGAAATCTGACGTCTACCTTGGTCTGTTATAGAAACTGGCGACTCTCCTCCATCTTCCCGTGACGTGTGAGCTCCTCCGTGCCCGAGTCCAGCTTCTCCGTATCACCGTCCCCGCCGACATCTACAGTAGCGGAATCATCTGCGAAGCAAGCGGTATCAACGTTCACATTCGGTTACTGCCGGAGGACCCAGCCCAAGGAGTACAGGGACAGGCAAAATCCCAGGCATCCTCCCGTTCGGCGGTGCCAGGATCGGAGGATGTGCGAACTCTACCAACGCCATCCAACCTTGCGGAGTCATTCCTCGAGGCCGAGCCCGAAGAAGAGAAAGAAGAGCTGCAGGCTGCGATTTCGTCGCAGTCCCAAATTTTGCAAAGTCCTCTTCGTTCATCGAAGACGATGACGAAGATCTCGGGCTCGGAAATGAAACGCTCTCTTTACCGAGCTTTGTGGCGGGGTTCCTCAAAGGCGTGGCAGACCGGTTGCAGCTGAAGATAAAAGATGTCGCCGTCCGAGTGGATATGGAATTGCGGCAGGATGGTCCATCCAAAAGGCAGCCTGAGAACAAGCCAGACCTTGTTGCTGGGTTGCTGAGCCTGGGAGAAATTGATATTCATGGCGTGTCTGGCATCACTGCCGGGCCAGACGAGTCCGTGCCATCGCGAGAGGGCAAGAGGCTGGTGTCGCTTGCGGGTATCAATTTTGGCCTAATATCGGATACAGCTGTGTTTTCGAATTATGCACGCTTCGCAACGCCTGCATCTCCTACGACTACAATGCAATCCAAGGAAAGCCAATCCTCAAGTCGCGCATTTTCGCCACCTCCGTTAGGACCCTCCGGTTCGGATCCCGATTTAGCTATGACAAGATCGACAATCTTCGAACCCTCTCTCGGGTTTGAATATAGCTCTGAGAATATTGCCGATCCTGGGATGGATGCTTCAACGACATTCTCTCATGATGGTCGCTTCTCTGACGCGGACTCAGACCTGGAATCTCGAAATGATAGATACCTTGATGATTCTCAGGTCTTTGGAAGAGGGGACCCCTTTCATGACAATGCAGGTTATTTGGACTCTGTGCTTGACGCCCATTTTGACGACCTCAAGGTCGAATCCTCTGCATTTATGCAGACTCAGAGGGAACAAGAACCGGAAAGTGGAGATAGCTCCTATCATCTCAATCTTCCATTACATTCCACTGAATCGACAGCAAATGACGAGAATATAGAGTATTCACACATGCCTTCACTATCTGCAGAGAGCCTTCACGGTCTGCGAACCTACAAATCGCCGCAGGAGAGCTCATCCCGCCTCAGTACACATGCTACCCTACAAAATTCTACATATCTCAATGATGAGGAATACAATAGTACGCCTCGAATGAGCGCGTTCTCAAATACCTTTCAAGCATCTGCTCCGCCTTCTGAATCTGGGAGTGCTGTTTCGGAAGGAACTGCTTCTAACGCTGATCTCATGGAGTCTAAATATTTCTCTCACGACGAGGCACAAAGTCTGTACATGAGCGCAATGACCCAAGGTGATTTTTCTGAGAGCTTCGTTCCCAACATGCCAGGCGCATGGGACTCATCTGATTCTGGTGATAAAGCAAAAAATGCGTCTGAGTCCATGAACAAAGATTTCGGCCCTAATGATGACAACAATCCAATCCCAGGAAGTCAAGATGAAGCTACGCCATCAACCCCAAAGTTGACTGCCACAACAGACTCACACTTTGCTGAAGAGCAGTCTTCCGAAGAAAATCAGACCTCGTCTCAATATCTGAGCACTGATAAAGCTTCTACTTCGCCCTATCCTCTACAGAAAGCAACTGAAACAAGAAAGCCTATATTCTATGTTGACAAAATACTCATTTGGCTACCTTCGCTCATCGAAGAGGAAACAGCAGAGTTTGCATCACCAAAAATACCCACAGAGCGGACAGACAGCGACCTCAAAGACTTAATGCGTGGTCTCCGTGACCCTGTACCAGACGCGAGTCTACCGGCTTCAAAATCCGCCTCATCTACAAGATTGAACAAGACCATGAATGACTCCCCTCCAATGTCTGAAAGGGATCGACCGGCCCAACAACATGGTCATCTGATAAAAAATGCCAATGATTTGGAAGTGGAAGTATTTTCTATCACCACTCACTTTGACATATCAACTGGGTGGCTCCTTCTCAAGGCATGCCAAAGGGCATCGGCATTTTTTGAGGGGTCTGGAATGGCCCGTTCTAACGAGCAAACACAGCCAGAGCCACAATCTCGGCAGACCTCGTTCAAGCTTGATATTCGCAAGCTGTCAGTCAGGTTTCTCGAACACGTTGCAGGAAATTCTCATTCCTTTAATGATATCAACACTGCTTCAATGGCCGCGTATGCTCCTTTGGAGGACATCATATTCCAAATTACAGCGTCTGATTTGAGAACTCATTTCTCATCAGATGTCAAAAGATCTCATCTTACTCTCGATCTTTCGAAATTTGCATTTGGCTTTGCTTCCGAGGATCTAATTTCATTCAACGAATCTTTGAAAATGCGGGAGTCTACTCGTGATATTGTCACACCGTCTCAATGTGACATTGTGATTTCATTGACCAGGTCGGCTGATTCTGTCAAACTTGATATTTTCACTCTTCCTATTTATATCAATCTCAATATACAACAAGTGGAAGAAGTTCTGGGCTGGATGGGTGGACTAAGCACTATTCTTGAGCTGGGAAGCTCTATATCGTCTACATCGACGATGAAGAGTGCTCATAAACCTCCAAAGAAGCGATCTCGTGGGGTGCACTTTGAGACGCCTGCCCCGGCATCTAACAAGGAAGCGAAAGCTTCTGCACCCTGGAAAGTTAACGCTCGGATTGGTGGGATTGTCCTTGATATCATTGGCGAAACCCATTATCTCAAGCTGAGTACAACTGCTGTGAAGATCATCAGCAGATTCGAGGGCATCGGTATCCAGATTGACAAAGCAAAACTGAGTGGCCCGCACCCACTCGAAGACTCGTCAGACGGCCCAGGGAAAATCACTTTGACAAATATCAGGGTTGAATATCTATTTGCACCGAAGGAAGTTGACCTCGATCGCCTTTTGACCCTGATAACGCCCTCTAAAGACAAGTACGATGATGACGACGACATTATGCTAGATACTCTCCTGCGACAGCGAAGACAAGGCTCGGTCCTTCGTGTGACGGTTGCAGGCATGAAGACTATCATTTCAAACACCGCCGATTTGGGATATCTGTCTTCCTTGGGACATGAGCTCGGTCGACTATCCAATGTGACAAAATATTTGCCTGAAGATGACAGGCCTGGACTTCTAACATTGACTTTGATCCGTGAATTTGAAGCCCGAATTCAAGTTGGATCCGACGTCGGCGATATTAACGCACATCTTGCTAATGTCGAAGTGGCCTGGATCAGCATGCCTTCATTAATAGCGACGCAAATTGGAACCATGACAGTCACCCGCAATCACCAAGAGGAACTGGTCGGAGAGGCGCTCATCCCCAGTCAAGACCAAACCCTCATTCGACCTCGCCCCCCGGTACTAATGGCTCGATTTATTCCTGACGAGATGGACCCAACATTCAAGATTAAACTCCATCATCTCCGAGTCGAATACACCATTCCATCGGTCATGGCTTTCCTGGGCTTGAATCGAGACACCACAGGTGGAGAATTGGCAGGCGAAATGGCCAATTCAATTGCTAATCTCGCTGAGCACTCGGTTCGAGCAACTGGGATTGTAACTTTCTCTCCACCCAGGTCAGATACCTCGAGAGTTTCCGTCAAGCCAACGAAGCTGGCAGTTGTGTTCCGGGATTCCGTTCTTGGCCTCAATCCTCGCAATTCTTCGTCGAAGGGACTCGTGGTACTCACGAACGCTAAGTTTGGAGGTGCTCTTCATGGCGATGAGTCCTCAGAAGTCACACTGGATATTCGAAAGGCATCCATTATGATCATTGACAATGTCGCAAACGTGGGGAATGCCGATAATCTCCATCAGCGCACGTCTGCCACCATTCAAAGCAATCAAGTTCAAGCGTACATTGAAAAGGGATATGTTCCTGTCTCTTCCATCTCCTCTGCGACAGCGGTTGTGAAGATGATGGACCTCGCCGACGATGGAACCAAGTCGCTAGATGTTGAATTAAGAGACGATCTCTTGATCCTTGAGACTTGTGCGGACTCTACGCAAACCCTTATCGGTATATTGAATGGTCTACAGCCACCAGCACCACCAGTTGTCACTACCAAATACCGAACAGAAATCCTGCCACTTCAAGACATGCTTGCTTCCTTTTCGGGTGATGCATTCACTACTGAGCCCCCCGTCTATATGGATGAAAACAACGATCCAGCAATGAACCTTTCACATATCTCCGAGGAAGACCAGCTTGGCGATGAACTAGAATATGTCAGCGACTTTTACCCAGGGAGACAATCAGGTCCTTCAGGTAGCGGTGATATCAAGCTTGCTACAGCAGCTGATAGCAATGACCTACTTGACAGTTTCCATTCTCAGTATCAAGTTTCATCCAGCATCACCGAATTGGACTTCCAAGACGACCACTTTGCACGGCAATCCACCGTTGGCGGTACCGCGCATCGATGGGACTCAGCCCACAACACGTACGGTCTTTCCAATGATACCAAACTCCAGCGCAGCCCTCTTCGCGTGAGAGTACGGGACATGCATATTATCTGGAACCTGTTCGACGGATATGACTGGCAGCAAACCCGAGACACAATCTCCAAAGCCGTCGAAGACGTCGAGATCAAGGCTACTGAACGCCGGACCCGAGCCTCCCGTATGTCTCCCACAGCTGAAGATGAAGAGGAATCTGTCATTGGAGACTTTCTCTTCAACTCGATCTACATTGGAATTCCAGCCAACAAAGACCCACGCGAGCTCCATCACGGGATCAACCGTGATATTGGGGATTTAGCCAGTGAGACGGGTAGCTATGCCACGTCGACCACGGTGACCGGCGCAACTAACCGGCAAGGACGTTCCGGATCGGGCAGGGAGAGGAGACTTCGCCTACACCGGAGCAAACACCACAAGATGACCTTTGAGTTACGTGGGGTCTGTGCTGATTTGGTTGTGTTCCCGCCGGACTCGGAGGAGACACAGAGTTCAGTAGATGTACGAGTTAAGGACCTAGAGATCTATGATCATGTGCCCACGTCGACATGGAAGAAATTCGCGACCTACATGCACGAGGCGGGTGAGCGGGAAAGCGGAACGAGCATGGTGCACCTTGAGATCCTCACTGTCAAGCCGATTCCTGAACTCGCCGCGTCTGAGATTGTCCTCAAGGTAGGTCTAAAGCCATCCATTGTCTATTTGTGCGTCTTTATGCATAAATTGATTGATACTTACGGGGTTGATAGGCTACTGTACTACCGCTTCGCTTACATGTCGACCAAGATGCACTGGATTTCATGAGCAGGTTCTTTGAGTTCCGCGATGAATCCCTTGATGCATCGAGCACGCCCGGTGATGTGCCCTTCCTCCAGCGCGTTGAAGTCAATGCCGTGCAGGTGAAACTAGACTTCAAACCCAAGAGAGTTGACTACGCGGGTCTCCGGTCGGGTCGCACAACAGAGTTTATGAATTTCTTCGTGTTAGACGGCGCTGACATGGTCCTCCGACATGTCATCATCTATGGAGTCTCCGGGTTTGATCGCCTGGGGCACACGCTCAACGACATCTGGATGCCAGATGTCAAGCGGAATCAGCTGCCGGGTGTCCTCGCAGGTCTGGCCCCGATCCGATCGCTCGTCAATGTGGGTGGGGGCGTGAAGGACTTGGTCGTCATCCCGATGCGCGAGTACCAAAAGGATGGCCGGATCGTGCGCAGCATCCAGAAGGGTGCGCTAGCGTTCGCGAAGACCACATCTAACGAGCTAGTCAAGCTGGGTGCGAAATTGGCCATTGGCACGCAAACGGTCCTCCAGGGCGCAGAAGACTTGCTGACATCCCCGACCGGAGCATCCACCACGTCCGAGGAGGGCTGGGATGAGGAAGAAGAGGCGAAGAGGATCTCGCTGTATGCCGACCAACCAATCGGTGTAGTGCAGGGTCTGCGGGGAGCGTTCAATGGTCTGGAGCGTGATCTCCTGCTGGCGCGGGATGCGATTGTGGCCGTGCCTGGCGAGGTGGTCGAGAGCGGCAGCGCCAAGGCAGCGGCCAAAGCCGTGTGGAAACGGGCGCCGACGGTGATTCTGCGGCCGGCGATTGGTGTATCCAAAGCCGTGGGACAAACTCTCCTGGGCGCCGGGAACACACTGGACCCAAGCAATCGGCGAAAAATGGAAGATGTAAGTGTATCCCCGGTCTGGGACTGCTGGACCTACAGACTCTTGTTTGTTCAGTTGCTTTTTCTGTGGAGAAAAGGGTCTATGCAGGGGTTTTGTGGCTGACACCGTCCATACAGAAGTATAAACGTCATTGAAAGTCCGAGGGCTCTTCTGCTCTATGCGGATCGGAAGTCTCTGTATGAGGGACGACATAGTTCGACCGAGTCATCCGGGAAACTTTGCCACGGTCTATTTGTTGGCTGATTGGATTTTGACTGGTCTGTGTTAGCTTTTGCTCAGTTCCATTATTTTGAGCGTTTGATTTGGCGATTCCTGATCTTTTCTACTATATTCCCCTCCGCGAACCTGTTAGATGCATTGATATCGCTTCCTTTGAGTTTGATAGTGTTTCAAATAAGAACGAGTCCCGTATTTAGAATCAATCACCCGCCAATGTGGAAAGATATATATCTGTGTGCGTATCTCGTTGCGATAGAGAGCAGCCCGACTTACGTATGTTGATCGGGAGACCTCGTAAAATAAAACTCTACACCTGATCAAGGTAATTGTTCACGTAGTCATTGATCGCTCAGGAGGCACTGCATCATGTAATAACCTGGAGAGCTGCGCCACCACCCTGATCAACGCAGGGGCACCCTTTACTTTTTTTATCTGCCATTTCAGATTCAAAGTTACAAGGATCGAAGGATAGATTTAGGAAAATTGAGGAATACATCAGAGTTCATTCTGTGAATATGACTTGGATGACTTTCCCTAGTTAGAGTGTATTTCGCGATGGACCACAGTAAAGGACCAAAGCCTCATTTACTTCCTATTTGGGAAAGGGTCACTTCACTTCTCACTTCGCTTTGACTTCCCTTCGTCTCTTTTGCTCGATTTACCCTTTCTCGCTTCTTCCATGTGAAATTCAGCCACATCCTCTGACCAGCCTATCAGCAACCCGCGATTCATTTGGATTTCCTCTCATTCTTCTAATTCTGGGGCTCAACGCCCTTTGCCCCGCCACGAGTCGCTTGTGCCGATCGCTTGGTTCCCTTGCCTTCTCGCAAGCCCTTTGTTTCCATCCTGCATTTTCCTCTTCAATCACTCATGAATCATGTTCTGGTCAGGTACGAAGCCCGAAAACTTTCGCGACCGAAAGGAACCATGGATTGAACGTACCCAACGGTCGGGGAAAGAAAAAAACTCGGATTCCTCCCAGGATTCTCCATCGGGTAATCCACCCTCGGATGAGACCGATGAAGGGCTTCATGAATTTTCCTAGCAGCAATCATGGAAGAAAGAACGGCCCACGATCTGCTCCACAGAGTCAGGGACCTGTTTGAGGGCTCTCGGGTGGGGCTTAATAGGGCCATGCATCATCCATGTTGCGATTCTCACTACGCGTCGTGTCCATCATGTCCAGAGTCAGTGTCCAGTCGCCCCCAATCAACTGTTGCCACTCGGTCCTCTGCACTCGGAGGCACTGGCCACCAACGAAAACGCCTCAACAGGTGTGTGTATGCCCAAGGCCCGCCCTCTTTCAGCCCTGACTGACCTCACCCACCATCTTTTTTCGTCGACGGGCTCGTTCTGCACGCCGACTGGCTACTCGTGGCTCAACCCGATGGATCGGGGGGTTCACGTCAAAAGGGTGTCTGGAGTGGGTGATTGGCTGGGGGTGGGACGGGAGGGTGTGCGACTAACGACCGCGCTAGGATCAGGAGGAGATTCCCAGCGGGCGATCGCAGAGGGGGCTCCTACTGCTGCATGTCATGTCGCGATGTGCTGCGATGCATCCAGTCACTCGGGTTACCTTTGATTCATTCTATTGGTGGAGGGGATGGGTTAGGGGGACGATGTGCGACGCCTCCGGGGCACCCAGGGACTTTACTCGGCAGCATATGAAAGGTTGGGCGAGTGAGCGTGTTTCTGCATACAACACACCTTGTCAGACCGACTTTTCGCCCTGTAGTCTCCCAACTTTCTCCCCCCTAGGCCGCCGGAATTGGGCAGTGTGACGTCTACCATTCGTACATAATCCCATTATATGCCCAGTATGAGGCCCGCCGAACCACCGGTTCGTTTGTCCCGCGACCCAGTGTTCCTGGCCTACCAGCCCGGGTCCAGACCGAGTCGTTCCTCTCATGTGGGGATGTGGATACAAGATCTTGCGACGAGAGAAAAAAAAAAAGACGAGTCCAGGCTTCTCCGTTCGGCTCCGAGCCACCAAGGCTGAGAGGCTCGGATTGCCGGCATATCTTGAATACTACTTTATAAACATTCAGTGTCGCGGCTCTTCTCTCTGGATTGGAGTTACCGGTTACAAAAGCTGTACAGGGTTTCGACTTTGTACCTTGCATTGATGGTGAAATTGGTAAGCCGAGAAGTCGTCGTCCCTTGCAGTGGTTCCCCGCTCTGACGAATCAGAAGTATAACATTTGGGCGTTGGTTTTTTTGGATTGATCTCCCAATCTACGTCTGCAAGAGATATGTCAATCTACTAAAGACGCCATTGGAGACCAACCCCTTAAGGCTACGGGAAACTCCAATTGCCTAAGATTGCAAAAGAGAGAGAAAAACGAAACGAACTGAAACGAAAAGATGTATGCAGAGACGCATTGTCGCACCGAACATGCCTTCGGGATCTGGCGTGACGGTGAGCTGCTGGACGGCTCGTTGTGCTCCAAGTGCCTGGAGCTTCATGGCGTTCACGCACCATGCACGCCTCCTAAGCCCCTTCCTGCGGATGCGGTGTCACTTCCCCCTCGGTCAATCAAATCAGGAATCACCGGTGCCCTCTCACTCCATGATTACCGCAAGTATTTGTCGCAGTCGGCAGAGTGCGTGAGCGATCCTGTCGATCGGTCGGAGAAGACTCTTAAGCGCAAAATGGCGACGTTAAATTTGAACCGTTCACCTGCACATACATCAGTTCGTTCATCTGCGGTATCGGTATCGTCTGCGGCCTCCAGCCCTCCACCGCTGTCACCATCGTATTCACATAGCATCATCTCTTATCAAAGCGAGCAGGAGCCGGAGCTTGCAGAGGCCTCCTTCGGTACGTTGTCATATCCTAATTTAACTTTGCTTGATTTCTTGTCGGGGAACAACAACCACTGACCTCTCTGCAGTCACCCTGCCACCATCTCAGGGCCCACGAGTGCATCTTGTCTCAGAAAATGCGACACGTCCGAGACCAAACAGGAAGCGATTGGTAGGTACTCTGAGACAGTGATAAACAACTGTCCTTTCCCCCTGCTTTCCTTTAAACATACGACTTACCTTTCTTTTCTAGAACACGTTTCGTGAGAAACTCCAGCAGAACACCATCCAAGCTCAGAGTGAAACTCAACAATCTTCATCTCTATCCCGCCACCAAGCCTCAGGTCCGATGCTGGCCAATACGCAGGCCGTTGCCACCATCTCTCATGGAGGGACCTCTTTCGAGATCTTGAACCCGCGAAAGTCTTTGGATGTTGCACGCATCGTTTCTTACATCGAAGATGTCGATAGCTGCTCAGTCATGTCGATGGATCCCCATCGAGAGTCTATCGTCTCCACCAATCCTTACTCTTTGACGGACTCGGGCCTCGATAGAGTTTCTCTCTCTCAGTTCACCGATGCCTCTTTGCCATCCCATTACTCCACCCCATCTCTGTATACTACTTCTATCTCTACGGGATGCTCTACACCTAAGCGGCAAACAGCCGATATTCCCTCCTCGTCACCTGGTGTGCACGACCGAGTCCGTTCGCTCTCTGACTACTCTCTTCATGACCATGATTACTGGGCCCAAGATCGCCAAGTTGAAACCGACATCCACGATAACCAAAATTACTATGATCTAGTTGGCGACCCGCCAATCGAACGGATGGCTTCTATCTCTGAGCGCTTAGAAGAAACAGAACAGGAGCCGGACCTTGACCACCCGGAGCCCCAGGTGGCCCAATCTCCCCAGCCTTCCTCGTTCTCGCAACCGACCTTCTACTCCGAGGGAAGTGATATCGGCGAGCCCGGCTCCCCAGTCTATGCCAATGGGGAATGGGCGAGGGTTGATGAGCGTGACCGCGGCATCTTCCTCGAGCTCCCCCATCATCATCCTCCACCTCGCCACCCCCATCACCCTATGACACCTACTACGCCAACACTATGTCTCCCGGCTACGCGCAGCACTTCGACCCCTATGACCCCATCTATTTTGATCCTCATGTCCAGTCAGTTCTGGCGGCTGCCAATGCCGATACCATGGGCCTCCGCGGGCATCCTGCACGCGCGCTCGATGACTTGCAGCGGAGGTTTGGAAGCTCGGTGTCGCTCTCGGGCTCGAGCGCTGGGGATGGGCTTTTGCGGAAGAACGATCGAAAGCAACCGTCTCTCCAGAAGAAGAAGCTGCGGAAGTTTTTCAGCTGGCGCTCTGGGAACTGAAGCGATCCTCGACCACCTGCTTTTTGTTTTGTGCCTTTGTTATGATGTGAAAAGACCGGATTTATGATACGCGTGACGATGGGTATGGATTGGGATCTGGATATTGGCGCATCTACCTTGCTCTTTTTCTTTTGTCGTCAAGGGTTCTCCTTGTTTTACACTTCTCACTTGTACTTTTCATATTTTTATATCCACTTTTTGGGGGGGGGGGGGGGAGTCTGGGACTCTTGACCGAAATCACAGGTATTTATCTGAGGATCACACCTATACAACAAATTTTCATATTCAAACGATTGATTGATAAGTAAACCATGTCGTAGAAGCTTGGGAGTTAAATCTTTGGAAGCCCTGATGAATTGCATGTAAATTCGTCTCCTCAATTGTTCCATTATGCCGTCAGGCCTTTCACTCTTGTTTTTCTTCTTCTTCTGCTGGTCGAGCAGTGTACCAGTCCCAATAAAGCCCGAAGGCCGTAAATAAGCCCATGAGCCCCTCGAATGGGGCGACATTTTTCCAGCCACCCCCACTGCGATAAAACACAACCATCGCCAAAAGCCGGCCCGGAATGGCGGCCATCATCATTGGAGTGTTGTTTTGGCACGCGGCGATTGCGTAGAATGACCCCAAGGAGAGGGATGTTAGGCTGCCGGTTATTAGCGCAGCTTGCTGAGTCTTTTCTCTCAACAACGCTTACCTGAGCGCCTGGATAGTTCCATTACTTAGGCCTTGTAATGGTGAGTTGGGAAGCCCGGCCGCGGCTGCGGGCCATAATAATGTATACACCCCGCTGGCCACCAGGGGGAGTGTCTGGATGCCAAAGACATAGGGAGCTACACGAGAGCCCCCACGGTGCGAACCATGTTGGCCGGAAGACATTGGCTGGATGTTTGGTGGGCGAGTTCGAACCGGGTCGTGATGCTGCAATGCTGCACAAGGTGACGTTGGACGAGAGGGGAAACAACTAAGACAGGCCGGCCCCAGGGGGGGGCTGTCATTTACTGCTGATCCACCCCGTCAGCTTCTCAATCACTGCTTTAATTCTAACGAGACTACGTACCTCCGTAGCTTGGTTTGAAGGGCTTGGAGCATAAATTATTGGACACGAAGAGGCTCGAGGTAGTTTTTGAATCTCTTTATGATTGGATGAAAAAATAATAGAAGGTAAAAAAGAGTATTCTATCAAAAACGGGTATCAATCTCAAGTATATACAGAGAAGATGAAGTATAAATAAAATGCACAAGGGATCAAGGCCGTTCCACGACAGACGCGAGCGCTGCGCTCACTATGCTCTTTCTTCGAAGACCATGGTCGCCGCGTGCATCCCGTCCTGAATAGGCATGGTGGTGGCTTTTCTCTATTCGGTGGGATTGCATCGCACCCGAGCTGCTCCTGCGCCGCCCGCGGGTCTCGCTTGCCAAAACATCCGGGGGTCCGAATCGACTTCGGTGCAAGGTTGCTGCCCTCCGACGGGGCGAGGACCGCGGCGGAAGCGAACTCGGGTGGCAATCGTCTTCACGGAGGGTATCTGGGTACGGGGAATCTTCTTCAAGCACAGTGCGCCGAATGGAATCGATGTCTCCTTCGTGGCATTGCAACTGAGAGATGTGCTGCCGCTGCATGCGCACATTGAAGTGATCTGGGGGGTTGAGTGTCGGGTTCGGTAGGGAGGGGAAATCGGGAGGGATAGAGGTTGGGCTTGGATTCGAGCAGAGCGAAGGCGAGGAGTCAAAGTGTCCATCCTCGTCGTGATCTGTGTCGGGGGGCGTTAGGACATAGCCTGAGTATCGGCCTGGTAGCCGGGTCCGGTCGTGCCGTAACCGCCGGGAGTCAGGAGTCTCGTTGCGCCCGATGGGGCTCTGGAGAGTGTGTTCATGCAACTTCTGCGTCAATGTTGAGATCGAGAGACGCTTCGACTCGTACGGAAAGGGCACCGAAGTGGGAGGCGGTTGCTGGGAGCGAAAATAGCTGCTCTGGCGGCGGGACAGCGTGCGAAATCGGTGCGATTGCGGCGAGGGGCACCGCGACGACAAGGGGGATATCATAGTGCTATCACAGTCGACCATCAGCCGCTCGTCCGCATCAACGGCCAGGCGAGTGGGCCCCGATGAAGGCGACGAGAAGGAGAAGTCCTCAAACATATTGTGGTAAAAGCACTGGACTCGAGGACTCGATGTTGAGGGGGAAGGTGAGGCTCAAGATCGTTGGAATTGTTAGTTGGCGCCCGATTCCGCGGCGAGACGAAGTCTACCAGCGCGGATCTAGGCAGGGCGCATGTAAATAGGTAAATCCCTCCGAGAAATTCCCAGCGACTTGCGATTTGCCCCAGAATGAAAAATCTAAACCGTCGACCAGCGGTTGAAGGGAGGCAACACCACGTGATCTGCGCCCAGTCGTTGTTTTTCGCTCGATTCACTGTAGTCGCTTTGACGCAGACGCTTTTTATCCTTGAATTTCGGGCTTCGTTGAACTTGGCCAATATGATTATTGATGCTATATAACATTTTATAAGGCATCCTAGCCCGTAATACAGTTCGGTTGGAGTGGAAGTATTTCGAAATACGAGAGATCCAGACCACGACACGAAGTATCTATGACTACCTCTTGCAGTATTCACAACCTTTTACCCCTGGTCGACTTGAAGATCTCCGCCGTAAGTTCCTGCAAAGACTTTTTGTTCCCTGCATCGGATCCATCCCACCGTAGCATACATACGCCACAGCCTGTGGTCTCGTTGGAGCTCGGTGAAGCATCACTTGCCTGCGAGGCTGGGGGCGGAAACCGGAGGCTAGTGGCGGCGTCGACGGAGTACATGCCACTTACCCCCCTCTACGAGGAATACCATTCCATACCACTTTGAACCCGGCCAGGACAAAGCATATACGGATTTGAATATCTCAAAAGAGAAAACTGAACTCGTGCAAAAATGCCTGTGCTCACTTCTTCGAAGTATACATGCACAAACGGTGTGGCGAAATGAGAGGAGGAGAGGGTCGGTTGACAGATGCCGAATATTCCCCGTGTGTCCTCTGCCTCCTGAAATCAAAGATTTTCGAAGATGGAAGTATATTTGGCTGAAAAGAAGTTTATCAGGGGACAGGTTCCAAAGGAGAGAATACATTTTGAGCGCCAGGAGGTATGATGATTAAAAATGAGTAATATCAGAATCACGTCTCTTATCCTGGGTTGACCTCTTTACTTTGGTTCAATACTGAGACCTTCCATCAGCCATGGATCAAGTAAAAGCTCCATACCTGTAGGGCGGTCTTCGGGGTCCCACTGTAGGGCCAATCGTATCCATCGCAAAAAGCACTCTACGTCCTCGCCTTTGATCTCACCGGCTAGATCCTCAAAATATCTGTCGGGGATTGAAACTAGATCTGTCCATTTTCCATAAGTGTCCCAAAAGAGGGAGCTGGCTGGTGTCCGCTGCCAAAATTCTCGTGAAGGGAAACCGAGTAAAGCAACAAGCTCGGCAATGCATACACCCTCGTCGAAAGAGCCATTTGGTTTTCGCTCTATTCAAGGTATGAGGATGGACTATATCCCAAGCCTATATCACTGTTAGTCTATCTTTTTTAAGGGTAAGTTATGAGTAGTCACTTACGACCATAGCTATAACCCAGATATCCACCTTAGAGTCCCACTATGACTTCGGGGGCGCGGTATTTTCTTGGCATAATACCCCCCTCGAAGGTCTCGGCCCCAAAGCGAGCTTCTCCAAAATCACAAACCCTAGGATTTCCAACCCCTGGCGGCGGGTAGGATGTTCAATAGATAGTACGGTCTCCAAGCATCTTTCGTGGTGACGGTCTTTCGATTTCATTTTCCTCAAACACCGAAAAGCGGTTAAAGACTTGGACAGTCCAACTTATCAGAAGCCCTTCTCTGTATTTTGCGATATGTTTTTCATACTGCCGATTCTACTATTTAAGGCCCTTCTCGGTTCCTATTTTGGGTACTATCAGAAATTTTTTTTCTATACATTTCAGCATTGACTCTTCCTCCTGATACTTCAAATTTCCAAAGTCTTTGATAAAATAAAACCCTGCCATCCCTTCGAAGAAATGCATCCGGCAAGTCGCAATCTTTCAACCACTGCTCAAGAAGGCTTTTAATTATACCGGTTCGGACATCTCAGAGATTACAACCAAAAATTCAGACAGTCAGGCATGGTATGACAGCACAAAGAAGATCTGTGCGGCGATTGAGGCCCAGGTTTGTGGACGTCTCTATATTTTCTAACACCGAATAGTTTCCGACGCACTGATCGTAGGAAAAATTATGTGGTGCTATTTGCAATGTTTTAATGTGGAGAAATAGCTAGAATTTCCTCCTATATACGACCGATTGAAGAATTTTTGATATGAAAGTCGGTCTAAATGATTGAATATCAATGTTTCCTTGCGTGATACCTAACAGTCCTCGTAGTCTACCTCCCTGCAACTGATCCGCCAAATCTGGGGACACGCTGCAACTGATCTACTATCTATCCTTCGAAAGCATTACTTGAGATCTTCAGGTAATTACTGAGACTGTATCGTGATGATGATACTAAGACGATTAGGTCAGCTAATCATTTCGGCAGTCCAGACTCGCAAGCTTCCATCCCGTGGCCAATAGGTATACTGCATATACATCTGTGCACGTATTATATATATGTCATTGCCAAGAGGGAACAGATCCCAATAGGAGTCAATGATTTGTCTGCGAGTCTCACTTTCAACCCATCTGGGCAATGTTCCGCAAGTCACCGAAAAAATACCCCCCATTGTAATGGTGGTGCTCATACCTTCTCCAATTCCTCTGGGCGAATCGGAGTACAAATGACCCCAACGGTCAACACCGGAGACCGCGCCCTTATCAGTGCGCAACCCCCCCCGCAACTCGGACTTTCGAGCGGGAGTCTCTGTTTGCTCCGCGTTCTTTCCTTCTGACCCAATTCACTAGCACAACCACCATGGCTGCATTTTTGAAGAAGCCCTTGAAGCTAGCTTTAGTACAGCTGGCCTCAGGTAAATGACACCGCCATCTCCCGGATTTGCCCTTCTCAGCTGACCGACCGATAGGCGCCGACAAGGCTATTAATCTCTCCCACGCCCGGAGCAAGGTCCTCGAGGCTGCGCAAGCTGGCGCACGCCTGATTATCCTCCCAGAATGCTTTAATTCCCCCTATGGCACGCAATACTTCCCGAAATTTGCCGAAACCCTTCACCCTTCTCCGCCCACGAAGGACCAGTCGCCCTCATTTCATGCCCTGTCGGCGATCGCCGCCGAGGCGAATGCATATCTTGTTGGTGGCAGTATCCCAGAGCTGGAGCCCAGCACCAATAAATACTACAATACCTCGCTGGTCTTTTCCCCATCTGGCTCTCTGATTGGCACACACCGCAAGACTCACCTGTTTGACATCGACATCCCGGGGAAGATCAAGTTCAAGGAGAGCGATGTGCTGTCGCCCGGCAACGAATTGACGGTTATTGATCTCCCAGAATATGGCAAAATTGGTCTCGCTATCTGCTATGATATTCGTTTCCCGGAGTCTGCGATGATCGCCGCTCGTAAGGGCGCATTTTTGCTCGTCTATCCGGGAGCCTTCAACACCACCACTGGGCCCCTGCACTGGTCGCTTTTGGGCCGTGCCCGTGCCGTTGACAATCAAACTTATGTGGCGCTGTGCAGTCCATCTCGAGATATGGAGGCGACCTACCATGCCTATGGTCACAGCCTGATTGCGGACCCAAGCGCGAAGATTCTGAGCGAAGCGGAGGAGAAAGAGACAATTATCTACGCTGACCTGGATAATGATACCATTGTTAGCACTCGCAAAGGAATTCCTATTTACAACCAGCGACGATTTGATGTGTATCCTGACGTGAGTGGTGAAGGCTCAAAATAGAAAGCGAGCTTGGGCGGGTTACACTAAATTGTTAGATTGTTGGGTAGGAATCAAGAAAGATAATCTTTTTGAAAGGATAGAAATCCTTCTACTGGCCTGTATATACATCCAGATTGTCCCGAACATTGGGGAATAGAAGCTCAAATAACCAACTGGCTCAACCCGGTAAATGGTCACAAGTGCATACAATAACACGACTACTAAGGTAAGTTAATTTGTTGGCTACTCTCAATGAGAAAGGAGACTCATTGACACCTAAGGCATGAAAAACGGAACATCATTCGAATACACACGTGACCCGCTGCCAATCACGGGCCGTGCGGGCGATAAGCGAGCCACACTCACTCGCGGGCCACAAATTCGATTTTCCCCCATCGACAACTTCCGCCCACAGTCGCCGACCAACCCAACAGTCAGTCTACCTCTCTGTCTAGCACAAAGTTTCCGAATCGCTTCCTAACATCAGTTTTCAGAGATGTCCAACGTCAACACCGGCAAGAAGACCCGCTCGGCCATCGCCGATGTGGTGTCCCGCGAGTACACCATCAACCTCCACAAGCGTGTATGTTGAAAAAATCCCCCCAAAAGTCTCTCGAGAGATCCCCCTTACCTGCGAGAATTCGATTCTGTGAGAATCTGTGGAGGCACAATTGGACAGAGAACACACTCTCCTGAAACACGGAGGTTCTTCTACGAGGAATACAGTGTGTGTGCGCACACGGGTGCGAGAAAGGGACTCGACTTCACAGAATGCCCTTCAACCACCTCCAACCACACACCCGATCACCCTCGGTGTCAGGTTGTCGTTTCGATGATAATCAGGCCCTCCTGGTCAAGCTCTCCACATACCGTAGAGAGATTGGCCAGTGGGAATGACAAAAGAAGAAGAATTAGTTTTATGAAGTCCACCTCTATGGCCGAACCAGAACATCGCAGAGACCCCGCTCTCTATCAGATGGCATTCGGACGGAAGACTAATTGCAACCTTCTTTTGGGTTATAGTGCCACGGTGTCAGCTTCAAGAAGCGTGCTCCTCGTGCCATCAAGGAGATCCGCGCCTTTGCCGAGCAGGCCATGGTAAGTTGCTCCGTCTCTTTCCTGCATCGCGCTATGTGCGTGTATTAGTCCCTTCTGGGTAAATGGCTAATATGTGCGTCTTTTTGTCTGCAATAGGGCACCAAGGACGTCCGCCTCGACCCCGCTCTGAACAAGAAGGTCTGGGAGGCCGGTATCAAGGGCGTTCCCTTCCGTCTCCGTGTCCGCATCTCCCGCAAGCGTAACGACGAGGAGGGTGCCAAGGAGCGTCTGTACTCCCACGTCCAGGCTGTCAACGTCAAGAACCCCAAGGGTCTGCACACCGCTACCGTCGATGACGCGTAAATATGAGTTTTTGAAAATCTCGTCGGTGTTTTATCTGCTTCTATGATTCCAATGTTACACTTGGGGTTCGGTCGGGGCTTTCAAAAATAAAAATCACTTCTTGCACCACCACTTGCTTGGTTCCGTAGTAGGTTAATTCCTTGTAGTTCCACGTCGTCTCGCATAGCTTCAATTTCTTGGGGCCCAGGTAAGCGGAATTCAATCCCATGTGCCAAAAATGGTTGGAAGCCGAGACATCTCGAGAGTATACGGGGATTATTGAATCTACATCGAAAATATCGGATCTACGCACTTTATAACTCAGGAACGCTATTTTTTTGAATCACCGGCAAAGATCTTCATTTCGAAAACCAGGCCTAAAGATGCATGCATATTCTCGCCGAATGGTAGGTTGTATGTTGGTGAAAAAAATGCAATTGAGAACACGAAACATGTAAAAACTCCATCCGACTTTGATATCGTACAATCAATAAATGGGAAAAGAAAAAAAAAACAATCCTCTCACGATGCTCGCCCTAAGGCCACTCGTTCAAGCTGGTTGTGAGAAACACCTCATCGATCATGATTTCCGCGATGTCGGTTTCATACTCTACCTAATTCTTAATCTCTTGAATCTTGCTGTGCAGCTGCTCGATCGTCTGGGCGTTAACACGGACGGCCCAGTGCTCTAGCTTCCCGTCAGACTGAGGGACCATGAACTGGACGCTGTTGTTCTGACGAGCATAATCGAAATCCTTCTTGAGAAGGGAGTTCAGAATCAAATTGCCATTGCCATCGGCTCGGAGGATAATGCGAGCGCGGCCGGTCTCAGGGTGTCTGAGCAGACGGAGAGCGCCCGTGCCCTGGGAGGCCCAGCCCGTGGCCAGCTTAAAGGCACGGCCGCGACCCTCGAATACAACAACCTCTTCCTCTTCGCCAGCGTTGGCCTGGGACATATCATAGATCGCACCTGGCGCAGTCTCCCCGTCAGGCGTGGCCTCACCAGAAGTGGCGTTGTCGGCGTTGGAAGCCTGGCTGGACGCCTGGGTAGAGGTAAGGACGGATGTGGGAGCAGGGGTTGGGTCAGCAGAGAACTTGATCGGTGTGTTGGGCTTCCAGGTGTTGTCAGCCGGGGTAGAGGTGCTTTGACCAAAGCTCGATGCAAACAGGGAAGAGGTAGAGGTCGTAGGCTCCTTCTGAGACGAGTCCTTCTGAGTCGTGGGGGTGCCAAAGATGCTTGAAGCAGTAGAACTAGGCTCCTTCTGCGCCGTGCTGGAGCCGAAAAGATTTGAAAGAGACCCGGCGCCTTCCTTCTGAGGAGGGGGTGTAGGAGACTGAATGCGATCAAAGAGGCTGCGACCACCAGGGGTAGGTGCAGCAGAAGGTGTGTCCAGACTGGATTTCGTGATGTCTGCATTATCGGAAGGTTTAGAAGGCTTCGAGTTGCGCAGAGCAGAGCCGAAATCGCCTTCATCGCTGCTATTGCTATCCAGGTTTCTGCGCTTGAGAGTTGGCTTGTCCTCGTCATCCGATTCACCACTCTCCTTGGAATCATCAATGGGCTGGGGAGTAGCTGAGAGACGACCGAAGATGTTCTCAGAAGCGGGCAGCGGCCGGCTGTATGAATCAAAGATGGAGCTCGCAGAAGAAGTAGGAGAAGGTGCATTCACCGCAAGATTCTGGGAAGGAGGAAACAGAGTGGTCGCGGAAGGATTCTCAGAAGGTTTGGGAGCAGCAGCGGCAGAGTCAGATTCATCAGCATCAACCCACTCGAATTTTCCATTCCTGAAGACAGACTTCTTCTTGCTACCAGCCTCAACCTTTGCACGCTTCTCACGCTGCTGTTCAGCGTCACGGCGCTCCCACTCCGCCTCGTCATCCTCATCGGAGTCAAAATCTTCGGCTTTTCGCTTGGCTTTCTCCTCGGCCATAGTGTCCTCGGCCTTCTTCTTGAACTGGGCCATGAAGTCCACAGGAGCTGCGCCATTTCCGAACTTGGGAATGGCGGGAGCGGGAGCGGAAGTTGGACCTTGGGACGACTGGGCAAACATATTTCCAGCCAATTTGGGGGCAGCGGGTGTAGAAGTGGTGGTCGCAGCTGGCTTTGCAGAGGTGTTCTCTCCTGCCGAGCTCTTAGGCTCGGATACAATGCCAGTAGGCTTGGGTGGGACGGAACCCGAGGAGGAAAAGGATTTCGCAAACAAACTTGAAGTGGCAGTACCGTTCGGACCATTAGTTTCCACTGATTTTTCAGCGTCCTTATCAGCCGATGTGGCGTATTGGGACCGGAAGAATTTCTTTGAGCCCTTAACCGGAGCACCAATATGGTTGCGAACCTTGAGATAAAACATGATCAAAGTATCGAAACTGTCGATACCGGGCTCATAACTGAGAACTTGTTTCTTGAACTGTTTGTCCAAGCTGGAGACAACCCAAAGCAAATCAGCTTCGTCCCGCACTTCCTTGCTGAGGACATTGTCGGAAGAGTCGGGCTTGGACATTTCAGAGGTCGCCAGCGATTTCTGGGGAGAGGAAGAGACAGAAGGCTTGACGGAGTTGAGCTGCGGAGCTGCAGGCTTGCCGGCAAGCAGACCGGAAAACGGATTCGAGGAAGTAGCCGATGGCTGCTCTACAACAGGCTTCGGAGTGAATAGATTCTGGGCTGTAGCTGGGCTAGACTGGACTTTGAAAGGATCAGAAGGCTTGCTGGGCGAAGAAGATCCGAAGAGACTTTTGAAAGGCTGTTCCTGAGTTGGCTTCTCTGTGGTCTGTTCTGCAACAGGCTTGGGGGCAAAGAGGCTAGGAGCCTTCTCAGATTCAACAGGCTTGGGAGGGTTTGATGTGGCGCCGAAAAGGCCCTTGAACGGTGAAGGTTCAGAAGTCGTGCTGGCACTCTGGTCTGCTGTGGACTTCGGCGCAAAAAGGTTCTGAGGTGTTGAAGATGAGTGAGTATTTTCCGAGGCCACAGGCTTTGAAGATGCAGAAGCAGCACCAAACAAGGAGGCAAAAGGTTGACTGCTTGCAGTGTTGTCAGAGCCCTTCTCTGATGTAGACTTCGAAGCAAAGATGTTGTTGACCACAGGTTGCTCCGTGGCGGCTTTTGAGGTAGAGAGACTGTTGAATGGTTGAGAGCCTGTAGCTCCGAACAGAGACCCGAACGGCTGAGAGGTTGAAGCAGCAGCAGCTTCTTCCGAGGTGGGCTTAGGAGCGAAAGGATTGGAGGTCGAACTCTGATCGGTTGATTTGGGAGCGAACAAATTGTTGCCATCTGGTATTCCCCCGGAAGGCTTTGGGGAGAAGATGTTATTTGTAGTAGATGGAGCGGCGTCGGCCTTAGCAGGCTGCGATGTAGCTGCAGTTGACATGAAAAGGTTTCCGGAGGAAGTGTTGCCTGTGGCTGTCTTAGGTGCAAAGAGGTTGTTTGTTGCAGGCTGTGAGGTCGCCTTCTGAGGGTCTGAAGTCGAGGAAGCCGAGGCAGCTCCGAAAAGAGAGCCGAAAGGCTGCGCTGGTGTGACTGCCGCAGTCGCCTGTCCAAAGACAGGAGCTGGCTTAGCAGCATCGCCTTCTGCCTTGTTGCCTGAAGGTTTATCTGAGGCAGAAGGCACACTCAGGTTGCCAAATGGATTGCTAGATTGGGTAGCAGGTTTCGGTGAAAACAAATTTGATGAGGCATCAGCGCTACCAAATAAGTTCTTGCTAGGCAAGGACGGTGAAGTGGCAGCGAAAGGACCCTTGGGTTTGTTGTCAGGAGAGGTTTGCATGGAATCGGCAACTGGGTTCGCAGATGTGTTTGGAGCCATCGACTGGCCAAAAACGCCCGCGCCTACTGAGCTAGTTGTATTTTGCGGGGCTCCAAACAGCCCTGATGAGAAGGTTGGCTGCGATGACTGCGACGAAGCTTGGTTTCCAAACCCACCAAAACTGACAGGGGCCGTACTGGGAGTAGATGTGTTTGCAGCGCCGAAGGAGCTTGCGGCGAAGGGATTGGAGGATGGAGTAGAAAACCCGCCACCAGCAGAGAAGTTGAAGCCAGCACTAGTTCCATTACTCCCACTACCGAAAGAAAATGGAGTCGAGCTACTCTGGGCGGGCTGGCTGGGGGCGGAGCTGGCCCCTGGGAAGCTTTGACTTTGGCCAAAAGAGAACCCGATGGATGGATTTGACGGGACAGAAAAACTCGAACTGGAGAAAGTAGGGGCAGCAGAGAGCTGCGAGAAGGCACCGGCACCGGCACCGGTGTTGGGCTGGTCTGTTGGAGTTGTTCCCCGGGGACGTTTGCGGATCTCCTTGATTCTTTACACCATGGAGCGTTTCTTGGTCAGCGACGGCTCTAAATTTTGGTTCACGAATTTCAAAGCAGAGAGAAATGTGTAGGAGGTTGCAGGAAGGGGATGGGGGAGCAGGTATTTCTGGGCCGGCAATGCAAAAGGGTCAAAGACAAGAGAGACCGAGGCAATGATGAGAGGCAATGCTTTGTCTGAGATCAACCGATTCACCATCTGCAGCACATGTGTCGAGAATCGACCATGCGACGGCAAAAGTAGCATGAGCGGCCCCCGCCATACTTCAGATCCCTAGATCAAGTAGGTACCTTCTCCATGCCCGAGTCTCATGATGCATGGGAGAAATTTGATCGATCTCAGAGCTCTCATTGCTGCGAAATGCCCCCTTCTCGTATTTGCAGACCTCTGCAAACCCCTGCAAGGACAACTTATGACCCAAAAATCAAGGCAAAACTTACTTTCTGCTGGCCATCTGAGCGGCAGTCGCCCGTTGGGGCGCTTCTTCAGGTGTACTCGCCATGGAAAATTCCCTCTCGGTTTCTCTGGACCCGTCAGGACCTTGAGCCGAACGTTTTGACATGCTAAGATGTACGAATGTCCCTTGTGTGTGCGCACACGGTTCCCGGATTCACGTTCCCGCGCAACGATTTCGACACCCCTTGCAAAAACCAATCACTGGCAGTGATATAGACCTTGGATCATGTACGACAAGGCTGCTTGAAGGAGCAAGGGAGATTGGCTGATGGTTGGACTCGGTTTGCTCCCAGATTTCGATGACCGGAGAGCGCTCGAGTTGCCTGTCGCAGGGAGAGGATTACGCGCCGGCGCCGTCCGAAATATAGGATTCGAGATATTGAAAAGACTGGCTCGGGAGGTACTCAGTCCGTTTTTTTGTCGTTTGGAAAGAGAAAGAGAAGTGTTCTCCGGGCGACTCGATGATCGTGGTTGGTAGTCCCTCGTTCCGTGACACGACCAAGTTCGCGACCCGTCGCGCGAGCTAGCTTCGCCAAAGCCTCACCAGGGTCGAAATGGATGAGGAAAGAAGGAAAGCGGCCTCTCGATCGAGAAACGCTCTGTAAGGAGGATGGCGGGATGGGAGGATTGAGGATGACCCTGGGGATTATTTTTTTTGGTGGTCGCGGAGACTCTCGCGGAGGCCACACCACAGCAGAAAAATGAGGTCACGTGGATCTTGGCATGACGCGCCAACTGCTTATTGTTTGTTCGTCATGGGCTTCTCTTGAAAGGCTTCAAAGCCTTTCAGGCCACAATGTCTCTTTGATGGATTTCCCCAGAGGTTGTTTGGAGAGCTCCGTCTTCAGGACAAGGTCCAACACGCCTGGCTGCTGAAAAGTGCTGGCATTACGTCGCCAGCTGGCAACCAAAGTCCAAAAGTCCGTCTTAAACCCGCGACGGGGATCCCGTGCACGGAGCATTTCGTACCTCCCTTGGACCCTTGAAGACTTTGGGGGGGGGGGGCGGATGGAGGAGGACCCTGTCTGCTCAGTGTCTGCTCAAGAGTCTGAAGCAATCTGCTTTGATGGGCTGTGCTTGATTTGGTCGATTCTCACCTGCCACCTCTCATAAATGTTGTTCTACAGAAGACGGGGCTACATGGCGCATAATGATACATGGGTGTGTCTACCTATTATTGGTCCTAGCTTCGGTATACTTCATATGTCAACTATGTCTACAGTCTACATGCCATCTAGCGAAATTGCCTTGAACCATACGATCACACTTCGGCATTACCAATAATCTCGAGCTTATTTTCTTTTTCTTCCCGATAAACCCCACTTGGGCATTACCGAACCCATATGTATCGCGGTACCCCCACTGTAGATGTACTTGCACTTCCCGTCTTCAAGTGTCATTCTATCGTGGTATCCAGACATGGGCACTACGCTCGAAAACCTCTCGTAGTCCTTCTCAGCCGTTCGGGGGAACACGAAACAGGAATCTCCAGATTCCTGGGCCCCTGTTGCCCTCGAGTCTAGTCGCATCAGCCATGACCCCTGAGTCACATTTTCCCCCATCGGTGGCGGCAATATTTGCTGCAGCTAGTCACATTCCAGTTTTGCGATGCGTGCCCCCCCGGGGCGACTTTCCTATTTGTTCTTTCGGTACTGGCTGAGGTGGTCGTGCTGGAGGCCCCGATTGGCCCGCAGACGGGATCCCTGTATCGACAGGGGACAAGATCCCCGTGGGGCCCGATCGGCATGGGTGATTCCCATTCTTAATAAGGGCTTCGATCAGGAGGCCCGGCCAGCGTGACAGTTGGCGACACTTGATGAAAGTGGACTTCAAAGAATACAACCCGGACGAGCTAGTCCTAAAGATGATGGTCATTCGCAATCTATTTCCCCGTCTCAAGTGGTATCCGGGGGTGGGATTTTCTTCACGCTAAGCGTCGCCCATGCCCTAAGAAGAAAACAAAAGAAAAGTTTTTTTTTTTTTTTTTTTTTTTTTAAAAAAAGGGACGGGGAAGCTGGAGGCTCCACCCTTCCCAATTGTCATGCGGGTTCCATGCATTCTATGGATTTGAATCCATCCTGTTGCATGGTGCGAGGGAACTATAAGAAACACCGCGTGTCCACAATGTCAGGCTGGTCCACACCGACGTCAACTGGCATTCGGATGCAAAGATGCATTTCGCTTCACTGCTTGCATGTCTCTCTCTGGTAGCGGGCACACATGCCCAGCTGCTGGACATCCCACAAGTGGATGAGCTGGTGAGTGAGGCTATGAAGCCCCTGGCTGAGTACTTAGACTATGATGGTCCTGAGGGAAGCGCCTCGGGCGTGCTGAGCGAGCAAACCGTGGCAGCGAATCTACATGCCGTGGCGGCGGCAACAGCAGACGCTTCGTACTGGCTGGCAGGCATTACCCATCAAGGGCTGGCCGCATTCAACTCGAATCCATCGAGCTATACCGTGTTTCGCAATGTTAAGGACTATGGTGCCAAAGGTAAGATTCACCCGTGGGTGTTTCATTCGTCACGAAGTGATTGACACGCGATATAGGAGACGGTGTGACCGACGACACGGCGGCCATCAATTCTGCGATCAGTGCTGGTGGCCGCTATAGTCCATCCAGTCGCCAGTCCTCCACCACAACCCCGGCCATCGTATACTTCCCTGCCGGAACCTACCTTATCTCAACCCCGATCATCGACTATTATTTCACCCAGTTGATTGGAAATCCGAACTCGATCCCGGTCATCAAAGCAACCTCCGGGTTCTCAGGGCTGGGATTGATTGATGGAGACCAATATCAGAGCGATGGAAATCAGGGCTGGGGCTCGACAAACGTATTTTTTCGGCAGATCCGTAACCTGAAACTGGACTTGACTTCGATCCCGGCGAGCTCGGCAGCCACTGGTATTCACTGGCCAACGGGACAGGCGACCAGCATCCAAAACGTCCAGATCGCGATGAGCTCTGCTTCCGGAACCCAGCATCAAGGGCTTTTCATTGAGAATGGTAAGACGAGTAATGGACATTCCTATATGGATGGTCACTGATTCTACATATAGGCTCTGGTGGCTTCTTGACGGATATTACGATTACCGGCGGTCTCTATGGCGCCAACATTGGCAACCAGCAGTTTACCATGCGTAACCTCGATATCTCAGATGCAGTGACTGGCATCTCCCAGATCTGGAATTGGGGCTGGACCTATCAAGGCTTGACCTTGACTAACTGCACAACGGCTGTCTCGATCAGTAATGGAGGAGCTGGGAACCAGCTCGTCGGCTCCGTAACTGTCCTCGACAGTTCCATTGTGGATTGCTCTACCTTCATTGATACTGCGTGGAAGAGTTCGACCTTCAGCAACGGTAGTCTCATTTTGGAGAACATCGCCCTTGACAATGTCCCCGTCGCGGTCAAGGGACCGAGTGGTACCGTTCTTGCTGGTTCTTCTGGCACCACGACAATTGCGGCGTGGGGCCAAGGCCACAAGTATACACCCAATGGGCCCACCAATTTCCAAGGCACTTTTACTGCTGCTACCCGTCCAAGTGCTTTGCTTGCCAGTGGATCATCAAAATACTACACTAAAACAAAGCCCCAATACGCGGCCTCACCTACATCTTCTTTTGTAAGCATCCGAAGCGCAGGCGCGAAAGGTGATGGCTCCACCGATGATACATCGGCAATTCAGTCGGCATTGACTACGGCAGCCTCCTCTGGCAAGATTGTCTACTTCGACCAGGGTACATACAAAGTCACGGGAACTATTTACGTTCCCCCCGGCTCGCGAATCGTTGGTGAGGCGTACCCGGTCATCATGGCCAGTGGAAGTACCTTTGCCAGTATTTCCAAACCAATTCCCGTCATCCAGATCGGCAAATCGGGAGAGGCTGGCTCAGTTGAATGGTCCGACATGATCGTCAGTACCCAGGGCTCCACCCCAGGAGCAGTTCTTATTGAGTGGAATCTAGCAGCCAATTCGGGCTCAGGCATGTGGGATGTCCACACTCGCATTGGGGGATTCAGTGGGTCCTCACAACAAGTGGCCCAGTGCCCGACATCTGCAGCTGTTTCAGCAGCGTGTGAGGTTGCCTATATGTCCATGCATATTACAAGCTCTGCCAGTGGAGTGTATCTGGAAAACGTTTGGCTGTGGACAGCAGACCATGATCTGGATAGTGCAGATAACACTCAAATCTCTGTCTATTCGGGACGTGGTCTCCTGGTGGAAGGAAAAAATATTTGGCTGTAAGTAGATCAATCTCGCCTGCGGCACCCTTCGAAGACTCTAACGTTCATTCAGATACGGAACCGGAGTGGAGCATCATTCGCTATATCAGTATCAGTTTTCTGGAGCTAGCTCAGTTGTGGCAGGATTCATCCAGACAGAAACACCGTGAGTCATGCAGTTGAACCTGGCGCTGGCTCTCGCCTTTTCTTTCGATTCGTAACTGACAATCTCGCTTACAGCTACTATCAACCTAATCCCAACGCCGCTAACGGCCCATACCCGACCAACTCCACCCTCAAGGACCCAGATTACAGCAGCTGTCTCTCTGGCAACTGCGATTCCCTCGGTCTTCGGGTGCTGAACAGTAACAGCATCGTCATCTACGGGGCAGGCTTGTACAGTTTCTTCAATCACTATAGCACCACCTGTTCTACTTTCCCTACTCCCGAGAACTGCCAGAGTGAGATCTTCAGTATCGAGGGTAGCACGAGCGGCCTGGTGGTTTATACTCTCAGCACCGTTGGAACGACCAATATGATTGTCAAGGATGGCAGTTCGCTGGCAGTTGTTAGCGATAACCTGGCCACATACGCTGCCACGATTGCGTATTTCACTCTTTAAGCCGGATATGGCTTTTCGCTGCTCGGGTTCTGTTTCCTTTATGAGTACATATTGATCATGAACATATGTATTTTTCTGATTAATATGTCCAAATGATTCTTATTCCCGGGAGTCCACAATCGAAAATTAGAGGAAGTCGACGTACTATCCTCGAGTAGACCGTGGCCATTTATTAATCCTATTGGAGAACATGTCCGAGAGAAATTCTGCTCCCATATGGAAGACAGTCAAGACAGTAGAGCGAACGCGCTGACACCGACACCGGATATGAATCCGCTCGATAGAGATCCGGAGGTGTGGGGGCGTGTGGGGGGGTTTCCTGGTACAATGAGGAAATGAGGGGCGGCTCCTCGGCGAAGAGAACAAAGATATCCCGAGGATGAGGCCGTCGATTGAGAACACTATAAAAGGACCCATAATGCATCGGCCGGTCTCCGGCTTTCTCTCATATCTGTCCCATACAATATTCACAGACCACCTTACCATGACAGAAGCTGTAAACAACAAGGCCATTCCATTCGAGGCATTGCCACTGGATCCTACTGGTCCGCGTGGAAATGCCTGGGGTCGATTTGGACCAGATGACGAGCTTGGTACGTTGAATCTGCTTACGCCAGAGGTCATCGTCGAGGCTGCAAAAGAGATTCGAACGGGGGTGCGCATCTCGCTGGACTGGCCGCTCAGCATGCCCACCTATCCTAGCTTCAATCGCGATCCCTTTAAGCAGGAGCTCATTCTTCGAAAACCAAATTGCATTTATGATGACGTTCTCACCTTCAATAGCCAGGGGTCTACCCAGTGGGATGGATTCAGGCATTATGGTGAAGCAAAACCCTCCCTGGAAGCGTCTGCAGCCAGTACTAATGTCGGGGCAAATCGATCATCGATCAGCCAACCAGAAAATGAGACGCTTTTATAATGGACATACCACCGAGGAGATCGAGTGTTCGGATGTGATTGGCCTACACAGTATGTAAAATATGGCCCTGAATGTTGGCTTCTTTAGTCACCGCTAGTATTAACCGACCCTCCCTATTGTAGCTGTGGCTGAACACGGCGGCATCACCGGCCGGGGCGTTCTACTTGACTTCGCCGACTGGGCCTCCTCAAACTCCATCTCAATCTCAGCCCTCCAATCTGAGCCGATTACCGTTGAAAATATCAAACAGGTTGTCAAAGACCGCCAACTCGAGTTCCGACAGGGTGACATCTTGTTCATCCGAAGCGGGTTCACCGCGGCCTATAATCAACTCAACGACCAGCAGCGGAGGGATCTTGCGCACCGCCCTTCACCCGACTTTAATGGCGTAGAAGCAACCGAGGATCTCCTGCGATGGCTGTGGGAGCATCAGTTTGCCGCCGTGGCCGGTGATGCTCCAAGCTTCGAGCGCGCTCCTATCCGAGGCAGTCATGCCGACCCGAATTTCAATGTCCACGAATGGGTATTGGCAGGATGGGGAACCCCAATCGGAGAGATGTTCGATTTGGAGAAATTATCTGAGCATTGCAAAGCGACGGGGCGATATAGCTTCTTCCTCTCCAGTATGCCTCTTAAGGTATGATTATAGCCTGCGCTGCAAACGTGTTTCCGGGTAAGAAATCGGCGAATTATCATTAACAAAAAAACAGGTTGTAGGCGGCGTCGCCAGCCCGCCAAATGCCTTTGCTATATTTTGAAGTAAACAGGTCTCATTGCTTTAGTTGGCTGGTTACGTACGTCTGTTGAATACGAAGCTTTTATGCACCGGTATACAGTATGTCTTGAAATAAAACCGAAAGTTAGAATTGCCTTTTGGTTATCTGTAAGCCAACAACAACAATATCTGCCTATATGATAGCTCTCATGATTTGAAAAAAGATTTGATACAGTTAGTTATATAGCCCTTTCGTAGTGTAGCAAGCGGGAGGAGTCGAACTCAGCAAGTTGAAGAGCCGGTACAAACGGTGTACTTTCCTCCTCCGTCGACGTCAGTTCCGCTCTCCGCGTTTGCACGTTGGAACCCAACCAGTTCCACCGGAGCAACATTGTTCCAACGGCCCCCAGTGTCTACGAACTCGTAGGCGCCGGTCTCACCCTCGACATTTCTCAATCCCAAGTGCTTTGGTGCTGGCTTCTTCTTCATGGCATGATGGATCAATTCCTGTTTGCCAAAGACCCTGGGCGACATGGTTGTCAAATTTGGGTAAGACGCCCCCTCCTGCACCCTTGAAATGCTATCCCTACCCGCACGCAGACCTGACCAATCCAGGACCCGGATAACGCGTCGCTGTCACGCTGTGCACAACCTTACTTGGTCATTGCACCTGCAGCCGTGGTTTTGCTTATTTCGCTGCAGCATTGGCTTGGGCCAATGCTTCGACAGTGGCGCCCAAAGTGGACTATTCCGTTCATCTCAGAGGAACGCGATCAACAGGATTTGGTGATCCAAGAGACGAAACAAGCTCTACGATGGACAGTCCTGCTTCTCAGCTTCGCGCTTATCGGGTTGGCAGCGGAGATTGCTCATTGCATTCCCCGAAGTATCGGCGTTTCCGCTACTGCTCTCATCGCATCCTGGGTAAGTGTCATGTTCATCGTCGTCGGACGGCAATCAACTAGATGCGCTTCATCACCTAACGTAGATCACAGATCTTAGTAGCAATAGCGATAGTAGCGAAACGGCCAACATCATGCTCGCTAACTATGCTAGCCTTCTTCGTTCTCGTCTTCATTGTCGAAACCGTGCTATCAACAGCGGACGAGGAAGGCATGAAGGCGAAGGCAGTCTCTCGCTATATTGCAGCTGGCGCTGCCTTAATGGCTTGCTTGACAATCTTAATGATGCCCTTTCGGACATCGTCTCTTCCAGTGTTTGATATCAGTGCCGTGGGACAGGCGCCATCCAGCAACTTTCGTAGCCCCGAGGATAACCTTCGACTATGGCAATTCCTGACCGTCTCGTGGATGGCACCATTGATGTCTATCGGTCGCAAACGACAGCTTCACGAGCCAGATGTATGGCTTCTAGGATTCGAATTTCAGCATCGTCGCCTGCATGAGCAATTTCGCCGTATTCGGGGATCCGTCCTTAGTCGAGTGTTGACAGCAAACGGGCTTGATGTTATCATCATCTCAGCGATTGCGATTGTCCAAATGCTCTGTGACTTCTCAACGCCAGTTCTCTTGCAACAACTCCTTCGAGCTATACAGGATCCAAGCAAACCTAAGCGCGTCGCACTGACTTATGCTATCTTGTCACTGGTGATCCGCCTAGTTTCTTCTCAGTCCCAGGTGTTGAATCTGTGGTATGGGAGACGTTGCTATGAGAGATCCCGAGGCGAGATGATTATGATGATCTATGAAAAAGCGCTATCACGAAAAAATCTTATTGGCTTGCATATAGAAAATGAACAGCAGAAGCCGACCGATGAAGAGGATATCAGTGATAATAATATAGCGGCAGAGGAAGATGAAGCGCATTCCTCCAAGCCAAGTTTCCTGAGCTGCCTTTTCCACAGAAGCTCTGGAAAGCCCAAAATCAAACCATCAAAGCCCAAAGAAGCTGCCTCTCTTGGAAAGATTTTCAACCTTCTCCGGGGCGATGTTTACGATGTAGCTCAACGATTCTGGGAAATAGACAGACTAATTGATCAACCACTGGGCTTGATTATTGCTGTTGTTCTCGTCTGGGTGCTTTTTGGCCCCTCTTGTTTTCTTGGTATCTTGGCTGTCTTGGTAGCCCAAGTTCTGAATGCCTTGATCACTCGAATTCTCCTTCGACGGGAGCGAGTCACAAGAGCTGCAACCGATACTCGCCTCCAAACCACCTCTCAATTTGTGGAAGCAATTCGACATTTGCGGTGGTATGGTTGGCAAAATCAATGGCTCAAACAAGTCATGGATGCCCGACAGACTGAGTTGAACCGTCGGATCGTCACCAGCTTGTGGAGCACATTGATCCAATTTGTCAATTCGTTCACGAGCGGTGCATTCCCCGTGGTTGCTTTGTATGCGTACACTATGCTAGCAGGCCATGAACTACGGATCGACATTATTTTTCCCGCGTTACAGCTTTTTACCATGCTTGAGACCCGCCTTCGAGAAGTTCCAGGTCTGATCACAGTTCTAATAAACTCCTCTATCGCCCTGAGTCGCATTGAAGATTTCATGATGGAACCAGACAAGACGAGCATTCCACTCAATGGCTCAATCGACGATTCAACTTTCAGACTAGAGTCCTGTTCATTTGCCTGGCCAGGAAAAAAGAAAGGCGTGCTCACTGACATCAACGTGACAATTCCGAAGGGCCTGACTGTTGTGACCGGAAAGGTTGGGGCTGGTAAAACTGCTCTTCTGCAGTCTCTTCTAGGAGAGCTTGATAAACTTGGTGGCACAGCGCACATTCCCAATGAAATGGTGGGCTACTGTGCACAAACACCCTGGTTGCAAAGTATGAGTATTCGAGAGAACATTCTTTTCTCGGCTCCCTATGAGGAACACCGTTACAAACAGACACTTGAGGCATGTGCTTTACTTCCAGATCTCTCTCAATTCAAACATGGGGACTTAACATTCATTGGCGAGAATGGTGTCGGACTCTCAGGAGGACAGAAAGCACGCGTTGCTCTCGCACGGGCTGTATATAGCACATCTCGCGTCCTTTTGCTGGATGATCCATTGTCAGCCTTAGATCATAATACTGCAGAATTCGTGGTTCGAAAATGCTTGTCAGGGCCCTTGACCCGGGGACGCACAACCGTTCTGGTCACGCATCGGACTGCATTGATTCGCGACATCGCCGATCAGATTATTCAGATTGACGAAGGACATGCCACGGTTTATGGCAAGTCTTCGATTCCTGCAATTATTCAGCAATCCGATGTTGGTCCTGCATTGGGATTGCATAGTCCAGAAGCCGGAGGTGAACAAGTAACCATTGAAGATGAAGAAACAGCAGTGCCGGACAAATTCATTGAGGATGAATATCGCGCCGAGTGGGGTGTTCAATCTCGAGTCTATTGGAGCTATATCAAGTCCGCAAAATATCGCTGGTGGATTCTTCTGGTTTTTGTGCTAGCTATTTTTCGATTGACCGCTGTTGGACAATCGTGGTTTCTGAAAGGATGGGCCGAGGCCTACGACCAGAAGCCAGTTGCCTATAACGGCATATCAGTGTGGAAAGGTCTTTCACAAGATACACTGATGATTTCTGTTTCAAATGCAGGCACACAACTCTCCCCCAACAATCCCATGATTAAACTTCCGCCTCCAAATGAAGATGTTCGGCCTTGGCTTTGGGCTTTTTTTGCAATAGTATCATTCCAGGCCATCGCACTGGTTGTGTCCCAATTAATAATGCTGATCATTGTTTACACCGCTGGCAAGACTTTGTTTCGACGAGTGATGGCCCGAGTCAGTAATGCTACCTTCAGATTCTTCGACATCACTCCGGTAGGAAGACTGATGAACCGTCTGACATCTGATATCGGAGTGGTTGATGGAAACATCAGCATGCAGTTTCAAGCCATTGCCTTCCACGCCATTACTTGGATATCTTCTATTCTTGTTATTGCCACAGCGACTCCAATTTTCCTTGCATTTTCACTGGCGCTCACTATGGCATTTGTGACAATCTTCCTCCATTTCTTGCCGACTTCACAAAGCCTTCGGAGGCTCGAGATGGTATCACTTTCACCTCTCCTCTCCAACTTTGGAGAGTTGCTACATGGTTTGACCACCGTCCGTGCTTTTCATGCCGAGGGACGCTTTCAGAGCCGCGTCATCTCAGTGGTCGATAAGTTTCAAGGAATGGATCATTTTTACTGGTCATTACAAGCATGGCTCACATACCGATTCGAGAACTTGTCTGCCTTCTCGACATTTTGTCTTACAATTCTGGCGCTATACACAAACACGACACCCGGGCTGGTGGCATTCGTGCTCATCGCTGCGAACAACCTCGTTTCCTCGACACATGCTCTATGCAAGCAGTATGGCCAATTACAGATGGACTTTGTATCAGTAGAGCGAGTTGATGAGTTACTTCATATTGAAGAGGAGCCATGTGGCACAGTTGACCCTCCTGCGGCGTGGCCAAAGTACGGCAGTGATATTACCTTTGAAGATGTAACAATTCGATATGCACCTCATCTCGATCCCGCGTTGAAAGACGTTTCCTTCAAGATTCCCGGGGGTTCTACTACCGCAATCATTGGTCGCACGGGTAGTGGCAAGTCTACTTTGGCGGTGTCGCTTCTCAGAGTCATTCAACCGGAAATGGGTCACATAACGATCGATGGAATCAACATCGCCGATGTGAATACCCAGGCACTGCGCACACGGGTGACCTTTGTCGCCCAAGATCCTGTTCTCTTCCCAGGGAGTATTCGGTTGAACCTTGATCCAACCCAGGAATTCACTGATCAACAATGTGCTGATTTGTTAGCACGTCTCTGTGGCCGACACGGTTGGAGCCTTGACACAACTATTGAGGCTGGTGGTAAAAACTTGAGCCAGGGTCAACGTCAACTCATTGCTTTGACTCGTTCAGTTCTCAGGCGTAGCTCCGTCGTTATCTTTGACGAAGCAACAGCTTCAATTGATCATGAAACATCTCTAGAGATCCAGCAGATTGTCCGAGAGGAGCTTCGGCTTTCAACTGTCATCACGATTGCACATCGAATTGAGGCTGTGAATGGTGCAGATTACTTCGTTGTTCTAGACCAAGGGCGAGTCTCTCGCCATGGGTACGTCTGCGACTTGTAATCAAATTTGTCTCTATATTTGAACTTGGTTACTATACTGTCAGGTGAACTCAGAAATCCCAAACACATGACCGATATGATAAACTTTTCATTCACTGCTTGTTCGTTACCGTACCAGCAAACGTAAACCGAAAAGAAGCAGTAATAAGAAACTCCAAAATCAGAACACATGCATCATGCAGAGCTATGGACATCCACTTCAAGTGTCGGGGTTTCCTCCCCTTGTCCTCTGTTGCTTTCCATTCATTTGTCGTGCATTCTGCTACTAATTAGAGACACTATTCATTTCTCTTACTTAGTTTTTTTGGTTTACTTTTTTGAAACTGATATTTTGTACTCGATAGCTCCCTTTTGAGTCTATCAGAGCTTTTTTTAAAAGAAAAAATTTTGTCACCATCACCTCTTTCCTCATCATTCTCACTACGTAGATATTTGAATTGGATGTATTTTCTCTTCCATGGCAGGTTTCTGATGACATTAGACCTTTAGTATGGACGGATCCTGCATACCAGTCAAAAGCTCTTCTTGTGCGACTCACGGTTGGAATGTTATAGCTAGACTGCACGGGTTTTACTCTGTAGCCGTGAGCGTGACGTGGCTCTTATAGTTGGTGACCAGTCAGTAGGGATGGAGGTCACCCCATGTCATGTTCTAATCCAGGAACAAATATCTCATGATATCAATATATCTCAATACAGGAAAGGATCAATGAGCTCAAATAGACCACAGATTTTAGGTCTTAAACCAAGGGATGTACATATTTCTGGTTTGAAAGAAGAGGGGTATCTAAATATTTACAACTTGGCCTTGCCCTGCGCTTTCTTGAGGATAGGCTCCATTTTAGTGGCCTTCATAATGTTGCCCTTGATTTTAAGCTTGCCACCCATGAACAGACGCTGCGCGTTGGCCTTGCCGGTGACGAGAGAAGTGAAATCGTCATCGGAGAGAGTAAGGGTGACTACGATTTTTGAGACGACTTTGTCAGCCATATGGTTTCAAAATTTGCACCAGCCATATCATTCTCCACTTACCGTCAGCCTTGCCACCAGGAGGGGCGGCACCTTCCCCAACCTCGCCCTTGTTCTTCAAGTCGAGGTACCAACTCTGCTCCTCGCCCTTGGAGTTCTTAAGGTTGAAGGCGACGATAGCCTTGGCCTTGTCCACCGCATCTTTACGTTCAGCAGCATCAGCCTGCAGCGTGTCGTTGATCACGTCAAACGCAGCTGAGGAAGGGAAAGAGTCTGTCATGGAGTTGATTAGCAGCGAACTATTGAAGCTTGTGGCAGTTGGGTTGCGACCGGGGGAGGTGCATGTCAGTCATACCTTTCTTGAGAGGCATGATGTTGATTGAATGCGAAGGGATCAGGATGAAAGGGTAAGAAGACACAAGAGAAGGAGAGGTGAGGTTGTTATTATATGCGATGAAGTCACGGGCGCAACATGTGAAGTGGTTTCCTGCCGTGCCGAGGCCCGTGACACTCCCGTGACCCCGTGAATCTGTGAATCTGTGCATCTGTGAAAGCCTCACTTCTGCCCATCTACTATTCCCCCATACTCTCTACTCTATTTTTCTACTCCATAAATGGAATTTCATCTTCCAATGCTGCCCCTATGAATCTACAAGTTTTCAAGAGGCGGAGGCACATATCCCCGACTTGACAAACCCTTCCCCATTATTGCCCCATCTCCAATCTTCCCTGGCTGTTTCCCCCAACGACCCCCAGATTTGGCAGGGAATTATGAGTCTCCACTCGAATTGGGCCTATCCCCTGTTCTATTTCTGATGGGGTTTGCAGTGTTGTGTGAGGATTGTACCAATCCGGTATTCATCGCGAACTTAGCTCAAAGACAATCGTTTCCCTTTCTGCACCGGCAAAGATGCTTGGCAAAGAACCCTCGACGTCACTGCTGGTGGAGACCCCCGATAACCGGCGGCTTCATATGATCGGGCCCATCTTCCCCAGAAATGCTTATACACCGACCCTCTCTTTTCTGTTTCACTAAGTTGCGCCCCAACCATCTACTTGCATTGTTGCTAGCCAGCGCTTGCGATGTTCCTCATGGTGGGTAAAACGTCATCGCCACCGTCCTGACGCTGCTCTTGCTTCCATCTGTCACTGCCGCCCAGCCATGTCAATGGAGCCAGTGCATCCGCCCAAGTACCCCGGCGCAGAGTGATATCACGAAGATTTAAGTCAGATAGCGAATGCCGATGATCCAGGATGAATGCTGCAACCTGAGATGCATCCATTGTCACGTTGAATAGCTCCAGTTGTTGCAAGAAACCATATATCAACCGCCTGCTCCGACCCGGCCCTTCGGAACCGGAGGTGCATTGGATGGATACCGGACAGGCACAGGCCGCAGTTGGCAATTTTTGTTCCGTCGCTAGTGACACTGGGGAAGGTCCCCTCTCGCCGATCCAATGGAATGCCAATGTCCTCAGCTCGGAGAAGCTCTGCAGATACGCATGGATAAGCTTGAAATGATCCGTGGGTAACCCCACATGGTGGGGGAAGCTTTCCATATGGACAGTCAGGTGTCGAACCTGGGACCAGCGCTTACGCGACGCAGGCGAGGCACCAAACCCCCCATTGGGCTGTAGGTAGAACACCGCCGCAGGGTGAACTGATTGCAACGACACAGTATCCAATGCTATCCTTGGCGCTCTTTCAATGGCTATGCGTAACGAAATTAATGCATAGTCTACTGCACTTCGCCGGTAGCGATGGCTGGGTAGTTGGCCAGCACAGTTGATCCGAAGGTGGCGTAAGTTCTCCATCATGGACAATGCGCGTACAAAGGAGGGAATGTCAGTCGCAGCATGGAACACGGGCGGGTATTGCTGAACCAGCCAGCTGGTCATCTCCCATGTGCCGTATTTTGGACTCCGGTGTGTCATTTGCTGGTGTTGGGGCATGTAGATGAAGTTCATCTCTCTCCCCGTGACCGGATCGATCACCGGCGGCAGAAAGGTTTCGGCTGTGTGTGGCATCGTAAAAGTCATAGTCTGGATGTGGGTACCAATGCGCTCGAGGGCCGATATGCGTGACGGTCGAGTCAGAGTGCGACTGCGGAAGACAATGGTGATATTCGCAAATAGATACGGGGCGAGTTGGACGGCGAGGGTCCGACAGACAAGACGACAGCATACCAAGTCGTCCTGTGCCAGATACCGTATTAAAGTCTCCCGGAAGACTTGTTTCCGTAGGAGTCGAGTCAGGATCGATTCCTGTATTCCTCTGAGGAGCTTTTTCATGGTATTTCGATTGTAGACCAGGTTCGAGTCGAGCCGAGCCGAGCTGGTTGGGTTCTGCAGATACAATATAAAGAAGACAGTACTGGAAATCTTTTCGACACCTTTTTCGATTCCGCATATGAATTCTTTTATGAGCGTCTGGCTCTAGTACTTAAAGCTCAACTTCTCCCCCCCCCCCCCCTCCTGCTGTCTACAACCGCCGGTGCACCGTAGGCCGCCCTTACTTGGTCGTCTGTAGATGCGGAACTGACTGTTAAACCAACTACGACACCGGGAACTCTCTGTGTCTGTCACGACAGTATATGATTCGACGATTGTTTTCTTGACTGCTCTCTCTTATGAGTCACTGGGTTTCGAGGTGACTAGTCAAGAGGGGCATGAACAGAATGTTTAAGCACCCCGTTGTGGTTGAAATGAAGATATGACCAGTGCTACTCTTTGACTCATCCTAGGCCATTGCAGTACCACTGTAGTCCGAAGCTGTCAATGAATTGCGATTTGCACATCCCATAAGATGCCCCTAGAGCCCTATCCATCGTCATAAAAAGAAGAACGCGACCAACTGTGTGCCACATAGCGAGAGTTATCCTTGAGATGTTCCATCCTAATCCGAGTAATGGCCAACTCCTGAGTTGGCTGTGTAACCAGCCGACCTTACTGGCCTGCAGGTCCATAAACGGATGGCGAGCTTGCATTCTGGCTGCCAAGGTCAGTGTAGTCTCATACAATAGGTAGCTTGTCGTCTGAGCCTGGGCCGAATTGCCGGACTTTCCACCGATGATGAAAGGCATTCGACTCGATTGACCAGTTTCCCCGCACAGTATGCAATAGCGAAGTCAAGGGTTACAGTAGAGGGAGTTACATACGCCATCATGGCCCCCAAGTATTTTCCAGAACATGTATGGCTGTCTGGAATGCCTACTATTGTATTACTGTACTCCTCAAGTCGGGACCCGGTAACCAGTGCCTCTGATGCTCCGGAGCGCAGGCCCGCTGTTTGCAGTGTTTGCCTCGATTAACACGAGTGGCGTCCCGTGACCCGCAGACGCGTCCTATCGGCACGTGAGGATAAGACGAGTGTACTGTAGTGTCTTGATCGGTTTGTGAAGATAAATGGAGTGTCCAAGTTGTCCAGCATTGGGGTGCCCAAGGAGGGGAGTAGGCTATTTTCAATTAATGTAGAGGTGCAGAGAGTGCCAGTTCTGCAAGGCATGCTAGCCCTTCTCACGAGTCGGAAGAGCAGTACAAGACCAACTGGCTTTTCGGAGGCCTTGGCAGAGGCTCAAGATGACATCGCCAGCCAAACTCTTCGCGATAACGATTGTGACCACGGCCGCGACAACGACCGCGACACCAACCGTGACGACGGACGAACAGCCATGGGAGATTCAACGTTGGGGGTTTTAAATTCTTGATTGTGATGCTCCTTGTAGCCCTCTCAATTTCACGATCCTTATTGAGTGGTATTCTCCAGCCCTTTCCTGCCTGAACTTTCTGCCTGTTGCTCCATTCGCCAGCGCTGGACCAGCCAAAAGCGCTCCCCGCGCTCCCCGCGATGCATCAAACGCCGTCTCTCTAATCCAGGAAAACGCGTTGCTGGTCATATCTTCTTATTCCTCCTCCTCCTCCTCCTCCTCCTCCTCCTCCTCCTCCTCCTCCTCCTCCTCCTCTTCTTCTTTTTCTGTATACCCACGTCCTGTTCGCGTCAACTGTGGCTTCCTGCTTCACGTCATTTCTCTGCCAGACCGTTTAAGCTGATGTGTTGGACAGATCCCTGCCATCATCCGCAATCGTTCGCTCTGGTGCTTCCCTCACTTAGATACAGCTGAATCTGGTCTTTGCACTTCTCTTGATCGGCATAACGATTTGACGTACTTTCTCTCTCACACGCCGCTCCCTCGCTCTCTCGCGCTCTCTCGACTTTTGATCACTGTTGGCTCACTTGGACGCTTATCTATTGAAGTTCGTCTTTCTGGATGGTGATTTCTGATATTAAAATTCAACAACCGCCCCGCAACTTACATCCAACTTACATCCTATCATTGATATCCAACTTGCACTATCTCTTACCTCAGATTCCACCAACACAAAACAGCCATGGATTCATCAACGGAAGACCAAATCAAATCCCTCCTGGATGAGGTAGAAACCCAAAAGTGGATTCTTGAGGATCTCATGCAATCAAGGCCCGAAGATACCCACAGTGCAGAAGAGACGAAACTGCAGATCGAACAGCTAGAATCCGAGGTGAATCGCCTGTTGGGAGCTGGCCCCTCGGTCACTTCTCCGAATGCACCCCCTCAAGTTTCTTCGCCTTCTTTTAGGTTAAATGGAGATCCAGATGCCTTGCCTGTGGTCCCACCCAGCTTGCAACCAACTCCACATGGCGGAGCACAGGCGAACTCCATGATCACCGCTCCTTACTGGCCATCTTCAGCTCCCTCGCCCTTTGAATTTTCATTGAATCGTCATTTTGAGAATTCTTCTGAAGCATCGCGCAAGAGACAACGTCAAGATTCGAATAGTTCCTCAACCCTGCTTCAATCTTCGAAGCGATCTGCCTTAGCAAAATCAAAAGCCCGTCTGGACGAAATCGATGAAGAACTTGAGCGACAATTGGCCGAATATCGTCAGGTCTGCGATGAGATGCGAGACCCCGAGAATCTTCAAGCTATTGCATCGACCAAGGGCATCACCATTGCACAGGCTTTGGAGGAGCTTGACAAGGAAGAAAAGGAAGAGGAGGAGGCCATTCGCATATCCATCCAGATGGACCGAGACGAAGAACTTGCTCGTATGCTCGAAGCAGAGGAAAACGCTAGTGATAGTGATGATCCATTCAGTCCGGCACGAGTATTCGATATCCCAGACAGAACCCTGACCGGTTCATCTCCATACGATACGATGCCCCGCCGTTATCCTGTCCCTACACAGTTCGATTATCCTACAATGCCCGGTGCTTATCATGGGTCTATGAAGTTGGCCCATCATGGTCGCGAGTCTCACCTGTCCTTGGACTCTGATGATGATATCCAGGAAATCAGTCGAGATCACTTCCAGTCCCGTTTCCCAGGGCACTCTCATTCTGGGCCTGACTCTTTTGGTCGAGGATTTGGCCGCCCCTTCATTCCTCCCTCCCTGACTGGTCGAACTTTACCATGGATGCAGAATTTACCAGAGACGAAGGCTATGGATTTGATCCGCGAAAATGAGCTTGGTCTTGATGATGACGAAGACATTGTGTATGTGTGCACTATTCAAGATGAGATCCTAGATTGGTGCTAATCAATAACAATAGTCGCTATGAGGACCAGCACTTCCCGGAGGACATCAAAAATCTAATCACTGGCATCAAGGATATCCGTGAAGCTACTAAGGCAGAAAAAGATGACACACCAAAAGGCCTCAAGGTGACCCTTATGAAACATCAAAAGGTCGGTGTTGCATGGATGAAAGCCAAAGAGGATAGCAATCACAAAGGGGGTATCTTGGCAGATGATATGGGTCTTGGAAAAACGATTCAGGCCATCGCTCTTATGGTCGCCCGCCCACCGACCGACCCAGACCGTCATCCAAGCCTGGTTGTCGCTCCTAAGGCATTGATGGATCAGTGGAGACGGGAGATTCAGAGGCATGTTGAGCCAGGTAAGAGTCAGCTATCGGTGTTCATTTTCCACGAAAGGAACCGCCTGGTTCCCTGGCGAGAGTTGAAAACCTACGATGTCATCATCACGACGTTCGGCACTTTGACCGCCAACCACAAGCTCCTGGTCAATGCAAGGAAATTGGCAGAGGAAGGCAAAGACGCCAGTCTAGTGAATAGGCTCAAAGCACAGGCAACGCTGTTTACACCGCAAAGCAAATGGCACCGAGTCTTTGTCGATGAAGCCCAGAATATCAAGAACCCATCGGCCAAGTCAACCAAGGCGTGCTGTGAACTGAATGCTACCTTTCGCTGGTGTCTTACCGGAACACCTATGATGAATCGACTCGAAGACTTTCAGTCTCTGCTCGGCTTCCTGCGCATTCGACCTTATAACAATAAGGATAAATTTAGGCTGGTAGGTCGTCAATTGTAACTTGCTACACTTTCGTACTTTACCACGGAGCTGATTGCCTATTGCATCTAGGATTTCCCCGTAAGAGGGGGGTTTGTTCCGGAGCACATAATGCAACAACTACGTGTCTTAGTCAAATCTGTTTGTTTCCGACGTACGAAGACTTCCAAGATTGATGGTCAACCAATCCTGCAGCTGCCACCTAAATTTATCGAAAAGGTACATGTGGTTTTCAGCGACTCGGAGAAGGAACTGTATGATACACTCGACTCGAAAACTCAGGCCCAGATTACTAGGCTTCTCAATGCAGGTGTCCTGGGAAAGAACTACAGTCATGTCCTGGTTCTTCTCCTACGCCTCCGGCAAGCCTGCTGTCACCCCCATCTCCTGACAAAGTCTGGTGCTTCGCAGCAATCCAAAACTACAGAGTTGGATTATATTGCTAATGCGAAGCTCTTGAGTCCTCGAGTTGTCGATCGTATCAAGAGTAACGACAGCGAGTACGACGGAACCTGTCCGATTTGCATGGATACGCTTGAGAATACCATTATCTATATTCCCTGCGGGCACTCCGTATGTTCTGAATGCTATGCGCAGATTTCCGATCCTGCATTCCTTGAAAGACAGGAAAAGGACCCCGGTGTTTTAAAGTGTCAGAACTGCAGGGGTGTAGTTGACCAGTCCAAGATCACAAATGGGGAATCCTTCAGAAAGGTTCACGATCCAGACGCCGAGTCCAACACTGACTCGCGCCAGCAAGACGATGATCAATCAGATGATAGTGAAACATTGTCGGATTCAGACACTGAAACGGATGGATCCACCGGCAAGCGGAAGACCAAATCTCTCGCTCAACTGCGCCAGGAAGCTCAGAAGAGCAAACGTGCCAAGCAGAAATACCTACGCCGCCTGGAGAAAACTTGGATCCCAAGCGCCAAGATTGAGAAAAGCCTAGAGATTCTCGCAGCCAATGAGCAGCGCGGCAAGGGCGAGAAAACTATTATTTTCAGCCAGTTCACGTCACTCCTCGATCTTCTCGAGGTGCCTATTGACCGTCGCGGGTGGAAGTATGTGCGCTTCGATGGCAGCATGGGTGTCGCCGAGCGTAATGCCTCTGTGGCGGGTTTCACGGACGACCCTGAGATCAAGGTAATGCTTGTCTCACTGAAGGCGGGCAATTCAGGCCTGAACCTTGTGGCTGCTTCTCATGTTATTCTCTTTGACCCATTCTGGAACCCATATGTTGAGGACCAAGCTATTGACCGCGCTCATCGCATTGGCCAAAACAAAGAAGTCTTCGTGCACCGCCTGCTTATTGAGGGGACTGTCGAAGACCGCATCGTTAATCTCCAGGATCAGAAACGCGAACTGATCAGTGGCGCTTTTGATGAAGGTGGCACGATGAACGTGTCTCGTCTGAATATCCAGGAACTGGCTTATCTTTTCGTGAGTTGTTTTCCTTTTGCTTTATATCTCTTTTTTTCACTTCTAATTATCTTCTTTTATACAGGGCGTTCGCACATAGTCTTGCATTGTCCGAGTATGGTTCGAAGCATGTCTTGCAAGCCCCCTCCAGAACTTCACTTTTCCCAGCCTCTTTATGCTTTACGGGTAGAATTTTAGCCAAAGTGGGCTACTGCTAGATTAGGTGCTGCCGCAAGGAAGGATGGTTTATTTCTTTGTTTTGGTCCTTATACGATATACCCTGTCTTTCTCTGTGCTCACACTTGTCAAAAGGCTCCACATGATGTCTGGTATCATGACTTTTTTTTCTCCCGTTATTTCCTAGCTCTAGCATAGCAAATGAGTAAAAAGATTGCTTTGTCTGACAAGATCGCCAGTATTTATTATGGTATAGATCGAAAAAGAGTTCCGAGGTTTCTTGAGACCTTTTTGAAAGACTTGCTTTTTTTGTGCAGCAAATTCGTTTCGAGGGAGGAAAAAAAAGACATTGAGATGGTAAGAGTCTAAGCTACTAAAAGGTTGGGGAAAACAAAAAGAAATGCATGGTCGTGCTGTCCCCTTTCTTCAAATCGCCACTGCCCCAACCGCTTTCGTTGTATCGTGATTCTGAGAACTGACTTGGTCAAATCCAAAAAAAAACTTTCGGTTGTGGAATTTGCCGCCCCTATTCGGCGTCGCTGTTGATAACAGAGACAAAGGGGAAGTGGTTGCGATAAGGGCTCTCGGGGGGCTGGAGTAGCCTCTCGAGGCCCATTAGGTGTTGACACCACTTTACAGGTCGGCATCATCTTCATCGGGCAGGGGCTGTTGGGCGGCGGCGTCCATCTCCTCGCGCCAGGCCTTCATCTGGACCTCGTCGACCTCGAGCTCGGGAGGAGCGAGAGCGGGAGCGGCAACGAACTCCTAAAAAAGTTGTTAGTATCGGACTTGGCGGTGGAGAATCAAATACGAACCAGCTGGGGGTTGCCAACAAGCTTGCGAGCAAGCCACAGGAAGGGCTTCTCAAAGTTGTAGTTGGACTTGGCAGAGATATCGTAGTACTGGAGGTTCTTCTTGCGGTGGAAGGTGATGGTCTTGGCCTTGACCTTGCGCTCCTTCACATCGACCTTGTTACCGCACAGCACAATGGGGATGTTCTCGCAGACACGGACGAGATCACCTTGGTTCGAATTTGGTAAGCCGCGAACATGGAAATCTAATCAGGTGATGAAGATACTTACGGTGCCAGTTGGGAACGTTCTTGTAGGTGATACGGGAGGTAACGTCGAACATGATGATACCGGCCTGGCCGTTGATGTAGTAGCCATCACGGAGACCACCGAACTTCTCCTGGCCGGCAGTGTCCCACACATCAAACTGGATAGGGCCCAGGTTCTATGGCTTGGAATTAGTCGATTTGGGACGTGAGATGGGGGAGGGTGCTGTCGGAGCGGGGCTCGGCGGGGCATAGCATACGGTGGTGAATTTGAGCGGGTGCACCTCGACACCGAGAGTGGCAATATACTTCTTCTCGAACTCACCAGTCAGGTGGCGCTTGACGAAGGTGGTCTATGATAGTGATTGGGTTAGCGATAAGCCTGTCAGGGATGAGGCGAGTGTTGGGCAGATATTTTTCATTTCTCGTTGACAATCGCGGGGCAAGAGGGGCAGCTGGTAGCAACCAGGATTCCAAGGTTCATCGCAGTGAGAGCTTGGTGCAACCGTCTCCAGGGGACAGCCATCCTCTCCGCCACAATTGATGGCCTTCATCTCAAAGGAGCTTGATAAGCGCTTACCTTGCCAGTACCGCCATCACCAACCAGGACGAGCTTAAAGGTGGGCGGGGTCTGCTGGTCCGCCATGACGAAAGATTTTTTTTCGCAAAGAACGATGTGTGGTGAGATGTAAGAATCGCCGGGTCGGGGATTCAACGGATGAGGAATGAAACGGGGGGTGGTTGTTTAGGGGATGGGGAGAAAGAAGGGGAAGTCTGAATAATGCGCGATGGAATTTTTGCCCCCGGTCGCCGTCAGGTCACGTGTCTGTGTGCCTGAGATGGCCTGACGTAGTGTCAACACGCTCCCACACTGAACACCGCCTTACATCACGAACATCAATAGTCGGGGACTAGGCAACGGGGCCGGAAGAGGATTGGCCACAACCGCAACTAGTGCAGAGGCCAAGATGGTCTCTCGATCGGTTCTGGTAGTCGTCTTCTCTCTCAATATCTCCCGCCTTTCTGTACAGAACCCATAGATATCCGTAGGGCGCCGAGATTCAGCCTCCATTCTCTTGCATCCGAACTATGATGATCCCTGCCCTCGCAATATTGTTTACATGAAAAATACTATTGACCCCCCTTTCGTTTTTTTCTTTTCGACAGAAGCATCCTTGGATTCTAGCCTGGATAATAGTAAAGGTCACTTCTGCTGGCCCAGTCGGACCGGGTCTCGTTAGTCGTGATCAAATTGCCTCGTCGCATTTGTACAGCCCTGCAAGGCAAGCGGCGAGCGGCCCCGGTAGCCACGGCAACGACAAGGAGATCCGCCTCTCCTACAACGGAACAAGATGACATCCCAGGAGTCCTCGGCCGCCCCAGTTGCGTCGTGGAGTCAATTGTAGATCCAATTCGGTCGTGCCCGATCCACCATCCTCTTCGCGTGTCACTTTGACCGAGAGTGGGCGCTGGATTGAAGACTTAGTGAAACGCTTGGAAAGGGGTTTGGCGGCGGAACTCGATTCAGACATACCCCTTCATTCTGCTGTACTATCTCCGCAACCTTCGACAGACGTTCATGATTCAACCAATGCACACGTCCAAAGCCTCGAACCGTATCCCCAGCCTTGAGGCCTGCCTGAGCGGCTGGGCTGCTTGGCTCGACGCTGTTCACCTTTGCAAAAGCTGTTCCGAACATTCCTGCATCCGAAATGCTGTCGCCGGTGACCAAGGCTGGTGTTGCCGAAGGCACACTGGTGCCGTTTGTGGTCGGGCCAGCGCCCGAAGCTTTCTGAAGCTGGGCAAAGTGGGCGTGCAATCCCTCCTCGAGATATTTCATTACCCCTTTGTGGTCATTTCGTAGGTGGATGATGCGGACTCGTGTAGTTCGTACTAGGCCATCGTCTCAGCAAATTACAGACCTTGTTCCGTCCCGCCCACGTCGAGTTTTGGCACACCTTGAGCAATATCGATATCGTCGCGCGGGAAGCCATCAAATGTAGTCAGAGAAGAGTTCATATTCACACCGTGCTAGAATCGTCCAGGGAGCTGTTAGTACCACACAACGAGCTCGGGTTTCTCTCTGGGGCAAAAGAGTCTCGAAATTACCCACCGAGCTGAGAACACTGCTCAAGGCTGACAGTTCCGCCTCGATGCGGTCCTTCTCCTGCATAAGATCGGCCATCGACAGCTTGGACCAGTCACGGGGAGCACCCCCGGACGTTGGTCCAGAGGCCACAGTTGGAGCGTGGATATTATCGTCCATCAGGATGCCTATCACAAAAGGTGGGGAAGTTCAAACCACCATCGCGTTCGCGGGCGGTGGGTCGCGCCGGTTCACCTTTATATAAGCGTGACTTGGCATCCACAGCAAACTTGAACTATACACATGGATCCCCGATCCACCCGGAACACTGACAATTTGATATGTTTCGGTGGTATGTTTCGTTTGTTCAAGCGGCCCTTCACCGCGGAGGACTTATCATGTGCAAACGGAAGCGAAAATGAACAGCAATGCATCTACAGTGGTCTGATGGGGGAGTTCGAAGCAGGATTTAAATCCCACCTGTTGAGCTGCCTCACGTCATGACGTACAATGGATCGAATTCAAATTGTCGGTTTCTCAGCGGCCTTAACAGCTGCCTGGAGCCGATGCGGGCTGCTTCCATGGCGCTGAGCCTGTCGTTCCTCCCTCAATGCGACGGGGAACGTGGTGAATGGATCGCCCACGGCCCAAAGAGAAAAGAAGAGCCCCTGACGAGCCCCATTGATGTGCTCGCCGTTTCCACCCCGGGGCTTCCTCCATCGTGACTGCCAAACCATGAAGCGCGTCTTGGCTTCAGGGGTGGTCTTTGGTATGGATGTGTTGAATTAATCTTGTGGTCGATCTCCATGCCTTCCACATTCCAAGCCCTACATCAAACCAGCGGGCTTGCCGCTTTATGGCATGATGGAGTATACCGATGACGATGCGATTGAACCCGACAAATCAGTACTCCCCGTGGAAGATGACACCGCGAGACTTCTTGAGAACAAGGACGAAGATGACCTGCCAACACTACGCCAGTCCGCTTCACATCCCTTCAAAAAATGGATGGACAGTTTTCGAGCGCGCAAACGCGTGCCTCCGACGATTCCCGAACGCTATGTCGAGGGCTGGTCGGACTCTTCTCAAACTGAATTCTCTGCACAACAGTCGGCTCCTCGTCGGGATTCCCTACTTTCGGGTTACTCATCACAGCTAGGAACTGTCAAGACAGCCACCGTCAGCATCGCCAGCCAAAGCATGGCAAGGTCGAGAGGAAGAACTCAGAGCACCGCTGGACAGAGCACACTCTCGGATGCGAGGGCGTCCGGTGACAGTTCTCGACCGACATCCTCCAATAACTGTGTCGATGAGCAGGCAGAACTCCGTGCAAACAGAAGACGTCTGGTGCTACGAGAGATTGTTATGACGGAGACCGACTATGTTCTCGGTCTCAAGGCCCTCACTGGGGTAGGTGTGGCTGATGACCAGGAAAATACCTGCTTAGATTATACTGAATAATAGCTTTTCTATAGGTTCTATCTATTTTCAATACCCGACCCCAGATATATCATAATATCCAACGTATTCGGGAAATCCACGAACGCTTTCTGACACAACTCCAAACAATATCACCCATGTCCGCTTCCCAGTCTCCCGAGGGCGCTTCCGACCTGTTGTCTCGAGGAGTGTCAAAATTGGATCTCCCAGGGTTGAAAGGTCTCCAGAATAGATCGCTAAGAACCCGAAACTTCAAAGCGACGATAAACCAACGTCTACAGGCTTTCGCAGCAGAACCCGTGGAGGCACTCGAGGTTGCACGAGAAATTGACAAATTAGTACATTTTGATTCTCTCCCAAAATACCCGTAGTTCGCAAATGCTGACCAGTCATATCTATAGTCGCTGTTGTTCTCTTCATATGAGGAATTCTGTAGAAACTACGATCTTTTTGCGCAGGACATGGCCCTTTTGCGGCGCTCAATTCCCAATTGGGCAATGTTTGACCAGGGGATCGAAGCACTGTCAAAGTCAGTTGCTTCAATGGAAAGCCGCAAGAATGAATATAACAAGTCCATGACCATGAGCGATCTGATGATCAAGGTTCGACCCTGATGGTTTCTATTTACCAATTTTTGACATGTTGACCAAGTGATAGCCTATCCAACGTCTATGCAAATACCCTCTTCTCCTTCAGGACCTTCTGCGACACACCCCCGTTGGCGATTGCCCATCCTCTCACGATGGCATTCGACAAATATTGGAGGGCTTACGTATTCTAGTTGCACGGATAAATTCAGCCACTGGAAATCCTGTTAATAAGGATCGCATTCAAAAGACTCTTCTTCTTCAAGGAAAGATTGATTTTTCGGAATCGGTGCGCACTCTAGTTCTCATTAATTCAGGAAGATGAGGCTGACCATTTTCTTTTTGCGTAACTGGCCAGTATGCCCTCCAGGACATATATAGAGAACTTGGCCCAATGAACCTCTGTGGTGTTCTACACGCGACGTATCACACACCCGGCCATATAACAGGAGACTTTATGGTTTGTGTCCTCTTCAATAGCTATTTTCTTCTTGCCAAAAGCGTAGACGACTTTCATCGACTGGAGGTGGTGGCTTGTATTTACATGGATGATTTGAAAATGGACACTCTTCAGAATGGACAAGGTAAGCGTGTTCCTATTGACTCTGTTTTCCTTGTCTTTCCTCGAATAAGAAGCGAAATTATTAGGTCTCTACTGTTACGGATGTCCGTTCTCTTGGAAACTTTCATTCCAAGAACAAGATGAGAATTATGAGTTCATCCTCAGCGCGTCCTCTGCGATTGAGGAGATGATTTGGAAAACAGAAAGTTTGAAATACTCCGCTGCGCTTTCGGAAATGGCGAAGCCCGGTGGAGTTTGGGATCCTCGAAAGTATTCTTTTTGAGTCTCGCGCTGCTCCCATTGGGTCGGGTTCAGTACACAGCGTCCTCCCTCCCCAGAAGATCATCAATGGATTCGATGGCCATATCACGCAAGGCCCATGTTCAACAGATAGTGATCAAGAAGACACACTATCCACACAGTTTGGACGAGCCCGGTAGTCCAATTAGTAGCGAGATCGATCGGCCGAGCAATACACCAGTCGCACGCGGTGCACCGACTATTACTGCCAAACGCGTCGATCGAATTCGACTGGAAAGACAAATCATCGATGTCTACACTCGAGATGTATTGCCCCTACCAGGTATGGTACTTGGTCGAGGGGACTTATTTAGGCGAGGGTCGATCATGCGACGCCTCAGCCTCCACGCTACCTTTGCCAAACGATCTAGTTCCGTCAGCACGTCTCATTCAGGACCGGCGATGACTGATGCACGATCCATCGATGATTATAGCGGCGAGGAGAAGGAACTGGTCACGAGTCACGAAGGAAATGAGGAGCAACGTCAGTCGACGGAACCGGATTGCGAGTCGCCCAGGACTCCGACCTCAACACTTGGACGTTCGAGGACAATTCGATTTCGGAGCACTCCCAGAGGAAATACGGGACCGGCATCTTCCCCGCGCAGTGACAAGGGCTCCAGCCAGGAGAGTAACCCTGAGACCTCCCCGTCGCGAAAGAAGTGGCCCTCGCCCATCTCGTTATTCAGTGCGCTGTCGCCGAAGCATCTGATGCGGCCGCGATCAGGGCCGGGCTCAGGCATCTGATGGGGTCTTCGGGTGGGTATCAACCTCCACTGCCGTTTTAGGATATGCCAGGTAGGCAAGTGAAGAGTGGAGAGTGGATGATGGGAAGCATGGAATGGAACATGGGAGGATATTGTTATTAGCTTGGCGGAACGTAATGGACGAGGAATGAAAGCAATTGAATCAGAAAGCACGAGCTTTGGATCCACCGGCGGGGTCTATTGCTGACCAAAAGGCATGGAATCCAGTAGATGACGTCGCAAGGCAGGGAGACAAGGAGCTTTTCCATGACACAGCATTTGCTCTCTGGTGGGTGGACGTGACGTCATCCATCATCATCGCTGCTTTAAAGCCTCCCGTTTCGGCCCTTCCACTCCATCTTCATTGTTCCATTGATTCAACTTCCAAATTGTCAATCTCTTTTGAATATTCCCATTACCAATACTCCAATTCAAAATGCCTCGTGCCAACGACACCACCTCAAAGATCTTCTACAAGGGTCGTTCGGACGACTTCATTGTTTTCGTTGACGATGTCGAGAGCGTGAAGAAGTGGAAGGATGACCGTAGCATCCCATTGAGCGATGTTGTGAACGGCTGGAAGATTTTCTTGACTCACTCGTAAGTACTACGGCTGCTCAGAGCCTCTATTGAGCGTCTTCGCTCCCTCTTATTGCGTCCTTATCTAACTTGCTATTCAACTAGTCATGGCGCACAGGGTGTTTTGGATGGTGCCAGCAATGCTGCCCTCGAGAACGAATTCGGCACCCACAACGAGGATGATTGCATGATCAAGATCCTGGAGGGTGGCGAATTCCAGTCGAATACGGTTCGTTTGATATTTTCCGCATTTCTTTTTTATCGATTCTCGTGATATACTAACTCATGTCCATCTAGGCTGCCGAGCGTCAAGGCGGCAAGAACGACGCCAACGGTCCCATTGGCATTACCCGGTAAATGGGGTACCTTATCTTCACTCGACAGCATCAAGACATGAAATGTACAGCTTCCACCGTGTCCTTGTTGGGATTGTCTCCTTTTCATTCCACGGAGTTCGAGTATCCCCTCCAGTCTCTGGTCGACGACTTTGGCGTGTGCTCTTGATCAAGAGTGATGGATGTTTGGGAATGCATGTTTCCCTCGCTTAGTCTTGGTGGTGGCCAGTCATTTGTGTTCTATGGAGGAGTACTACTGCGGAGTGTTGTTCTTTTTTTGGATTGTAATGCATATGAGCAGCAGGCTTCCTTACCTGATATCATGAGATAATGAGAGAACGAGCAATTGAACTCGTCATACACACAGTCCTCTTATACATTTACACATTTAGACCCTCCTCGTCTTTTGGTTCACTGTCTATGGAAGCAATTACTACAGTAAGCAATTCACCAGCGGGTTTTTGTACTAGTATGGCATTTCAAGTAGGCACGTTGCATGGACACCGATATAGAGAAAGCAACAAGAATCATTACGTCGTCAACAAATGGGTATCGAGTAAAACATCAGAATCCCTTACACAAAGCCAAAGCACTAGTCAGACCATCCAACGACTTACATAAACCCATCTCCTAACTCAAGCTTCAGCAATTAGAACCCCCGCTGCCCTCTCCCCTCTCCGCCCTCCTCTTCACCACCCATGCCCCCAACTCCGCCCACACAGCCTCCTTCTCCGCCGGCCTCATCCCCGCCGCCAGCCCGCTCGTCGTTGTTGCCACAAACACCGGCGCCCCGCCCCAATCCTCGTGAGCCACGCAACCCATATTCTCTGTCTCCACCTGCCACCCATACCGGAACTCCTCCTTACGGATACCCCGTCCATGCCGCACCCGCCACACAGCTTCCCAGATACTCTTGCCCACCAGACAAACCGCCTCCGGCCGCTGGGCGGCCACCTTGGCCTCCAGCTCCGGCACGCCCGCGTCCATCTCCGCTTTGCTGAGCATGCTGGCGTCACGGGTGGGCCGCGCCACGATGTTCGTGTTACCGACGCTGTACAGCGCGGGGAGCTTGTAAGTGTCGCTGGGGGGGTGCCGCGTGGACGTTATCCCGGAGGAGTGCAGTAGTTTCCAGAACAGGTTCGACGGGTGTGCGTAGGCGTAACCCGTGCTGCCGGTGAGGATGCCCGGATTCACGCCGACGAGGAGGAGGATCAGGTTTGGTGGAATGGTGTCGCGGAGGAGAGAAGGGATCGGGGGTAAGGGACACGTTGGTGGGGGATTGCGGTGGCGACGTGGTGGTTTCTTGGGGGAGGAGACGGATGTTGACGCTTGGGACATGGATATGATCGTGCGAGATGTGCGGGAGCGGGTTACCCGAGGTGGTGGGAGAGGATGGGGTGTTGTTGGGTCCATTTTCTTGCTTCGCTTGGGACTTGAGATGATGTCTTGGGTGGTTTGTTCTTTCATAAGCCCAACGTCGATGTCGCTGGCCGGTAATTCACGCTTGAGACCGGAAGCAACCAGGGTGGGTTTGGACGGACTGATGGATTGGCTTTCCCGCTCGGTTGATCCGCTTGATGGGCCGCTTGAGGGGCCGCTTGTATGGATATATTGATTGAGCTTGCCATTGAAGCTAGCAATCTTGTTAACAGGTACATCCTCATCGGAGTCAAGGGCGTGTTCATGCCCTTCGACTTGAGCCTCCGAGGGCAGGACACGCGGCGGTGTTGCGGGCCTTGTCATTAGGAAAGCTATGCTAAGATTAGCCAGTGAAATTAGTCACATATATAATGCCGGTTGCACAATCCTACTCCAAGGTCGGTGATACCCAGGACAGTTATCGGACGTGCAAAAATCGACCTTGTTGACATGAAGTATGAACTTCCGTTCCCTCCCGTGGAGGTCAGTTATTGTCACGTGCTAGTCTTCTAGCCTTGTTTACCGGGTGTCGATGTGTCGGCGCTCGAGGGAATAAAAAGGCTCTCAAGAGAATCGCCCTGAGGATGCATTAGGATGAATAGCCTGCCCTTGAAACCCCTTGCGTATGCTTGGTTCTAGATTCGTAGCAGATGGGAAGCCTATCAGATGATGTTATAATAACCTATCATACGTCTTACCGGATTCTGTTGGAGTTGGTGAAGTATATTGTTGGGGCCGGAGCCGGGGGCCACAACACGATAACTCCTCCGAGGATATTCAACCGAAACCTGATGGGAGAAGTATATAGGTATGTAAATAACTAGGTTGAAAGTACATTCATAATAGGAGAAGGCAGACGGAAATTAATGTTCGATTAGAAAGCTATGTACAACATCTGCGTCTGACACTATGCCAAACCGATTAGCATTCCTTGAGCGTCCCAGCTCGTTTGGGTAACGTCCAAGGCTCCGGACAAATCACCTAGATAAACGATTATCAGTACACTGGATAGCATTATAGACTAGAAGAAGTGGATAGTAAAGGACCACCTACCTCGCCTTCACTATACGCCCAGAAATATACGCCAATGCCAATCAAGTAATAGAGGGCGGGGTCGGTTCCTTGGTATAGAAGGGCGGCTAGCATTGCATTGAGAGGATAGAGGATGAGTCGAATTTCGATGCTACGATGGAGCAATGATCCGGCGAACAAATTGAGAGGCCATTCCCAGGCGATGGCAATGACGCCCATGACAAGGTTGAGAATTTGGAGGGCGGGGATGGGACCGACGGCGGCGTCAAGGTTTTTGGAGAGGAAGTCCCAAAACACCTTGGGCCAGATGAAACCTTCGATAGAACTTGCGATTTGGTCTATGCGATTATATATTAGAGCCAGGGAATGGTGCTGATTGTTGGTAGTGGAAGGGGGAATGGCACTTACAGGCTGCTGCCGTGAGGATAATCAATCGTCCCCAGTGGTTTTTAATAAGACGACCCATGATGGAGATTATCGCATTAAGAAATCGCGCGACTGGCTATTGACAGTTCGTTTGATGATGGGAATAGGCCTGGACTTAAATCCGGGGCAGCGAGAGAGGTAAAGGCGAGAGATAACAGTATCGATGTTTATGCGCCAGGCTATACGGTTAGGAACTCGAGCTCCAGCTCCTCCAGATCGCAGTGAGTATGGTCAACGAGAATAGCCCGTTCACAAGGATCAGAGAACGCTCGAGAATCCGAGATCTCACGGTAGTCGGTTTACATTTGAAGCATGGCTGAGAGCTCGAGGAAGATGGATGAGATGCGTACAACGCCGCAGGCGCGCGGCGAGGGTGGGGGAGGAAGGGAAAGTATATGCATTCCTATGAACTACGACAACGCTCAATGACTGGGCTTGCGCTGGGACTTCTCCGTAAATTACATGACTATGGGCTCCAATGGGCTCCAATAGACTCTGAGGGGCTCGCATGGGTTCCGTATATTTAGCTCCTCTACTCCGTACGATAAACTCGCAAAAAAGTGGGACGGCAAGTGGAACCGACAGGCTTCCAGGGAGGGGGGGAGAGGCAAGGATGACAGGGATTCAAGCGATGCGACGCTTGGGCGCCAAAAAGAAAACCACAAAACAAGGTGAATTGCTGTGCGAAGTGGGCTGAACTGTGCATGCCCTGCAAAGTAGGGCTTTAGTGGGCGCGTGAGGGCCCAGAAAGGCCTCAAAGGGGCAACACACTCGCACGGTTGTCCAACAGCGGGCCAATGAGTCTCTCTGAACGCCTCTTTCCCCTTGTTATCCTCGTTGCTCGCCTTTTGTCTGTCTGGCGGAGAGGCTGCGGGACCCGTCAAGTTTCTTCAAGGATGTATGGAGGGGTTGATTGGCGGATGGACAATGTGATGGCGCGGATCGCAAGGCTAGTCGGCACGAATCAGTGGCCGCAACGCCGCCGCTTGGCGTGATGAGGCTGCAGGTCGTGGCACACCTCTTGCAGCTCGTTCCTGGGGTTGCTGGTTTCCGAATCTCTGCATGTCTGAATCTCTGGTTGATTCGTTTCACCCATAATTGGAATTGTTCCGTCGACTGGTTGCGGTGTGCCCTCCTTCTTGTCTCACGCTAACATCAACATGTTCCCAACCCATCGGACATATATGTGATACCACCAGTCTTGACTTATTTTCAGCCTTCAACCCTCAAGGATTGGAGTGGCATGTTTATTCACGTCGGTCGCGGTCTAGCCATGAAGCCTATCTCCAGGAAGGGCTCAATGGGTGCGATTCATGTGCGAGGCCCAGAATAGACAACGTCAGCCGTGATCGGCCGTGATGACCGACTGGATGTGCAGGACTGAGTGGACCCAGATCCCGGTCCCATTGAACAGCAGAAACTGTGGCGGGAGAGCGGTCCAGAGAACGTGCGTTGAAGTACATCAGTTCCATCCGGGTCCTAGTCCCTTTCCGCCAATAAATGGCCTGGATAGGGTCTGATATGCAAGTCGATGGAACTCCACACACAGCCGGCGGGTTCCTCGAGCCAGAGGCGCCAGAGAAATAGGGCCAAACTGGGCATCGATGGCGTTCGTCGGTCTGAGAACCCTGTGCGTGACGACAGGGAGCGCTTGCAGAAGGCCCGTGATAGGCTCGCGCCCTAGTAACGCTCGAACCTTGGCTTCATTTGGCGCTGGCCATTCACTGGCCTCCAATCTCGCTGATTGGGATCGATTGATCAGAGTCTTTCCCTCGCGGGGTTCTGCTGCACGACGCTCTTTCCCAGCCGACCAACCCGTGTAGTCCCTCTGCCACCATTTTTCTTTTTTTGCTTTTCGTTCCCTATTTTCCCTTGACGAGACGCTTCAATTGGTTCAAGAGGAGCACATATTGCTTTTTATTCTCCCTTTCTTTGAATAGATTCGTTCGGATTCCCTGGCAACCAGGGCGCCTCCTGGACCATGGCCCGTATCATCTTCGGTATCATCCAGTTGGAGTCGGAGTCCAGATGGCATGATAGGGCCAATCTGTTTCCCTTAACTGGACTGGATAAGTCCAACAAGGGCCTCATTAGGCGGTTGGTTCATCTCGCTCAACCGCTATATTAGTTCACCTATATAGACTATAATTTATCGTACTCAATAAATTCAGGGTCTCTAGATCTAGAGTCAAGTTGACGCTAAGATGGTCGAGAGCGAAAAAGTTTCCAGGAAGATAGCCAAGCCCTCACTGGGACCAAGAGAAATTATTGACCTGAGAACAGCAGACGATGATGGAACGGGAAGCACAAGTACTAACAGTAATGTCAATAACATCATTTTGTACGAAAGTATGAGGGTCCACGAGGATGCGGGCTTTTTTTCACAGTCCTCATCACATCGGCGACCATAGCGGCCACAACGGGCTTTGGGAGGACATTTCAATCTCCCACCCCCAAGCACGGACCGAGTCGAAGCTGGGGGGCGTCTCAGCGGCTTGTTGGTTTATTGGACCAGACAAAAAAAAGAGCATGGGATGATAGGATCCACCTCGTTCTCGGCTGCTCGGTTTCGGTGCCCGCCAGAGCGGGAATCCTGACTGTGGTAATTATAGATCGTTGCCCCCCTCCCTCGCCCCTGCAGGCCAAAACCATATCGCTGGGACTCGCCGAACCACCCAACTTCATCGGTCTGGTCGTTTCCCAACTATCCCAAACCAATACTACCGACTCATGATGACTGGCGACAGCTTCGTGCCGTCCACCCTGGCTCTCTAAGCCTTTTCGCTGCTCACCTGGGTTCGAGAGTCACTGTGAATCGCCGAGCAGACATTGAAGAAACATCACTGTTTCGCGACTCTTGCAAAATATCAACCCCAACCAACAGAACCACTGGAGGTTGGGTCGTATAAAAGATCTATATTCACTAAAGACTATTAAAGCCGTTGTCGGGCCAAAGGTCTCAGGGCCCAACTGCTGTTTTTCCCCTTGATCGGAGAAGAGTTCGCAGTAGAAGCCTGTGGCAGCTCAAGCTCAAGTTTATGGAGAAGAAACGACGTCGGCGATACGTATACAACTCGCACAGCCTCTGATTAGCTCCAACGTGCGAGCTCGTTCATCGGACGTTAGAAAAGACTCATCAATTCGACCGGATCGAGGTGTCTTATCGTCGGCTTCAGGTTGCTGGTCAACCTCTATTTGTCGTTTCGGAATAGTTGAGATTTGCCCTCCAAAGCACTCATCGCCGGGCGACATTGCGACAACGCGCTTAAGACGACAAAATGGCCGCAACAAAGGGTTCTTGGCTCCAAAGACATGATCTCACGAAGTCCAAGGTCTTCTTCTACCTCGTATTCTGGGGACTTCACTGTGGCATCTTTGCCCTCGGATGGTATGTCCAAAATTCTACCTGGAAAGATTTTACGGCGATTTGCTAAATCGCATTGAAAGGTATCTCCAAGCTTCAAATAAACAACTCGCAGGATTGAATGTTCTGAAGTACTCCGTATGGATCTCCAGAGGCGCCGGGCTGGTGCTGTCGGTTGATTGCACCTTGATTCTCCTTCCCATGTGCAGGAATGTCTTGCGCTGGCTGCGACCTCAGATTAGATGGCTCCCACTAGATGAGTCGGCTTGGTTCCATCGACAAGTGGCTTATGCGATTCTGATCTTCACCGGACTCCATGTTGCAGCTCACTATGTCAAGTAAGAATTTACCCAATCACCCCCTCCTCAAATACCACTTCAAGGCGGGAAAAGAAGACTGATAGATGCTAGCTTCTACAACATTGAAAAAAATCAGATCCGCCCAGTACTGGCTGTGCAAATTCATTATACCGAAGCTGGTGGCATCACCGGCCATGTTATGCTTTTGTGCATGATGCTGATGTACACAACGGCCCACCACCGCATTCGCCAACAGGCCTTCGAAACCTTCTGGTATACCCATCACCTTTTTATCCCCTTTATGCTGGCTCTCTACACCCATGCCACGGGGTGCTTCGTGCGAGATACTACTGATCCAATCTCCCCTTTTGCTGGAAAGCCATTCTGGAACCATTGCATTGGCTACGAGGGATGGAGATGGGAACTGGTCGCAGCAGCACTCTACTTGTCCGAGCGACTCTATCGAGAAATTCGCTCTCGACGGGATACTGTGATCATCAAGGTGATCCGTCACCCGTATGGTATGTTATATAGATCACCCATCGTTTGTCTTCTATTTGATGTCTAATAAAAGAGAAACAGATGCCATGGAAATCCAGTTCAGCAAACCAAGCATGAAATACAAAGCTGGCCAATGGATATTCATCCAAGTACCTGATGTGTCCAATACGCAGTGGCACCCGTTCACCATCACCTCCTGTCCCTTTGATCCTTACGTGAGTATTCACGTTCGGCAAGTAGGGGATTTTACTCGCGCGCTGGGTGATGCCCTTGGATGTGGTCCAGCCCAAGCAAAAGATCTTGAAGGCCTGGACCCTCTAGGCATGTACGAAGTCGCCCTCCAGAACGGCCAGATGATGCCGACCATCCGCGTCGATGGCCCCTATGGAGCACCTGCGGAGGATGTATTCGAAAACGAAATCGCGGTGCTAATCGGTACCGGCATCGGTGTGACACCGTGGGCCTCAATTCTGAAGAATATCTGGCACCTGCGCGCCAGCCCCAACCCACCTCGTCGTTTACGTCGAGTAGAGTTCATCTGGATCTGCAAGGACACGTCCTCGTTCGAATGGTTCCAGGCCCTCTTATCCTCCCTCGAAGCCCAATCCGCCAATACTGCCATGCATGAAGGCAGCACGGAGTTCTTGCGAATCCACACCTACCTCACCCAGCGGCTAGATGATGATACCGCCGCCAATATCTATCTTAATTCCGTCGGCCAAGCCCTCGACCCTCTGACCGAACTGAAAAGTCAAACCAACTTTGGTCGGCCAGATTTCAAGCGCCTGTTTACTGCCATGCGTTACGGTTTGCACGATCAGAGCTATATCCGAGGCTTGCAAAATGTACCGACGACTGAGATCGGTGTCTACTTTTGTGGGCCGAATACAGCTGCACGGCAGATCGAAAACGCAGCGAGCTATGCGTCAACAAGAGATGTGAAATTCAAGTTCTGGAAGGAGAACTTTTAGCTTGCATCTCGTTTTGTTCCAATTTTTTCTTATCTTCTGGCGGTGATGCAGAAGGCTCCATCGCAAATGATATAACGAGTGACGAATCTCTCTGGCTTTGTCCTTTTTTTAGCCTGTGCTATTGAGTACCCCGGTGTTTGCGATGAAGACAAAGCGTTGGGTATGTTTGGACGGATGTCCTGTATTATACTTCCTTGGTAGCGATTAAATTCCGAAGTCCGTTGATTATTTCGGCAAGAAAACTTCTTTAAGATATCATTACAGTAGTCATACAATAGCGTGAATATCCTTGTTCCACAGTCCCCATACTGTTTTTGCTGGCCGACATTCCTGTCACAACTCCGATCGACCGGTGATCCAGCCGCCTATGATTTGTTCTCGGCCTGAGCAGCCGCTTGCTTCGCTCTTGCATCGGCATCAGCGGCCTGCGCTCTCTGAACTCGCACTTCTCGCAGCTGTGGGAGAATATCAATATGAATCCGTAATTGTCGGCTATCCAACACACGGTATAAATCCTGGAGTTCATCAAAAGTGAGACCGTCCTCAGGTCTTGACTGCTGCAGCGGCCCAGTGAGATCTCCACGAAGACGCTCAAAGCCGAGCATGACGAGCTGCTTGGACCACGGGCAAGCCCGAATCGCTCGGAAGAAGACCGCTTTGGCGGCCTTGATGTCCCTCGCACGCTCGATCTCGAAGAGGATATACAATTTCCAGACTGTCAAATTTGAACGCGCAGAGTCATTATCGTAGATTTTGTTTACATCCCGCTCAGTAGGTCGTAGACTGGATTCTGAATGTTCACCGATGGCTCGTTCGAAGGCTGCACGTATCGAGTACACCGTAGCGGCGTTATGCAATGGGCGACAAAACTCCAAATAGATGGAAAATAGATGGGTCGTGACTGGTATCTTCTGAGGGAAAGCGGCTGATAGGCTAGGTTCGGTATCAAACCGGAAATGATCGCTGGGCTTGGGCATGGTGAGGGCGTGAGGATCTCGAACCCGGTCGTAGATAGGGAAACGCGACTCGTTCCACATGAAGAGAGATAAGAACATGGTATTATGGGGGAACGCGAATATGCTCTCCTTTAGGACCTTGTGGATCTGAAGTGGCTTGAAGCCACCCTTCCTGCTAATATGGTAATAGATGAGTTTTGCGCGCGACTGGTGCAGTAGCTCGGCTGTGAATTCTCTAGAGTCATTCTGAGAGGGAGGCGATTCATCCAGCTTGGCAACTGCGGAGGCATAGTAATCTAGAGCAGCTTCAAGCGAATTGTCAGATAAATAGGCTACAAGGCCGAGGCAGTCAACATAGGCACAATATGCCTGGGATTTTCCAAGAGACAAGGCGTGGCTCAAACAATCGTTTGAAAACTGCACAGAATAATAATTTATTTAGAAAATACCGGAGTGAGGAGGAAGAAGGGGACACTTACCATTTGAATCCTGAGTTTGATGGCAGCAGTGAACTCAACAGAGCTGGACACTGTAGAGAATGACGCTAGGTCGATATTTTGAGAAGGGATAGATTGCAGAACATATGACGCTCGCGCCAAATCCCCAATCTCGAGTAGTTGCCAGGCCCATGATATCCAAAGAAGTCCGCAGTCTATCTTGTGAAGACCCTCAAAGTTGCTGCTCATCGTCAGAGCTGTTGACCACACCTGATTGGCTATAGCCTGGGCACCATCTCTCCATTGCATCAGAGCGAAAGCATTATAAAGTCTCAGGTCCGAGGAACGAGATTTTAACAAAGACTTTGCAGATTTCTTGGCAGCTCGGCGATCAACCGCGAATTCCAAAGCCAATGCATATTCGGCCAACTCGCTATTGGTGTTGAAATGCCCAGCTAAAAATTTGAGAACTCTCCGCGCAAAAGTGCAATCAATGGAAGATGATCGAACCAAGATATTCTTGCTCCACCAATGGAAGGAGTAAAACCAGTCCTCCGGAGCGAACAAGGTGTCTGTGGTGTGGAGGAAATTAGAGGCCGGGAAATGAAAAGGCGGCATTGAATTCTGCGAGCTATCTGCGTTGGAAGGAATCCAATCTGATATTCCAGTATCAAAGCAATCGACAAATTCATTTCGAAGAAAATTATCTCCACTCCACATTCGGTTTGTCGCCGCACTGGAACTTGTCGCCAAAGGCGGCAGATAGCAGAAGCTTAGAAAGGCATTGATCATAGGCTCGGTAATCTTCTTGTTCTGGAAAAGAGGCATAAGAGACTCGATATCTTGGAAGTCGGAATGAAGAACCACCGAATAGGCGGCATCTATATCGACATTATATTCATCCAAAGTTCGGAATGGCATTCGTGCATTCGACATGCGTTCTCTCTCGGCGTTTGCCCAAGAAGGCAGTAGACACGACAAGTGAACATGCTGGTGATAGACGTGTTTCAGAGGATCCACTTTAGCGGAGGACGAGCCGCTCTGCCAGCCCGTTGCACCATTCTCGCCAACCCTGGCGACTTCTGAGTCCCAGAAACGGGCAAATTCGCTGAGATGCCATGCGCAATTCGAGACTGTCTCTGGGGCGCAAGCTTTTTCGAGCACACCTTGCCACAGACCTACAGCAAGCTCACTATAACCCGCTTCTCGAAGAAAAAGAGTCAGACGCAGGAAAGAATACCACTGCGCTGGAAAATGAGGAAAATTGGGTGGCGCAAGTAGAGCGGATGGATCTTCGGCGATGAAATTCATTGTATCGAGTAGCACCTGTTTACTCTCCATGAAGGTAAAATTCCGAAAGTCTGTCTGGCGAAAATCGAGATATTTTATCCAGAGAATGACGTAGTGCTTGTTTTCTTCACACGTACGGCGCCATTCTGCGAGAATCTTATCTCTATCCCATATTTGGGCTCCCTCTTGCATTCGCCCAAGTAAGAGGCAGTCAATGTGCGTTGCATTCTTGGTCTTTGCGATTGCTTTGTCATATAGTGAGAGTTTCACTTCGGCAACAGCTTTCCGTTCGGAATATGTCAATGGCCGTGTATCTTCCCCAGGACTAAGAATCAAAATATTTTGATGGTCAATAAGCCGAATCCATGCGGCGACATCTGTGGGATTTGCATTCACAGCTTTCCAAAGTTCCGCATTGCGAGCTTTACGCTCCGCCTCAAATCCTATTTGTGTCGTATCGCCGTGATCCAAATGGCCCGGTACAACTTCCATACCAGTTGGGAGAAGATCCTCCGTTTTGGCTTTTCCATGGATAGAACGGTAAGCATGGCGTTCATCGCTGGATTCAGCACCGGGGTCATGGATGTCGGATGCCCTTCGTGTCGCAGGATCGAGCGCAATGGTATCATTCAGCAGATCCGCATCAGATGAGGTGATGTCTTCTATTCGAAAGCGAAACAATTGCGTCGGTTGAGGCAGGCGGCCGGACAAGGGATGTGAGGCTTTTTCATTCGCACGTCCAAGACCTTTCCGACGTAGGATAATGGTATCGGTATCCCGATTTTCTCGATCAATAATATATCCCGGTAAGCCGAGAACTTCTCCGTAGCCGACTCGACGATAGGATGGGACTGCATATCGATGCGATGTTCCATAGAAGAGGTTGTAGCGGTCACCTTTGAGATCGATCGAATAGAGATCCGTATCAACGGGACCAGAGCTTATAGCAACTTGAGAGCTTACAGTCGCATAGTCACCCTGTTTTACAGATTGGGAAGGCTGGTCGCGCGGAGCGTGAAAGTTGATAGTCTGTTCATCTCTGCGCGTATCTCGTTCATGAGGGGACTGGGGAGAAGATCGAGATCTAGAGGGAGAACGGGAGCGGCGACGAGTAGATCTATGTCGGCTTGAACTGTTTAGTTGCCTCTCGGAGCGAGATAATTTGCCATGGTGACGACGTTTTGAGCGATTGGAATCGCGATCGTCGCGTTTGGTGCTTTCTTGACGCCGGCTCTCTGACACGGGACGAGGTTCCGAGCTAGTTGGAAGAGGTTTAAAACTGGAAAACTTTGGAACGGACTTTCTGTCCTTAAATATATAAATATATATTAGTCAAAGAAGCCTGCCACAAGCATGAAAGCAATAAAACTCACCTGTGAACCCGACGAGTCCATCGTCAAGAACCACTTTACTGTATTATCGCGTCCCACGTTGATCAGATTAGGCGGACAAATATTGTTCCAGGTGCCGAATTGAAGGCGGTGAGTGCGGGCCCGACAGAAAAAAGTTGGTGGTAAACCGCCTCAAGAAAAAGAACTGCGGAACCATCTGTGCTCCTTCACTTGGGAGAAACGAACAACTGATCAGGCGATCAGAGAGATGGGTCATAGCGGTCTGTTTTGAAGAACTCCAGATCACAATTTCGTCAACGATGGCCTCCTCTCTCACAGCGCAGCTGTCGCAGATCGCCGCCAAGTCGACTCATGAGCTCGATCTTAAGAAGCAGCGTGTCGCCCATTCACAATCATTGATTTTTGATAAGAAGATCGCTGTATCTCAGGACTTCGATACAATCTATGATATTTGCAACGATGGATTCCAGGAACTCTGTTCTCTCGATGCAAGATTCGAGGAATTTGCGCGTTCCATTTTCAGCGAACAGAGCAAGGCCGAAGACCGAACACAAATGAATGCCGCTCAAAATCAAGAACTTGATTCTGTGATTGAGTCTTTTTTGGCCCTTGTTGGTGGTCGATTGCAGCTAAGCCCTGCCGTCAAGGCTGTGGACTGGCTGGTGAGACGTTTTCGGTGCGCCTATAACCTAAGGATTCTGCGTGAGAAGATCTAGCTAACCGCCGTTGCGCAGGGCTCATGAATACAATACCGCTTTCATGATTCTCACATTTCTACCGTACCATACGACTCCTCTATTCTTGAACCTTCTTTCGATTCTGCCGAATGACCTAACGCCTACCTTCAAAGTCCTATACCCATACAAAAATGGACTTGTCAACCCCCCACGGCATCCGATTGTGCACAGCGCCACTACTAACAAAGAATTTTTCGCGACGTTGAATGAATATGTATTGAGTGCTTGTCGGCAAAGGGCCCAAAGTCAGACGTTGGTTTCTTTCTGGGCTGGTATTGTCACCGAGGCAGTGGCGGGCATGTTGGATGCTGCTCGCCAAGGACGCAGAGAAGCAGAGAAGCAGAAACATGAAGACGTTTTGATTTGTGTTCTTCCTCTCCTTAGTAGAGCTTTTTCCATGAAAAAAGTCCCAGAGCTGGTCGTCAGTTGCTATATGATCTCTGTGGTTTTGGCCCAGAAGGCCTCTCTCTCCGATGAAGTCCTCGATGGACTAATGGAAAGTGTGGTCTCTTCCTGGAGCGAGGAAACATTGAGTTCTGGAATTATATGCCTGTCTGTTTTGGCCCAGCAGAAGCCTTCAATTGGTCTTCCGAAGAAGGTCTTCAAGGCCATCGTCCGCATCGACAATCCCGTCAAACAACTGGCAGACGCCACTGTGCAATATCAAAACTCCAAACTTTTGCTTGGTGTCGTGGCTGGCTGCGTCAGCGATCTTGACAAGCAGAACGATAATACTCGCCTTGCGCTGCTGTCAGCTCTTTTCGAAGCCACTATCTTGCAGGAGAATGACCTGAAAGAAGCCATGCGCCTAGTTCTGAAGGCTGCAAGCAATACTGAAGAAAACCGCGGCATGTCTCTTGATATCCAAACAGGACTAGCCGATCTCATCCAGGGATTCATTCGCTCGCCGTCTTCACAGACTCTCTTCCAAAAGGCTCTTGCGGACAGCGCCCTCAACATTTCCGCGCTCGAGCATAATCTGCAAACGGTGGTGGAGGCCCCCATTCTACCTCCAGCCATTGAAGATATTGATATGCAGGATGTGGATATGGAGCAACAGGTGGATAACTTTAAACCTGCTTTGGAATCGTTGACCAAGGAACCCCTTTTTGGCTCTTCGTTCCTCAGCCAGCAGTCGATTCCTCAATTCGACGCCCTTGTGCAGTTGTTTGCCTTGGCTATTGATTCCGAAGACAAGCTCACCCAGTTTACCAATTTGCGCATTCTCGGCAGAGCCGACGCCATAAAAAACCCTCAGTTCATTTCATTTTTCACCCGCATTCTCTCTGGCTCTTACCCTATCGGAGCCAAGGTTACTGCTTTGAATACCCTTTCTTCTGTCCTTTCTTCTGTTTCCGGAGACTTCGATGCCCAGGCTTTGCTGCCATTCCTGATCGTTGCTCTTGCCGACCAATCCGAGCGGATCCGTCGCGAGGCCACTGGCACTTTGGCCATAATTGGCTCTCTGTACAAGAACAACAAGAAGTCCGACGAGGTTAAGCCTTGGGCTTGTGATGCGATTTATGGGAAGGGCAAGCAATCCACCGGTATTTCCTGGCTGCCAGCTCGGGATGTGCAGAAGATTTTGGAGCGTGCCTTGCTTCCTGGGCTAGAGGAGTATATTCTTGACCCTAGCTACATCGCAAAGGTTATCGACGCTACCCTGCGAGGAAATGTCCTATCTGAAGACTCGGGTGCTTCGGAGCTCAAGAAGTCACTGCGAACTGGTTTCTTTACTTTCCTCTGCTCCCATGTTATTCGGATGCCAATCTTCTCGCCCAAGTTTGCGCTGCTTCAGATCTTGAACAGTGTCAAGAAGGTCTCGGGCACGACACGCACCAAGGAACTCCTTCCCTTGCTTCATTACTGGCGTGATTTGAGTGAGACAGAGGTTGATGAGATTTGCGTCAAGGAGCGGTTGTCTGTTCTTGAGAGCGAGAGCCAAATCTTTGCCATTGTCACTCCCAAAGACAGTGATGCAATGGATGTCATTCTGTCTATTGTTGGCTCCGGCTCCAAAGCTCCCAGAACCTCGTTTGTCTCTGCTGGCTTTGCTCGCATGAAGGATATTTGGGCCAAAACCGCCGAGGAAACCCAGATCACGGTCGCCGAGAAGCTTTTGGATATCTCTCTTGGAATCTCCGTTAATGAAGTCTCTCTGGCAGATAATTGCCGTGATGTTCTTCGCAGTGTTGAACTGTCCGGGCCTATTCTCAAGAACTTCGTGCAGAAGATCCCTGTTTCCCTAACTGATATTGAAGCCCTAGGTCCGGCGCCGAAGCGCAGACGCACCAGTCAGAATAATATGGTCGCCATGACTGTGAAGGATGAGGCTGAGCTCAGCAAGCTCATGGATAAGATGACTTTCATTCTGGAGGTTATCGACAGCTCGAGCCCCGATGCCCACCCTGAGCTCACGGATGGTCTCTTCCAGACTCTTGCTGCTCTTCACCACTTCAAATCTCAGATTCAGTCTGGCATGAGCTACCTCTTGAGCCTGACCCTGGGAAGTCTCCTGGCTATTGTGAACAAGTCTAAGGAATTCGCTAAGCCTTTGTTCGATACTTCGGTCATTCGTGCCGATCTGGTTGTCGATTGTGTGCGGACCACCGACAGCCCTCAGGTACAGAACGCCGCCCTACTTCTCGTTGCCGGCCTATCTGTCCTCGCTCCCGAGTTGGTTCTTCATAGCGTGATGCCCATTTTCACATTTATGGGCTCCAGTGTGCTCCGCAAGGATGATGATTATTCAGTCTCAGTTATCGATCAAACCATTGACCAGGTTGTTCCGGCCCTGATCCAGTCCCTTCGCAAACAGAAGCGAGACATAGTTTCGGGAACTTCGGAGTTGCTGCTCAGCTTCACAGCTGCATTTGAACATATTCCGTCGCACCGTCGTCTGCGTCTTTTCCATGCGTTGATCAGCAAGCTCGGTACTCAGGATTTCCTATTTGCTGTCCTTGCTATGCTCGCCAATCGGTACTCCGTTGACAAGGATGTCCTCACTCTCATGACTGGGTTGGCCTCTGATACCACCCCTATTGTGGAGCTTACAACCTATAGCAAGTATTTGAACCTGGTTATCGATGCGTTCAAGCCCAAACCTGGTATCTCGCAAGTCTTGCTTGGAATCGGCAGTGATGATGGCCGTGATGCCCAGAAGGTTGCTGTAGATTTGCTGCGCGATCTCGCCCACCTGTTCAAGCATTCTTCACTCAAGTCGAAGCTGGAGGATGCATTCGAAACCGAAGATGAAGTTGCCGATCAAGTTCGGGCTTGCTTCTCCCGCGTTCTGGAGCAGGTCCTCGTCATTGGCGAGTCTGTTCAGAGCATGAAGCCTGTCAGCCAGGCTTGTGGTGAGCTTCTGGGGGCATTGTTCGGCACTCTGTCCCTCGTTGACTTCCTGGACACGATTGAGGTTCTTCTCCAGGGTCCTAATGACGATCTCCGCCGGAAGGTTCTTCGTCTTCTGGAGAACCGTTTGCGTCAGACTCCCGAGCGTGACGGCGAGTCTCAGATCAGGGTCCTTGATTTCCTGCCTACTCTGGTTAGCATCGTCGAGTCCTCGCCCGACTCACTGCTCAAGCACGCTGCCGTTGCTTGCATTGATCGCATTGCTGAGAAATACGGCCGCAAGGATCCCTCCAAAGTCATTCCTGCTGCTAAAATCGTTGCTAGCTCCTCCTGTCTTGGTGAGAGTGATGAACGCATTCGCATCATGGGTATTCTCTGTCTCGCATCAATGGCGGAGGTTCTCGGTCAATCAATGATTCCTGCTCTTCCAGACACACTCTCTCAGTCTCTGAACTTGTTGGAGCTCAGTATGACCCCCGACAATGAGAACTCACGACTTCACGATGCAGTTTTCTCCCTCTATTCTGCTCTCCTTGTCCACCTGCCGTTCATGATGTCTGCCGGTCATCTGGACAAGATTCTGCTGCTGGCCTTCAAGTCTACCAATGCTGATCTCGAAGATGGCTCTGATGACAGCCGCCGGGAGACTCTTCGCTTGATGGCATCTCGCAAGATGGATCTTGGCACTACCCTTGGTGCCATCGACCGGAACTGGCAGCACGCTGTTGAAGCTGGCCCCACTGCCGTGAACGAAGTCTTAGAGGTTCTCAACCTTGCTGTTGAGAAGAATCCCAAGTCCAGCATATCTAAGAACGTCGATCTCTTGGCTAAGATCTTGTTCCATGCATTTGATCTGCGACGTGAACAACTTACCCTTGGCGATGCAGCTGATTTCGAGGCCTCTGATTTGGAGGAGGCCGAGGCTTCATTGAATGATGTCACGATCAAGATGATCTACAAGCTAAACGACAGTACCTTCCGGCCCCTGTTTATCAAGCTTGTTGAATGGGCTACCACCGGCATTTCCAAAAAGGATGAGCAGGGCCAAATCTCGCGTCTCACGACCTTCTACAAGTTCCTCCAAGTATTCTTTGGCACTTTGCAGTCCATTGTCACTGGCTATTCCAACTACATCCTTGAGAATGTGGTACAGATCTTGGGCACAGCTGGACCGGCCAAGGCTACTCGGGCTTTGTGGCTGGCCGCCTTGCGCACGCTCCGTAACTCATTTGAACATGATCAAGATGGTATGTCTTGCTTTTCTTACTATTTCACCCGTGGAAGACAGCTAATGTGCTTTTTTTTTCGCTTATTTACAGAATTCTGGCAATCTCCTTCGCATCTGGCCACCATCTCTGGACCTCTTATTTCGCAGCTTGCTCACGCTACTACCCTTAAGACGGCGGGGCTTATTATTGAAGAAGTTGTCCCTACGATCACCGAGTTGGCTGTCGCTGCCGACTCCACCGACAACCACAAGGAGCTCAACACCGCTCTGATGAAGTACCTCCGTCCTTCTTCTGCTCCCAATGCCAAGTCGACCGATGGAGATAACCCGTTTACCCGTCTGGCTGCCCTGAAGACCGAGCAGGCGCTGACCGAGCAGCTCGGCGAGGAGTGGCTCGCCCTTCTGCCGGAGATGCTGCCTTACATCAGTGAGCTAATGGAAGATGAAGATGAGAGCGTGGAGCGAGAAGTGAGGAAGTGGGTGAAGCAGATTGAGAATGTGCTGGGTGAGCGTCTTGATGATATGTTGACCTAGAGCCGCCGTTGGTGACTCTTTGTACAAAAACTACCGCATTTGGCTGGCGTTTGTAAGAATAGAGACCCCCTTGGGAGGGGAATGCAGGCATTGCCCGCGCAAAAGAATTCTATTTATTTTCAATTTTCATGTCATTCCGCTTTCATACTTCATTGTACACCTTGAAAGGTCTTTAGTTCTCAGGGACGGGGTGGTCTGCTGCATCGACTCCCGCATGCCATCGGTATCTAGAGGCAGGATGGTCGTCCCGCGGGCCCGACTGTCCCGCCTGGGAGTATAGGTTCTCACGATAGGTTCCCTTTTGGACAGAATAGTCGTCCCAGAAGAGGTTGCGCCGGCGCAATTCGGGAATGAGGAGGTCAATGATGTCCTTGAAGGAACCGGGCTTGATGGCATAGGCCTATACAAACAAGGTAAAGGATCAGAAATCAAATCCAATGGCCTAGCGACATAATCGAAAGAGAACTCTTACCAGGTTAAATCCGTCCACATCTGCCTCCCGAACCCAGCGCTCCATATTATCAGCAACTTGTGTCGGCGTACCCACAGGAGTCGCGCCCAGTCCCCCAACGGTGATGTGCTGGCCCACGGTGGTCTTGGTCCATTTTGCGACTTCGGGGGTGGCTTTGGACCAGCCTTCTACGGCAGATCTAGAGATTACACGATCAGTCAAATGATCCGGCCCCTCGAGATCTCATGGCGACGGTCACTCACCGGATCGCATTGCTCTCGACGTGGCGCAGCTCCTCATCATCGCCATACTTGTTTAGATCAATACCGGTCCACCCACCAAAGAGCGCCAACGCTCCGTCGATCGACCCCAGACTGCGATAGTGTTTAAATTTCTCGATTGCTTCTTCCTCTGTCCTTCCCAGAACCGGGCATAGCAGAGCCAAGAACTTGATGCTCTGCGGGTCACGTCCAAACTCCCTCTGGGCGAGCTGTCGAATCTCAGCGACATTCTTAGCCACGACGGACGGGCTATGTCCGGCCACGAAGATAGCCTCAGCATGCTGCGCAGCGAATGTTTTTCCGGCCTTGGACGTGCCGGCCTGCAAGATGACGGGTGTCCGCTGCGGACTGGGCTGGCAAATATGCGGGCCCGGCACATTGAAGTATTTGCCCTCGTGATTGATCTGGCGCACGCGTGCGGGATCTGTATAGATGCCACGCTCGCGGTCGAGCACGACGGCATCCTGGCGCCAGGAGGACTCCCATAGCTTGTAGGTCACTTTGATGTATTCTTCGGCCACGGCATATCGGTCATCGTGGTGTGGCTGTTCAGCCTGGCCCATGTTCCGGGCTGCCGAGTCAAGATAGCCGGTTACCACCTGGGATTCAGTCAATTTCGATCTTTCGGTTCTAGGTTGATGAACATCGTTGTCTCCTGCGAGGCAATGCGTTTTCTTGACTTACATTCCATCCAAGGCTGGGGATTGCGGATCGTCAGCGAATCTTCCTTTCTGATGCAATTTCTAGAATAGATTGATATACATACCGGCCCTTGGTAAGATGGTCCACCGTCGAAAGTCTCCTTGCCAAATGATACGGCTGTTCATAGGTCGTAGTTACGGTCACTCCGAAGCCAATATTCTTGGTCGCAGCCGCCATGGCGGGCACCACGGCAAGCGGTTCGTTGACTGGCCATTGCGCGCCCGCAATGACTGCAGGGTCCAGATTTCGAGGACCTTTATAGACATCATAGCCTCCTAGATTGGCATACGGTGTTAACGCAAGGGACATGAACATTTATCTCGGTTAAATAGGCGTACCTAGAACATCTGCGATGAAAATCCCATGGAATTTAGCGGATTCGAGCAACTGCGCGAGCTCAACCCAGTGATCAATATCATTAAATCGGTGGGATTCGTCCTCTGGATGACGCCACAGTCCTGGGGATTGATGCCCGCTGCCTATATATCCATCAGATATGTTGCGAGTTCTCCTCGTCGAAGTGTGCCGCAATGGTACTAAAAAGAAGGAAGGAAAGAAATACCTACACATTTCAACGAAAGCATTGAGAATCAAAGACTTGCGGGGCTTGTGTACTCCCGAAGTTTGATTATTCTGTGCCATGCTGGGCTTGAGTGGTTTAACCGCGGAATGCTAGCAATATACGTAGTTCCGGCGAAAAAAAGATGGGGCGCGATTAAGGTTCTATATTGGCCGAGTACTGTAAATCAGTAGCGACTCGTTGGCTCCTTCAGATATTTTCTTTTGCTTCAGGAAATTAGCGGGATATGCGCTCATTTGTATCGCTATGGTCGCCATGATCGATCCGCACATGATTCTCGTCCCCACGAGCATTCGCAAGACATCAAAGTGGGCCGGGATGGCGCGATGTCATCAACGCACACGAGTGGCCGACCGTTGAACTTGGCTCGAGACGCGAAATCACCTTCATCTGCAGTTTCTCGCCCGAGAGGTTGATTAATGCCTCGAGGCGATGGTTTAAGTCTTGGAACCCTCTCTGATGCTCCAAACTGGGCTTCCGAGTCCTCGGGCCCAGTTGGATTCATTACCTTCCACCGTCGTTGACATAATTGGGCAGAGGCACCATCATGAATGAAACCTGACTGGTAGCTCATACAACATGCAGCCGACTAGCCGTCTTATCTAGAGTTATCTGAAATGTCTTTTGGGGGTCCTGTCCCATGTGAATATAATAGACTAGGCCAGGGTTCCGCGATGTGTCCCCAGCCATAATATGATAACAAGAGAGCCAAATACATATGAAAACGACAACAACGCGAATATGCGGTTGAGCCAGAGCTCGAACTTGAAGATTTTTGCCAAGATTGCATACTATAGCTAGCCTTCCCATGACACCATCTTCAGCTCCATGGGAGGGCCGCGCATCTCGAAACCTTAAAGCCTGCCTCAAATTTGGCGACAACGTATCGTAAACTCAGAAAGCACCTCATCAAAGGCACCTATCAAATCATCGTCGATCGATTAGCGCTCATCCATTAGACGCCACCGGCGACTGGCTGCACAGCAACTCGATTCTTATCATACGCTGAGTACCACCGCCGGTCCCTTGGAGAGGATCCACCAGCAGCGTGCACGGAGCAGAGCCCGCATTTAAACATGCATTGATTCATGCCCTTCCCACGGTCTCGAGAGCATGTGGTGAATCGGCTAGTTCCATCCGCTGCTCCGCTGTTTATAAAGATCGAGAGGGCAAGTCGGATCCAGGACGACTCGCTCTCCGCAATATCATCCTTGCCTCTGTAATCGCTGTTCGAGAGTTTCCCTTCTATTCTCGCTAATGATAAGATGTCCATTCTACCCACTCGCGATGGTATCTCGACTGTAGAGCCGCCTCTGTCTCAGGCAGCCGCTTATGTGGTCGTGGTTGCCATTGGAGTGATTATCGCTTTAGGTATATCTGACGAAAAATGTATTTCCGCTTTGCGTGAATAGATCAGAATCTAATAAAGCTATAGTGATGATGCTCATTACGAAGATCTTGAAGAAGACTACTGGAGAAGACAATCAAAAAACAGAAATGTATCGTCTTGTCCCCCCCTCCCCATTCCCCGACTATCCCTGACCGCAAACGTTCATCTCGATCTGACTTATTACAGGTTCATGACGGCAAATCGGACTGTCAGCACAGGTCTTACAACATCTGCAGTAATCTCGGTGAGTTTTCATGCATAAGATGACTTCTGGTGATGTTTACCATGGCTGATATCCTCTTCATTGATCCAGTCCTGGCTATGGTCGACCGCACTCCTCGGATCCTCGTTTGTTGGATACGACTATGGCGTTGCCGGCCCCTTTTGGTTTGCTGCGGGCTGTAGCCCCATGATCGTGTTCTTCGCTCTTCTGGGAATCTCCTGCAAAAGAAAAATTCCGGAGGCCCATACTTCCCTGGAAGTTGTGCGGATTCGATATGGTATGCTTTGATTTGGTTCTTTAATGCAAAGCAGGAGCTTGAATAGCTGATCTAGAGACTTTGATTCAATATCAGGTCGGACCGCACATATTGTATTTATGGTGCTGTGTTTGATCAACAATATCTTCGCATGCGCAAACATGCTCCTCGGGGCCGCTGCCGTGATCTCCGCAGTGTATGTGACAAGGCTCAATCATGAAACTTCCTTTCGAGGCTAACAAGTGAAGATCGGGCATGCATGTCATTGCTGCCACATTTCTGCTGCCGGTTGGCGTAACGGTCTACACTTTTGTTGGAGGAATCAAAGCAACGTGAGCGACTTCCCCGGATTTGCTTCTATCACCACTAACAACTCATAGCTTTTTGACGGACTATTTCCATACGGCAGTGATCCTGATAATTGCGTGTTATTTCTCTATCAAGGCCTTCTCAGTCGATCAGGTTGGTTCTGTGGGCAACCTCTTCGAGCTCCTCAAGGAGGCAGCACAACGGCACCCGGTCGCTGGAAACCAGGCGGGAACGTACTTAACAATGACTTCCAAGAGCGTAAGGAGGCAAATGACAATTAACAATTTATCTTTCCATCTGCTGAGAGTCTTCAGGCCATCCTTTTCGGTATACTACACACTTGCGGTAACTTTGGTCTTGTCGTTGTAAGTCATTTTCTGCATTAGTCCGTGGAATCAGTCTAACGTCAATTTAGATGGACACTAGCTACTTCATCAAGGCTTTTTCAGCTTCTCCGGCCGCAGTTGTTCCTGGATACACCATCGGCGGCATTGCTTATTTCGCCATCCCGTGGGCCTTGGGAACGGTAATGAGCTCTGTTGCTCTGGGACTTGAAAACCAACCCAACTTCCCTACTTATCCGAGAGTAAGCTACCGTGTATACGGAATACACGACATCTTTCTCATATACTAATATAATCATAGCGAATGACATCCTCGGAAGTGAGTGGTGGCCTAGTCTTGCCATATGCAGCTATGACCATTGCAGGCAAAGGTGGCGCCGCGGCAGTTCTCCTGATGACCTTCATGGCTGTAACTTCTACCCTCTCAGCCCAAGTTATAGCAGTCAGTTCGATCTTAAGCTTTGATGTTTACCGCGAGTACTTCAAAAAATCTGCAACTGATAGAGATCTGATTCGTTCGAGTCATTTTGGTGTCATCTTCTTTGCGGCTTTCTCGGCTGGATTCAGTACAATGCTGCACTATGTCGGCATTGACCTCGGTTGGACCCTCTACATGCTGGGTAGGCCCCCTGTCTGCTATTTGGCCTGACTCGAAATAAAGACTAAAATAATTTTATAGGAGTGGTAACATGTCCCGGCATTTTCCCGATGGTTTTCACTGTACTATGGCGGCGTCAAAGTAAAGCAGCGGCTATTCTTTCCCCCATCCTTGGACTGGCAACCGGTCTTGCTGTATGGCTGGCCACTGCCGCTCATTTTGGCGGCGAAGTCTCCGTGAAAAGCACAGGACAGGTCTTGCCCTGCATGTACGGCACGGTGGCATCTTGCTTTTCGCCTATCCCCTACTCCATTTTGATTACTTTGTTTCGGCCTCAGAGATACGATTGGGCTGATTTCAAAAAGAAAAAGTTGGCTTTAGAGAAGCTAGACAGCGACCTGACAACCATTCACCATGGAGAATCTCCACACTACCGGGCAGATACCAGTGGTGAGGATGGAGGCGTACGCGATGCCAAAGTTAACTCGCAAGAACTCAAACGTTGGGGCCGTATAGCAGCTTTCTGGTCTCTGGCGACATTTCTCGGCCATTGGGTGATTTGGCCGTTGCCGATGTATGGGTCCCACTATGTGTTCGAGAAAAATGTATGATTGCAATCTTTGCTTGGAGCTTCCTTTCGTTTCCAATTTCTTTTCCACAATCCCGGGACATATTGCTTTTATGGTTCTGAACTAACATGACGCTAAATAGTTCTTCATTGCCTGGGTCGTAATTTCCATCATCTGGCTTTGGGGCACGATGATGGTTGCTATTTTATACCCTCTTCTCGACGGTGGCATCCAGCAGATACTTCAAGTCTACCGTGGGCTTCTGGGACAAAGAAGCATCGGAAATACCAACTCAAACCTCACTCAGAAAGGAGAAACTAGCGCAGTGCCATCTTCACCATCTGTGGGGTCGATTAGTGACCCCCATCAAGGTTAAGGCTCCTTTTGAAGTCGAAACTCTACGGAGCGATGAGTACTCCGTAGAGGCCGCCAGAACCGGCTAATAATAATACGTTCTGGGCGCGGGCCACGGGGCCACCAAAGCTTGGCACAACAAGGAGATCAGGGAGCAGGGCTTCGCGTAATTTTAATGAGGTGGGGGCCGTTTTCCCAGCATTTGGAGGATGTTACATTTCTCTTTTCGGACATTGCCTTCTTTTTTGTATCGGGGATGATCATGGACACAGGATTGATACTAGCACGGTGTAAAGACTTGAACACCACCAAATTGAACAGTCTCATGGGTAATCAATTTGACACCGTATGAAGCAGCGTCCAACAATATCTGCCGATCCTAAACGCCGACCTGTTCGAAGGATGCATAAATACCCTAGGGCCCACAGGAATCGTGGAGGCTTAAATTCTTTGGTGCATTCCCCCACGGGCGGCTCGGTGTCCAGAAACTTGATATGGAGTTCATCTATATAGTTCTGGTGTGAATCAATCACCGACTACCGAACTTCCTTTTTCCATCTAATAATCTTATCTTTCTACTGAAACAAAGGTATGTGACGAGACACGTAGATATGCAGGACAGCTGCAGATAGCTTGTAGCAGATCCCGCGCGGTCCTCCACAAAAGTTGCGCGGGCCTTTTCAAAGGGCAATTGAACGGGTGGAGCCGGTCGGTTAGTGAGCGCTAAAAGTCCTTCCTTTGAGGTCAGTACCAATGAAAAGAAGTTGCCAAGATATTATGGAGTCGGAGGAACTGGGCCCTGGTCAGCCATGGAGTCGAGGCTACATACAAGGCACTCCTCGACAGCCTATGCCCACTTGGAAAATGGTTTGGAACAGGTTAGCACATGAGCCACGAGGCGATGTGCCAGCCGTGTTCCGGGCCCCTTCCAATGCATTTTAAGCATTTGAGGATCCCGCAGCCGCGGTTGCGCATTCAAAATTCTTTCGTTCTCATCCGCCACCATGCTCAGTCTTGGGCGAGACGGGCTACGGGCCCTCGCATTCGCTCAACTCGCCCAAGGATTCGCATTCCAGGCTGCGGAACCAACTGCCATCCAACATTATGGCGAGATCTTGACAGGAGGAGAGCCACAAGCTCCGGAGACGACTCCAGGTCTGTCTATTAAAGATCTTCAGCGCCGATATGCGACCACCACGTCGGGCTATGAATATGTAGCAAGTGGGTATGTCACGGCAGATGCAAGTGTCTGTGGCTGGGTGAACGCCGATACTGGAAGTCAGTATAACTCAATGGTCTCTCCATTCCACAGGTCAAACTACTTTCAAGATGACCATCGATACTAACAATGAGATTGCAAACAGCCAAGATAATCTGCCAAGATAGTTCGAGTTGTGTTTTCCACACCACTGCGACAGGAGCCAATCCGTTTCCCGGCATGGTGGGATGTTGTCTGGACGGAGATTGCAGCTTTGAGACCGTTTGCTATGACTCCTCTAAAATTTCCGCCACTCCGAGCCTCACAGGATTAGATGATCCTTTCGCTATACTCTGCACACAATCAGACTATCCATCCTGCGTGACCTACTCCTATTCCGATCTCGGCATCGTGGATTACCAATGCGCCTACACATCAGATTATACGACTATGTACGCCTGGGCTACCGCCAATGGCGTCACAGGTGCTACCGAGATCTACACGACTGTGGCAATGAGCACCATCAACGACGCCGGTCTCTCTTCTTATTCTTCCTCCTATGATTCGAAGTATGGAACTACCACGAAGCCAAGCGCCACGCACTTCGCCTACTCAGGGAATGCTACCCAATCTCCCACCGCAACTGCTACCAATGATGGCTCGTCTTCGTCTTCGTCTACCTCTACTGGTGCGATTGCTGGCGGTGTTGTTGGTGGTGTAGCCGGTGCTGCATGCATCGCGGGGGCTGCTGCGTTCTTCCTCATTCGGCGGAGACGTTACCAGCGCAAGCAAACTGGCCTAAATAGTATGATACAAGGCGGATATCAATCGGTCCCTGCAAGCCATAGTCCCCAAGGATGGGAAATGCAGCAACCCTCTGAAATGGAGAGCAATGAGGCATCGCAAAAATACACCGAAGCGCCGGGGAGCGAGGGACCACAACATCCGCGAGAGATATATGAAATGGACACAGGTGGAAGAGACTTCATCGCTGAACTGCCTGCAAGCACTGACTACGACGTCAAGCATAAGTGATCTTGTGAAGAAAAGAGCGAGTGAGCTGGAGCAATACGATTGAAATGTCTATGATTGTTTTGTTTTCTGACTTTTCTGCACATACCCCCTACGAGCATTTTTCAATTTATTTAATTTTTCTCTCTAATTCTTCATGGAAGATATTTGCATAGATAGTTGAACAAGAAGACCATTGGCTAGCGGGCACAAAAGTCCAGCCTAGGCTGCTAGGCTGAAAGAAAAATAAATCTAGGTTGGAAACAATCCCAACGAACTGGAAAATTGGTCAAATCGAAGATGTTTATTGATTCCATAGCAAAAGCTCAAATTTCGCCATGCCCCAATTGGTATACAAAAAGAAAAAATATATACAGAAATATACATGAAATATATACATCAATGCCTGTCAGGCGTATATTCACAGCCATCTCCCCAGATGTTATCAAATTAATAGGGGCATGAAAATGGTCAATTCCTTGTGTTGTTTTCTTTTTTTTTCCTCTCAAGATTGAGCTACAGCACGCTGCTTAATTAACGTCTATGTGCTACTGGCGCCATTTAGCGCATTGTAGCCCTAGCGAGTGATGCCATCAGTAAAGAAAATCCACAGTATCCACGATTTCTTGGTTCACATACCGCGACAATCAAGCTTTCACTGGTATCAGTTGCAGTAATTTTGTCCATGTTGGCTTCCCACCACATTGCTCCGCCGAGGCCCTTGTATTTGATATATTTGGCCTTCCATTCCACGGATTCCTTATTATCATAGCTAATCAACGTTGAGTTCGATTCAACGAAACAGAAGACTCCAATGGGTGATCCAGTTGCTTGAGCAATAGCAACACCGCTTGAAGGTAGATCAGTCGTAATGACCTGTGCGTTTGTCGGTGGCAGGTACTTGTAGTCCCAATAGCCAGCGCTCTCACCAGGACTACCGTTCCCTACGCCGTCAGAGTATGTGTTACCAATTTCATTAGTAGTGCCCTTGAATGAGCGACCAGACAATGAAATACCAAGTACCAGCTTGCTGGGAGTGAAATCAACTAGCTCTTGGTTTGAGTTGAAGACTTGGAGGCCAAGGAAGTGTGTCACAGCTGAATCTGCGGTCGTTGTTGTGCTTTCTGGTTTTGTTGTCGACGCATAGATGTTTGCGTCGTGTGCAGTATAATCAGACCATGAACCCGAATAATCATAGGCAATGAGGTTCCAGAAGTCGACATATTGATCCATTTTTTTCACATTGATATATTGGTAGTTTGTTTGCCCTATGATTTTTAGTACCCAAACAAGTCTAATGGCTTGTCAAGGATGAGACCCACGTGAAGGAACAATAATCGAGATCTCAAGGTTGGATTTATAATTATCCAAGGACTGGGAGACAAGTCAATTTAAGAGAATTTATGATGGGGTTTCTGTGGTGGTCACACATACTGTGCGTAGTTGCTTTACGGCAGCCACCATATTATGCTGATCAGTTGAAGCAGGGAACTGCTTCGCGGTCAGCCTCACATCTCGGTGCAGAGATAGGTTCGGTCAGATATACCTCCCAGTCAATGTCAAATCCATCAATATTGAGATTCTGGGCCAAGGCCGCGGCAGATTGACCAAATGTTTCTTGTTTGGCTGTGGTATTCACACCCGCCGACAGATCACTGGTAAAGGTCCAGCCAGCCACAGACAAAAGAATCTTCACATTGTAGGTTTTTCCAAGCGTGACAAGCTGTGTGAGAAAGGTTGTGTCAGTGTATGTCGTCTTGATCGTTCCGGTCTCCGGATCGACGTCGAGAAAGGCGTATAAAACATGGGTCAGACTCGTCCAGGGAAGTTCCGCAGGGGTTAGAGAGCCCTACATCAAGTCAGTTAATCTGATGATATATGATTCAATCCCCCGGTGCGTGTTATTGAACCAACCCAGTAAGTAAAGTAAGCAACATTGCGGTAAGTCGTATCGCGAGGCTTAAGCGCGTTATATTCCGTGGTCTTGTGGCGGTGATAAGGAAGATGCGCTGCCGATGTGAGTGTGAGCCATCCCAGGCTTAGGAGAAGGAGTACCAGACGCATGGCGAGGGAGAATCAAATGTTTCTCAAAAGGAATGTTGGGTTCTCGAGCCGGGAACGGTGGGATTAAGATAGCGCAAATCCAAGAGGCTGAGCAAAAACTATCATTATTTGTACTCCATATCCTATTCAAGGTCAACCGCATCGGGTTTCCATTTTTAGCCTCGACGGTCCATCGGGCTATATGTTGCGCGCTTGAGGGGTCATGGCATTAAGCTAACTTTGGATTTCCACCTTGGCCCATTTTCCCATCAAAATCACACAGACGTTTCAAAAAATCTTGGAAGGCCCTAAGATAGTTTGCGTGTTTCGACCTCTCCGTATGGCCAACATGACCGGTGCCCCATTTTCCAACAAGAGTCTCAGGAACAAGTCCAGCGGGGCCGGAACTCGGAGAGAACACTCGAGAACCGGAAAGGACCAACATACTCGATCATCGAAATTCCCCGAACTGAAAGCCCTTTCTACTGTACAGGATACCAAGCAGAAAAAAAAGAGCCCAATACTAACTCCAGTTGTGGAAGCATCACGCATTGGGCAACTTAAAAAAAAACCGCCCCGGATTTTCAGGGTTCGCACAGCCGCTGGCGATTACAGCTTCCAAGCTGAATCAATATGGAGAGCTTTTTCGCGTAATTGCTACATCGGCCCCATTCTTGCGGGCCGTTAGCAATGTAACATATTCGGTCTTGGGCCACACTAGCTAGTGTTTCGATTAGCTGGGCGTTGGGGGAGGCGTCCCGCCCGAATTTTGGGCCGATGGAAAAAATAGCATAGCCATGGGCTCTGGGATAGCTCATTGGCCGTTATACCATCAAGTAACCCACCGTTCTCACCTCAGACAAGATATTGGCGCCTATCTCGAGTGTTGGTGGTGGTCTTAGTGGGGGTGGCAGGGTTGATTTTAAGTCTGGGAGGAGCGACAATGGTGCGAGGCGCGTGTGCGAATGTACGCGTATGTCGGTTTAAAAGTATGGTGGTAAGATAGCAGTGATAGAGGATAGACCGAGTCTGCCGCCCAAAAACAGCCTTGTAGCTATGAAGATCCATTGAGAGCTCGACCTGGTTCGTTGGTGGTAGCTCTGGTTTCTGGTCGATAAGCGCTTCCGTGGGCGGCCCCAGGTCTCGGGGCGGTTGCCGAGGAATGACAAACTCGAGAAAATTCGACTTATGTATTTTATCCGTGACCTTTCTATTAGCCTTCGGGTGTGCTTAGTGTCTGAGTCTATTCGGAGACGTCCTCTTGGATAATTTAGCACATTAGAAAGCGAACGGTCATCTCCTCGGTTGGATCTACTTCCACTTGACGGTCTTCCAAGCTGCTTTATATATTCTGGTTTATGTCGTATCTTTGATCAAGTCTGATTGGGTCTTGGAATACATCACAGCCTCGCTTGAGCCGGAGGATCGAGTGGACTCGGGGATGCATGCACCACATTCTCCATACGATGTACAGCCCCAGGCTAAATCCGCCTCATCAAAATTTCTGATGCTATGTTCTGTACGAGGTACCCTTGTCATGCCCTCTGGCTTGTATTGTTCCTATTTTACCTTTATATTTCTCTTCCTTGCAAGAGCTAAGACTATCTCAGCCCAGATCAGTTGAGAAGGGATCCGAGGACGAAACAGCGGCTCCTTGGTAAACCAAGCAGGGTTTGAAGAAACAGCTTACTAGATATAGTCGTTGAACAACCACAGAATTCTGTTTGCCGTCATCGACCCGATATGATCATATAGAGACTGTGAACTCATGTCGAATCATATTCTATGTCGAGTTAGAGTTGTCAGCGCATGACCAGGCGACTGAACCCCCGGATTTCCGATAACTGTCCATAATACTAATCACAGATCCGTATGTACCGGCTACCATAAGAAAAGTTCCAGATGCTACGACAAAAACACTCCAGCAGACCATCGCAATCCATCGCGAGGACCGATCGATTCGGCCTTGGCTCCAATTATCGTATAACCACATACATCCCATCGGCTGGAATGACATCACGGTACCAAGTAGAGCACCGACGAGGGATACGAGGTTGTCGAACACGGGGATCGCACTGGCAATAATGTATGCAACTACGGTGATGCCAAAGGTACAGCCGAGCCAGCTCGCCCAATGTATAACAGTGTTTGCGGTCAGATGCCGGGACCCCTGTAAGATGCGAACAAAAATGTACTTGGCAGGTAGCTGCAGGGTCATTAGTTTACAGATCGGTCCGATCCGCGAAAAAGATGCTACCAACACTCACATGGATAATAAGCATAGTGCTGGCAATCAGACCGGGAAGAGCGAATCCGTAGCTCACTTTCTTCATGGTCGGGCCCGCCGAACCTAGAGCAGGCGAAGCAACATATGACCCACAATAGTAGTATAACACGCAGCCGATAACGAGATAGACTGAAGTAACTACCGTTTGGCAAATAAATAAGGATCGAGTATAATGTTGAGGATCGCGCATTTCTGAGACAATCGCAAAGAAAGCCGGGGTCCCTGAAAATGCAAAAACAATCGACGACACAGCTGTGATACCGTTGGTGAAGCTTGGGCTCGCAATGATTTTGTAGTCAGAGACCCAAACGCCATCTTGTGGTGCTGATGCAGGCCGATCCTGAACCCCAACGGCAACTGTGACAATGAAGACTATATAGCCCATGGATTAGCAAAACGCCCTGTGCTTCTGTTCATTTCGGTCGAAGCTTACTCGATGTCAGGACACAAAATAAGCCAACCCATGCGATCCAGCTAATCCGGCCCAAAGTTTGTATACTTGACAATATAAATCCTGTAATTGCAGCAACGACAACAAAAATTGCTGTGCAGGCTCCGTGGCTCGATATAGCATTGAGGGAAATTGAAATTCCAAGCATGCCAGACCCAGCCACAAATATCCAATCTATCCTACAGTCAGGTGGAACTAATAATAAGTGAGTTCGGAAAAGTACCTACAAAGACAGAATATGACTCCAAAAAAGAAGCGTCCTGTACGACCGAACATCAAGGCGCCTGCATCATCAATGCTATAGACGTCGCGATGTCGAATTTTAAACACGCCAATAATGTAGTCTGACCACGTCGTTATGGCGGCCACAACACAAAGAACAATGACACCTGGAACGATTCCCAGAGTGTCAAAAGCAACGGGAATCGAGAGCACTCCGAGTCCGATCTGCGTTTTCATCATGAGCGCGGAAGTCCCCAGCCATCCAACCTAATCTCGTTTGTTAGTTTCAATAGAGGCTTCGTCACTTTAAGATGCCCACACATTGCGGTAGTTCGGACCCTCTCCCGTGATCTCTCCAAAGACAGCATCTTGTTCATATTTCTGCTCTTCGACCTGGCCAACCTGGGAGGGGACAGGCGCTAGAGAATCATCTTGCTTTTCCTCGGGCATGTTGGAGACATTAATGCTATGCCTTGAGAAGAATTAGTTCTCAATTCCGGGATACACGGTCGCTATTTAACTTGGCTGCATACGCATCGGGTCAAGCCCCGGCTACCGAGCCGATCTACATCTACTTATCGTGCAATATTTAAAGCCGACGTATCTCCAAGAGTGACCTCATTGGGAGACTAGAGACTATCATCAGAATCATGTCTCATTGCCACTTAACTTTCGTTCAAGAATTGTGCACTGTATCGCATAAGACATTATCGGATTCTTTTGCATACCGTGGCTTCTACTCTCCTGACCTTGATATGCTCCCGGGGTGTTACATATGGGAGATAATCCTTTGGAACAAATCACAGATATCAAGTTTGTAAAACAGTACGTAATAGATATTTATCAACATTCTGAGACCCCACAACTGGAACATCTGCATATGTTTCCCTCATTTTGTACCGATATCGCTTATGCACCCGACCACAGGCAGAGTAACTCCGGCCACCCTCCCGAGACCGGCCAAGCCTCCTGCTCTATTCTGTCTGTTCTATTCTGTCTGTTCTCTTCCTACCCTATTCAGTGGATGGAAGAGACCTAAAGTTGATCAATTATCTTATTATTCTACTTTCATTATTTGCTTTCAGCCATCTTCATTCGCACAAGACTTCTGAAGTTACTTTTTTGGTTTCAAAATCCCCAAATACCATTCACCATCAACGAATCAAAGTGCGTCTCCCGGATTACCCGGATACTCCACAAATGCCGCCCCCTCACGACAGCACTTCTCCAAGGGTTTCCCCGCATGGTCGGTTCCTGTTTGTATGGGGAAGATCTACAGAGGAAAGTACTGTTCACAGTAGGAAAACTACATAAACAACCCCTGATAAGAATTTTCTCGGGAACTCCACCCGATACCCGGTAAAAACCAACCGAGCCACCTATTTTGTGTGCGCAATGGATCCTACCGGAAGAGAATGGGTTTACATTAGCTGATGATTATTCCTATGAAGATAGTGAACGGGTGACTGCCCACTCAATGTATTTTGATCGATACTGGAATACTAGCTTGTCTAAACTGAAGACATCTGCTCTTCGATATCAGAACTTACTAGAGCAAGACCCTGTCTCCAACGACCCAGCTATTGAAGAAGTCTGGTAGATTGTGATATGCCCTGGAGAAAATGGTCACGGAAATTTGTGATGCGGGAAAGCTCAAATTCTATTTTGCTGATGGGAGGGGCTGATGTGCTAAGGGGTGTGACATAATCCTTCAGTAACATCTACCTCCCCCAGAGAGAAGCCAACGTCCTCGATACTATTAAGACAAGTATGGGTTTGTATATTCAGCGCAAGTATTAAGAACAAAATCAATGATCACCACATTGCCCTGGATTAGAAGCATAAATCCAGACAACATATGGAGCAGAACAGCAACCCACTCACTAATTCATAATAATAACAGAGGTTACAGCCCATACCGAGGGAGCACTAAAGAAGGAGACCTATTTTCATGGAAGAATTAGTGTTATTAAGAAATTACCTAGCACCACCCTTTGTCCCTTCCTCTGGTCAATGAATTTCAACTTTACAATCCCAGCTTTTTGTGCGCCAATTTAGAAAGAAGAAGTCAACAAATTCTGTAGAATAGAACTTAAATTCATATGCGCATTTCTCCAATAGGTTTCTATTCCAAAAAAGCATCTATCCCCCGCGATAAAATGAATAATAGATCAAATTACTAGAATTGTTGCCAAGAAAATCATACACCTTTACCGCTCTTAAGAAAAATAACTGGACGAAAAGGAGGGGTATCTTTCAATAGAAAGCGCAAACTTGAAACGGGCTTCACAGTCATCAGATGCATGCTTGCCATGCAGAAAAGCACAAGGTCAAAGACAACAAGAATTAGGGCAACTTTTAGTGGTCATCGAAGGGGGTATTTATGTCATGATAAGGGTAGATAGTAGTTTCGCGTGTATCAGACTGTTCATGAGGTAGCACGTGCACGTGGGAGACCAGGTGCAGATATTGTCTCTGAATATCCTGGCGGTGCTAGATTCACAGCAATGACTGGTTCTTGCACGAGAGGAGTAACAGAACGTGGCTGGAAAAACTCGTCCAGTTCAGCTTGTGTCACAACAACACCCAACTCAGACTTGATGGGATCTGCATACTTGGGTTGGGTGATGATTTGGATGGGGAGGCGGAGGGAGATGGTGGGAGTGAGAACGTTCGCACCCGGGGTATGGTAGGTCAACGAGAGATCCAGCGAGTAGGTGCGAGACATCAGGCAGGAGTGGAAGGTGGGAACGAATGTTTTATGGGAGGGGAGTGGAATGGGAATGACGACGGAGGCAGTGTAATAGATGTCGCCCGAAAATGTGGCGGATGGATCGGTTGAGTCCTCAGAGGAGGTGGATTGGAGAGAGTCCCGACGATCAGAGTCAGATGCAGTGTGTTTCCTCCACTGAGCGGAAGCTACACACATCGAAGACAGTGGGATGGAGTCGGTGAATAGGCCCTGGCCAACTTGTGAGAGTGGCACGTTCCCTGACTGGGAAGGGAAATCCTCCCAAGGACCAGCACTGTAGAAAGTGCTAGCCTTGAGCTTGCTAGTCATTGAGCCAAGCCGTGGAGGCTCTTCGTTACCGACTGGGTCAAATCGAAGATTCACAGTCGCGACACTGCTGACAGTATCACTCGCCTCGCAGGTGGGGGGAGCAAACGGATAGGTTTGGGCTGGGAGGAAGTCGCAACCATTCGACCGAGTTTGCCACGCAGAAATCCACGACGAACGGTCTTCTCCTTTCGTATGCAGTAGAAAGGATGTTCGGTGACATTGATAGGAGGCTCCTCCTCCATGACCGGAATAATGCGAATCTTTTTGGCCAGGTTGGCCAGAGACTTAAGGTTGCGGTGATCTGTCGAAGAGCGTTTGAGCAGGTTGACCCGGACGATATAGGATATTTGGCTCATGTCGGGAGCCATATCATCCAACAAAGCTTTCCCGTTACCTGCGAGCATTGGATCTCCCAAGGTTGGGGGGAGCATGGTGTGCGCACGATGAACATGAGCGTTTGCTCGCGAGTGGGTGCAAACCTGTGGCAGCAGGCGATCTGGAATGACAAAGGTGAATGGAAAGGAATAAGTCCGACCTGATTCGAGAACTCGTGGTGTCGGGTATTCACTGTCTTCGATTGGCTGGCGCAGCTTGAGAAACATCTGTTGCGACCCTGTGCGGCCAGGGCATGCGGCACGCTCGACAGTCGTATGCGATGTCCCTGAAAGCACAAATGTTAAATGGGAGATCGGTGCAACAAAAACGTTTCTCAGGGCGCAAAATTACCTTGCAACACGATTTCCACCTCGTCAAAGCGAGTGTCTTGATCCACCGTGATGTTGGCGACGCCTTCAATCTGATCGCCAGTTGTATAGGAGTTCACAAGACCTTTTTGCTGGCCCGCAAGTTCGATGCTGATTTTGGGATTTGAGCGCCGGGTCCAGGCATCCAGAGTGTCGGAGCCCCGACTTACGACCGAAATAGCTGCCATCGCGTTGTTGGGCTCAGGATTCTGGCGATAATAGCAAGAAGAGACTTGGGAGTGGGAATGCGTGCTTATTTGTATGTGAGAGGGCGAGAGGGCGGGGAAACAAGCTTAGTTGCACGCGACTGCAGTCGCTGGCCTGTGAGAAGGATTCAGAGGCACAGGAATCAAAAGGACCACCAGCAAGGTTGCATGTAACCCGTAGTCTCCCTTTAAGTTCCTTCCCCCGGAATGGAGTCTGGCAGGGAAAACAGAAAAAAAAATTGCACAATAGAGAAAGCAGGAGTAGAAAGTGGAGCCGTGGACAACCGCGCTGGAGCTTGGAAGTATACAAGTGACTATTATTTGGGTCTGGCGGGTTCCATCCGGTTTGGGGAGGGACCACGCTGTTTTATAGAAAGTCGAAAACTTTAGAATTAGATGCGATCATCACTAATGACACCAATGTTGGTTTACAAATCATAGGAAGCTTTGATGCCAGATTCATGAGTCACAAGAAGCACAACCTTCGTGGGCTTCTAGCAAACGCGGGTCCATGACGACCAACCCCCGCGTGGTCCAATCGTCTGGTGATCCAGCAGCCCAGTGCCGCCCCAAGGTCGTTTGGGCGTTCTGTTAAAAGCAAAGTCGGGGTTTGAGGGTGCCAACGGACATTGGAGCGGTCGGCTAAAGTGATTGGTGGGTACGCCCTTCTCGGCTCATGCTCACGCCCTTGAAATGACATTCCGATTGCCTGCTTCACAGACAAGCCTAGACAGAAGCCCTTGACTATTTCGGTTAGGGATCGGAGTGACCATGCAGTCCAAAGAGGGGGCGAAAACTGGAAGCTGCGTCGTGGGAATGCTGGCATCCCTCAGAACTCTCCAGACGCAGCAAGCTCTTTGCTCTCGAATTGACCAGACAATTATCGATGGGATCATAATCGAACTGAAATCATCATTCACCACACGAGAGCTCTTTGACTTGGAGACCGCCAGAGTGGGTCGACCCAGAGCAGGGCAGTCGGTGGACCGCGCCTTATGTCGACATGCCACGCCCTTCGGGACTCCACTTGCAATTGCGACAACCTTGGTGGCCCACTCACATTCCCCGATCACAGGCGCTCGGTCGCTGGCATTGAACGCAGGAACCAATCAACCTCACGGCCGATCGCGGGGAGAGGCAGACCTGCTGACACAAACCGGGACCATTTCAAAGCAGGGCGATTGTTCCGTTTCTCGTATTAGGTTTGTCAGCCTCGTAGATATTCAGAGACCTCCAGATGAGAGCTCAACAGTTCACCCTTCTGACTCCCTGAACCAGGGTCTTAACAACATCGGAGAAGATCTCCATCCAGAGCGCTTTCCCGAGGAGAAGCAGACGGCGGTATCGGGCCAGGTTTTCGGGTGGCTCCAGAGTTTTCCGACCGTAACCGAGCATCTGGCCGTGCCGAGTAGGTAAGACTGGTAAGGCTTTTCGGAACTGGCAAAAGGGTTCATGGAAAATCGTTTCTGCTCTCGGTAGAACTATCGGCCTAAAAACATTCAATCGGTGTCGTCAATCGAGGATAGGATCCTGGTGAGCAACTCCGAGTCGGAATCAGGTGACCTGAAGCCGGCGCGGGACGCCGTTTATCCATATTTATTTGCAGAAGATATATAGTTGTAACTTAATTTAATAGAAATGGATTGTATGCTTGAAAGTCATTGTGATATTCTTCTCTTATCTAGAGGGCTACGGGTCTGGGCTGACAGAAAATATTACAGGACTGTCCCGACAGATAAATTACGGTGTATATCCGTGGTTGCAATGCAGATAAAACCGTACTCAAAAAACGTCGAAGGCATGGAAGTCCACGCTTATTCTTGTCTCATGCAGGCCAAACCACTAAAAAGTGATTCGGTGCATCCAGCTCAAGATTAGCCGAGTGAAAACGGCAGACCGAGCGAGGCAAGAGACGACAATTCAAATGGAGTAGAAAACATGTCAAGGCTAGAGAAAGAGGAAAATATTGGGGTAAGACACAAGCGGTCCCAAAGCCGCACATCAGGATATTCATTAGCAGGTACCTAGGTATTTGAAGCCCAGAAGAGCAGAAACGCCAGCATCAGACGCCAGGAAGGGAAGTGCCCATTAAATTAATACGCCACCCGAGTCCGCATGTCCTGCGACTATGTTAGAGCGAATACAAAAGCGGGGAGAGAATATCGTTGTTAACTTTGTATACTTACCGAGATTTTACGCTCGATCTCCCGCACAGACCGATCGAGTTCCGCAGCAATCGTCATTTTCGTATCGTTGGGCAAGAGGAAGTACATTTCGCACAGGTCGCCATCAATCACACCCTTGACCGGTGCATAGTAACCGCGATAGATCAGATGGTCCCGGCCAGCGAGGGGAGGGTGCTGGGTGGCCAACTGCATCTCAAGGCTTTGGAAGAAGTCGACATCTTCACGGCTGACGAACGGGACGAGCATACCGATCGTGCCCTGGAGACCAGTCCAGACAATAATGTCACGACCACCCGCCACCAGCTGGGCCTTGTGCAAACTAGTCGGGATGTCTTGGGTGTAGTAGTGAACCATCAGTTCAAGGCGGTTGGGAGTTCCTTGTAGGTAACTACGCTCATGAACCAGATGGGCACCAGAACCATCCTCATCTGCCTCTTCGGACACTTTGTTGGGACATCGAAGCAGCCAGAGGTTGCCGAACTTGTCACCACCGGCGACGGTCTCGTAGTCGACCATGGCGGTGGACGTTGACCAACGAGCGACGGAGTCATCGACAAATGGAATAAGAACGTTTTCTTGATACTTGTAAACAACGTAGGTCACACTTTCGCGGACATCGCTGACAACAATACGGCTTCCCTGAGTTTGGAGGCCAACAATAGTGCGAGGAACCACTGGTGCTTGACACTTTCGAAGAAGTTGTTTCATTCCCAGATCGTAAAGACGCAGAAGTGAGCCGATTCCAGCAAGCAGTCTACCTTGAAAAGCAAGCAGAGCAAGAGGTGGTTCATCGAGCTTGGTCTTGTGGATAAACTCCAGCTCGCGGCCATCCTCCTGGAATCGATAGATATGGATAAATCCGCAAGCAGATGACGGGGGGCTGACGGTCATGTCCTTGGCTGTACCGACAACGAGGAAGGTTTCATCATCCTGGCTTGAGAAAGGCACAGCAGCAACGCTAACCGCGGCCTCGTTATCTTCCAATTCAAGGGTAAAGACCACCGACTTTGCTGAGATCGGGTCCACAATTTGAATGCAGGAAGCCCAGTGTCCCGTACCACGAGGATATCCGAAATCTTCTGGAGGAAGAATGGAAACATCACCGTTACGGTTCTTGGAGTCCTGGAGAAGGCTATCCCGAGTAGCAGGGGACAAAACATTGTTGTCAGACTCAATGACATAGAAAAGGGGTTGTTCTGGGTGCTTGACAAAGCGGCGAGGGGTGTACGCCAATGGGATGGACTCTTGGAGCATGTTGTTATCGAGCTTCTCGATGGAGAAAATCCTGAATTGAGTGAGTCAGTCAGTCAATCTCGATAATGATATATTCATATCACAGAATGGAAAAATTGAATGTTTGCTTGATCTCAGTAGGAACAATTGGAAATAAATAAATAAAGTTTATCCTCATTTGCATTCGGATCCCAAGTTTCATCATATGATCAAGAGTGGGGGCATGAAGGGGAATGGGGAAATTGAGGAAAGGAGTATGAGAGGACTGGGAGTTTCTAACGTACCTAAGGTTCCGGCCTTGAATACCGATCATTCCCTCTTCGCATTGCTCGCTAGAGAAGTTCCATCCCCATTCAAGAGCAACATAGTCAAGAGGGGTGAGCATGAAGCTTTTAGTCTGAATATCAGAATACCCAAGCCAGGGTCGGGAGCTCAAAGCCAGAACAGCAGTTTGGCCCTTTACGGAGACCTGGGACAACTTAACAGGCTTAGCTCCCAAGAAACGTGTTCGAGTATCAGACAGCTCTCCAGTAACCTCGTCGAGAACGGTACGGAGGTAAACGCCAGAGTAAAGACCGATATGGAGATAGAGTGTGGTACCGCCAGAGCTCGAGTCAGCCATGGCCATGATATTGAGAGCCGAGGGTGCGGATGTCAGAGCTTGAACAGACTTGTTCTCTAGGGTCGAATCTGGGTCTAGACTTAGAATGCGCACAGTAGAATCATCGCAGCCAACTGCAAGAAAAGAGCTGCGCATTCTGCCTTCTGGGACTTCACCCAAGCTCAGACAAGTGACCGTTCCAGACATTTGCCGTCTTTCATCGTACTCCGCAAGGGTTCCATCGGCATCCATCTCAAAGTAGACAATCTCACCGGAGCTAAGTGCGACCGCTACCTGACGCTCGTTGGTAGCCGCGGCCACAATAGAGCGGTGCTGGGGCGCAGGCCACTCATTGACTCGACGGTCAGCCAGGAGATGGCGAATTCCGCGGGGATGCACTTGAATCAATGAATCCTCGCCCAGCTGTTGAACGGCTAGCGTTGGTGCAGTAGAGAGGAAACCAGAGTCAGAGATTTCTTCCACAACCTCACCGATGCCCAAAACAAGAGTTCCATTCGCGAAAGAGAGGACAATGTAGGCATCATATTGATCGCTTCGTGTCAATTTTGTCGTCCAGACTGCAGAAGGGACGGTTCTCAGCTCCGACTCCACAATCTCGGAAACCTCCAAACCATGTTTAAGACTTCGGAAGGTGCTTCGAGCACCAGTGCCACCGACGGAGTAAATTTGAGGGGCATCATCCTCCGTCAGATTGGCAATCTTGCTATCAATCAGTGGGTTGAGAGAGTTCAAGGTCTCCATGAGGTTCAGGTTTTCCGCTGAACGAGGGTTGAAGAATACTGGGTCATAAGGAACCGTGGGATCGGCAGAAAAATCATCGCTGGTGAATTCTGTCTCCTCATCATCATCACCAAGTTTTTCAAATTGGTAGAAGTTGTGATTGCCTGACTCGCTGGCAACATAGAGGAAGCCACTCTTCAGAATCAGAAGGTTCGTTGCGACAGGTACAGTATCAAAATATTTTATCTTCAGCCTGCTGACTTCGCCAGTCAATTGACCATTGTCGTCTTCCACCATGTCAAGAGTCAGCTTGAACATGTCGCCATCGTCGGTCTGGAGGAGAAAAAAGAAAGCGCCCCTCATCTTGTGCATCACACCGGAGACAATGCAGCGTTTCCGCTCAGGGTTCTCAGTCGCTCCCCGTCGACGTGGGATAGGCACACGGAAAGCATCTTGGTTTGAGTGACGGTAGGTGACGTTGTCCTCTGCACACACAAGGACACCACTAGGGCCATCCGAGCCTCCGGGAACCTGGAAGAGCATGTTTGCGGTGCGATCGACAGGATCAGACCACTTGCGAACAACGTGATTAAGACCCAAATCTAGCTCATAGTACACCAGAACCTTTTCGATCTCTTCGTATGCTTGACCAGTGGGGTCTTGGTCAGCTTCCGAATAATCTACTTCGAGAGCAGCAAACACAGGGTTTTCATAGCCAACATCCAGAGCTGTCATTGCGAAGACCAGAGTCTGTGGCTTATGAGCCTCCAGCGGCGAGGAAATAGTGAGTTCAGCCTGGGAGTTGCGGTTCAGAACATAGACCAGCTTGTTCTTCTCCACCGAGGCGATCAGACATGCACGTCCTTTAGGATCCACAGCCAGATATTGACCGGGAACAACCCGTCGCACTCCAGACTTGCCGAATGTCTCCAGATGGATCCGGTTGAAGCGGTTCTGCGAGGGAACATACTCAATAATGGTAATACGGCCAGAGTCAGAGCCGATGATGATATAATCTGTAATGCAAAGGACTCAGCACAGTTCGCGAAACAGCGTCAACGTTGCTGGCCGGGGCAGGTCTCCGTCCATCAAGGGGCCGGATCGGAAAACCAAGACCGTGCTACCCGGGAAGCTTGAAGAATCACTAAGTTGAACTCGTAAATGCATACTCGGGGTAACAGCAAAGACATACCTTTATTACTGCCTGCTAGCCGAAATGCTGCTAGAGAGCGAATGATGCCGAAAACATCTTGTGAAAAGATGGGCGTGACCTTGCCCTGAGATGGGTCCGGACGGTGGATAGTGAGCCGGGAACCGGAGGCAGTGACGATCTGCTGCTCTTTGGTTCCAGCAAACTGACCCAGAATAGCCTGTGTGATCGCAGTTGGTGGCTGGATCGTCAGAGAGTACATGAACATATGCGAGGTGGTGGCCATGATGGGCAATCAAGCTCTCGCGGCGAGATCTTTGCACCCCCCGACACGAAAAGCAGGAAAACAAGGGTTTTTACTCGCAATTGCAGTCCCAGGGATGCAAATATCACACCAGTCCCATTGCTGCTGGATGGAGTCGGAGAGAGAGAAGACTCCGCAATGGCTGAAGCCCCGATCAAGGTGGGAGATCGGTTTTGCTTTAGGGGTGGGAGAGCTCGGAGAGCAAAAATGAGAGGTGTAAAATTCCAGTGCGAAGCTGTTTGGCGGCGATCACGTGTGACGCACGATCGGATTCGACCGCCTTCTGCCTGCAGCCATCACCGCCCTTACGTAATGCGCAGTTGAACTAAATCCAAGAGGACATCATCTCCTCCGGATATCTGACCACTTCTTGGTGTGAGTTCCTATCCAGTGTTGGCATTGTGACCACAGCTCGTTGATTCAGAGCTCAAATTGCCAGTCTTATATTAATTCTCAGCGTTTACGTCCTTTTCCCCAGTGCTATCACATCTTCCCTCCCCCCCTCCCACCCCACTCGGCGCTCACGCCTGCTTCTCAACCATGGCCGACGACGCAGCTGCGACGGCTGATGCTCCCATTACCTTCACTGTCAAATCTTCCACTGATGCCAAATTCACCCTGACCCTTCCTCTGTCGACTACAGTTTCAGAACTCAAGCAGAAGCTCTGCGCTCCTGAATATGCCGATACGCCCGCTGATCGCCAACGTCTGATCTACTCTGGGCGAGTACTAAAGGATAATGAGACCTTGGAGACATACAAAATCAAAGATGGTCATACAATCCACCTGGTGAAGAGTGCTGCCAGCAACCAACAACGCTCCGCCACCTCTACTCAGTCTACCTCCGCAACTGCAAATGCCTCTGGCGCCACCCCAAGTCAGCCTGCGGCTGGTGTTCCCACTAACCTGGCGACAGGTACGGGGAACAACCCTCTTGCTGGCTTGACTGGGGCACGCTATGCTGGTTTTGCTCAGCTTCCCGGAGCGGGTCTCTTTGGTCCTGATGGCGGGGTAAGTCTTAAAGTCTTCTTCCAGCCATAGTATATTCAACGATGCTTTCAGGCTGTCACCGCTCTAATTCAGTTCAAATTTGCTGACATGTGAATTTTCACATAGATGGGTGCTTCAGACCCTGAGCATTTGTTGACCATGCTTGAGAACCCTCAGATCCAGTCTCAAATCAACGAGGCCCTCCAGAACCCTGCCATGATCGATATGATGATTCAACAGAACCCTATGCTTCGGGAGATGGGCCCTATGGCCCGCGAGTTTATGCAGAGACCCGCCTTCCGTCGTATGCTGACAGACCCTGCCTCGCTGCGGCAAATGATGCAAATGCAACGGATGATGGGTATGGGAGGCGGTCTAGGTGGCGGCAATAGTGCTTTCCCGGAGCCTGGTGTCACAAACACGACCGAAGGTAATCAGAGCACCCAGCAGCAGAACCCATCGACCAATCCCTTTGGTCAAATGCCAGCGAATCCAATGGGCAACCCATTTGCAGCTCTCTTTGGCGGCCCGGGCTTCGGACAACCCCCGTCCAATACAACTACCGATGGTTCCAATCAGACCGAGGGCACCCAGGGTGCTCAAACTACGGCAGATCGGTCTACGACCGATGAGGGTCAAAATCAAGCCCCTCAGACCGCTCAAAATCCTTTTGCCGCTTTGCTTAATCCGGCTCTGTTTGGTCAGGCCGGTCAGGCTGGCCAGGCCGGCCAGGCCGGCATCAACCCTTTTGATCCCCAGCAGAATCCTTTCCTGCGTGACCCGGCACTCTTGAGCCAGATGATGCAGGGTATGGGAGGAGCTGGTGCGGAGGCTGGTGCTGGTGCCAATCCTCTCGCAGCTTTGTTTGGTGGTGGTGGTAGCGGTGGCTTTGGCTCCCCTCAACCACCCGACAATCGACCCCCTGAGGAGAGATATGCAGAGCAACTTCGACAGCTGAATGATATGGGATTTTACGAGTTTGAGCGAAATATCGAGGCTTTGCGTCGATCCGGCGGCAGTGTTCAGGGAGCTGTGGAGTACCTTCTAACCCGTTCGGCATGAGCTATCTTGCTTCGATTCTTCATTTTTGGGCTTTCAATCTTCTTGTTCTGTCCACCTTTTTTTACTCCCTGTATTTCATGACCCCTTGGATTTATGCTCCGAGGTTACGACTAGCCTTTTCCCAGGTTCCGATGATTTATCCATTCCCCTTTTCGCATACTTTCCCTCTGGGTGTGAATCGTTTTTTTTTTCTTCTCCTTTTCTCTTCCCTTCTCTTCTGTTCGGTCTGGACAATCCTTGGTACTAGCGTTTTGTTTTGTCTCCTCCAATGTTTATCTCCAGGGTATTGAGTATTTGAAGTACTCTTGGAACCCAACCTGTAGAAGAGCCATAGTGTAGCCACAAGCCACATGAATATGTAGAGTTTCTCCTGTCTGGTTCGATCCACTGTTCTCATTGGGTGCTGATACACTGGCATCCCCATCGTGAGTACGTAGCGTCTCCATTCAAAGCCCTCTACTGGTGCCAAGGCAGAAACATATACATCCTTCCAGCCCTACGGGACTCGTTGGTCAGGGTTTTGGGATCTTCATCTCCTTCCAATTTTCTTTCACCCGAGCCCTTGTTCTACTCTTATCAGTTGCATGGCTATTTCGGCTATTTTGTCCCTGCAGTGACCTTGCTCTTGGCTTGGTTCTGTGATTGGCGATCCTTGCAATTTGATCCTCTGCATGCCGCTCATTAGGTAATCCATGTTGACACGCTGGAACAACACCTTCAGGGCCCCTCGACCATTCCCAATCCCCTTGATACCGGTACCGTGGCATTCGGTGCCGATTTCACTCGTTATTCTCTATCCTCACCGATCCCGTGCTATTCGGCCTACCCACTACAATCCATAAACCGTCAAACGATCAGCAATCATCAGACCGCACATCGGTCACCCAGCTCTTGTCGATCCCCTAGATACCGCTTGGCTAGTCCCGACCAGACTCCGAGCTCCGAGGGGTGAACAACAAGGGTTGGACAACATCCGGACTTTCTCTGATCTACACTTCGCCTTGTACCGATCATCACTCCGACTACCTTCGTGGATGGGGGTCTAGAAGCTCCCCCATTCTCTCCGAGCAGGCCGGCCGAACAACCACTTCCTCTTTTTCTTTTGCAATGCATGCAGCAACTCTTGGGCCATTTCGCCCTATTAGCTGGATATTACCGCTTCTGCTATTGTTATCGAGCGCTTGGGCATTCTATATTCCAGGTAAGCTCCCGGAGCATGAACCAGGTTGCAGTATACGACATGGGCTGACCTCGACTGCTCTGTCTCTATAGGTTACTCAGTCACTCGATATAACGATGACCAGCCAATTCCGCTCCTCGTGAACAAAATATTCTCCGATCATACACAACTCCAGTATGCCTACTTTGACTTGCCGTTTGTCTGCCCACCGAGCGGTAAGAGCCATGGCGGATCACCATTCGGGTCTGGCCAGAGTATTTCCCTCAACCTGGGCGAAGTGTTGCGCGGAGATCGTATAATGACTTCTGATTTTGAGCTTGCCATGGGCAAGGATGTTGAATGTCAAGCGCTTTGCACCCGCGAAATCAGCCGCTCCGAAGTAAAGTGGGCCCGCCAGCTTATCAAAGAGAACTATGTCATTGAATGGATCGTGGACAATTTGCCTGGAGCAACCAGCTTCGTGACAGTTGATCGAAGTCGCAAGTACTATGCTTCTGGATTCAAAATGGGCTATCGTGATATCTCAGCGGCTACCGGTCAGCCACGCTACTTCATCAACAACCACTTTACCATCGTCATCCGCTGGCGGGGCGCCCCGGAGGGGGGTAAGGTCATTGTCGGCTTTGAGGTTTACCCAAAGAGCGTGACCGCCGCGGACAGAAAGGAAGATGGGTGCCCAAGGGCTGTGCACAAGGACACCGAGGGTCTCGGTCTCTATATTCCGCCCGACATGTCGCGACTTCGAGAGAAGTATGGCGGACTTTCCTATATTCCTGAAGATGACGATGAAGACGATGGTACGACACTGAAAGTTCCGTACACGTACTCGGTTTACTTTCGAGAAGAGACCAAGGTTGAATGGGCAAACCGCTGGGATCTCTATTTCACGAATCAAGAAGAAGGATCGATGACCCACTGGCTGGCAATCATCAACTCTCTGACTATCTCCACAGTACTTGGAGTAACAGTGTTTGTCATCTGGAGCCGTACTGTCCAGGGTGACGTTAAGGGTCGTGGTGATGGTGCCATGGAAGACCGTAAATCGAAGGTGCAGCCTCGACGGAAGCGCTCTGGTGAAAAGAAGAATGAAGGGCTATTGGACAATGCCGATGTCGAGAATGACGCAGACATGTCCTCGGATGATGAACCTTTTGAGGACAATAGCGGTTGGAAGCTATTGCACGGCGATGTCTTCCGAATCCCAGCCTACAGTGGACTTTTGGCTCCCCTTGTAGGCTCCGGTATGCAACTACTGTTCATGGCCACTGGTCTTCTTGTTTTAAGCTGCCTGGGTATTTTGAATCCGAGTTTCCGGGGTGGATTCGTCAGCGTTGGTATGGGCCTATTTGTTTTTGCTGGACTTTTCTCCGGCTACTTCTCTGGAAGGCTCTACAAGACTTTTGGGGGATCCACCTGGCGCAAGAATACCCTAATTGTAAGTGTCCTTTGGATCTGCCTGTTGGCCTTTCTATTATGAGACTAATCTTTCACGATGATAGACTGCTTTGCTATTCCCTGGCCTCTCTTTCTTCCTCGTTCTCATACTAAACCTATTTGTCTGGGCTCAGGCTTCTAGTACTGCAATTCCTTTCGGCACTCTGGTCGGGCTTCTTGCACTCTGGCTGCTCATTCAAGTCCCCCTAGTGTACATTGGCAGCTGGGCTGGTTACGTGCGTGCATCTCCATGGGAGCATCCTTTAAAGACAAATGCCATTCCCCGTCAGATCCCGACTCAGCCATGGTACCTGCGCAGCCCCGCAGGCCCCTGCTCACCGGTCTGATCCCCTTCGCGGTTCTCTTTATTGAACTCCTCTTCGTGTTCAAGAACCTTTGGCAGGATAAGAGTGGCTACTACTATGTCTTTGGTTTCTTGAGCGTGGTCTCGGTGGTGCTGATGGTGACTGTCATCGAAGTGACTGTAATTGCCACCTACAGCCAGCTCTGCTCTGAGGTAAACCCCTTCATCATTGTTTTGTTTGCCATATGTTGACTCATTGGCTAATTCCTTTTAGAATTATCACTGGTGGTGGCAGAGCTTCCTGACTGGTGGTAGCAGTGCATTCTGGGTTTTCGCCTATTGCATCTGGTACTACATGTTCAAGCTCCACGTTTCCGGCTTTGTCTCTGGGCTGTTATTCTTCAGTTACAGCTTTCTTGCCTGTGCTGTGTATGGTCTGCTCACTGGTACTGTCGGCTTCTTGGCCGCTTATGTCTTTGTTCGCCGTGTCTACAGGTATGCGAATTGGCTCACCAGGGTGCCCCTTTTTTGAATTGAATATATACTTACACAAAATTCACTACAGTGCTATCAAGGTTGATTAAGTGGCTATGTCGAGATCAATTTTCCTCGCTGTTTGTCCTTCCCCCAAACTCATACCACCGTGTTTTCTACCACGTTTTGTGCTTTCCTTCCATACTCACGATTTAATCTGTCTGATAAGCATTGGTGATGTCTGACCACCCACGGCGTATCCTGTTTTTCTGCCTTCCTGCCCTACACGTCCTGGTCGCAAAGGTTCCCACACACTCACTTTCATCTTTCTATCTCATCTTTCCTTTCTCATCTTCTCTCTTTATGCTTTTTATGCATCGCCTCCTTTCTGCGCTAATCGAACTGGAATCATTTCCAACCGAGACAAGCATCCATGGCTGGCTGGCCAACCCAGTTGGATTGGAGGGATTTCGGTGCCGGGCCATTTCCTACTGCGTTGAGCGTCAATCTACAAGTTTCTTTCTTCTCCAAATACTTGCTTTGTAAATCCATCTATGCCTGCAACTGGTTTTGAACATCCACGGTTGCCTCGGCGAATTTCGGTTCCCTCGGCCACGTCGTGGTGACTGCCTAGCCATCGAAACTCCCGGCCCTAACTTCCAAGAGGCTTCATGCCAGGCAACACACTCCATCATCCACTACAACGAGTGGTGCACGTGGTTCTGCCGCACTGTGCTGTGCTGCCTTGACGCTCAACCCCCAAATGTTGACGTGACCGGCCGAGCCCTAAAACGTCTATCGGCTTCCATCCGTCGATGCCCATTTTGGGTGCCGCCTTACTCGGTCACGCGAGTTCGCTAATATACAAGTGAATACTCCTGTTCCAACCTTGACCTATCTTCATTTTAAGGTTCTCCCACGACCGACTCATAAATTAGTTACTCTTTTCGAAAACTCAGCTAGGATCAGTCCTTTCCTTTATCGAAGGCTCTGGCATTTTTTCCCTGGCAGCCTATCTCGTTCTCTTCTATCACTCGATCGTCCTTTCTTTCTATCCTTTCTGTCACCCATCTTTGCGTCTTATTCTTCGTCTATCATCCACCTCCTCCCTCTAAGATCCACCCTTTGATAAATCCCATCATTGCAGTGAATTTGACTCTTCATATGTCCTTCTCAGCCTTCGCTATGGCGTCCAAAGTTGAAAGCACCGAGGGTGACGTACAAGCATCTGCTGGCACGATGGCATCTGTGCCTTCTGTGGGCCTTGTCACCTCATCATCTCCGACACCATTCTATCCTTCAGCTCCGGTACCTTCTACTACACCAACTGTGTCTCTCACTGGTGTTGCCGGCTCTCAGGCGGCTGTCATTCCTGACACTCCAGAAGAGTGGGCTGATATGGAGGGGATGGTCCTAACGGAGGAACAAATGAAGCAAAACGGCTACACCGTCCGTCAACTCGGCTATACGGATCTTTTTCGCATGAGACGGTGTAAGATTTGTCGCGGTATGTATTAAACTGACATGTAATTGAAGTGGGTTTGATCTATCGACCAAGGATTTTGAGCTGATCTTGGCTTTTTCTTATTTTGGTTCATAGCTCGAGTATGCAGCAAAGCAGTGAAGAACAAGCGCAAGCTTCCCCCGAAGGCGAAGAAAGAAGAGGACAAGCGAATGGAGGTTTGGCAGGCTGAGCGCAAGAAAGATTCCGATTGGATGGTTCGCCAGCTTGAGCTGTTGAAAAAACAAGGCCGCGGGCTTGAGGAGCTGGCCGCCGAGTCTGCCGACAACCCCCCGCCGGCCCTTCCCCATCCGCCGATGCCTTGTGTCGAGCCTGTTATTCCCCATGTCAGCCTTGCAAACAACAAAATCACAGTGACCTGGCCATTTCCATTCCCCCATGCCCCTGGTGCCTATAATAGCGACGATTCTGAAGACTCCGGTGACAAACCACGATCGTTGACGGTCGAGGAACATCTTCTTGAGCAGCAGCGCCAGCCAGAGGTTGTTGAGTACAACAGTCATATTCACATCGGCCTTGAAGAGGATGAGGACACCATCTACCATCAAGTCCCTTTGACTACAATTCAATCTGCCTTACTACTCGCGGAAATGGAGCACGACAAGCAACTTCGGCTCGATCGTGCTATTTGTCAGGGCCATCCTGGCAAGGTTCGCCAAAGCGTAAGTATATATCACGATCTCCAGCCGAGCTCCCCCATTATTTCTTGTCCCCATTCACTAACCATTCTTGTCTCCAGCGCTATACCTGCTGTAACAGGAGCCTCAACTCGCGCGGCTGCCACCGGTCTGAGCAGCATGGCGACGCGTGGGAGGTGCATGACATCGAAGAAGACTTTGAGCTTTTCGAAACTCCTGGGTTGGTCAAGAATGCGCGTCGCTGTATTGCCCTCGACTGCGAGATGGGCATCAACCAGATTGGTGAGCCGGAAATTATCAGGGTGAGCGCTGTTGACTATTTTACCGGCGAGACTCTCTTGAACTCCCTCGTTTGGCCCAAGGTGGAAATGCTGCATCTGAATACCCGGTACTCTGGTGTGACCTGGCCCATGCTGTACCATGCTCGACAAACCCACAAGGCCATCATCGGCCGCGACAAGGCTCGGCAAATGATTTGGAACTTCGTGGGTCCCGAAACAATCGTAGTTGCTCATGCTGGTCGCAACGACCTTCTCGCTTTGCGTTGGATCCATCGTCGCGTTATCGATACCTTGGACTGTGAGGCTCGTCGTCTCGACCCGGAGAAATGCCGTAGCCTTGCCCATCTCGCGTCTACCCATCTCAAACGAGAAATCCAGGAAAGCCGCTTCGGACATGACAGTCTAGAGGACGCTGTTGCCTCTCGCGATCTTGTCCACTGGTATGTGCAGAATCTGCCCGCCGTTTCGAAGCAACGGCCCGAGCCCATTGGGTTGTCTGATGTTTACACCGAGACCATGAACCGCATCGCGGCGGGCGATATCGACCCCTGCTGGGAGTTCTCTACTCTCTAAGAAAGCGCGAGCCAGTTGGCCTTCTACCTCTTGTTTCTTCCCTCCTTCCTTCCTTCCTTCCTTTCTTTCTCTCTTGACTCAGGGAGGCTGGTGGCATGACAATGACCTTCGACAATACGGACATACGTGAGTTTCAATGCTGTCGATACACACGAACCTGCTGTTGATATTCCGATTCTTTTTTGTGACTTTTTACTTGCTCGTGCAGGGATTCTCGCCTCTTGGCGAAGTACCTCTTGGCTTGGCGGGTTGAGACTTGACCTTGAAGGGTATCTCGTCCCATCCGGCGAGACACCCTTTTGGTGACAGTTGATACGACTCATGAATTGGAACTTATTACTTGCCTTTTTTTTCCTTTTTTTTCCCTTTTTTTTCCCTTTTTTTGAAACCTACTGCTTACATTTGCGTGTTCGGTTCGGCGTTTGATCTTTTGCTCTGGTCGATGTTCGGTCATTCTTCCATTTTTTAAGTCGATGGGATCCCCATCTCCTTTACTCTTTGGAAGTTTGATGGATCAATCGAATACACTATTCATATCTTGAAAACGGCACATAAATTGATAATTCCCAGAAATCAAATTGACTTTTTTTTCTTTTTTTTTTTTCCATTGTCATTTCCTTGAGTCAGAATTACACGGGAGTATTGCATGCATAGAGGAGAAAAAGAAATTCTAGCATTGTTTCATGAGCTCTATGAGGTACGTGCAGACCCCATGTTGCGCGTGTGCTGCATGTCTACATGTTGGGCACTTCGGTCAGAAAAGATATCCCACGAAAAGAAAGCACAAGAGAACGAATCCTTGCAGCAATAAGCCCGGTGGTCATCAATGGAAGACCGCCGTTCGTCTCCGAGGCAAAAATAGCGTCATTCATCTCTCAGCCGGGCACGGGAAGTATGTTGACGCCCCGGCATGCAGAAGAATCCTTGCAATCTTCTCGGGGATTTGATACCCATACAGGAAATGCCTCTTTTGCTGTCTTCGCTGGCTCTTTGGTTTCCGGGTTTGATTTGGTTTTCTTCATTTTTCTCTTTCGGTCTGGAAATTGCGTTTTCCTCACCCCTTTTCACAACCCCTGTCGTCTCCTCGATGTGTGACTGGTGCTATCTCGCGCATGGATAGGAAGAAAATATGCAAGCACAGGGAAGGGAGGAGGGGGGAAGGAAATAAAGTCCGTTCTGCTTTCTGCATGCACGAGTACTTGCATCATCTGAGACTTGATTTTCCATGTGCTCTCTCCAAATCTATCCAGCTCCGATCATCTGGTAATTGGATCGGTGGTTTCTGCTTGAGCATTCTGCATCGGGTGAAATAGTCCCGCCTGGTCGACGAGCGGCATGCGCTGTGGTCGAGACGTGTCCTCCTTCCTGCCGTATCGCGTATGTGGGGATGGGGCGAAGAGACACTGCACAGCGGCAGCGGAAGCCACCACATAAGCCAGACATTAGCTAAATGTGATTATTATTTTTCACCCTTTCTCTTTGTGGATGGGCTCTGCAGCCTCGTCATCATTTACATAGATCGGATGGGGCACGGGGATCCCCCCTCCCCCCCCATCGTTCAGCCGTGGGACGAAACAGCGGTGACTGCTTGGCGGGAATGTTTGAAGTATGGAGCGTGGAAGTCCATGTCCGATGATCATCCCACTGGATGCGTCTCATCCGGTTTCCGGGCTGGTAGCCAGTGGACAGTGGATTGCGGGCACAGAATCCGGGGTGATTTGAGCCCGAGAGACACCGCCTCCATGGCGTGCTCGGGAAAGGGGATTGCTCATGGGTTAGTGAAACGGGAGCGGAAAGCTTGCGAGGATATGCCCTCCTGCCCCAACCCCTTTTTCGTGCCTCTGCGATGCGATGATCCCCGAAGTAAATCTGGTCTTTCGCGTGTTCGTTTGTACACCGCCTGTCCCACTGTGTTGTCGGGCGGCTCCGTCAGTCCAACTGACTAGTGTGCTGTCGGCAAAAAAAAAAAATAAGAGGGACCTCTTGACAAACAGCTCGCTTCGGTCTGGGGGTTCGGGGTCAAGCAGCGGGAGCCGTGATTCGTGGGCGAGATAAGCAAGTGGAGTGACCGCCCCCTAAGCGTCGTAAGGACCAACGAGCGAGCGGCACACGCGTATCACGGTGGCTAGTCTGGCCGAGTGCGGCCTAGTCTGGCTGGGCCGGCTCCAGCGTGGTCGAGTATCGTCGAGCATGGACCCCAGGGGCAACAGGCACTCGAGCCAGGGCGAGCGTGATTGGGCGGCCATGACGATGACACGATCCGGTGGAGTCCCGAGGTTTGCATGGCGTTGCAGGGATTTGCGCGGATGGTCGGGAGGGATCGTCCGCCCGATACCAGGGTCTGTCACGGACAGCCGGCCAGGCCCTGATCGGAACTGGCCCCTCCAGAGGTCGAGTGCGAATCCCGAAAAAACTGGTCATGGAAAGTCGATATGGGGAGTGCTGAGTGTGCGTTTGAGTCAAATCCCATGCGTGGTCGCCGCGAGGGGCTGATCGAGTCCCGTGCAATACACGCGCTGGGCGGTATTCCCCCCGTCACGTAATCTATTCGTCGGATTTCTGTGTCTGCAAGTGGCAACTCGGCACTCGCCCAACTCCTTCACTGTCGTCTCTCGTTTCCGGGATTGAACAGCGGACCCTCCGAATGGACAAAACTCTGGACTCGCATTCCCTTCTGGCTGGGGCCACATGATGATCCCTCTCCCTCTCTCTTTCTGTGACCTTATGCTCTTTTTTTGCTCTGGTGTAAGGTGGGGTCTGTTCGGGTGCGCACGCTCTGTCCACCGGGCCACGTACCAAGGTATACACAGCCTGGGAGAGGGAGTACTGGGCTGAGGGACAGACACCACCGTCAGACGGCGATAGAGACGCATCAGACTGTGCTGGACAAGACGCGGGTTCCGAAGAGGATCCGATCAGGAAGGGACGGGGATCCCTGCGAAAGAACAGCGTTGTCAACTGTATAGGCAGTCTCTTATACTTCGGTACTCTGTACTCGCTGGACGATGGTATTTTTGGTTGACCGAAACTCCTCGCTGTATGGGGGGCATTGACGGCGGACATGGTCTCCCCCGCACAATGAACTAACAAAACCAAATACAACCAACAACCAACATCCAAATAATGTCCCAACCGTAACCAACCGTGACGGGTAAATTACCAACTGGCTGACCTAAGCGCCCTCAATCACACCATCGCACTCGACGATGAGCCCATCTTGCGCCTTCCAACACGTACGTCACGGGCTCCATCGTCCCCCATTTTCCCCTGATCTCCATTGCAGTAGCCTCCCCCGGTATGCAGTTGCTATGCAGTTTCTCTGTAGATCTGGGCAATCGGGGAAGAGAAGGTCGAGAACTTTGGATTTTCAGTACGGCGGACAGAGGACGGAAGTACCGCGAGATACATTACGGGCGTCAGGACAAGTACAGGCCCCGTACCCTCCAATCTCCAGACTTGCCCCGTCTTCTCCAGTACCGTCCCGATGGAGCCGGTACTGACAGCCGCCGGCCCTTCACTACTCACGAATACTGAATGGAGTCCGGAGTCCGGAGTATAAGAGAATGGAGGCCATCGACCAGCCCAAGTCAGCCCATCAGCGAACCCTGTTGATGCACTCAGGAAACCTATTCCGTATCAGTCGAGTCGAATGTCCCATTTCTCGCGAACGAGAGACTATCGCAATGGCTCTATCGACGTCCAGGATATAGTTCTCGGGCCGGGTCATGTGCCCGCCCATTTGGCTGGTTCGGCCTTTTTGGGGTTTTTTTTCCTTTTTTTTTTTTCTTTACAAGCCTTTTTCTCATTATCTTTTTTGAATAATCTTTTTTTTTTCCCGTTTTTTTTTTCAGATAGAATGGTTCCCCACATACGCCATTCCGTCGACTCTGAGCACGTATATCTACCTCCCCATCCCCAACCACGGCGTTCTTCCTGTTCCAAACTCGTCCCAAACGGCCAACACTGGGTGCTTCTTCCCCTTCTTCTCCTCCTCCCCCTTCCCTTCTCCCTGTTGGCCCCTATATTGATCCATACATATTCCTTCTGCTCGCATATACTCCTTTTGATTCTTTTCTTTCCCACCCACACCTTCCTCCCCCCTCCTCGTGACGACCTTCCATCATGGCAACCAAAAAGCCCAACATTCTCTATATCATGGCCGACCAAATGGCCGCGCCCTTGTTGTCTCTCCACGATAAGGACTCGCCCATCAAAACCCCAAACCTGGACCGCCTGGCCGCCGAGGGCGTGGTGTTTGACTCCGCCTACTGCAACTCGCCGCTGTGTGCGCCCTCGCGCTTTGTCATGGTGAGCGGCCAGCTGCCGTCCAAGATCGGCGCTTACGATAACGCGGCGGATCTGCCTGCCGATACACCCACTTATGCCCATTACTTGCGTCGTGAGGGCTACCACACGGCTCTAGCCGGAAAAATGCATTTCTGCGGCCCCGATCAGCTGCACGGCTATGAGGAGCGCTTGACCAGCGATATCTATCCCGGTGATTACGGCTGGTCCGTGAATTGGGATGAGCCGGTAAGTTTCCAATTCCTTTTGCAGTAGTCAACTTCTCGGTTTCTCGTTCGTGTAGAGAGGAAGAGAGATCTCTGGATGGCAAGTTGCGGATTAAACAGACGAATACAAACAGAACCAGTATGAATTGAGCTAAATGTCTTTGTTTTCTCGCCAGGATATCCGTCTGGACTACTATCATAACATGTCCTCGGTCATGGAAGCAGGCCCCGTTGTCCGCACCAACCAGTTGGACTTCGATGAAGAAGTCATCTACAAATCCAAGCAGTATCTGTACGACCACGTGCGCCTGCGCACCGACCAGCCGTTTTGTCTGACCGTCTCCATGACACATCCCCACGACCCCTACGCCATGACCAAGGAGTTCTGGGATCTGTATGAGGACGTCGACATTCCACTGCCCAAGAACGGTGCCATCCCGCACGACCAGCAGGACCCTCATTCTCAACGTGTGCTGAAGTGCATCGATCTCTGGGGCAAGGAGATGCCGGATGATCGCATTCGCGCTGCTCGCCGGGCATATTATGCCGCCTGTACATACGTCGACACCAACATCGGAAAGCTCCTCAAGGTCCTCAAAGACACCGGTCTCGATGAGGAAACGATCATCGTTTTCACGGGTGACCACGGTGATATGCTCGGTGAGCGTGGTCTCTGGTATAAGATGACCTGGTTCGAGAACTCGGCTCGTGTCCCGATGGTCTTCCACGCCCCCAAGAAGTTCGCTGCAAAGCGTGTGTCGGAAAACGTCTCCACGATGGATCTATTGCCCACTTTTGCCGGGCTTGTTGGAGCCCCGCTCGTGGACGGCTTGCCGCTGGATGGCGTTTCCCTTGTCCCATATCTGACCGGTGAGGATGGGCCTCGCACTGACACTGTGTACGGCGAGTATATGGGCGAAGGTACCCAGGCCCCGCTGGTGATGATCCGTCGTGGCCGCTGGAAGTTCGTGTACTCGACTATTGACCCGCCAATGCTGTTCGACGTCGTGTCTGACCCCGAGGAGAAGACCAATCTGGTCGCCGGGCTGCCCGTCCCCGTTGTCAGCAAGCAGGTCCCAGCTGTCAAGCCGCCTAACCCGCTCGCCGTGCCAGCGTACCTGCCGACGCCGAACGAGACCCCTCGCGTCTCGCCCACGCCCCAGCGTGTCACCGACGCCTCGGCAGCCTCGTACCCATTCCCATCGCCCACGCCCCCGCGCACCCCAAGTCCGGCGAAGTTCTCTTCACTGCCAGTCACCACGGACCCGCACAAGTTGCTGGCCTACTTTATCGAGGAGGTGCATAACCGATGGGACCTGGAGACAATCCGACAAGACGTGGTCCGTTCCCAACGCCGTCGCCGTCTGGTTTATTCAGCCCTGATCAAGGGCAAGGTCGCCTACTGGGACTGGGAGCATCGCGTGGACCCCAGCACCCAGTATGTACGCAACCAGGGCAAGGGCGTGCTTGACGATGTCGAGATTTTGTCGCGCTGGCCACGGGTGCTGCAGCAAGCTGCTGCTGCTAATGGCATCCAGACTTGAGAGTTGACATCTTTTTGGATCAGTCTTTGTTGGTGGTGATATATTTTGTGAATATCCGGGCTATTTTGTTCCTTGAAATTGGCCCTTGTTTTGGGATTTTGGGTCCAGGCCCAAATCAATTCTCATTGGAAATCGACCGGCCCAAAAAAGAAACTTGCAACCTCTTTTTGTCCTTCCACGTTTGCGCATTCTTGGCCTTTCGGTCTGTGATGATTAAGCCCTGCTGTTTTTTTCATCACTGAGTTTTGAGCATTTACTCCATGGCATTTCTTCTTTATGTGTTTTTGGGGTCATTCTGTTTTTCAAATCTGTCATCATCATCAGCGAAGCGCTATACCCGGGAACACATTCTCCTTTTTCTTTCATGTCCTTATCTTTCGTTTTATTGTGTGGTCCAGGTAGTTAATTTTTCATATGATTAACTGCATTGGAGTCGAGCATTTGTGTATATAGTACACTTGGGACTTTTTTGCCCTTTTATTTTTTTTTATTCTTTCTCTTCTCTATTGTTCCCTTTCGCTCCCGGGTTGGGAATGCTCTCGCCTTCGTCACGTTGAAGAAATTGTACTGTGTTTTGGGAAGTGCTTTTGGTAACGAATCTATCAGACTGACTGTGAATTTCGAACTCTATACGAATTTGGAAATACAATCCCATTTTTTGAACTTCTTCTTTCTCTCTCTTTTTAACTCAAGCGTATGCTCTCAATCCATTCTGTATGTGTCTCAGCCTTGCGAGAAGTATAAGAAGTATAAGAACTATGCGAATTAGATTCAGGCTTTGCTAGCTCAAAAGCTAAACCGAAACTGAGTTCATGGTTCGTGCTCCATGATGTCATCCGCCTTATCAGATTGCTGCTCCCTCGCACGACAATTCATGACTTCGACTTCCCCGCTCTCCTTCTCTCCACCATCTCCGTAAATGTATCCACTGGATGCACCTCCATTCCTAATAATACAATTTCACCACAGCTCACTACACAGTACATGCCGGCAAGCCCGCACCGTCTCCCTTTCGTAATCTTCCATTCTTAATTCTCCTGTCCTATCCCTACTCCTCCACGCAAAACAATGCCCACCCTCACCATCGCCGTCGCCCAATCCCGCACGCTCTTCACAACCCAAGAGACCCTTGCCGCCCTCACTCGCACCACTCACCTTGCCGCCCGCCTCGGCGTTCACCTCCTCCTTTTCCCAGAAGCCTACCTCGGCGGGTACCCACGCACCTGCAACTTCGGCTCGGCCGTTGGCAGCCGCGCTCCAGCCGGTCGGGACCAATTCCTGGAGCACTTCAAGGATGCAGTAGACCTTGGTGATACGCCAGATGGCGCCGGGGACGACTGGATCCAGCGGCGGCTGGACGTTGCAGTGGGGAAGGCGCGACGTGGAGATGGCACGCGCGAGGCGCTGGAGGCGGCGGCGAGAGAGTCTGGGGTATTTATTGTGACGGGGTGTGTGGAGAGGGCTGGGGGGAGTCTGTATTGTGTGGTGTTGTTTGTAGACCCGGTGAGGGGGGTGATTGGGAAGAGAAGGAAGGTGATGCCGGTATGTTGGAGTTGTCTCTAATTTGCCTCTCTCTTTCTCTCTCCCCCTGCTCAACCACCTTGACAAAGTTGAGAATTACATCACTAGACTAACACTATCCAGACCGGTGCCGAACGTCTTATCTGGGCTCAAGGCTCCCCCTCTACCCTGCGCGCTGTCACAACCACCCTCAACGGCATTCCTCTCACCCTCGGCGCCGCCATCTGCTGGGAGAACTACATGCCCCTCCTGCGCCACAGCCTCTACGCCCAAAATGTGAGCATCTACCTCGCCCCGACCGCCGATGCCCGCGACACCTGGCTGCCGCTCATGCGCACCGTCGCCACCGAGGGCCGCTGCTTCGTCTTGTCCGCTAACCAGTGCGTGCGGCAGCCCGAGCTGCCTGCTTGGATCTGCGGCCGGCGCGAACAAGATCAATCTGCGCTAGTTGATGATACTACCGGCCCACATCTGGATGCAAAGGCGGCTCAGACGCAGAATCTTGCGCATAACGCCGGCCGCAAGTGCTCCGTGACGGCGGAGGGCCCGCACGAGATCGTGTGGCCGCAGGTGCATGCGCAAACCGGCAGAGGGAAGGAGTCGGACGAGAGGGTCGAGACCGAGGCCGAGTACGTGTGTCGCGGGGGCAGCTGTATCATCTCGCCGTTTGGGGACGTACTTGCGGGTCCATTGTGGGAGGTCTGCACGGACGATGTGGCAGATAGCGAAGAAGTAGGGCCGGATGGGATCGCGGTGGGAGATGGGTTGGCAATTGCGCGGGTTGATGTGGATGATTGTGCGCGCGGACGCTTGGATATGGATGTTGCGGGGAGTTACTCGCGGAATGATGCGTTCAAGCTGACGGTGGAAGGGCTCGATTTGAGTCCGCCGCCGGTGTAATGGGAAAGGAGGAGAAGCGGTAGGCTTCCTTTCCTTTCCCCCCTTCTCCTTTTTTCTTGCTTTTGCTTAGTGATTCCTTTGACCTCATAAAAAGGGGACCTTTGGATTACTTCATGTGATTCGCCTTGCCGTTTTTACTCCGGTGCCCTAATACGTCGTTTTATAGGTAATCTCCTCCCTCACTTGCTCCGATATCAAGGTTCGACCAGCCTTGATAATCTATTTTATCCATAAGCGACTGTTGCTATCATGAACTCATAGCCAGGCGTCTTCGTAAGATATGGTGTTATAAAATCTCCACCCCAGTGTTAAACTTTCAACTACTTTTGTGTACTTACAAATTAGCTCATGATAACCATTCAGTTCTTTTGCCTCAATGTTTCATTCCTTGCTTCGATGTTTAATGAAGCTCTCGACCGTGATAGACTTCAACGCTTTTCTTATCTTACAAGCTTACTCTTATGAAGGTTCCTGTAGGTTATTTATGGCCAAAAAAGTCATGAGTAAATTAGTCAAAAGCGGGTAACTACTGCTCTGGGAGAGCTATAAGAAGAATGTCTCCATCCTTTACCTTGAAAGAAAAAAGCCTCTAGGGCTATTATGAATCTCCAAATTGAGCCCTTCAATGCTAGTCCTGTACCTCTAGGTCACCTAATCACTCGGGACTTGCTCCATCCATAAATTTTTGGCATTTACCACTCAAGGAGCCGTCCTCCCCCAGACGTAGCTCATCAAGTTCCTGTTTCCTGTTTTTAACTTGAATGTTTCCAGTCTCTTGATAATTAATATATCTATTTCATTTTGAAACTATGCGCTCAGAAGGAAAAATCCCTTTTGGTGGACTTTAGCGTTAATGTATCATGCAATCCAAGTTTTCTGTGTATCTCATCTTTTCAATCAACTCGACTTATTTTCTCGTTCTCCGGTTTTTACCATCCGAATGCCTCCTCAAAGTAATCAATTGCGTGGAAGCCGTCTTTCATGGCCTGGTAAACAGATGATCGACATTCATCAGCCATTTGAGCGGGTCCGCAAGTAAAGACGCCGAGGCTTGACGAGCTAGCTTTGCTTTCCTCTACCTCAGCCATCATGATTTCGCGCACATTGGGGCGGCCGGGCAAGAATTGAACACCACCACTCTGAGTGGACGAACCAGTTCCAGAAGCAGTGACTGCTGGAACCATCTTCAAAGTCTCAGCCTTATTAGATTGCGAATCCAGAGGGGCTGCAAGGAGCTCGGTGCAGTAGATAGTAGTCGTAGTATCGTTGTTTCGCAGAATTTGAGCCAGGTCATCGGTGAAGACCTGATCGTACATCTCGCGTTGACGAACAGACCAAACAAGATGGATTCTTGAAGTCTTGGTCTGGCTCTTCTCAACACGTTCCAGATGGGCCAGAATATAGGGCACCGCTGCGGCGATACCAGTACCACCAACGATAAACAGGTTCGTATCAAATTGATGCATGGGCTCAGTGTGACCATAAGGCCCTTCAAGAAGAAGTTTCGGGTGTAGAGCACCGTTAACCTTACGACATTAGCCATCATAGGGGCGCACGTAGAAGATCAGCTTGATCTGATCCAATGTCGAGGAACAACCTTGAGCCTTGGCTTCGGAAGTGGGAACCCATGCACCCAGTGAAAAAGGATGGTTTCCCCAAAACTTAAGCACACCTCCCTGGTACAAAAAATAATGTTGACCGGGCTTCGGGCTCGGTGTCGACGCTCCAGGTATTATCTCAATTCTTACTAGATCACTTTCTTCGTCATAGGTGACCGTAGAAGATGACTTTCTCATGAAATGCTTTCCAAAACGAACATTCAAGTTGCAGTAGGCCATACGGAAGACACGAGTAAGTCGATCAATGATCCACAGCCCGACAGGTGGCCACAGATACCCGACGAATTTCTTGTCCGTCAAAGTTGGTGTGCCTAGGTTTTATTAGCGAAGGGCACTTTTCAAAAAAAAATTAATTTCCTATAGAGCTTACATGAAAAGACCGACGACTACGACAACCGCAAAGACCAAATGAATAGCCAAGAAGACTTCATACGAATGCTGGCGGAACCAGGTCATGGATTGTACAAGCATGAAACACATGAGTTTAGTTGCCTGGCAACAAGTAAGTTGAGAGTCTGAGTATCAGAGAGGCCGGAAAGACGTACCACGACACCTATGTACCAATACTCTTGAATCCAAACAGACCAGTATCTACCGTCTATCAATTGTGTCAGCCTTTCTTTCATATCCCGAGCGACAGAGTCCTCTTACCATATACCGCAAACACCACACTATAATTTATTGAATGTACCACAGCAAGAATGGTGCAGGCCCATGCAACATGACGGTGAAAGGTGATGAAGGATTGGTTCGCAAAGTTCGTTAACCACAAGAAAACGTTGTTTCGGCCACTAAAGAGCCACAGGAAGGGCAGGCATGCGTATGAAAGAATACCAGTGCGGTCAGAGGAGTACTGCCAGTTTTGCTGCATGAGACCTCGAGTCCTATCACACAGTTAGCCGTTAGTAATGATGCCCACACAATGAAACAAGAGAGGATAAAGTGACTCGATATTACTCGAAAAACTATCGTATTTGACACAGCTTAAAATGATAGTCACTGCTCAGAAGCCAAATAAAATCAAAGAATCAACTCTCTTAGGAATGGCTTGGGAATACCACAGCTGCTGGTGCTTAGAGGAGAATGGCGCAAAGGTTGCCGGCACTGTGATGTGGGTTCGGAAACTGTGGCACAGACTCTCAAGGGGTGTCTTTTTCTGCGAGCCTTTCTGCAAGACAGACCAGAGTTTGAAAAGGATGCCAAGTACCAGTGCACCGGCCCAATACAGCGGATTCATCCCCACTTGCCCTGGGTCTTTGGGAACGATAAAGATTCAGATAATTCATAGTCGACCCTTTAAAATGAACTTCGTCTCCTCTTTCCGTTAAGGACTTTGGTGTCTCAATTGTTCTGCAGGCAGTGAGTTGAGAACTCGCAACAACTACAACACATCTCCACTAAATTTCAGTGAAACTGGCCACCCTCAACACTCTTGACTGGTCGTTATCTACTATGAGAATCTCTAAAGGCTGGATCTGGCTCGCATTAGCTAGCGCCACGTTTGCAGCCAGTATTTCAAAGCCACTGACTTCAGGTCACGCTGGCAGAACGCGAAACGTCGATGCCCATTTGGGTACTTTTTTGCACAACCGTATCAGTCCCAATTACTCAGAGCTGTACATCGCGGACGCTAATGGCTCCAACGAAAAGCTCCTATTGGGCTTCAACTCTGTATATGACTTTCGAGCGAGCTGGTCCCCTAACGCCGATAACGTTTACTTCACTTCAGAGCGACGGGGAGATGGTCAAGCAGATATCTACCGTATCGCCATTAACGACACCAGTACCGCTGGCAACAGGGTTGAGCCCATGGCCTTGTCTCCCGGTGTCGATGATCCTAGCTCGATTTCTCCCGATGGTAAGAGCTAGCATTTACCACTAGCCGATTCAACCAAACCAGCCAGATCATGCTGATGGTCTTGGAGGATGGCTCCTTGAAGAACTTGACCCTGAGTTCTGGTATCTCTGGCTCGGCCAGCAATGCAAATCCTAATGGGTACTTTAAGCCTATCTGGTCCCCGGATGGTCTATGGGTTGTTTTCACATCGGACCGCAACACGCCATGGCGAGGCCACAGCGCTGGAGCGGGCTGGGAACATACGCAGGAGCTGTCTATCTACGCCTGTTGTCCCAATGGATCCGACTTCCACCTTGTTTCTTCTCGCAAAAGCCACACCCAGGGCTCACCTCGATTCTCTCCCGACAGCAAGCGCCTGGTCTTTTATGAGATATTGACTGAGGATACTTACAACTGTCGTCTGCAGCCCACGCTTGTGGAGTACGAGGGGTGGATGAGTACGAGTATCGTCTCCATTGACTTTGAGACCGGTGGTGATCGCATTGTGCACGCTACTGGACTAGGTACCAAGATCAGTCCTTCGTTCGTGACCAACGATGTAATTGACCTCTTCCACTCCTCTATCCAAGACCAAACTATTTTCGCTTTTTTTCTCACTTTACTCACATACAATGCTCTGGTCATTGGATACGTCCAGAAGTTGTCGGATAATAATGGCATCTACTATACGTCGATTTCAGGTAAAAACTACACGCAATACCAGACCATTCCCATGAATTCCATGACGCCTGCAATCCGTTCGCCCACATGGTCTCCGAATGGCAAATATGTCATCTACGAAAAGCAAGGCCCCACGGGAGGTAGCACAGCGACATCCAAGACCCAGTATTCCGAGCTCTGGAGCTTTGATTCCGATTGGGACTACCGATTTACGGATGTTTTTCCCATGGGAGCACGAGGAAAATGCCCTATGATGGCCATGTCACAACAGATGGAGGGTCCCGCACTCAACAACCTCATGACACTCAATATGGATGGTACTAATCAAACCACCATTTTCGAGACTAAAAAGGCCATGATCAACCCTTCCCTCGCATCAGGATATAACGCGCGTGCCTACCAGGGTAGCTGGGGTCCCAAAAACGCCAACATAACTTTTGGCTTCGGTGCATACTTTGTTGCTCGTGAGAGCAATCCCGGTTTCATTTTGAGTATCGGTGCTGGTGGGGGTCCTGAGGACTTTACTGTTCTCGCTGGAAACAACATCACCAATTACGGTTTCCCATCCTATAACCATGATGGCACCAAGGTCGTTTTCCGTACTTGGCCTGGTACTGCCGCCAATGGCACTACTGTCGGATCTACTGGTCTAGCCATCGTTGACGTTCCTGCGAAGAAAATCAAGCAGTTGACCACCGAGTGGGATAACTTGCCAGCCTTCTCGCCCGACGGCAAGAAGATACTTTTCACTCGCCGCACCAACTGGAACAACATTGGTGACAACTACGACATCTTTACGATGAACCTGGATGGAACTGGTCTGATTAAGTTGACTTCTTCCGTAGCTAGCGATGCCCATGCGGTGTGGACTCAAGATGGCCGCATTATGTACAGCACTGCTATGTTCGGGTTTCAGCAGGAGGCCGCCCTTTACGATGACTCCATGCAGCCGTATGCAGTGATCGTGGAGATGGAAGCCGATGGCAGCAACAAGCGGGTCATGACTAACAGCCTGTGGGAGGATGCCATGCCCATGTTTCTTCCTGCCCATATATTCCGCGCAACATGTTAAAATTGAGATGAACATGAGATAACCTTCATGTCGAAAGAATTCAAGGGCAAGAGTTATCTTGAATCTTTCACATTGTTAAATATTGTATCGAGCTCGTTCTATAAAATTCAAAGGAGCCTTCAGGACCAATTCGCATCGGTTCTTGAACACTTTATGTTGATGTAACCCAGCAACCCAACACTATCATGTTTGAAAGACCTGATCTAAAATTATAGATTCAAAATCTCCGTGGGCAGGACATCCTCCGTATTTTTCTCTTGTCTTCCAACAATGTATTTCGCCCATCTTCAACGGAATGCAACTCTCTGAATAAACTTGCGGCTACAATGGTGCCCTTATCGGAAATGGTTACCTTATGTGGATACCTTCGGCAGCCAAATATGCATATTCCCGTTCTGAAAGAGGATTTTTTCTCCGGCTCAAGTTACTACAAGAAGACGCGCAATCATGCAGGTACAAACCGAGTTGGTTCGATTCGATCAGAAGGGGAAAGATTCTTCAGCACCACCCAGGCTACTGCCGGTTCCCAAAATACAGTATCACGCTAACGGGACGATCACTTTGAAGGGTCCACCCGGGACGCTAGGAAAAGTCCCGATTAGGGGTAGGTTTGCGAGCGGATAATCTGATAACCCACATTGCTATAACTGTTTATATTGGAACACAATGAAGAGTTGTAGGACGTTGAACTCAGTCGTTACAGTCAATGTGACTGTACAGTACTACATGCGGAGGTTTTAATCATGATGGACTGCAGCTCGTGCAGATTTTTGATAAAGGTTTCTTGGCAATTTAAATACCAGCAGGCTAACCGACATCCTCTAAATATTATGCTGCGTACCTGGCTGGTGTCGACGAAGACATCATTATTGGCAACGGACTGATACAACCTCTTCTCCTACTCCCCTCCCCCGGCTCTCCTCCCTTGATCCACTCTGGAATAGAGATGAATGGAAGGTGGCGCGTACAGCGGGCATGACGGAAGCAAAAGAGATCTCTAGGGCAGTAGCACTGATCCGACCCCTGTTTAAGTTCCCGTAAAAAGCGGGGTAGAATAGGATGGTGTGGCTTCGAACTCGTCAGAACGGACCAAAAGACGTTCAGTGGGCTCCATTGAAGCGTACTAAGACACGTAAAAGCCTTAACCTGCCTTATTTCCACAACTCAATTGGATTACCGTCATCATCCTCACTTTTAATAGATAACATTACGTCACCTTCCGCATCCGCAAAGCCCTTCCCCCATACCAAATATCAAATCAAGATATTTTCATTCTTGCCATTTTCACGTTGCGAAGAGGTTAAACTTCGGGTTATCTTCTGCGCCTTGAGGCCCTAGCCGACAGGACCGACACTCCATGCAAGGCAAGATGCAGACACATTGGCACACGTGAGCAAGCCCTATTTCATATACGGGAGCGAAAGTATAATTAGAGTTGGTTGTGAGGACTTGTGTATTTGCACCTATATTAAACACTCGGCTCCACTTCGAGATCCATTGGAGTATTTGACAGACATGGTATGTAAAATGCATAAGCAAAACAAGGCAGAGCGAAATTGTGAAATAATTTCTAGAATTGCATACTTCGGAAAAAGCAATGCGAGTCCAGCGGTTAGACCGAGACAATACGCTAAAAAGCCGAACCTCTGAATTCTGGAGAGACAGAAGGGCCCCCGAATGGTCAGCCAGGGATCACTCGCTGAAAATCGGCGGATCCTCATTGACGCGATCAGCACCTGTCGAGGGGTATTGAACTACCCAGCCTCTGCAGCAACCATCTATTGGATCTCATTTCTATTTTATTTTCGTTCGGAATTTCCTTGCCAATATATTTCCCTTGCCAATTGCTTTTGCGAAAGATGCCGTCTCCTTAACCCCTTTTGCAAGATCAAAATGTTCTTGATGTCCACCGTCTTCCCTGCCCTACTGGGCTCCATTATGGCATTTATAACCGAGGCTACCTGCCACTGCAACACAGCAGCCCTCAATACCACAAGCTTCAACTATGTGAACAATGTCGAGAACCAACCCGTCTACGAGATTGCCAAGAGGTTCAACCGCGGCATCTGCGACATTGGTCGCGCGAACCTGAGTCAGTCCCATTCCTAGCATCTCTCTCAGAAATAAAAGGAAAAGAAAGAAAGAAAGAAAAACATCCTTCTAACAATGCCACAGTGGTTGACGTCTCCGTGGTGCCCCATATCGGACAGACCATCATCATCCTCGGTCAAGTCTGCAACCCCGACTGGACATCCTGCATCATCGACGGTCCAGGCACCACGGACTGTCTTGTCGGCGGTCCACGTCTATACTACACTCTAAACGGCGGCGACAGCTGCAACACCAACATCACCTGCATCGACGGTATCTGTCCCGGCGGTGGTGGCAGCCAATACAGCGCCAACGAGACCATCCCGGCTGGCCAGTTTATCAAGATCCCTATGTGCTCGCCGAGTACCTGCGATATCGAACCTTACACGTTCAGCAAGGGTGTGTTCAAGGATCTGGCAGATAAGTATGGATCCACGGTCGGTCAGCTACAGATGCTGAGCCCGACGTACAACTACAACTACATTGCTAATGAGGGCGGCACCTACCCTCCTATTGGGTTGGCGAAGAACTGCCGTTTGTTGTCGTCCAACTACACTGTTTTGAGTTGAAGAATTCTTCTCTCTTTTTGTGGATATAGGCCCTGTCAATCTGGCTGCTTTAGCTGTAAAATGGGGGCCTTTTATTATGTGTATATTCAAGCTCCTCGGGTCGCAGGCGTGCCTTGGAGAGCATATCGCAAAATACAGTGCATTATGGCTTTTTTTTTCATGATTTTTTTTTCAGATTTCTTCAACCAAGTACTGCAGCAACTCCACATTCTCAGTGCCATCGGTTGGACCGAAGGCAAGAATCTCTACTCTGTACTGCTCCAGGAGTATCGGGGCGAGCAGTCAAATGGTGATTCTTGAGTCATTGTGGTCCCTGATAGCCGCGGCAATCTCATAGGTGGAATGTGACGTGCATCTTGAGCATCACGCTAATACGCAGGGCTTATCACCATATCTTCAAGTCCTAGTGTGTTTGTGCTCTAATAAGCTCTGATCATGGAGTTTGGGTAAGAGATTACGAATAAAAGAGATTACTTGACTAGCTGAGGTAATGATAGGTTCATCATATTGTCGATTCAAAGTAAGATTAGGGGAGCGAAAGAAGAGGTCAAGGAATTGTATACCATTAACCTTGATGAATATAACCCAAATGAAAGACATGGCAAAAGAGAAAAGAGAGATTCTTTCATATGCATCGTAGATAACTTGGCCAGTAGGCCAGTAAAAAGTAAAGGTCGACGACCACCCATCTCATTCTCCAAGGAGAGAATAAGAAGGGGAAGAAATGACAGAAAGAAAGTATAGAATGTTGAGAAAATAACAGGAGAGAGAGGAAATTATAAAAGGAACAAAATAAAAACAAACAGTCAGTAAGCGTCTTCGCTCCTCCTATATATCAACGACTCGCCAGTAAAACAACCAAAACGGATGGGGATATCAATGCGATCAATCGTGGTCGTCATCGGCGTGCCAGCGTGGGACATCCTCCGGCGGGCACTTGTATATACAACACTCCTATCTTCTTCCTCTCTCCAATGTTCACCATGACATCCCTTTATTCGCGGGGTCCTTTTAGTTCGCACTCTATCAGCCACACCGGCGCCTTGATCAGCACCATGGCCGGTCCCTTGCCGCGCACCTCAACAGTCATGAAAGAGGCAAATCGGATGCGTGGCTGGCTATCCCGTTCGTCGACTTGGATAGCTTTCTCGTCAGGTTGAGGACCAGCTGCAGCAGGTCCGGGACTAGGGCCTGGACCGGGCCGAGCGCCCTCAGGGCCGCCAGGTCGGCGGCCAATCAGCGCGCCGAACATCGACTTCTTCGGGGGCTTGTTTTGTGGTGGAGAGCCAACGTCACCGGTACCAGTTGAGTTAGAGGCAGGCGAGGAGTCACTCTCAGCGGCGGGAGGATCATCGGGTTCCTGATCGCTCGGGGGCGGAGGGTGTTGCGCGAGTGGGGGTAGCTGGCCCTCCACTTTCATGTATCCTTCAAGGAAGGGTACATTGGGTGGGAAGTACTCTACACAGACGTCACGCGCCTCCAGCGGGATCTTCTCGGCGATGTTGATGGAGTTCTCAATAATCATTCGCACACCGGCTTCCAGGCCGGGTAGCGCATGATCGTGGAGCTGGCTGCTGAGGAATGAGGCCAGTTCAGCCGTCAGATGCTCGATCAATTCGGCACGGTGCTCTTGAGCCTCGGGGGTGGAGAGGGTGTCGCCCAACCCATCAAAGGTAGTGCGCCGCCAGTTTGAAAGCCGCACGAGAGCATTGTCCCGGTCCTCCTCCGTCGATGGCCGTGTCTGTTGCCGGCGGAGATTCATCTCAATGCTCTTCAGCTGGACGCTCAGGGCCGGGTCTAGCCCAGGGTGAAAGTGTCTCTGGAAGACCTCTTCCACCAACCACCGACTCACCACCGCTCGTCCCACCGACGTCATCTCCTTCATACCCACCATGGTTGCATCATCTGACACGAGGCCGTGGAGCCAGGGCGGAATGCCACGCCAGTCCTTGCGCACAGAGAACGACAGGTCCTTGATGGCACCATCCAGTCGCTGGAAGCGGTTCGCGTATTCGTTATCATCAAGCACTGTGCGAGACACGGCCATGCGTTGGTGGGCCACCGTATTCTGGAGATGTTGTACCTGGGCTTCTTTGTCAAAGTAGTAGCGCTTCACCTTGGAATACTTGGATTCTGTTTCCCTCGATCCCAAAGTCGTCAGTTTCTGGTATTATTCGCTAACCAGAGAAGCCGAGGCATCTCTTTGTGAGTTTTACATACGTAGTTCTTCATGCTTCTGGAGCAATGCTCGTACATCAATGTCCTCCTCGCGTGTTCGATTGCCGGTCGGGGTGCCTCCCCGAGTGGTTTCCGGCATGGCCTGTGGTGCGGTGGTGCTGCCGCGTCGTGAATCGCCCGGAGGCCGGTCGTTTATCGTGGGTGGACCTGGAGGCGCCTGCGAGGAGGCCTGCTGCATGGCGTCAGGATGAGTGTGCGAACGGACGGGGGAAAGTGGCTCGTAAGTCTGCCGTGAGGGGGGCCGGGAATGGAATACCAGATCCTGCTGAATACGCGACTGGGATGGGCCCCGGTTGTGACCTTGTTGATCCGACGAATAGCGGGGGGAGTCGGGAACGGTGTCGGTAGGCGATGGGCGGCTACTGTGTTGATCGAGCGAGCCGGCGTCGGGATCAGTAGATTCGAGCGGTGATGGTCTTGAAGTAGGCGGCTGGTGCTGCTGAGCCGGTGGTTGTTGTGGTTGTGGTAGTTGTAGTTGTTGTGGTAGTTGTTGTGGTTGCTGCTGCTGCTGCTGCTGCTGCGGTTGCGGTTGCGGTTGCGGTTGCGGGTGCGGGTGTTGTTGATGCTGATGTTGCTGGTGGTAGGCCAGCGATGTCGAGCGTGGCTCAAAAGCGTGGGGAGTGTGAGGAGCAGTTATGGGCGATTGGTTCTCGGAATAATACTGTTGGTTATAGGTGTCCTCTTCGGGGGCACCGCTAAGGACGTGTGGTCGTTGGGGTGAGTTGGGTTGCGAGGTAGGATGGGAGATGGCCTTGCCCTTAACGGAGACGCGGCGCTCGAGCAGCCCAGAGGAGGGTCGAACGAAAAGGCCTCGTCGTGAGCGACGGGGCTGCGGGTCCTCAGGGCTGACCAGACTGACGGTCGGTCGGTCCTGTTGTGGCGGTGGGTTCGATTGTCGCTGGGGATTTCGTGGTGGTGGTAGTGGTTGTGGTTGTTGTAGGTGGGGCTGACGCTGGCTTTGCGAGCGGTGCAAGGAGGATTGGGTTGGTTCCGGTTGGGACGAGTGTTGTTGCAGCGTTGGCGACGCGCGGGTGGCCGAGTTGGGAGTGGGAGAGGCTGCGGTTTGGCCGTCAGCGCGGTATCCCGTCCGGTCGGTGAAGTCGTCGAGATTGCTCCGGCTGGAGTTGGGGTGATGCCGGTGGAAATGAAGGTGATGGTGGTGGTGGTGGTGTTGTTGTTGTTGTTGTTGTTGCTGGACGAGGTCCGGTGGAGTAAACGCGGGGCGAACCAGCTGTTCGTCGGAACGAGCCAAATAGCGAGACGAGGTTGGATTCGACGGCGACTTCCTCTTGAAGAGGGGCATCCTTCTGGCTGGAAGTGGATGGGAAAGGGGGGGGGATCGAACGACCGGAAAGCCTTGAAAGGTGGAGAGTGATCGGCGGTGATTGGGCGTGCGGATGCTATATATAAATGCCGCGGGGGACGTGGCCTCGTGGAGGAGATACGAGGTGCACGAAAGGGGCTCTGAGAGATAGTGGAATCGACCTCTCAGGGACGCAAATTCGAGAATGCGGGGCGACGCGAGACCGGAGGGACTCGAGGTTCGCGCATTGGATCCCTGGGCTCAGTATTCCGTGATCGATGGAGCCTATACAGCACGAACTATAGACGACAAACTATAAAACCATGGATCGATGGCTCGAGCAGACACCAAATGCTCCCCACGCAGAACCCCTCGATCCTCGATGGACACGACGAGGCCCGACAAGGAATCGTCTGGAAGACCAGAAGCCATACATGAATTCTCAGTCAGCATCAAAATCCAGAGCCCCCAATGGACGCGAGGGTGGAAATCTCGTATGTGCGCAGCATTTGGGGGCCAAGCGCACCTCGTCTCTCGGGCCTCTTCCTTCCCACGAGGGATTCGAGGCTCAATTCTCCTGGGCCGATCAAGGGAGATATAGCTACATGCAGGCATCCCCGTCACATCAGTCGGAGCTCGCATACAGGGAACCAATCCTAGCAGATCGAAGGGCGGTCGAGACCCTTCCAATTGGTATGCGCTCGCCAACCCCTGGAAATCCCTTCCGCGCCCCTGTAAATGTGGACTAACAAAAACAAAACAATCGAAAGAGCTCGGAGGTTTTTCACCGAACAAACGTCACGTACTATCAAAGAGATGACATACTTCATATACTTCATCTACTTCATCTACTTCAAATACTTCATATACTTCATATACTCCAAATACACCACGTTCAAAAATTGAATAGTTTCACAACCGAATCTCAAGTCATTCGTAATGGACATCTGCTATGTAAAACAATGGACCAAAAAAAAACATACATACAAAACGGCGCAGGTGGTCCAACGTGGCCACACGTTCAACAAGTGGCAACGAGGCCACCCGACGAGAACTTCATCCCCAATCCTTTCACGCTGGGCAGCTCGACCGGATCCAGATCCAGATCCAGACCGTCCAAAACATGGGCATAAGGGGAGGGTTACGAAGAAAAAACAAATGAAGAGGGGGAAAAGGGGGGGGGGGGGGAAGAAGAACGAAGAGGGGGAAGCTGGCAAACCAGTCGCCAATTGGAGGCCGCGCTTAGCACACACCGTGCGACTTGCCCGTCTTACCCTGCAGCGAGTGCTTCTCGTCGATGTAGTGCTGGTGTGTGTGCTGCTTGTGGCGGGGGTGCGAACGGTGGCTGCGCATGTGTCTGGATTAGATAAAAAAAGAAACCATTAGCAAGGCGGACCAGGCGAAGTCAAAGCGAAGGATGAAATTGACAGCGAACAAGCAGGGGACAGATGGAAAATAGGGGCGGGGGCGGGGAGGGAATGAGCAGGGAAAAAAAAAAAAAAAAAAAAAAAAAAAAAAAGAGAGAGAGAGTCCACATACGCCTTGTACTTGGCCATCATAGCCTGATCCATCGACTCGAGAGTCTGCAGCGCCAACTTGATGTCGATGAGTAGGCTATCGCAGCGGTTCATGCTAAAGTCCTCCCGAACGACCACTCGCATGAGCTGCAACTTCTCGCTGTGCGGGGCCATGGTGTAAGCCGGCACGATCCACCCACGCTCCCGCAGCTGGTGGGCCACCGCGAACTCATCATACACGCGGTCGGGGTTCGGGGGCAGGCGGAAGGCGACCAGCGGCAGACCCTTGCCTTGGCCCTGGCTCATAATGATCATGCCCATCTGCTTCAACTGGTCAGACATGTAGTCGGCAATGCGGGTCAGGTTGACCATGATCGACCGGTAGCCATGCTTGCCGAGCCGGATCAGCTGGTAGTACTGGCCGATGACCTGGGCGGCGCCCTTGGAGAAGTTCAGAGTGAAACTGGCCTGGTCAGCACCCAGGTAGTTGATATTGAACACCAGCTCCTGTGGCAGGTACTCGGGGGATCGCCAGATCACCCAGCCTACACCGGGGTAGACCAGGCCGTATTTGTGACCAGACACGTTGATGGAGATCACCTTCTCCAGACGGAAGTCCCAGGCAAGCTCGGGCTTGATGAAGGGAGCCACAAAGCCACCGCTAGCAGCATCAACGTGGATCGGGCAGTCAATGCCACGCTCCACCAGCAGGTCGTTGATCGCCTTGACATCCTCGTACTCACCCGTGTAGGTGGTGCCGATGATGGCGCAGATACCGATGGTGTTCTCGTCGACCAGGTCGACGGCCTGCTTGGGGTCGATGACGTAGCGGGTGTCGGTGCAGTAGACATACTTCTCCTCGACATCGAAGTAGCGGGCGGCTTTCTCCCAGCACACCTGGACGGCACTGTTCATGACGATGTTCGGGCGGGAGTAGTCCTTGCCCTCGGCCTTGCGCTTGTTCTGCCAGCGCTTCTTCATTGCCAGGGTGCCCAGCATGATGGCCTCCGAGGAGCCAATGGTGGAGGTGCCCATGGCGTTCTCCCCCTGGGGGTCAGTTGGGCAGTTGAACAGGCGAGCAATCATGTTCACGCAGCGGTTCTGGATCTCGGCGGAGTGGGGGTACTCCTCGTAGTCGATGAAGTTCTTGCTGAAGGAGTCGGTCATGATATCTTCGATTTCCTCCTCCTATTAAGCAGCACAAATTGCAGCTGGGGTCAGTGGATTGGGTCATGTCAATGGCGTTCAGTCGGCGGACGCATACCATGTAGGTTGTGACGAAACTGGCCAAGCTGGCGAGGGAGAGAAGAAAGAGGTCAGCTCTGATTGCTGGTTGCTTCTTGCCGGTAGCCCCGCGCATGGCATTTGTCGCCCACTTACTTGAGCTTGGGGTTGCCGTCCAGGCTCAGCTCATCCTTGATCAGGCGAGCGGCAACCTGACGGGGCATCTCTCGCTCGGGCATTTCATGCTGAGGCAGGTGGTCAGCCGCGAAGTGGCTGCCATACACGTTGGTGTAGAAATCATTCTCGTCAGGAGGCGTCGCGACGATGGAGTCGATTTGACGATCGGCGGGGTTGAAGACCTCGTCGTCTTTCTTCACGGTGGCGAGATGAACCATGGTGAGGAGCTCGGTAGAGGTGGAACAATGATTAGAGAGAGAGCAGGGGAAATAGAAGAAGACGGATTCAAGAAAAAGAAAAGGGGAGAAAGCGAAGACCAGGCCGTTAAATAGCGTCAACCTTGGATTCGTTCAAAAAAACACGTGCGGGGGACATGACGCAGTGTCTCGACCTCCGGCTCTGCGGCTTTCCTTCCCCCTCCCCCCCCGTCCTGCACGCTCTACGACGTGCATCCCCGTACATCCCCTGCACATTCGGTCCGAGTGCATTACTGGGTGAGCTCTACGAATTCAGGAGCCTCCGAGAGCCATTGGCGTTGGTCGAGTCGTCCGATTTGGTTTCTATTGGTGCTCGGTTCCTTGTTCTCTGAGATTACGACTGTCCATGCGCCCCCGACGACCAATAGCAAAGAGTAGGATAGGAGGAACAGCAGGGACTGAGAAGAACCGAATCGCATTGGTTGCAATTGATCACCATGAGTACCCAACTTGCGGCCACCTCGACCTCGCCATGCATCTCTGACGCTCTGAGTCCCCCTCCTTCGCAGGAAACTAACCCAACCGCGCCGAAGCTTGGACAAAGCTTGGCGGGGACATCGACCAGCGCACTTCCCGGCGTACCCGATTCCAGCCCCTCTTCAATCGGCAACTGGCGCCACGTCGACCCAGACTAGCGGTGTGGAGCGTACCAGGGTTGAAGTGGGTTGAAGTGGGTTGGATCCTGGTGGATGCAATGGAGTCGTGCTCATTCTCTATTGATTTTCGTACACGGAAATTATTGGAAGATCGACGATAATCAAGAATCAATGATTTAACACCTCGTACACACAATCGATCTGAGTAGCAGATGAGATACGCCTAGGCCATCTATCTATTATCATTCCATGATTAGAGACAACTATCTTTACCATCTTTCATCCTAGAACTTCGTCGCTCCTCACCAAGTCTCTCTCTCTCTCTCTCTCTCTCTCTCTCACATTGTGTCTGTCTCATTGTGTCTCTTTCTATTAAAGTTTACTCTCGCGCACAAGCTTCTCCACTTCGGCAAAGCGGTAATAAAATTCCAGGCTGCCCGGGTTGAGCAGCGTCCCCGAGGGCTGGATCCGCTTGCCGGATACTATTTGTTTGATGGGAAGCTCCACTTTCTTCAAGTTCACCGTCGTCTGATATCAGTGTGGCTGGGTCAGTACCCCATCGCTACCAAAGAATAAACCGGACCATCAAGATAGGCACCGAGGGGGATGGGAGGGGTGGCGCAAGGGAAAGCACAACTCACGGGAATTTCGGGTGTCTCGAAAATGAAAGTCGGGACATGGCGGGCGCTAAGTTCGGCCCGAATGGCGCTCTTGATACGTGCCACAAGATCGGAGGTGAATGCCATGCCCGGCTTCATCAGTAGGAAGAGCATGACTCGCTCGTCGGGGTCGGACGGCCGGCGTTGGCCCACACAAATCGAATCCGCGATCTCTTGCGAGAACTGGCCCTCAATGACCCGATAGATCTCCGCCGAGCCAAATCGCACGCCGGAAGGGTTGAGGACCCCGTCGGCACGGCCGTGAAAGACTAATTGTTTGGTGATCGGGTGGACGGAGACAAAATCACCGTGGGTCCAGACATCTGGCAGGGAAAGGGAGAAGAAGGTCAGTACGCCCAAGCCTCAGAACGGCCGCAACAGGCAGAATGGAAAGGACCACGTACTATCGAATCGCGCAAAATAGGCATTGAAGTATTTCTTGCCATCGGTGTCACCCCAGAACTGCGTCGGCATGTTGGGAAACGTCAAGGGAGCAACCAACTCGCCCGGGATGCCATCTTCAATGCTCACGCCCGGAATGCCCACGCCGCCCTCGATCGTGGAATCGTAGACCTCCACGGGGATGCCCAGACTGAACCCGGCACATCCACCCACATACACAGGCCCTAGCGGGTTGCTGATACCAAAGCACCCGGCCAGATCGGTGCCACCGGAGATGTTGTTGAGCCGTGCGTGCGTGGGAAATCCTTCATCATAGAACCACTCGAACAGCTCATCGCGAAGCACCATGCCAGTGCTCGTCACCACCTGCAATGCGCTCAGATCGACCATCTCACGGGGTCGGATCTTCGCCCGCTGCAGCTCGTGCAGCCAGCGTGGAGAGATGCCCAGATGGGTCACCCTAGAGTACCAAATGCCATCAGGTAGGGTTATCTCTCAGAGGAACAGATCGGGACTCACCTTTCTTGCGCTGCAATGGTAACCAGTGCTGTCACATCCGGGATGAAGGGACTGCCATCATACAACACCACCCGCGCTCCAAAGAGCAGGGTCTGCACAGCCGACAGATACATGATCCATCCGGTCGTGGTATATTGCAATCCCACACTGTCCGGCCCGAGCTCCGTGTGCAAACCACCTTCTTTGAAGCCATTCAGCAGGATCCCACCCACGGAATGCACAATACACTTCGGCTGACCAGTCGTGCCAGACGAATACACGATCATCAGGGGATCGCGGAATCCAACTCGCACAAACTCGAGACGGTTGTTGCCCGGACCTGCGCTGGCCAGGAAGTGACCTAACGTCCTACTTCTGGGGACACTGCTTACATCCGCCGGGATCGATGGGAATCGTGGCTGCGACACGACGCCCTGAAACTCGGCCACCGAACCCATGCCTTGCACAATGTCTCGCATCTTGGCTCGCAAATCAATCGTCTTCCCATTGTAGACGGCCGAGTCATCCATAAACAGCCAGCGCGGCTTGATTTGCAACAACCGGTCCAATACACCTTTGACTCCCATATCTGTTGAGCTGGACGAGAATATCGCCCCGATGGCCGTCGAGGCTAGAAACACGAGTAGCGTATCGATGCTGTTCGCCGAGCAGACCGCGACCCGGTCACCCCGAGCAACCCCATTGGCTTTCATCGCCTGGCTCAACGCACCCGTCCGCTGTCTCAGCTGGCCCCAGGTGAGGTGGACGGCGTTTTTCACATCGCCTTCTCGAACTTCGGTGACGGCGATCTTATGGTCCTCCTTGCCCGTGGTATCCCCCGCACCGCGCGAGAAGAGCAGGTTCTCGGCGAAATTTAGCTGTATCCCTGTGAACCAGGCGGGCACGCTATCCATCCGGGCGGACTCGTCCACGACTCTGGTGTAAGTGCCTTCGTAGATGAGTGGGGAATTTTCCAGGCAGAAGGCCCAGAAAGCAGAGCGCTGCTGGACCGAATAGAGGTACAACTCGTAGAAGGACTAGTTCAAGTTAATCATATGTAAGCTCCATTGTGTTCTTTTTGGTCTTCTTTTCCGGTGTAGGCCGCTGAGCTGTATTGGGTAAAAAGCATCAAATCCGCTTACATTGAATTGCTTCCCCGTCGCGTGCTCTAGATCGCGCCGAAACCGACCCATCTGCGTCGATTCTGGGTCTGGATGCTGCCAAAGCTTCCGGGGAATAGAAGGCACCGCCATCGCTGCGAAAACAAAGCTCTGTCTCTTGTCTATCGAAGGGATGAAAGGATCAAAACAACCAAACACTGCGTTCTCCGGAGCCTTTATCAGCGGTGCTCAGCAAGTCCTCAGCGGGCCGACCCCGCCAACCGAGGGCCGACGGGCCAATCGGCGCCCGCTGTGACCCCATGGGGAATGACGGGCTCCGACTGGTGAGGAGTCGGACTAGCTTTCTCGCCATAAGCCCCTCTTCCGGTGGGGTCTATCGCGTTATGCCCCAATACTTCCGGCCTTTTTTCCTGCAAGATAGTCAAAGATGTAGGAGGCAGCTAGACTGACAGATCGATTAATTTACGGATATGAGGTAGCGATTGACGAGTTAGTTTTGTTGGTAAGCAAGAGAGTGTTAACTTATAACCGGTGACATTGGCTACATCGCTAGTATAATATATTTCAACTAAGTAATCTGCAATTGCTTCTCTATTTTATATAGTATAAATAATGTTCTTTTCTATATAAAATTCCTATGTAAATCTACCTTGAAATAAAAAGAAGATGATGCCAAACTCATTCAGATATATGCTTTGTATGTCGTGGAAAAGCTGATCCCATTTCAAAGAATCTGAGGGTCTACGAGCTGGTGTTCGTCATCTTCGAAGAGGCAGGCCATAAATTACGGTTATGCTTCCGGTTGAACTATTTGAAATCCTAAGTCATCTGATGACAAGCTGCCAGAATTGTGGCTCTATCATTCAGTTAATTTCAGCAAACGTACATGTTTAAAATATATGTCTTTCTATATCTCGGTAGCAACAACAAGACCCCAACTATCTCTAGTTAGAAAAAAAAAACAGCGCAATACATTGATAACTAGAAGTCTATGGATTAAGCAGCCCATTGAGGTGGTTGAAGGCTCTCTCCAGCTCATTCTTACTATCACAGACTGCGAAGACGAACCGATCCAGCCGCAATATCACATATCGCTTGCCGCTTGCGGCCCGCCACAGGAGCGACTCATCATAGCCTCGGGGAAGAGGGCGAGAATCACAAAGCACCGACCGAGCGAATTCGTCACCCGTGGCGCTGCGAAAAACCCTGGCAACCGATACATCTGATTGGCCGGGATCCTGAGAAGTCTGGGACATGCTGCTGCTGCGTGGGACGAAGAAGGTCACCTCGTCAGCCGACAGGAGCGAAGTTGCCGGGCCCAGCTTGCGGACGTCGCATAATGCGGCATCCAGCTCGCCGAGGTGGTTGAGCAGCACCACAAGTTGAAAGGGATGTGCCTTGCCGTCAAAAATCACATCGTCAGTGAACTGCACTGGCGCATCCCGGGTCAATGCAGTGCAGTATGTCTGCGGGAAACACACGCCCCCACTCAAATCGGGCATGAACGGCATGCCGGGAGTGTGGGTGTATTGTGTCGGACCATCGCCTCGCGGTCCTTGTTCCAGCCAGTGTCTCCAGCTTGGAATCAGTTGGAGCAGCCATAAGCCCCAGTTGCGGATGAAGGCGTGCGTTAGACTCTTTCCATTGACCATGTCGCCATTACGCACCGTGGACGCCAGGGACTTGTCTAATTGCTGCTTTCGTTCGAGATACCAGCCTTCAAGAAGACTCTCATAGTCAAGCCTCGAACTGGATGAACACGCGATGGCGAGGCGCCAGGCCAGGGAGACAGCATCGCGGAATCCAGACGTGATGCCCTGTCCTCCAACTAAGTTGTTTTTCATAAGTTTGGATCTCTGAAGCCCGTCGGCTGTGTATGTGTTTGTACTTACAGGGCGGGAAAACGTGGGCTGCATCGCCGCAGAGAATCACTCGATTAAGCGCCCATTTGTTGCAACTTCGTGCAGAGAAGCGAAAGGGCCTGCATCGCAGGACTTCGATGCAGTCTTCCGGATATTCTATGGCTCCCTCGAGTCTAAGAATCATGAGTATTTCCCACATAAATTTCGAGCGTCTTTCACTCACCCAAAACGACTGCCGAGGTGTGTCAGATACGGGTATACCACCTCGCGCACCTTGTCTCGTCCCGCCATCTCCATCTCATCCTCGCCGGGCAAAATAACAAATTCGAATCGCCAGAGCCGATCCTCAGGCCGTCCGAATCGGCCGCACACGGCTGGTCGATTAGGATTGCAGAGGAAGCGGAAGTCACTCGGGAAGAAAAGGTCGTATACTTGCTCCGGTGTATAACCAAGAGTCCACAGCGGGAATGAAGGATGCGAATCTTTCGTAGGAAGATGTAATTTCCAATTGAGCGCCACCCATGTCTCTTGATATCTTGTTCTATCAAAAAGAATTGGTTAGCTAAGGGCACTGTAAGCAATCGAGAAGCAAAAACACATACTGTTCAGCCCATTCCAGTTGAATACCTTTTGGCTCCAGGTACATCTTCCGTGTGAATCCCGTCTTACCATCTGCCGCCGCCAGGAACCTGGCGCGCACTCGTTTCTCTGCACCTTCCACATTTCTATATGTCACGTATACCCAGTCTTGATCCTCGGAAATAGAAGTTAGCTCACAGCTGCTCCGCAATTCAGAATCTGGGGCTTGGTCAATGACCGTGCGCAGGTATTTCTCAAGCACTGGCTGCTTGTGCGCGAGAACCCCGACGTGGCCTGTGTTTCCCTCGCTCTTGAAATAGGTCAGAGCAGGTTCTTTAATAAGGATTTCTGTGCGCGGGGTAAGAATGCCTCACTGATGCGGTGTCGAAGCAAAGAAATGGCTTCTTGTGAAGGCTGCGATCGGCTCCGCTAACAAACTGAATTCGGGGCATGTCTATTGATTCAGGTTATTAGCGGCACCCAGTCATTTGAAGAACAATCTCATGTGAAATGCGCACTTGAACCGATTTTTGTGAAGATGTACTTGTACAGGCCCAGGCCCTGCATGAGTCGGATTCCATCATCGTCGAGAGCAATCCCGCGAGGATCGGTGGTGATCTCAGCCTCTTTCTCAAGAATGATGTTCCGAGTTCCCAATTTGCCCAGATAGCCAGATAGCATTGCTCCCGTGGGACCACATCCGCAGATTAAGACATCCGTGGTTTCCCAGTCCTCCACCGTCGCCATCTTTGTTGGATAGAGGTCTGTTCGTGGTGTTGCTAAAAGCGGTGTTATGCTGGGATTTAGTCAGGAGGCCCAGTTGCGACTTTTAGTACTGATTCCAGCATTATTAGCTCTATCGCTGGTTGCCGGCAAGCTAAGATGTGGGAACAATAGGAACAACACTGAGGTGGGTACCACCCGACGCCGAGGTTAGGGCCCTCTCTTCGACATGGTCACAACCAGTGGAGTTTGTGAGCGCAAAGGTCATGCACATAATCTGATGAGCCGTGCAAAGGTACAGCCTCTCTCGAGATCTACCCCTCTCTAACGCCAATCTCCAGTTTTTGTGGTAATGCTTAGTTCCCTGGTTTCCCTAAATCCGAGATCTCTGATATCCGGCCTTGCACGATCAAAAATACATGGTTACGGATGGAAGAGAATCCTCCCATTTGTCATGGAATACCCTATGTTACCCTTGCTTTACACGTAATTCTATACTCTATTAGATTTTTGAGCTACGCAGAGGGCACAGGTAAACGCAGCCCACATTCCCAGATGAGCAAGAATGGGATATGTAAGAAAATATATGTAAACGCGGTTCGATATTGAGAGAGTAAGTGTGCCATGAGCTTAGAGCATAGATGGAAGCACAAAACTCCATCCCCACAAAAGCTATTCTAGGAAAATTGTAGGCACTTCGGGTCCCCACACGGCTAATGATTCACTCCCCGCCTGTACATATCCGACCGGCGTATCCTTGTTGACCAAGTCACCATCCGCGTAATGTTCCACCATATTGCCGGTAGTGTCCCACCAATAATCAAAGATTTGGGATCCTAGGACATGTCGGCCAACACCCCAGACCGAACTGTACCCTTTCCGAGAAAGCCACTGGTGACCCAAATGCTGGGTATCAAAATCATGCACCTCGAATGAGCAGTGGTGGACATGCACGCCCTTGGGATTTGCGCTGAAGAAGATTGAATGGTGGTCCACGAGTGTCTCACCGAGATCAATGTGTGCGAACATGGTCACGATCACTTTCTGGCCATCCTTCTCGACATAGAGGAGATCTGTCGGAACAATATTGAAAGTAGTAGTGTAGAACTTGAGCAATGTGTCAAACTGCTGTGTACAATACCCAAAGTGGCCCAACTAGTCACTCATAATGTTAGCCAGCTAGTATTCTCCAAATGATATACTACTCTAGAGAGACTATCGTGGATATCCTACCTTGTGAACAGCAGCGGGACCCGGCTCGAACCTGTTAAACTCACGTCGTCGCAACTTCTCGCCGGCATAGTTCAGGACAACTTTCTCAGGATGGATCACCTCAAGGTTGGTTGGCTCTTGCCCAAAGATCACGTTGAAAGGAAACCCCTCAGGGTCTATGATGGTCACCAGTGATCCGCCACCGGGCGCATTGCTCTGATCCTGGACAGGGCCTGCGGCCGAAAGACGTGTGGCTCTAAAAAGCATGGAACTATCAACTCCATCTGTTCAGACCAAGATCATGGCTGCGGGGCTTACTTTTCAAATTCTTCTTGACTCTGAGCCTCGAACGCCCCGCCTAGGAACTTCTTGGGCCCCTTGCGAGCATAGTACACGTATTGATCAGATCCATAGCCTTTGAACCAGACTTCCTCGTCGGTCTTCTTTGCAATTTGCATACCAAAATCTAGTCAGGTCAGAGCGAGATATAAATCAAATTCCTTTGAAAACAGAAAACTATACCAATCATAAATTGCTGGATCTCTTCGAGATCGGGATGTTGGTACCTCATATGGGACAGTTTCTTCAGATGGACGCGATCGTTGAGATTGATCTGCTGTTTGGCAAGCCAATCTAGCTGCGATTCATTTGCTTTGCCAACTGCCACGACATCTGGCACTGTAGCCCCACGATTTGGTTGAACTAGATCGATAGCCATGGAGGGCGTCGAAGCAGGTGACAACTTCTTTCCAAGAAGGAGCTCAAAATCAGGGCTCTAATCAATACGACGGCTTAGGTCTTTATAGCCACCAGATCGTATCAGGCGGGGCATGAGGGGATCCGACGAGGCCCCGATGAGATGTGTGATTCACGCTGTCATGTTCCGGGGATCGGGGATTGTTCCCACATCGCCCACTTCCCCGGAGATACAGTCTATTGCTATTACTTCCCCACCTTTGAACAGTATAAAGCCAATTTGAGTCTAAAGCGGGAGACCTGATCAGGCTTCTATTGTCTAAATTCTTTCATCCCAAAATTGACCATGGCTGCTTTCAAGCGACTTGTACGCTTCGCTGCCGGCACACAAACCCACTACGGCGACCTTCTCAGTGCTACGGGAACGACATACACTGTTCGCAAACTTGATGGCAATCCCTTCACTGGCTTGAAGGCCACGGAGGAAATTGTTACTGTGGAGCAGGTAGGCTGTCCCGAGATGCGGTGTCACGGAGCGAGGTATCCGTTCTAATAGTCTCTGTATTGCCAGCTCGAATGCCCTCTTGAGAGCACTCCGATCGTGCTTTGTATCGGACTCAACTATAAGCAGCATGCGGAGGAAGCCAATGTTCGTACCAAAAACACCTTGCCGGCGAGTACCTTGCAGACAGCTCATTCTTTCCCCCTTTAGCTTCCTGTGCCCTCGTATCCCACTGTCTTCACCAAGCCCGCGGATACACTTGCGGGGCCCTTTGAGACGATCGACATCCACCCCGATGCGCGCAAGCTTCTCGACTACGAAGGCGAATTGACGCTGGTGATTGGCAAGGATGCAAAGAACGTACCGGAGGTGGAAGCCCTCGACTATCTTCTGGGCTACACGGCCGGCAACGACGTGTCGGCACGCAACTTTCAGCTGCCCGAAGCGTCCGGCGGCCAATTCTGCTACGCCAAATCATTCGACCAGTTTGCGCCCATCGGTCACAGCATCGTGGCCGCACAGGAGGTCTCGGATCCGCAGTCTCTGCAGCTGACGACCAGAGTCAATGGCGTGGTCAAGCAGGAAACCAGCACGAGCGACATGATCTGGACGGTACGCCAAATCATTAGCCACTTGTCACGGGGAACGACTCTCCGGAAGGGGACCCTCATCATGACAGGGACGCCCTCGGGCGTCGGATACTTCCGCAAAGAGTTCTTGCAAGATGGTGATGTCGTGGAGGTGGAGATTGGGGGGATTGCTGCGACCAAGAACCGCATCCGCCATAGCTGAGCGTGTGAAGTATGTGAATAATCTCCGGAGTAGTACTTTGTCCGAATCGGTTCCTACTTTACTACTCCTCTACTCCGTGGACTCTCTGTCCCAATTGAGAAGCGACCAGATCGTGGCCCTTGACTAAGCGGAACCTCGGTTCGGAACTCCGGCTTCAACAGTGACCGGTTGAGCCTCGATAGATCCCACAATGCCCGCCTAGTATGCTCGATAGGCCCCACGCTTTGACTCCTACTATTCTCTTTTACCACGCCCCATACCCCTCAAACTCCTCGCGCTATGCTTGTGCGGGAAACTATATTCGATATGCTGCGATCGTCTCGAGGCATTGCAACTCCCCGTCGGATTCTAGACTTTTAAGATTTGCTGGGGGCGCCACTGTAGATCGCCACCAAGCGGGGGAGGTTCGGAGTTGTTCAACCCCCGGTGTTGAGGAGTAAATCCGTACTCGCAACCCTGTAGTTCTTCTCCTCCTCACTCTTCTCCTCTCCTAACTTCTCTGATTCTTCCGAAGACGGGTCATGTTTATATCTCTTTGGTCCTCGGCCCCTTCATCTTTCCCCGATCTTGGATCTATGGCTGTGGTGATGAGATAGATGTGATGTTGTCAAATACCTCCCGCACCCCGAAACCGACCTATGCGGGCATGAAGGTCCGACGCCGTCGCAAGACATCCAAGGAAGAGCGGGTCTGCCCGGTCTGTGCCCAGGCATTCAAGAAGGCGGAACATCTGGCTCGTCATTTGAGGTCGCATACGAAGGAGAAACCGTTTGGCTGCCCCGTCTGTCGGAAGGCGTTTGCAAGACAGTAAGTCCCTGTCATGGGCCTTCTTCTTATTTTTCCCTATACCTCGTCCCTTTTCCCATTTTCCATTCTCCCATAGACCGTGTATATTCATATCGCATATTTGTTCCAAGAGATACCCTCCTACGCCATTCGCGATCCCACCCAGTGAGCAATGCGAACTCTGGTGCGGCCAAAATGCATTCCATGTCGACAGAAGAAGATCCGGACCCTCGAGAGATTGCCCCAGAACTTCTGTCACAACCGTCCGAGACTACAGTCATCGCCGCGGCCGATCATCCGCCCATGCCACTCCATCTGGACGTGGGCACGATGGCGGGCCAGATGATGGCCCCGATGTCACCGCCAAACAGCACATCCTTGGACCAGCACACGCCGAATCTCTCTATTGGAGATAGTGCCAGCCATCCATATCCAATACAGGTCACCCCTCTTTCCTCCCTCTTTTCGCTGGAGGCCGGCGATACCTGGAGACCCCAGGCCAGTCCGCAGCCAATGATGTGGGACCCCCGGCTGGACCGCGACTGGGAAGCCCTTCTGACCGGAGACGATTTTGATTTGGATGCAGTGAATCTGTCCCTGCTCTATGCGACCTCGGACTATGTTCCAGCCTCAGACGCCTTGTATAGCATGGAGGATTCTCGAGGCTCATTGCAGCCATCTTCAACCATCGACGATGATTCTGCCCAACGACGCGCCAATACGGTCCAAAGGAAATGGCATACTTTCTGCGATCTGCCGACCCCGGGGCAAACGACCCCCAACATCCCTCACGAGGGAGGTTGGATTGACGAGCCGTATCGGAAGCGATTAGCGGAGCGTCTGCAGCAACGGGTTCAACACGGTATCTTGCCATCCACGCCTTTCCTTGTACGCCCTCTGAGCAAAGCATCTCCTGATCGGATTGCGAGAGTATACTAAATCATCTACGCTAGGACCTGTGCATCCAAGCCTATTTTTCTAAGCTTCATCCTTTCTTTCCGGTGGTGCATATGCCGACCTTCCGCCCCGGTACGCAGAATTCGGTGCTTCTTCTTTCGATCTGTTCGGCTGGGAGTCTTTTTGTGGGCTCTCCTCGCGCCATCTCTCACGGCATTAGCATGTTCGAACGACTTAATAAGGCGATCCTGTCTTCGGTATCCCATCCTTGTGGTGTGCGAAAGCATCGAGCCAGACTGCTGACGAGTAATAGTGGGAATCATACACGGCCAAGGTTGGAGCCTCGTCTTTGGTGGTATTGCAGGCTTCCATCATCGGACAGACATTTGGTCTACTAATGGGGGTAATGGAGACACTGCCTTCTTGATTTTGGTGCCCCTTAAGGAGAAGAGAACTGACCAGTGGATCTATACAGAGGCCAAAGGATTTGACCGGAATCGAGGTCTGGCACGGTAGCTTAGTTGCTGTAAGCTCAATTATCCCCTCCCTCTGCTTGTCCTCGTCTTTTTAATGGTCAAATGGTGCGAGGGCTGATCTCGTTACATGATTAGTGGGCACGCAAGGCAAAACTGTTTCATCTGCAACATCCCTCGTACGATCTCCTCAATCTTGAAGGCCAGTCCCTAGAAGATGCTTGGCTGGCTTGGATCCAGATCGAAGTCAAGAAACGGTCCGTTTGAACTTCCCCAGCATCGACCTCGACATTTAAGGCAATTGAAATAACTCATCTTAACCATTGGCTCTGCTCATTTCCAGGATTGTTCTCGGTCTTATTATTCATGACGCTGAACTCGCTCGGCTGCATCATCATGAAACCATCCTCCGCCACTCGTTTGATCGTCTGCCCTCCATCTCCTCTACGGAGCTCTTCACGGCCCCAACTGCCGCCCACTGGAAGATCCTAATGCTCGAGTCTCTATCGCATGCGCCTTTACAGACACAGAACCCCGAAGCTCCCGGTGACTTTGCGCTCTGCGCGATGCTCGAGTCCATCAGCGCTCTCGCCAGCGAGGACTCTCACTTTCCCTCCGATCCACTATCTTCAAGTATCACGACTAGTCCATCGGAATCGATCACGGCCACGACTAGCAGCGCGACCACCACCACCACCTTCTCCCCTTCATCTCTCCCATCCCGCCAATGCCATGACCTCCTCATATCCTGGTACACCCAGTACCACTCCCCCCTCTCTACCAAAGCCAGCTGGCCCGGCCTACTCATGCTCTGGCACAGCATCTTCATCACCCTCCACGCTGATATCAACGCCCTCGAATGTGCCGCCGGCCGCGACGGCTACGCCGCTGCCCAGAAACACATCCCCTACGCCCGCGCCTGGGTCCGCTCGCCCGCCGCCAAACGCTGCCTCTTGCACGCCCTGCTCATCCAGCGCACCTTCGAGTCGCTGTCCGCCGGCGCCGACCCGGCCCTCCACGTTCCCATGTGCCTGTACTACGCCGGCCTGGTCTGGGCATGCATCATGTGCTTCGGCACGGGTGCGGACGAGCTCGTCCTTGCGCCGAAGGAGCATGTACACTTCGAAGAGCTGCGCCTCCTAGGCGGCGATGGCATCGGTCTCTTCCTGGAACAGATGGGTGAGGTGCAGCCACGGCGGGTGGTGACGGGGTCACTGTTCCGCATCATCGATCTACTACAGCGCATCAGTCATTGGAAGATCGCGCAGAGTCTAGCGACGACGCTATTAGCCCTGGTCGAGGAGACGCAGGATTTGTTCTGACGTGGTGGGAAGGAGGACTGTAGTATACATCCACCAAACCGCCGTACTATATCGGTGCTATAGCTACTATGCTACGTATAACGACTGAGATCCTCCTCTTTCCTCTCTCTCTCTCTCTCTCTCTCCCACCCTGTACGTCTTGGGGTCTCCGAATACAGATCAAATACAATACAGGGAATTCCTGATTTCTTTCGCCCCGTTTCGTCGATCCTCCATCTTCTCCACACGGCTCTGCTGTCGCGTGAGGTGGCCCATCCGGGCCCTCCCTGCCTCTTGCGGTCACCCATGCTGCCCCCGCCCCTACTTCGTCATCCACCAAACCCCACCAACTAGACTGGGGCTATGGAACAAGCTATGACGACCCGACGGCCTCCAACGTAGCTCGTAGCTCGTAGCCCCGACGCTGGACGCCCCAAAGCCCACCATAGAGAGCCCACACCGCAGGGACCAAGACTAGCGGTGTGGATGGAGCGTGGATTTATTTTTGGGACTCCCTGGGAGGCAAAAAAAAAAGGGGTGAGAATCAGAGTAATACACGCAACAAAAGGAGCAGATAGAGAAAGAGAGAGCGTGTGAGTGAAAAACAAGGATTGAGTCAATAAACACTATAGTATATAAATTTCGATTGGTGTATCATTCAAAAAAAAAAAAAAAAACACAAGAAAAACCCAGCAAAACAATAGTCCGCGGCTCCTCCACGAGCCCTCCAACCCGCAGCAACCGCCCAATCATGCGCGCATATCGTACAACCACTCTCACCGTCCAGTGGTGCTTGATGTTTTTCCTGATTTTCATTCCCTGGTGATGGCTTTCCCCCTCCTTCCCCCCCTTCTTCTCTAACTTCTCAGAGCTAAAATCTCCAGAGAAAAGCCCTTTCATTCTTTTTTTTTATGTTTTTTCCTTTACTTGAACATCCGCTTCAACCGCGCAAAGAACCCACCCTTCTTCTTCTCGGCCTGCGGCTCCGCGGTCGGCTCGGACGCCTTGGTCTCTTCGGTGCTCTGAACGGGCTCCTGCACCGCAGGCTCCTGGGCAGCCTCCTTCTTGGGCTCAGCCTTAGCCGCGGGCTCGGGCTTCTGGAGCTGGGCCTCGGGGGCCGCCTTGTTGGCCTTGGAGGAGCTGACGGCGGCCGCGGCCGCGGCCACGGCGTCCGGCGAGGCCTTGTTGTCGGAAGACGAGGCAGCAGTGGTGCTCTTGGGCGAGACGGCCGACTCGGCGGTCGCAGCCTTCTCCTCGGCCTTGCTGGGCACGGGCACGGGCTCCGGCGCGGTGTACGCGGCGGTCGAGGCCGGACCGGCACCGGTCAGGTCCTTCTTGTCGGCAGTGGCACTAGCCGCGGCCTTCTTCTGCTCCTCCTCTTCCGCGGTCTTGGCCATCTTGGGCGGCTTCACCTCGTCATTGGAGAAGATGGGCTTCTCATAGGGCCGCTTGACGTGGGCGCCATCGGCAGTCTCGGACGGGGTGGCAGCAGCGGCAGTCGATTCGTCGGTCTTGGGTCGCTCAGGGATCGAGGTCGACGGCGCGACAGCACCAGTGGTGGCGGCGGTCGAGGTGGCAGACTCCTCGGCGGCCGTCTCGCTGGTCGAGGGGTACAGGGCAGACTCCTTGGTGGTGGTCTCAGGCAGAACCGCTGCAGGCGACGTACGATTTAGTGGTTTGTTGTCTCGTATTTGGGGGGGAGGCGGGGGTTTCTCTCGCTCAACTCGCCCATGTGACGTGCTAACAGATAGATATGATGGAAAACTTACCCTTGGCGTCCTCCTCGCCGGCATCCAGGCTGCTAACCTGGCCAGCCTTGGAGGCCTGCGCCTTGTCGACGGCCGCCTCGAGTGTGTCTTCGGTCTTCTTCTCTCCCACAACGGGCACCTCAGCGGGCTTCTCGACGACCTTCTCTGCCTCCTTCACGGGTTCCTCGACCTTCGTTGGCTCCTCGGCAACCTCCTGGGGTTCGGTCACCGCGGGCGCAGCTTCGGTCTCGGCAATCTGCGATTCGGCAGCGGGGGTCTCGGTCTTCTCGACGGTCTCAACGGGCTCCTCGAACTTCTCCTCGGGGTTACTAGGAACAATCTGTCAGTATGCGTGGCAGAGGGGGGGGGGGTGTGGGATGCGATGAGTGGGTTGATCGCGTGCCGCGATCACTCCCCAATTTTTACTCCTCGCTCTCTCTCTCGCATGTGGATGTGGCATCGCACTTACACGACGTTCTTCGCGGTGTCAGCAACCTTGTCGACTGCGGCTGCAGCTGCGGGCTTTGCGCCGCCCTTGTTCTTCTTCTTGCCGCCCTTCTTAGGCATGGTCGTGACGATTTCGTGAGTGGGGGAGAGTCTGCGTCGGGGTGGATGGTGTTAGAATAGGACACGTCGGGATGACGACAGTGACAAGGAAAGTGCGAGAGGGCGGGTGAAGAGGAATTGAAGGCTGGAGAGCCACTTACGGTAAGGGTGTGAAAGAGGGTGGTCGAGGGTGTGAATGGAGAGTGGAAGAAGGGAAGTGGAATGATGGAATTGAATTGCAGGCGGAAGTGGGCCGGACGTGAAAGGGATGGATGATCCGGTATGCTGGGTTTGAGCAGCGCCGGGGGAGGGATCCGTGGTTTAACGCAGCAAAGGGTTCTGGAACGCCCCTGGAGGTGTAAGAAATGGTCGTAGATCCCAATTCAACTAGAATTGGAGGATTATAATAGAATCAGATTACGTATCGGCATGAAATCATGGCGGCAAGCCGCCGAGAGCAACATGGTGAGGCCAAATGGCCTTTGTTTTTGCGGCTGTGTCGCGCGACACATTCCCTGGAGCCGCTTGCAGCGAGGGAATGATTTGCCCGTCTCGCCATGGCATTCGAAGGGCCATGAGACGGGAGTTTACAAGTCAATTGCTCACCAGAGCATCTGGAGTATGTGCTAGCTTTCCCCCTCGGGCAGGCGATCAAATTAGAGTGCCCGTGCGGAAAGGAGATCGGTTCAAGATCGAGGGAGAGATATATATACTACGATATACTACGATTGCACGCACACACATATATACCGAGACCTGGACGTAGATGATGCGGTGTTATGATATTTATGATATGATCAACTATTCCAGTGGTTCTCTCTCTCTCTTACACACACACACACTCTCTCAATTTCATCCCGAGTGTCCGCATGCAGATATCAACAGTCAACTGGTCGCGTGCCTCGCGGGTGCCGGGACCAACCACAGGACCTTTTTTTTCGTGCAGCCCTAACGCTAGATCGTTAGATCGGGGGCTAGGGCTGCTGGGATGTGCAGGGGCGCTAGGGCGCAAAAGGGGATGGTCCAGGGGGTCGATCTGGGGAGACGGTTGGACTGAATTGACCACGATGGCCTTTCCTCATTGACGCGAGACCAGTGGTGACTCCTCGTTCGAGGGGGAGAGGGGGATGGAACGCGGGTTCAGGGGCCGGGCAGCAGCAGGGAGCCCTTCTGGCCGCGACCATGTCTGAGTCGGGCTGCAGTGGCCGAGACAAGGGCATTCTTGGGCGCGGCTGGGTCCCAATTACATCATTCCCGGGACTGCACGCTGAACCATCATCGGGTTGCTTGCGACGATTCGGGTCCAGAGGGGATAATTATAGCAACTCGAGAAATCCATCGTCATGATAGTCTGTGTGGCGCCGCTGGATCGCTGGATCGTCCGAATCGGCCTCATTCGAAGGATGCGCTCCGTACACTACTGGGCAGTGCAATACAGGCTCCGGGCAGCCCAGCAAGAATCAGTTGAGGATCAAAAAGATAGGTGGCCAGAATTGATTCCTTCCCAACAAATCCCAAAAAAAAAAAGGAAAAGGAACGTTCACATAGATAGATAGATATACATACACACACACAAAACTGACCCGCAATCCAAAAAAAAACCAAAAAATTGACCGACGCAGGGGTCGAACCTGCAATCTCTTGATTCGTAGTCAAGCGCCTTGCCATTGGGCCAGCCGGCCTTGTTGAATAACAGGCCCCTGTTTTGGCTATATGATACTGCCCAAAGCCAAAAAGTGATCACGTCCAGGGCTGCATCATTGGTAGTCGGCTTATGTCACCGGCCAACAGACGGGAAAGCCATGCCGAGTCACAGTGGAGTCCCGGTCGCTCACCAGCCAACGAAACGGCCGACGAGCCCCCGAATGCGGTTGGGAAAATGGGGCACGGGGCAACATGGCGCTGTTTTCGGTTTTCCCTCCTCCGGTGCAATCAGAGCGAGATGCTGACGTCTCTCGCTCTCTGTGCCTCCGCGTTTCTCGTGTTGTCGCTGCATCCGCTATGAGGCAAGGGGCGGCTTCAAGTTTCTGAATCCTTCTTTCCCTCCCCACCAAATTGCCCCGATGATGCAACTAATGTTGCGGCTCACGGTGTGTGGCTGGCCGATCTGGAGTCCGGCTGAATGCCCAGCTGTCACTTGCCGATAGGGCCGATCTCCATTGGCTGCATTGGGAGGGGAGGCCGATGACGATATCCTCTCGGACAAGGCTTAGGGACGACTCTACGACTCTACGACCTATACAGAGGTACATGCTAAGTAATACCGGGGACGCCGTACGAGACGTGGTATCGTCGGTACCATTATACGGCGTTGGGGATTCTGGAAGTGTTCGGTGCAGCACACTGTGGTTCGTCGCAAACTCTCGTCGCGAAAGCGAACCTCCCACGGCGGGCGCGCGAGGCACGCCGCGCGGACCGCCCATGGACCGTCGCTGGAAGAACGAACTGGACCACGAACGACCGGGCTCCCATGCGCCAGGTGCTACCGTGACGGCGACGGGTTTCAAGCAATGGCGGCTTGACCTTGTTTCGTGCTTCTCTGCTGCCCGATGACTGGTGGCTCTGATTCGTGTGACGATGACATTGAAAACCCCTATGATCTCTTCTTTCCTGGCCTCTCTCTCGCGCTCTCTCTCTGTGGGTTTCGCTGGGTGGCACTTTTCGATCGGAGGAAGTAGGGTGTCAGTCCGGTGGGATCCTCAAGTTGGGGATTCGCCCCGTCGTATCCGGTTGAGCCGGGATCTCGCCTTCGTGCCGATGGCGAGTTCAGCGCAGAGTGGCCATTATTATTATCATTATGTTTTATTATTATTTATTTATTTATTACTGTGACGATATTACTCTGCCCATGATTGTGTGTCTGACCCCCACAATCATGGAGGGGCGTCTCGCACAGACAACTCAGACTGAGTCCTACGAAGAGGATTGGAGTATAACCGGAGAAAATGTGGGATGGGGGTGGATAGCGAGGGGGCAAAGTGGGCTGCAAGGGCGCCTGCGCGCCAATGACGGGGCCTTGAAAGGCCGAGCGATAATAATCAGAAGGGGCCCATCATGTAATGAGAATGATAATCGCGATCTGGCAACTAAGCCGGACTCTGTTCACCGGAGTCGGTCTCGAGAATGGAGTCCTCCGTATGCGACTAAACGACCACGGCGTCCACGGCGCGGACGCATGGGGGAATATTACCCAGATTACCAGATTGTACACAGCGTGGACCCAGACTACCACCTTCCCACCGTACCACCGCAACCCCCAATACCAACGAATACCAACCGCCCGGGCACAGGCCGTGTCTTGTCTATGGTTCCTGGGGCTTATCGCCTGTTTCCTGTTGCATCCACTGGTTCCATTGCTTCCATGACTTCTACTTGCCTTCCATACCTCCAGTCCCGCCCATTTCGGTTCTGCCGTGATTTCCACTCGTTCCGTGCTTTCCATTATTTCATGACACGCTCTGAGTCCAACCCTGGGGCGACCCCCATATTCCATTCCTACTTGTTCCTATCTTTCTCCCGATCTCTTGCCTCCTCTACTTCTTCTACTTCTACTTTTTCACATCCCTCCTTCTCCCTCCCCCCTCTTTAAAGCTTCACCCTCTCCACTCCCCCATACAAGAGAATGGTCATTCAATCGCTGACCAGTCCCTTCCGCTCTTCGTGCTTGCACATCCTCCGCGTCCGTTCCCACCTGGGAAGTGGTCTGCATCTGTGAGGTCTATACCTGTTCCTCCTACTCCTACTACCCCCTACCTACGCACCTACGACCTTCGTCCTGCTCTCGAGCATACGACTGATCTTCGTTCCGCCATTGATTCGTTGCCAATTTCCGAAGCCGCGGCGAAGCTCCAATCAAGCTCCAATCTCAACTGCTTCTCACAATGACATTCCGCGATAAAGTCAAGCGTGTCTTCCATCGCTCCTCGGCCAGCCGGGACTGCAACAATGGTCGACCCAAAGTTGAATACTACCGACGCCATGAGGTGCCGCCCTCCAAATTCCGTGGCCCCTTCGATAAGGAACATCAAAAGCGTCTAGCCGCCTGGTCGTTTGATGGCGCAATGGCGGCACGCGAGCGTTCCCTCGATTTATCCTTATCACCATGTGCCACCTATGACGGCCCGAGTCCCTTTGACGATAGCGACGATACTGGAGACATTTCGCCCGACGATGACGGTGTCGCCCTCGATCCAGGTATGTACTGATAGACCAACAGCACTCTGACGACCATCATCCACACCTACACCACACACGCTCTTCTGACACTCCGGCCACCCGCCCTCCCATGATCCCTCTCCCTATCAGGGGAAGGGGAGAACGGTGGGTATTGGCCATTGGGTCATTGTCCTGCTAGTGCTGGTTATGGTGGTGTGGGGAGGTCCGTCCCGATTTATCCGAGCCCCGTCCTGACCTTTCCCACCCAGCCCGCGCCGATTTTGCCGACTCCATTTCCTCTTCGGTCCCGGACTTGGTAGACTCTAGCCGCCCCACCAACGCCGGCTCACAGTCGTCCACCATTGTCAACCCCGAGAGCTTCAGTGGCTCCATGATGACCTTGCTGCCGGAGACTTCCGTTTCGGTCTATGAGATCCCCGAGGATCCCATCGCCCAGCTCAAGGAATCAATTCGCTACACCTCTCCTATCGTTCGGGCTCTCTCGCCTGCCACCCCATACGCCATGTCACCGCGGGGGAAGCATCAACCTTTCTCACCGGAGGACCTGACGCGGGCCTTGATCGCCGTGCAGGTCTGCGCCTGAATCCCCTCGACGTACCTTCCGTCTCCTACACCCTTACCCCGCCCTCACATGGGAGACGTTCCTTCGTACTCCCTTCTTTCCTCTTCTTTCTCTTCTTCCCCTCTGTCATGAGACTTGATGTCTCTCCAGAGTAGACTCTTTGATATTTTTTTCGCCCCACTTTAGGGGTAGACTGCCTGTTGGACAACTGAATCCTGACCATGGCGCTCGTCTCGAATATCCCCCCACCCCACGGTTGACTATTGGAATGAGCACGGCAGACTATCCATTCCGTCGGCAGCCGTGAAAGGACTAATCCCTGGCTGGAGCCGGGAGACTTTGGATTCACTTCTTGCTTGATTTCCTCACCGTTTGAGGCCTCGAGGAAACGAAGGGACTGTCAATCACAGTCGCTTCTTAACTTCCGTGGCTCACCCCTCGCATCTTTGCATTTGAGCGTATACCCGTTACCGGAGTTCTTGTTTTTGTTTTGCTTCCGCTTCCACCGCGGAGACCACACGGGGGGCCACCTGGACTTAGGGCCCCCTCCCCCTATTCTCACGATTCGCAATCTGCGATTCGAGCTTGTCTAGACTGTACTCGAATAGAACATACACTAGATTTAGAAATACGATCGTCGCTTCGACACACTATCAATTCTCTTGCTTCCCGCTGCGTAGATTTTGAGTAACGATGATGAATAGAGAACGCTAAAGACGATGAGAAACAAGCGCAAGGTGGGGCTTGAAAAGGCAAACAGGGGCAGGGAATCGAAACAACACGGAGGACGTCGAACCAAGAGGTGCAGGAGCCCCAAGATTAAGCATGCTCGGTGCTTGGAATTAGACTATAAAATGTAAAATAAACAAAGTTTGATGGCACGTTCAAGAAGCTCCTGACAGGCCCCGCTCTCCGGAAGCCAAGCCCGAGTGCACCCCCACACCAAGAGCGCACATCATTTCTCGGCATCTACGAACCCGGTAAAGATGGCTCGGGATCGGCTTGGATAATCCTGATCGATGAAAGCGTTGACTGGCTGGCCTGGGACCTTGAGTTCGTAAGGTGTCGGCCGCTTATGTGAGGTTAGATGAACTTTGTTGCGAGGACGATGTTGCACCCAGGATGGTGGAGATGGCGGTCTTGGCATCCGGTGGAACAGTGAGTTCGGGGATGAATTGGGAGATGATGTACTGTTGAGATCTGTGCTGAGACAGCGTTCAGCGCTGGAGAGTCGATGGGTTGATGGAATTAGTGGCTTGATATGGATGGTCTTGATTCTGAGAGGTAGGGGTGGTTTCGAAGTGAAGTCTGCGTTGACGATGTCGTGTGGCCCCTTTTGGGTTGATAAAGCAGAAGGGCAATGTAACGAGACTCGCGATCCAGAGGACTGATCATTCCGCATCCTCGTCTGTCATATTATCAAGGCGTATGCACTTTAAGAACGAGGTAGAAGTTAGCAGACGGAGAACCCATACACAGCACAAAGAATCTCTCACCAAAGACCATGATCTCATCACCAAGCCGTCGCATCAGGTACACAGGTCCATAACAGTCCAATAGATAAGCTTCAGGCTCATCTTGTAGGACAGCCAGAGGATGAATTTCAAATCAACAGACCCAGACTCCCCTGTCAGCCCCCTCGTGTTCGAGGCAGTATGTAAGTGGCAGTGCATTGCGAAGTCGACCGTCGCCAGCCACGTGGGAACCGGACCGAGTATGCCGCGTGCAGGTAATAGAAGTCAGCCAGAATGAAATGAATTTTCATCGAGAGACAAAGAGACGAGAGAGGTGGGGGTTCAGGTCTTTACTTATGCTCCGTCAGGGCTATCTGGGTCGCCTGGCTGGGCATCTGACACCCCCCTGTCTCATTTTCAGCCCGCTTGGCACGACGATCTTTATACATGTGCGTCGGGGAGAGGAGAACCAATATGGTAGTATAAATTCTCCGCTCCTAGTGTTTGGGCTTGGTTGCATGTCTTTATCCCTGCTTCCTGTACTTAGGACAAGGGGGGTTGGCAACAAACGACTTCGAAGTGGCGGTGGAGGGGCCCGACAATGGGTGATAGGTCAATGGGAGCTTGGTAACGCTTTTATGGTAGAGTTACCATTTCATTTGCCTATTATGAGTGTTTCACTAGGTGTTTTGGGAGTGCCTAAGATATGATTTGTCGGGTTCAAGTGTTGAATATGCCCTGAATTAATTATATCTTCTCTGGTCCTGGTTGAAATTGCTGGCTTGGCATGGAATATGTGTCTCAGAATATTACGAAAGCGAGTAGAATGAATGGAAAATTTGGGAAGGAGTTTTGATTAGAGGACCAGATAGGTTGATATCGTGATAATGGACATATCATGTACACAGAGGGTTGAAGATATTTTGCCACTGTTTTTGCTAGGATAGACTATCTTCGCATGGTGACAGACATTTACTCAGCAGCTCTTATTATAATGCATCTCAAACATGATATAATACCTATAATGGGAGATCCAGTGCCTAAAACTTGTGAAAATTGAAAATGACCATACCACATTGCCTTCAAGTTGTGGATCTGGTGGTATCCTGAAACGTGTGATGTCACATGACCGGATACGACCTAGATCGATGGATTTCGAGTTTGGTAAATAACCCACCGACTGTAAATGTGATGGAACTGTGCTTATTACGGAGCTAGATGCAGATACAATACTGGCAATTTAGAAGTATAGTCGGTGTCTAGTGATCGATTTGGTAAACCCCGAACAGGCGTTTCCCTCTCGATAAAGCCGATGGAGCCCGAAAATCGATATTAGGTTCGGACCAATTGAAATAAAAAAAGGAATATCGTTGGAAATGCGGAGCTGATTATGCACAAATCGTCTCCTATAGAAGAATCTGGGCTCTGGATAGTAAGGCAGTATCCCGCTTAGTCGATCCCGACGGTACACAACAGAGTAAGATCCCAACTGGATTTGCATGGTTCTATTGATCCGAATCATGATATCCAGGGTTACCTGGGCTCACTGTACCTGATCAGCAATTCACCGCTACATATATCACCGGCAATAGAGTGTGGAGAGCAGCATACAAGTACCGAAATGAGGAAGCTGCAAGGTACGATCTCCCACGATCCCTTGAACCGTTGTGGCGGGTGGCAGATTTCGTAAGAAAGTGGACTTGAAGTACATTTATTGGTTCTGGTACATAAATTTTGCAATTAATTGTAGAGTTTTGAGCCAATGCCCGGGGAATGTGTCACACCGAAGGTTCTGGACTGTTGAATATAGGAAGTATAGCGGTCTGGATTGCCGAAGGCTGAGTCCACTGTCAAGTGAAGAGACACACAAGTCAGCCAATGATTGCAACCAAGTGAGACGGAAATCGAAGAAGGTAGGAGCCATTGCTACTTAATTTAGTTGGAGATTTTTCCCGACTGGAGGAGATAAGGTTGTGAGCTGAGTGGGATGAGGGCAGTTGAGCAAAATGGGAGGCCCGAGACTGGACCAGGGTGTTCGAGGAGCGGGAACACCGCGAGAACACTGCCAGAATCATGGCATGGCCAATGAAAGAGCACACAAGAATTGCATCTCATGAAGACAACTCTAATAGAGGTCATTGCGCACACCGTTATTTAAACTCGGAGATGCCCTGAGCCATCGAGAGTCAACCCTTATCTCCTTTTCTTGCCTTGTTCGACACCCACGTGGGCTCTCTCATCTCTTATCGGTTGTATATGGTTCACAGTCCAACGGCTCACCGATTTCTTCAATTGACTCTGCAGTTGTGCTATCTTCTCACTTCATGTATCTGTGAGCCCTTTCTAGAGTGCCAAACTTCAATAATATCACACCTAGATACGGCATTTGACCCCCATCATGCTTCGGTCTATGCGAGGGCTTCTTTGCTTTTCCTACGACAAAGCCAAACACACCAGAAACCCAGAGACAGCTGTGAATTTGTCGAACAATGCCATTCGCCTTCGATCCAGCTGCAAGACAGCTGTCAAGGTAGCGCTTCCTTGTTCACACCCGAGAGAGTCCGACAAAACTATGACTGGCATCATGAAAGATCCAATCCCGACATCTGCCGATGCAAACTCGTCTTGCATCCCAGAAACTGACAGTTCATGTGCCTCGACTTCCGTCTCGATGACAGAATCCGCTATTTCTGCAAGTTCTGCAACCAGTGACAGCCTTTCCACAAACTCCGGTGGCCTCGCCAAGCTGGCTGCCATGGCACCCCCGGATGATGGCACACCGTATGTCCCCATCATGCAGCTGGACGGCACACTGAGACCGCCACTTATCTCATTCGGTGGCTATGGATCCTTTGGGGGCCGGTTCGTTCCTGAACCCATTGTGGGCTTCCTGCACGAACTGACCACCGTCTTCGAGGCCACCGTTTCGGATCCTGCCTTCTGGGTGGACTATGCGAGATACCAGCGCAACCTGACAACGCCGCTCCAGAAAGCCACTAAACTCACCAAGGTGGCTGGCGGCGCTACCATCTGGTTGAAAAGGGAGGACCAGGCTGAATACGGTAGCCACAAGACTCGCAATATTGTCGGTCAGCTGCTGCTCGCAAAGCGGATGGGTCGCACTGAAATCGTCACCGATTGCGCATCGGCCAAGCATGGGAACTTCACGGCGGCGATGTGCGCGCGGCTCAATCTGCAGTGTGTGGTTATCATGGGCGCAGATGACGCACAGTCCCAGGAGGAAGACGTTCTGGAGATGAAGATGCTCGGGGCCAAGGTCCTGACTGCACGAAGCCCATCTGGCATGGGCACTCTGCGTGCTGCAATCACCGAAGCACTTCGTTATTCAGTTTGCAACCATGAGACCACATACTATCTGATGGGTGGGCCTGTGGGCCCCAATCCCCTGCCAACCTTGACTCGCACGTTCCAGGCACTGCTAGGCGAGGAGGTCGCAGTCCAGATGTGGACCGCGGCGGGCTGTCAGCCAGATGCTGTCGTCACTGCCGTTGGAAGTGGTGCTGGGGCAGTCGGCCTCTTCAGACCATTTCTTCATCGATCCTCAATTCGGCTGGTGGGGGTTGAAGGTGCCCAGGCTGCAGCTTTAACCGAAGGCTCCATGGGTGTCCTCCAAGGAGCGCGCACGCTCATGCTCCAGAACCACGACGGTCAAATCATCGACTCGCACTCAATCTCACCAGACATGAACCTCTCCACTGCGGGTCCCGAAGTGGCTCATTGGAAGAGCTGCGGTCGTGTTGAAATTACAACTGCCACCGACGCGGATGCCCTGGACGGGTTCAAAACCCTGCAGCACCATGAGGGGATCCTGTCGGGCCTCGATTCGAGTCACGCGGTGAGCAAAGCAATTGATCTGGCACGCGAATTGGGACCGGGAAAGAATCTTGTTCTGTTGGTGACCGGTTGTGATGCCATTGGCATCCGTCAGTTGCATGTTTGATGATCTCTTTTCTTGTTTCGCCTCGTACTGTAGTTGCGGAGGGGAGAACACGAGAAGACGAGGTTGGGAAAGGCGGGATTGTGATTGAAAGTATGGGCGACGTGATACACGTCGCTCGGGTAAATTTTTATTGACTTTGCTATTCGATTTAAGGATACCCAGGCGTTAAAAGGCGAGAATAGTATTCAAGAACTTACTTTTGAGGTTGCTACAAATATTGCCCGCGATTGACAAATTTCTACTAGGTTATAGTTCAAAGGCTGTTTTATTTGTATAATACTTGCAGGTGATTTTAGTGTCTTAAAAATACTCGGTCGTCTTTTCATTGATCCGACGCACCAAGTTCGTCCAAAGATTTTATGACTACAGCCCAAAAGATTAATTATGCTGGAGGTCTGATTCCTCGTAGAAGCCCTATCACACTTCTGGTGGGAAGCACATTGCATTGTCCTACACTTTGGGTTCCCTGACAGCCAATCGCTCAGTGGCTGGAGGATGAAGAGCAGCTCAGGCGGGCCTTGTTGAAAACTTATTTTAACGTAAGCACTTTTTGTTTTTGGTATCTCTTCCTTCTAGCAAGATCATCAGTCATTCATTTGTCGGGTCATAATGTACACCCTTTTGAGTTGGGTTGGCGTGGTATATGCAGCTTGAAGCCCAAAATCTAAGGGCTTTAATCGTCGTGGGTCACCGACATGTCCAGCACTTCCACCCGTCCGCGTCCCCGAGTCTCATTGCCGATTAAATCATTCAATCCCTTGAAAGCACCGGGTTCCGCGAACCCGACCACCTCCCACTCATCGCCACTGGTTTCCTGCGACTCAACCGACTCGATATAGTTCAAAATTTTGTCTTTCACGGTCCCCGCAGCTTTGGAAGCAACCTCGGCGTCCGATCCGCCGGCTTCGGCATCAGAGTCATCCCGCTTGGATTTCTTAGAGCTTTTGCCTCCCTTCTTGTTGCCCTTCGAGCCAGATGCGGACTTCTCCTCCTTCGGCGCCGCACCGCCTGGCGCAGCCTTCACGGATTGCTTCAATAGCGCCACCGGGCATGTCACTCGAAGACGCATGCGAGCCCGCATCACAGGAATCGGCTGCCAGGCAATAAGAGCCTTCATGGCATCAAGGGCTTGACTCTTCGCCGACCGATTGGCGGAGACTCCTGTCCAGACTGGCTTCTTGGGTTGTTCCTCTGTCCCATCCTCTCCACCTTGTTGCTGACCGCTGGCTGAACTGAGTTGGTCTAGTGCCTTGGAAATCATACCCGAAGTATACACGCGTTTGGTGGTAGGATCAACAAGCCGGCCGGAGACGATGTCCAATACCTCTTTCTCAACGCGCTCCAGGATGTCCTTGCGCTCACGCTCGCCTACTTGCACTTCGCCTTTGCGCAAGATCTCCTGTAGAATTTCATCCCGGGGTGCGTCGGCACCAAATGCCTTGGCCAGTTCAGCGGATGGGGCTGTCTGCGCCTTTGATACGGAGAGGAAGACGGTGGGGACTTGAAGAACGTTGTCGAGATCTTTTTCTGCGCCGGATCGGTATTCAAGCAGCTTATTCTTGTAGCACGCCAGTTCAAATCGCTTCTTTCCTAGAACAAGAAACATATGTTAGCCAAAGTAACTTTCTTGAAAAACTCCCATAAATGCCTTCTTACCTTTCTTCAGCCGGACAATCGACACATTTGTAAATTTAATCTGGTTGGAGGGTTGATTGATCGGCATGATGAATGTAACACCACTTGAGTAACGCTGAGAATCGTAAAATGAGAAACTTGCTTGACAGTAAAAAGAGAGATATAGAAAACACAACAAGCTGAAGGGTATCTCAAAGGAAAGCAGCCGTTCAAATTATTTGCGACTTTCCGACTGTCAACTTGGTGCCTCGCGCGGCCAGTATCTTCCGATGAGTCAGCAAATTCCGCTTTCAGACATGTGACCCCGCATGACTCAGCCAGGTCACGAGACAATCATCCTGATTGGCTCCCGCTTATCGCGGTGACTCCCGGTCCGGCGTCATCGTCTCCAGGGTTCCCCTTCCCCAACCTCTCCTCTTCCCCCTCTCATCTCCGATTGCAGGCCCCGTCTTGCATCGATTCCTATTACCCATCATTATTAAGTTGTTATTCTGGTAGTGTATGCTTTCCCATATCTTCGTGCCCTTTCTCCCATGGTGTGATAGCTGCCCGAGCCCGTTACTGATAAGAGGTGCCGCCTAGACCCAGGTACCCGCTTTCCATCAACAAGCTATCATTACTATCAGGGATTGCTTTCATCGTTTGCGTTGAAGACCATCACCATGAGAGTTGTGCCCGCCACCTTGCTGGTGGGAGCCGCCGCAGCCGCCGCTCCTCCCTTCCAGCAGGTCATTGCTCCCCACCGCGAGCAGTTCGAGGACTTGGCCAAGCAGGGTGCCAACATCTACGAGGACTGGATCAAGCAGGGCTCTGATGCTTTCTCAAAGCCCCTCCAGCAGCTCAAGGATCACTTCAGCACGGTCTCGGATGAGGCTCGTGAGTTGTGGGAGGAGGTTGCGAACTACTTCCCCAACGACATGCACAGCGCCCCCATGCTTTCCCTTCCTAAGAAGCATACCCGCCGCCCTGCATCACAATGGGACCATGTTGTCCATGGTGAGGATGTGCAGAACATCTGGGTGTCTAATGCCGATGGTACTAAGGAGCGTGAGATTGGTGGGAAGCTGGAGGCTTACGATCTCCGCGTGAAGAAGGTTGACCCAAGCTCGCTCGGTGTTGACCCCAATGTTAAGCAGTACAGTGGTTACTTGGATGATAACGAGAACGACAAGCACCTCTTCTACTGTAAGTCAACCCCTGGTATTCACTCTTTGAATCTTGTTCTAAACCGAGAAAAGGGTTCTTTGAATCTCGTAACGACCCCGAGAATGACCCCGTCGTTCTTTGGCTGAACGGCGGCCCTGGCTGCTCCTCTCTTACTGGCTTGTTCATGGAACTTGGTCCCAGCTCTATCAACAGCAAGATCAAGACTATTTACAACGAATACTCCTGGAATTCTAATGCCTCCGTGATCTTCCTGGACCAGCCTGTCAACGTTGGTTATTCCTATAGCGGCAGTGCCGTTAGTGACACCGTCGCTGCTGGCAAGGACGTTTATGCACTGCTGTCTCTGTTCTTTAAGCAGTTCCCCGAGTATTCCAAGCAGGACTTCCACATCGCCGGCGAGTCCTACGCTGGTCACTACATCCCTGCCTTCGCCTCTGAGATCCTCTCCCATGAGAAGCGCAACATTAATCTCAAGTCTGTGCTCATTGGAAATGGTCTGACTGATGGCCTGACCCAGTACGCGTACTACCGTCCCATGGCCTGTGGTGACGGCGGTTACCCTGCTGTTCTGGACGAATCCTCCTGCCGCTCCATGGATAATGCCCTGCCCCGCTGCCAATCCATGATCAAGGCCTGCTACGACAGCGAGAGCTCTTGGCTATGTGTTCCTGCCTCCATCTACTGCAACAATGCCCTCTTAGCCCCTTACCAACAGACTGGCCAGAATGTCTATGATGTCCGTGGCAAGTGTGAGGACACTTCTAACTTGTGCTACAAAGGTATGGGCTATGTGAGCGAGTACCTCAACCAGGAGTACGTACGTGAAGCCCTTGGCGCTGAAGTTGATGGTTACGACTCGTGCAACTTCGACATCAACCGTAATTTCCTCTTCCACGGCGACTGGATGAAGCCCTTCCATCGTCTTGTTCCTGGCCTCCTCGAGAAGATTCCTGTCCTTATCTACGCTGGTGATGCCGACTTCATTTGCAACTGGCTCGGTAACAAAGCCTGGACCGAGGCCCTTGAATGGCCTGGCCAGACCGAGTACGCGTCTGCTGAGTTAGAGGATCTCGTGATCGAGCAAAACGAGCACGTCGGCAAGAAGATTGGCCAGGTCAAGTCCCACGGCAACTTCACCTACATGCGTATCTACGGCGGTGGCCACATGGTTCCCATGGACCAGCCCGAGTCCAGCCTGGAGTTTTTCAACCGCTGGCTGGGTGGTGAGTGGTTCTAAGAATCCCATATTGCTATCACTACTGCATTGATATTCCTCTCCTTAAATCTTGAGGTGGTCATTTGCTGTCCCATTTTTGTTGCAACTTTCCGTGCCCGCATTGTTCCGGGATCCCATGGTAGCAGTATCTATCTCGCCATTTTCGGCAAGAGCGACTTCGCTTATGTTGACAAGTATATATGCAAGATGAATTTGAATTGAAATCCTTCTAGTAAAACATCTTACAGTAGCCCTAAGCCTAGTAGCATTTACGAATATGGACTGGGTAACTGCCTACACGGCTGAATAGTAGTTCATGTGCTTTATTGGTAACCATCCCATTCACCCAGACATGAAATGGAATGTGTCATGATAAACCAGAGAACTGCCTAGGAATTATTGAAACGGATCGAGTGTGCACCGGACTCCACACGACCTAGAAAGCAACCGATTATGTACGAGGTCGGATAGACCAGACAAAATTGCAGCCGGACCAGTCTCCGGCTCAATTGCTACTTATGATAAAAGGAAATCGATCGGTTCATTTCATATTGGTATGATTCATTTTCAATTTTTAAGACTGACTTCATAACCAGTCCATCGGGGAAAAGATCCCACGGATGCCCATAGAAACACACCGACAACAAAGGAATCCCTCCAAAAACCCCCGTAAGATCGACAACACAATAGTTTAGCCCTTCTTCTTGCTGACACCGACGGTGCGGCCGCGGCGACCAGTGGTCTTGGTGTGCTGGCCACGGACACGCAGGCCCCAATAGTGACGGAGACCACGGTGGGAGCGGATCTTCTTCAGGCGCTCAAGGTCCTCACGGAGCTTGCTGTCAAGCTGGTTGGAAACAACCTGCGAGTCCTTGCCATCGGTGATGTCGCGCTGTCTGTTGAGGAACCAGGCGGGAATCTTGTACTGGGTCGGGGTCTGAAGGATGGTGACGATACGCTCAAGCTCTTCGGTGGTAAGCTCACCAGCACTGTGATTAGAACAAGCAACGTCAGCATTTCAACCTTAAATTTTCTTTCATGTGGCGATAAAGATGGGATATGTTGTCTCCGTTGTATTGTAGTCGGTTTCCTTGATGATTCCCAGCCCACAAGCCTTCCCCCCGTGCTTAACAAAATTGAGGCCGACCAAATCGAAAACCAGATGTTGAATATTTTTCCCAAATCCTACCGCTTGTACCATAAAAACACCGGAGACATTGTGGAGGGAATTCGTGTTGTGGGATGATAGTGTTTCATCACGTACCGCTTGCTGAGGTCGACATCGGCCTTCTTGCAGACCAGGTTGGAGTAACGGCGACCGACACCCTTGATCTGGGTCAGCGCGTACATGATCTTCTGCTTGCCGTCAACATTGGTGTTGAGCAGACGCAAGATGTATTGGAAGTTGGTCTTCTCGCCGGACACGAGCGCTGTATAACGTCGGCAGGTTAGCTGAGCCATTTCTTTTGATCGAGGGGCCAACTTCAGGAAACAGCGGTGTCGTTTGTTTCATTATTGCAGTGTTGGTTCAAAGAAGGGCGTGGGAGAATCAACATACACATGATGGCGATGGGCGCGCTGGCTCGCGATTGCTTGTCGACGGGAGGGATGGAGAGAGCAGGAAGTCTCGAGTGACTTTGCTTCCGTTGTGGGATCGGGTAATTGGGACACTAACCGTAATTGGAACAGTGCGTTTGAGGGCTCGCTTGATCATGCGCTAGTCTGCTTTAGGTGCATAATATCATGTGATCACGCACAAGTCGATTCTATCACGTGACCATGCGGATTCTTTCCTGGGGCGAACCCTAATCTGGTTGGGAACCTCAGGTTGCTTGTGGAGCGTGTACATCTCCAGCAACTCACCTATTAGCCCATAATCGATAGTAAGCTGGGTTAGAAATATAATTTGGCATAAAAGTCATATGTAAAAGAATTATAAGCGGTTACTCGGCTGAGAAGAAAGCCAGTTTTAATTATTATAGTAACAAAGAAATGACACTTGATCCATCTTATAGGTCCTTGCCACCGGTCCCTCTTTTTGAGCGGCTTTACATACCTGTGGTGTATCAGACTTTCCCGAACAGCACCATGAGTTATTCAAGCATCTAATCCTCGAATATGGTACCATGTGAAAGAGCAAAGATAAGAATCATCTGCAAACAGAAGATATAAAACCCTCCCGCATAATCTGCTGGAACTTATGGCTGTAACCATTTCTTTACTACCATTGTAAACTCGTGAACACTAATTTACTGCAAGACTGCCACCACTCAGCTGTTTCATATTTACGGTTCGGGGAAGAAGTGCAACCGACCCCTGGAACCCATCGAAAATCAGGGTTGGTAATCTGTTGGGCGTCGAAGTTCTGCCACAACTTCCCTTTGATAGCCAATACGTATTTTGAAGTATGATTACACATAATTCTACATGGGCCATCATCTAGCTACTAATAGGCTCCCCTTACATGGAACTGAAGGGGATGAAAAAAAAAACATATATATGAAAACTTGACTAAGCGACTAGAATAGTTCTGCGTCGATAGAGACAGCTCAGGACCTGGGCAACCTAGGTAAAAAAAATCTACAATTATGGACTTTGATCGGTACTTTGGGTAGCTTTGACATAAAACTTGCCCCTCTGAAGACTTCGGGCTCTCCTATTTTCTTTCATATCTCCTCTCTTCTTCTGGATCCTATCGGCTGTCTTCTTTGTGCTCTGTTGCTTCAATTTTGCAGTAATCATGCACGCTCATCCAAGCAAGTCGCCTTTCTTATAGTATCATTTTTGAACTTGTTACTTGAATTTCAGCAGAGCCCGTTTCTAGAAGTATGGGAATTATAGAGACTGGACATTCCCAATGTTGTTGTCTTCCCTTTGGTTGAAAGTAGATCATATTTTGACTTGTTTCTTTATTCTCTAGACTCGGCTGGGACCGGGGGTTACTACTAGTCTTCGTATGGCAAAGTCTCAATTTTTTTTCTAAAAAAAATGAAAGAAATATATAGCTCCGCTGTGCGGTTTTTTCACTCTGTTTGATTTCTACCCTTGTTCTCAAAAATTTTTCTGATGTACTCGAGCTAAATCAGCATTTAGCCGCTGTACTTCGTGATAATTTAGATTTGCCTCATACTTCAACTTCATATTCATATTCATGTTCTTTATTTGATCCTTCTCCTTTGACTCGAAAGATGCACTGTGAAGTGTCTGAGTTAGGCGGCCTATGGGGTTTGGAGGATCAAGGGCCCGCTGTTTTACCAGCTGACTTTCCACGTAACCCAGATGGGGTTCAGGTGCCAGACACTCCTGATAATTTATACGACTTGAATGCATTGAATGATGCACCTCAGTACTTCAAGCTCATGGGACGGCCTCGACAGCAATTTGAAAATGACAAGACTCTCAAAGTGGGCGTCCTCGAGGTTCTTGCCAAATGGCATCTCTGGGGCATGATCTTTCTTCCGAAGAGATGCCAAGACCATGGAGGGAGACCTACAAGAACTCAGATAATTAATGGTCTTTTCAAATTATTCTACTGGATGCGACCAGATTGTCGCCCTCAAACTTGGGCCGAATTATTTGATATCAACCGAGACGGAGGCCCGCGGCTCTTGAATTGGGATTTGATACCAACTCCTCCTCCCATCAGCCGGTACTACCCCGTTCAGCTCTCGTATTCAACGCTGGCACAGAAATGTAAGGGAAGCTTCTCTCGTCCATCAGATGCACCCCAAGAGATTGCAGATTGTCATTTCATGCAGCTTCTCCTTTCTATCAGTGTTCCTTCCCCTCAGGGGCCTGTAGGGAATCACAGGGATCCTCCATCAGAAACCGAGACTTTCTCCGGCACGATAGATCGAAGTAACTCCCCCATAAAGATGACAGATGTCATAAGAAGCCATGATGGTTCTTGTTTGAGATGTTCTCAGCATTGCATATCAAACTTGAATCTCCAGCCAGCCACGCTCGGAAAGGAATCGCATATATACAGAGTTGACTTCAAAATGAATTCAATTCGGGTTGCAATTGAACGCAGCTTGATCAATATCACTTACGCTGACTTGGAGCGTCACCCTCAAGCACCGGTTAAGGAGCCCATCGCGACTCGAACCGCGAATACTTCTGATGATTTAAGTCACATACAGATCGGGGCGCATACAACGATCTCAGAGGTGCGACTAAATGTGTTAACCCATCAATTCGATCCCTCTGGGTTCGCTTTCCCCTATCGTGGCCGAGGTCCAGTTTGGGCTGATGGATCCTGTGCCATTGATGTTTCCGTGGTGCTAGGGATGCTGAGTGACGCTGGCTGCACAGTCGTGGACCGTGAAAATGATGCAGATAAGGCCTTCGGAGAAATTGAACGCGCTTTTATCCAGGTCACCAACATGAACTGGGATGCTTTTAATGATGAAGTGTCAATTCAGCTCCGTCATTCATTCTATAAATTGCTGTGCGACAACTGTCCCAGTATCGAGATCAATGAGCCCATTCCAATCTGGACGGTTTGGGCAGAGTCTACCAGGTCTTTTAAACAGTTTACTTTTGGATATATTGAGGCTCCCATTGAGCAATGTGTCCATTGCGGGAATACAATCAAAGATGTTAAACGGGGGACCGGGCATACCATTATCCCCCCATGGAAGGCTAATGACGAAAAAGGTGTTACAGTGCCGGAGCTGGTAGAACGCTGTTGGAACAGTGAGCCCAAGCACATTATCTGTGAGGGCTGCGGCTCGCACACCGGACCAACGGTTATACGAGCCGTGGAAAAGCTTCCTCTGCGCCTGGTCGTGAGTACGTCAGCTGGCTTTCTAGTTTTGAATCACACTCAAGACCTTGTGTTCAATTATATTGATACCGAGGGCTTCACACGGACGGCAACCTATCGTTGGCTTGGTGGTGCTTATTATCGGAATAATCACACCCGGGTCTACTGGACAGATGCTGAACGGGGTGGCTTTGATACAGGCTATATCCGTAAGTATGATAGCATGGATGCTGCAGGAACAATTATTGGGGGACTGCCCCCGTATGCTCAGGATGAGCGAATTCATCCCGATTGGACTGAAAAGGGTATTCCGATCATCATCTATGAGCGTGTCATGAATCCATCCACGGATGTGCTGCACGCCGCTCAACAGTCGGTCTCAGACATGATGAACATGGTGTCCGAAGGAAAATATGTTCTCAACGAACATTATCCATGGCTTCCAACGCCTCCGGTGCCCCGGCGACCTGAACCGCGAATCCTGCCCGACTACGGCGACCGTTTTGTCGAATCTTCCACCAGTTCCGGGAACCTGATATATCAGACGTCAGATCATGCTGCAAATGGCCGGCCTGGAGTTGAATTGACCGGCGATTCTAAGTACGCCGTTGCGCGGTGGATCGCTGAGAAGATTATCGACATTGATGGATTGTCGAGTGACTCTGCAGGGAACATGTCTATGAAACGTAGGGCATCACAACTCGGTCTATTGGAAGACCCACCATTCGAGCAGGCTAAAAAGTGTTCAAAAATCTTCACTTCCTTGCTGGATGACCCATCGTCTCTTCGTGATTGTCCTGAGGTTTGGGAGGGTAGTGTTCCCCCCACATCAGGAGGAATGATGCGCTTCCCAAAACTCTCAGTGCCATTGTCTTCAAAAAGAGACAGGTCAAAGGGGAGCTCACTGTGGGAATATTTCCAAACGGCGAAAGAAATATCGGGCTCGAAGAATCCTTCAAAGTCTGGAGCTGCAGGAGTGGTCAATTGGGTGAGCATGAATCAGGCTATCTGCAACACACGCCGTCCTCCGTACTGTGTTTACCCCATTCCTGTGGCGCTAATCAAGAAGGCCATGAAAGAAAGGGCCTCGGAACTCCAGGAGGAACAGCAAGAGCTGTACGGGCGGAGAAAGAGAGCGCAAATGGAGGGGACCAAGGATGAAGGGACATCTCCGATACGGAAACGGAGGATTAGGGCGTGAATGGTCCTCGGCGGACTCGCCCGTTCATAAAGGCCTGACGAGAGGAGGGCTTCATCACTGTTATCACTGGGGATGCTACAAATACTTGTGATCATAGCTTTTATCCTACTGCCTTAAAAGTTCTCAAATATGTTGTCACTCCTCTGCTTCGTCGGTTTGGGTCCTGTATATTTATTCATATAGGCGGTGGTAAAGCCGCTGTGTAGAAACTGTTATTAATGAGAATTGCCTAGTTAACTAAGTTAACTAACCTAGTTAACTGAATCATCAATAACTAATGGTGCAGGTTTCTGTAATTCTGCGTTGCAGAAACACGTACGATACTAGTTGCGGCCCATTGTACCAATCAGGGCCCCGCTATTAACCATCGGGCGGGCTGGACTTTGTATAGAAACACCCCCAAAACATTCTTGTGGAGGCCCGAGTCCCGTGCGCCCCCGCGTACCCCGGACTCCTCGCTCTCCCTTTTCCCTTTTACTCTGTCCTCCCCTCTTACCACTCCGTAGTCTTTTTCCTATCACATATTCTACTCTCCATCCCTTCATTGGCTTTGTTTTCTTGAGACTTATTTCGACCTCATGACTTCCTAGCCATTCTATCTCTGGCAGTCAAGACCCTCATGGAGTGCTATGCTCTGCTTTCTGAGGTCTAAGAAGACTGACAACTGCCTACTGGCAGGCACATGGGTCTTTACCTTTGCTGCTTCTTGAACAACGTACTAATAAAGGATCTCAGTTCAGAAAATTTTGACAGGTATCCTCATGGTTTATGATCTATTTACACTTCTAAACCCGGCCCAGAGTACTGGCTGTTCAGATCTATCAACACAAGGGGGAATTCATCAAAAACAAAACAACAAGTAAGACCGCAAAAAAAAACCTAATAACGCAACAGATAACCCATTTAGCCGAATTACAAGCGAGCACGAGGTTCACCCTTGGGCTTGGTCGGGCCAGTGGCCACATTGCTCTTCTTGGGAGCCGAGACATAGCCACCAAGCTGGTTATCAGTGTTGGTGATGACACCATGAGCATCGCGCTGGATGCCAAGCTCAACCAACTTTGCGAATGCCTTCGCAAAGTGATCAAAGAAAAGCTCCTTGTCCTTCGCATAGCGCTGCACCCAAGGGGCAAATGACGGGTCCGTTTTGAGTGCCATATCGGTTGGCAGCATCATGAGCGGCTCCTCATCCTCCTCCGCATCGGGGTCCTCATACACGAACTGTGTCATACCCGTTGACAGGGTACGAGGCTTCCAGTCCAACGACAGGAGCAACTTGAAGAACGAGTTGGAGAACCGTGTGGGATTCGTTACCCACGGTCCCTCGAATCCACTGCGGTCGCCGTGGCATCGGCCCAGGTTGTGACCACCGGCGAGCGCAACAATCTCCTGGTCGTTGAAGCCCATGCGATAGAAGATAAATCGCAAGTGGTCGGCGCCCAAGGCACCGTCCGGTAACCTTCCCCGAGGTGGCACCTTGGAGTCGTCAACGAGATCGGTTCGGCCGCCTTGCCACGGAATATCTGGTCCTCCCAGCTCCTTGATTGCGACAACGCCTGACAATGTCCACAGATCTGAGTATGTGATCCACGGGTGCTTCTCCTTCACTGGCTCCAAGAATGCTCGGCCGTGTTGCAGACCCGCGTTAGCCGGGTCGCCACCCTCTGCTTCATAGCGCATGCCAGCGCCATTTGAACCGCCCGTATCGGAGTCGAGGTCATAGGTACCGGAGGAGTGCCTGTGATGCAGCAAATTGTTAGCAAACATAGGTTTTTTCGATTCAAATGTCTCTTTTCCAAATTCCGGCATCACTGTCAGGAACAGCATCATTGCCGACCGGTCCCAGGCAAAACGGCCACAACAGCAACGGAATGCATACCATGCTAAACGCACAAACACCGGGCCTGCACTTCCATCATCGTATCCGGGCTTCTGAAGCTGAGCGACGATGTCCCTGCGGACCGCCTCATAGTCGCCGTGGTTGCTCATTCTCGGCCGATAACGTCTGGGGTAAGGGGTGGGTGTTGAAAAAGGCACGTATGGATCAAGACCACGGATTTCTCTTGTCCGTCGACTTGTTTGGGATCTGCTTAAAGTCTACTAGACGAAGGATGTTATGAAAACGGAAGAGAAAAAAAGGGAGTGAATCGAGGACGGAGAGGGATCGCGAGTCTGGAGTTATCCCACATGAAGGTCCAAATCGAGTGGATCCGCGGGTCGAATCAGCCTACGCGCATTCGACGGCCAAAATGCCGAGGTCCCTTTTTTTTGCTTCCTCTCGGTCGATGATAGTCCGTTGTTATCGGCGTGCTGCTGCACGTCGCCCAATTTTCGGCTGGTCCTGGTTACGAGAATTTCCGATTTTCGGTCCCCATCAATAAACGATCATGAGATCCCACAAGTGGGTTTTTGGGGCGAATTTCTACTGTTTTGGATGCACGTCTACAGATGGAATTCTCTTCGGTATTTTCCAATCAAATGCCGTCGGCGACTTACCTAGATGCCTCGGAACTTGGAGGCCGACATGCCCGCCAGCCCGTGAGAGTTGCAAGTCTTTACCGGAGCAACCGGCTGCGATCACCTTTCAAGCATTGTCTTCTCGGGCCGGCCGTACTCTTGCTATCAGATGAGCAATCCCTGTAGGCTATTGGCCTTCTCCAGCCGGACTGAGACTGGCTGGAACTACCTGACTATCTTTTTCTCGTCTTCCTCGGTCTGTGCTCTGTATTAGATAGTCTACGCGGGGTCCTTGGAGTTTGTGGAGCGGTAAGCTTTGCTTTCGCTTCCCGCCACAACAAAACTTCTCCTGTAAGCGGATTAGCTGTTCCCGCATCCAGGGATGACCGGTGCCATTGAAATTGGAAGAGTTGAAACCGTACAGTAATATTCGAAATCAGTTATAAGTTGTTCAAGTCCCTACCGCCTTTGTCATGTACAACCTAAATTGTTATAGTGAAAGCAGTCTAGAACCAGAGGTATTGCAAGTATCCAATCAGAACTCGCAATACTCGTAATTATTATCCGGCAAAGAAGGTGTAAGAGTTCTAATTTCGAATATCACAGTGACCCCTTAAGCAAAACCAGTTTGACATGCGGATTCCTGCCTTGAAGGACCATTAAATTTTGTTGTTCTTTCCAGTACCACTGATTATCTTTTTATTTATCAAATTATGATGGCGATCTTCATACATATTGAGAAGTCTGTAGCTCAGTGGGTGTTTCCTAAATTTGATGAACTGAGTTTTATCTCGGAGGCTTAACTTAACAGGGAAATCAGAGAGTTTGAGAGTTATGCTTATCTTAGCTGTCTATTGACTGACTAACAAGCAATTGGCTGGATGGTGTAGTTGGTTATCACGCGTCGCTCACACCGACGAGGTCCTGGGATCGAGCCCCAGTCTAGTCATTCTTTTTTTGGGCTTTCCCGTATCTAGAGGATACGGCAAAGGATAATACCGTCATGTTTCAGGTTCCATTTTTTAATCATTTTTTTAGCTCTCTAGCATCCTGGTCGTTCTCAACCTGAAGATATGAAGAATCAATACTCCATCTCCGTGTTGAAATGGACGTCATCCTCTTTCCGCTCTCCATCAGGTTCGCCGTCGACTGCCCGGGTTTTCCCCCTTTCTCTCAGTGCCTCTGAGATCTCAGGAACATTTTTGGTCTCAATATGACATGGCTTCAAACCGATGTGTAATCGCCATAGCTCTCGATCCGCCTTCAGATCTTTCACTTGCGTCTGCAGCTGACCTTCCCGATCCTTTAGAGCTAGTAATTTCCCATCATATTCCCGACCCAGCCTCTCGACAAACCCATATAGCTTCTGGTACTCACGTCGGAGCCCGCGGTTACCCCTCTTTAACCGCTGCACTTGGCTTTTCAGTACCTGCTGCTCCACATTGCTGGCTTGGTGTATGATTCTCGCCACGTTTTCAAATGGTCCTAGATCCGCGTCGTCCAGGTTGCCAGCATTCGCATGATTCGCGATAGAAATGAAAGTTGCGCCGATATCATCCGCAACAGAAGCCAAGAGTGAGTTTTTGCTTGTCGTAGATCGCTGCTCCAGGCCCTGCAGACGCATTACAGAGAACCCTGGGCGAATTTGGGATCTCAGTGGCGCTGTTGTGGTCGAGAGGGGCTTTCGTTTGGACTTAGGCGACATACTAGCGGACCGGCCTCTCTTGTTGTAACCTCTTGACTGGGGCGCTTTTCTTCTGGTGTCTGTCTGTGTCTGGCAATCGATGAAATGTTGCTCTCTTTGTAGTACCGACAACACATGTACTGACGGCTGCAAAACCTTTGAAGACGCCGGCACTAGTTCGGAAGAATGAAATCGATGAGCTTCCTAAGCCAAGGTAGATGTAAAGGGGAGGAGCGCCGGAATACCTATAAGAATGGAATTTTCGTAGAGATGGCAGAAACGTCAAAGGTTATCTGTTTGAATGACTGAGAAATTGAGCAAACATACGTAATATCTTCCAAAAGACGGCTTTAAATTTCACCCTTTGTTTGACTTCGTTTGAGGCAACTTCCAAATGCTGTCTTGAACTCAATTTCTGCAAGCTCCCGAAACCAACAATGAGTTATGCGTTGCGAGAGATTTCTTTCGCCAGTTCAGGACGAGATATGGGGCAGTTAACTTATAGAATCGCATTGAGATATAACAAGGGAATTGACTAGATTTGATGCGAAAACTTATTCAAAAAGGAATGAACACATTTTCCGATGGTATAAGCCAAAAGAAAGCCCCGGAAACACCCAGCTCTCTCTTTCAGCCCCATCGTCTGAGGAAAACCTGCCAAGTCCTTTTCTCTAGCCTCGATCAAATTCAATGGTTGATTTTTCAGATCATACTTGTTATCTTCCAGTACTTTCATCTACAGAGCAGCCAGAATGGCATCACCAAGCTCCTTGGTTCCCATTTTGCCTCCCAGATCCGGTGTCCGTCCACCCGCATCGAGAACGATTCGAACAGCATCTTCTATTCGCCGGGCTTCTGCTTCCATACTTAAGGAATAGCGGAACATCAAGGCGACGCAGAGAATCATTGCCACGGGGTTGGCTATATTCTTTCCGGCAATTCTGGCAACCGATTAGTGAAACCAGCGTTACAATTTCTCCTATCGTCAGTATATCTTACGTTGGAGCAGAACCATGTGTTGGCTCATATAAACCATATGGCCGGGTCTTCAGGGCTTTATCGCCAGGAAGACCATTGAGACTAGCGCTAGGAAGTACTCCAAGAGTTCCGACAATGGAGCCAGCCTGATCGGAAATCATGTCACCGAAAGTGTTATCAGCTAGAATCACACCATTCAGAGAACGGGGGTTAGTAGCCATGATCAAAGATGCCGAGTCGGCTAACTGATGAATTAACTTCAGTTGGGGATACTCCGTCGTCATGGTTCTTTCAACGACGCGGCGCCAAAGACGAGAGGATGCCAACACATTAGCCTTATCCAGTGAAATCACAGGCCATGGAGGGTCATGTCGTAAAGCAACCTCAGCAGCAAGTCGAGCAACACGCTCAATCTCAGCTTCAGAATAGCCCCATTCATCCATTGCTGTTTGACATCAGTGAGTGGGTAATGGAAACAGTTAGTTAGATTATATGAACTCACCATATGTCGGGTCTTCCACTTTTCGCCCAAAATACGCGCCGCCGCAGTTCTCTCGAACTACTACAAAGTCTACGCCGCTGGAATCAGGACCGAAGAGAATCTCGTGCCGGAATGGACTAAACTCCTTGGCGATCGAAGTGCTGGGGGAATTGGACGAGCATGGACGCAGGTTCGCGTAAATATCCATTGCCTTTCGTAACTGCAACAATCCACCTTCTGGCCCATCCAATCCACGGCGAGCATTGTCCCATTTCGGGCCACCCACTGCAGCAAACAGGACGGCATCGGATTCCAGAGCTGCTTGTTTGACTTCCTCGGTGACAGACTTTCCTGTCGCATCGATGCTGGCACCTCCTATTAATTCCTGGCGTAACTGAAATTTGTGCTCTGGGCTTTCAAATGCTTTAAGGACTTTAATGGCTTCAGCCATGATCTCTGGGCCGATGCCATCACCTGGTAGAACAAGAATACTGTGGGTTTGAGACATGCCGATATTTCTTCCCTGATCTTAATATCAGAGGTCGGCTTTGCAAAGGATAATTGCGTTATGTGGGTTTGGCTCGAAATCCTCCTGCCTCAGAGCTGCACCCGCGTTGTCTTGTATCAACGGCTCGGTCTTTCGTCCGACGAATGCGGGGTTGAAGGAGTCTCGGGCATTCTCCGAAATGGCTTCCGAGCAACGGAGGCAGATCCTTTGGGGGTATCATTCTTGGCGTTCTCCTCATGTCTAGATTGTGACAAATATTGACTAGGCTGATGCCATTACGGGGGAGTACGGGGATAGGATCAATTGGTTCAGAGCATCGATGGTATACGAAGATGAGTCATTAGGCGGCTCGGCGGAGGATTTGGGAGTCTCGGGAATTAAAAACTAACCTTCAACCTTTGGGCATCGCCATAGAGTGACCTTCTCATTTCTATACGACTTCAGAATTCTTTAATTAATTATCCAAAATGACTGAATCTGCTTCTCAAACCCCCCTTTCCTCATGGGAAACTTATGCTGCCTCCTGGGATCTCGGGATGGGCGATGAGGGCAACGACTACTTCCAGCACTTGGAGCTACCCATATTGGAAAAGTTGATCATAAACCCAGAGGGATCCCTTGCATTAGATCTTGCAACAGGCAATGGCCTCGTTGCCCGCTGGCTTGCTCGGAAGGGTGCCACTGTAGTCGCCACCGACGGCGCGCCATCAATGGTTGAACGTGCGATCGCACGGACGGCAAAACTACGGAGTGAAAGAAATATCTCGTTTTACGTGTTAGATGTAACGAGTTCATCTTCATGTGATCATTTCGTCTCTCGCATAGCTCGAACTCTTCCAGTGGTGAGTTTTCAAGTCGCACCTTAGCACAAGTCTGCCGCATCTCAAGCTATTCTTCTTGTTCAGGGTGACAGTTTCGACATAGTTTCTATGAATATGGCTGTCATGGATATTCCGGATCTAGAGATATTGGCATCATTCTTGGGTCGAATCTTAACGCCAAATGGGTGGTGAGTTCTAGACTTCATAGAATGCCGATGTGCTTGATGGGTCATTCTTTTTTTCTATGCTGATGAGTTTTTTCTTGGAGCTTTGTGGCTACACTTCTCCATCCGATGTTTTTCACCTCTGGTGCATCTCGCCAAATATTAGTCAAAGAAGATCCAACGACAGGACAGGAAGTTATTGTGCGTTCGATAAATCTGCAGAAATATTTGAATGCCCCACCTGTGAAACAGCTAGTGTTGCCCGGGGATGCAAATATTGAACGACCGGTACGTCCTGGAAGTAGCCCACCGTCTTTAGGGCAAAACAAATAATGGTACTATATAATTTCTATAGTTTCTATTCCATCGTCCCTTGCATCAGCTTTTTGCACCTTTTTTCCAAGCGGGTCTTGTAATGGATGCACTAGAAGAGACCAACTTTGGCGAAAGCTTTTATGATCCTTTGCGTCAACATTCATCAAGAAATTTCACTGAATTCCCAAAGATTCTCGGGTTTCGAATGAGACGTGCTCATTGATTTCAAGAAAAGCCTAATCAGATCTGGATGAAAGATGTTCAGCCTGCCGTTTAGCGGGAATCGCGGGAATCGTCAAAGCAACCTGACTAAAACACTATATTGATATGTTGACTGTAGGTATAAGGCAGCCTTAGAATAAATACAAGAGCCACAAGCATTTGACTAGCATGTCTTGATGATTGCCCTCCAAGCTTGGGTCCGTTAGTTATTCCGAACCCTATACTTAAATGTAGAATGTTTGGGTGGATCCCTGCTCGCTCCGTCATGATAATATAGTCTATCCCGCTTAGAGATTATTCAGTGAGAGGGCTCTATTTGCCTCGGAGCAAAATCAGTTCATCCACGTGTTTCTTATTTTGTTGATAGCCTGATTTTGTTGATTCTAGAGCCGAATAGTATGATCTCGACCTCCTCAAGAACGTTGGGCGGAATTAGGGCTCCCTCGGCCCTCCCGGCCCGGCTGATTTCCCCTCGTGTTTGCACTGTTTGTTTCAACGCATTTCCGGACAATCTCATCCCCGCAAAAAAAGTTCACAGAAACGTTGATTACTCGAAAAAGCATTCTATTCCCTACAACCATGTCGCGAATCGAGGAACTTCCAGATGACTTCGACGAGTCGCTCAATCTCAACGATGTACCTCCGGAGATCGCCCAGAGCTTGCCACAGCCTGGCTTTGATGGCTTCGCTGCGAACAATGAAGCACCCTTCCCGATCAATCAAGAGAGGCTGAAGGAGTTAGAAAAGGACCCTTCTGCGCCAGAGCTTCCGCCAGCTATTGCAGCAGTCAAGTCGAATTCTAAGGAGGAGTTGCTCAATATGATGAATAAGACCCCGCTTTTCATGACAGACATTGAAAACGCGGGCGATGAGAGTACGTCGGACCTTTTGAAGCTGGCGTTTTCAAACATTGGACATGAATATTATTTCATTGGACTGAGGCTAATTCTTATTGTTTGATTTTTTTGATTGCAGATGGCGAAAATGTTCTTTTGGACGCATTACACGCCATGCAAAACGAGGGTACCCGGGCCGAAGTTGCACAAAGTTTTAAGGAGCAGGGTAATGAGGCCGTTCAAGAGAAGCGATGGATCGATGCCAAGGAGATGTATACCAAGAGCATCGCTGTCATCTATGCCAAGGAGGACAAGTGGGACAAGCCCGAGAACCTCCAAGTGGAGCAGAAATTGCTTCGCCAGATGGAGGAGCTGTCGCATATCAACCGTGCACTGTGCAACCTTGAGCTTGGTATGTTACTGGAATGATATCATGACCCTGTAGTCAAAATTTGGACTGACTGCTGATTTTGCTGCAGGTAACTATCGCTCTTGCACACTTGACTGCGCAGCTGTCATCAAACTCAACCCGAAGAATGTCAAAGCCTATTACCGTTCTTCCATGGCACTGTTGAAGCTGGACAAGGTCATAGAAGCCGAAGATTGTGTCTCGCGAGGTCTGGCCATCGATTCTGAAAATAAAGCCCTTCAGACTGCTTCGTCCAAAATTTCTGAGCGGAAAGCTCAGGTTCAGCGTGTTGCTGCCAAGAAAAAGGCGGAGGAAGAGTTGGCGCGCAAACAAAACCTTGTTCTGAGCACTGCTTTGCGTGCGCGTCAGATTCGTACCCGCAAGACGGATCAACCTCCGGAGATGGAAGATGCCAAGATTTCGCTGGTTCCCGACCCTCTCTCACCGGAGAGTACCGTTCAATTTCCCGCCGTTCTTCTTTATCCCATGGATGCTCAGTCTGATTTCATCAAGAGCTTCTCTGAGATGCATACTATTGAGGATCATCTGGACTACATCTTCCCCTTGCCGTGGGACACCAAAAATGAGTATTCGACTAAGAATGTTGAGTGTTTCATGTCCACTGTTTCAGGAGGTCTAATCAAGGCTGGCAAGAGGCTGCCATTATTGCAGATTCTCTCTGGCGGTAAGGTCGAGGTTGTTGATGAGCTGGTCAGAATCTTCGTTGTGCCAATTTCCAAGACTGGTGCGTTCATCGCGGAGATGAAGGCTCGAAAGCAGGGTTGAAAGCAGCCACGGTGGTAATACCCTTGTGTTGTCATTCACAAATATCCCAACACAGTCCTCTTCATTCAAGAGAACCCTTTGACCTGCCAAGTAGGATATACCATGGCAATTATGTCTCATTCATGAAGGTCTCGGTCCAAATGGGGATACTCCAATGCCCCTGGCAGGGACCGTCCCACGATTCAGAATGCATCGGCACAATCTAAATGTTGAGCTTGGACACATTCAATAAATGACTGAATGCGGACAAACTTGATACCCCTGTTTCAAACCTCTATCTTCTGCATATAGATTCATCTTTTGATCAATACATATCGCCCATTGGGGAAGAATAAACCCCTCTGGAAGCAATCAATCCCACCAATAACGAGAATCCGCAATTTCCAAGGCAAGGTTCAAATCAGGACCTTTTAAAGTCATCAAATGATCAGTCTTATCTGAGGCTGATAAACCTGAACCCGATTTTGCTGGTTTGTTGCACTGCCGCGTTGTGCATGCTCGCTGGCATCAGACATGGTATGCTGGTAGCCGAGGTTTGGCCCGAATTATTAACCATATATTCCATCTCACATCACCCCAGATACTTCTGAGTTGTCTGCTTGCCCCCAAAAACGAATGCGATAAATCGCACTACTCACGCATACGGTTATCGCTTTCACTTCGTTTGCCAAACCCCTCCACTATCTTTCAGGGAACTTTGAATCTACCCCATACCAGAGGGCCAAAATCATGAACCTCGAGGACAGAGATGATTAGATTGATATCTTGCCTCAAAGGCTCCGAAAAGAACCCTGGGAACAAACTTTCAGAATTCAGCAAGATCACATAAAAGTAGACGAGACGAAAATCAATTGACATTTCACGATTCTTCCTCCGAACTTGCTATCGTCCTCGCACAACTACGATTTCCTTGTCGTCCTATCTACAGCTAAAAAAACAATATACATTGTAGTGGGGAAGTGGCATACAGGCATAAATTAGCGGTGTTACGGAATATGTGATATATGGGCATATCCCGCTAATCTAGCAACTCAGATACCTAGTTCTCTTCTACATTATCCCTAGGTGTCCTCTCTTTCTCTTCCGCAACCCCTAGAGGCAGGCCTGGTTCGCAGACAGCGACTGTCTCAGTTCTCAGTTAATGCCTAGTGAGGTCTTGTCCGAACGTAGTTTAGATCGCATATTACTAATACATATTAATACAGCGACTTTTGAACCTATTCGCTCTGCCGCAAGCTATTTTATATTGTTTTAGCTTGCTTCGCCCGATCGATATAAGCCAGGGTCAGATATGCAATCTCAAATTGGCTTGGATCAAATTGAAAACAATCTGAATAGTAAAACTAGTTTAATTAAGTTGGACCTGAAAATAGACCTTGTTTATCCCCTTCGCATTGTGGATTAGTCAAAAGATGGTGGGAAGCCGAACATTACTACAGATATGTTAATATAAGCAACGGAGATACTTGTGCGCTATCTGGTTGACACTTTGATATTGCTCCTGGAGCTCCTGGAGCAATAGGTCATAACGTGTCCCGTTGCGTCGAGGAGCTCGGGCCTTCCAGCGCCGCGGGGCTGGATGTTGGCGACACTCATCTTCTCGCCGGTAAACGGATGCAGGTGCGACAAGGAAAATGCCTGTCAAAATGAACCTTATACTATCTGCAAGCAAAACAAGCCAGTATTTGACGAGTCGAGACCTGCTTCCGAGTGGCCGTTTGGCTTGCTGCTGCCGTCGAGTGGTAGCATGATTCTGCCACCTCCGAACCAGATTAGCTGTTAATCAGGTTAGACGGGGGTATGGCAAAGGCTTTTAGCTCAACTGCCGTGGCTCAAGCCTCGTTTGTTATGTATCCAGAAACCTGTGATCGTTGGCTGTACCCCGGAAGAATGCCAGACATCTCCATCCGCGACGCCGGAGATGCCTCAGGGGAACGCCGGGGATCCTCAGCGGATCCACAATTTCCCCGCGACAGGAACAACGCCAATGTCAGACTTTATCCGAAAAAGAAGACGGACAGGGATCATTTAGCCTTTCTTCAGCTGCTGATGGATGCGGGGGATTCACATCTGCAGGGCCCCCTTGAGTGTTTTTTTCCGGCGAAGACGGAGCTTCCTCCGAGTTGAACATAATCTCCTGCAGGATGGTAGGGGCGAAAGAACAACCTAAATTTTTGCCATCGAGGTGAAAGAAAAGATATTGCGAAAATATTCCGGTTCTGGCATTCATTTATATCAAGCGATCATGGCTGGCCAACGGGTTTGAAACCAATTGATCGGCCTTAATTCTACCTGAAACGCCGGGTCTTTCAATCACTCCAAGTCACTTCTAAATCGCGACGAAACCTCTCTGAACCCGTAAGTTCCGTCGAGATGGGAAACACTCTGTGGGCCTAAGCCCCCTCTCTTTTCTGTTCGTCACAATTTGTCGTGGCTCTATCCCCCCTTTTCAAATGCTCTATTTCAGCCTAAAGTAGAAAGTATGAAGAGCTTCTGTATCGGCTAGCGCCGTTGAGATGTAGGACTATGCAAACGATCTAGCGTAATGCCCCGAGGAAACCGCAAATGGCCTTATTTCTTTGGGTATAGCCGCGACAACTACGCCACGGGAAATCAGTCCGAATAAAGGAAAGCTATGGGGTCATCCTAGCGCCCAGAGGGAATTACTCCATGTACTAGTGCCTTTGGCCTTGTTGCTAGGTATAAAGACCAGACGGACCCCAGGCATCACGATCAATGTCAGTCATCATAGTTGAACTGCAGAATCTCTTCATTATTTCGAGAAAGTGTATGATCCAGAAATAGTCATTGCAATTCTCAAAATGGTTCGCTTGTCCGCTAGTGCCATAGCATTGGCTGTGAGTTTTCTACCTCGTTTGTAAGTGCAATTTTCCAATAACCCCATTGACAACACCCTTGACTCAAGATATTGTTTCACAGCGTTCAGGCAGATGGCCTCGACACCGCGGCTGTCGCCCTAGGAAAACTATACTTCGGAACGGCGACTGACAACCCTGAGTTGAGCGATACTGCCTATGAGACTCAGCTGAATAACACAAACGACTTTGGTCAAATCACTCCGGGAAACTCACAAAAGGTGCTCAGATTCTACTTGTTAGTCTCTATTATATAGAATATTCTCTTACTGTTCTTCGCCAGTGGGACGCTACGGAGCCAACACAAAATACCTTCACATTTACCAAGGGTGATGCCATTGTCGATCTGGCAGAAGCCAATGGTCAGATGGTCCGGTGCCATAATTTGGTATGGCATAATCAATTACCAAGCTGGGGTAAGAATCAAATGGACTCGAGAACAAAATCTTCCGGTACTCATATACCTTCTTTTTCTGCTTAGTGACCAGTGGCACTTGGACCAATGCAACGCTGGTGGCAGCATTGAAGAACCACATTACCAACGTAGTCACACACTACAAGGGCCAATGCTATGCATGGGATGTTGTTAATGAAGGTACATTCTTATGTTCTCGGATATGCAATAGCATGTGGCAATCTGGTACCTTATCTAACTATCGATCCTGCAAGCTCTAAACGAGGACGGAACCTACCGCACGAGTCTCTGGTACCAGACCATTGGCGAGGCCTACCTTCCCATTGCGTTCGCCACGGCCGCTGCTGCAGACCCAAATGTCAAGCTCTACTATAACGATTACAATATTGAGTACGCTGGGAGCAAAGCAACTGGCGCGCAGAACATTGTCAAGCTGATCAAGTCCTACGGCGTGAAGATCGATGGCGTCGGATTGCAGGCCCACTTCATTGTCGGTAGCACACCTAGCAGGAGCGCGCAGGCGAGCAATATGGCATCATTCATCAATCTCGGAGTTGAGGTCGCTATTACGGAGCTGGATATCCGGATGACGCTGCCTTCGACGGATGCTTTGCTTGCGCAGCAAAAGACGGACTATAGCAATACTGTCGGTGCCTGCTCAGATACCAAAGGCTGTGTGGGTGTCACCATCTGGGACTGGACCGATAAGTACTCGTGGGTTCCGAGCACATTCTCGGGCCAGGGCGCCGCTTGTCCCTGGGATGAGAATCTGGCCAAGAAGCCTGCATATACGGGCATCTTGACTGCACTGGGTGGCACGGCCACGGCGACCACGACCACCCAGGTCACGAGTACCTCGACGACTTCCTCCAGCTCTAGCACGTCCACAAGTGTTGCTGCACATTGGGGGCAGTGTGGTGGAAGCGGGTGGACAGGGGCCACGACCTGTGCGAGCGGGTATACCTGCACCTATTTCAATGATTGGTACTCGCAGTGTCTATAGAGGGAAGATATGTATTGACAGTTACAGAAGCAATAGAGAGTATGGGAAAGAGAGCAAGGTTGAAATTACTCTGTACTTCGGCTGTTGACTGTTGAATATGAAATTCTCCAGGTTTGAGGTATTTGAAGTGCGCTGCGTGTATTGTGCATATGCTTCGATTAAGAAGGTCAGTGGTAATTTTCGCTTTAGCGGCTCTAATCAACACCCACTCTTGATTAAAAGTCCAAAATAAAGTAAGATAAAGAAATAAACAAACAAAGCAGCCAGGCTCCAAGAACTTCTGGTGCTTTTTGGGTCCATTGAAACGCCACGAGATCAAGGAAAATCGTTATCATAAAGCCGCAGAAAACAGAAGGAACGAAATTCGCAATACGCTACGCTTCAATTGTCAAAATAATAAGGGAACGCATATGTGTCCATATGCTCTCCGTAGGGGTCCGTCGCAGGCTGACCCGTCGTGGGAATCGTTGTGTGAGGGAAAGTCTGAAGCTCGTCATAGGACTCGGGCATGAAAGGCTGAGAACCCACGAACATGGGGGGATAATACCCGAGCGTATCAGGGCTAGCGGTGGTAGCCGGTCCCGTTTCCACGCACTGTCGTTTTCGCTTCAGATCTTGTTGTGACATTGATGAGGATGATGATGCAGTCGGGTCATAATTGGGATGTATAGGAAGGTCTTGGTGAATGTACTGGCTTGGACTATGAGAGCTCGGACGAGAAGGGTGACGAGGGTTCGTTGGGGACAGGCTCGGGGGTATCTTGTCATCCGGCATCAGAGAGGACTGTGAGGTCTTCGAATCGTGAGCAGGGCCGCTTCGTATGACAATGGTCTCCACAATGGTTTCCGGTTCATGACTGGGAGCCCTTTCTGTTGGTGTGCTTTTCCTGCTACTTCGCCCGCCTTGGCTAACAGCAACTTCGATCGCGTCTGGTAAATTTGCCCGGGAGATTGGCACATTGACAGTGCCGTCTGTAGTATATGAGTTTCCACCCCTGGGCAGAGGTTTTTGACAAGTTTACGTACCGGTCGCACCAGCTAGAAACTTCTCTTCCTCTTCTCTGACGTGGTAGACTTCGTCCAGAATCTGCAGTCGCTCAACTGGGGAGATTTGGCGACGGATTGGCTGATCTGCTTCTTTCAACCTGCGAGCCGTGATTCCATGGCTATCGTGTAGCGCACAAAGCAAATGCACTAGAAGCCTAATACGTTCTTGAGAAGGTGATTTGGTCAGCCAGGCCTCAATGCAGGGTAAAGAGGGGGAAAGCCAGCGTCACCTTACCGGCCTTGGGGAGATGATCTGGCTCGCGATGGCTAACTCCCAATGGCCACCACGGCGGCTTGGTTTCATCGGGGTCCAGTTGTTGGGTCTGACCCGCCACGATCTTGCGCCCGTTGTAGGGATAATTGACCTGCTTACGAGGCTCGACCAGCTTGACGTAGGCCTTAGCCAACACCCGGCAATTGGTCTGCTGCAGGTTTTGAAACACTTTCTCGTAGTATCGACGCAGGAAATCTTGATCTCGGATGGAGATCAGAGTTTGCTGGCTGCTTCTCATGCTGAGCTCTTCATTCCGGTGCTTTGGTCGGGGTTGCGGCTGCGGTTGCTGCGGTGGTTGTGTGTTTGGTCCCGACCAGCGAGACCATTGCTCTTGCTGGCTGGCTTGAGCTGCTGGCCACACAGCTGGCTGGAGAGCCGGTCTTGGAGCCACTGGGGCTCGAGGATGTCCCTCAATGCCCTGGATTGCTGCACCATGAGGAACACGGTTAAGCTGTGGTCGAAGGGGTATCTGTCGGCCGGGGGCCCTCTGGGATGGCGGTGATGATGTTGCTCCAGGCGCTGGGGCTCCGTGCTCATCTACTAGGAATTAATGGTACCGTACTGAGCTGGATGGGGTATGTGACACATACATTGAGAATGTGAGGGGAGAGCCTCACTCGACTGTGCCACAGCTCGCAGAAACGCATCCGTGACTCGGGGAGACAGGATGCTCTCGCGACTGTTGGCGATGGAGCGGGATGCTTCATGGTGCAGGTTGCCATCCCGGTCGAGATAAATGAGGGCAAAGTGCGGATACGCCAGCTCGTCCTGCTGGTGCTGCCTTGACATGGTTGGCGGGACCTATCTCGGATGTCAGCTAGACCTCTGTACAGACCCCAACCTCCGAGCAAGACGGCATTGGGAGGGGTATCAAACGACAATACCATGGAACATAGGCTCATCGACGACGGTTTGAAATCCCACTTGGCCGAAAGATTGTCTGGGCCAAGAGCAGCCCAGCCGTAGAGAGGAAGAGAAGAAAGGGAAGGCCTACAGCCAGGAAGCATTTCTGATGAAGAAAAGAACGCCCATCCACATTTGTGGTGGCTCCGAGGAGTGAAATAGAGGAAGAGTTAACTGGGCGTGAGAGTGGAAGTGTGGCTAACGAGGTCCCACCAGCGGACACTTGGGATCCGGAGATTTATAGACGTCTCAGCCACCAGCCGTTCTCCCTGTGGCGCATCATCAGGTCGGTAGCAGGGTGGATGTGGAGAAATCAAGGGCAGAGACGAAGCTATGCGAGGAAAATCAAATTGTCAAAAAATCAAATGCACGAAAAAAGAAAAGCGGAAAATCCCAAAGGCCTCGAGGGGGATGATTATTGGGCCGCTAAGGCCAAGGCACACGCACTTTTTGGTGCCTCCCCTTCGGTCATTTAGAGCCGGTACTCCCAGGAGGCCATTTGGGCTCTCTTACAGGCGTGTGTACCTTTGGAGATTCTTACAGGGGCGCCGAGGCCCCAGGAGGTCTTTTCAATGGTATTACCCGGAGGTATTTTCCTGATTTTCCTGGCCGTCGATCAAGCTACTACACCCAGTGAGAGCTTCCGGAAGTGCTAAGCACACTATAGCCTATCTAGAATCTACTCAAAGTCTGTAGTATTCATGCTCATCAAAAATCCGAGGCCGAGACTCGGTAGTATCCCAAAATTACCCTTGCCTGGTCGAGAATTATCATTGTCATCCTGGGGGCCAGGTGCTCCCCACACACCCGCGTGTTGCGGTTGTGCGACCTAGGGATCGTCCTAGCACGTCCCGAGCTCAGATGATAAGCATCTCGAGAAGAATATCCATCTGCCTAGACTGTGGGTTGAATATATTGAGCGATCGGGACAGGATTGGTATAGTACCGGACTGGTCGCAAGATGAATGGATGTTGCACATGCCCTATCAGGCTGGAGACCGGGTTCATAGAAGGGTGAGCGAGCAAAATCGAAAAAAAAATAAAAGAAAATTTGAATACCAATCCACTTCAAAACACGGATATTCTCCCTACTCCTGCTAGGCAGGTATTGGGCCTGGCTCTGAGTGGAAGCCCGCCAACCAAACTATCGGCCGAACTAGATGGTAGCCCGAAAGCCCTACACGAACAAGAACCACAAGTGCTCGCCGAGAAGCAGTGGATGGCTAGCCTAAGCGGATTACGACAGTGGTCGGTTGTACCGGTTGTACCGGGGTTGGGAATGCAGATCAGTGCCAGCCGTTCGTGACAGAAGTACGGAGAACGCGATGGTGCCCTGGCTGGACTCGATCCGATTTCCGCGAATCTTCTGAATAGTCTGTTTTCGGCGACCTGCATCAGTGGGGAAGCACAGTTGAGCGGATACTGGCCCTCTGCTCTGGATTCCACGATGGCGATCCAAATGTAGGAAGCGAAGTCTCCCTTAGGGCTTCAGACCGTCGGTCCAGCAGCTGGCCATACCCAAGTCAGATTCCGGGGAGGACAACCACCACTTCGTCTCGTTGCTGTCAGGCCAGGGATCCTGCGCCTGTATCGAGAGGGGCTCATTCTGGGTCCGAGCAGCTGCAGCCTCTGAAATTGCCGGGGTGGCGTTTCGAACTGGAAGACAGAGATGAAGCAAAGCGAGCAAGATCGGCTCTTGGGCGTTGGGGCCGTGTTCTGTGTTGCGGGCCCGCGTCTCCCCAATGCAAGCAGATCAGATCCTTCTGTACGATATCCGTCTGTCCACATGGCCGAGGCTCCTGAGAAGGTCTCGGTGGGGCACACTATTGTTCTCATTTGGCTCTCTGGTATTTCATGATTCTGTCAAAGATGTCACTTGAACCTTTTCGGTGGCTTGGGCTGCGTACCATTGTTCAGCACAAATATGATCGGCGATCTTTGAACCATCATTACCGTGCGGTGTTTTCCTTTACCGAGTCATACAGATTCCAGTGTAAGAAAATGCCGATCAAGCCATGGGTCGTGGCTAGCATACAGCGCTGCGCAATTCTCGTCCGTGGGGTCTTGCAGATGGGCGAGGGATAGAACCAATTCACCGCTGGAATTCTCATTCGGCTCTCGGAAGCCTCTTGGGTTGTCTAACGGTTTTTGTCCACAGGATATCTACATCTTGAACCCGCTGCAGCTGCACGATGATTCTTTCATTTGGGCCGTGGAGACGTTCTTGACAGGGAAGCATGCAATTCGCCAAGATGAATGCATGGGTCAGATCCCGGTTCCAAATCCTTGCCTTGGTGACCCTATAGGTTCAACATCTCCGTGGGAACCTCCACTTTCCGATCAGAACTGGTAGAAGAACGATCTATCAACTCTTGGTTTCAACAGAGGCACTCAAAAATGGTTGGACTCGGTTTTCTCTGGATAGTTAGGCAATTCCCCCTTCTGAGATGCGTAACAAATCTATGCATCTATCCTAAGATGTCACGATGTACCTATCATTCATTCTCGTCACAGGTCCAAATTGAATAATACAGATGAGACCCGCCTATAGAGATCTTGCATTTTCTCCAAGTCTCGCAACCATGGGAATCGCTGCTAGGGATAGTAAAATGTCTCTTTTCCTCATTTCTGATTCGCCTATGTAGGTGATTATTACTATCATTTCTGCTTCCTTGTGCCCTTTATTTTCATTTTTTCTTTCTTTTTTCCAAGTTTCTTGATTGTCTTTTTCAATTTTCGAATAATGGATTCGTACGCCACTCTGTGGCTAAGTTAGGTGACCTCTGTCGATCACACGCTTATCGCCGAAAACCAGAGAAGGCGATGATCTTTGTCATGAATACCGGATCAATGACTTCCCCGCGAGCAGAAGCTCAGGCTAAAGGTCAAAAAACGATACAACGCTATCTCCACAGGTGCACGAAAGGGCCACATTTTTGACCTTGGTGGGGTTTACTATTGAACTGTTGGTTTTTGCCACCCCGAGCCCTCTGGAGGGCTAGACTCCTCTCTTTTGTTTCGGCCGGACGGCCTCAACTCGGCCCAGATTGCTCGCTCTCTCGAAATCTGGTCTTGTGAAGATCTCTGGCACGCTGGCACCTTCTTCCAGTACAATTCTCGTTCTTCTTTTCTTTTTCCCGTATATGGTGGTGAGAATATCGAGAATAGTGAGTGGTAAGGGCTAATGACTAGCCCTCATCTACTTGACCCACCAGTGTGCTGTCCGGTTCAAATCCCGGACTCTCGGCACTCCGCCGAAGCGCTGTCACCAATCTAAGTGGATGCGACTTGTAAACCTCGGAGAAACTCAGCGCACCCATTTTGTCAATTAACTATGGATTGCACAATCTCGATAGCCTCCGGCGCCCTCCTGCAATACTAGCCATGGAACACCGGTGAGATGTTTCCACAACAGGGAAAGAAAGTCAGCCTCAATCGGAATTGTTTATCTCTCTATCATTCCCTCCACGTAACCGGTCTCAGATGATCCAGGGTGCTGGAATCTTCTCTATAGGTGTGTAGCTCTCTCTCCTAGAACCGTTCGGAGTGGCCGGTACAGTAGGATTATCTTCATGTATGAATCATGCGGTGTCTTGAGGCTGTGCCGTAACGGAGAACATCGAACTGGATTCTCCGACCTGCAAGTCATGCACACGAATCATTGACAAATTCCAGTGCAGGGCGGGGTCACCCGTCGGGGCGCCTTGACGCCAACTCGTGCATACTTCGCTAGTGTGACAAGGGGGGAGGGATCCTAGAGGGTATGTCCATACCCCCGCTAAGCTTATCATCATAAGGCGCGTTGACGATTGAGTTTGGATGTATCCCACTTGAAATCAGCCAAGGGTCCTGTTGATTTCTATCTTTTTTTTCTCCCTTTTATTGGCTTTTGTATATATTCAGAATGGGATTTGAATTTGATCGAGCATAGTAGAAGATTTTTCCTAGTTCTCATAGGTTCGTGTCTAGCACCGCCAGAACAAGACTCATTCTAGAAAATAAACTCAACTATGCTTCTTATTCTCAGGGCTTCCCCTAACTCCCGCTGACAGATTTCTATACTGGAGAGCTCCCTTGGCAGACTCATTTCCGATATCATTGCCTGTGCTTGTCCCTGTTCACCGCATAGATAGATTAGTCCATGCATTTGTACCGAGCACCGGGATCGCCTGTCCCTGTTGTACGACGTACGGAGTACGGAGTGCAGAGTGCAGAGTGCAGAGCGTAGAGTGCAGGTAGGAGAGCGTGCATGGCTTCAAGATGCTCATTGTTCTATTCTGTCACTTGCGACATGCCCTTTGCTGCATGGAAGCAGTTGCCTCCTCCAACCCATCTACCCCAGCTCAAGGCAACAAATGCATATCTGTGCCTGAGCGGAAACCAACCTCCATTAATTTCGGTCCACTGTGGCTGGCTGAACAATGCACGCCGCTGTCAAGACCCAGATTACTATTACCCCTTTAGGCCATTGGGCTCTTTTGGGCCCATGGAGTTAGTTCCTGGTTCTCCCCAAAGCCCCTCTTCACCAACCCTTTTCGTCCAAGGCAAGGATCTCCAACTTGCATTTCCTGGAAACTGGAAAAAAAAATGGATCCCTCTCAACCTGGTAGGTGGCGTCAGGGTGATACTTCCCGCTCCGCCTGCGCCTCCTTTAGCGAGCTGCAGGTTGCCCGTTCCAGATAACCTCCAGTTCAGATCTGTGGGCCATCTCCGAAATCGAGATCCACGTACTCCGTAATTGTCGAGCCTTGTCCCAAGGGCGTTGCTTCTTTTTGGGTTTATTTTTACTATTTTTTTTTTATAAAAAAAGGATATATATACACACAATATTGTATCTTTTCTCTCGTGTGTCTCCCCCCCGCCAAGCTCGCCGTTACATGCCTCATTGAGTTGGCTTTTCTCAGGTTGCAGATCGCAGATTGGACAGCATTCTTTGGCTTGAGGTCCCATTACCCTGGTCGCTTAACGGTCAAAAGTGTCTCATCTGATATCACTTCTGCTCTGAGAATCGGACTCACCGGTTGGCTGCCAGGGGAGTGGACCTCGGTTGTACCGCGGTTTAGAGGAGCAGCTAATCGCGCTGTGAGCGGGGCTACCGTTGATGAACAATGCTCTCTGAAACCAGAACTTATTATAATATTGTGATAGAGCAAGCCTAGACCAGCGGTGGAAGAGCAAAGAAACAAAACCTGGGAAATGAAAAAGACACAAGGCGGGGAGCTTGGCATCTAGTCGGATCTGTAGTGCCATGGTTCCACGCATCGATCGTTCAAATTTATTAAGTTAGTGGCTAAGGCGATAGTCCTAAGGGCTGAGAGATTAGGTTGGATTCGCATCTCCGCTTGCTTTTGTTTTCTCTTTGCTTTCTTTGGTTTCAATCAATAATGCCGGTTGGGTCGCTCGGTGTGTCTCGTTTCTCCTCTTATTAATTCCCCGCTCTCTCACCCCTAGAAGGCACCAATCTCTGTATGACGAGCTATCGAGAGTACCGTTCACCACATTGAATCATTGCTCTGGTACCACGTTTCCGCTGAGCCCTGCCAATCATTGAAACCGTAATCCGCGCTTCACCAGGTGACGCATGAAGCCAATCAAGTGCCAGGCAGATATTTGGATTTGTGCGCCACAGTCCGCCCCACTAAATGAGTACATGAGGCGCAGCTGCCTCTCGGAGTCTCCTGCGGCTGAAGAGTAAGGACTATTGACCCTATGAGGTCGATCCTCGCCCCTTCGACATCATTGTGGCAAGGGCCGGACGATTTTTTCTCGAAAATGCCATCCAGCGCTTCGAATGAGGAACAAAAAAAAGCAAGAATAGAATACGATTTGGATGTCCGTGATTAATCTCTTACGGAGTAGATCTCCCACGGCTAGCGAGAATCATCGATGGCCATCATGACTGAGAACTTGAAGGTCAAATTGGAAGGGGAGTAGTAGTAATAGTAGTAGTAGCAGCAGCTTTCACTGGTACTCCGTACCAAATTCCTCGTTAAATCAATAAATTCACTAACTTGTCCTTTCGAATTAGTACAGTAGCAGCAGTCCCACATGCCTGCTGGTGCCTGAGGTTTCCAAATATGACACGTGTGATTTCTCTTCCGAATGAGGACTAGCGACCTATCACATGCTCCACGAACACGCGAGAAAAAAGAGAGCGCTGGGCGTAATTCTGATACCAGGGTAATACGTTATGATCACACCAATTTTCTCGTTGTTCAACATATTGAGTAATAATACCTGAATACCTCAATACCTAAAATACCTGGAATACGGCCGCTTGACCGGTTCATCCCTCCAAACCCCGTGACCGGCCAGCTTTCGTCTCCGGAGTCGCTTCGTTTCCCCGACCTTTCATGTTTGCTTGCCCTCCCCGTGGCGTCGCCCGTATCTCGATCGCCTGCAAGACACAATCGAAATTCACCGAACGTTTCTTCTCCATCCTTCATCTCTCATCCACCAACCATCCACCATTTCCCGCCTTCCACCTTCCACCTTCCACCCGCCCTCAAGGCCCGTGTCCCCACTCCAACCAAAAAGGCTCCGCTGCATTAGCCCGTCCGGCCACGGCTGATCCCTCTGAATCCGGGCCAAAAATCTGTCGTTGCTCCGAAAGGCCAGGCTTCGTCACAGCAGAAAGGGTCGATCGCGTTCCAGCAACCACCTATTCCACCCCCCTGCCTTTCTCTCCTTCCTCCTTCCCCGTGGCCAATCATCAACCCGCATCCGTTTGAGTCGAGATCTCAGTCTCCCCTCGCCCAGAGCTTGGACGCCGCAGGTCAATTTCTCGGCGCCTGCCTATCCCTGGATTCCCGCAAGTCAGGAACTCCGTCGGCTTTTCCTTCGCCGCCGCCCCCTCTTCGCTGGCCTCATCCGTGCGGCCTGCGTAATCAAAAGTGCCTCCCGCTCTCCCGAGCTGCTTTCCCTAGATTTTCCAGGAAGCTTGAAGCTTGTGAAAGGAACGGTTTTATTATTATTATAGCGGGCCAGCCTCCACGCGCCCCGGCCCCTGCCCACCCACCCCTGCCTTAACGCCAATAGCTGGGGACCGTGATATCGTTCCTTATTTTACACAATGGATCCCAACGCTGGCTATTCCGCTGGCTATCCTGTGCCGACTCAGAGCCCTCTAAACCAAATGCCCTTCTACCCCAATGCAATGGCCCAATACCCTCAATCAAAAACCCCAACACAGCCTGGGCAGCAACAGCAGCATTCCTTTGGCGCTATGTCCATGCAGCCAGGCGTTCCCGGAGGAGGTACGATGCCCCCGGGCTATCCCCAACAGTCGTCCGGTACGTGGTCAATTCCCCCTCCCCCCCTTTTCCCTTATCCTCCTCTACCTCCATTATGATTAGCCCTAGGTGACACCTGTCACCTGTTCCCACCTGTCGCTCCAGAGACTTTCGGGTAACAGTGGCCGTGATCCTCCCCGAGGCTTAATCAAGGGTTGTGCTATTTCTCAACTGCCCACTACCTTCTGTCCCCAAAAAGTACCCTCTTCCATTCTCCTGAAACCCCTGGTAGCCCCTGCATCCGTGATGGATCCCATTGATAGCGCCAGCTGTCGCATCAATGCTTTCCTTGGCAATCATAGTATGCGGTGATTGATTCGCTCGCATATCATCTGCTGATGAGGAAGGGGAGGGGGCTCCTCGGGTGGCGAGCCTATCGTGGATTGACGTGGATCTGACCGCTGATATGACAGCAGTTCCGATGGACGCGTTCTCCGCGCCATTCACGCAGCCCTCCGTCCCCGCAAACATGACCCCATTTTCTCAACCAGGCACGGTACCCAACGGGCCCTCTCCCGTTCAGCAGGCCTTTAGCCAAAACATGGCGTCGATTCAGCAGAATAATCTGCTCGCCAACCAGCCGAAGCCTCCACAGATGAATTCTCCCCGATCCACTCAACCCGGAACCCCGGCGCAAGCCCAATCCCCGGCACAGGCCCATGCTCAGGCCCAGGTGCAAGCTCAAATAGCGGCCCGAGAAAAGGCCCGGGTCACAACCTTGCTGGATATCAACTCCGCATTATTGCAAGAGGTGGTGACCCTACAGGCAGCTGGAAAGGCCGGCCCGGCGTCCAACGCTGATGCGAACGCGTCTCCTACAGAACCGGGAATGGATGCGGTGAAGACGCCGGGGTCCAAACCTACCCCGGAATACATCGAGTGCATGCGTCGGTTACAGGCCAATCTAGCCTATCTCGCAACGATTGCCGATCGAGCCAAGAAATCTGGCGGCGTGGCCCCCCAAGCTCCCGCCATCATGACCCCGCCTCCAAACCTACCTGTCGTCCATGACCTATATCAGAAGTTGAATGAGTTATTTCCTCGAGCTGGGAAGGCTTCCACCTCTCAGAAGCTTAGCCCAGGAGCGATGCAAGGCAATGGCGGCCCTAGTCCCTCTCCTGTGTCCGAATCGGTCATCTGAAGATGTGGGACAGGCGAGAGACAGAGATCTCTACTCTATGCTATCCTCCACAAGACAGATTGTTCAACCCTCTCCAATGCTCCCTGCTTGGAGTTCCCTGCTTTCTTAACCCTCTGTCAGTAATGAGAGATGGCGCACTTGGGTAGATCAGGGTCCCCCCCCCCCTTCTTCAAATCCTCCCTGCCTTTGTTACGCCGTGAGAAAGACAGCCTTGGAACGGCGCCTCCCGTTCCACCCTCCAACTATCTGACATCTGCGCTCGCTGGATGAGGGCCTTGGACCTATTTAGGGCCCCCTCCTTTGGAGATTGTTCCACTCGACTTTCTGTCTGGCGGGTGACTTTACGCACTAGCACCTCGGCAATCACCGTGATGGCCCCCAAAGCCTGATGAGATGAAAGGGGAGGGGGTGCGTTCCAGGATGGTGACTGTGTTTCTTTAGCGCCGGAGCTTCCCATCACTTGTCCCTGGCGGAGGTATGGGACTGTTGGAGAGAAGAGAGCTAGCCGTTCTCTACCCTCCGTGTATCTTGATATCTGTATTTGGTGCTTCTTGAGACATCCGGTAAGGGCAGCCTTACTTTGAATCCTAGCGACTCCCATTTCAATGGATATGTACCATCTTTTTCTTCCATGTTTCTATATACCTGTATTCTATGCTCTATATCAACCCACTATTGTATTTGAAATAGCGCTATCGTATTCTCCGAGGATTGGGATTTAGAATGGGACATTCCCATGAGGCTGGAGATGATTTGAGAAGTAATTCAGCCCTTGATCGTCAGACTGCATTGGCCATCGGGCCAACGGTAAGATCCAACAGCAGATGGACTTGAACTTAGCCCAACGGCCCCTTATCACACTTATCACTCATGTTGCCCTTTATACTCATCTTTAGTCGTCTATCTTCTCGGGGCCCTCAACTTCTAGGTCTCACCTAAATCCAACATATGTCACGTCATATCCGGCAATGCAAAAGACTCTTATAGGCCTGTGTACGGTGCTATAGTCCCCAATGGCCCTCCATGACTCCATTCAACCTCTTCTAGCGCGGGTGATGTGCGTGCGCCCTGCACCGATCGGCGCTCGTTAGGCGCGTGGCTCGGCCATGGGATCGTATCGTGTGCCCGGCCCGCCCAATCAGCTCCTTTCCTCCACTCCGCCTCTTTTCCAACGCGAATGTCTTTGTTGCGGTTGCGCTGTCGACAAAGCGCTCCACGCTCTCGGTCTGTTGGTCTTGCTGCTGCCGCTGTTGCTGTGCATAGGCCCTTCTCCACTTTCTTTGTGCTTGTCGCCGACCCGTCACTTGCGCGCCGCCCTTGCCCGGGCTCATTGTCCCCGTACCAATCTCGCCGCATCGCTCGTTTCCACCAGCTGCCTCCACTGGGGTCCTTTAAAGCCCTTCGATCCCCTCCTCTTCGGCCTTTTTTGCTATCGGCTCACATAATGGAAGCAAACGGGGATATTGGAGCAAAGCGCAAGCGCACAGCCATCGCCGGCGCCGTGGAGCGGCCCGCGAAACATCTCAAGCCTGAAGGCTCGGTCCTCACCCCCGGGGACTCTACCCCGGCCAATGGGACTGTCTATAATGTGGAAGAGGAGAATGATGCCGGCCACATGCTTGCTCTGGGGCCCGCGCAGGCAGATTCGCCTGAATGGCAAGCTACCATCGAGACTGTCGTTAAGAGCGTGGTCTCGATCCATTTCTGTCAAACGTGCTCCTTCGACACCGAGTTGTCGATGAGCAGCCAGGCCACCGGTTTTGTGGTCGATGCAGAGCGTGGATATATCCTGACCAACCGACATGTCGTCGGTGCGGGTCCGTTCTGGGGATATTGTATTTTCGACAACCATGAAGAGGTGAGACTTTTTTGCGGCGACCCCCAAAGCTGCAATGAAAATATGGTACTGGGAGACTAATTGACGTTTTTTTTTTTTTGAAATCTTTAGTGCGACGTCCGACCCGTATATCGGGATCCCGTTCATGATTTCGGCATTCTTCAGTTCGACCCGAAGGCCATCCGCTATATGAAGCTTACGGAGCTCAAACTACAACCCACGGGAGCCCAAGTTGGTGCGGAAATTCGGGTGGTTGGTAACGATGCTGGAGAGAAGCTGAGCATTCTGTCTGGTGTCATCAGTCGGTTGGACCGCAACGCACCGGAGTACGGCGAGGGCTACAGTGATTTCAACACAAACTACATCCAAGCTGCGGCTGCCGCCAGCGGTGGTAGTTCCGGAAGTCCGGTGGTGAATATCGACGGCAACGCTGTGGCTCTGCAAGCCGGTGGCCGTGCTGATGGTGCTGCTACAGACTACTTCCTGCCGTTGGATCGGCCACTCCGTGCGCTTGAGTGCATCCGCCAAGGCGCGCCGGTGACCCGTGGAACTATTCAGACCCAGTGGATCCTCAAGCCCTTTGACGAATGTCGTCGTCTTGGTTTGACTCCAGAGTGGGAGGCGGCTGTACGCAAGGCTGCCCCTGCTGAAACTAACATGCTTGCAGCTGAGATCATCCTTCCGGAAGGCCCTGGAGATGGCAAGCTGCAAGAAGGCGATGTGCTGTTGAAGGTGAATGATGAACTTCTCACCCAATTTGTCCGCCTTGATGACATTCTGGACTCCAGCGTGGGCAAGACCGTCCGGCTGCTGGTTCAGCGAGGCGGAGAAGATCTCGAGGTTGAGTGTGAGGTAGGTGACCTCCACGCCATCACCCCGGATCGATTCGTCACGGTTGCCGGTGGTACTTTCCACGATCTATCGTACCAGCAGGCCCGTCTCTATGCGATCGCTACCCGCGGAGTGTATATATGTGAAGCTGCTGGCTCATTCAAGCTCGAGAACACCCTGTCGGGCTGGATCGTCGACTCGGTGGACAAGCGTCCCACTCGCAATCTTGATGAATTCGTAGAGGTGATGAAGACTATCCCCGACCGCTCGCGTGTGGTCATTTCATACCGCCATATTCGCGATCTGCACACCAAGGGAACCAGCATCATCTATGTCGACCGCCACTGGCACCCAAAGATGCGCCTGGCCGTCCGTAACGATGAGACTGGTATCTGGGACTTCTCAGACCTTGCTGAGCCTATTCCTGCCGAGATTCCTGTTCCCCGAAAGGCAGACTTCATTCAATTGGATGGCGTGAGCCAGCCTGCTGCAGCCGAAATTGTACGCAGCTTTGTACGCGTCTCTTGTACCATGCCTCTCAAAATCGACGGCTATCCACAAGCCAAGAAGACTGGCTTTGGTCTAGTCATCGATGCTGAGAAGGGCTTAGTTGTCGTTTCTCGGGCTATTGTCCCGTATGATCTCTGTGACATCAACATCACTGTCGCCGATTCTATCATCATCAGCGCCAAGGTTGTATTCTTGCACCCGCTGCAGAATTACAGCATCATCCAGTACGACCCCAGCCTCGTCCAGGCGCCAGTGCAAAGCGCTCGCCTCAGCTCCGATTATATCAAGCAGGGCCAGGACACTATTTTCGTTGGGTTCAACCAAAACTTCCGTATTGTTGTGGCTAAGACTGCCGTCACCGACATCACCACAGTTTCAATTCCCGCCAATACTTCTGCTCCGCGATACCGGGCTATCAATCTGGATGCCATCACAGTGGACACCGGTCTCAGCGGACAGTGTACCAATGGTGTCTTGATCGGTGAAGACGGTGTGGTTCAGGCTCTATGGCTGAATTACCTTGGTGAGCGTACTCCGGGTTCTCACAAAGATGTCGAGTACCACCTTGGATTTTCTACGCCGTCATTACTTCCTGTTACCTCCAAGATTCAAGAAGGCATTACTCCAAGGTTGCGCATCCTCAACATGGAGAGTTATGTTGTGCAAATGAGCCAGGCGCGTATTATGGGTGTGTCAGAAGAGTGGATTCAGAAGGTCGCCCAGGCCAACCCTTCCCGCCACCAGCTCTTCATGGTCCGCAAGGTGGACTGTCCGCCCGCGACCTTGGCCTCTGACGCCGACTCTTTCCAGGAAGCCGACATCATTCTCACCCTGGACGACCAACTCATCACTCGTGTCTCGGAGCTGGATATGATGTATGAGAAGGAGTTCCTTGATGCTTTAATTGTGCGAAACGGGCAGGAAATGCGTATTCGTGTTCCGACTATCCCAACAGAGGACCTTGAGACTGACCGCGCAGTTGTCTTCTGCGGTGCTGTTCTGCAGAAGCCTCATCACGCTGTGCGTCAGCAGATCTCTAAACTTCATAGCGAGATCTATGTGAGCGCAAGGGTATGTAGACTTCTTCGTAAATTGTCTTGTGCATGACTGATGAAATATACAGAGCCGCGGTTCTCCCGCCTACCATTATGGTCTTTCGCCTACCAACTTCATCACTGCTGTCAACGGTGTCGCAACTCCTGACCTGGATGCCTTTGTCAAAGAGGTTAGCAAAATCCCCAACAACACGTACTTCCGTCTCCGCGCAGTGACTTTCGACAATGTACCATGGGTGGTTACCATGAAGAAGAACGATCACTACGTAAGTTGCCATGCCTTGAGCCCGCTACTTTTATCCTAAGTCTGACAAATTTAGTTCCCCATGTCTGAATATATCAAAGACCCCTCCACATCTGCCGGCTGGCGCACCGTGTCCCATGACAAGCGCGGGGACAAACTCGGCGCGTCTCCGGACGCCGTTAATCTCAACTTCGACGCGATGGATGAGGGGCTCGAGGATGGTGGCAGTGACATGGAGCCTGACTTCGAGTAAATCTCTAGATCTTCTCTATACACTATCTTCTAGGCAGTCTTGTAAAATATTCGGCATTGATGGCGCGACCAGGGATAGTCTATGTGCGGGAAACTCTGCTTGTTTGGGTCGCGGTTTTTGTAAGGGTGACCGTTCGAATGTATATGGTGCATCGACTTGATTAGGCGCCCGGTACAATTGACAAAAAAATCTACAAAATAAACAAACATGATGGCAATTGCAATAGACACTGCATATCAACTCAGTGGGCTAGGCACCTATAGAGTTCAAGTTTGTGCACTGGAAGCTTATCTCATCTGGCTTCTTGGTGTCTCGATATACTTTACCCATTGTTTTTCCCGTATGTATATGCAGGTTGTCAGAAGTGGTATGATGGAATCTTCATCATTCCACGGAGTGTGAATGTCTAGAATCCCCACGATATCAAAAGGGAAGTTGGAGTGAACGAGTGAGTGCTTAGCAACCACCTCACCATTTTGGTTTATTATCCTTTGCCCTGAATCACTGTCCTCGTAAGTGAGTGGCACTTTTGTTTCATTATCTACATGGTCGATAGATGATTTTGAATATGATTTCTTGGACTCAAATTTGATTCGCGAAGACGCCAAGCTGGGTAAATTGCCTTGACTGATCACGGTGCGCTCTTGGCCATTGATTTCAGAAAGTATCATCCATGGCTGACCTGGGCTACCTGGAGGACCGATATCTGCTTGGATGACTCTGACAACATGGTTGTTATCGAGCTGTTGGATTAGATACCTTTTTTTGTTGATATGATCGTATTCCTGCTTGACCCGAGTCTTGATAACAAAGCTCGGGCCCTTCTGGGGCTTCTTAGCAGTTAACCGCATGGCACTAAATTAGGATAATATTGGCAAGGGTGATTCCCTTTTTTTTGACAGGCGTATGGGGCTGGTTATGGAATATCTATCTAGGGGAGGGGCAGAAAGGATATCAGCTATACGAGGAAAACTATTATAGTGCATAGACAATAGTGACGCAGTCGAGGGGTATATAGTGTAAATTATATGGCTTCAAGTAACAGGATTGTCTCCAGTGGTTGAATCAAGTTGTGTCTCGGTGTTGATTAAATTTTGATTGGGGGGTAGTAATAACTTCAACCAATAGGAAATAGAGCTAGGTTAAAACGACAATACCTATTAATAAAATGGACCTTCCTTCCTGTAACAGAACAATGATTCGTTTTAGAATTCATGCACATATCTATTTATAGCGTTTCCCAACACTAGTGACAGGGTGGGTATAAGAGTAGATTACTTGCCGGTGGTTGTCGCTCAAAAATACTCAGAATCTAAAACCACTATCTACATGGATCAATTTAAGGCTGGGTTGGATTTTCAAATATGAGGGCTGACACCGTATGGATTATCTTTGTAGGACCGAGAAGGGAATTGCTTCGTGTGATTAATTTGTCCGGGTGTATGTATCTGCCGTTTGACTGTCTTGATAGATTATATATAGTTTATCCGAATTTAGGTTGAGCCCACTTGTAGAAGTGCATGCACGAACTAGGTGCTATATAGACATGGTAGCACTATTTTCTTACCCCCCCGACGTATTGCTCATCAGAAATTGCAAAATACAAAAAAGTATCATAGAAAAACGGTGTATAAAGATACAGCAGAAGTAAGAGAAAACCCCAAAAAAATGCATCATCCGTGAATCGAACACGGGCCTCGTCGATGGCAACGACGAATTCTACCACTAGACCAATGATGCTAGTTGTTAATTAACCTCAGGACTAATGATTCAAGACCCAAAACTCCTCTCAGATCTTAAGACAGCACATACCCGCGGTCGGGCCCGCAAAATATCCTCTAATATGTCGAAGTAGAATTTCATGTTCTACAAATATCACGACTGTAGCCTATTGCTGAAAATCAAAGGTGCGGGAATGAACCAATGTCCTTCGTTATATTGAGAATGCATGTCAAAAAAATTCGAAGTTCCATTAACAATGATATGCACCGATCGATGCTTCATGCCGTCGCACTGAAAGAGAGAGGATCATTGCACAGTCCAGTCGCTATTAAAAAAAAATAAAACTTCAGGTTGTAGAATAAGGGTCCCCCAACGCCCAACGACTCCCAATTAATGCAACAAAATACTCCTCAACCGCTGTTGTTGTTTAATACAAGCCAATATCCCGGATATGTTTGCAATAGCGGACCGACTACTGTACTATTCAAGGGTTGAAGGACCACCCGCCATTGAGTCGCAGCCGTTGCCGCTCGGCCACATCCTTGCGAATCTCTTCTTGGGTGAGTCCATCGGGACCGTTCCAGTTGGCGCTGCTGGTACGGTCTCGGTATCTTTTGATCTTTTTATCGGCCTTGAACGTCTCCTCCAATGAGAACGGTGCAATAGGCCCAAAAATCGAGTCAACCTCCATTCCGTCCTGCTGCCGAAGCAAGCCTTCCAGCTCCTTAGGTTGAGCCCACTTGGGTACAGGGAACATCTCAGAGTCCGAGTCGTCCTCGTCTTCACTGTCGGTTGCAATCTCTGGCAGGTGAATACTCTCACCACTGGGGTACTTAGGTGAAGGCTTGGCCTGAGCAGGGGGTCGCTGGGCAGAGCCAGGAGCAGCAGACTTGTATCCCGTCGGGGGAGGAGCGTGATTTGGCTCGGCGAACGGAATCTTGCCATTGGTGAATTTGGCCATGTCCATAGGATGACCAGGCCGCTGGGGCTGGGCGGTCTTGAAAATTGAAGAGCCAGACGGGTGTCCTACGCTGGACTGTCCAAACATCGAGGGCTGTGATTGATTCAAAGTTAATGTTGACTTCCAGAGATACGGAGAATGATAATGCTAACCTTGCGAATGTTCGACTGTCGGATTGGTGGGGCCATAGTAGGTCGCATCGGCTGTGTGTGCATGGGATTATGTTCATCTTCTGTCTTCCGTCGCTTGGCCTCACCGGAAGGCTGGATATTGCTCGGTTTTCTAACGGCGGGCCTGGGGCCAGCCTCCTCATCCATCACTCTCTTGGGCGGCTTGGCCGGGTTTGGTGCTGGCGGATTGATTGAACGGCTATATGGTTGAATGGAACCCAAGCGGGAAGCAGGTCTTGGAGCACCCAAGTCACTGCGCTGAGAAGACTGTGACCCAGCCTTCTCGTGTTGCATTTTTGGAGCCTGAAGTGTTGTTAATATCCCAAAACATTTCTCAAGGAGGTTAGATTGAAAATTTCTTACCTCATTGGTGGCTTGCTGACTGCCTTGCCCCTCGTGTTTTCGAATATTCGCCAGTCGTCTCTGCTCAATTGCTTGCATATGAGCAGCTTTCTTCGGGTCCTCTTGAGTAGACCGTTCCCGAATCTCTCGCTCAGCCTGTTGACGAGCTTCTTCCTGCTGCTGTAGCTGAAGAGCTCGCTTGCGCTCCTGCTCGCGCTTTTGCTCTTCCTTGCGACGGGCTTCACGCTCTTCTTGCTCCCTCTTTCTTCCATTGGCTTTCCGCTGGGCTTGCGTTTGACTGGAAACAGAGCTCTTGAAACTGCTCGTTGAAGAAGATGTCTGTAGAGACTGGTTGCTAGCCTTTTTCTTCAACGTCTTTGAAGGATTTGCCGGAGCAGGTGCTGGTACATTGGAGTCTTGCACGGTTGAAGAGAGTGAGGAGGCAACAGGGATTTGACGTGATAGAGTACTCCCAAGACGAATCGATACGGGTTGCGGTTTGGGCTTTTGCAATTGTTCACGGGTGGGTTTAGGACGTCGGTCATTTTGCTTGGGCTGAGCGATAGCCAACTTTGATGTATCCGGGGCCAACTCGGGCTCGCGTGATTGCTGTCGCTGTGACTGGGTTGATCTATGATTTGCGGTTGCTGTCCGTTCTTCTGGCTCTACAGATGATTTTTCTTGAGCTGCCCTGAGCTGCATGGCCCTCTGTTTCTCCATTGCCCGCATTTTCTCTTGATGTGCTTCCTCTTCTTCCCGCTGACGATCTTCCAGTTCTTTCTGTCGGCGTCTCTCCTCCTTTTCTGTCGAGCTTCGTGTTCGACGCCCCTCCTGGCGGGGAGGACTGGAGGTTTGATGCGGTTGGGATCCAGACAGATCCTCCATATCGTGGTTGAATTGTTCCTGATGTTGAACTAGTGTCTGTTCAGGCGAAGAGACTTCAGTCTTCGCTGAACTTCCAGTAGATGTGAATAAACCCTTGGCAGTCTTCATGATTGATTGTAGCCGCATTTTTGAGGCACTTAGTGGCCCATCAAAGCGCCTTGGAGACCCAGTAGGAGTAGTAGATGCTTCTGCCGGGATGTTGGATGTGGAAGCGCTTTGTTGATGACCTTGTGGGCGAGGGGAGGAGAATACTGAGTATGATGATTTGGGACGTTCTGATTCGGTGGGACGTTGGCCCTGGATGATCGATGAATTCTTCTCGGTCATTAACGGATCTTTATTGGAGAGCTTCTCCTTAAAATCCGTAGTTTGACTTTTCGTGAGATTTGGTCGAACTGGGGAGCTCAGAGGCTTGATCCAATCATCATCATCAGCTGCTGTGGGCTGCACGACAGGAACTTCGCGCAATTTTTGATTTGAAGGCCCGAAGCTGGCATCTGATTTTGTAGTTGGTAGTTCCGAATGTGGGATCTGACCAGTAGCAAGGCCAGCAATGGTCGAAATTTGGCCTTTAGGGCGTGACGGCTGGAGTTTCCCAAGCATACTGATCCGTTCATGAAGGCTCTGTGTAGACTTTGTGCTGTGCAATTTGCTGGCCTCATCAACATCTACCTTCTCGTCAGGTCCCCTCTCATTGTCAACATCCATTGCAACTGAGTCAGTGACATTGTCATCCGAGGAAGGCTGCGTGGCTTTTTGCACCCCGAAATAACTGGGGCGACCGGTATTGTTGAGCTTTGGGAGATCGATATGGGAGGTACGGGAGATCCGTGAGCCTCCCATGCTCTTCTTAGTTAAAGGCTCTCGTGCTGGAAGAGAAGCAAAACTCAAACTGCTTTTCCGTACCGGCAGTCGTTCTGGGGTTGACCCATCTGAGGGAGACCCGATATCGTCGAAGTCGTCATCAAGAACAGTGTCATCTTTGGCCATATCTTCCATTTCAACTTCCTGTGTTTGGGGGTTTCGGGCAGCGGGAGATTGAATCGCATGCGGTTTTTCCGACACAGGAGTAGACTCTGAAACCAATTCGTTAACATCCTGCTTTTCGGTTTCCTCCTGGGGGGTCGGGCTTCTTTGGTTTTGTGAGATGAAATCTGCCCTAGATTTTGATCGTCGCTTAGCCTTAGGAGTTGCATTTGCGTCCGGTTCTGAGGCTTGAGAATTAACCTCTGATTGGTCCAATTCTTGTTTTCGGGCTGGGGTTGGGTCTAGGTTCATAGGTTCGACGGTCTCTCCCCGAGCTCGAACATTTTCCTGCGCAGAATGGAAGGAATCCTCCGTTGTTTGCTGGCTAATAGAAACGTCGGCCTGGGAGTTCAGTGCCACCGCTTCGTCCGCGTTCAAGGGCTGAGTGGATGTCTGGGTTTCCGGTTGGGTATTTGGCTGGGTGTCTGGCAAGATCATGTTATCATCTTCGCCCATTCCATGATAGCCAGAGTCGGTATTGTAATGCGAAAATGAATTTAAGTTCTGCGTGAGGTCTGGGTATTGTGGCTGAGATGCCTTGTTCGTATCCTGAGAGCTGCCCGCGCTCTCAGCCGCGGGCGCAGATGTTTTTGAGATAATGCGATGAATGAATGGGCTGGGACTGGGGATCGCTGAGTTCTCCACTTGCTTGTGTGCAGAGGAGAAAATTTCGCTCAAAGGCTGCAGAATGTATGATGAGCTTCGGCATGGCGGTATATACACACAAGCACCTATAGCAACTCACCACACGACTGTCTTCCACAATGCGCTTTCGGGCCGTTCGAGGAGTCTTGCCTCTCATTTTGCCGGGTGTTTTGAACACATCAGTAAAGTTTCTGCGGCATAAATTAGCACCGAGCTCAATGCCCGCCGCAGTGCCTGGAGCCACTCACGTTTGACCTTTGGAGAAGATCTCGGTCATATGTTCATTTAACCAGGCCATTTCATGACGGACTGGATATTCTACTTCCTCCAGTTCTTGTTCTATCAAGTCGGCAATGTTTTCCTTTTCCGCCGCAATCCATGCTGTAGAGCCCACGGGCTTCTGCGCCCTCGCACCCGCGGCGGCCATGATGTAAACAACGCGCTGCGGGAGGCGGGGTAGGTGAAGTTGACTGATGCGGTGGACAGAGAAGTGACTTGAGAAACGCGTATTTGATAGACAGCAGAGAATCTGCGTCTAGGTTGGGGCAAAAGTGTCGTTGGTCGGTGGTCGATTGTGGGTTGTCGGGAATGAAGGTCGATTCGAGATCAAAACAGACATCCCAACCGGGAAACGCGTGATGATACCAAATCACGTGAGCTGGATCGCAGTAGACTACCAAGCACTATAGCAAACTTGAGGTGTCGTTTTACACTTGCATTTTGCAGTTCAAGTATTCAATAACCTACAAGGGAAAATGTTGATCCAGCAGCTAGATTTCAAGAGGAACTAAATGAAACATTTTGATCTTTGTCAAAATGTATTGTCTTTTACAGGGCTTTACCTTTGTCACCACCCTGTCCTCCGAATAATTGCTCTACTCAGCGCTCTCATTATATGAATCACTCCCGGTTTCTTCACTTTCACTTTCTTCACCCTCGCTGCCTTCATTGCTCCCAGGTTGCGTGCCATTCAGCCAACTCTGGTAGAGCTCGCACACCTGATCTGGTGGAGTATCGAGAGAGATGTTCGCTCTCCTCAAGTCATGCACATTGATGGCATTCCAAGGCCTCCAAGGCGGCGGAACACGATGATGATTATATCCAAGAGTCTCACTATATTCAAGAGTTTCGTTTTCAGCTGGGCGTCCACCCAGAGGCTCATTTGAGGGCCGCCATGTGATTGTTCCGACATAGTAATCAAGACGACCAGGCTGCACTTCATCCCGAATCCAGCGTTCCTCGCCTAGCACAGAGCTACCTGTCCACTGCGAGATGGAAATATCATCTGGACACGAAAGAAGAAGAACACCATCGTTGCGGGTGAAGTGCCATCTCTCAGAGGCCTGCTGCGCAACCCAGTCCACTTCAGCGCTCCGACGCTTGAGACTTTCAACATCAAGACTGAAGCTAGTTACACTAGCTGGTAGAATCATATCCTTAGTCCAGCTCGCTCCGATATTGAGAGCATCGTTATTTTCCCATGACCAGGTATCTGTATAGCGAATAGTAACTGTGACAGATATGGGATGGAAGTGTTGCATCGTGAAGATTCCTTTGAATGGAGCACGAAGCTCACATTGCTGAGCAAAGATCCGGATGCGACCTGTGTGTACCTCGCCGTGTCGGTCATGGATCGCGTTGAGGTATTGCTGCATTTTCTGTTTACTAGTCATTCGGCGAGGCGATCGCTCACTCCATGCCAAGTAGAAGGCATGCTCTGAACCCATGAATGGCATGAACCATGCCTCCATGTAGACCCTTTTGCATGTCCGCAGCAATTCTGTCCACGTGCGGTGATGAGCCTCGTAGCCGGGCCGAGTAGAGTATCCTTGATTATCAAACGATTGAGTCATGTCCAGAGTGCTGGCCAGTGCACAGGAGAAAATCACATAGCGAATCTCAGGGGGGAGTACAGAGAACAGACAGCTTTGTTTTTGTTGATCGTAATGCGTGAAATTGGCTGGGTTAAGTGTTGACTGCACCATGGTGATCACTATTGAGAATTTTAAAGAATTCAGAATTTCCAGTAAAGTCCTGTCAAAGGTTTTTCCCTTATCATATTTATCATTTCACCAGGATTGACGGCAATTCTCGTAGATACGATGGGGCTTAAAATTTGGGGGCGGTGTCTGCCTGGGCCGCGGTGCGGACTCGGGCCAACCAACCACAACGAACACTCTCAATGTTCTGAGTCTCAATCTACATTCAGTTGTGAATTTTGTCGTTTGACTTGCCTAGTAGAACAGACTCAATAGATTATGATCTGTTTTCAAAGCCCCCTCTCATTGATCTCCATCTGCTGGCGATGGTTATTTGGGCCTGGTTGGGAACACACGGATTTGGTTTGCATCTGGGTATATCTCCAGAGTGCAATGTTACCACTTGGCATGTAAGCTAAGCTCCGGTCGTTACTGATTGTCCCCTCAAAATGTCCCATGATTTTTAACCTTCTCATTGCCAAATGATCATCTGGATTCCCTGGGCCTTTCCCTCCTTTCTTCGCCAATCTGGAGTTGAAAATGCTGAAGGTGAACATGAGCGGTTAACGCAGCCCTAAAAATCACAGCACGCTTGGGGCCTGCTCGGTGGCTCTATCACCTTTGTCATAGCTCTGTTAGGTATATTGCGAGATGGCTAGTCTCGTCCCTCCATGAATGAGATATCGAACTAAGGTCGTATCATTCCCTCAAGCATGCAGATGCAATTCATTCCATTCGTCACCGCCCTTGGCCTTATTGCGTCCAACAGGGAATTCCTCTTGCTTTCAGACACAGAAGTTTTCACCCCCGAGAAGACATGCAAAATTATTGAAAAAGAGAGTATATAACTAATGGCTATATTTCTGCGGAGATTGATGGGACCGAAGAGGCTATTTAAAATTGATACCGGCATTAATTAGTTGGCCGGAGATCTGTAGCGATCCTACCAGCTATTGCCAACGATCACGGATAGTTGCATTGTTGTTATGTCATTATGGCGCTCCTGTTGCTCGCCATCTTCACCAAGAATTCGTCGAGTAACAATCAATTTTGTTTTAGGGATGGAGTTGGCCGTGGGTGTATGCTCTACAATAGACCCATGGCATTTGGCATTGCCAATGATGCTCCGGCTGCGGTTTTTGTGTCTTTTGGTACATTATATTGAACTTACAAGGAACTTACAATTAGGGCTCAGATTGAGTTGATCTTTGCCCCTGCTGGGTCTTTGTTTGGATTGTTCGGCAATTTCTTCATGTACGGGCTGAGAAGTAAGTCAATTAAAGAGAGTTACGAGTAAAATTAAAAATGAGGCCATGATGTTAGCATAGACATGCCCAGGCTTTCTGGGATATTAATCACTCGATGGAGATCAATGGTCCCTGTACCAAAAGACCCCTTCAATAGATTCCAAACGGAATTACTTAAAGCATTAATTTCAAGGATTTTCTGCGTTTTTTTGTGGAACAAATACCGCATTGGAACTGAGTGAGTTGGGCATATTCAATTGCTTCCTACCCTTCGTACGGAGTGCTCATGGAAGCAAAGACTTTCCCTCCGAGCGGCAGCAAGACTCGACACTGATAACCATCTACTACTCGTTTTATGACCACTCAGTGGGTAGCTACTAGCACAAGTGACAAGCTTTCGCTTCTCATTCGTCCAGACGGAAGGTCGCGGAGCTATTAACTATATTTGGTTCTTAGCTTAAAGGGCGGGCAATCATGAGATAAGGGCAAACTCTTCCGGTAGACGAGACATTTGCTTCAAACATACGGAGCCATCTTGGATAGCTTGGGAGAAGCGACCTCCAAGGCCATTGTTTTCTCGAAAAAGCACTCGAGTTGGCCGATCCAGGTTTCCGACCAGCTCTTGACATCATCTGTTGTTCGGCAGGAAACCTTGGCGGCGCACATGACAATCGGCAGTTGCATCACACCAAAACATTTCTCTTATCGCCTTCCCCCTTCTCCCTCACCCACCCCTCTTCCTGGCTGGAACTCCCGAACTGTTTCCCTACTAACGATCTTCATACTCCATTCTTCGTCGTATCCCCCCTCCCCCCGCCATCCCAAAACTCGCCATGGCCGACTCTGGTGATGTGAGCTATCCTAACACGGGCAGTAAGGTACGGTCTCAAAACACAACCGACTCCTTCCGACTCTCGTGGCCGATGCTGACCCATGGCGACCTGCAGTATTCGCTCGCTATTTCCTTGCTTCCAGTCCGATGGAATGACGCTCGCTGACCTTGGATTTCTCTTGGTTTCCAGGCCTTCGCGATGCCGTGACAAAAGGTAAACTCATGCCCTACACTGAACGTGCTCTGTTGTGCTCAATACGAAACACTGTCTAACACGTACTTTTGTCCTTTCTTGCCAGGTCCCGTGGTCGATAGCATCAAATCCGAGGCTTCGAAGACTTCCAGCGAGCTGCACGACTTGAAGAAGTCACGAGTCACTCCCTCGACAACCACCAGCAACGGACAACCCTTGACCCGTACGTGGTGGCCCGGATTGATGCAGACAAATGGACGAAAAAGTGACTGATGGCCTGTGTAGATTACCACTCACTGCTGTACAGCCTTCTGAGCGTGAGTTTTTTATTTTTATTTTTTTTCTTCTCCCCCCAAGTTGGCCCCTTATGATGGGCCCCTATTTTACTGACCCCTCTGTTTTTTCCTCATACAGTGGGAACAACCGCGCGCGACCGCTGTTTCCTATGCTAGTGTGATCGGTTTCATCTTCGCCGCCCGTTACTTGCCCCTCCTCCGCTGGGCCTTCAAGATTCTGTACATGTCGTTGGGATGTGAGTTGGTCGCGTGACCACTTAGGATTTGGAAGTCAGACGACTGATTTGTTCTGTAGTGACCGCGGCCGTTGAGATTGCCGGTCAAGTCATCCTTAAGCGCGGTATTGCTAGCTCCTTCCGTCCTCGCCGGTACTATACCATCCCCCAGGAGACCCATGAGGCCGTGCTTGAGGACCTCTCGCAGCTGCTGGACTTCTTCCTGATCGAATTCCAGCGCATTCTGTTCGCTGAGAATGTCGTCCACACCGTTGCTGTATGTTTACTTGATCTGCCCCCCCCCCCCCAGACTCTGTGGAAGGTATCTCATGAATCCATTAGGCTTTCACCGCCGCCTTTACGGGCTACTGGCTGATCCGCTTCGTCCCAATCTGGGGCCTGGCTGTGATTGCCGTCACGATCGCTTATCTCGGTCCTCTGGTGTACATCAGTAACCGCGAAATAATTGATGAGCAGATCGCCAACCTTCAGGCTATCATCACATCCCAAACCAACCAGCTGAAAGATCTTGCCGGCGAGCACACCTCCCACGCTACCGATGTGATGAAGCAATACGTTGGAGAGTATAGCTCCAAGGCTCAGGAATACATTGGCCGCCGTTCCGCTTCTCCCGAGATGTCCAAAGTTGCCGCGACCCCCGTCAAAACCGAAGTCGCCGCCGAGCCTCAGGTGAAGACCGAGGACTTCCCTGAAGCCCCCACAGCTGAGCCAGTTGCGCAATCTATTGAGTCAGTCGAGCCAGCTCCGCAGGCTGGCGAGCGTGAGCCGCTCCTGGCCCTGTGAATATGCATACTCACAGCGATTTTCGACTTGAGAGGCTGCCAAAACAAAGTACTTCGACGAGAATGGAAACAAGTTTCGAACCATTGATTTCTCAACGGATATTCGTTGATGGCATACAAGATCAACGGCGGGGCTTCCCCACTCTCGGGGGTACGTTGGGCTGTATATTGAGCTCCGCCATTCGATTTTTGCACCAATGATGACCAAAAACATCAACAAAACCTACGTAGTTACACGGACGATGAACTGAACCTCATCTTCTAATGTCTCTCGTGTTCTTTCTTCATTTCTTCGCCCGTTGCCTCTTTACCCTTACTCTGTCTATCTTCTTTTCTTGATCTTCTTCATTCATCATATCACCCACTTGTTTATTTCGTTTCGGGTCCATATTGTTCTAATGCAATTGTTCTATGATAATATCATGAGTTTCACGCATGGTCCCCTTTTCAATAGATTACATTCGGATATCTTTATGCAGCATGCCGATCCTTAAGCCTCCTTTGAGTATGGCCAAGAGCCACAGTCACAATTGGTACGAGGTATGACATCCGTATAGAACAAAGTGACATGAGAACCGTTTAAAGAAGACTGGCAGCCTTTGCGCAAGAGCTTCGACTCAATCCGCTTGAGCCGATGTTCGCTTCCTGCCGTGGGCTCGCACATAAGGCCGGTATGGCCTCGCGCTCCCGCATGAGTAACGCCCCCCGCGCTGTACGAGGCCACCGTTGGATTTCATCCCGGCCGGCCAGGCATTCCAATGCTCCGTCAGCATCATGATTTGGGCTGGCCAGTGCAGGATCTGTCCCCGTGTCGTCTCTTCCATTGAGCTTCCAAGACTTGCATTGCGAAGGAGCTTCAGAATTTCCTTTCCCTCGCCTTATCTACCCCGGAAATTGGCTGTCACACAAATGTCCCTTCTCAAAGTGATGACTGTGGGTCCAAGAGGGCTTTGGCGCCTGTAAGAAGAGCAAGTGAGAAAGGAACTGGCTTATGAACCATATTGAACACCCTCTTGTTGGAGTCGAGGTCTAGACCTCGTGTCATCGAGCCGGCCTGAGCTCAACCTTATGCCCGAAACTCGTACCTAACAGCAGTGGTCGAAATATCAAGAGAGCTTTCTTTGATCCGAGATAGGTATCACTATGGTGGATATATCGATCGCATGAGTAGAGAAATGACCCAAATATAGGGAAATAATTTGCCTGCACGATATTAGACAACTTTTTCCAAGAGTTTCCTTTCAAAATGAATTTGTAGACAGCATTCCGTAAGTCAGACCCCCTACAACCCTTTTAACAATTGACATAAATATGCCTTTCCCGGGCTCAACCATTTTGCACCTCCAGCAAGACATTTGACTTTAATCCCCCTTTTCTAGAAGTTTGGGAAAGTTAAAACACGCCAGGAGGGAGGAACACGAATGTGCGGGCATACCGCTCTTTTGAATCCAATCGCAGTACCAGTCATTTTCAAGTTGTCTTAGACATTGGGAACCCAACCTTCTCTCGAACTCTCCGTCGGTCCAGTTGTCTCAGGTTTTTAGCCCCCAGACCAGCTCTAGGACCGCGTTACCAGTCACCAATACTCCTAACTGCTGCCGTGGCATGTAAACGGTACACACCTAGGGCTGATGGTGTGAAATTTGGTACATTGGGCACAGTTTGAGGAATGGCGCAACCTATTAACTCATATGGTAGACCAGAATGGACGCTTGGACTACCAGAGCCCAAGCAGACATGGGAGACATGGATTTTCAAGCGCCACCAACGTGATCAACCGCCCTCTGCAGAGAAGCATGCACAGAAGGTTCTCACATTGACTTGGCGGGTAGTGTGGTATGATGCTCTTTTGCGTGTCTCCACTCGGATGCAGACGTGTGCAGTTGTAGGCTTCTTTAGTGTTCAAAGGGCGGTCTCCCCAGCGACATCCTGAGGTATCAGCTGCACCAACTGACACCTAACACTGTTTGAGACCCTTTTTTCTCTGGGTTGGGGATTGATTGCCACTAAAAATGGAGGAAGCAGTAATGTTTTTTTCCTGGCGGAACATGTCTAGAGTTCTCAGCGAGAGGACAATACATGTCTCTGTTGGACAGGAAACTCCGAATTCACCTTCACTTTTCAACCCCAGAAGTCTAAAGTACAGCATTGAGTTTACACAGAAACAAAGCTCATGGGGGCTTCAAAGACTCGCCAGTGGACCATGCAGTCTCCCGTCATACAAGGCAGAGGATGCCCTGCAACTTGCCGTTGGCTCTCAGGCCTCTTTGATGCCCATCACATCGGGTTTCCCCTCATTGATTTTCCTTCCCTGGTGCTTCTCACCCCGCTACAGGATCTTGGCCAGAGTCCTCCCTTGATTGGTGGTCGGGAAAGGGCTCCCAGGTGCTCCGGTGGATCCAAACCCCGTAATAAGTTCTTGAATCTGACCAGGATTAAGACGAAAGCTGATCTGGCATGGGTGAATTGATGCTATCTCGCTTACTCCCTCTATTCTTTTTGTATTGGCCATTGAATTGACCGATTGGGTTCTGAAGACGTAGTGTTGAATCTGTCGACCTCCAGAGGGTTTAGGGTTCTTAGCCAGCATCCACAGGGGAAGGGGGATGATTTACTCTCTGGTGCAGCCACCGGGTAATTTTGTTTGCATGTGCCACTCTTTATGGTTGAATGGTTGAGGAGAGCCACAGGGGCCAATAACCTGATTCCATTGCGTTGGTGCTATTCCTCCTGGCTTCGTCAGAATCAGAGAGGGAAAATCCACATGGCTCGGCGAGGTTTCGGAGGCGCAAAGGCATCGCCGAGCTGTCCCAAATGTCCCACAGGCTATCCTTCATGAGCCCTTGGGCCTTCAGGACTTGGGTATCCACTGTGGCGGCAGTGCAACCTGTAAGGCCTCGAAGCTCAGAGACATGGGATTTCATTCTGGGCATCCTTTTAGCGGCGTCCAGGGGGATCAATGGACGGGACCATCTATGACAACATGCACACTGCATGGCGGTCAGTCCAAAGTCGAAGATCTCCCGGGAGAGGAACTGACCTTATTGCTCGTGCTGGGACGGCGTTGGAGGTTGCAGAAGAAGAGGAGGTGAAGGACAAACAGAGCCAACGGGGGAAGACTCGTCCGACTTGAAAGATCTCGTGATATGAATCGGTGAGTCTCGACACGTCTTCGTCAACTTCCTCTCTTGCTTTTCTCGACATACACCGCTACCTTCCATGCTATCATGCTGGCTCCCTGGGCATTGCTCGCTTCCTGGCTGTCTTGAGACCTCCTGTCTCTCCCACCATCCGCCGTTCCCTCTTGAAACCTATCGCATCTGGTCGCTGGTTTCCATCCCTCAAACACGCAAACACGCACGTTGTTCGCCCTCACGCTGGAGGCTGCAAGTAACAGACCTCTGAAGACAAAGAGCCGTGGATGTGAAGGTTGTCTATATCAAACTAGCAGCCCGCCGGATGCTTCTCACCCAGGACGCCACTCACTTGCTTAAAGCCACTGCGAGCGGTCGTCGTCTCCCGTTCTATTCCTCATACCTTCTGCAAAACGACTCTTAGCCCACGAGAGACTCTTCATCCGCTTGATTTCCTTCTCACCTCCTTCTTTCTTCTATCTTCAGCAGCTTTTCTTTCTCTCTGACAAACCCAGCCCTTTTGAGCTACTTTTCTGGCACCTTCATTCACATACTCTAGTCGTCGTCTCAGCATTCGAATACAAGACCTATCTTTCTTGTTATCTATATCTCTCTCTCATCCTCTCTTTCTTTTCTCTTTTACACTGGTTCATCCTTTCTGGATCATTCTTGTGTCAACAAATCATTCATGGGCTCAATTCAAGAGTTACTCAATCCCGCCCCGGATGAAATACACAGATACAAGATGCCGAGAGAGACTACCAAGTCACCAGAGCCCCCAAGGAAGATGAAGGTGAGCAAGGATGGCCCTGTGTTTCGCCCGGGAGCCATCCAAGGGCAATTTCGTTACCCACCTTGCGAAGAACGTGATGAGGAGCTGGCCGAGCATCACCGCAACTGGAACCTGACACCCATGGGCAACATATCTGCATTTCCTCGGCATATTCCATACCAGAGCGAGAAAAAAACCTTCCACCAGCGAACGGGGCGGGATAGTTTCCACGGTGCGTTCACCGACATTTTTGGAACCTAAGAGCTGATGTGTTGTGTTCTCTTTGGGCTTGGGGCTAACTCGAGGCTCTCTCCCTCTCTAGTGTTACAGTACACATTTCAATCGAACCAGGATAAGAAGATGGGCCGAGCCCCTTGGGTGATCATGTGGGATTACAATATTGGGCTTGTCCGGACGACCCCCCTGTTCAAATGCATGGGATATTCAAAGGTCGGCTATTCCATTCCAGTCATTTTTTGTATATGCAATAATCTCATGTCGGCATGATCATAGACAACTCCTGGAAAAGCTCTGGGTGTTAACCCTGGTCTTCGTGAAATTTGCCATAGTATCACCGGTGGCGCACTGGCAGCTCAAGGTATGCTAGAGGCACACCACCCCTCTTGAATCCTTTGTGAATTAATTGAATATCTTTCCCCATAGGATATTGGATGCCATTCGAAGCTGCCAAGGCTCTTGCTGCCACTTTTTGCTGGAAAATTCGATTTGTCCTGACCCCGCTCTTTGGGAATGATTTCCCAGAACTGTGTATCCCAGAAGACAACCACTCACGCTTTGCGAATATGGTTGTCGATTCTGATATTGTGACACGGGCTACAGAATTGGCCAACTACTATCGAATGCTGGAAAATGGGAACATTACTTGTGCACGTAACGATGCCTCTCCCGTCGACTCTTCACGATTCCAAGAGCCCGAAAAAGAAGCGGATTACCCATCTGCCACTGAAGACCTTCCCTACCGACGACTAACTTCCAAGCTCCCGCGCCACAGCTATCTGGACGACGTTGGTAGCGCTCGTGGATCCTCTTCTGACTCGTTCTGTGGCTCTCCCTCGAGCCCGACACGCAGCACTTTCACGCCGATCAATATGCCTCGCAGTTCGGATGTCATGCCTCGTTCACTGATGCTTTCTCCGAGAGAACTCCTGAATTTTGTGTCAGAGGCGCGGATCAGGAACATACAGAGACTTCATGCCGATGAAAGTGAGTCGGAGATTGGCTTCTCGCCTGGGTCTCGGATTGAACAGCGACGTATGCCTGGGTTCCTGCCACGTGATGGAAGCGATGGGGCGATCGCGGATGTTGACTCCGACCTTGTCGATTCCGATACTTGGGTTTCTGATGACGATAAATCGCTGGAAGATGACGAGGATGAGGAATATCCTAGCATGATTCAGTGTTCACGGAATATCGTGACGGCCTTCGATCAGACAACTCCGAAGAAGAACCCGTTCCGCTCTGCCAAGGCTCGCAGATGTCGAGGACCCTTGCCCGCGGGCGGATTCACTAAGGAAGTCAAGGCTGCTCATGCTCTACTCCATCTTCACATGCAGAGGGCTACAGCCCAGGATGTTGGTACCGATGGGCATTTGGATGAGCCGTTTTCGGGTTCTCCATCAAGGTTCCACCAACAGGAGGATAAAAAACGTCGGGCCTCTCTGTGACAGCTTTTGAACAAAGCGGGCTCATTTCTGATGAGAGGTCTTGAAGATTGCGTCAAGACGATTCTTTAAATTAGACTGGATGGCGTTGCTAGGGTCACAAGGTGTGGGAGTCTGGTGTTGGATTTTGTTCGTGGTTTTTGGATGTAGCTCTTGTTTATTCGTTGATCTACAAACAACCAATGATAATCAATTTGCTGGCCAATTTCGTCTTCTAAACGGCATGATTAATGTTTGCCTTTCTCTTTTTGAAGCTACCAAACAGCGTCAATAGAATTGGGGGTTTGCCTGATCGCCAAAAGTCTGAAGAAACCGGTTCTCATACTAGCTAGGATTCATAGCTTCATTCTTAATCAAGGCCACCACGCCGTATTCAGATGTCTGTTGGTACAATCAAAATGGACACATGGCTCTCGTCTATATCATCAGGACTAGAAAGCTCTCCATAGCCGAATATAAGCTTCTTGGCAAATTAAAATAGGTTATAGTAGCGACCTTTTAATCTCCTAGATAAACTAGTACTACATAGTACCCAGGGCTCTATATCTAGTGAAAGTGTAAGATACTACTTGCAGGGTAGTGACCTGTTGACTAGGTAAGGAAAATTTTAAACAAGGAAGCTGACTCGTTATTCAATCAGGAGGTAAGAGGTAATTGATAGATAGGATATGACAGAGTCAACAACTGAATCTAATTGAATCTTGAAAATGTTCAGTTTAGGAGTATAGAATTTTTTTTTCTGATAGAAGGTGAATAAATGACAAAATCTATAATCGAGACATTTCAATGTTGTGTCACGTATACGATTCGCAGCTAAATTTCCTTTCGAGGTCTGCCTTCATGTATGTTGTTCTATAACACAGTGGAGGAAAGCGTATAGGGGATTACTACCACTAGATCCTAAACAGAATCGGACTAATAGACTAGAAAAAACAGACGAAGCACGTCAGAAAGGCGAAATCTCTCTATAGATACTACTAGAAGCATTGAGAGGTAGGCGGATCAGGGAAAATGCTAAATCAGCGGGTAGCACGAACCTACACCCCTACTAAATTGAGCCCTTAGCTTCCTAGTGATCCTCTGCTATGCACCGGCGTCTCTAAACACCTATCCCCTTCCCGTTTAGTCAGTCTTGGGGCATCTGAATCGGCTTCACTAGGTCCATTTTCTTTCTGCTCATAGCCTCACATAGCTCAGTCGCTACTTGGATACAGTTTTCTCCCTCTCTGGCTGCTCTGATCGTTCCTTTTTTTGTCGGGTTTCCAGATTTTTCATTAAATACATTCATCGAAATATTTGATCAGGCACGTAGCACTCTCGAAAATGATTTGTCTACGCTAGATAGCGCTATCTCGAGCTCCAGCCTGGTTTATAACTATAGTTCATTGTTACCATCACAGCTTGCTTACGTCAGTAGCTTAGCTTATCATGACCTCTACGGAGGGAATAAGAACATCATCTTTACACATAACACCTTCGCTTGTATCATTCATGCCGAGGTCTATCCCCAGCTAAATTTATGTTTATTACTGCTCCACCTCGTAGTTAGTTCATCTGTTTCAGATTATTTTTCACCCGGCTTGTCAGTACTTTTCAGTGCTTCATGGAAGTTTTCATGGTGGGACCCTTCACAGTACGTAATTGTAGGCCAACATAGCTCGTCCTTAGGCCCTCGCCTTCAGTTATGTCACCATCCTGACCGCCTTTCCTCTATGCATGATAATTGCGGCTTGTTATGCAGCCGGCGGTTAAACTACCGGGGAGGGGAGGCGGTACATGCCCTAATAATGAAATAGGTTAATAAACTAACTAACGTTACCCCGCAGCGTATAGTTATCTAACCTCCCATCATTATCAATCACTTCCAAGCCTCCTGAGATCATTCATATTGCCAAAAGCACCTGAAAAATCATTTGAGAATATAACACCATGGCGGAGTTTCCTCCACCTAGCCTCCAACCCGTCATCCAGGAAGTGTTTGACCTTCTTAAATCTCGGAATGAGACCATTTCTGTTGCCGAGACTGTACGTACACTCATCATTCCTCATCTTGCCACCCTTTGATACCCATATGAAAATACTTATCTTCTACTAGGCTGCTGGTGGTCTCATCTCCGCTTGCCTGATATCCGCCCCGGGCGCATCGGCCATTTACAGGGGCGGACTCACAGTCTACACCCTCCAATCGCGCCTAGAATTCGCGGGCTGGACATCAGAAAACCTTAAGGACTACAGGGGTCCTACAACTCAGATTGTTGCTGGCATGGCTGATCATACTCGGCGTACACTGGGTTCAACCTATGCAATTAGCGAGAGTGGCACGGCCGGACCCACGGGTGGCACGACAAGAAACCGGACACCGTGAGTAAATGATGCGCATCATGGGTTATACATCTAACGGTTTGCAGTGGTTATGTAGCGATGGCTGTAGCAAGTGCATCGGGGAGCGTTACTCGAGAATTTGAGACGGGAAGTAATGATCGGGCAGAAAATATGGTCGTGTTTGCACGAGAATCCTTGAAACTGCTGAGAGATGTACTATCTGGAGCTGAGACTCCATCGCCTTAAACTTGCGATCGACAAGCTCTCGATGACCGAAAATTGAGACTCATTTTGCAATTGATACGCTTTCTTATTCTACTTACTGGAAACTCATATCACATACGACCACAGGGTGTGGAAAACAGGGCTTCCCGTCCGCTTAGCCGTACTTAAGCTACATACTGAACGCGGTGAATTCTCAAGAAGCCCTCGGCCTTATAACAGCACCGTATTTTGCGCTAGGTTGATTGAGGGTGATATGGATGAGAATTCTAGAGACTGGGGGTGAGAGAGGTGAGAACGGGGTGAGAGGACCCAACGCAGTACTGGTATTTTAGATAAATGGCAGCCTAGGGGCGCTCATCAAGGCCTACCATTTTATTCATCTTTATCTCTTAGCTAAAAGACAATACTCCTAGAAAATATACAGAAAAAGCTCACCAAGAGGAACACTCATACTATATATAGCACATAGATTTACCCATAAATATTAGAACAAACAGAAAATACTGTTTACTGTTAGACCTCTCAGCCGCCCGCGGGCTTTTCGAGGGCGCAAAAAACATGACAAAAAGTACAAATACTTTTGAAGACCGACATTTCCATAAATTATGCGTCTTTCAGCTGTATTTTTTAGGTACTGAGGGGTAGAAAGGGAAGATCACGTGACTGATATCAGGTGACCCTGGTGACGCAGGTTCTCCTATTATACTGGTAGAATTCGGTACTGTTTCTATCTATATGTCTTCTATATGGAAGCCGTAACATAGTATCTGGCCCTCTTGGTTGGCCTTTTTTTCTTGGTGGCATGGTACCTATGTCTTTGATGTAGGTAGGGTGGTACAAACATTGATGCGATTTTTGGTGGGGTGTACAGCTTGCTTGAGGATTACGGTAACTAAGTTACGGTCCCGAGGTCCCTGACATCACTGGTAGAATTGAAAACATAGACACATTTGAAGATTTCCTGTATCAAGATCTTTTTTTCCCGAGAGTCGAAAACATGGCTGAGCGCCGTTGTGGAGAAAGGCTTTGTCGCTGACCTTGCTCAAGGTCTTGCTGTGGCTGGCCTCTTGTAAGTCGCTTGAATCCACGCTCTATTCTGTCCTCCAGCTATGTATGTTGTTAATCAATAATAGGCGGAACTGTATGGGGTTGGGTGAGACTAACATCACTGTTATGCTTGAAAATCAACCACACGGCAAGCGTCAACAACGTAGTAACTAGGGCAAAAATAATATAAAGCCACCAAGGTGGGTTGGACGCCAAAATATCGATATTCATACCAAAGAGACTCTGTATTCACGTTAAGTATCTGTCTTGTAAAGCGAAATATGAACCGAAAGCCATACCGCGATGAACATCAGCGGGAGAAAAACAAACTGGGAACAGAACTAATTAGCAACTGATTCAGTAGATAGAGACAGGAAATTGAAGCCTACCGTAATCCAACTCAGGCGCTTCATGCTTTTGTTTGTTGACGTTGATTTTTGTGCTTCTGAGATTGATGTAAGATTAAATTCCTGTCACAAATCAGTCGGTAATCCCGATTTAGCTGAAATAAGTTCTTGATACTAATTGAATGAGATCGTTGGAAGCTTCAGTTAGAGCTTTTAACCCTTCTGAATAAACCCGTTCCAGATGGTTTATTTGGTCTCGAAATGACCTCATGTCTTGATTTACCACATTGGTTCCTGTAGAGTCGGCTTCACGGAGTACAGCCCACGAGTGACTCACGTAGCAGTTAAGAAATGCCATGAGCTCCGCAATCTGCCTATTGCAGCTCCTTCTCAGCAGATCCCACAGTTGGGCATCGCCTAGCAGGTCTCGAATCAAGTGCGGTTTTGTTCCATTGGCCCTTAACAACTCCGTACGCTATTCATGGTTAACGAAAGCCTTATCAATCGCCAAATTTCTCCTACCTTCACTGCTAACCGATTTTCCGCCGCCTGAAAGGTACGATCCCACTCTTGCAAGAGTTGCTCAGCCAGAGGAGGGAACAGATCAGTGGCGCAAGTAGGCACTTGTGCGTATTCGGAGGTGCTAAAAAATATCCTGGATTCGAGAGCACCCTTCGAGGCAGCCGTACTCTGACGCTTGGTCATAATCCATAAAATGCTATAAGTTTTACGACTAATTGACTCGGATAGATCACGGCTCCTATCGGAGTATAAATCTTGAGCAGAGACAACCAAACACTGGCTGATGGCTCCCCGAGCCGACCAGGTACCAGTATTAGAGAGAACGAAGCTGGGATGAACAACCTACCCGCAGTCATGATTCACGACCTCACAATACAATGCTTGAGCAACAAAACCTTTGGTCTTTCTCATATTTCCTGCTACTTTTAGCGGAAAAATGAGCAAAAAGCTGAAGGTTTTTTGGTGAGAGTTCTTAGACAACTCTCTCTGTGCCGGTCTATGCTACCGGAAAGTATGGAAAAGCTCTGCGAGGGACATAAAAGAGAGGAGGATAAGGCTATCATTAAACGAACTGCTCAAATATTTAGGATCTGTAGCGGCATTATTTGCCAAAGTGTTTCTGGTAATTGATACGCTCGATATTTGCGACACCTTGTATGACTGCCCGAAATATCTTCTTACCCCAAATTTATGACCTTCAAAAAATTCGGTCAGTGAAGGCCTAATGAAATGGTAGGGTTCCAGGGCTGCTTTACCGGGTATATTGCAAAATGCGCACGACTAAGAGGAACCTAAGAGCGATTTGGACTCTGCTCGTTGTCGTATGCTTCTTGGAACTAAGGGATTGCTAAGGACATCATCGGCTTTTGGGAGAGATGGGAAGTATGTCACATTCCTATTAGGGGAGTGGCTTTTAATATGCAGCTGACTACGCCGTGACGCTAAGCCTGAAGGGGGAGAGAAGCAGAATAAAGTGGGCCCAGTTTTCACCTAGTTTGGACTTCCTGTTTAAAAACCCTGAACTTCCACTCTCTTTCATGTAACATCTGTCTACCTGTATGCGACAGGTTTCGAATTTCGGCCCTACAGAATGCGCGGCGAAGTACGTGCTATCCTGTTGTTATTTAGTGTTCGCCATGTAGATGGCTGTGCACTCTTCTGTTCCTTTTCCCAGCCTTGAATCGCAACATACCTGCAACACAGTCTTCCGGTGTGGCCCTCGATACCATGGTTGTATTCAAGTCCACACAAATTCCCTAATGATGGAAATTCAAACACTAACTGATTAGATCTGTCATCTTCACCTGGGCCAAGCTGGTACCCAGTTGGGTAACTCTGCCTGGGAGCTGTAAGTCTTTGTTCTCTTGTGATTCATTCAGCAGTACTCTCTGTTAATTGTTGATATAGTTACCTGCTTGAGCATAACCTGCTGGTCGATGGTCATATAAACCCCGATTCTGTGGAAGAACTTGGCCAGGGCCACTCTTATGAGACTTTTTTCACCGAGACCGGCAATGGCAAATACGTCCCGCGCTCCATATTTGTCGACCTTGACCCTTCGGTGCGAAGTTGTGACCACCAAGTTGGAATGGGAGTCAAACTGACTTAGTGAGGGTTCTATAGCCTATTGACGAGATACGCACTGGTACCTACCGCCATCTGTTCCACCCTGAGCAGCTTATAAGCGGACAGGAGGATGCCGCCAATAACTGTACAACCCTCCGATGTATTGAAGATGCATGCCACGTAAACTAATGTATAATAGATGCCAGGGGCCATTACACCGTCGGTAAGTTGCTCATGGAGCAGGTTGTCGATCGGATTCGTCGTGTGGCCGGTGTGTATATGGAACCGAACTTCTCTTGGCTTCGATATTCAGACTAATTTCCTTCTAGATAATTGCGCCTCTCTTCAAGGCTTTTTGATTTTCCACTCCTTCGGCGGCGGAACGGGGTCTGGTTTCGGTGCACTCTTGCTCGAGCATCTTTCTACCGAGTATTGCAAGAAGACCAACCTGGAATTTGCGGTTTACCCGTCCCCCCGCATCGCAACTGCAGTGGTGGAACCCTACAATGCCGTCCTCTCCACACATGCCACTATTGAGAACTCCGATTGTACATTTCTCCTTGACAACGAAGCTGTGTACGATATCTGTAAGCGCAACCTCGACATCCCTCGCCCTGGATATGACCATCTCAACCGTCTTGTCGCCCAGGTCGTTAGCTCTGTTACCTCCAGCTTGCGTTTCAATGGCGCTTTAAATGTCGACTTGAATGAGTTTCAGACAAATCTTGTGCCGTTTCCGAGAATTCACTACCCCCTCATTTCGTATGCTCCTGTCATATCTAGCAGCAACAGCGGCCACGAGAGCTTCAAGGTCAAGGATTTGACCTTCCAGTGTACGCGCTTTCGTTCTTTGAATTGTCTTTTTTACTAAATCTTTTACAGGCTTCGAATCTAAAAACCAGATGGTTGTTTGCGACCCTCAAAACAGCAAATACATGGCTGTTGCCCTTCTGTACCGGGGTGACGTCGTGCCTCACGACTGTACTCGAGCTATGGCCGAAGTTAAGAACAAGGCCTCTTTCAACTTGGTTGAGTGGTGTCCAACCGGTTTTAAGCTAGGGATTAACTACAAAAAGCCCATAGACGTGCCCGAGAGCGAGCTTGCTTCCGTTGACCGCTCGGTTACGATGCTCTCCAACTCCACCGCCATCGCCGCGTCATGGCACCGCCTTGACTACAAATTCGACCTCATGTATTCCAAACGTGCTTTCGTTCACTGGTACTTGGGGGAGGGCATGGAGGAAGGTGAGTTCTCTGAGGCTCGCGAGGACTTGGCTGCTCTGGAAAAGGACTATGAGGAGATCGGCAGTGACACTCTTGGCACGGATGTGAGCCTTGAGTACTGATGACGCCTTTTTTTTATTATTATTATACATTAAAGTCTGTCTCCCACTCAAAACTGCCACGCATTTTCATCGTTCGTATCGAAAATGGCAAGCAAATATTATTTCTCAGATGTTTAGTGAGATTTTAAAGTGAACCCTCATTCTTTTTTTTACAGTCAGCTTTCTCATTTTCATGGAGATGACTCTGGCACTTCTGATTTTTGTGACTGATAGTCTGGAATCCTTTATTCGCGTTCTTTGAAACATTACTGGAGCCAGGTACGGCGCAAAATGGCCGAGAGATACTGGCATATTGCGGGTGCTCGGTTCCAGTGTTCTTCTCAGAGATCTCGGATGGGTTGTGGGCAGATTCTAGAACAGAATCGGCAGAGTCAAAGTAGGTACGATGCTGCACATATTAGCCGTCCAACTCGAGACCGGTATTTAGACTTAGAACCCAAACCTTTGATCTTTCAGAAAATAGCTTCTCTCTGAAAGGAACAACCCCATAGCGACGAGCTGCCTGGGCGTTTCTGTCGAACGGTGGCTTAGATAATTAATTGAAGCCTGTAGTTCGGAAATTTCCATCGTAGCTTACTTTGACATCTGTCTGAGATTCATTTTGTTGTGGCATATTGCAGAAAGAGTTGTAGGAAAAAGATTTTTTTTACAAGTAGCATATTGCATTGTTTATTGAAAAGTGCTCACTCACCTAATAGTCCGCCTAGTATGATGTCATTCCCCGCCTGTGACTCATTTCATTGGAAATTGGAGTAAAAGCGTCTGGACTACCGAGTAGCGTAAATCGAAAACCTTACAAAAGATTATGTTCTATTAAGAGCAAACTCTTCTTAGGTTGCTCATTTTTCCGCCAAAAGTAGCAGGAAATATGAGAAAGACTAAAGGTTTTGTTGCTCAAGCATTGTATTGTGAGGTCGTGAATCATGACTGCGGGTAGGTTGTTCATCCCAGCTTCGTTCTCTCTAATACTGGTACCTGGTCGGCTCGGGGAGCCATCAGCCAGTGTTTGGTTGTCTCTGCTCAAGATTTATACTCCGATAGGAGCCGTGATCTATCCGAGTCAATTAGTCGAGTGCTTCAGGGTCTTCCTTCGCGGTCGAATTTGATTTATTCACATCCTTTCTAGGCACTTTATCTACCTGGCTACGATTTTTGCTATTGCTTTAGCCCTATTTTTTTCCTTTCGCAGGCCTACGGCACTTTCTACTGTGTCATTCCCTGGTGTGGCTCTCGTGATATGCGGACCTGATGTGTCTTTTGCTCCTGTGTCGATGTACGTTCCTATCAAGATAGCCCAGGAAGTCTGTTTGCAACAGTGCAGAACGTAAGAAACGCCCATTATGACCTCTGTTGCGGATGCAATACATAAGCAATGAGTGGTACCAGCAGATATTTTTCCAGAACTTTGGAACATAACAATGGCTGATGCTCAGGGGGTATTTAGTAGCCGGAAGAAGATTTTCAATTTTTCGACTAGCACGTTCGTAAAGTCATTTTTTGGGGAAAGATTCCGAGGATGTTTTCATGCGAAAATAGCTTCGCCATTGACGGCTGAGATATTATGATATGGCTAATAGAGTAGATATTGCTTTATGGAACATTAATACCGTTAAATTTCAGCGGATCTGATGCTTCTTAAAACTAAACAATTTCCTGAATTTGCAATATTTGAAAAACTGCGATTTTACCTGCGAACCCGTAGGCTGAGTAGTTGGCTCAATCCTTTCTGTGATAGAATTATCAAAAAGAGACCTGGAAGCTGATTTAGTGACTGTGCGGTTCACGTTTATATGGATTTTTCATACATGCTATCCCTTCGCGGTGAACTGACTGTCCGTAGAAAGGGCTGGCCATAATCCAAATCAGACAAAGTCGATTTTGGAATGCATTCTGTGTCTATATCGTGGTTTTTTGACGAATGAAAGCTTCTAACGAAGGGGACCAACACACCTTCTGTCAATATTTCGTAAGCATGATTCATGGCAGAGGTTAATTGTTCTGGACTTGGAGATGATACCATCTCAGAAAAAATGTCAAGCAACCGGTCACGTATACAGCTTGGTAAGTTGACTTCGCTTGGAGACCCGGGACAAATGTACGTGGCCATCAAACGTTCCCACTGTTTTCCGATAAGCATGGGGTCCCCAGACGTGTTTCTGTTGTCTGGGGATGTTCGGTTTGCATGGTAGATGTCACAGTAAGCTTCTGCATCAAGAATGAAATCTAATGTCTCAATACAATGATTCTGAGTCAGGAAGATCATAAAAGCATTGAGTGTGTAAGGCTTCGGCGACCGGTCGCAAAGGATGTCTTTGATAGTGACACAAGAGACAAAAGGCATATCGCTAGAGAACGAAGCAAAATGTTGTTTGGAGTTGCTTCCTATTTCAAGGTTCATGATGCTTGTTTCGATGAACAAAATAAATACGGATGGGTTTTAAGACTGAAGGGATCCATTGACCAGACAACTTTTTGGAATGGAAACACCGGGGCGAAAGAGGGCTTGGAAATTTGCCTCAACCACGGCACTCCTGGTACGAAATATCTACGTAGGAATCTTGCTACTGGACGAAAAACGGGTTTCTGATGGTATAGCTACGGTTGAGTCCGTAATCGTGCTTGGTTCCCACAAGCTTCGTAATTGTAAGAGGTCAGGCGCAGTGGAATTTTGGGTATCCGTGGAAATATAAAGCGCCACAAAGCCCAACCAAAGCCGTGGAAAATCCAGCTTTCAAGATAGAAGGTGACGGACCTTCAGATGTGCCTTAAAGACTCCTGATTCTTCAGTAATAAGAGTCAGGTCAATAATAGAACAGAGTGGAAGGCGACGTGGAGCGCAACGAGACCATAGTCACGTGGTAAGTATCCTGAAGGAGCTTAGTGTGGTCGGCGTCCTGAAGTGCTTTATACATCCCCTTCAGTTGCATCTCGTGCAGAGTCTTCTTTCCCTCCCTGTCTCCAATTCCTTGTATGAATAGAATCGGCATAATATGGGTACTGCAGCTGTTTTTCAGTACTGTTATGTTTTTGAAGGACGCCGTTGAGGGGCCGACCTAAACAGAACGTTCCTAAATTGGCTCCGCTGTCTGGACTAATAGCTTAGCCGAAGAATTACAGCAGACTTTCCCAAGTGTGTTCAGGAACGAGATCGGGCGATAGGCTCCAGGGATCGAGTAGTCTGGCTTTCCAGGTTTCCGCAATACCACAATCTTTGCTCTCCGCCACCGCCTAGGGTGATGTCCTAGCTTGACTGATGCCGTGAAAATCCTAGTGATAAGTTGTTTTAGAGGCTGCCAGAGGTGCTTCATACGAAAGCCGGTAGACCATCCTCGCGCGGCGCTGTAGAACCTTCTGTTCCTGTGAGAGATCGCTGGATTTCCAGTTCAGTGATCGGTACCCACGGTAGCTCCGGAGGCGCCTAGACTGGTAGGTCTTCGTCTGGTTCGTTCATCTTGGGGAAGAAGGAGTCTAGGAACTCTTGTCCTCGTACTAGTTCGTTGGAGTTGACCTACAAGGAAGGGACGCACCCCTAGGTCTCTCGTGGTTTCATGTACGTGGCAGCCTTCCACAGTTTTCTTTCTCCCACTCCGTCCAGGAACTGTTTCCAGTATGACCTTTTGGTCTTTTCAAGGGTACGGGTCCAGATTCGGCGTTTTTCTTGCGTCGCTTCAAAGAGGTCTTCAGACCTTGTATGATGACGTCCGTACTCCGCGCAACTCTCTTGCCATTTCCTACGGATGTGGTTTGCTGGGCTTTTAGGGCTGGGGTAAACCACCATTTGTAGTAGGGATTTGGTCGTCGGTTCGGAGTATGATTTTCTACGGCCGATATCGTGACTTCTGTAAGTCTTTCTACTGCCTCATCTAGAGCCGGGTTTGTTTTGACCTCTTTCCATGGGCCCATCTGCAGTAGGAATTCAGCCCGGATCTTGTCCCATTTGGCCCGTTCGTATGCTTTCATCGTGTTTGTAGTAGGTCTGCAGTGGAGCTTTAGGCTCCACTCCGAATAGGTTGCTCGGTGGTCCGATCCATAGGTTTCGTGGTAAAGATGGTACTTGTTAAGCAAATCAGATCGGTCTGACAGTGTCTGGTCAATAGTAGTGCTTTTCCCTGGATTATTGAGGGGCCAAAAGCTCGTTGTGCCTCGCGGTAAGCAAGTATGGAGGTTGTAGTCTTGGAAGAACGTAATAAGTTCACTTGCGTCTTCAATAAATTTTGATTGGGTATGATTGCTGCCCCATATTGGATGATGACGGTTGAAATCTCCTGACAGAATGGTGAGAAGCGGATAGGGTTCAGAAGAACTGGCTGGTCTTTGACAGATGCTTTGGCGTCCAACTGCGGCTGCGGCTTCTTACGCCCATTTTCAGACCACGGCAATGACGTAATAGACTATACATCATTTCACCCTATAAATTTCCTACTTCAATTATAGTATCGATCAAAAAATCACGGTCCAACCTATCTCCTAGGATTGTTTAGTACAAATTACAGGTAAATTTAGCTGGAAAAGGCCACACTATTCAGTGAGACATTATCACCCGCCAAATTGCAACATGTACCTTTGCACAAAAGATGGACAGGGCGCGGCTCCCCTTTTAAAAGACCTTGAAAACTCACCGCAGTATGAGGAGTTTCCAACTAGATCTGAAATTGGTGTTGAGAATAATATTTACCCTGAAAAAGTTTATGGCAAACCTCACCAGCGGAAGAGCCCGCGGAATTGCCTATGGCTAGCTATCGCGTGCCTTTTTACCCTGTGCTTCCTGGGCCTAGCATACAACGTCCTTGCAGCTGCACCTGGCTTGGTCAGTTTCCTGGTTTACATTTTAGTGGCAACATAAAAGTACTAATGGATTACCAGTCACAAGGTAAATCCAAGCGGGGCCCAAATGGAGTCCATGGATATACTTCCTTTCCGAGGAAGATCATTATTGAGAAGCAATCGGAGTCCATCATGGGGAGATACCCTATGTTTGACCTTCTATCTCTGTCCACAACATCTGGTAGTATTGGGGTCACAGTCATTCCGCAGAGAGCAGATGCTCAGAGCCCAGATGAGCCTGCTCGCCTCCGGATTCGAACAGGATCAGGAAGTATCGCTGTCTCGTTCACTTTCCCGGACGCTACTTTTTTGCCAGAAATAAAGTCCAACCAAAAGCCTGGTCTGGAAAACATACATTGGAATGAACTTTGGCCCCTTCAATTTCGTCCCTACGAGCTTGACATTGAAACCACAAGCGGATCTATCTCAGGACAATTTCTTTTCTCAACTTCAGCACGCCTTTCATCTGAGAGCGGCAGTATCAGTGCCAGGTTGTTACCAGTTGTTCGGCTTATGAATTCTCGGAAAGACGATTGCAAGGAAGAAGATTATTTCGTTGCAGATACTGCTTTGATAACGACCTGGACAGGTTCTGGAAGTCAAAATGTTTATCTGACGAGCCCTCGCTTTGTCCCTTTCTCTGGCGAAACGCTCGAGGCCAATTCTTCGATTACGGGGAAGCCCGCTCTGTTGCACCACGATACCCAGAGAGGAAATTTAAACATAAATTACCCTAGTGCATGGACAGGCAACGCTCATGCACGGACTGCAAGTGGAAACATAGCATTTGGCGGAAATGGTTTGGAGATTATCAGCAATGAGGATGGATCGGTAGACGGCTTCAAATATGAAGGTCAGAAAGAGTGGGGAAGTAACAATGTATCTCTGGGATCGAAAACGGGAACGATCCTTTTCAATGTTGGATAAGGCAGAACTTTGGAGCAACTTGGATTCGGAATATTTGCATAGTAGTTTTAAATCCAGAATTTCAAGTTAGGCAATCAGGCAGAAGATATGTCTTAGTCTGTTATCTGTCTCTGGCCTGGCGAAATTATGATCAAGGATCTTGAAAATGCAATGCGACCCCCCCCCCCCCGAGGCGACAATACCAGGTCCATATGCTCTCGTTGCATCGTGCTCTCATACACCACAATGAACGCTAAGAGAATAGATCCGGGCCGGGTCAGGACGTGTGAGATGTGTTTCAGGTGAGATATTGTGAGAGATGGGACGATGATAGGGTATGTAGCATGCGATTAGGATCGACAAGAGGATGCCGGGTCGGCAGTCGTTTAATGAGGGCTAACTAACCAACCACGGATCCTGCTTCTTTTGCTAAGTTGGGCTAAGTGGCTAGTTCGGCGTGAGACCTGCAAGATTTCTTTGTGGTATGAAGATGCGCATGAGAAATGCCCAGATAACTATCGCCAATGGCCTGAATGAAAGGCATACGCGATGATCTTTCGCTGTCGTGGCCCATGCAATAGCATATGAACGATGAGTTATTGGGGAGTTGTTATACTCTACCAATGAAGGTACACTCAGTGAAAAAGGTGGCGTTAATTAGCCATTGGTCGCATCCCATGACCCTCCTTCAAGATCGGGGTTCAAGCGTGTTGCTCGCAAAATCTTGATTACAGCCTCTGATCATATCCTGGCAACTCATCGAATTTAACTGCGACGGGCACCTCAATCCATGATGCGCAGACTCTTGAGCCCTCTGCAAACCCGGTATTGCTAAAGATTTCCTTGGAGAATGGGCAATCGTGCCATTCCTTTCTCCACCATGTGGTGAACACAATCCATCGCTTTACTTCCAAGGTGTAATAATGACAGCAAGAGCCAAACGACTTGAAGGCAGTATATACTAGCGCAAACATTAGTAGACCTGGGCAGTGTTTAGGCTAGGATAAGATACATTTGACGAACAGTCTTAAAACAATTTAGTGTAGATTGTATGCAGCATCGGAGAAAGAAAAGAAAACATGTAGTATCTTACAGTCGATAGATCAGCATGCTTTATAGGGTAATTTCGGGGGCAGCGGTATTGTGATCTGGTGCCGATTGACTTGATAAAAAGCTATTAGAGCCTTGGAATTCTGCTGGCCTAAAGCTCTAGGTAGGGATGGCGTCACATACATCTCTTATCTGGCTATATCAAGCAAGATACGTGCTGTTATCTCCCGGCAAGGTCTGAGGAAAATATAGTCCGTGCCTTTGGACATATTATTTATAGGATCCCAGTCAGTCCGGACCGAAACCTCCTGTCTTGCCGTAAATAACTCTCGGTTTTTTAGAGCTTTTTTTTCAGTGTCTCAGGCTGTCGCTTAATAATACGCACCCGCTCAACACACCCAAGCCTTTGCGAAATAACTGCAATAGATCAGGCAGCCAAATGACAAAAAAACTCTTCTGCGCAAGCTCATCGCAATTTCGAAAGAAGAATTGGTGTGTCAAACTGCTGCTGGGGGCCCATGTCTACTGGGCTCCAGACCTTGCGATTGTAAAGTTCACCACAGTTACTGTTTATGGCAACTGTTTCTTCGAATATTGTGGACTGGAAACATCTTGTTTCTTCCACATATTCCTTGTAAAACTAAAGAAACGTGGGGCATTTTTCATTACATTTCTGTCCTACGAAAGAGAGCTCAACATAAATAGAAGATAGTACCCTCTAAAGTTGCAAGATGGCATAATTGGCCCTTTCCTCTGCAGAAACTAAATTCCGCTCATCCTTTCTAAGCATCTTGCCTTCCAAAACGATGAATTTCGAACGCCACATCCAAGTGGTTGGCTGCCATTGTGCGGGTGAAACCTGCGATGTCATTATATGATAAACTGGTTCACTTACGATATAACGAAGATGATTTTCGCCAGCTTCTCATGCAGGAGCCCCGAAGACATTATGCTGTGTGCCTAAACCTATCCTGCCGCCTAACAATCCTGCGGCTGATGCCGGATTTTAATAATGGAAAGTGACGAATACCCACCCATGTCGGGAGGCAACACTATCGCAACATCTACAGTTCTCCTAGAGACAGGTATGGTGAAGATGGTCGAACCTGTGACCAATTTAACATTGGATACGCCAGCGGGGCTGGTGACAGTTGATGCAGACTGTGAGGACGGGAAGGTCAAGGCTGTTGCCTTCAACAACGTACCCGCATTTGTGTTCAAGTTGGACTACCAGATCCAAGTCCCTCAATTCCCGGAGCTGGGAACTGTCGCCGTCAATATTGCTTGGGGGGGGGGGGGGGGGGGGGGGCGCATGATCTATGCGGTTGTTGACACAACAAAAATTGGCATCCAGATCAATCACATAAAAGGCCCAACGCTGATTCAAATCGCAGAGGCTATCAAGAGCACGCTTAACAAGTCCAACTATATCCAGTTCATATAGAAAACCCCAGTACTAAGGGAGTGAGCATCGTTGAGTTCACCGAGCCTTTCAACAGGGAGTAAATGGAAGCCGCGAATACCGTTGTCGTGTTTCCGGGCCGATTTGATCGATGTCCATACGGCACAGGCAGCTGTGCAAGAATTGACATCATACATGCTCCGGCCAGCTCGCTGTTGGTGAGCATTTCATTCACCGAAGTATTATTGGGAGCTCCTTCAAATGTCACATTTGTGGCACGACAAGGCTGGGAGGATACGAAGCTGTCGAGCCGACTGTGAAAGGAAGCGCTTGGATCAACTCGTTCAAGCAATACGTTTTGGATGCAACTGACCATTGGCCCACCGGTGTCAGGGTTGGCGATCAATGGCTTGTGGCAGAGTAAATTGTATATCGTTTCGATACAGAAAGTAGATATGCCGGGATAATACAAAAGACAGGACGTTGACGAGTGAACACCGCTTCCGCCAGTCATAGTTGGCGCTGTCAGCGCAAGTGAATCACCTGGTGGACTAGTAGTGTGCTGATGGACGATATCGTTCCCCTTCTGAGGTCTTCGGACTTTTTTTGCACGGGAAGTCACCGTTCATACTGTAATACCAAGGTGCATGCATCTACTCCTTGGTCAGCTCAGTGTTGTATTCCAGTTTATTTTTGTTTCGCCCATTTTGCGTCTCTCACAGTCACCAGATGCCCCTCGAAAGTAATCCTGCGCCATTAACCTCCGTGATTATAGGTACGCCGGGCGGGTTGTTGAAAGACACGCTGGCCCAAGGCGACATTTGAGTCAGTCTCGCCGTTGTTTAGCCAATCCCGGGGTTGGGATACGATACTATGTACAGTTTCAGCCAGGCCTAGGTGAACCAATAATGTTATTTCAGAGCCAGGTGCAGGAGGATCAGTGCGATGGTCGCGCGACGGAGCATGATTCTCACCCCTGCTCACCCCATTCTCACCCTGTCTATTGCGCACTCACCCTCATCACCCGAGTCGCGCGACGCTAAAGCGGCGCTCACCCCATTCTCACCCGGGCGGCACCCACCGCACTACCTGCTGTGTTTTAGCCACACGCCGGCAGGTTAGTAGTTGGTTTTTTTAGAGAATAGATTGTATTCTTTTCTTTTCTCAGTGGTGGGTGGCTGCACTAGAAATTACGTACATACCACCACAGGGTGCGGAGCCTGGGCTTCTCGTCCGCTCGGTCGTACTTAAGCCACGCACAATTTGCCAATCCTAGCAAACAAGGTATTTTAACTTGGCGGGGAAATGGGTGAGCGCGCAAATAACGGGGTAAGATGCGGGGTGAGAGCAGGTGAGACTCACCTTCTGTCGCGCGACTACTGTTAATTTTGCTATCAAATCTTGGATTCTAGAGAAAAGTTGTAGCATAGTACCGCCACTCGTGATGGAAATCTCATTGAGACTGACATTGATCCGACTACCGCATACAGCGAAGGTTTATCATCTCGGTGAAAAAATTTCCCTGCAGAATCATTCCTCGCTCGGAAAAGCGCAAGGAGACAATAATGCGCGAGTTTGCTGAATTGGAGAGTGCATTCGCGAAGTTTGAAACAGTGTAATGCTTAACCGGCAGCATTCGAGAATGCAATTTGACTTTGATATCATTTAAATTTCATCGAAAAACTGTATAAAAACAGGACCAATGCAAGGACTTTCCTTTGCGAGCGATGATCCGGTAAACGGTCGCGAACCGAAGCAGGACGCGCCGTTCGTTTTCGAATGTGCCTCGATAGCTCGAGGGGCCATTTGAAAGTCGCGAAAAGGCAATTTTTTGCTTTAAAAGACAACGCGTCAATAATCAAGAAGGTAAGAATGTGCACAGCTCCTGGGCACAATCCTCATGCACTGGTCAAAAAGTAAAGTGGCATCAGGGTGTGACCCAAGGATTGAAGGTGAGTCAGATACTGGCAATACGCGGGTCAGATCGAAGTGATTACGCGTGAGAACCTAGTGCTACTCTGTTTCATTTTTGTCCGTTGAAAAGGCCCACGCGGCGATTACGAAAGAGGATGAAATTGTTTCTCAATTTCTAATGAGACTCGCTCTTCGAGGTTACGACAGAATAAAGGAGGGGAGCTACCACTCCGGAAAATTGATTAATCTCATCGACATGGAATCTCCTGCGTCCAGGGATCCATCTCATCCATATCTGGACAACAAGCACACTATTTTGGCCGAAGGCGACATTCAAGTCAGCCTTGCTGTTGATTTTGCCAATCTTGGGTTGGAATATGCAAAGGCCTAGAGAACGTGACTACCAGCAAATCCTTGCTGTTGTATTTTTTTTTGTGATCTTTCTGATCTGTTGGGTGTAATACACTTTCCGCTTTACTCCTCCGGCCCTTAAGGCCGTTATTGAACGCCCTGAAGGTCCTCTATTCTTCACCCGATCACCCTATATATCTCTGAAGCGCTGATGTGGCCCCTCAAACTTCCTCACCCTTTTTCACGCTTGTGTCTTAATTTGGGTCGGAGCAGATAAAGGAGAGTATATTCAATGTGGTTATCATATCTTTCTGGTCTGCTCTCAGTAATATCTTGTCGGAATAATAAATGATGATGTAGACTAAGAATGTCGCCCGTGGTCAATTTTGGTCTGGCGTTCTTACGCCCTATAATTATATAGCAGCATCTCCTTCAAGGCCGCTTCAAAATTTCTGACTATAGAAGAGGCCAGAAGACTGAGACAACGGTTTTCGCGTATATACGTATGATTATATCATTCTCTCTCTGCGAAAAAAAAGGATATGCTAATGCATTTCCAATCCAAGAACTAGCAAAAGCATCGTTTTGAGGTCAATCTTCAGCACCATTCATTCAGACCATTGTTAAGACAAGTGGGAGTTCAGGGTCAAATGATGCTGCTGGTTTGAAATTTACAAGGATGGCATTGATAATGGCAGAGGAAGAATTAGAAAAAGAGAAAAAGATATTATTCAAAAAATCTATCGCCTTGGAGTGAAAGATACAAGCAAACAACTAGCACCCGTGCAAATACTGGCCGGCTCTGCCTGGCCGCCACAAGAGTATCTGCGCCATGAGACATATAAAGACAAAAATAGATAACCAAAGGGAAGAACCACATCAAATCAATGTGTAGAAAACAAGACTCCTAGGCGCCTGAAGTAGGCACCACCTAATCACTCTCATCCTCCTCAAAATCATTGGCGGAACCCTCATCCTCACTCTCATCCTCGATCACATAGCTCTTCTTCGCCTGGGTTGCGGTGCGACGGGATGGGCGACTAGCAGCAGCCGGGCGAGAGACGGGTTCGTCATCTGAGAGGTCTACCTTGCCGGCAGGCGAATCCAGGATATCGTTAGCCATCGCGTCGATGTCATCTTCGGAATAATCATCCACGGGCTTCTTCTTGGTCGTTCTGGCTTGCTTGGAAGCGTATGCCTTGGCTGCAGCGGAAGGCTTGGCCGGAGCGGCAGCATCCTTCTTAGGACGACCGCGCGGTTTGGGAGCGGCTGCGGCGGTCTTCGAAGCAGTTCTCGAGACAGCCTTACCTTGAGCCTTGATAGGCTTGACAGGGGAGTCTTCATCCTCGTCATCCTGTATTATTGAGACCTCCTTCGGCTTGACCAGCAGAGAGCGGCGAGGAGAGTTCTGCGGCACAAGCTTGCTGTAGTCGGTTTCGTCGGCATCGAATTCGCTGATCTTGGAGGGTTTACCAGTAGATGCCATTAGACTGGCACTACTTCCGGCACGGGACCGATCTTTGAAGAGCTGACGAGGCTCCGAATCACCGCCACCGATACCCTTGACCATCTGGCTGACGTCTCCAAGAAGATCATCGCCATTGTCGCTGTCAGAATCAATATCTGCAGTGTACTTGACAGGCTTGCGAGAGCGACTAGACTGGGTAGGCTTTTTTGAAATAGCTTCGCTCTTTGCAATTTCAAGAAAATCATCATCTGAATCCTCGGCAGGCTTGACCTTGGGCTTGGGACCCCGCTTCGCCGCGGGCTTTGGCTTTGGAGCAGGTTCTTCATTGAGGTCCATTGGATCGTCTGCTGGCTGTACAGATGCAGGAGAGGAGCTGTTCCTTGGTACATCTACCATGTCGATATCGTCCTGTTCCTCTTTAGGGGTCGCTTTGGCCTTAGCCGCGCCACGACTCTTCTTCGGCAGCACTTCCATTTCGAAATCAAAGTCATCATCCGAATCGTTAGCGCCGTCAGTGCCCGAAGGGGTTGTCTTAGCGGCGGTCGACTTGTTGAGGAAGTTAGCCAAACTGTTGACCGGCTGCTCTTTCTTTTTGGCTGCTGCCGTCTTCTTAGTCTTGGGAGCTGCGAAATCCTCATCATCAGGATCATCGCCATTCGCAGCCTTGCGCTTACGGGGGGCCACGCGACCGGCGCCAGTCATGAGCTTAGATGAGGCGCGGCGGCCCATATTCTGGACCTTGCGTAGACGACGTTCTTCATCCTCAAGTTGGAAGCGCCACTCGTTGATGAACTCATCCAGGTCGGTGGTCCAAATTTCCTCCTTGGAGAGCTTGATCAATTTATCAATCTCCATCTCACGGTCGCCAATCTGGCGACGAAGTCGCTCAACACGCTCCTGAGTTAGCGACCACATCGGCATACCGAGGAGGTAGTCGTAGGCGTTTGACAATTTCTCGGTCTCCTTGTCTTCGGACTCATCGCCTTCTTCGACTACCTGCTCGTCTTCGCCAAGCTTGGCGGCGTCAGCAACCTTGGGGAAAGGCCTGAAACTCTTTTCTTTCAGTTCACTGATCAGAACAGGCTTTCTCTTCTTAGAAATAACCAGTGTGCCTTCAATGATCATTTGAATAAAGCGAGCTTGGTTGCTCAACTTTTCAAGCTCTTTCTGGAGCTCAGACAGCTGATGCTGCTTACGCTTCTCGTAGTATTTGAGGCGAACAGTGAAAAATTCCTTGAGAATATCATCAACAGTGGCGTACTTGGTGATGCGGCCCTCCGGGTCGAAGGCAACCAAGTTGGTTGTCGCAATGGTCTTGGAAAGCTTGAACTTCTCGTGTAAACCCTCTGATAAAGCACCCTTCATGTTCTTCTCGTCAAGTTGAATGACGAAATGAACCTTGCTGTGAGTATTGTAATCCTTGTAGTCCTTGATGAAGGACGGCACCTTTTCGGCCTTGATGATATCCTCTAGTTTGTCTTTGAAATCTTGCGTCCAGGTCCGGATAGGCAACTCAGTGATTTCAACCTCCTTGTCTCCACTCTCCTTGATTATACCACTAAACTTGAAGCGATCTCCACCGATGTCGACAACTTCGCCGGTGAACCCACGGAACCACGGTTGCATGGGGACAGTATCTTCGCCATTCATCAAACGCTTCAGATTAGCGACGACGTCCTCGGGGTTGTAGTTGGGAATGGAAGAACTCCATCCAGTTCCAATACCATCGGCACCATTGATCAAAATCAGGGGTACTACTGGCATGTAAACTTCGGGCTCGATCTTCTTGCCATCATCTTCATTGTACGTCAGAAGTGGCTCATCAGATTGATGGAAAACCTTTCGAGCGAACGGAGACAGCCGGGTGTAAATATAACGAGCACTGGCACAATCGCCACCGCCTTGAAGTCGACTACCAAAGTTACCACTGGGCTCCAGGCAGTTGAGGTTGTTCGAGCCAACGAAAGTTTGAGCCAGACCAACAATTGTTTGTTGAAGCGAGGTATCACCGTGTTGGTAAGCAGTCATACCAGAGACGAGACCTGCTAACTCCACAACCTTCATATCTTTCTTGAGGTTACGGCGGAAGCAGGTATACATCACTTTGCGCTGACCGGGCTTGAGACCGTCCACCACGGACGGAATGGAACGCTGGTTGTCCGCCATGCTAAACAGAATAAGCTCCTTATTGATAAAATCCGTATAGGAAATCTTTGCCATGGAGTGATCCAGGTATGTCCCGGGTTTGTACTGACGCAACCATTCCTTACGCTCATCGGCCTTTTTCTTCGAGAAAGCCAATTCAATGAGTTCGGCCTCGTTGTCTTGCATGGTGTGGAACTCTTTCAGATGGCGATCAAGATCACGAAAGTACACCTGGGCATCCTCCGTGGAACTTGTTCCCAGACCCTTGTAGTACTTGTGATCCCATCCACGTTCATCTTTGTGGGCTTCTTTCCACTCATCGTACTCAGGCATTGTGAAGAAGGATCGTGACTTCGAAGGGTTCTTCGGGTCACCCTTCCAGACCTTGATGATAGGAGTAATAAACTCGATAAGGAACTCGGGAATCTTCAACAAACTTGGAAATTGTGCTTGAAGGAAGTTGATGAGCAGACCCTTGATGTGGCTTCCATCATGATCCTGATCAGTCATGATCATGAGATGGCCATAGCGAAGCCCTTTAGTCTCTGTGTACTCTTTCTTATGCTGGAGACCAATGAAGTTCTTGATGTTTTGGATTTCTTGGTTCTTCGAGATCTGATCAAAAGAAGCATCACGAACATTGAGCAGCTTTCCACGGAGAGGGAAGACACCGAAAAGATCAGGACCCACGACAGCACGTCCAGCCATAGCTAAACCCTTGGCGGAGTCACCCTCAGTCAAAATGAGGGTGCAGTGATGACCTTCTCTTGTGCCAGCCTTGTTAGCCTCCACGAGCTTGGGGTTGTTCATCCGAGAGCGACGGCCAACGTCGCCTTTTTTCAGGATCTGGTCGGCTTTTTGCGCCGCAAAGTGGAGAATATTGGACATGACCTCAGTCTTGAGAATCTTCTTGTAAAATTCCTCCTCAAGAACACACTTGCTGCCGAATTGGCTGGCCTTGGTAGTCAACTGTTCCTTGGTCTGCGAGTTGAAAGCAGGGTTGACAATGAGAGCGTTGACGAAGATAAAGATGTGGTTGCGGATCTGAGCCGCCTTCAAAGTGGCACCAGTCTTGTTCTTCTTTTTGACCTGTTCCGCTAGGCGATTGCAAATCTGGTCTGCAATATAGTTGACGTGAGTACCGCCGGAAGTGGTCGCGATGGAGTTGACAAATGAGACTTGCTGAAAGGCACCATCTGAGACGGCAAATCCGATCTCCCAGCGAGGATCTGGGCTGCAGGTGATGATTTCGTCCTTTGCGGGGGGGCCATTATCGCCACGTTCGTTGCGAATAGCCTTGGTGTACATCTCCATGTACTTGCGGAAATTCCGAACCGGGATGCGGGTGCCATTCAGCTTCACAGCGACACCGGAAGTACCCGCCAGGTCATAAATACGTCGTTTTACGAGAGCCTCAAAATCATCGTCGATACCCTCCATTCCAAATTTGGCGAAGTCGGGCTTGAATGTAACCTTGGTATAGTCATCACCCTTGGTGGCATCCGTAATCTTAGCCTTGCCCATCTTGGTCATGTTGTCAGTCCAAGTCTGACGGTATTTTTTCTTCTGACGGGAATCCTGGGTCTCAATTGAAAACTCGGTGGAGAAGACATTGCAGAGCTTGGCACCATAACCGTTACGGCCACCGGTCACTTTCTGTTGAGCATCGTCGTAGTTGGAAGATGTAAGCAGGTGGCCAAAGATCAGCTCCGGGACATAGATTTGTTCCTTTGAGTGTATCTCCACAGGGATACCGCGTCCGTTGTTCCACACGCTAATTTCGCCTTCCTCGCGGTTGATGGTTACCCGGATCTCGCTCATGCCCTTGTCGTTTTGCTTGTTATCGGCAGCATTAACCATAATCTCGTCAAAAATCTTGTAGAGACCGGGAACGAAAGAGACCGAGCGAAATTGCATGGATTCGGACTCGGAGTTGTAAACCCACATCTGCTGGATGGTGCGCTCGGTCGATCCAATATATGTATCCGGGCGTTTTACGATGTGCTCAAGTTGTGTAAGCTGCAAAAAGAGGCCCACTATTAGCCATCAAACGTACAGGACTGGTAGGCCAAAATTGTTCATCCATTAAGTGCGGAAGGCTTACTTTCTGGTACTTCTCTGACGCATTCCCATTTGATTTGGATGCCTCGGAGGCCCCATCGCCCCCAAATGACTCGTTCTCCACATCAGCAAGAGGCTTTGAGCCTGCCCGCTTGATGGCTGCCGTCTTCTTGGCCTTGGGAGGGGTATGGGAAAGCAGGGAGTCGTTATCGGACATCTGGATATCAGACATATCGTCCTCACTGTCCGCCGTAGCCTTCTTCTTGGCCGGTGCCTTGCTCTTGGCTTTCAAAGTTGTCTGCTTTTTGGCTGTGGGTTTTGCTGCTGCTACCTTCTTCGGTGCGGCCTTGGCCTTGGACTTCTGTAGACGCGATTCTGTTAGCCGGGATCCAAACCCGAGCGCACAAGGGAGGCATACCGGAGCAGGTTCATCGGGAACAAAGTCTGAGCTGGCGCCATCGCTGATCTCGAAAATGGAATCGTCCATGTGGGAGTCGTCCATTATGAAAGTGGGTGTTGTGTTGCGGTTGGCGCTGAAAGACCGAGGAATATCGGGTTCAGGCCACAAGAGAAACGAGCGGCGAGGTCAAAAAAGCACTGCGAATAGAAGGAATGAAGAAGAAGAGATCTACGAAGGGTTCGGATGTCGTCAGATGCCCAGCATGGCCGGGCTGGGAAGGAGTGATGAAAGCAAAGAGGGGAAGAATGCGTCGGGCTGTTTTTCTTTGTCGCTTGAAACGCGCCTGCCAGCGGATTTGCGGGCGGTGAGTATCTCGGGCACTCGGATCATTATTCTTCCCCACCGCCTGAGCCGTCTGAGACCGAAACAGGCAATTCCCAAACAAACGTTCGGAAGCGGGAAAGCGGCAGAATAATGGGGCCGCATAAACCAACATCAAATCTCAGTTATCATCAATAATCAGGAGAATACAATAATAGATCTCCAAGTACCGAGGCCTCATGGCCACTCATGATACCAAGAAGCCCACATGCAGAATAGCACTCGCATTGGGATGATAGATGATGTCAGATTCACCGATCGAGTATGGGGAAAAGAGATCTCAAGTGGGGTTTGCCCGTAGAGCTAGCTGATCGATATAGATATAGATATAGATATAGATGAATATGAACGGAAATAAAGGCAGCCATGTATAGTTTTCGACTAGACCTCTCTGTATATACAGAGGCTCTCAGTTGTGACTTGAATAGAGACAGCTGTATAATATTGAGATCCAGGACGAGAATCTCCAAGAAAACTGCCGAAAGAAATGAAACTAAATTTGAAGACCACGCTGCAACTTCAAATAACGTTGGAAGATGGGCTGATTAGGCTTGAAGGGTGGCTAGCTAGTTCATAAGAACCAACCTGTTCAATCATTACGGATGCGATCAAAGAAGACATATGAGCTCATTTTCAAATGATCGAATTTTGCTTTCAACCCATTTTCCATCATGTTTGGTCCCGTCACTCACTACCCTTACCTGGCTCATGTGAACTGGCGGGTCTCAACGTTCATCACTTTGTGGTAGAAGACCCATCACCCGGAAGAGCAGGGGTAGGCAAGTGGAACTACCCTATGCAGAGCCCAGGGGGAGGTTCTGGCAAGAACCTCACTGTCCTGGTCACGGTGCTCTTGGCTTCTTATGTCCTTACCATGTTGACTGGTCTCTGGGTACTTTTCATTTCGGTCATATGCCAATATTGCCACATTGCGGATTCTGATTCTCTATGTGATTTTTGGAAATTAAAGGACGGCGGGGATCAGGACGTGTTGGGAACCCTTGCAGGAGCTTCGCTTTTTGCCTGGTGCAGCGAGCGAATCGAAAAGCCGATGAGTCAGAATCATTGCATATGAAGCGGAAGACCAAAAGATTGAAACACCATTGCTTGGATCAGCGCGAGGGTGAGGGGACATGGACTGTTTCTCGAATTGGGGTCAATATTCAATCCATATCGCTTATACATAGCCTTTCTTTGTTAAGCTCCCTGCACCTAGGTATACTAGATTCGATATTCTTCCTTTATGCTCTCCAGTCTGGAAATCCGTAATCCATGACACCTTTTTTTTTTTTTTTTTTGGCTTGTTTCTATTTGTGTTTAGATTCCAGGAAGACGAATTTCTAAGACAGATATATCTCAAGGATGAAAGCATGGACTAGCGGGTACATCCGTTGGCAACAGGCGGGAGTCCTGACTGGGAGCCAGCATGGCTTAGACCGGGGGAAGGGGTGCAGGCTGGCCAGCCGCTAAATTTCCCCCGCCATGATCCCAGCCATGATCCCAGCCATGATGCGAAGGCTATATGGAGGCTACCGAGTCCAGTGAAGATCATTTCAGCCACCCCTTCCTCCCTTCCGCTGATGCGCCATGTAGCCGAAAATTGGACACGATGAAACACGGGCGGCCAGGGGGCTGGTCTCGCCCATTTCTTACAATACTCCCGGGCGTAACCCAATGGGAAACCGCCAAGCTTTCCGTGATCCAATCAAACTCAGAATAAATAACAAATGTCATGCACTGGGTAATCATAATACGTCCACGATACCCCATGGCTCCCCCTCTCGTTGATCCCGCAATGTCCGAATGTCCCAATCTGCCAATATCGGAGTCAGTACCTGCATATTTGTAGCATCGTGTCATCTCGTTCCCTCCTGATATACACGGGATAGAGTGGATAGATTGGCCGCCACGAAAGGCGGACCGGAACCCCTTTCGAGTATTGGTAGGTCATATTACTCTTTTCTTCTTCGAGTGGTGTCGAACGCGCACTGGGTTCGCCGCGGGGGATCCACCGATCGTGCGGCTTCCATGGAACAACGGGATGAGGCGCGAAGAAAGAAGAAGTAAGAAGTCCAACACCGCAGTCCGTCATCAGAAGTATGCCCGGAGAGAAGCTGTGCGTCTATGATCATAGTTCCGTATTCAATGATGACCAGTGGGGCGTACGATGCAATCCGAACTATACAGACGTTCAACCAACCCGGAATGAAACAGAGGGGAATCCAGCCCATGGAAAATGCAGTGGGCAATAATAATAATTTGAACTATTCGTACTAGCCCCACCCCTTCTGCTCTCGACAGTACCCCCTACGGACTCATGCTCAGACAGTCGGTGTCTGAGCGATGATCGACGAGGGGCGAGACTCGAGGCCGGAGGCGGACTAACCTCAGGGGCTAGCGAAATAGTGCCGCTGATCCACTTCTCCTCCTCCTGAACTCCCTTTTTCCCTTCAATTTGAATATTTTGAATGGGGTTTGGATTCCCTTCCAATTGTCATTCTCTTCTGCACCTCCGGTTCGATACGGTGCTGGGTCACCGATAGGTTGGTCACTCGTCGCGTTGCTGCGGAAAGTCGTGCTGAAGTTGCTGATCACGCTCGACTGCCCCCAGAAATGAAGCTGGTCTGGCATATCTTCTTGTCCACTGCTTTGGCCCTCTCCGACCGAACCTGCGCCTTGAACTGACGGGACCCTCGAGTGATTGAGATTGTGTTTCCCCGTGGAGAGCATCTACGCGTTCGTCAACATGATGGAGAGCCCCGCACCCGTCTCCCCAGGGGCCCATGCCCCAAACCACGATTCGATGGTGACCGTGTCCCTGTCCAACTCCGAACACTCCCAACCGGATTGGCGGACGCTTGATATTCCCCCGACCCCGATCGAAGCGAGCCATGATATAGAGGCCACCAAGATGAAAACCGAGTCCTTTGGCCCAATGCCCCTACAGGATGCCGCGCGAAGCACCCCCACCCCTAGGGATGAACCGCCAACCCCAACCTCACTCGCCGACGGATCCGGGGAAGACACTCGAGGAGAAGAAGACACCGACACCGAAGCGGATTGGGAGAATCTGGACAAAACTGAAGAACAGGAACCCCGCGGGGAGAGCTCGGACGAGGTAGGTTTGACAAGAAGAATGTTGAAGACCTCATGGCGATCCGGGAATGTAACAACTAACGGGTATCCCTTTCTCTTTGCTTCGATTAGTCCACAGCTCTACTCCTAGCCCGCTTGGAACAAGAGAATAATGCGTTGGCAACCAACCCCAAGTCCGGATTGGCTAACAATCCCACCCCTCCTAATGTGCCGCACATCCAGCGACATCAGCGACAGTCCCGCTCCCAGTCGCTCGTCCAGATCAAGAAATTGATCAATGATCCGGGACGGTCTGAGTTACGCTTTTCCCAACTTCAACCGCCGCCGATGACGGAACTGGAGTTTTGGGCGGCCCTGGTGGCTGATTATCCGCAGACAGCCCAGCGACTCCCAACTTTAACCTCAAACAAGATACAAGGCGGTGTGCCACCACCTCTGCGAGGGGTGGTCTGGCCTAGCTTGGCTGGTGCTCGCGATCCGTCCCTGTTGGACGATTTCCAGCGACTCTCAGGCGAGAGCAGCCCTTATGATGGACTGATCGGCAAGGACATTGGGCGCAGCTTTCCGAATGTGGAGATGTTTCGTGACCCGAACGGGGAGGGCCAGCAGATGTTGGCTCGTGTTCTAAGATGCTTTAGTCTGTATGATGCAAAAATTGGATACTGCCAAGGTCTTGGGTTTGTGGTTGGCCCGTTGCTCATGCACATGTCGGATGCCGAAGCTTTCTGTGTACTTGTTCGGTGAGTTTCTTCCCCTGTGGCTCTCTGGAAGATCTTGGGGAGATGGAGACTGACATATCCAATCAAATCATCCAGTCTCATGGATCATTATAATCTTCGGACATGCTACCTACCTGATTTGTCAGGCCTCCATTTACATGTATATCAGTTCCAGAATCTCCTGGCGCGGCATCGCCCGGCTCTATTCGAGCACTTGGAGTCTCTGAGTGTCGAACCTGTTTACGTGTCCCAGTGGTTCCTTTCCTTTTTTGCAGTCGCTTGTCCCTTGCCGATGCTCCTGCGAATCTACGATGTGATTTTCCTCGAGGGTGCCTGTGAAACATTGATGCGTGTTGCACTTTCCCTGATGCAACGAAATGAGAGAAGAATCTTGGCTTGTACTGAGTTCGAGGACGTCATGCAGTTGCTTCTGTCACGAAGCTTGTGGGATACGTAAGTTTGGTCCTTGTTTACTTCACCACCTTCCGGAAGCCTTGCTGACAAGGTTCAATCCAGATACGCGTTCAATGCCGATGATCTTGTAAACGACTTTGTGTCTTTGACCCCTCTGGTCACCAAGGAAAGTCTCCAGGCTCTGGAAGCTAGCTACAACCAATCTCAAGGCGTACAGACTGGCATCTCCTTCCCCCAGATGCAGGCCGCGGCATCTCGCTTCCTTGGACGTCTTTGGGCGGGCTCAAACTCTCACCATTCCGTCAGATCTCTGAACCCCAACCCAACCCCCTCACGTCCGAACAGCACAATTCGCCGCTCTACGTCCAAGCAGAGTATGACCTCAACTCTAAATTCGGTGGAGACGACATCGGACGCGAGCACTGCCCCGACAGAGCTGACAGCTGCAACTGCAAGCCTTGATAGCCCCAAGGCTCGCATCAAGTCTAACATGTCGACACATCACAAAGACCGAGACCTTCATACTCAGATCGAGGATTTGCTGATGGCATTGAGTGACCTTCAGCGTCAACATGCTGATTTGACACTCGAACTACAACAAGAACGCGAGGAGCGCGAAGAAGACCACGCATTAGCGAAAGAAATGCTCAGGCAAATCCAAGAGCCAATACCCGGAGACCAAACAACCGAACTGATCTCAAAGGCTAGGGCTCGCTTCGCGTCGAGCGAGCCCAAAAGCTTGTCAATTACCCAGACAAAGCAACAACTTTATGACGATATGACTCGATGGAAAGAAATGCACGAGGTGGAATCTAGCAGATGTCTGAACCTTACCCGACGAATGGACGATTTTGAAAAAGATAATTCCTCTTTGAAAGATCAACTTCGTGAGGCTCGGAGTCGAATTCAAGATGGGTATCGTGATCGACAGCGACTAGAACGGATGAACCAAGAACTTCGCTCTCTGAAGATTGCTGAGCCCTCAGCATCCACTTCCGATGTCTCATGCACTTCTCCAGACTCCGAATCATCCTCTCCCACTGGCCTTCGCGAATTAAAGCTGGTGCGCACAAACTCACATAAGAGTCCTACATTCAACAAGCGTTCGAGTAGCCTAGGCTTGCAGAACGTGTTGGTTACGGAGAATAACAAACCAGCGGCCGAAGAGACCTTGCTTCTCGAGCTGGTCAATGCAAAGACCGCGGAAGCAGTCGCCAAGCAGGAGCTAGAGGAAGTAAAGGGAAAATTGGACGCACTGCGAAAGATGATCAGTGCTCCACATACTCAGAATGTCAGCAAGTTGCAGAATCGGCACTCCTTCATTGGAAACTCTCCATCCACAACAAGCATATCCAAATCTTCCCCTGAGCCTGTCAAGACACCTGGCACCTCCACCAATGTTGGCTCCGGAGGCGGAGGATTCTTTAGTGGATGGGGTCGTCGAGCTGCACCGGCTGGAAACGAGTCCCCAAATTGAAACGATACGTGATGGCCATCTTTTGTAACACTATTGCTACACGCTCATCAGATCCGGCTTTCTATTTCATGAGCAATATGTTTTGCGGGAGTTTGCTCCCTCTTCCCGATTATTCCGAGCCTTGTCTTATTTCAAGTATATAGATGATATCCCTCTTGTTGAGAATTGTTCGTATCTCTTCTCCTAGTATCTTCCAGTCTGAATCGGAAACCATTTATGGTATGCAAGTAAATATTTCGGGGTGATTTTGCCAAAATGATTATGAATGACTTACCCTAGTTAGTGACCTGGGTGGCCAAGAAAGTGGGGACTTGCGGTGACGGTCTCGAGCTGAACGACGGGAGCGTTTCTCAATCCAAATGTGGTCGCAAGATAGGATTCAGGATGACAGAATCACGCATAAGCGTCAAGAATGAAAAGGGAAGAAAGACGCACGCTAGTCGTCCGAAAGTGCGCAGTGGCAGGGTGACACGCAAGTACGCCTCCCCATGTTCTCCATGATTACGGGGGCTTAGGTAGTCTGAATCTTGCGCGATAGGAGCCGGCATAAGAAATGCGACAAAGCACGCCCATATTGTCTCAGATGCACGAGTACCGGGCGAAAATGCGAGTATCGCGAGACCCTTGACCGACGTACCCGGGCCGCCCGTGTTGGTGACATAGTCGTGCACCTCTCCCGCAACAGTCCAGTGGAGACTGTATCTAATAGAAAGACATCGGATCTGTTACTTTGGACCACTGGCTCCTCTCGTATATACGGGTCAAATAGAGTTACCCTCCGATAAGCGATGGTATCTGGGCTTAATTGATCAAAAAAGTTCTTTCAGTCATCAGTCTAATCCAGGGCTCATTGAGTATTGTGAACTATAAGTGCTTATGAATAGGCCTCATTTCGGTCTTGGACCTGGAATCTACGCCATACTCTCTAATATAGCATATGAAAAGTTGACAATACTAGCTCTTCCGTGGCGCATTGGTCGCAAAAAGCAAGTCTGCCCAACTGAAAAGATCTACTGGTGAGACCAGGTCTTCTACCGACTGATCATAGACTTCTTTTGCACGCAACGTCCACAGGGTATCCACACCGCGGGATAAAGCTTCATAGTACATCAACCCCCAACAGGCAGGCGCAGTCGCTCCGTTCTGATATCCAATGTAGCGATTCTCGGCCGAGATATTTGCCCATGGCCCATTGACCAGTACGGCCTCGCATCGATAAAAAGAGGGATTATAGGGTACCGTGTAATTTAAGTTATATTTGGCAGCATATTCGGATGCGGTAAATAACAGGTGATCATCCAGAGGGAATAAGTCATAACCTTGGTTGGCCACCACCCGCGCTGACAGGGCCAGCCACTGCAGGCCATCTTGAACATGCACTTGATCTCGCCCGGCCTCTGAGCTCTGTCCCGTTGTTGCCAGGAAATTGTGAGGCACCCCAGCACACGGGTCATTCTTATAGGCGTAGAGGGCGTAATTATAAAGAGCGAGATCATCCAAGTAGACGGCGAAATTGAGAAGACCGAAGATACTCGCCATCCCGTAGTTTGCCTGACCGATGATGATACTCTGACGGGGGAATAACCAGTATAATTGAATGCTGAAGCCGGCACCCCCCTTCCATGTTGAACCAGCCTCTACCCCTCCGCCTTCCCAGCGCATGATCTCAGCTGCATTGGCGAAGATAGGTCCTTCTATTCCCACCAGAAGTGAGCGGTCAGTACCGATAATGTTCTCTAGAGCCGAGCCCCATGCATCCAAAATAGTGACTGATCGATTCCAATGATCCTGGTCGCGCGTAATGTACCCTAGAGTTCATACGGGGTATCAGCATTGATGCCTGGCTGTTGTCTTCTTCGGGTGAGTAAAAATTATAAGATATTGTCTTACACATGATTGCATTCTGATATGCAGCCCTCGCATCATTGGAAAAACTGGTATAGTTGCTTACAGTTCCACGGCTAATTACCGAGTGAGGTCCTTGCATGGTGTAGGTGGGCTGGGAATAGGTATCATTAGAGAAACGAGTGTAAGCGGAAGCCCAGGGGTCGACATTCGCTAGGACATTTTTGCGTATCATTTCCAATTGATCATGACTGTGCCACAGTCCAGGATGTTGGAATTGATTGGTTCGGTTCTTTGAGCCCGCAGTGTGGGGGACGATCATCACCGGTCCTGCAGTGGAGAGGGATCTTAACATACGTCAAGGGTCATAGGCTTTCGAGTAATGCACCCTGTACACATACCATTCAAACTTGGGATATCGCGGACAAGACCCTGGACGGCGGGTACGATTGACAAGCACCACCAAAAAGCTCGCATATTTGTGTCATAGGAACTAGTTTCTCTGTTGGGCTAATACTAATAGGCCGTGAAAGAGCTTTATTTATCAGAGAATAGTGGCTGAACCTGTACACTTATGCCTCGGGTTTTTCTTGAAAGTTGAAAATATAGAATTAGAATACAAATTCAAATGGAGCTCCGGGGTATGTCCCGGTGATCGTCCGCCCGCTCCCTGTGTGCAATGAAAGCCGTGAATGAACCCAATACGTAACATCCCGGGATCGAGCCCAGAAAACAAAAATGGAGCTCCAATACAGTCTCTCTCAGGAGTAACTCCTCGGGCTCCTCATTTTCGTACTGCTAGTGGCGGTGAAAGGACCTATTACAGGAACCTCAGCTTTGTCGCTTCAATCGGAGAGGCAGGAAATATGACTTCTTCCTATTTTTTGATGATATAAATCACTTGCATATCGAATATTGTTGCCTCGGCTCCCTTTATCCTGGTTCCCATTTTTGCTCTTCGATTGTGTTAAGCGTGCATGTCGGACTTTCAATGACTGCTAGACCACGAAAAATGGGCACACTCTACAGTGACACAGCAAAAGGATAATACGGTATTCTTTCTGGTGGACTGCAAATCAAGAATAATGCTTGAAAAATACATTAGGTAATCTTAGATTACAAGTTTAGATTAAATTTTACTTAAAAAGGCTCGCGATATTGACAAGAATTTGTAGGTCCCGGGGCAGGTCCGACAATTGCGAGGTTGCACAGATCTGGTCCCACGGCATAGTCTGACAATTTTACTCCAAGGCAGAAGGTATAGTGTGGGGAAGGTCAGAACCTGTTTAGTATACTTCGACTCCTTCCAAGCTACTCCGTATGTAGCGCTAACATTTTACAACTAGAATATGGTACCTGTGAAATTGACGCTGTAAATGACACGCTCTGGCGCTAGAAACGGCCTCCTTTCACTCTTATGACGGCGAATCGTCGCTTGACCGCCCACTGCACTGTCGGCCCAGGTAAAATATTGCTCCGTTAAAACCAGCGTGTCAGCGCGGGCCAGATTTGACGTCTGAAGGCATCAGGGCTTTACGAGATAGATACAAAACCGTTTGGAACTTCTTACTTGAACTTCTGCAGAATAACTTTGCCTAGCTGTTCATTCGATGATTATAGCAGTCCACTGTGTATGACAGCTCCACCACCCAACATATCCATAAATCCCAACGCACTTTCCCCTCCGGGACCTTATCAAAAAGATGGGGTGTCGAGGACGCTGGAACCTACACATCAATGGTCAATGATAGTCCGCACTAGATGACTTGCAAATTCTCACCTACTCTGTTAGGAAAATGGTACCGCCTCTATTACCCTCGAGCGCGGATAAGTTACCCTGGCGATGATTCTACATTGCGAACAATCAAATGTTTATGCCACAAGCCCGACAATCTTGAAGGATGGGAACCAGTCCTATTTCCCAGCCTACTTCATTCGAATCTAGATTATGTTTACACTGTCGATCTAGACGCAGGCACTTTCACAATCTCGTTATGGAGTGAGCTTGACGAATCATTGGCGCCTTCCGCAAAACGGATGGATCTCACCGAGATCCTTGAGACATCTAGCATAAATGACCATATGGTGCGGAAACCTCAATTCATGTTTATCAAAGATATTTGTGAGAACAGCAAGGCACAAGCAAATCAATTCGAAACGTTGGAAATGGACTTTGGCATCCCTACACCCATGAACGAGCTACAGGAGCGATTCTTTACCGACCTCCTTTTATTTGGCGCTTTTATGTCGATGACCCTTCAACATGGAGATACAATTCTCCTGTATTCAGGATACTATGCATTGCTTTCCTCCGTCTTGCAGCCTGGAATTTTCAGGTGTCTTTTGATTGCAACGTTGAGCTTCCAATCTTTTTTGCGTTGATTCCCCGTTGGAGCTACCCTGACGCGGACGTCTACTGGTTTCATGGAACCTTGTTGTTTTACAAGATGACACTGAATCCAAAGACATGGTAAACGAAGCCGTCTCAAAAGCTGAGTCATATATTGGCGACTCTCGGCTCAGGCATGACAACGTTCCCTTAATTGTTTTTTCACCACGTTATGTCGCTTTCGTCAAACTTTCTCGCGAGATTATTCTGGCCTCTAGGAGGTTAATATTGCTTTCCAACGATTCGGCAAACCGATGTTCACCTGGGTTTCGTGCTCTAAACCGGGTTCTAACATTGAACTGCTGGAAGAAGCCTCGCGCCCACAGGGAGAAGTGGCCCATCAACATGCCGCCTGAGATTGTTCAGATGATTCTTCGTGAACTGGAACCGCAAGATACCGTTGCATTTTCGCAGACATCTTTCGTTGCTGAGCATTGCTACTATTCTTCGGAATCCCGGTTCAAGAGCATCGAGGTGCTCAGTTTGAAGTCCTCTATACCTTGCTGTGGCAAGCGCACTGGACTGGAGACGCATGGTATTTGTTGTTCTAACTGCTATGCTTGGCAACACTTGGAATGTATCGGTCTGGAAAACTATTCTTCCAGCAGCCAGTACGTTTGTGCGGGCTGCCAGGAGAGAGCCTGCATGATACTTGATCCTGGCGGGATAAATTGGTTCAGCCGTCGGAAAATTAGGGAAGGATGTCAAGTTGGAGTTGGAGGTCTTGTTAAATCACTTCAATTGCGACTCTCGAAGCCTTCCCATTTAAGACCGGAGCTAACATTACTGGGAAATCTTGTCTCAATTACGACTTCGCTCACAGATTATACCATTCTTTTTGACCGCTTCTTCTCTGGACTAGCTTATGGCTTGGAAGATAGCTCCTAACTCGCGGTCATCAATAATCCATATGACTGATATGTGGCGATGCTGAGGTTTTACCCCAGGTGGAAGAAATATGTACGACTCAGAGCTCAATCTGTGAGCCATCTGTAAAACCTCTAGCTGTCAAACATCACTTGATATTCAATCAAGGGTGTAAAGAAGAGTTCCATAGCCTAATTGATCATAACCCCCGCTTGTACTCCCATAATTGCCGCCGCCACCCTCAGCACCAGAGCCATCCTTGACAACCATGTCACGATACTTCTTTGTGTAAGTCACATTCAATCCCTTGAGAACTCCAAAGTGGTTGTAAAGAAGCTCCCAGATAGGTCGAATTTCCCCTCGACTGCTATTACTGATAACGGTTTGTGTCACGTCGCTGTTGTTGTAAGTCGTGTACGGCACATCGTATCCCAGGTTATACTTGGCCACGTATTCAGCCCTAGCATTGATAATTAGCTTTTGACATTCCATGATTTTAATTGAGTTCACACGAAGATGTAGATAACTCACCCCGCCAAGATACGATTATCCAGATATGCAAACATATCATCTCCCTGGTTATACGCTGCCTGGGCAAAGGGGCCAAGTAGGGCAAGATCCAGCATTGAATGCCCTTGATCCCGCCCTGCTTCCTGACCCTGTCCCAGAGACTGTCCATCGACTTTATATAGTTCCCAAATCGCATTTTCGATCTGCCCATTCCCGGCTCCACTCATAAAGTACGTGATCGCTTCCTCATACATCGTCTTGTTATCCGACAGTATACCGATCGAGAGAATGGAGGCTATGTTGCACAGATCCCAATTAGCCCAATAATGGTCGATAGCGGCCCCATGATGATTCACGATGAAGTCATGATTGAGGGGATAGAAGACATTGACCATCATGTCGATGAATTGGGTCAGGTTCGCAGCGGGCCAGGCGGAGTAGCCGCGCATGAGTTCAGCAACGTTGGCAAATTCATAACCGTATATGCCTGCGGCCAGGTACATATCCGTTGAGCCGGAGATGCCGGTCAAGGTTGAGGACCAAGTATCCAGGATCTCGACGACTTTATCGGCGTAGCTTGTGTCTCCGGTAATCAGCCAGTAGATTGCCATGGCATAGCCTGCAGCGATATCTCTATACAGGGAAGGGTAGTTCTCCGAATGCGTGCCGTCTGAGCCGCGGTAGACGATGGTCTTTGGAGACGGGGTGTAGCCCAGATTGATGTATGTACTATTTGTCAACTTATACCAGCCTGTGAGCCACGGTTCGGTCTGGCTGGAGACCTTGGAGACAATGCGCGAAATATCTGATGCCGTGTGAAGAATTCCTGGGTGTGTGAATCTGTTTTGGGCGATTTTGTGCTTGGGGAGGTGCAGATTCGCCCCATTGGCAGTTGATAGGGGAACAAATGCAAGCAATGTTGCGAGAATGTTGGACTTCATGATGTCCCTTGAGTGGCGTAGACTGAAATGACAATGAGAAATGTTGACTGTCTATTTGGGTAGCTTCGAAACGATCGTATGGTTCAATCTGGGCTGTTACCAGCTTCAAATAGATGTTTCAAACCCCCTCTTCCTGCCTCTCGATCATAATGCCGGGATACTATCCTTGTAAACTTCAGGGAGAAAGTAAGAATCAAGAAGTAAAGCCATGATCGATGTCAAAAGCGCCGGTCTTTTGGCCGATACAGGCAGACTGTGTCGTAAAGCCTTTAAAATATTCTACCCCATACATGACTTGCAGCGATTGGAGCCGTTTCACAAACACAGGGGTAAATGGGGAAGGAAATGAAAGATTTCGCTCATTCGGGAAGGGATCTGCACGGCTTACGTATATCTTGTTTTACTTGAAACGGCTCGAGGCGTTGGTGCAACGACCTTGTGGGCCATCTCCTGTAGCCGGGCCGTTCTCCGGAGGACTTCCGGCATCACAGAGAACAGAGAAAGCCCGAAACTGTTCCCAGAGACCTCTCGTTTATTTCTTAGAAAAAAACAAATCGAGGTATATCTCTACTGTTCTTTGATTGGAATATTCGAGCCCTTAGATTCATTAGGCTTGCATCGGTACGACATTGGCTTGCTGGCCGGGCTCATTCTGAAACTCCTGGCTCCACCTGCCCAGGTATACTTCATCCCGCTGACTGACGTTACTGTTCATGTTTTTGAATAACCAAATTCTATAAATTTCATAGTTCAGATTCGCTCAGGTCGAAATGAAGCTGATATTGGAAAACGAACTACAGAGCTAGCATCGTCTTTAATCTAAGAAAACTCCATATGAATGATCTTGTTAATTCTTTTCATTCTCCTTGCCTTCTAACACCTGTATGGGGATATAGCTTCATTGCATTCCGATGTTTGGATGAACTTTAAAGCCTTCACATGCTCATTGGCAAACAAAGGAACAAAGTCTGAAACCATATACCATTTTGGCTTTATCATTCCATCATGGATAATTTTGTCGCCAATCCTGAGGTTGTCAAAAGTAATGCCATCAATTTTCCGAGTTTCGTCGTAACCCATCACCATTGATGGGTTCACCACCTTTGAGTCCTTTGTATTTAAAGAGACATTTTTGAACGTGATATTATGGATTAGTTTCCCGGGAGCCCGGCTCCACATGATATTGTGCATGACACGAACGTTCAGAAGTTGGCCCCTAGTGATTCTCTCTACCCGAATATCCTCGAAGTCAATATTGTGAAACGTGTTCGAATCAGCAGCAGTCACGGCCAGGCATCCCTGATACCAAATCTGATTCTCTTCATGATCAAGTATATCAATGTTCCTCACTTTGATATTGCTGGTGGTTTCAGGATTGTCTGGATTCCCATGTGTGCCCATATTGATGGCATGAGCAATGTCTGGAAGCAACACGCAGTTTTGAATAGTAATATTCCGCGAATCTCCATACCAGTCCCAACGGTGAGAGTAGAGGGCAATATTATCGTCTGAGTTTCGAAGGAAGCAATTTTCGATCAAAATGTCTGACGAACAAAAAAAGTCGATACCATCACCATTCCCTGCTGAAGTGAATGACCTATAGCGATTCACGTGAACGTTATTACATTCGCCTGCGGAGAGACTGAACCCTTTTGCTCCTAAGGATGTGATCCCCTCGACTCGAATATTGCTTGCTCTGCTCATATGAATAGCTCCACCGAGTTCTCGATAGACAAAGCCACCTTCTGGACCAAGAATGAAGCCATGTCCTCGAACACAGCTATTGCAAACGTCGGTAAAGTTTAGCCGATAGTTGATAAACGATCCGCCAGCAAGGTAGACCGTGGTATCTGAAGGCACCATAAGGTTGACGCCGTCAGTAGCATATTGAGCAGCGGCTCCTTGATTGAGACCGGATTCAAAATACCAAACATTTTCCGCCGTCTGATCGGGTGGATTGTCGTCAATTTCGTTGGTGATAATGTGTAGGACCTGCCATTTATTTCCGTTCAATTCGAGCATGACATCTTGAGCCCTGTCGAAAGAGAAGTTGACGGTGTTTTCGTACAGTTGGCTTAAAATTCCACGGGAAATAGGTCTTATCACGGCCGAATGTACTGGTCCCTGATTATATGTGACGCGGATCTGAATGGGTCCATTAAAGTCGAACGAGGCCATCCCCACGTAGTAATGATTGAATGTGTCGGAGTTTGTGCTGGCATTAGACACCTCAACTGGGTATACAGGTACCTGATACCATGGCTGATCTAATGAATCCCCCCTTGAGCGAACTTTGATCGAGTAATTCTCGTTGGACTGGAGACCAACAGGTATTGGATAGATTTTGATTGATGAAGCACCAGGCATTTTTGGGACAAGTTGAGACGGAGGTATTAGGGTTGGGCTCTGCCGGCAAATTTTTTTGAAGATAAGTATGATGTAGTATGTAATGTTGAGCCCGTAAAATATGCGAACCAAGATGGCCAGTTTCAGAAAAAGTCACTGGTTGATCAGTGTGGTATAAACCAATGGCTGCCCAAAGCCGGGGGATTCTCCGGACGTAACGCCGCTGCCAAGGCATTTCCCAAAGACAGCGCCCTCCAGCATCTCTAGAAAATGGAGCTTGCAATTGCATGACCCTTTTACCTCGGATCTTTTTAGACCAAAAAATTCATTGTTGGTTTACGTGTTGAGTTTGGACGTAGATATCTTCACTCTTCCAAAAGAGGTCTGTGAAGTCGATGCATGATCTACTTTCTTCCACTTGGCAAAAACAGTCGGGTTCGCATCGCTCCCGGCCGGACTAAATGTGAAGGATGGCAGCAATGCGAGTGTCCAGATCTAGAGTCATTTCCTATACACTAGCCATAGTATGTTCGCCTGAACATCGCCATTCAAAAGAATCAACGAGGCTGGTCTGCTCCCCTTGCCACCGATTTAGCTTTTGGCCGCTCTTCAAGCAGTATACCTCGTTGTGAGTCGTCTGCAGCCTATATGGTTATCCATCGGTGGGTTTCAAATAAGAGGGATATGCAGGACCGAAGAAGGTTCATCAATGTACACAGACAGAAGCGATGTACACACGTAGTTCGATTGTCAAACCGGCGAAAGCATGTCCCGTTCCCGTACACGGATACGCGGACTGCCCCATGTCAAATATATAATGAACTTCTGATGGCAACGATTGTCTCTAGACTTGTATACCTAGGTAAATGACATCAAATTGGGGGCAACCGGGCAAGATATGCGTGCATTGTTGCATTGTTGCATTGCCTTCAAAACCTGAACCGAAGCCAGGATGGGAAACATGCCGAGCGGGGGTCACTGCAGAGCCTTGGCGAGAAAGGACTTCGCATCAAAAGGAGATGGGGCAGTCTGCGAGATTTCCTTTTCGACCGGTCGCTCCATGGTTCATTCTCTCTGACCTGCAATCTCGACCGAACGTCAATGAGCCCAGGCACACCGTGCACGACGCAGGCCGGGTAAGCTTCCAAGTGGGGACGTTGGGGAACTGAAATCGCACGACGGATTGTGGGGAAAGCTGACTTCCCCGCGCCGACCTGTGTCGTCCGTCAACCAGCGGATATATCGCACCAGACATGACTCGGGGGCTCACGAGGCCGTCCATTAGTCAGAGAATCGTGCTGCCAGTCTAGATGCCGCCAAAGTCCAATCACACCAGCGGCAGTGAGCCGAACGGCATCGAACCGCCAGACGTGAGTAAGGCCGACGACGACGTGCCGGCCTGTCAGTCCTGCCGCAAGAAAAAGGCGCGATGCGATCGCGCTCAGCCATGTTCTCAATGCGTACGCTTCAAAGTCTCCTGCCTTTATGATGATAGGAGAATGAAGCCTGGTCTTCGAGCAGGTGCGGTTGACCAGCTCTATCGCCGCATCGAAACGCTTGAGAATATGTTTCTGGGGCAGGAGATGCTATGGCAACAAATATGGCAAGCGCTTCATCCAAACTCAGCTCTTCCAATTCCGATGCTGAACATGACCGGTGAAACACACCTGGAACAGCGACGAGAGCAATCGAAAGCCTGCCTACTCGAGCTTGGCGGCTCTGCGGAGCGGGAGCAAAGGCAAGACGTCCAACAAGTGCAAAATATTAGCCAGGAAGACAGGGGAGAAAGCCCTCGCCCAGTCAAGCGCCGACGACGGAACGAAGTGAGTGACGACGATCTTACGGAAGTCTTGCCACCGGAAGTCATGATCGAGTTGGTCGACTTCTACTATGTGAACATTCACCCCTGGATTCCGGTTCTACATGTGGCCAAGTTTCGCGAGCGTATGCAGTCACCAGAACATCGCTCACGAATTGCCTGTGTCCTTCATGCTATCATAGCAGTATGCGCCCGATTCTCGCAAAGCGAATTTCTAAAGGATAATGATTACAAAATCCAAATCGCCAAAAAGAGCCGCCAAAAGGTCATTTTGGAATGTACAGAGACTTTCTCGGTTGAGAACCTGCAGGCTCTAGCCATCATTGCTTTTGAAACTGTGAGTTCAACATTCTTGGCATGATGATATCGTATACTGAAGTGCATTATCTCAATCTAGATCGGTCGGGGTCGCGGGCCCTCGTCATGGTCAATTGTCGGAAGCATGGTGGGTACGGTGGAAAAGCTGCAATTAGGTGTCGAAGAAGATGCCCTTTACCAAGGGACAAAAAAGGGGGAGACTTTGATCCGACGAATGGTCTTCTTAAATCCCTCGGAATCATGGAGCGAAACAGAGGAACGCAGGAGGGTTTTCTGGACTGTGTTCCTGATGGACCGATTTTGCAGTGTTTCCACCGGCTGGAAAATCAGTTTAACGAGTGGTGATGTTAAACGCCGCTTGCCCTGCGAAGGTGCTTTGTGGGAGAAAGAACAGGCGGTTGAGGCACCTTACTTTGGGATTTCAGATTCCAGGGGGAACGCATGGAGCAGCTCTGCCCTGAATGAGGATCGAGCATCCTCGAATCCCCAAGACCAAGACGCCATCGGTGGCTTTGCATACAATATAGAAGCCACCGAATCACTTGCTCTAGTGACAAACTTCTTTCTTCATCATGCCTTTGTTGTCAGCGATTCTCAAAAAGTGCGGATGTGGCTCATGAAGTTTAAAGAATTAGATCTGCGCCTGATTCAGTGAGCACTTCATAAACACCCATTGGGAGCATTTCTGTACTAATATTATATCACTAGATGGAAGTTATATTTGCCCTTGAAGTGGCGGGAAGCTTCAGTCCTCAATAGTGACGGAGTCATGGACCCGAATCTGACGTTAGCTCATATCACCCACAACACTGCGGTTATTCTTCTGCATCAAGCAATTGCATACCCCCCAGCTCATTGGCAAGCTTGTGCAATTAAGCTGCCATCTTCTGCATCTGCTGAGACCTGCCTAGAGGCCGCTTCCGAGATTGCAACGATTGGACATCAATTTTTGACATTTTCGCCAATATTTACAAACCCTCAATTCTCGTTTTGTCTTTTTATTGCTGGTAGAATGCTTCTTGCTCATGCGAGATACAATGCAATCCCTTTAACGCCAGTACTTGACACACTGATCGCAAGTCTACTGGAAATTTCCCATCGCTGGACTGGAAAGAGTGAAACGAGCAATCCGTGGGATGAAAATCTGGCCGCCATATTTGCTGAGCGTCTTATAGAAGCCCAGAATAACTCAGATGCCGCGCCTCGGCCGAGCTTGGATATCAGACAAACTGCGTATTCAGATGAGTCGAAAGAACAACCATCCCAGAAACCCAGCTTCGAAGCTTCGCCTCCCGAGGGCTCGTTACTCTATCCTGAAGCCGCAGATTCCATACCCCCTGCAAGAGCTATCAACAAACAGACACTTCAGGAGCCATCCAATATCGATCAATTTAGCTTGGCGTTCCCACCGCTTCCGCCAGCTTTCCAACAGGACTTCCCTGCAATGTCACGATTTGATCCCATATCACTCTTTGCACAGACTTCTGGGAACACAGTAGCGTCAACGATGGCGATGGATCCAGCACATCAAAAATATAATACATGGCAAGGCCCCAGTGTGAACATTGAGCATGGCATTGGAAGTCCTCAAGATAATCCATTCCAGGTCTTCTGCCTGACCCCGAGTCCAGGGCAAAGGATCAGTCGCTACGGTGGAACGATAATAGAGAGTCAAATTGCGAACACGAAAGGTTCAAATATTTGAAAGAAATCTTGAAGATTCATGAGAATTCTTTTGTATGCCTGGCAGATAGCTTGCATTTAATCGCAAAACAGCCAGGGACACGGGATTGAACATATGATTCTCTATGAATTCTATATAACATGTTTTATGACAAATCCTATACCCTCGTTGGGATGTATGCCTGTTAATCAATTTTGAGCCACGCCGTTAACCAAGCCCAGATCGAGAAGTATATTGCCGAAGAGGAGAAAGTAGTAGTCAGCGTAGACAAGTCCGTGATTAGACCAACGCCGAGGCGCAAATTCATAATTGTTTATGGTGGCGCCATGCAGGATGGTATCGCCAGGCTCTGCACTATGTTGATCCATTACCGTCAATTTATCAAAGCCATTATCGTACTGATTCCCAGTGCATCCCTCATGATAGACCTCAACACCGGAGGTAGGCTCGACTGTCTGGAACTGGAGCGTTGGCGGATTTAAGAACTTCCCGACTGTAGCATCAACGAGATTCATCGCTTCTCGTAGATAGTGCTCCCCACATGGTGTACCTTTCATCGCCTTGTACAACAGCAAAAGACCACATGCAGATATCATAGCTGCAGAAGTGTCTCTTGGGCTTGCGTCCGTGACAGGCGCAGAGAAATCCCAGTAGGGTACACCGTCGGCGGGGAGATGCGTGAGGAAATAGTCGGCCAGCGCTTTTGCTGTATCGAGGAAGGTCTTTTCACCCGTCCACTCAAACGTCTGCATGAAGCCCAATATTCCCCAGGCCTGGCCCCTTGCCCAGCAACTATCATCACTGTAACCTTGGTTTGTGAACTTGGCTTTCACATTACCAGTCTCAGCATCAAAATTCACCACGTGGAAGGTTGTTTTATTCGCTCGGATGTGATGCTTCTGGGTTGTCTTCGCATGCGCTAGCGCGATGTCATACAGCGATCTGTTTGACGTCTTCCGTGAAGCCCAAAATAGTAGATCAAGGTTCAGCATGTTGTCGATTATCACGAGGAAATCTTTCGAAGGATCGGTGAAAGAATACCGATTAGTGATGCAGACATCCCAGCTCTGCAAGCATTGAGTGGTATGATTAAAACGGCTGGCTAGGGAGTTTGCTGCCACTACTAGGCTGTTGTACGCGGCTGGGTCTCGCTGAAGTTCCCAGGCCTTCATTGCCCATGGCCCGATCATAAAGCCCAGATCGTGGGTGTCGCGCTTAAGTGCATTCTGGTGTAGGCTGGCAGTCCACCATTTGCACAAATGCTCGAGTTGAAGTGGGTGTGGCTTCGATGAATGACTGTTCTTTTCGAGGGGCTGAAAGGAGACTATATCTTGAGGATACTTTACCAAGCGCTCAAGAAGGAGATATAGAGACCCCGGGAAGAAACCGGAAGTCCAAAAATCGAGCTGACGATAGACATAAGTAGCACTTTCTCTACTGGTATATTCAGGAAATAGAACTGGTGGCTTGCTCTGGGTTTTTTGAAGGGAAGATTAGTTTGGATTGGATTCAATGAATTCTGAAGAACTGACACTTCCCAGTGCTTTTGCTGCAACATGCCATACTTTTGCAACAACAGACTCTGAGTAAAGAGCGTGTAGCGCACGCTCTGTCTGAGTCTGAATTTCGTAGTTCCCATTTTGCTTAGTAGGTCTTGTTTTTGCTCGCTTCACACCGGGCTCCTTTAAAGTAAGTCAACTTAGTATTGAGCGATTCTAAAAAGAGGTTGGATTTTGGCGCACCGTGCTTGGTTCTTCATCTAATGGCATGGTGAAGGTCAGATGGCGTATAAACAGAGACGTCAAAGGCGATTATCGTCCGGCGAATTGCTACCGCTGATTATTCTTATGAATCTTATACCGAATTCTTTTCCTGCTTGAGTAATACACCACGGAGCTGTGACATCCGGAAAAGATCCGGTATATGCTCCGTCTCATTTGCAAATGAGGTAGAGACACTAAGAGAACGATACGCTCTGTCCCTTGCAGCCGAGAGCCTCCTACTCCATTTTACCTGCTAGCTCTCAGGGGAATTAGTTGGTGGGGGCTGTTTGATAAATTCAATATGCGGTTCCAGATCACCGCTTGCTCAACTGATCCTTCCTACTCTAGTATGAATCATGCTAAGTTCCCAATAAGCACACTAGAATAATCTGTAGACTTCGATTCACAAACTATTCAGGGTAGATTATTTCTATGTCACCAAGTAAAGCTAAGAAAATCAAGAATGGTCCGAAATTTTTGGAAGAAGAAACGAAAGGATTGATTGTGAGGCCAGACACATTTCGGCTTTGCAGTTCGCGTTTGAGTTCACGTTTGAAGTCCGATCGCATCGTATCTCACATGATGCTAGTACCCAATTTAACGGAATTAATTGGCGAGCGAAATCTCCGACTATCGTGATTTCACGATTGAAAACGCCTTGGCCCCTCCAAGCCAGTGTGGTAACTCCACCTAGCACTGTCCGGAAGAATTGCCGGCATCCGCTCCGGCGCCAGTTCCCGCAGGACTCCAATCATTCATTCGTTCGACTCAAGAAAATCCAAATTCCGGGGATTGCGGACAAATTTCCGGCTAGTCTACACGAGCATACGTAATATCATGCTATATCTTAAAATGAGATAGTGAAGCGCTACAAATATCTCGGTGAAAGGCAGTGCTTGATTCTGGTCTGCAACATTGTGCTCTGCAATTTGTAGACTTCCGTATTTCACGACAAAATGCCGTCAACCAAATTCGAGATGGAAGCAACTGTTGATCATGAGGAGTTGCACTCGAATCCGAATATGGAATCTGGTCCTTTCCAGATAGAAGAGAAGGCCAATAATCTAGCAGTGGATCCTGTCATCGATATCGACCCTGCCACCAATAGGCAACTCTTCTGGAAAATAACTCGGCGCATTCTGGTCATCCAAGTGATCACTTATTTTTGCCAGTCGCTTGACAAGGGAATTCTGAACTATGCTTCTATCATGGGAATTAAGAAGGATGCCCACCTGGTAGGACAGGAGGTGAGTGTTTCTTGCTTTATAGCACTCTTTCGATATCGCTAATCATCATACGACTAGTATTCTTGGCTTGGAACTATCCTCTATATCGGCATCCTAGTGGGCGAATATCCTCAGAACCTCATGCTGCAGAAATTTCCTTTAGCAAAGATTCTCTCTATCAATGTTTTTCTTTGGGGGGCTATAGTGACATGCTCCGCTGCATCAACTCGATTCGAATCACTGATGGCTGTTCGATTCCTCCTCGGATTTTTCGAGAGTTGTGTACAACCAGCTATGATGTTGATGTGAGTATACTTACAGTCACATATTCCCATTGTATCATCGCTTATTTCATCTCTGTGCAATCAGGACCGCGATGTGGTATAAGAGAGAAGAGCAGTCAGTCTTGAATGCGATTTGGTATTGCATGAGTGGTGTGTCCTTAATGGTAAATATAAGTCCTCTGTTCTAAATATGGAGACTAATCAGTCTTAGATTGGTGGACTCTTAGCATTTGGTGTGTCACATTTTACCGATGGGCCGATCAAGAACTGGCAACTATTGTTTCTAGTTCTGGGCCTGGCTACATGCGTGTGGTCCTTCTTCATTGCCATTCTTCTCCCGGACAGCCCTTTATCAGCAAAGTGTTTCAGCGAAGCGGATAAGCGTCTAATGATTGAGAGAGTGCGTAATAACGAGACTGGTATCCAGAATCGAGAGTATAAGAAATACCAGGTTGTCGAAGCTCTCAAGGACCCATTAGTTTGGTGCTGTGTCATGCTCATCACCACAGCTAATCTTGTCATTGGTGGCCTGGGTGTATTCTCCAACCTCATTATTCAGCAATTCGGGTTTTCGCTCCTACAGACGCAGCTGCTTAATATCGCTCAGGGGGCATGGACTATCGGAGTGATGCTTGGGTCTGCATGGGCAGCCCAAAGGTTCCAGCAGACATGTTTTGTCATGATCGTAGGTCCACAATATTGTATAATCTCTCCGAAACCCTGAAAAGCTGATGGCAACGCAGCTTTGCGCGATTCCCGCTATGATCGGAACAATTATAATTCTTGTTGTTACACCGACTGCTTCAAACGCCGGCGGGATGCTAATTGCTTTCTACTGCACACAGTGTTTCTTGGCCGAGGGAAATATGATTATCTCGCTAATCACACGCAACGTGGCGGGCCAAACCAAGAAGGGTATTACAATGACCATGGTATTTATCGGCTGGGCTGTCGGAAATCTCATTGCCCCTCAGATATTCCAGAATAAAGATGCGCCTAGATATCTCCATGGATTCCTAGCGCATATCGTTGTTTACGCTGTATACGTTGCTTTGGTGGTTTTGACAAGAATCATCTTGATCGCACGTAATCGCTCAAAGGTGCAGGGCTCAACGCAGATCTCACATGAATTGGCATTCGAAGATTTTACTGACCGTGAGAATCCGAATTTCCGATATGTATATTAGAGCGCGGAAATGTGGTGGGAGTGCTGTACCAACTTCGCACACTAATCTGCCAGACCGTCGCCACTTATACCATCAGAGATATTAAATACTAGTACTGGATTTCAAATTTCAAATATACTGCCGGAGAAAGTGGATTATGCATCTCTGCTACTATCGCCATAATTCATGGTGATGGTACAACTTCTACTCTCCTACTCTTCTCATAAGCCTTCATGCACCATGTCTACCACTTTTAATCATTGCTAAAAATGCCCACATCTACAGGCCCACTTGCAGCACATTCTCCGTAATGCAATCGGGATCTCTTGCCAAACTTGGTGATTCCGTGCGGGGTAACGAAACACCTCGGTTTTTACCCGGCAGGGAAGCTGATGCCGTACCGATTCTCAATCGCATCCAACATACAGCGCTCTGTAGAGCAGTCTGATAGAACATCTTTGTAAGAAGCATCACACAAGTCACAATGCCCGCCGACCAATTGGTCAAAGCGCCTTGTTTAAATTGCCGTGGTAATTACCTTCCCAGGCGTGCGCCAATGAATTACTAACAGATTGATTCATAGCAAGTCACCAAAAGTGTAATAACCACTCCACAAATGCTGATGGTGAATAGTGGGCGACTCACTTGCATGTACTGATTCCTAAACAGGTGATAAGCGAAGCCCAATATGCAGACGGTGTGAGACCAAAGGCCTTCTCTGCAAACCAGTGCAGAGGAAAGCAGTGTTTCGACATGGGTCGACGGCAAATCTGGACTCTAGCTTCTCAAATCGCCAAACATGGGTTAATAGTAGACCAAAAAACTGGAGACCCCACAAAGGTTCTCCAAATTCGACTGAGGATCAATTCACGTCCGCAAAGCCTTTCGATGCAACCAGAAAAACAATTACACCTGAAGATTCTGGCTCCAGAAGTCAGCCTACATTGGACTCGCCAAGATACCCGGAGCATGATAATGGGAGCGTTGCTACTTCTAACACATACGAAATAGATTATGATATCAGCCCATTCGCTGCTCTCCATCGGATTCAAGAGCAATCACCACCAGCATCTTCGACTCATCGACCCTCTTCTCCAACTCCGTTTGAAGAAACTCATCATACAGAGCAACCAGCTTCAAACGCCACAGATGCAAGTTGCCACATAAGAAGAAGTTTTTCAAAGTCGGCACATGAGGTAGAATCCCAAATTTCCGTACTTGGAGCAACCAATATCTCTAAGACCCAGAGTGTTGTCTCCCACTCGCCCACCAGTGTTATAGTCACTAGTGCCATCGAAGGAGTACAAGAATCCTGCTTGATTCGATATTTTATCGAGGAATTATCTCCATGGGTATGAAAACACCCATGGAAACAACGTTTCAAGATGGAAATCTAAGAAATAACGAGACATAGTTTGATCACTGCGATGAGCAGCGACACTTCCAATTTGTTGTTCCCCGCCGGGCACAGCATTGCCACACCCTCAGAAATGCCATTTTTGCTGTTTCGTCACGGCATCTTTGTCGAGTTCCACAATATAAAACGACGCACGGCATAGTCTACAGAGGACAGCTTCTTCCAAATTTGAAGAAGTCCAGTGCCCTTGAATACATGTTAAAGTGTATTCCAGATTTGATCGAATTTCCAAACATCCAGGATCCCGTTCACCATGAGAATATAATGGCGGCTACGGTAATTCTAAGACAGTATGAAGAAATGGAGGAGGAGATGGATGAGGATAGAACAGAGCTTGAGAACTCGACATATAGTCGAGTAAACTTCCTGGGAATCACTCAGACAATTATGGACTCTATGAGTGCCTCTCCTCACAATTGCTCACTTGCAAATGCGGCCTACTGGATTACTGTTCGACAAGAGATATACTATGCCTTAACAAGGGAATCTGTTCCCTACCTAGGTTTCGATCCTGGACGCTGGAGTAACACTTCAATCGCAGATCATATGATCATGTTTGCTGGCCAGGTTGCAACATGGCGGTGGGGCCAAAAGTCAGCCGAGGAATGGAGTATGTCTTGTCATCTGAAAATACGTATTCCTTCGAAATTCAACTAATCATATGATTGATAGCTCAACTCAAAATTGAAGAACAGCAACTACATCAAGATTCTTTGGGAGAACTTGAGCCGCTCCTGCAGCTCAATGCAGATAGAGCGAAAGGGGATTTATTCCCAACGATTTGGTATAGCTTTGATGTACAGGTGGCAGCCATCCAACATTTTCGACTGGCACAGATGATTTTGACCGCGGAAAATCCTCACCTTGAGTATGCACCATAAACCTTGCTAGGAGCTGCCTTGGATCATGCTAAACTGATTTTAGTTCCGCAAATCGAGCTGTGCATAGAAGAACAGAGGCACAGGTCCGGTCTATCGTTCTCGACATTTGCGGCATTGCACTGTGTCATATATCACGCGTACAGCCTGCACTCGTCAATGCAGTCATTGCGATTAAATTATACGGTGAATATTTTACCAACCAGGAAGAGAGAGATGCTCTCGTTGGTATCATCGACATGACAAGTGACATCTGTGCCTGGCCCATGAGAAAGTCATACGAAATTTTAAAAGCACGATGGGAAATGGTGGATACCGCGGAAGTTTGAAACAAATACCGTTTTCTTGAGTGTATTCCATATGTTCTCAAATTGCGTAGATAAAGATGATGTCACTTAAATGGTCTACTTCGTTATGCCCCCAGGTGGCCTCCTTGAACCCGTTTAAATGTGAGCATTGAAGCTTTGGCAGACGATTGAGCCTCTCAATGAGGACCCTATTGGAGGAATGTAGACCTTATAAACAGACAAGACTCAAAACTTTTGAGAAGAGAACAGTTGCGCTGAAACCCTGATTGCAAGGCCCAACAGCGAACCCCTGAGAATCATTTTGCCTTGAATAAGAGTGCCTAGTATCTAATATACCGAATGAAGATCAATATCGAGAAGCTTCACCGCTTTTCGGCCTGCTATCAAAATTGTGGAATTATGATGATAAACAAATTTCTAGATTGTCAGAAAACGATGGGCGGAACCATCGAGCCGGGCGCGGCCAACAGGATCCGTTCGGAGATGGGCCGACGTGCGGGGTGAAAGGGGCGAGAGTGCTCCGTACACTGGATCTCTGGATCTCGGACGCTTGGCTAATGTAAAAGAGCAGTCTTTTTATCCTTTCTTTTCTAGCTGTCAAAGCAGCATTATACACGAAAAGTCTTTGGCTTTGAATGTGTCGCTATATTCTCCAAAATGGTCCTCTCGCAGCCCGAAAATAAACATGTTATGAAAGCCTTTGACCTTACAGGAAAGGTGGCAGTGGTGACAGGTAAGAGACGTCACCTTTATCAAGAACAAGAAACTCATCATAGCTCTTAAGGTGGCGCCCGTGGAATTGGCCTTGAAGTATCTCGCGCTTTAGCAGAAGCTGGCGCTAATGTAAGTCGTCCTGATCAAAACTTAAATGATGTGAATCCAAGCTATCTAACGCCAGCAAACAACCTTTAGATTGCTATCATATATAACTCGTCAAACACAGCCGCGAATTCAGCTGCAGAAATTGCTTCTGCCAATAACGTGAGAGCAGCGGCGTATCAAGCAAATGTTGTGAACCAGGCAGAGATCGAGACTACTATCCAACAGATTACAAAGGACTTTGGAAGATTGGATATTTTGGTCGCTAACTCGGGCATTACATCGTGCATCGCTGCCGAAGATTACACTCCCAGCCAATGGAGTGACATCATGAAAGTGAATCTTGATGGTGCCTTCTATTCCGCACAGGCCGCCGCACGCATCTTCAAGCAACAAGGTCATGGCAATGTCATCTTCACAGCTTCCGTCAGCGCAACCTTGGTGAATGTGCCTCAGAAACAAGCAGCAGTCAGTTAAGATACGGTGTGATATTGTTTAGTCTCACTGATTTTATTTAGTATAACGCATCCAAAGCTGGCGTCGTTCAGATGGCCAAATGTTTATCTGTTGAGTGGGTGGACTTTTGCCGTGTCAACTGCATCTCGCCAGGGTTCATTGCAACTGATATTCTGGACATTCATCCCCAAGAGTGGCGAGCGAAGTGGAATAGCATGATTCCTGCTCAACGAATGGCGCAAGCGTATGAGCTGAAGGGAGTGAGTCTTGGATAGAGTCTACAGAACTGACTGATGGGCTAAAAATCGTATCTTAGGCCTACGTTTATTGTGCCTCTGATGCATCCAGCTACATGACTGGTGCCAATATTGTGATTGATGGGGGGTATACACTACCATAAGTCTCTTTGCGAGAAAAATGCGAGGGGGTTGGATGATTCCGATGCCATATTCCGTTAAATACCTGTGATTGCCTTTACTTGTACAACGATCGAGGCCTCCCCAATGAGCGTGGTGGATATGATCCAACCGAAGGCAAGAACTTTGCCTATATTTTTGGTGTCTGTTTCTCTGATATAGCTTGCTGGAGTAATCTATTCGGAAGTAATCCATGAACAGAGCAATCATTAAAGGATGCAACAAAAAGTCACTATATCGAATGCTTCCAGGACCAATAATGCGATATATATGCAAGTTCAAGCGGTTCATCGCTCCTCCCCTGAAACCACTAATTATGATAGTTACCAAGACTGGGAGGTAGATCCTCCAACGCAGTACCCCACTTGCTCTCAGTCGAGCCGAGCTCCAGTTCAAGAACACCTCCCTCAGTAAAGAAATCATGAGTAAGCCAATTCTTCGTCCAGCTCTTACCATTCAATTTCACGCTTTGAATATAGATTGACTTGTAGTTGGGATCAAAATTGCTGTTGCGAATTGTAGCGGTCTTGCCCGTGACACTATTCTTAAGGCTCAATTCTTTGAAGTACGGTGGGGTAATCAGATAGACGTCCTGACCAGGGACAGGCCACAATCCCATCATGCTCAGCACCACGAATGAGCCCATTGCGCCACTGTCATCATTTCCTGCGATACCAGCAGTTGTAGTGTTGAACTGGGACGGGATATAGGAGTGACTGTACTTGGCAGACAAAGCGGGTCGGCCAGAATAATGGAATTGAAAAACGGTCAGAAAGGCTTGTTCGTCACCGACGTAAAGGAGCCCGGACTCGTGGAGGAACTGGAGACGAGCCGTAAACTGCTCCGGGCCTCCAAGAGTCTGAATTAGTGAGCCCATGTCGTGTGGAGCATAGCTTTTTTTGAGAATGTTAGGTAATGAACGCGGCAAACACAGAGGACTTCTACTCACAAAGTATAGAGCCAAGAGCTACCCTCATATGTTTCGTGCCCAGTGGGGTTAAGGTAGCAGGAAGTGAAGTTCAGCAGTGGGCTACAGAAAATCGGATCCTGGTAGCCCCAGGTACCGTTTGTATAGCGAGGCTGTAAAAATCCCGTGAAGTTGGTGTTGACACCGTTGATACTGGATTTTTGATCCGCTTTGAACATGTGGGCCCAATTTCCAGAGCGCGTGATGTATTTTGCGTAGTCATCTTTCTTTCCCATTCCCTGTGCCATCTCTGCAATGCAGAAATCGTTGTAGGCGTACTCAACCGTTCGCGAAACACTACGAGTATGCGTGCCGACGCCATAGGGATCGTAGTCGTCGGTTGGAATATATCCTAGATTTTTCCAGCTGTGTAGGCCACCGCGTCCCTCGACATTCCAATTTGCAGGCTCCACCTCGGCATCTTTCACGACAGCCTCGTAGGCGGTATCCCAATCAATGCCTTGAACCTTCTTCAAATATGCATCTGCCATGAGAACATCGGCATTAGAGCCTCCCTGAGTGTAGCCTTTGCAGAGTGACATGCGGCAGTCAGGCAGATAGCCCTCGTGGCGATAAATGTCGAGGAGGCTGCGTACCATCAGCGACTGCGAAAGGGGATCCACTAGAGTTAGAAGTGGATGAATGCTTCGATACGAATCCCAGATACTAGACGCATGTTCATTAGTATCAGATGCTTGACCCTGAGGTGGCTCCAGGTTTTCTCACCAGTAGTAACTATCATAGTACGGCTCATCGCTTTTCCACAGTGGGTTCTCGCCGGTATAGTCCTGAGGACTAATCATCGCTCGGTACGCTCCACTCCAGAAAACCGTTTGCAGATCGTCAGAGACTCCATCCGCGTCGATGGTGATGATGTCCAGTTTCTTTTTCCACGCAGCCTGGGCTGCAGCGACGGTGCCTTCGAAGTCAAAGTCGGGTTGTTCCCTCTCCGCGTTGGCACAGGCCTGATTGACGCTCATGAAGCTCACTCCGACTCGAGCCAGAATGGTGTTGTTTTCAGGGGGTTGGAAGCGAGCAAAGGTGCCAGCCGAGAGGGTATCTGCCGAGTTTGTTCCGTCTGCTTCAAGATTCACCGTTTTCTGGGTAATGTTTGCACGATTTTTAACCCAGGTTCCGGTATCGCGGAGCTGAGCACCCTTGAAATCGACACAAAAATGTAGGTCGTAGCTACCAATGCCAAAGCTCGGGCTGAAAGTGCCATTTCCGCTCAGTCGGCCTGTGGCATGGTTCACATCTGCTCTCCCGTTCGTTCGTGATTGGGGCAAGTCCATCAAGTCCACCAGAACCACCGGACTAAGCGATTCCGAGGAGGTTCCATCAAAGGTGAAGCGATACAGGGCCGATCGGTTGGTTGTGGTCATTTCTGCCTGAACCCCGTTTTGCAATGAGATACCAAAATATCCGGGGTACGCTTTGACCGAGTTTCGATTCCACACGATGGCCCGGTCGTTCTGCTGCCATTTGCATTGGTTGATATCGTCGTTTGGACAAAAAGGCTGAGCAAATATGGGGAAGTTTCCCAGAGACGGAGACTGCGAGCATCAGCAATGGAAGCTACATTGATTAGACATCATTCAACCGAAGTCATACCCCACCCGTGCCCGAATCATGCATGTGTGAGAAGCCCGTGACGAGTGTGGTATCAAACGCAAAGCCCGCTTGGTTCTCACCGATCGTATCGGCGACGGCCTTAGCCATGCCTGTGGACCTGTTTTAGTGATTCCTGATCAAATGCCCAAGGCAAAGAATAACCAACCAAAAGGCAGAGTGGCACCCGGGAACACATGGCCTGCCAGGAGTCAAACATTAGCGACTGAATCAATTGTTTACTTAGGGTATGTGGTTGGTCTGGATGACGCACCTCCATTTGCAGTTCCGATCAGCGGATCGACATAATCGAGAACATCAAAGGCCGTGACCGAGGCATCTGAAGCCCCCAAAACAACAGAACTATACAGGATGGCTGCCACAAGAGCGTCTCGGCGCATGGGGACGATGAGTGGGTGCATGGTGGACTCAAGCAGCAACACTGAACGCGACGTCAAAGCATACGAAGCAGTTATGAAGCAGTTTGACCACGCCGTGAAAGCGTCAGCGAATTCTCAATGTCCGTCCCGGAGGCCTATTTAAAGTGGCGGGGGTAACATTCCACGCGCGTGGATGTGTTGATCGACAGGGCTGGACTCCTCTGGGGAGGGAGCGTCGGAGTATTTAGAATTGAACCCGTCGCGACTCAATGGGCAACATGGGGTCAAACAACCCAAGAACGAGGCACGTCACATCGGCTCGCCGCACGATGGCCCCTCTTCATCTCGAACGTGGTGTTACCTCTGCGCTCATAGCTCCAGTGCCTCCATCGCGTTTTTGTTTCTGCCCGCCAACCACCTAGCCGAGCCGAGCAGTTCTGGTCGCGATAGGCACGATCCATACTGGAAGCAGCAAGCCGACCAGGGTGAGGCAAGAGTTAGGAGGGGATGATAATGACGGTCAGGGCAGCCCCCCGGTTCCTGGTTGCCGATCCTTGTTGACGGTCGGTCGTGGTGGGCGAATCAATAGATGCAGAGATCTCCGAGCTGCGGGGAACGCGGGTCCCAAGGAGATACCTCAACAAGATTCGACAAGCTTCGCGAGAGGAGAAGTGGGGGTCAGTCCTCGCTCATGTAACCTCCGCGCACGACGTTGAAAGTCGACGATGCCAACGATGCGCCTAGTGGCCTAAGAGGGGAAACCCTTGTGGGGAACGGAGAAGGGAGAAGGGAGAAAGGGTGGATGGCACCGTCTCGGCTGTCGACCGACGGGATCGGCTACGTGCGGTGAATCGAAGTGTACACCGTGCTCATTGGAGTTGGAATGAAGGACTCCTGTTTTGTCAGGAGACGCAGTTCGAGACCCATGGAGGCATAGGGGTAATTCTACAGATGTCGACTTGAAAAATATACACAAAACACGTAGTAGGGAGGGCCGATCTATACCGGCGGCATCCAGACGGAACGACCTACAAGTGCGACAGAAATGCCCAGTGTGCCCAGTGTGCCCAGTGTGCATCGCAGACTCCTGGACTTGGTCCAGGGTTACACGTGGACAGACAGAGCTCCGCCGAACGGGGTCGAGGGGGTCAACGGCTCACACCAAGAGCCGAAAACCGCGTAATTCGCACTGGTCGCGGCAGATCGTTCGATTCTTGTAAGGCCTCGGTGGAGACTACCCCGACAAAGGGCACGAAAGCACTGATATGCGCAACGGAAATCTAAACCGTGGGCGCAACGACCGCGTTCTCTCCAGCGTCGGCATCGGCATCGGTCTAAATATAGGCTGGGATCCTTCACATGATATCTAGAACAATGCTATCCCAAGATCTTCCACTGGTTTCTGGCAGAGGCCGTGGAGTCGAAACGCAGGTGGAAGCACCGGAGAAAGTAGGTTCCTGCAATGGCAACCGGGCATTGAGATAGGTTCGAAGCTGGATATTTTCTGTTTGAACTCTCGCAAATTCTTCCCGTAGAGTGGCAGTCTTGTCCAGCAATGCTCGGTAGGCTTGGACTTCTCGCATCATCAGATCCAGCTGATAAAAGAACTCCGGCTGAACTGCCGATGCAGCCGATGAACTACGTGGAGGCCGGGAGTCAGATAAATATGCTAGAAGGTGCGGGTACAAGTCAGAGATGGGTGCCGGCTGCTGAAGCAACGGGCCATGCTCGTAAGCATCGGTTTGCATCGATGGAATTCCAGACATGGGTCGTCTAGAAACCATTGGGGGTGACTGAGAAGTTGGAGGATGGCCGTCTCCCGCTCGATGATTCGTTTTGGAGAAGAGGCTCTCACTGCTATCGGGGGTGTTCTCTCGAGGGGCCCCGCGCGTATCAGGCGTCAAGGGCTGCGACAAGAGTGGCGGCGGCGGCGATGGTGGTACCCGGTCCCACGCTTGTTCTTTACAAGCCGAACAATAAAAATAACCCGCCATTTGGTTTCCGGGGAGCGAGAGACACGATGCATGGTAGGAGCGACAGCAAGTCGTACATCCGATCAGCTTCTCGGGAAGACGACACTCCGAGCAGACAAAGTGATGCGGCTTGCCGCCCTCTACAGAGGACAAACATGAGCTCATCAGGTTCGGTCGAGAGCAACAGTCTATCCAAGGTCACTTACCGACCCAGTCATGATAGATTCGACTTTGTTCGGACCCTGAGAGGATCGATTGCCCTGATGCCATGGAGCGCCTTTTCTTTACTCGCCAATTGGGCTCGTTTGCATCATGGTCCGTTTCGATCGATCGCCAGACCAGCTGGTTCGAGTCCCCTGGGCCCGTAACGTGTGACTGGAGACCATCGGGTTTGCGCAGCATCTTCGCCCTGACGAGTCAAGAGAAGCATGGAAAACGGTCTTGGAGGGATCGGCTTCGGGAAGAATGACCGGCTGCCAACGGCCGCGCGGTACCGGGCCGAAACTGGGCCGAGATTGCTCCGGTTTACATAATATGATCCCTTGATGAGCTTCACGTCATGATTCCCCAGCATGCCTTTCCTTAGGGTTGGAGCTGACCTAGTAAGCTTGCGGGATGTGAAGTCATCCGTACACAGCTAAAATCATTGTGTGTGAAGAGGGAAGACGGTGCTCGATCTCACCCCCCGAATTGCACGCGAACGCCATAATTTCATTCCATTGGTAAGCACACAATGCCCGGTGTGCCTTCCAATAAGGCGTGTGAGCGGTGTAAGAAGAGGCATCTGAAGGTTGGCCCATACCTAACCTTTATTTACATGAAATTCGGGCATTTACTGATGGCCTTCAGTGTGATGAGACACGCCCGCACTGCCAGCGGTGTGCCACCGCGGGCGTGGAATGCCCGGGTTATGTCCAGACCCGTAAGTTTATCGATCAAGGTGCCACCGTGAGACGCAGATATGCACCGTATCAGGAACCCCACGCCAAACTGGGAACCACAGCCAATGCTGGCAAAGTACGTGAACCTTGCTTCTCTCCCAACGAGTAGTTGCTCATGCTGTCCGCAGCAAGAGGAGCATGCACCTCAGCCTACGCAGAGTGAAGCTCCGCCAATAAAGATCCCGCAGATGCCCGGCCTGGGTTCGAGTGACCGAGCCAAAGAGGAGTCGATGTTTCAATTTCAGCTGGAAACGGCGAATTCCAGTTCGGGTAACTTGCCAGGCGCTTCAAATACACCCTGCACTACGGGCGTGAGAGCGCAAAATGCGACTTCCAATGCACCAAGGCCTGGACTGAGCCCCGAGGTGAATCAATTCTCTGCCTTACACAACAGCGGTTCCTCTTACCGGAGCCCTCTTTGCACCTCGGTTTCGCCCAATCCGATAACAGGTTTCAATCCAGCGCTGGAGACATACAGCGGAGTGTCCAGCGATCGACCAGAAAGCAGACGACTAGTCTCATCAGAGAGTGTATCACAACGGAGTGAGAAAGAAGAATTCCAGGATATCTTCTCAGAACTCATGACTGGTACTGAACATGAGATCGCATTTCTCACCCGCCATTACGCCGAAGTACTGGGACCTTGGTATGCTACATGTTTTAAGTTGGCGTTTTCATATCTTTCTCCCTTCTAATGTTGAATCAGGCTGGATTTATCGGATGGTGGGAAGTTCTTCACGGTTTATGTGCCTATTCGATCCAATAACTCCCCGTCTCTCAAGTACTCAATCGCAGCGTTAGCAGCAAAGCAACTGGCCCGGGTGAAGGGGGTCAAAGCCTCCACATTAGGAGGCATGTTCACAAATCCTTCCACAACCGAGACATACCCCAATGCTGGTCAAGTGGATTGGTTCCTCAAGGCTGCCAACTACTACTACTTGGCTGCCTCGGATTTAACAAGAGCTACCTCAAATGGCTATACGGTGGTCTCGAGCTCCGCAGTTCTCGACTCGCCGGTGGAAATGGTTAGCCGGTGGTTGGATTCCCAGGTGACTCAAACTACGACTGAGGGCTCAGATGAAGGCACAATTCTGAGAAAAATTGAGGACATAATGGCGACAGTCACAATCCTCACGTTGTGTAAACTCTTCGATGCGCAAGGCGAGGAATGGCATCAGTAAGCTGCAGTCCAATCAACTCTCAGATATCGCAATTGACTGAAGCAACGTTCAGGTACCTGTCAGGGATTCGTTCGGTATTTGATTCTCTTCAACAAATAAAACCCAGGAATACAGCCCTCTTCTCTCGTGGTATCCGTGCCTGTTTCTGGAATTTTGCCCGTCAGGATTACCTCGGGTCCTATTTCACCAAATCAGCAACATATTTCGACCCTGGCAACCTAGACATGTGGCGCGCAGCAGGTATTTTGATTGACGAGTTTGAAAAATTCCATATCGGGGGAACCGAAATGGTCAGTATATCTCCTGAAGACCAAGCGGCCAATGGCCTGTCCTGGCTTGTGTCCAAAGCCGTCAATTTCCTCGCCAAGTCCAAGGAGTCTCAAATTTCCCAGTGGACCGGGTCTCCACCAGAAAAATCACCAGGGTCTCCCGACTCTCCAGCTGGGTCGAACCCGCCAGATACCAGTACCTGGCTTGGCCTTTGTTTCGAGTTCCAGACGTGGTTCGAGGGTGTGCCGGAAACATTTCGCCCATGTGTGCGCCTCGAGCGTCCCAGAAATCTTTCAAGTCCAGAAAGTAGTAGCCATCTCCCTTTCCCTGAAGTGTATCACAGCTTGGCAACCTGCGCGGCGGCTATGCAGCATTATCACTTCGGGCGCATCGCACTCCTACTGAACCGACCGCCAGATGTCACGAGTGCGCCAAGCACTGCCTTTGACCGTCTCCAAGGTTATCGGGAGGTGACAAAGGAGGTTGAATATCGGAGCCGTGAGGTCTGTGGTATCGCATTGGGACGCCCTCAGGGGGAGGTGCGGGTCTATATGACCCCCCTTTTGTTTGCAGTGGGGCAATGTTTAGAGGGTACTGATGAGCATCAGATAATCGTGGATCTTTTGCAAGGTGTAGAAGCAGACTTGGGCTGGGCCACTGAATATGCGGTTCGGGAACTACAAACCTTGTGGAGTAGGTAACAATCCACTGGATACCCGAGGTTCGAAATGCCGGGTCAGTGCCACTCTCGTCCTAATTATTGACTCCTGCCCCACCCACCATGTGAGATAGTCATATCTTACTCTTTTATGGCGAATAGTGGTGTGGCTGGTGTCTCTGTCTATTCCAAGAAGGCTGTCAGAGAAAAGTATAGAGGTGCGGAATATCCCCGTTGGAGAAGCCCTTCTTGCGAAGCCACCTGAAAGGGGGTTCTCGACCTCATATCACAACTTGCACAATTGGGTTCCCGCCGTGAAGAGAAGCATATAGCCTAGAGTATAGAACAAGAAAAGACGAAAAGATCAGTGAAATCTGTTGCTCGGAATGAATTCATCCCTGACCTAGGTTATCAACAATTATACAATCATGAATAATTAAGTTTCGGTATTTGCGACAGCCGTTGAAACACCGTTTGGAAACGTTGTCCGCGGTTTTGATACGACTCATCATAATAATACAAAATAGAAGGCCGCGAGTCCCTTTTTTCAGATCCTCTTTGGAAAAATGTTGGTAATAGGAGACTTGGGACTACATAAGAGATCTACTGACGACGACAGCGTGGGGCTCCTCCTAAGTTCTTGATTGAATGTGGAGCGAGGGGATTCGCCAGAAAAGCAGATCTCATCTGGGCTCTGGAAGGCGGATAAATGCCGCGGGGGTTTACCGAGCGCGGTGGCAATGATATGTGAGGCGCACCATTTAGGTAGCCGAGCACAATGGGAACTCCGGGGAGAGACTGGCGGAGAGGCCAGCGTGCGGGGGGGAATCCGGGGTCAAATGTGGGGGACCTGAGCAGAGTCATTTTTGGCTTGATCAAGAAGAGCTCCCGTCATCGTATAGTCTAACTGACTCGGGAGTGCTCCAACGACAACCTTGAAACTGAAGGAGGTCAATGGTGGTATGCTTGCAGTTTTATGGGTGGGTCAACGGTTAGGGGGTCAAGTTGGTTTTTTATACTCTGCACGCCCCCTCTAGGGGGTCGGTAAATAGCCCCTAGCCACAGCCGGCTCCGTTCCGCACATACTCCAGAGGACTAGTATGCAGGGACCCATCAGATCTTTGCTAGAAGGAGACTTAAAACCATGTGTCCCCAGCTTGGCAGAAGCATCGAGTACTTGAATGAACCCGTTCCCCCGGCTACTTGGCCCAGTTGCTTCATCCTTTTTGGAAATCTTCTTTCTCATTTCTGCAGTACATCTGTAGAGGCGAGTCTTTTTTGACACCATGGAGATGAATCATGATGAAGGGGTAAGTTTTCATGGAGCCGTGGTGACATTCTGCCGCTAATCATCGTATCCTCTAGGCCCTTCACCAGTATGCATTCTGCGTCCTCGCACCCGAAGCCAACCCACTGCTCACCATGATTATCTAGGATCGAGGAGGAGCTGGGCACCACCATCTATCCCGGCACAGAGATCATGGCCGATGTAGGGTCGCATCATTTTGTCAAGTCATCATCCAAATCGGATCGAGTACTAGTGCCTCAACCGTCGCTGGATCCACATGATCCGCTAGTGAGTACTACTATCAATGATGATCGAAAAAACCCACCTTCAGGACTAACTTAACTTATCCGCGTTATAGAATTGGAGTCGCTTCTGGAAAATGAGCGCCATGGCTATATCCACCGCGACCTCGTTCAGTCAGGGGTTGGGCCCGCTGGCTCTGGCACCAATGTTCCCACAGCTGATGGAGTCATTCCATTCCGACCTAGCCAGTATGGTGCAGTTTACTGGTGTTTGTATTTTGGTGTTGGGATTTAGCAATTTCTTCTGGTACGTTCGGCTAGTGATTAATCTTTGCGTCACATCTGTAAATGCGTGATTCCAACTCATTCGTTTAGGATTCCGATTCAAACATCCTACGGTCGGCGACCTGTCTTGATCTTTTCGACCCTCATTTGCCTTGTAAGCAATGTTTGGCGCGCGCTGGCCACTTCGTATGGCAGCTATATGGGCGCATGTGTTCTCAATGGGTTTGGCGCTGGCCCCGCGGAGACATCTCAGCCGGAGATCATCGCGGATATCATGTTTCTTCACGAGCGGGGTGCCTACAATACCCTATACTTTACGGCTTATTTTGGATCCCTCATGGTAAGAAGTGGCGTTCCCATTGTCAAAGTCCTGGAATACTGATAGCTGAATAGGTGGGGCCGATTATTGCCGGCCCGATGGCAGAGCACATCGGCTGGCGGAGCTTCTTCTGGCTCAACGTCGGAGTGCTGGGCATCGTACTGCTCTTCCAGATCTTCCTCTTTCCAGAGACCAAGTGGCATCGGTCGCATCCCGATGAAGTAGCATGTCCGAGTCATGCTGCAACCCTGACTCAGGAGGTCGCCGAGCAGGAGAAGCCGGTCGAGGTCTTGCAGAAGGAGAACGCGAGCATAGAAAACGCGGCCGAGCAAGACCCTTATCTGCATCGTGGACGTCCTTCGAAGAAGCAGTTTATGCTTTGGCAGCTGGATGGAAACAACCTTAAGACAGTGCTTTTGAGCTTCTTCATCCCTTGGAAGTTACTCACCTTCCCCATAGTTGAGCTCGCAGCTTTCGTAGTGTCTTGGTCGGCCAGTTGCTTCTTGACGCTAAACCTCACTCAGAGTCAGGCATTTGCAGAGCCACCATACAACTTCAACAGCCAGACGATCGGGTTTTTTAACTTTGCCATTCTCATCGGAGCGTTTATCGGTCTAGCTACCAACGGGCCTTTCTCCGACTGGATTTCGATGAAGGCCACACGCAAAAACAGGGGGATTCGTGAGCCTGAGATGCGATTGCCAGCAATGGCCATCTATGTTATTATTATGATTATTGGAAACTTTGTGGTTGCTTTTGGATACCAGTACAAATGGGATTGGCGGGTGAGTGTCTGCCTTCATTCAATCACTGGACTGTAAACATGAATCTGACCATTACAGGCAATTGTGATCATTGGATACACCGCCGCTGGCATCCAAGTGGCGGCTCTCCCAGCCATTGCCAGTACCTATGCCGTAGACAGTTACAAACCTGTTGCGGGTTCAATATTTGTTTCCATCACTGTCAACAAGAATGTTTGGGGCTATGGCTTTAGCAAGTTCATCACCCCGTGGGTTGAAGAGAGTGGCTTCGTCAAGCCGATCATGCTGAACATGTGCTTGGCAACCTTATGGTGCCTGTGTGCCATCCCATTCTATTTCTATGGGAAGAGATTCAGGGGGTGGACGGCCAAGTCCTCGGTGCACAAGATGTAAGCTGGTGACGTTTATAAGGAGATCCGTCAAATTGCAGCTGGATCAAGTTTGCGATAATCATACATGGCATATTCACGCGATTAAATTTCGCTCCTAGCCTTTGTTGCTGGTATCATAAAAACATTCGATAGATTTTGATGCGCTGTAAATGTTCAAAAATCGTCATCATCGGGATCATATAGATCAAGGTCCAGCAGGGCTTTCGGCTTTGGCCTCGATGGCGGTGCTGAGGCCGGTGCAGGAGGTCGTACCACACCGCTGGCGGAGGAGCCAGCCTGTGCGGCGGCCTTCGCAGCTTCATCCTGCCTCGTGCCTTCAAGATGTACTGGTGCCGGAGGTTCGGCTGCTCCGAGACCTTCTGCTTCGCGGATCAATCGGTCTACTTCTTTGTCCGGATCCTCGCCGGCTGCCAGCTGGACTTGACCCATCACACCCATCCGGATCCTTTCCTCCATCGGATACGGGATCATATAGACCTGCCGCGTGACATTTGCCGAGTCATCCAACCATTGTGTCGCGCTCTTCGTCACGGATGAGACTGGCTCTGCCCCATCTGCCGCGGCAGATTCACCATTCATGCCCGTCATCCTCACGTCTTTGTCCAAGGGTTGTGGGCGTGAGCTCTGGCCATCTCTTGACGTATCATCATTCGCAGCATCTGCAGCAGCCTCAAGATTGTATTTGCTAATGCGACGGGCAAAGTCTAGGAGAAGTCTATAATCGATTTCCTTTCGCGAAGACTTGCTCTTCGTTATGGCGCCCTCATCTTGGGAGTCCAGGTCGCTGTCATCCTCCTCGTCTTCGCCACACGCCGTCCCAATAGCTTTGTCGAACCTCTCAAGATCCTTCACGATACTTTTGACGCGGTTTTCTAGTCTTTCTGCCTCAGCTCGCAGTTGTAAAATCCGTGCGTAGTTCTCTTGGTGCTGTCGCAGTGTTTCGAGGGAAGACGACAGCGCATCATCAGCGTCCAGCAGGGCCCCTGCGGCAGCGGGTGCTCCAGCAGCTCCGGGAGCGGTTGTTATAGTAGTTAAGAGTGTGTTCAGCTTTGACTCGACGTCGGAGAGGGATGATTGCATGAGAGAATTCATTTTGGAGGCATGCGCGGAACAGCCGCGGCTCGAGTGAGCGTCGGTCGGAATTCAGAGCGGATTCGGCGAATTGAAGGATGAGACAGCTTGTAAACTGTGAAAGATAAAAATCTTTTTTCAAGGCCGTGGCGAGTGTGTTTGAGCCGTCAGGCCTGACTGTGACTCCAGCAGTCGCAATGTCGAGAGGAACGGAGCATAAAGCGAGGGCCGAGAGAGAACGCGTTTGGCGGAGCCGGGAGGTCGGTCAACGGCGGGTCACGTGGGCTGTTCTAGAGTCAACCGGGGGCTTGAATAAACGATCCGGAATCAGCTTTGAGAATATGCAACCCGTTTTTCCTTTGACTGGTTCTATCTATTGACATGCGGGATATTCTCCTGCATTCCCGAGTGCTTAGATACCCCACGCGCATGAGTGGTGACCTCTAGTGGGGTGGCAAGATATCTTGCCGTTCAAATACTCAACAAATCAAACCTCGGCAATTGAGAAACATTGCGTTCTGCATATACACCCTGAGAAAGATAATTTTTGCTTGTCAACATGACCGAGAACAGAGAGTCTGTGTTTGCAACGCCTATTGAGCTAGGGCCTGATATGATCCTTCAGCCTCCTCTCTCGCGTTGCGGATGTGGGCCCGGTCTCATCCTCGTGCGGCCTTCAGCCTACTCAGGGTATCAACAACTCAACAAGAGCCTGGATCCAGAGCCTTTGTTGAAATGGGCAGAAGAGAGCTTTGCGGTGGTGCAAATAACGCTCGATGCAGGGCAGGATCTGACAGAGTTACGAAAGGCTATCACACAAGCACGAGAAGGCTTGACATCTCTGCCTGCCTGCGATAGTGATAGCTCTTTTGGAGTGTTGAGTAGGTGGTATTCAAATGCAACTCCTCACATTTAAGGATATTTCTGATAATGATTGAAGTCTACGGAGCGCAAGAAGACTACTTGCCCGGTTTCAACGACGCGGTGCGGGAAATTGTCGCTTGTGAGTCCCGGCTGGCTGCAGTCGTCTGTTTTGACGAATGGCACCTTGGTGACAGTAAACCGACCCTGTTACATGTATCAGGAGCTGGGGATCAAATTACTTCCACGCAGGGGAAACAAATTCAACATGTGTACCCTCAAGCTTCGTCTCCCGGCTTTATGGTCCCGGGACACCCAGATTTTATCATCACCGCAGCGGGCGTGGCGCACACCCGTAGCTTAACCTTCCTCAAGAAGCATCTCGGTGGGCCATACTTTGATCTAGAGCAGATTTGGGATGAGCACACCTACTATGAGTTTGGTGATCGGTCTGTCGAGAAGACGATGGCGACAATGGTACAAGAGCCATATGTCAACCACGTTCCCACAGTACGGGCAGAGCCATCCCTTTCCTCCCCTCCCCCCTTACTGGATGATCAAGATTAGAAATATGAAAATGAAGTTGACTGACCAGGCCTAGTTAACCGGAGGGATTGGACGGGCTCGTCTGAGTCACTTCTACCTAAATCATTTCATCTTCAGCAACCCTGATGATACTGCTCTGGAATTGATCAGTCGAACAGTAGGCACGGATCGGATCGTGGATGAATTCATCTTCTGCCTCACCCATGTGAAGCAGGTTGACTGGCTGTGTGTATTTCCTGCAGGTCTCTGAGTTAGATGTCTGGAGTATCCCCATCTAACCTACACAATTGTTTTAGGCTTCCCGGTGTTCCTCCGACCGGGAAACATCTTCGCATCCCATTCACCTCGGTGGTGAATATTCGTGGAGATCGACTCTATCATGAGCATATCGCATGGGACCAGGCTACCGTGTTAGTGCAGTTGGGCCTGCTGCCCCAATATCTCCCTTTCCCGTACGCCCTGCCGGATGGACGAGTTCCGACGCCTGGTCATCGCTTTGAATATCGCGTCCCTGCTGCGGGAGTGGAATCTGCCCAGAAATTACAGAATGAGCATGAAGTGCCTTCCAATGCTATGTTCGAATACGGCATTCGGGAGGTCAAAGATGCATGATATGTGATCAGAGTATGTCCTAAATCATACGCGTGCATCATGGGTATGTTGTGTCTCAATTGTGACTCTTATTCAAATCTGTAGGTAGCTTCGGCTTATCCTAGCTGCCTTGGACTCGTACCTGGGCTAGACTGTCTGTACAAACGCATTGTCAAGATCCCTTATCCTCTGTAGACTTTCTCCACTCCCTACGGCCTCATTCCATGGAAAGCCTCCTGTCCTTAAAGTTACTGTGTGCTTGGTAGACCCACATGAGCATTCTATGCATTGTTTCTCGATCCGGATTCTTCTATGGATTCCCAAGGGCCGCCGCGTCGGGCTGTGGGATGTTGCAGTCTCAAGCCGATGACGGTGGAGCCCGTTCGAAGGCGATTGACCGCCTCCCGTTTAGGAACCGGAGGGACTTGCGGGATGACCCAATTCAGCCATTGCAAACTTCCATCGATTCCACTGAGGAACACATCTATTCAGACTTGATACGCAGATCCTCGGTGGTGGAAGAAATACCGGACTTTTTATTATCGGGAACCACAGCCCCATCGTCGCCGGCCATGTTGAGGATCTGATCGTGATGATCGCAACCCCACGATCGATGCCAGCTGAGCAACGGACTAGGCCACAATTGGGAAAGTGGGCGATGTCCCGGTGCCCATATGTCCAGAACCATTGCTCCATTCAATGTAGGAATGACCGCCAGTTTACCTATCCGGGTCCCGCCCCCTTGCTTGCTTGCCAGTTGCGGCAACTCAATGTATGGAGGGCGGGGCCTGTCTAGTGGAGACGGTGGAGCTCGGATCGCCGGGCCCGGCCGCTTGACATCATTGTGTCGGTTGGACGGTGTATATCCAGGCAATAACACGAAGGCATCGACTGCACCCTGGCCCACTTAAGCAACGTGCGTTTCTCTGTTTGCACAAAGGCAGAAATCTCCCAATGGAACCTTCAGGGTGCCTGCAAGCTTACCCGTGCACTCTGAGCCAAGGATGTGAACCGGGGTTCTCTGCCTCTGCGCGGCTTCCATATAGAGTTCTGACATCCCCTTGCCCCAAAGAGCGGCAGAGATGACTCGTTAAAACATCCCCTCCTCCAGTCAGGCGGATAGTAATTGTCCGGTGTCGAGATGACGACTATTTTTTTGTTCTTGATGCTGGTATCGGCTTGCTATGCTTCAAGTGAATTGCCAGTTGTCGACCTTGGTTATAACCTACACCAAGCATTTTCATTGAATGTGAGCTGCCAGTCACCGTCTCAAAATACCGAGTCTGATCAGGATGAATAGAGTACTTCGGGTCTTTACAACTTCAGCAATATTCGTTACGCCGCTCCGCCAGTGGGTGACCTGCGTTTTCGAGCTCCGGTGTGGCCCGAGCAAAATCGAACGGAAGTTCAAACTGGTGCAGTAGGCCGGATTTGTCCACAGGCTCTCCCAATATGGACGACAGATATCGAGCCCCAGTTCCTGTTGAGTCTGCTGTACAACACCACCTTCAATCAATCGACTGATATCTCCTCGTATCCATACGTCCCGGCCAAATTGGACCCACGAACCACGGAGGACTGCCTATTCATGGACGTGGTGGTTCCTAGGAAAATCTTCCACCGTACGCATGGAAAATCCTTTGTTCCACGAAATGCACTTGCACCAGTCCTGGTGTGGCTTGTGGGCGGCGGTTACGTCAAGGGAGACAAGAGTTCGAACGATCCCACCGGGCTAATCGAGAGAAGCATGGTGGTCGGTGACGGGATTGTCTATGTCTCGATCAACTATCGAGTGAGTTTTATGAAGTAGATCGTGCAGAATTGCCGCCCTTGGTTTTCTCTGGCTAACTCGGTTATTTTGTAGCTGGGAGCCTTTGGCTGGCTTGGAGGCGAAGCGGTGATAGCTAACGGCACTGCCAATGCCGCTCTCCATGATCAGCGACATGCCCTTGACTGGGTTCATAAGAACATTCACTTGTTTGGAGGCGACCCTGCCCGCGTCACAGTCATGGGAGAATCTTCGGGTGGCGGATCCCTCATGCACCAAATAACGGCGTACGGAGGGAAAGCCGGGCCGTCTCCCTTCAAACAGGCCATTCTACAAAGCCCAGGATGGTCTCCGGTGGTCGATGAAGAGCTTCAAGAGCAGACTTTCCAAGATTTCTTAGGGATTCTGAATGTCAGCACCCTTGACGAAGCACGAAACCTTCCAACTGAGAAATTGATCGCTGGGAATGCAAAGCAAATCGCGACCAAGGCGACCTGGGGCGACTTCGTTTACGGGCCAGTTGTGGATGGCAGCTTCGTCCCAGATCTTCCTGGGAAGCTCCTCCTACAAGGGAGCTTTGATCCTAACCTGAGGGTCATGGTTGGTCACAATGCTAACGAAGGTCTTGTGTTTACGTCGCCCGCAGGGCGAAACGGGAGTGCGCTCGGCGATCTACTAAAGATTCAGTTCCCCAACATTAAGCCGAGCGTCACCAATTTCATTACGAATGATCTTTACCCGGCCAACTACAGCGGGTTCTATGGATATACGAGCCCATTCGAGCGTAATGCTGTGCTCCTCGCAGATCTGGCCTTTGTGTGTAACACCGACTATCTCAACCGAGCATATTCAAACCACACGTATGCCTACGAATTCAGCATTCCGCCCGCTCTGCATGGTCAGGACAGTCTTTATATTTTCTATAACCCGGGGTCGACAGGATTCAATGCGGGTCTGTCGGCCCTCGACGTCTCCAACGGCACTGTGGCCTTTGTCCTCCAGGATTATCTGACGAGCTTCGCTCAGTCCGGCCATCCCAGTTCCCCCTTGGGTCCCATCTTTGAACAATATGGCCAACGAGGATCCTTGATGAATATTGCCAATCCCGCCATCGGCCCCATACGTGACCCAACTGATAGCCCGCGGTGCCGATTCTGGCAAACTGCGCCGTTTAAGTAGTTCCATCCCATTCATCATTTGCCTCTACCAGATGACTTACTGTGTATATACCTATCTTTCTTCCGATTTTTTTTATGGTTTGGGCGCATGTCACACCAGATCATCTGCTGAGCAGTAGGCTAGTTGAGATCGTAGTTGCTCGAATCTTGAAATACCCCTCGTCAGTTGCAGTACTGTCGATCCACCTGATGCGATTATGGGCTTCTCCTTCTCCAAATCCGACTGTTTTCACTACTGTTTTCACTACCCCTGTGACATCTACAAAAGTAGAAGAACGAGAGAGGGAAGAAGGGGAGGGAGAGGCCGGGCGGGGGGTTCAATGCTTCGACGGGGCGACATTCTGCCCTGGAACGAACAGCCGCAATGACGAGTAGTTCTTAGTTGAATCAATTCGTGCGACCGATGACAGATATCGCAAACGAGATTGATCGTTGCCAGGTTATTTCGTGAATGTTTCTGTCCACGAACTCTACCCTGAGCCTCGTTTTGGCCCGGGCCAAAGCTATCGGTCGTCACATCGTGCTGTCATTCCCTTCGACCATTATTGGCTGGGACATGCTTTTATTGAACTAGGGATGTGGTTCCCTTTGCAAAGTCGCTGGTGGGGATCTCCCCTCCTTCTTGGCCTTCCAGCTACTTGTTGCAGTTGGCTCACTGCACGATACCCTGTCGGGCTCTGTCCCGACAGGGTTGCGGGCTGAGGAGCCAGCGGGGTCTGCTGCACGTCTCCTCGCCCTCCGGATGACACTCTCCTTTCTTGAGTCTCTTGTCCGCAATGAGGGTATTGAGGGTATTGAGGGTATTGAGGGTATGCGGGTGTCAGGATCTCGGGCAGGGCCCGTCCAGGATCAAATGCTCGTTTCCTCTCTCCCTGGCCGCGAGACGGTGTGCCATGGAACCGAGGAAAGGGGGAGGGGGAAAAGAAAGAGAACGCCAAGAACCGCAGCCAGGCAAAACCAGACGGAAGGAAAGAAAGAAAGCGACCCGCCACCAACCCCGTCGGGTGAATACGAGATGCAGGGCACCGCATCCATGCACCTCTCGTTCTGGTTCTGTGAGACATGAGAGCCATCGAGTGGGAGGCGCGACGGCAGCGCCGGGGGTTCCCTGTCGATCGATCGTCACGACGGCTGAGATTGCAAGATCCCCACTCTGAGTGTCTCAGTATCCATTGCTATGGAGGAATGCAGTATGGGAGTATTGGAGTATTGGAGTATTGCAGAATTGCAGAATTGCAGAATTGCCGTATGAAGACGACGATGGAGGCGGGCAGCCCGAAAGTTGCGCTTGTCGGGACCACTTTTTCGCGACCGAGGGGGGCGGTCACGAGGAGTGGCTCTCGATTCTCGATTGACGGAGTCTCCATTTGTCATTGTTGGAGGGAAAAGAAAGGAACTGAGTTGGTGGCTGTTATTGTTATTGTTATTGTTTTTTTTTCTGCTTTCTTTTTTCTCCCGCAGCGGATCTCCTCGGCTGGTCAGTCCTCGAGGGTCTCGAGGGTCTCGGGGGGGCTTTTTCGACATCCAACTTTGCGTCTGGACCCTGACTCCGAGGTCCGACCAATCAGGAGCGTGTTTCCCCTCGGCCGCCAAAGCTTGGCTGCTTGCGTCTTTGGGGGTTTTTGCAGGTTTGCAGAGTCGGGGGTTGGCCCCCGAGGAGAAGATGCGCAAGATTGCTGGCGATGCGGAGGATCCAGGATCCAGAAACAGAATTTACCGAACTCGACATCCAGGTCTCATCGGTCCTCGACAGCGACAGGGCTAGGGCACCGGGCCAGGTACCGGTACAGGCGTGCGGTGCTCGGTGCTCGGTGCGCACCCGCTGATCGCCCACCCGGGCCAAGTACCTATACATAGCAACATCCAGACTGCCAAACATCCACCGTCGGACCCCATCCACAAACTCCCCCTCGCCCGTTCGCCCGTTCGCCCTCCCTTTCACCTCTTCAAGCGTGTTCCAGACGGGCTCCATCCACAATCCAACGCAAATCGGGTCGGAATCTGATCGTCCTTGTGTTTCGCCGAACGCTGGTGGCAGGCATCCACATTCCCACGTCCAGCGTCTGCCCCAGTGGACACCGAACGCGGGTCCCTCCCCCGAACCCGTTTGGAAACGCCCATCACACGTCTCACAGTCTGACCGTCTCACCAAACCGCCCGCGCGTTGCCTTCTTTTCTTTCTCGTGGCTTTCGTTTTCTTCCCCTTCTTCTTCCCACTTCCTCCCATCGAGACACCCTTCGATTTTTCCCCCCGACTCACCCTGTGATCCCCTTCGCGTCCTGCGATTTGTGTTCCTTATTCTCCCAAACCCATCCGCGGAGAGGCTGCTCCACTCTATCGTCGGCCTCAAAAAAAGCTTCGTCCCCCCCCCCCCCCCCCCCCCCGCGAGCCTTGTCCCAACCTGCCGGGCTGTGTAGCCCTCCCTGCTCCCCACCGCGTCTGGGATTTTCCTTTCGGCCTCTGCTGCCCTCTGCTGCTCTCGGCGTCTATCGGGGTACCTGCAGGCCCTGTCGAGTCGCACAACAGGAAACGACGGCACGACCTTCTTTGGGCCTCCGCCCCATCCCGTGATCGCGGGTGATCATCCATCCCTTTCATCGCCCCAACTGCGCTTCACTTCCCTCGTTCGCGTGTCCTCTCCCTGGCTTCGGGGATTTCAAGGGGAGAAAACCAAAAAGGGCACATTGCACATTGCACATTCCACATTATCCACCGCACCGCGCAGCATCAGGCCTCATCGCGAGTGGCCTCAGTATCAATCAACCAACCTCAAGATGCGGCTACATCCGTGGTCCACCGTCTACTTGGTCGGTGCGATCGCAGGGTCGATCCCTTTTGCGACCTCTCATGAACTGCATCTCCCCTATCTCCCAGCCATCCAGCCCAATGTGCAATCCGACACGGAGTCCGACTCCTGTCTGGTATGTATTCTTAGTCTTTTTTTCATCGAAAGATGATCCTCATCCGCATCCCTCAGGCTGACCCTCCTTTCTTTCCCCTGCTCTAGTCACTCAAATGGTCCATCATCAATGGCTCTCTCTTCGCCAATGATGACCAGGTCTTCCCACCGTCCATGCCCATGCAACTGCATGCGCCGCGATTGACGGACGGCGTGGCCGTGGCCGGCGAGGATGTCGAGCTCGTGTTCGCCCTCGAAGCGCGCCCGCTGTCATCAGATGAAGTTGGGCCGACGTCAAGCATCGTGCGAGTGCGTGTCGACCTGATGGACGCCCAGGGCACGCCGGTCACACCCAACGCCGTCGTGCTCGACCTACTGGCGCACCCCGATGGCAGTCAGCGCATTACCCGCATCCGCATGGAGCCCGGGCCCGGGCGCCACCACCATGGGGGCGCCAACCGACCCTGGCACATGAAGTTCTGGCAAACTCAGATGAGCGCCTTCCTCAAGCACACCCAGCACGACTCCGGCCACCAGAAAAACAGTCCGCACTCGTCCGCCAGCGGTTCTGCTGCCGCTGGCGCGCCCGCACACCCGAAGAGCGCCGCCCCCGACGACAGCAGTTCAGCAGAATCCCAAGTCGGATTCGCCTTCTCGCCCTACTGGTCTCCGCCGACTTACTCCCACCGCGGTGGTCATCACTCGTCTCACCACCGCGACCGCCCCTTCTTGCGCCTGGTGCGCCCCGTCATCCTGCCGGCCGTACTGGGCGCCGTCGCGGGCCTGGTAGCTTGCTTGGTAGGCTTCGTCATCGGCCATCTATGCATGTCCCTCTCCGTCCGTCTCGGGCTCCGCAAGCGAAAGCAACCCCGACGCTTCCGTTCCGCCTCCGTAGAAGATGGCTCTCAATCGGAGAAGGCCCAACTCCTGGTACCGGAAATCTATGTGACGGATACCAATTCGGAAGCGTAGGGGCCTCCTCGCGACGCATTCAGTGACATGACTCATGTCCAAGGCATTTTGAGAGGCGCATTGTGTTTTGGGTTTTGTTTTTTTTTTCTGGGGAGTCGGTCTGGGATTCGATTCTTTTGTTCTTTTCTTTTTTCTGAGCCTTCGGGCACACATCCAAGCATGACTTGCATCATTTCCTTCCTGCCTGTTACTTTTCTATCCCCTTTTATTTCTTTTCTTTTCATTTCCTCTGGTGTCTATATCTCTTTCTGTCTCTGTATCTATAGATCTCCTTCGTGTATGTAGTCCCTGCACCCTCCATGAGGCTCATGTGGATACCCAATCCAAAATCGCTTGACATTCAGAAGTATCAGCTCGCTCAATGAAGCTCCAGCCGTCCATGTAGTCAAATATGGGCACCTCCTCCAACAAGGCCGGCTGGCCCAATGGCAAGGCGCTTGACTACGAATCAAGAGATTGCAGGTTCGACCCCTGCGTCGGTCAATTTTTTGGAGCCTATTATTCCCTCCGAACCAGAATATTTTCTCCTCTTTTTTTTTTTTTTTTTTTTTTTTGGTTCCGTGTCTCGGGTCGGTTGAGTCGCGAGGCCCACCGGTTCCATCCGAACCGAATGCCTCTAGGCCGAGTTAAGCGGTTTCGCCGATATCAAGCTTTTTCTGCCTATGTTGATCCACGAGAACCATGGTGGATCGTGAACCATGCTTATGCTCATTCTGCAATACCACCCAAGCCGGGGCTGTCTCATAACGATATCCAGTTGCCTGCAGGTAACTCACCACGCGGTAGAGATGGTGGGTCAGATTAGGCGGCAAGCTAGTTCGTTCGCATTGGCGATCGCCTCTCAATAAGTCAATCGGACTACCGAGTAATAGAGTAGTTAATAGAGTAGTTAATAGAGTAGTTTGCACAAACTAACATAAACTAGTTTCAGATCCAGCATCCGATGTCTAGTATGCTATGCTACCTCTGAAACAATGATAGCCCTCGACACGAGGTTTCTCCGTAGATGCATGCACACAAAGTAGGGGCACTCTATACATACGTACCACCGCTATCGGATAACACGGTACGATAATATTTCTTCGAATAGAATAAACTTCCTCTATCATTGCTGCCTCTGATGGGGCAATTAGTGGAAATTTGAAGTAATGCATTGGAGCGCCCCCGGGTGGGAGGGAGGGGGTGATGGGTACCACAAGGCTGAGGCTTACACTGAGCTAGCTTCATTTGCACTTCCCTAGATTGAAATTGCATGGATTTCTCACCTCAAGCCACTTGAATAATGGTGGTGCCTACAAGTTGAATTGGCCTTCAGCCAGACCGACCGCACGGGGTCCACAAAACTCCACTCCAGGATCAAACTCCCGGGGTTGGCTAGGCAGTCAACCTGAGTCGAATAAAGTTATCGTAGTTTAAGCGTGTTCAACAATAATCGTATTGTTCGAAAAAAAACTCATGGCACAGTGACTCGGACAGCATAAACTCAATTCAAGAGAAACTAGGATTTATGGTGTCAGCATGCTGATATATATATAATACGTATATGATACTTTGGCTTAGAGGGCGTCCTGCTTATCCATCCACCACCATAATTATAATGCCTCTGCTCTGAAAATTTCATTAGCTATTATGGACTTAATTCAAACACATACATTGACTGTTTTTTCTTTCTTTTATTTTTCTAGTTTCTGGGGTCAAAGAATAAACGCCGAGTCTGAACATATACATGTACATGTAGTGGAAAATAATTGACTATTATATGAATTTGTTAGTTGCTCACTTGGCGGTTCGTTCAGCGACCGTTTGCCTGCTTTAATACTGTATCACGAGGTACGTGCACATTTAATCCAAAGCCACAGAAGTCCTCAATTAAATGCCAGCAAATACCCTGAAAATGTGTCCTTCCAATTTCGAAGCGGCGTCTCATTTTTTAGTACTATGGCTCAATGTCACAAGTTCGTGATAATTCCCATTTTCACCTGCCACCGAAGGTATCGGGTCGTCAATGTTGTACAGTAATCGAAGCTTAGCCAGCTCATATGCGAGCACGACCCGGCACACAATCACAGATGACATAAAACGCCCAAGGATATAAACAGCATCTCGGGCCGAGATGAACAACATACTTGAGAACACCAGTGTACCTAGAACAACGTGGCAGGATATCATGACAGCCAAAACTGCATTATAAACCAAAATGTAGATATTCTCGCGTTTGATGGTCATTTTTGGGGGTAGATTCTCCCGTGAATAGCCGATGAAAAACCACCGCATCCAACTGTGAAAGGTCGCCTCGTCGCTAAAGATATCGTCGCGAATCGTACGGATTCGAGAAGGCAGACCTATCCCCTGTGCCATTTGGGAAAGACAACTGCGCAGAGACATTCCCCGAGAGACGTGGTGGATCGAGCGTGCACGGAAAAGTAAACTCAGCGCTGCTAGTACATGAGCAATCGGCCCAAAGAAGGACCAAAGCAGAATCAAATAAGGATAACCCGGTGCAAATGCGAGAGCTGTATCAAATCCTAGCTCATAACTGAGTTGTGCGACGTTGGCGATAGCAGCCACCACGAAGGCATATTCGAGCATTGAAATCAGCCCATCGATGTAGAAAGAGAACAATCTGGGCTTGACCTCGTCATCGCGAGGCCTCAGACCTTCGAGGGGACTTCGGTACTCAAGCGGACGCAGGGGAACCACGGCGGGGGAACCAGCAGCTAATGCGATCGCAAGAAAAGGTCGTTTTCCGACTACCGCAAGTAAGGATGTCTCGTCAACGTTAGAGCCAAGTACTGCGAGTATCCCTGGAGCTAACCCTAGCAGCACGTTGGCACTAGCCATATCACTTTTCATGAATTCGGGGCACGCTTCCATAATGCAGTTGATCAATGGCACCGTCAACTGTTCGGAACGTTCAGGACCAGAACCCAGCCATCGGCTAAGGTCTAACCAGTATGTCCTGTTTGTGCGGCCCGCCTCATAGAAATCATACTCAGATGTGCAATTCTCTTGAATAATCCGATCGAAAATAAAGCCATATTCGGCATACCAGTGTTGGAACTGACTTCTTGCGAACACGGGAGTTGAAAAGATGGCGACAAGAACGAGTATGCCCAGAGAGTAAAGGAGAACAGATGCCATTTTTCCGCGTTCTTCTAGACTATTTATTAAATAATAAAAGGGCAACTGCTCATTTTTATTCAGAAAATCTCACAGAATTTCTTCGATGGATAATCGGAAAAGAAAACTTTGGAAGACGGTTCAACGAGACCACAGTTGATTGATGCGCCCGAGGAATTGCTTCCCTAGCGGTGCTCCATATCACCTGTAATTCGGGTGTTTTACGAAGAGTGCTGGGGCCTTTTATTGAAAGACTAAGAGATCTCAAGAATCAACCTTCCGAGGGGCTGTCGCGCTTTTCTATTCCAGAACTCATATATATCTCAAGTTTATCGCTCTTTCGAGTTGGTGCCCTGTGAGACGCGTAGGTAGGGCTGAATCTTATTTTTCAAGGCGATGATGTGGAACAATGTGGGCTAACAGCCACATACCTAAGCTGAATCAAGAGCCTTTTGTAGGAGGGCACTTAGTAGTGATAGGTCGGTTGCCCAGCAGCCCGTCAGCATGGGCAACATCGACAACAGACTAGAGCTCCAATGAAAAAAGTTGGACCGGAACCCCAGATTGCATGAACATATGAAACTCGATTATGCCATACCGATTGAGATTAGCACTATTAGCCAGCTCCGGATCTATTGGTTGTTCCCGCTCGCCCTCGCCGTCTTACACCCGTCTTACCTGCATGCCTCTCGATTATTCTTGACACTGGGGCCAAAATATCGCCACCAGCGCATCTTTTTCTTGAGAAAAGCCCAAATCTCAACGAGTATGTAGATGGTCAACGATTTTCTAGGCGGGGGTTTATCTGAAAGTCTTGATAGAAGTACATTGTGCGTCGGGGATTGGGCCAGACCTGAAATTCGTATTTTGAACCTCCCAAGTATCATTTGTAGGAACATCACGCAGCACACGTACTAAGGACTGGGTGCTAAAAATGCTCCTTCTAGCCCCCTACTCTTTGCTGTACCTCAAATCGCAAATTATGTCCAAAACCGTCCTCACCATACACGACTAGATCAAGCTCCTCATACTTGAGATGTAGGATGGCATTCTCCGGATACAGCTTTCCCAAGAGCGGCAAGGCAACGAGGGGATCGTCGGTTGGTAAGCTTGGATGCCACCCTCCTTTCCCGCCGAGGTGGCCTGTCTCGGTAAAATCAAGAATACCGCAAGGATTATGCAATATATAATTGTGAAAGGATCCGGAATTGACTTCATGTGCAGCATCCCCAGCACTATTGGCTGATATATCCTCAGCGAAGTAGGAATATTTTTGACCTCGAGCAAACGAGCCTAAGTCGATACCGACTCACTTGTCATTGTTCATGTGCTTTGCCAGGGAGCTTAGCAAAAGCCGCGCCAATCGTTCATTCTTCAGCTGCGATATCTCTTTTGTGTGGAAACCCCTAAGATCAGATACCTCCGTCCGAATTGCTTCGGAAATTTCAATAAGAGGTGCAGAGTATGGGTCGTCGAACTTGTAGTCAAAAGGCATGTTTTCCTGACTTGTCTCAAGCTTTGCTTGAATATAGACTGAACAGAGAGAAATGATATAAATAAGCAAGCTGAATAAAACGCGTCATCCTAGCTCACTTCCTGTGCAACTTATTCCTTTCAGTTAACACCTGTTATCCCACCACCAAAGAGCTCGAGTCGTGAATTTGCCACTGATTTGGCAATCTTTTCCTTCGCAAGCAGGATACACCTAGTAAATGGTGCTTAATAGGATAATATAACATGCCTTAATTTTAGATAAGACGCTCTTAGGAGGATGCTCTGTTTCCGCCAATACATTGGCCGGATTTGAAAGTAGTTCTGAGAGAAGTGTAATGGAATGCATTTCCTAGATGAACTTCAATCCTTTTTGACGTTTTGATAGTGACTTTGCAGACTCTTTACATCCCTATTAACTCCTCCGAGGTAGGAAGCCCACCGATACCAATTCTGACTGGTGTGGAGTACTCTATGGACGAGAGCGTCCAAAGATCGTCCAGCACAAGTACTGCCTTATGAATTGACAACCTTCGGCATGGGCAAAAAATGGATGGCTCTCTAAGCGGGAGGAGGAGGAGGAGCACAAGCACGGAAGATTCCAATGCTTACACGATCTTCTGCGCTGTGTTTTTGGTCTGGGCCCACTACTCGGTGCACGCAGGCGCGAGCCCTGTTTCTCCCCAGTAGACGTTGCAATCGAGTTCCTACCAATACAATCACTTCATTTGGAGCCGCAGGAACACGCAAAAAAGACGCCTTGCGACCAACACCATCGCTACCCAGCTCCTCCGTGGTTTCAAGATCGGCGACTTCAAAGCCGTCACTATCGTCATCTTCTCGAATCAATATCGTCAGTGTGCCACCATCCATGTGCGGAGGAATATAATCGCGTCCCTCAACGATCATCCGTTGCGGGTTATAGTATTGTACTCCCAGCGACTCATAGTCAAGAGTGGAGGTCCCCGTCAAGGGTATCTCCGACTGGAGAATGTCACAAAAGACTGTGCTGAACAGCTGGTCTTGAGAATGCTTCCATTTCTGATTTTCGCGTGATTAACTTGAGGGTTTGCGGTTTGAGGGAGGCAGGCAGGGCTCTTACATTATGCAGGGCTGTGACAGAGCAAAGAAACTCGAGAGGGGGAGGAATATGATCCTCTCGTTGGTCGTTCTTGCGAAAGAAATTGATGCGTTCTTTTGGTACTGGCGTAGTTCCACGAATGAGCTCCATACCAAAGCCTGAATATCCTTGAGTTCTCTGTTTTACTTCAATGGGGAGCTTGAAAAAGTCCCGGGCCTAGGAAACGTGGATTTAGACTTCAAAGAAGAAATTGATATTGGGAAAATGAAACCAACTTCGCGCAATAGGCCCGAAGAAAACGCCTGTTTCAGTTAAGGGGCCCATAAGCGAAAAGCGCCGTATTTACATAATGCTTGTCGCAATCTGGAAATGGTTGCGGGGTTCTGCTTTATCGACAGGTCAATTAAAGGGAGGGAGTCCATGGCTAACATTGCTGATAAGAGTGCGGGGAGAAGAAACTGGAGTGCTGGATTGTCACCAGGACAAAATGTGTCCACCGCTCGCTAGCTCACCTGCGTAATCTATTAATAGGAGCATCGGAACATACATAAATAGGACTGGAATAGCTTCAACAGCAGAAATTTCTTCTTTTTTGTCTTCCAGCCCGCTTGCTAATGCTCCATCCCGAAGCACACAGAAGACTGCATTAAGAAGTGAAAACCATTCCACCGACGAACTGGAAACCCCTCTCACCACTTTGTAGTAGAGCATAAACCCCGACTGAAGAAACCAGGGCTCCTTCAATGGATGGGTGTGACTTATGCGACTATTGACTGGAGGTAGGCAATGCTATCCAATAACGAGACCGAGACCCATCAGACGATAGACATTGTCAGAGGCGGCCATAGCTGCAAATTTTGTGATCATATTAAAAGGCCACTGTATGAAGTTAGAACGCGCTAAGTTTCAACGATGATAATGATCAAAGACAAAAGAATAAAGATGATCATCTAAATATGCTCAGGCGTTTGGGCCAGTATTTATGACGGAGACGCAGAATTTGTGTTTCTAATCCAGAGAAATTTGGTCGTCATGCCATTGAGCTCCGTGAAGTTACGAAATTGGATGGTTGCAGCCTTCATAGGCCGATCGATCGCCCGATCCGTCTGCATATCGAAAGCTCAATCTCTACATTCTCAAGGTATTATCTTGACTACTGCCCGTTGTTAATAAAGTGCGAAAATATAAGAAATATATCGGCAATATTTCGACAGTGCATAGAAAAGTAAGATTCCGGATCTCATCAGAGCTCCCAGATCCAGGATCGGGAGTAAGAATAGCCTGCAGATGGTCTTTCGAGAAGGTTTTCAGTATGTATTTGAGTGTCAGATGTCCAGAGACGAAGTAAAATCCCGAGGGGAGGTCATCGATAGGCCGTGATCTATTGGGTAAGCAGTCATTTATTATGGGCTTCCGCTCATGGTGAGCTTAAAGCCGATAAATCCAGCCCGGATATTTCATGACCGTGGTACCGGATAAAGACTCGAGTCATTTTAACCAGGAAGGGCCCCACGGGATCCTCAGGGAGAGCTTTTTTCTTTCTCATGATCGTCTCCGTCGGCATGGGATACCCGTAATTAGAATATCTAATATACGAGCATGGCGTGTAGTGCATCTCACTGCTGTATGCAGGTATACGTGGAATAAGACTCGATGAGTCTTCGGCGCTCCAAATACATGGCGGGTCGTGCGAAGCGCGTCCCATCCACTGTCTTCATCGCACTGCCACAGCAGACCGCCATCGCGGTTCGCGAAAGCGTCGTTATCTCTGAGATCTCTTCGTCCTGCAGATCACAATGGAGAAGAGGCAGATGGGAATCCTCTTAGAGGAACGGCATAGGATAGTGCTCCAATATCTAGATCAAGGATCTAGAGTACTGTTCTGGAGTGGTGTATGCGTCGAGGCCGTTGACGTCTGGCACGGGAGGCAATGCCGTCAAGGTCGATGAGTTTTCCTAGGCTCTCCACGGCTGCAGAAATGGAACTGGGCATGGATTCGCTAACTGAAACTCCTTGCGTCCTTGACCCCTCATCGGCAGGCTGGAGCTGAAACGTAGACGATTTCGTCATTGGCTGGCCATTCAAACTGGGAGCTGTCGGTGTCGACAAGCTTCTGCATGTCAGAATTTCAAGAAATATTTTGCAGGGGATCCCTCGTCTGGCGAAATCCCCACACGGGTGCGAGTAGCGCATTTGACCTTGGCCCGAACACATGTGGTGCAGGCCTTTCGACGCGTGGCAGGCGTCGCAGACCCTTGGCAGCGACGTCGATGCCGAATCAGCCAACTCAACTACATGAATGAGGGTTCCAGTTAGCTCTGTTCGCCTGGTAGTGCCGTGCAGTTCCTGCTAATACCGGTGTTGAACAAAACGAGGCTACCCACGCCTCCTACATGTCTTCAAGCAGGACGCGCAGACGGTGCTCCTGGTCTGCGACATCTGTTGGTATGGCGGTAAACTGGCAATGAATAATATCAGAGACCACCAGAGCTTCTAAAAGTACTGGAGAATCTTACGGTGGTGGTTAAGTGCCGATGTCAATGAATATTGTTGCAGCTGGAGTACAGAGATGCCCTGATTACGTGATGTACGATTCTTCTCGATGTTTATGTCAAGTTCAACTAATTTGAGACGACAAGTGGACTGAGAATGTTTTTTTGAATGTTTTGATCGTCACCTTTCCACGCTTTTTTTCTAAAAAAATCTCTTTTTCTTTCTGCTTCCTATGAAGTAGATTCTAAGCCAAGTCCTAATAGGGACATGCTGTTTCTGGTGTTGCAGAGGCAAGGGAGAGGGAGGACAAAGTGGACTTCCCCCTTTTCCCCGAGTCGAAGCGCGAAAGACGGCCAAAACAATTCCCAGGAAGCAGAAAATCAGACAGATGAGATTAATTCATTCGCTTTCTGTGTGCAATCCCGGAGTACTTCACGATCCACAAGTTGATCGGTCCATCTTCGCTTAAGGAGCACTGTTCATGTGGCCATGCTCAGCCTCGCTCCAGCCACACTAGCGGTGACTCCGAGGATGTCCAGCAAGACGCGGTCAGAACGGCGCCTCAAATGGATGCAATGGATTCAATAGTGCGGTCAGGGCATGTTGATGGATCCAGCAACTATTCGACTTGGTTCCAGTCAGGCCAGGATTCCTGGATCAGATGTGGGGTGGAACGGTCGATCACCAAGCGCCACAAAGGGCCCTGATTCGAAGATGCTCCTCTTCCATATTTTCCTTTTTCGCCTGGCCATGGCCATAAATGCCGTGTTGCATCCACGATGACGGCAATTGAAGTCCAGGCTGGTGCTTCCCGAAGAAAGCCAAGACAAATGCATGAGTGCGACGCTTCCAAAATGTAATTTCAGACATGGACGCCGGCTCGGAACAAGGGCATTAATTCAGGCACGCCCAAACCCGGATTACAGGTTGTGCGATTAGTCGAACGCGTCGGGGAAATTAGCATTACCATTTGGCCCAGGGTCTCAGGCTCCTTTGGTCACCCAGGGAAACCCTTGAAGTCAAATCCCGAGCTCGATGTTGCTCTGGCTGCAGATGCTTCTGATGCTCTCGAGAGTCCCACTTTTAAGCTATTGGGTTAATCAGACGAGCCTATGAGATCGCCGAATCGCACACGCTTGAGTGGTTCAGCATCCCCGCCACATGTTGATCGATGCCCAATCGAGGGGCAAGGGTCTGATCTCGCGGATCGAAGCCTCCTGGGCCCCGGAGACCGGTCGATGGGTCTCATCTTTGCCCAATCTTCAATCCTTAATGACTTCATCACCAATTATGCTGCCTTTCAGGTACAGCAAGTATGACCTGGACAGACTGTACAGCTTGTGACTGCATGCAGTCCTCCGTACAGGTCCCCGTGGGTGAAACCACTCAGTCAATGCACCAGCCACGTTGGCGTGGGTTGCACTGATGCAGGAGATGCAGGAGATGCAGAGGACAACAGAAACCCAAAAAGCAAACAGACCATTTCCCAGAAAAACACATCTCTACTGCAGAGGGCAGTTCACGCGGCCGATCCCTTCGACTCGTTGGTTCCATTAGCATTGGATGAGCTTCGGCCATCTTCCTGGTGGGGATTTGATGGTTCCTTTTTAGTATTCCACAGAAAAACTGGTCGCTAGGATAGGTCCTAGTGTCTATTATAGCTACTCGCCGGGTTCCCGCCACAGCACGGTCAGTCCCCGAAAGGTTGCTTGCAGCGGTTGTTTGGTTCCCAGCTGGGAAACTAATCTACGGCTGAGAGATGATCTGAGACGCTCTCTCCCCTGGGGCAATTTTATATAAGAGGACTTACCGAGCCCTGCACGTCTTGCTCCCCTTTCTTTCTCATCTCAACCACCTGCTCCTTGATCTCCACTGGTTCCAGATCCCAGCTATCCCGCGTCACATTCCAAAGCAATCCAGTCATTCAACCAGACCTTTGTCTCTTCAACTCAATCTACAACTATGAAGTCTTTCTCCAATGTTGCTTTGGCCTTGCTGGCGGCGACCAGCATGGTGGCCGCTGCCGATGTCTCGACCTCGGATTGCGCCGTAAGCTTTGCTCCTCTGCGAGTCCCAACGCGAGAATTATTTTCCAAGTGCTAAATCCTTTGAATGACATAGCAAATGTGTGTTTCAAACATGAACGCCAAGGCCTCGGAGTTAGGCTGTGCTTCGGGTGACATGGCTTGCCTGTGCAAGAGCAATGACTATGAATACGGGATCCGCGACTGTACCTCCCAGGCCTGCCCGAGCGATGATGCTGCCCAGGTTGTCAAGATGGCTCTCGAGAAGTGTCCCAGTATGCATTATTGTCACCCTCCCCTTCCAATGGGGAAAATAGGAAACATCACTTACGCTCTTACCTTTAGGTGGCTCCGCCTCCAGCTCTGGCTCCGGCTCCGGCGCAAGCACCGCCTCGGGCTCGGGCTCTGGGACTTCCACCGGCTCTAGCAGCAGTGCTACCTCCGGCGGTGGCTCCGGCTCTAGTTCTGGCACCACTACTGGCTCCAGCAGCGAGAGCACCGGCACCAACTCCAACGGCAGCGGCAGCGGCTCTGGCATTGTGAGTAACCATGGCGGTCCCCAAGTAATGGATTTGTAATATTTCTGTGCTGATAACCCTATGCTAGACCACCGCGACGGGCACTCACACCGGCACTGGTGCATCGACCATGATCACCACCACCGCCACCACCACCGGCTCTGGCTCTTCTGCGACTGAGTCTGGCTCTGGTTCCAACTCAGGCTCGGAATCGTCGACTGAGTCTGGTTCTGGCTCTGGCTCAAGCAACACTGCCTCGGGCTCCAGCTCTGCTGCTCCCTCAAGCAGTACCGGCGCTGCTCACCCGATGGCCACTGTTGGCAGCGGTGCTGTCGGCGCCCTCGGACTAGCTGCCCTTCTCGTTCTGTAACCGCTGATGGGTCTGGGATACTGGCATAATGTTGAACAGATGCTCTTTGTACTTTCCATGTGGTTTATGGACCACCGTGTCTCATCGGTGCCTCTAGTGAAGGGCGATGAAGCTAAATAATGTCGATCTAATGAAGTCATGCTCCGCCTGGGCACGTGCCTGGGGTCTTCGCATGTGATTGCGGAACCTTGTTTTAAACTATTATTCTCATCTTTTGTCACTCCATCGAGGGTGAACGCACCGAGCCAAAAGAGCCATGCCCAGTAAAAGGAGAGATAGCTGTCTTGATACGAAAGAAATCCCAGAATGTGCTCGACTTCTCCATCTACCCATCCAGACTAGCTTCCATATTCCCGTCGGAAAAGTGGGAGCGTCGAGGCTAAGTTTCCCGTTCACCCGGATCGGCGCCCTCCGAATAAGCAGCTCCCTATGATCGTTGTAGCACCATCGTAGACCTGATCAGTACTTCCCAGATCGAAGGCCGCATTTAAGGGCGACACAGCTCTGGCAACTTCTCTACGATAACTGTCCAGCTCATTCGCTCCCCACCGTGGCCGGGAACCCGGTTTCTCCGCGTCCCGAGCCGAGGCTCAGTTGCAGTTGTCCGGGGAATTCCCAAGCCCAAGGAGCCGCCCGTTCGGCGTCGGTCCGCAGTGCCTAGGCCGATCTGCTTTCAGTTTCAGTCCTGCTTCTTCTACCTCACTTCGTGCTCTTCGTGCTCTTCTCTTCTTCTCTTCTTCTTGTTTTTATTTGTCTTTCTCCTCCTTCTTCTCGCCTCCGCCCTCCCCTTGATCCCCCACCCCTCCGGAATCCCCCGCATTGACCGCCTGCGCCGACCACTGTTATACCACCGAGCCCACCATGTCAACCTCCACCTCCCCCCGCAAGAGCTCAAGGATGAGATCAAGGTCATTGAGACTAAGGCTGTGAACCAGACCATTCAGCAAATCCGTTCCCTGGCGGCCGGCGCGGCCGGTGGCCTCTGTGCCGTCGTCGTGGGCCACCCTTTCGACCTGGTCAAGGTCCGCCTCCAGACTGCAGAGAAGGGTGTCTATGCGGGTGCAATGGATGTTGTGCGAAAGACGGTTGCCCGAGAGGGACTGGCTCGAGTACGGCCCCATCATGAAAATCTCGTTTGAACCTTGGGAGGCATGAACTAATTGGCGCATCGCCTGTAGGGACTTTATGCTGGTGTCTCTGCCCCGCTTGTGGGTGTGACTCCCATGTGTAAGTGCCCTTCCCCCACCCCCCGCATCGGTCTCATCGACCTACAAGATCATCTATTGTCTAGAATGTGAGCTAACATAGTACCTGCTATTAGTTGCGGTCAGCTTCTGGGTATGTTTCGAGCTCGCGACGCGATGCAATGGCTATGTCTCTCCTAGGGTGGACGAACTAACGCGCACAACCAGGGTTATGATGTGGGCAAGACCCTTGTCGAGAAGGCATCCACTGTGGAGGTGGTGAACAATACCAAGCAGTACTCCATTGCTCAGATTTCCGCCGCGGGCTTCTTCTCAGCTATCCCCATGACCCTAATCACCGCTCCTTTCGAACGTGTCAAGGTGCTGCTTCAGATCCAGGGCCAGAACCCGCCTCCGCCGGGCCAGAAGCCGAAGTATTCGGGTGGTGTGGACGTGGTTCGCCAGCTGTACAAGGAGGGTGGGATCCGTAGTGTGTTCCGCGGCAGTGCCATGACCCTGGCCCGTGATGGCCCCGGGTCGGCCGCGTACTTCGCTGCCTACGAGTACATCAAGCGTTCGCTGACCCCGAAGGATGAGAATGGCAACGTCACAGGCGAGTTGTCTCTGACCGCTGTCGTGGCGGCCGGTGGCGCTGCTGGTATTGCCATGTGGATTCCCGTCTTCCCCGTCGACACTATCAAATCCCGTCTGCAGAGTGCTCCCGGCAAGCCCACCATTGGCGGTACTATCCGTGCAGTGTATGGCAGCGGTGGCTTCAAGGCCTTCTTCCCCGGCTTCGGGCCGGCGCTGGCGCGTGCCGTGCCGGCCAACGCGGCGACCTTGTGAGTGTCCGACCCGTCTCTCCCGTCTCTTTGGTGTGACTTTCCCAGACTAATCTGCTCTCTAGCCTGGGTGTTGAGTTGGCCCACAAGTTCATGAAGAAGTTCTTTGATGAGTAAGAACTTCGGTCCTTGCACCAACTCGTGTATATATTCTGGTTTGGGTTCCTTGTTGTTTGTTTTGCAGCGCTTGATTCGTCCATCTGCGGATGGATGCTAGTGATGAAGTTGTGTCAGGGGCCGATTGGCCTGCATTGAAATCGCTCTGAAGTGATTGAAGCTCCTTCGATCTTCGGGGGTTCCTTTTGCTGCTGCTGCTGTTGTTGTTGTTGTTTTTCCCAGCTCCCCTTCCTTTTCGGCGGGGGCATTCGTATAGAGATACATTCGGACATTGTTTCTAGCCGGGCTCTTTTTTGTATAGATTGAAGTCCTCACATGAGTTCTGTTCGCATTGAGTTCGACGCCAACTGGAGCTAAAAGCTGTCAAGCAAATTCTTCGTCTAATCCCATGTTGCATTGTTGGTGGTACGACGAGCCCTGTAGGCAGTGATGGTAGTTTTGTATTTCTTCGTCCTGCGGGCATCAGTTGGAACTTAAGACATCCGTCTTTATTTGGAGGCGCGATTCTGTACACATACCACTGAGCCTCATCTGGATCGAAAGCGCTCTCTGGGTTGCTGGATTGCCGATTTGCTGATTTGCAGGGTTGCAAATTTACCGGGCCGCGGATCCACTGAGGAGCACATGAGGCTCAAGGGCTGGTGTCTAGACCTGCAAACTCTTCCTCTTCCGGGAGCCGAGCGTCCGAGGGCCCTCAGGGTCTTCTTTGGGGCCAATCCGGGTGCTTCGCGAGGGATATCGAGCCATCGCACTAGCGCCAGCTCACCGGAAAAGTCGGAGGTCAATCTCGCCGACGGCTCCAGGGGGTTCTATATTTAAGTCCGAGCGGTACATTTGGGCCCTCGGGGTGGACATGGTGAGAGGAGGGTCCATTTCGAGTCGAACGAAATACAGACAGACTCGTCCGAAAGGCCTGAGACGAAACACTTCAAACCCTTCAAACACTTCGAGATCGGGGGAATAAACAAACCCCCGGACCAACCAAACGCAGGACGAGGGACTTGCCGGGTACCGGGGCTGCTCACTGGCCCAGGCAGGGCGCCGGAGGTCACTGGCAAGTCTCACGTCCCCACCCGCCCCGGCTGGGCCATGCCCCAAATGTGTCAAGGTCTTGGGCCGGTGCTGCCTGCTTTGTCGACTCAGCCTCGTGTTGAAAAAGCCCCTCTTCCCTCTTCCCTCTTCCCTCTTCTTTCTTCCCTGCTTGCTTTCTCTTCGACCTCTGCACCTCTTTGATCACCTCCATCAGTTCTATTAGTGCCATCATGTCGTCCATCACGGCCCATCTTATGCGCCGGGGTACGGAATTCGCCTCCGCCCATCTGAGCGATCCCGAGAAGCAGCCGCAACAGATGCCCGGGGCCTTAGTCGCCATCGTCGTTCTGACCATCCTGGTGGTTGGTCTGGCTGCATGGGGGGTGAGTCTCCTTGATCGATCATCTATGCCGTATCGGTCGTGGTCGAAGCGTTGACGATTCAACCTGATATGGGGATGTGATAACACATGGTGCTGACGCTGTCTCACGTTCTAGGTGGAATATACATATGGCAATGTCGTGGCAACTCTTGCCGCCATCGAGGACTCGAATCCCGACATCTACGTCCGTATTGACAACCCGACCGATCACGATGACCCGACCAAGCCGTTCGATCCGAATGAGCCGGAGCAGGGTGCGCTACCCCGGCCCCAGCCCATCACCAGCAGTTTGCGGTCAACGATCCGGCATCTGCGCGCCCGCGCTGGATTCTGGTCGCGCTTTCGTGGATTGTCCATGTACCTGACCTACGGGTTGGCCCGGGGCTTCATCTCCGGCATCGTCCCCATTCGTAGCAGCTCCTTCCTCGCCCAGTTCTTCGTGCAGTCCTTCGTGAGCGTGCTTCTGTCGACTTGGCAGATGGCCTGGGTGCATATCGTCATTTCCGAGCCCTTCCCCAAGCGTTTCTACCAGCGTATCCCCAGCTTCCGCACTTGGGCCAAGATTGCTCCTGCCGCCGCCCTGGAAGATGTCTTGACCGCAGCCGCCTTCTTCCTGCCGATGGCTGTCGCCCATGTGGCGGGCTGGGTTGATTCCGCCCATGACGACAACCGGTACACTCTGTCGGACCTGTACCGCTTCTTGGCGGTTAGTGCCGTGCCCGCGCTGCTGGCGTTTTTGATCTCCATCCCGGCTCGGGTGATCTTCATTCGGGTTGCCGCGTCCATGCTGCCTGAGGAAGATGAGACCATCGTTCCTTTCGATCGCTCCTTTGGTGGCAAGGTCCAGCCCCAGATTGTCGGTGGCAGCGGCAAAATTGGCTTGCTTGATGCTTGGAAAACCTTCGACTGGGCTGCTCGTGTCCGTTTCGTCAAGGTGATCGCCAAGACCGTCGCCATTGAGATGGCACTAGGCGTGCTCGCTGGCCTGGTGCTCGGCGTTTCGATCTTTACCATGGCTCCGGATGCGGTCCCGGCCGACGGCTCTGTGAAGCCTTCGATCGTTTAAGTATCTCCGCGATTGATGAACTTGGCTGGACGATGAGTACTGCGTTGAAATATATTGGTGTACCCTCGGAAGAAGTTTGAGGGCTGTCTGGCTACTTCTTGTTTTATCCTTTTCTCTATTTTTTTCCCCTGCTCCTCTCACGTAGAATCTTTCTTGGTGCCTTGATACTTCACCCGCGATGTCCTGCGCCGTGTCTTTTTAGGTGAATAGATGACTCGGCCATGCCCAACAGGGTATGGGATTTTAGCCCCAGACTTTCCTTAAATCATCTATTCGATTCTTCTAGACCCGGCTCGCCCTTTTGTGTAAGGTTTAGCTTTCTCTCGACGGTTGGATAGGCCATGTTTGAGGCCTCGTATTGTGGCTCATGCACCCCTTCAACCAGTCTCCTGTTGGATGGTTGGCCATGACATACCCTTGTTGCCTTTGTTGATGCCTTCACTATCGTCGTATACACCGGTCTCCTCGTTGTCTCACTAGGCTGTCAAATCTATAGATTGTACTTAGTACACGATCTATAGATCTATACAATCAACACGCCAAAAGCGGACGTGCCGATCCGATCGGAAACCGCCCCCGCTTGCTCGTCTCACCGCCTTCGTTTCTTTTTGCGTTCCCCTCACCTGCGCCTTTGACCTCCCAACGACAAAAGCCTCCTTCTAAACCTCTGCCTATCCTCCTCGCGCCCTCTCCTCTCGGATACTTCGATCATCCACGATGGCGACTTCCCCCGCCGGCCGCATGCTGTCCCGCCAGCTACAGCAGATGCAGTCCGATAAGGACATCCCCGGAATCAGCTGTGGCTTGGTCGATAACAACGTCTTTGAATGGGAAGTGATGCTGATGATCTCGGACGATGTCAAGCTATATGGAGGTATGTGTAGATTCCAGTTTGGTCGTGTTTATGGTCTCCCATATGCGACTTTGCCTGGCTGCTGCTCGGCAAAACATGGCCCCCCTCTCTTCGCCCCTCTGTTGCCGAGCGAGACTGGCTGGGATACGCATGTATGATATGAGAGAAGAGAAGGTTAATCTTCACTGTTGTAGGTGGCTTCTTCCGTGCTCGCCTCTCGTTCCCGCCAGAGTACCCCCACATGCCGCCCAAGATGAAATTCGAGTCGCCCCTCTTCCACCCAAACAGTAAGTGATCGCCATATCACCAGAGTTCAAAGGAATTATACTGGTCCACATCATGGACTTGGAGCGAGTTTCTGGAAACAACGAGGGCAAGGTTCTATGACATATGCTAAATCGCCTTTCGCTGGTGCAGTCTACGAGAATGGCGACGTCTGCATTTCCATCTTGCATCCCCCGGAGGAAGACAAGTTCGGCTATGAGTCGGCTGCGGAGCGCTGGTCGCCCGTTCAGACTCCCGAGACCATCTTGCTGTCCGTCATTTCCATGCTGTCGAGCCCCAACGATGAGAGCCCTGCCAATGTGGAGGCGGCCCGCTTGTGGCGTGAGGACCCGGCCGAGTTCAAGAAGCGTGTGCGTCGGTGTGTGCGGGAGAGCCTGGGCGAGGAGTAAATGACGGTTCCGAGTGATGCGAGCTTCTCTTTTCCTTCCTCTCCACGGTGCATCTGGCTGGTCATTTCGCTTCTTCGTCTTATTTCTTTTTCTTCATTCCCATTGCAATTTTTCCCTGCGCCATTCCGGGATTCCACACTTCACCGTGCTCATGGTGTTGCTCTCATTGAATGCATGATAGAGCGAGCGATTAACGGGGTCACTTTTATAGGGGCGGGGGTTGGGTTAAGCATCCATTGGACACTCCTTGCTGTGGGGAATTCCTCTTATGATTGATTTGCACGATTGGCCACTGGAGTTTATTCGGATCTGTTTCCTGTCATTTGAATCATCTTCTGCTATTTCACCCTCTCGTAGCTTGTCTCCTTGGCCTCTGGCGGCTCGGTGACCTGTTGTCAATACATTTGATTGGCATGTAGCATTATGCTTATGAATTAAAATTGATCAATCTCTCGGAACAGCGTATCTTCAAAGTACACTGAGGAATCGTGCCGGGCCCAATTCTATGGCTCACAAATGCGATAGCAAGAACAAGAACACGAAGAAGAACGAGAACAACAATAACAACATGAAGAAGAGTAATATAAAGAGGAAAGTAGTCGAGGTCCTACTGTTGATGTCCGGTGCGCATGGAGGGAATGAAAAGTCCGGGGTGGCAGAGCGTGAAGGCGAGCACGCCCAAGGCGATCATCCTGCTTCGATTAGCTCTCGACCCTCAAAGTTCGTTGCGGAGAAGTTGATACTCACATGCCGTCCAAGACAAGGAACTCGTTCTCCTTCTGCATCAACGCACTCCCCCAACCGCCCGCCATTTCAGGAATACTGCGACACACCATTAGCTCTTTGCTCTTCGTTTGGACTAGGATTCAGGATTCAGGTTGTACCGGTAGATACACCGGATCAACACGGTGAAATAAGCGAAGATCTCCGCGACGACAATCATTTTCATCCGGCGAGGCGAAATCGCAGGAGTGGGATCGTTCAGATTCTTCTCGCCCACGAAGCCATTGCCCTTGCGCCAGACGTTCCAGAAAAAGTTCAGGCCCAAGATGCCGCACACGGCCATGGTCACGACTTGGAAGGCGATGCCAGCAATGATGATGTCGTCACCGGCCTTCAGCAGCTTCTGGTCATCATGACCAGCGGCGGCGGCCACACCACCTCCTGCAGCTTGCAGAATCAATGAACCCACGTCGCAACTGATGAAGATCCAGGTAAATAGTCGTGGCTTGAGCCGGGAGTGCTCGGGCCCCAGATTCAACACGATGTGCTTGAGAGTCAGATACACCCCGGCCGCAACGAAGGTTGGCGCCAGCACCAGACACACAATCTGCAGCTTGAATGCACTTTCATTCCAGGGGTTGGCGTTCATCAAGATTCGACCCACGTATCCCGCCATCTCCATCAGTGCTCCCACCCCCAGGGCAGTCATGAAGGTCCAGGTGCGGAAGTAGACGCCCAGCCCGACTTGGAAAACCCCCAGCACTCCAAAGAAGACCGTGAAGAAAACATTGCCCGCAAAGTTCGGATAGTAACCGTAAGTGGTGGCCTCCACCGGACACTGCGGCGACACCGCCGTGCAATCGGCGTAACTCGGCATAGTTGAATGGAAAACCTCCGAACTGCGACTCCAAAGGGACCACCAGTTGAGGACGAAGTGATGTCGGTTCAACGATTCAATGGCGGCGTGAGTGAAATGAGGAGTCGTGACGCTGGCCCTTCGGAGATAGCGGTCGTCGGTGGTCGACAGGCCCAGTTGCCCGCTTTGCAGTGCTGATTAAATTGATTCAAGGCCATGGCGACCCCATTGATTCCCTTTTTAACCCCGTCTGGTGTGGAGAGAGCACTGGAGACACCACCAACACGCCAAGGCCCAGGCCAACGCCAGGCGGCCAACCGGCGGGGCTCTTGATATGAAACGGCGGTCATTCCGGGCTGCGATTGGGCCTCGCTCTCGTTTCCGTGTTCGCTTTTAGTGCTGACCTCGCTTCCAGGGCCATGCTCGACCCACTCCGAATCCACCGGAGATCGTGATTTTTGGTTAAAAAATCACCGAAAGCCTGAGTAATCAGTTCACGACAACAGGTCCTCGAGGTATGCAGGACATGCGATCGGGGTAGGTAGTTAGGAAGTATCTATCCATCGAAACCCCCTACCAGGGCTGTGAAGAGAATTCGGCTTGGCCTGCTTAGTCGGAGCTTACTTGATTCAGAGGTTGGTTGAAGAAGGCCCCCCCCCCAAATGGTAAGCGCGAGAGCGTGGAGGCGATAGTCCTTGCTAACCGATAGTCCTTGTTAACAATAGTCCCCAGGGACCCTTCGTGCTTGGAGCTGTTCGTAATGACGGGGCTGTCCCGGGGGCTCTTCCCAAAGTAAGGCGCTTAGCAGTATAGTAGCCGTAATCTATGATATAGATGCTTGATGGGCATTGCTCCGGGTTCTGGCACTTGTAGCCAGATCTCTCTCTCTCTCTCTCTCTCTCTCTCTCTCTCTCTCTCTAGTAAAACTGAGTCTGGGTTTTCGACTTCGATTTGAGCTCGTGGTGAATAAGAAAAATAGAAACTGCAGATTGTTATTTGAGGCAGCGCGGTCTACATCAGCGTCTACCATAAAGGGAGTCTTTAGCTCTATTTCCAATCTTTAGCATTGGACAGCATAGCCCAGATCCCAGATGGATACCATCTGTGATATTCGACTTGCAATTCAACATCTTAGCAAGCAATAAGGAGTTGGACGAAGCGAGCATTTCATATTTTGGGGGAGGGGGGTTGGTTCCTTGTCGATCGCTTCTCGGATCAAAAGAGGCTTCGCATGCGTCTCCCATCAGCCCGTTTCACCCGTTGGAGTGCACATGGATGAAGTTGATCAATCTGTTCCCTCCCCCTCGGAAGGTCATACCCAGCATCCATCCGCCTTCCACTATATAGTTTCCTCGCCCTCGCTGGCGAGTTATGCTGGGATTGCGGCGATAATAGCAGGGACAAACTCGGCCACAGTATCCTCCTCTTCGAGCACAGTGCTCAGATAGCTCCCAGTGTAAATCAATCCACTACGTCCTAGTCAATCTTGGCAGTCAGGCCTATCAGAACTTGGCCTTGATCAGTGACGGGGGCTGCTAGTCGAGTCAATCTCAAATAGACAAGAGTTCGCGAATAGCGGAGCGTCGTGGCGACCGATATCTTCTCAGGCCCTACCCAATTGGCTAGTGGACGGGCTCCTTGGGAACTCAGCTGGTAGATCCAACCATCTGGCTTTGAACAAGGCGGAATTTCTCCGTTTCCTGGAGACCCATAGACGGAATAGATGAAGCAGAGAGTTGACGATGGCCTAACCTGGTGGCGCTCGATTATTACTTGCGTAATGCACGTCAGGGCTGATCCCGGGGGGTGTGGATCAGTCGGTCCGAGAACGAGGCTGCTTCAGAAAAGGTGAATGATCAGGACGAGCAATCGTCCCTCTTCTTCTTCCCCTCTCAGCGCGGCGATGACCGCCCATCCCCGTCAAACGCTCGAGACGACCTCGAGCGAACCGCCAGGTCGCAGCTGGTGACTCCGGTCGCGGAGTTAACGGGCGTGACATGCCGCCGTCAATGGCTTCCCCGACGGAGAATGCCACGTGACCCCGGGCTTTTCCCTCGCGCGCAACGTCGCTTCGTTCCCTAGTGCGTGGTCGACATGGCTCCTCGCCGGGCGCATACCAAGTCTCGCAATGGTTGCGACCAGTGCAAGCGCCGCCGGGTCAAGGTGAGTTGTCGTGATGCATTGCCGGCCGGGCTTCCTGGCTCCCGGCAGGCGATCTCCGCAGGTCTGACAAGAACGTAGTGCGACGAAAAGGGCCCCCCTTGCTCCAATTGTATCTCGCGCGAACTCAACTGCACCTATTTGAGAGCGCCTCCACGTGATGCGCCCAGTGTCCGACGCAGTGCGCCGGTCCCGACCAGAGATCTGGGGACGCCTCGGATCCTGGCGCCTCTCAGCCCGGCCTCCACCCCGTCCGCCGTCTCCGGGGTACGGGATCTGGAGTTGATGCATAAATTCGCCACCGAGACCTTCCGCAGCCTGTGCACGGCCGAGCCCGAATTCCACGTCTGGCAAATTGTTATCCCTCGCCTCGCCTTGCAGTATGACTTTCTGATGAATGGAATCTTGGCCTTGGCCTCGTTGCATATCGCCAATACCGATGAGGCTCCGACCTCCTTGGCCTATATCGACACGGCCCTCCAGTACCATAATCTCACCTTCGCGCCCTTTCGCGTGGCCATCGACAACCTCACCCCCAGAACTGTGAGGCTGTGCTGGCGCAGTCCATTGTCACGACCGTCATTGGCATCGCCTTGCCCAGAGTCACCGCTCCGCGTGATGAGAACTCCAATATGACCGAGAATATTTTAATCGTTTTTGAGCTGCTGCAGGGCATCAAGAAAATTGTCCACATTGGTCGCCCGTGGATTAAGCTCACCCTCTGGGCTCGTCAGCGGGATCTTGGAGCCATCGGTCCCACGGAGCTAGATTCCGAGACCTCGGTCGCTATGGACCGACTGGCGGCTCTCAATGATGAGGCTCTAGCCAATATCGACACGGACCAGTATCACATCAACAAAGAAGTCATTGACCGTCTTCGCCACTGCTTCATCTTGCACATGAATTCAGGAGACCCTGGCAATGTGTTGGCCTGGTTGGCTGCGGTCGACAAGGGATTTGTGGATAATGTACGACGTCGACAGCCCCTTGCTCTATTGATTCTGATGCACTGGGGGGTATTATTGGGGGAGCTTGATGGCAAGTGGTGGTGGGCTCGGAATTCAGGCAGGGCCTTAATTTCGGAGTTGTTGCGAGTCTTGCAGCCCGGAAACGGTCGGTGGGCGGAGTCATTGTTATGGCCTCAGCTGAAACTGAACTTGTGACCCACGCCCTCTTCGGAGCAAGCAAGCACTCAAAGTGACGTTGTTCCCATTTACATGACCTCATTCATTCGAAGCCCGGGAAACTTGAGATACCGGTATTTTTTTGGAGATGCCCTGCCGGCTCGACGGCCACAATCCCTTCTTGCACCTCCCTAGGTTGCACAAGGTCGAAATGGTGTTGACCTACCGGCATCTGAAAAAAAATCACCCCTTACGCGCTTGGAAAGAAAACTGCCAGAATTCCATTGCGCGGCTATTGTTCAGAAACACGATGCACACAAGCGAACGTGGTCTTCAACATTGAATACTTGACCATCCTAGTTACTATTCACTGATTCGAACCAATCTGGCATGCGTTTCATTGCATTCATATGTGTCATCATGATCAGAGATCCTTGACGTTGACACCGAACATACAAAAATGATTGACGAATCACGGGCGGCCAATTTCTATTTTCGGGGAATCAGGTTGATCTTATTCTCATACGGCCCGCGGGATTGGGCACTAATATGACTTTTTATTTCCTTGCACAGTGTAAATTGCCATATACAGACAGAAATATAGATGAGTGAGAAATCGTTGCCAGTGGCAAAAGCTGCACTGGGAGTTCGGCGTAATATCCAATGCCAGTATTCCTAAGCCTATCATGTTGATGTGTCAACATCCCATCATATTCGAGCTTTCTTATCGACTCTCCCGTATATCTGACGGATTCTCATCTTATTCACGTTATCGACCTCAGATTTGCACGTCTGCAGACTGAGTGGGCCGCCAACCTGTTTTAACCAGTAAGAACGGCCACAGTCAAATAACCAGTTTCGCGATGCTACCTGGACCAACTCGGCTAGAAAGCACTGTGGTGCAGACCGGTCCTCGGTGAAGATGACGCGAGGAAGCTCACGACGAATCGCAGGCGGCGCATTAGATATAGCGATCTCTAAATATTCGTCAAACGTAAATGGCTCATATAGCCCCGAGCCGATTTGGATGATGCCCGTAGTACGCGCGGCGGCGTGCAACAGACAAGCATTGGCGACAAAATCCACGGGAATCTCATCTATGATATTGGCACCCGTTTGATATCCTTCAGCGGAGTGCCAGACCTGTGTTGCTCCCCGATCAGCCAGGAAATATTGAAAAAACTTGTTCAGCGGTGTCGAGTTTTCAAGCCCATAGAGTGGATAAGGATATCGAAATGCTTGGCCAAAGATGGTCGGACGTACAATCAAGATCGGTAAAAGTGGGAATCTTTTTGGAAGTAGTCGTTCCATTACATATTTGGCTTGAGCATATGTCGAAGAAAAGCGATCCCCATGTGGGGACTGGCCCTGCGTTAAAATGGAGCTCAATTCCTCCTCTGGATCCGACTCGGCTAGAGTATACAGCCGCTCCAAGACCGATCCATCGGGGAGGAAACTATTGACATAGGCCGTAGATAATTGAACCAGAAGTTTCAAACGGCGGAAACGTGAAGCTATTTGGGCCATTTCGAGAGATGGGAGACAGTTGTTTTCGAACGCATCTTGAATACTAGAATCGAGACTGATCTTGGCTGCTGTATGGATAACCAGAGTGATTTGGCTCCGCAACTGCTCCAATATAACAGGCTCGATACCAAAATTAGCAGCTTTCATATCTCCAATTACGAATTCGACTTTCTTCGAGGCAAGAATCGCTCGTGTATGATTTGGCATGGCCTTCCTCCATTTCTCAATGGCCTGCTCCGGTGTTCCTCGGATCAACGCATAGATTTTGCGTACTGGTAGCTGGAGAGCTAACTTATACAGAAGACATCCTCCTAAAGACCCAGTACTTCCTGTGAGGAAGACGGAATGGTCCTCAAATATCTTTGTATATCCCTCACGAATGACTTGTTCCACGTGGGATGGCACCGAGGCAGAAATCGAGGACATCGGAGATAAGTTAGAGCTAGATGGAGGGTTTAGACAACTTAATCTGATGGGTGAATATCAGTTCCAAGTGCTCGGTGATGTACAGCTCTATAATATATAATACGCCAATTCACTAGTTATGTATGATTGAATTCCAGATCCTCTAGGTCCCTGGGATGATTCACGCATGGTGGGACAAAAAGATAACACGGGTGATAGGTAGCACGACACAGACAAGTAGCATTAGAGTTCTAAGGATAAGCAGACCTTAGTAAATGCCACTCGATATCATAACCCAATTTGTTCAGCCCCCCGAACACCGTTGGTCAGGGTTGAAGTAAATCAGTATTACAGGGCATTCAGTAGTTTAAGTGCTTGGGATCCGGGCTGGACATGCAGGATAACCTACAAGGCCAGACCTCGCATTAGAAAATATGCAAGGGCAATGCTTGGCACCAGCGACAAGGTAGACGGGTTACACAAGTATTATGGTAGTGTGGCCTCTAATTTATCTACATGTGATATTAGCCCGGTACTTGGGACCCAAACATTGAACAGATCAGAGAGCAGTCATTAATATTTTTATGACTACATATTAATCAATAATACACGATGTGCAGTCAATTGGATTGTGGAGGGATCTAGTCACAGCGCCTAGACAGCGAATAGTCGGACCAGACTGATGACAATGAAGGAAGGCGGGAAGAATATGCCAGAAACAAAGGCCTAGAACAAGCAAGTTCGGTCTCCTGGCCGGATAGAATTGGGTTGGATCTCGGTGAAACACCTGCGACTCAGGTTACTCAAGAGGCCTTTCCTCCACTACTGCACCAGCAGCGTGAATCCCCATCTCTTTCCACCTGGACGACAATATCCATGTTCTTCTCACGAAGATAGTTAACTGTTCGTTGACGAACATCTTCTAGGTCTGAGCCACGGGAGGCAGTAACATGGATGACTCCAAGCACATTCTGTAACTTAGGTTCATGTGAATGGTCGTGGTCATGGTGATCGTGGGTGTGATCGTCAGCATGATTGTGATTGTGGTGATGGCCGTGCTCGCTATGGCTGTGACTATGATTATGATCGCAGCCATGGCCTGAATGATCGTGGTCGTGCCCATGCTCAGATGCGAATGAGCTAGTATCATCAAGCCAGAATTTAGGCACCGTGTAGGTCACAACTCCACGTAATGTGCTCACACCCGCTAGGGTTTCACGGACGTTGTATTCAGTATCCGCAGGCAGGGTCAGGAGTAAAGTTTTGGCTGTACTACTGACTAGCGGCACAGCCGAGGCAAAGATCAAGATCGCAATGAAGCAAGATGCTAGAGGATCGTACCCTGACCAGCCGGAATAGTGCACAAGGATGGTTGAAATGACCACGGCTACCGAGCCCAAGGTGTCGGCGAGAATGTGGAGAAAAATTCCGTGCATATTTTCATTTCCATGGGAATGGTCGTGGCCATGGTCATGGCCATGGTGATGATGTCCGTGCTCAAAACTGAAAATGCCAACCAAGTTGACAAGTAGTCCAGCAATACTGACTGCCAGCAGTTCGCCGATCCGGTGCATCTGGCTCCCCGAAGATAGCCGTTCCACTGCTTCATAGATAATTTCAACGCTTATAATCCTGCTGATGGTTAACCAACGATTCATAAATTTGATCAAGGGTTGACTTACATCAAGAAGATACCGTTGGCAAAGCCGGACAGAGTATCTACCTTCCCGTAGCCATAAGGGAATCTGGCGTTGGGTGGCCATTTGCTCATAACAGCTGCACAAAGCCCGACGATGAGAGCTAGGCAATCAAAGAACATGTGGATACTATCACTCAAAAGCCCAAGGGAGCCAGTCAGGAATCCATAGGATAGCTGGACCAGCATAAATGTAAAATTCAAGCTATGGGTGTTGTTAGTGGACTATCAACAATTAGAACTAAGCAAAAACCTCACCACATGAAGTAAAAAATGCTGCGTGAGTCTTTTTCTTTCAAAATACTGGAAATCAGAGGATAAGCTTCACTTCGCTGAATTAGCCACTTTGTCACTCGACTGGTCTCGCTGGTACCATGGGAATGGCCATGGTGATGCTGGTGACCGTGACTATACGGATGGGAGTCCAGACGTAAGTGACTGTCATCCATTCGTGCAGCAAAGAAAGAAGCGGCAGTCAAGATACCGCGTATTGTATAGGCAACTAGAAGGTCATCCCCAGTGTGAGGCGAGCAAAAAAGTGCCGCAGCACCAGTGCAGGCAGCGAGTCCGACTTTGTTCGGGGAGCGCAGTCCTGAATCAAGTGCAAACATCAAAGAAAGTGCAAAAAGTCCGGCGGGAACCAGCAGGAAAAACAATTCCGATATACTAAATGGGAGCCCACGAGAGAAAACTAACACAAGGCAGGCTAGGGAAATTCCATTCACGAGTGCAAGTGGAGCATCCGTGGTAACAATAGATGAGAATTGGCTTGAACCCTTGACCGTGTTTTGTTTGGATATGGATTCAGCAACCAAGCCTGGCTCTGGGATGGGTCCTTGGTGGTGAAGAGAAGGGAGAGGCGGAGAAAGAACAAATGTCGAGAGCAGGAGCGCAAGGTACCCGAAATGTGGTGATGAATCCCATGGTTGATTCATGCCTAGCAAGCTCAGTAAGACTACAGCTCCTATGAGGGCCATTGTCAAAGTCTTTTTACGGTATCGGTCAGATGTTCTGCTGTGAGAATTGCCGTTGACTAGACTTGGAATGCCGGTGGCCGAGACAAGGAGTAGTGTGAAAACGACCAAAAAGCCCCCGAGTTTCAGAGAAGCATAAATAGGCAGCCCGATTGAGCATATCTGCAAAACAGCAGACTTTACTGTCTTCAGGTTTGGCGTCGGGAATTTGATAGAAAAGATGTCGGTCATTGGCCGAGCTTGTTGGTTGTTCATGCGTATCAGTTGTGCACAGCCGAAGATGAGCAGGGTCATTGCCGTCAAAGTGCAAGTCTTCCATCCCATTTGATCCGTGAATGCAGTAGATGTGCATACTTCGGTCCCAGAAATTTCTGCCCGTGCGCAATTTTGAGGGTACCAGGAGATCACGATCCAGGGGAATGCAATCAAAGCGCCTGCGAGGAGTTCTTGCCTAAGAATGAAGTTATTAAATATCATGATGGCAGATGTAAGAAAATCCCTACATACACTCGTTCAGGATTCTCATCAACATGAATGGGACTTTCAGCCGTGAGGTCATGGGCATGGGCATGGCTATGGCTATGGCTATGGCTATGCGATACATCGTGATGGATTGAAGAGACACTCTTGGCGTGGTGATGGTGTGCGATCGAATGAGAGGAGCCCGAATGATGATGGTGAGACAATGATGACCGTGTTGTATTGTCAGAGGAGTTGTTGATGTTGGTAGGGTCGGTTGACTCCGGTTCTTGGGCTAGGTCCGTGTTGAGACTCCTTGCGAAGAGGGGAGGTGGCGGCTGCGCAAAGCGAGCGGATCGATTATGGCCACGGCCGCGGCTGTGGCCGAGCGCATGGCCATTGGTGGTGCCAGGCGCATGACCAAATTCCGCATTCGAGGGCGGCACCCCTGTTGACATGGTCTCTTTGAACGGTGGTGCGCAGCAGAGGACAGAAGCGTCCAGCGGCGAACAGGAGAAGGGGCGCCGAGCGCCAAGATCCGCGGGGGGAGAAGTGGAGCCTGGGAAAGGTCAGATCGGCTGAAGCAGATGGGAAGCACACATCATAGCAAAGTTCAGGAGAGACGCAAGCTGTCCAAGCAAGGGAACAGGCTCCAGGGAATAAGAAGACGAGCTGGGGAGGACACAAGAACAATATTGAGTCGCGTCGCGGACCTTGGAGCCCTCCACGTGATCCTTATCGGCGTTGCGCTGATAAGGCCGGTTGCTTTGAACACGCGGCGCACCTGGATTTGCATGTGGACTTCAACCCGAATCTGGAACTGCGAGGATGCGCCAATTACCCCATCACAATGATTGAGACACTGATCAGCATTGCATTTTGCATATCCAGCGCCTTGACAGTGCTGATACTGTTGCTTCCATCGCAACATATACCATCGCGCTCAACCGTCGGACAGGAAGAAAAGCCGAAACCGACGGTACAGATTCTTGTCCTGGGAGACATTGGGCGAAGCCCGCGCATGGAATATCATGCTCTTAGCATTGCTAAAAAGGGGGCAAAAGTGACCATCATTGGGTATCAAGGTGAGTTTTTTTTGGTCAATGTTGCAAGAGTGCAGAATGTTACTAAGCTCCCTATCATATTGTTAGAGTCCGATCCGCACCCCGATATCATCTCCAATCCTAATATCTCGATTGTCCCCCTGCATCCACACCCGGGTATCTTGCAAACCAGTAACAAGTTGCTGTTCTTGATATATGGACCTCTGAAAGTGCTTTTCCAGATTGTGTGCCTCTGGAGATGCTTGGCCTACACAACCTCACCAGCACGCTGGCTTGTAGTCCAGGTGGGTGTCTGAGGTATCTAATTGAGAGACTTGGAATTGTAACATGTTGATTTCGATAGAACCCACCCTCAGTTCCCACATTGGCTGTTGCCTCTTTATCGTGCTTTCTCCGACAGACCCAGCTAGTGATTGATTGGCATAACTTTGGATACTCGATTCTAGCGCTAAAACTCGGATCACACCATCCGCTGGTGAGATTGTCGACCAAGTACGAGAAGATATTCTGCAAATTTGCTTCAGCCCACCTGTGCGTTACCGATGCTATGAGCGCAGTGCTCAAAAAGGATTTCCAACTCCAAGTTCCTATACTACCTCTGCATGACCGCCCAGCCAATCACTTTCACCCCATTCCCGACGCAGAAGAGCGAACCAGGTTTCTGGCGACCCTCTCCGAGACAAAATCAGTACGTGCTTCACTTGACGCAGGAAATCTCCGAGTTTTAGTCAGCTCTACCTCCTGGACACCAGATGAAGACTTTTCGATCCTAATCGATGCTTTGCTCAAATATTCCGAGCTGGCTATGACCCAATCAACACTTCCTGAAGTCTTGGCCATTATCACTGGAAAGGGCCCTCAAAAAAATATGTATCTTGAAAAGATTGCCGCCCTAGAGGCTTCGGGGAAGCTGAAAAAGGTCACAATCCGGACAGCATGGCTCGGTGTGCTGGACTATGCACGATTACTGGCGTCAGCATCTTTAGGGGTCAGTCTCCACACTAGCAGCAGTGGAGTAGATCTTCCAATGAAGGTTGTTGATATGTTCGGCGCAGGACTGCCGGTGGTCGGCTGGAATCGCTTTGAGGCGTGGCCAGAATTGGTGACGGAGGGTGTCAATGGCATGGGGTTCGGCACCTCGGATGAGCTGACAGAGCGCTTAGTCGAGCTCTTTGGAGACGAACAGAAACTGGAGGCCCTTCGAGCCGGCGCATATAAGGAAAGCACTCGACGATGGGATGATGAGTGGGATCCCATTGCCGGAAGGTTGCTCGGCTTAACGTAATGGGTCTAAGAATTGAGTCTCGTCACGCATCGCAGTCAAACCCAGAAAAATCCACAATGAAAATACTTGGGATTTTGTACATTCAGTTGGAGACAAGTGGGTAGTATTTTCAACCGAACGCCGTAGACAATTAGGGAGCATTCACTTATAGGCTAGCTTGAAATTTGCCACCACAATAGAGGCAAGTATCGAATGCGTCGAAGACCTGCCTGAACAAAGAGCCCAAGCTACCTTGTCGTGCGTGAGCTATCGTTTCCTCGTCCATGTACTCTGTCCGGCAGATGGAGCAATATTTGGAAACACCAGGTTCCTGAATAGCAAGAAACGTCAATCCGCAGCGTGCTATAGACAACTTATATTAGAATGGAAGAGGATCTATGAAGAGATTGGGAAGGTTATTACCGAAAAGATGGCCTTCGATACATTGCGCTTCCTTGGAAGATTCCCAAGCGATTCCGGCATCGCAAATCTCACAGCGCTCAAACAGATGCCCCCCAGGGCCGCTGAATTGTTCGGGGGACTTGGAACAGATACTGGGAGAAGGGACACTGCATTGAAGAATCTCCTCATTCAGATCCGCACCAGTTAATGAAGCTAGCCATTCAAACGATTCTTTAGCTTGGCTGCGGATTGATTCGTTCTGTTGATCAACGATAGCACAGCAGGCCGCTGCATAGACCAGTTTGCGATCCTCGGCACCAACCGTGCCATCTTGGCCCGTACTGGACAACAAAAATGCAATTGCTGCCTCGCGCTGATCCTGGGCAGACCACGACTCTGTTGCTGTTTCGTTTGGAGCAAAGAGTGTTGGCAGATCGAGCGGGTATTCCGGGTCTTCGGAAGAGAATATAAGTGTAGATTTTTCGTCAGATGCCACCCGATATTCAACCATATCTGTCGGGTGTTTCGAGAAGAGGACAGCAATTGCATTGCGGTAAGAAGCCAGGCCCCAGATACGCGCAACACTTTGGCCTCCAAGGTCGCGATCGAGGTCATATTGCTCCTGACGATCCACCATGAGCTTATTCCACCGTGGCAAACTCAGGTCGCCAGTTTCGAGATGGTCAAGATAAATGGCACTACCCAGCCCCCCAACGGTACCAACGTGGAGGCTGCATATACCGCTTCTGTCATCAAGAAATGTCGTCATACCTGGGAATAGAGGAGATGAGCTTTTGAAAAAGAAAATTGAATTCTGCAAGGAACTCACTCGAGATAGGCTCCACAAATCTTGTCGAAGCTTCACCATTCTCGTCAATTGAATTCGAGAAAGCCCACTCGCGAATGGCAGACCGATCAGCTTCAACACTGGTACCATCATATATAGATGGTGTAATAGCTAATGTGAGAAAACCAGCATTGATTCCAACGTTAAGAACAATGGCATTTGGCTGATTATTTACGTCAGAGAAATCCCGCTCTAGGGAGAAAAACGCTGAACGTACAGTAGAAGCCCATAGCAGTGGGCCATGAATATAGTAAGATGACCAGTTCGCCGAAAGGTTTTGCATCGGGTGCTCTGCAATTTTGGCCCTTGTCTCATATCGGGTTGTGTCATTGTTCCCACCAGTCAACTTCCGCAAGGATGCGGTCATTTTGATAACATACAGCTGCGCTCCAGATATGACGGCAGTCGTTGCGACGACAGAGTGATCACTGTCTTCCATTGGCTCAGGTGATGCCACCCATGGGCCACATGAGATTGATGAGAGTCGTGCTTTTGATTGAAGGGCCTTCTGCAACAGAGAGCCCGTTCCGGGAATAGGGTAATGCACTTGTTCCGGATTAACCTGGTAAAGAGCCACCTTCTCGATCGTATACGATTTTAATGAGGGCTGCATCTCAGCAGCTGATCTGCGAATACGGAGCAATATTACTTCATTTGCATCATTCGCAACCAGCAATAGATGCGCACCCCAGCGGGTCTCGGGTTCAGGGGCTGAATGAGTGTTTCTGGAGGGCGGTGCATAGAGAGGCGGGCACCAATGGAATGATCTGATATTCGATCGACGAAGTTCCAGGCCCTCGAGTTGTGATGGAGTGGAAGCGGCCGGCTGGAGACTATGATTCACAATGGCAACCCTGGTCCACTGGCCTTTGGTCCCAAGTGGCTCCCATAGAGACAGGAGGAGGTTCGAGGTCAGGACCGCCAGCACACTGCGGCGAAAACGTGCCAGACCCGGTGGGGACCAAGCAAGTCCCACCACAGTACTATTTGACATCTCTGCGCCGATAGAGAAATCGTCCCGATTTTGAGGATAGATGGGTGGCCATTCCGCGTTCGTGAAGGCATTGACGCGGACGCGAGTCATCTGCCATTGATCTTTACTTTGGGACTGCTGTGTGTCCCTTCCGGTGTGTTTTGAGGTCTGTCAAAAGGTTAGACTGTCCTCGCTCCCGCCGGAATTTTGCTCTTCCACGCACCAGGATTTGAACTTGCTCGCCGTTGGCCACTGCGAGCTCACCATCGGGCGACCACGCAAGCGAGTCATAGCACGATGGGGAGAAAGGCAATTCCAGGGTATTCAGCATCTTGTTAACACGCGATTCTCCGCCCCTTATCTTCTCGCATCCTAGAAGTTTTTGCAAAGATTGAAGAAAGGGCCCAAGGTGCAAACGCGTGAAGCTGTGATGAAGAATGCCCGATCGGGCCTAGCGCCATTCCGAGCGATTTGCATGCGCTTCCGTTTCGGGTTTGCGCGAACACCACCTCAATGACCACCTGGGAGGATGCTTGTTATTTTCTACTTTTGTTTTGTTTTTGTTTTTACAAAGATCCTGGGTTGAATCTGGAATCGAACTCCAGGAGTAAAAATGGGTGGTTTCTACATATAGTACAGAACAAAAGTGCATGCTGACTGAAAAAGGCTGAATGGATTATGTGGAGCTCGCCATAGAGATATATGTACAAAGGGGAATCGCCATCAAACGGACAGTCGATCTGTGAGGGTATCTTTGGAATATTTGGACCTACCAAGCCATTAATCTACCCGATCCAGTTTCTGCACAACCATGGCGGTGGCTGCTCCACCTCCATTGCAGATGGCTGCCACGCCGTACTCGCCAGGCTGCAGCTGGTGAAGCAGGGTAACGAGGATCCGGGAGCCAGAGCTGCCGAGAGCATGACCAAGGGAGATGGCACCGCCCAGCATATTGACTTTGGCATCTTGAAGACCCAGTATCTACCAAACACTGTTAGTAACAAGAACCCTGACCCGAACGGAGGGCTTCCTTCTGAGAAGTGCATGATCCTTACCTTCTCATTGGCTTTGATAACTGCGGCAAAAGCCTCATTAAACTCCCATACCGCCACCTGTTCCTTGGTGATGCCGGCGCGCTCCAACGCGATGGGAACGGCCTTTGCGGGAGCGACAGGGAAATCTACAGGGTCGATGGCAGCATCGGCGGAGGACACAATACGAGCCAGAGCACGGCCCCCGCGGCCAAACTCCCGAGCCAGCTCCTTGTTGGTCAAGACCAAGGCCGAAGCACCATCATTCATGGTGGAAGCATTGCCAGCGGTGACGGTACCCGTTCCATCCCGGAGGAAAGCAGGCTTCAGAGTGGTCAGCTTGTCGATGCGCAGGTTCTCGTAGCCCTCATCTCGTTCAATGATAGCTTCACCCTTCTTGCTCTTGACTGTGACTGGGGCGATCTCCTCGGCAAATCTGTTCTCCTTCCAGGCCTGCTGGGCTCGTTCGTAGGAGCGGATAGCATATTCATCCTGATCCTTGCGTGAAACCTCGTATTTCTTCGCAGTCTGCTCAGCACAAATGCCCATGTGGAATTGGTTGTATACGTCCCAGAGTCCATCCTTGATTAGGCCATCCTCCAGCTTGATCTCGCCAAAAGGGGGCAATTGGCTAGAACGGGGCATGTAATATGGCACTCGAGTCATATTCTCCATACCGCCAGCAATCTGAGCCTCAGACAGTCCCAGCTGGATGTTTTGAGCAGCCAGGGCCACCGCCTTGAGACCAGACGCGCACACTTTGTTGACCGTCATCGACTCGACGGTGGAAGGCAGGCCGGCAAAGATAGATGCCTGCCGGGCTGGGGCCTGACCGACCGAACCCTGTAGAACATTTCCCATATATACATCTGTGATCTTGTCCAAGGGCACATTGGACTTGCTCAGGGCAGACTTGATGGCGACGGCGCCGAGCTCTGGGACCGAAACGGAGGCGAACGAGCCATTGAACTGGACAGTATACGTTACAATCAAGCTCCATTAGGGTTTCCACTTCCCGATGCCCAGGCATCGTCCATTTTTCTTTTGGCTTACCTTTGCGGTGGGGGTGCGAGCTGCGCTGAGGATGTAGGCTTCCTGCACCTCCTTCAGGGTCGGGCGTGCGGAGCTGAAGGATCTCTGGCTGCGGAATGCGGGGATGGCGGCCCGCTTAGAGAGGTGGGCAGATAGCCTAGTTGCGGTCATCATGGTGCAAACAACGATCGGTCGTGGAGAGAATGCAGGTCAAAATAGGAGCATGAAGCTAAAGAAAAGAGAGGTAAGGAGAGGGGATATACTATGGCACGTCGAGAATAATAATCCCGAGTAGCGGTTGGAGACCCCCAACGACGACGGAATGTCGCCCGGCCCGCCGACCGCCGCTAACCGCCTGGGCCGAGGCTGTCACAGATCACATGATATGACATAATTGGCAGTTTATTGCTGAGTCAGCATGTCCAGATACAGATAGTTTCCCCTTTGGGACCTTTAGCCCGGCTCCCCTCCTCCCGCCTCCCAACTGATAGTCCACCCGCGCAACAACATCAACAGCTTCTTTTCAACAGTTGCATCTTTGTCTTTTCGGGCGACGGGATTGTCTCCCTTAACTCCGCTTTTACCTCCTCTCCGACCGGTCATCATGTCGACATCTGCTCGCCGTCGTCTCATGCGGGACTTCAAGGTATGTACTGCCGCGTGACTCCCCGGGAACCTAGACGTCGGCAGCGGCGCCAATGCATAGTCTCTGGCGCATCTGGCATGAATCTTGGCCCCTCGGATCTCTAGATCATAATTCCGCATGGTCCTTGTGGTCATTTGTGTCTTCAAGGTCCTCGGTAATTACCAATCACCTGTGTTCACTAACATTGAGCTTCTTTGACCACAGCGCATGCAAACCGACCCTCCCGCTGGTGTTTCTGCCTCCCCCGTGGCCGATAATGTTATGACCTGGTATGTGGACAACCAAGAGGCCGTGCTCGACGTTGAGCTGTTCTCACAAATTACTAGGAATGCCGTTATTATCGGACCGGCGGATACTCCCTTTGAGGATGGTACCTTTCGCCTCGTGATGAATTTCGAGGAACAATATCCGAACAAGCCACCCGGGGTTAAATTTATCAGTCAAATGTTCCATCCTAATGTCTACGGTACTGGCGAGCTGTGCCTCGACATTCTTCAGAATCGCTGGAGTCCAACATATGATGTGGCCGCCATCTTGACCAGCATTCAAAGGTAGGCTTTTCGATCCCCATAGATCTCTCGACAATGCTGTTTTTCGCTTGAAAAACTTCCCGTTGCTAATCTATTGATATTCCCTATAGTTTGCTCAACGACCCCAACACATCTTCTCCGGCCAATGTTGAAGCTTCGAACCTTTACAAGGACAACCGCAAGGAATACATCAAACGGGTGCGGGAGACCGTGGAAAAAAGCTGGGAAGACTGATGGAGTGAGACCGGATTGATTTTCCTAGCTCTCTGTAAGAATCTCGTTGTGTTCATTTAATGAAACGTTGGGACCGAAACGAGTCCGGGAATGGAAATCCCGAAGTCGAGTATCGCCTTCGGACGGACCGTTTGATCTGCACAGCGTGGAGTTAAGGCGCTCGGTTTTTTTTTTTTTTTTTTTTTTTTTCGTTTATCTTTTTTATGCCCCTGATAATTTTGTCCTTCTCACTGGTTCGTTTTTTTCTCTCGATTTTAAACCTTCTCGTGCATCTGTTGTTCCATTCCTCGTTCCATAGTTCATTGCATCAGCCTTTGAATCCTGCCCATGAGACGGAAAACTTCAATAAATCTCACCAACAAAATTCGGCGATCTGCAAAAACCTCAAAAATAGCATTAGACGAAACAGTATAATCGAATCCCTTGTCGTCTTAATAAGAACATGAGAATGATAGTCAGTAGCAGTAATCAGATAATGCGTTCGCACTTGGACTGATAGGGGGAAATAATATGCATCCCCGGCTGCCCGTTCTGCACCGGAGTGCAGAACCAAGTCCGGGGCGGTCGGCGAGGAATCCTAAACGGGCGTGATTGTCAACAAATCCACTCCCACTTCCTCCTCACAGCCTTTTGCTTCTGTCACCCACTGAATCCCGCCCTGGCGAGCTGGGCTCTCTTCTTTCTCACCGTTTCCTTTGCGCTCTTTCTCCTTGACTCTCGTCGCGCCTCTTCTCCACGCGCGCACGTGGAGCCCCTGACCCTGGATCTCCAGGCTGCGTGACACAACTCGAGCCCCGGAATTTGTCTGCCCCTCATTGGGGTCTTTTTTTCCCACAAGAGAGCAGGTGCAATACAAGGATGGCGTGAGTATGCCTGGCAGCTCTCAGTGGGTTTGTTGCTGACTCATTTTGCAGGTCCGCGGGGTCAAACACTATTAAAGGTACGCACAATATGGGAGACCAAAGAATGTGCGGAGGGAGGGTTGAGCTAATCTCCAAACGTGCATAGTGGTCGCCAGATTCCGGCCCCAGAACAAGGTTGAGTTGGCTTCTGGTGGTAAACCAGTCGTTGAATTTGAAAGCGATGAATCATGTATCATCACTGTGAGCATGGCGACCCCGAAGACCGAGAACAAAGGAACAACAGCAGGCTAACAACACATTCAGTCCAACGAGGGCTCGGGATCCTTTACCTTCGACCGTGTCTTCCCTATGAACACCCTCCAGGACGACATTTTTAACTTCTCGATTCGTCCTACCGTCGATGATATTCTAAATGGCTACAATGGAACTGTTTTTGCGTACGGTCAGACCGGCGCGGGAAAGTCGTATACTATGATGGGCTCGGATATCGACGACGACGTGGGTAAAGGTGTAATTCCACGAATCGTCGAGCAAATATTTGCTAGTATCTTGACGAGTCCGAGCAACATCGAGTACACCGTGCGCGTCAGCTATATGGAAATCTACATGGAGCGAATCCGTGACTTGCTCGTTCCACAGAACGACAACCTGCCAGTACACGAGGAAAAGTCTCGCGGAGTATATGTCAAGGGATTGTTGGAGGTTTACGTATCGAGCGTGCAGGAAGTCTACGAAGTTATGCGCCGAGGTGGAGCTGCACGAGCCGTCGCCGCGACCAATATGAACCAGGAGTCCTCCCGTTCGCACTCTATCTTTGTCATCACTGTCAGCCAGAAGAATGTCGAGACTGGCTCGGCCAAGAGTGGCCAGCTCTTCCTGGTTGATTTGGCCGGCAGCGAGAAAGTTGGCAAAACTGGAGCAAGTGGTCAAACCCTGGAGGAGGCCAAGAAGATCAACAAGAGTCTGAGTGCTCTCGGCATGGTTATCAACGCGCTGACAGATGGAAAGTCGAGTCATATCCCATATCGTGACTCCAAGCTTACTCGAATCTTGCAAGAATCCCTGGGTGGTAACTCGCGGACGACCCTGATCATCAATTGCTCGCCTAGCAGCTACAACGACGCTGAAACTATTTCCACTTTGCGCTTTGGTGTCCGTGCCAAGGCAATCAAGAATAAGGCCAAGGTGAATGCTGAATTAAGCCCGGCGGAGCTGAAACAGCTTCTGCGCAAGGCCCAGACACAGGTCACCAGCTTCGAGAGTTACATCTCAGCACTGGAGACTGAGGTGAACACTTGGCGTAGTGGCGACAATGTGCCTAAGGATCAGTGGACTCCTGCCCGCGGCATAGATCTCGTCAGCGCTGCAAAGGCGGAAGCTCGTACCCCTCGCCCCGGTACCCCATCACGCCTTCAGGAAACCGCTCGTTCGGAGACTCCGCGACCTGATTCTCGGGTCGGTGACCGCTCAAGCACACCCAGCCTGGTGCTGGAGAAGGATGAGCGGGAGGAATTCCTACGCCGAGAGAATGAACTGCAAGACCAGCTTGCTGAGAAGGAGACGCATATTGCCAATGTGGAACGAAGCCTTCGCGATGCTCGGGAAGAACTTAAGTCGATGAAGGAGAACGCTGGCCGGTCAGGCAAGGACAACGATCGCCTGAACACTGAAGTTAATGAGCTCCGGATGCAGTTGGAGAAGGTGTCCTACGAGAGTAAAGAGGCCGCAATCACGATGGATGGTCTTCGGGAAGCCAATTCCGAACTGACGAGCGAGTTGGATGAGGTCAAGCAGCAACTTCTCGATGTTCGCATGAAGGCCAAAGAGACCACTGCTGCCCTTGACGAGAAGGAAAAGAAAAAAGCCGAGAAGATGGCTAAGATGATGGCTGGATTTGACCTCGGCGACGATGTGTTTTCAAACAACGAGCGCAAACTGCAGGGGTTGATCTCACGCGTGGATGCACTGCATGAGGTCAGCGCCGCGGGCGAAACTATTGCGCCTGATGATGTGCTTGAGCTTCGTGCTAGCCTACTCGAAACACAAGGATTTATTCGTCAGGCCGAGCTGACAATGAACGATCGTGGCGAGCTTGGTGAGCTGCAGGACAGCCGCCGTGTAGAGCTGGAGAGAAAACTAGAGGAAGTTCAACAGGAGTACGAGGATCTCTTGACTCGCAACCTGAGTGAGAGCGACGTGGACGAGATTCGTGAGCGGTTAGAAAAGGCTTTTATCAGCCGGAAGGATATTGAGACAACGGCCGTCGATGAGCTCCGCGCCCAGATCACCCGCAAGGATGAGGAAATGACAAAGCTGCGCCAGTCCCTTTCCGATACCGAGTCTCGAACCTCTACGAACGGTGCTGCCAGCAAGACTCTACAGCAACAGATCGCCGAGTTTGATGCCATGAAGAAGTCGTTGATGCGTGATCTTCAAAACCGCTGCGAGCGCGTTGTTGAGCTTGAAATTTCTCTAGACGATGCGCGTGAGCAGTACAACAATGTGCTTCGATCCTCCAACAACCGCGCCCAGCAGAAGAAAATGGCGTTCCTTGAGCGCAACCTGGAGCAGCTGACTCATGTACAGCGGCAGCTTGTGGAACAGAACAGTAGTTTGAAGAAGGAAGTGGCCATTGCGGAGCGCAAACTGATTGCCCGCAATGAGCGAATCGCCAGTCTGGAGAGCCTGCTGCAAGAGAGCCAGGAGAAGTTGACTCAGGCCAACCATCGGTATGATATCCTGCTATCTATCTCACCTCACTTCCTCTTCGTTCTGACAGATGCTGACAATAATTGCAGGTTTGAGGCCCAACTCACGGCTGTGAAAGAGCGTCTCGAGGCCGCCAAACAGGGTTCCACCCGCGGTTTGCCCACCATGGATGCCAATGGGAGTTTCAGCTTCGGTGGCTCCCGCATTGCGAAGCCGCTGCGAGGCGGCGGCGGCTCGGACGGGCCACCGGCGAATGCGGCCATCACGGGCGTGCAATCGCAGGAGGCATCGGGCAAGCGCACGAGCTGGTTCTTCGACCGGAAATAATCCTGTCCGACCCCCGGAGGAATGCTCCTCCGTGGCCATGCTGCTTTTGAAACTTGACGGCTGTATCCCGTGGAATTCAGACCTCTTGCAGTTTGTTCTCCTTTCACTGGTCTTCAGCTAATCTTGATCTCTCTCCTTACGCTGTCCCACGATTCTCATCTGTTATTTTGCGTGCGCTTTCTTGGACGATTTATTCCCGCGGGACTCTTTTCGACTTTGGAATATGTGATGTAGTTTTCGTGCCCTTGTTTCCTACCTCCCCTCTCCTAGTACATTAGACTGCACAGTGTATTCTCGGGGGGGGTGGGGGCGGCTGTGGATCTTCCTGATACCCTTTGTACATCAAATACAGATAGAATGCCGCAGAGCTGGACGGGTTGTCTATGGCAGCGATGGATGATTGACCTGATCTATACGGAACTGAGCTGTCGGTTCCAAGTTGGGATGTTTGTATGTATAGCAACACTTTATCCACAATATATCAACACGACAAGGTATCTGCGAGTATCTGCGAATGAATGTCGATCTTTGACGATTTAGGATTCTCCATCTCCCTGTTCAGTCCCATCACTCGCCCCGTCAGATTTCATCATCGGCTGAAGGCGTATCGGGCATGGCCTAGCCAACCGCCATAGAAAGGGTGCGCGTCGAACGTCCGCCTCGACGTCATCCGCGTGAGGCTCCGCGTGAGGCTGAAAAGATCGGCAGAGAGCCCCGTTTACTTGGGGGCCGACGCCCACATTGATCTCTCGGTTCCAATTTTGTAACGCATCCGGCTTTTGGCCTCTTCGGACTGCCTGGAAAACCCTTCCGATCTCGATTTGTGTTTCCTGGCATGGCCTACGGAATCCCCAGTCCCGGCGAGACATCGTTGCTTGTGGCTTTATTGACGGAGCTGGAGCTCGCCGATGAGGCTCTTCTCCTCCAACGCCTCCATGAAACCTGCCCGGAAGACTATTCAGTGCAACTCTGGCATCCCCCCAAAGTCGGCCTCCCGCAACCTATATCGAAGAGAAGAGACCGCCGGGATAGCAAAGCCAACATTTATGGCCTCGCAGTCCTGGCGCACCGCGCCGGACGAGCTAGCTTTTACGTTGTTGATCGACTAACCAAGCGTCAACTGCAGGGCGATCCTCGGCCCGGAGAAGACCCGTCCATATCGATGGTGATGGTTTCCGTCAGATCGTCTCTACACGAATGCGAACCACTGCGGGTGATTGCCAAGCGCCATACGCTCGACCAGGACGGAGGACAACGCTTGCCGAATCTTCTGAGCACCTTCGAGCTTTCATACCAGTTTCTTGGCGGGGCAAGCATAGATATTACTACCCGACTGTCCGAGTACGGGCTTGAGCTTCACGATCCAGACCATGCAGTCTTCACGCGGGACACTGTCTCTGCGACGGGTCGGGAGGAGTTCGAATGCGCTATCAAAGCAGCGTTGTCAGAGTCCACGCCTCTACCCACTGAACTGATTGCGAGTATCGTCTCAACCATGGACCACCGAACGCAGATTGAACCGGTTTCCTCACCAACGCAGAGTGACGCCTTGACTCTCTTCCTAACATTTCCCACCGAGGAAGATGAGCGCAACGCAATGCGAGCAGTGATGGAGCGTGAACTACAGCTGTTGGGATTTCAACCCTTACAAAGGAGTAAGGAAGATGACACAGTACATCATCTTGCTGTGCAGTTGGTTCCATGGGAGTACAGTCATCCAGCAACCCGGCGTGACCTCGAGAATCATTGGCAAGAAATACACGAGCCCACTCTCTGTCCATTGAACTACCTCCTGGCGCCGTTAGAGACCACCCGCAAGAGCCATGTTCTCGAAAAAGCGCAACTGGGGTCAATATACCACAGCAATGATGGTTTCATCCTCATGGCTCGCAACTCCCTGGCGCAGATGGCGGCAGCAAGACTGAATCGCACCGAACTACCGCCTGGGAAATTCGCGCAACTTCAAAATGAATGGCACGAGAACCAACGTCTAGACCCGGCTATGGTAGAGTTCTTAATTGGACCCGATGACCCTTTCTATAACAACCCTCCATCTTGGGCGCCGGTGAATGGTGAAGGGTTGGTGTCGATTTCGGTGTTCTATTTGACCAACAAACTTTCCAAAGAGCAGACACAGGCCCTCCGTGCCGAGTTCTACGAAGGAAATGGGGACCTTGATGGTCTGCAAAAAGCGTGCTGCTATGTCGCATGGGCAGATGGCGATCCGGATGCGCCTGATGGCACAGTGGATGATATCTGGCGAATTTTCTGGGATTTGCGACGACATACATCTTGTGAAATGCCTATTTTCTTTGTCGACGAACAGTCTGGAGTGAACCAGACCGTCATCATGGTGGACTGTGATCATTTCTTCTGGGCGTCGGACAACGAGCAGGCAAATCGGCTTCTTCAGGACGTCGAAGATCCGTCGACCAAAGGCATCCTCTGTGGTCGCTTGAAGGGGCGGAAAGCACATGATGCATTCTGCAATCTGAGTATTGGCAATATGAATTTTGAAGAATTTCTGGAATCTTTTGGTCAAGGCGAGGAGCACCACTATCCCCGTCCGGGCTGGCCTGGCCATGGCATTTTGGAGGACGAGGATTGACCCTACTGATGGATAGTGGAAAAGAAAATCCGTGCCTTTCTTGCTCATTGAGTATTCTCTAATTGCTATTAAAGCCTGATGATTCCCGCCTTAATTGAAAGTCTTAAAGCCGGGCTTGAAGGTTCTGTGTTTCCTCCTAGGATTGTTCTTCCTCGCTCTGAGAGCTGGATGAAACGAGGCCGGGCCAGGACCATGAGTGAGGAAATAATCTGATCTATGTATTTTTGGTGATTCAATGGGCCCGAGACTACGGCGAGGCTGCTAGTTCGACTCGTTCACAGAGCGTCTTCAAGGTCCACGCCGCCCACTCGAAGTCGCTGGGATCCAGATAGATCTGGCCACTGAGTCGCACCCACCACTGGTCTTGGAAGGCAAATACAGGCATGAAGGTACGGTATTCCTCAATCATGATCTGTTGCATCCATTCATTCACGGCCACGGCATCTGTGCTGCGCCCTCTCACCCAACTTCGTGCTCCGGTCGTGGGCCGGTTCAGCGGCAGCAGGACATTGACCATGCAACAGTTCGTCAGGCTCTGGGCCTCGTTGTCCATCACTCGCGTCCCCAGGACCTGCGCGACACGCTGCCCACCGAGGCGAGATAGGCCAATGCAATATTCGCGGATCTTCTTCTCACCTCCGCACACGCGTTCGCGCCACTGGATCGCTTCAGACACGGTCAGGAAGGCCAGGTTGTCGCTCGTGCCCACAAATTCGAAATTGGACACAAAATCACTCTTGTCCACCGGTATTGCTCCGACGTCTTTCTTCCTCTTGGCCTCATCATGCGAGTCCTGCGCCACAAACCCATGACTAGTTGGCAATGTGCTTCGCATCAAAGCCTGGTTGCGCCTGGGCACATAGAACACGGCACATCCCCGAGGTGTGAACAACCATTTGTGACAGTTGCTCACAAGGAAGTCGGGATCCAGCGACGAGAGGTGCAGATCGATTTGTCCTACGCCATGGGCGGCATCAATCAGGCTAAGCACGCCCTCCGATCGACAAATTCCCGTTAGGGCTTCAAAGGGCAAGCGAAGGCCCGGGTTCGAGGAGATGGTGTCGAAGATAGCCAAACGGGGCCGGAAGCCCTCGCCACGGGATGCTGCGATGGCCTCTTGTAAGGCCGCCGCGATGTCGTCGGCCGGCAGGGGATACGTAAGGTGAATTTCGCGCGTTCGCACTCGGCCCTGACTCGCTTCGCAGATATAATGGGTCGTTTTCCCGCATGCCCCATAGATTACGTCTAATTGAATAATCTCGTCGCGTCCGTCGGCATTCCAAACCAGGTTTCGGAGAACCGTGTTAATTCCCGTTGTCGCATTGGGCACGAACACCACCGTGTTCGCTGGGACCCCTAGGAAACTGCTCATCGCCGTGCGCGACTGATCAAGCAGTTGCGGGAAACGGTACTTGATGAATGGACACGGCATGCGCTCGCACTCCTGGCGCAGCTCATTCGCCTTCTGCAGAATGTCCGTCGGAGCTGCGCCGAAAGAGCCTGGAAGCAAGAGAGTCAGGAAAGGAAAGCACGATGAATTGAACCAGCCTCACCATGATTCAGGTTCCGATACCCTGGCTCAAATGAAAAATGCCGGCCCATGGCATGTCCAAACGAAGTCCTCTCGTCCATGATGAATGACTGTTAATCCAAATCCTCAATGCGATTACTTTCATATGCCAGACGCATTTGCAATTCCGGTTGCTATTTTGTTTGTGTCTCCACTCGGCCACCGCCTGTTTATCTCGGTCTAACGGCACATCTGAACGCGAATACCACCGCAGAATACCACTCTGGGGACGGCTCTGGAGGTTCGAGGGCCCATGCGGCGTGTTGCCGACCCGCGACGAGGCCCGGAACTCCATCACTAGCGGTCTTGTGATTGGCCTAGACGCGGACTCAGCCGAGGAGGGTCCCGAAATACCTCACGAACTCCGGGGAGGAAAGTCAAATGAGAGAGAAGAGACAAGAAGGACTACCAAACTATCCCCGCGTTGGCAATCCGCGCGCTTGGCTCCGCTTGTTCCCCACGCAGTGACCCCACGCCCCTTGAGCGACTAGGCCCGTGCGTTTGCCTGGGCAGGCCTTATTCTTCTTATTCTTAAGGTGTTGGAGAGTTGGGAAATTGCAGGTTCCAGAACGACTATTTCAAAGTTCTCGCAAACGGCCTGGATTGAAGGGGTTTTATTTCAGGCGAATATGGCGATGCAACAGGCGAAAGGTCTAGATGCAGATGTAGAGGCCCTAGACCTCACTCAGACTCATGTTATACGGGAAATGGACCCGCTCGGACAAGCAAAGTCGGCATACGTGCAGAAGAACGTTGGGAATCTGCAACGCCGTCTCAAATCGCGACATGTCCAATTTCTCGCTTTGTCGGGAGCTATTGGAACCGGCCTTTTCGTCGGTGCGGGCCAGGTTTTGTCTCTCTCGGGTCCGCTTTCGGCCTTCCTTGCTTACTTTATCACCGGCTTCAACTTATACGCGGTCATCAACAGCATGGGAGAGATGGCCACATGGCTTCCCCTCCCGGGCGCGACTCCAGTTTATGCCGCTCGCTTCGTTGACGAAGCACTTGGATTCACCTTGGGCTGGAACTATTGGTACCAGTTTGCTATCGGCGTCCCGATCGAAATAAGCGCGGCCGCTTTGGTCATCGACTACTGGCCCAACAGTGTTCCTGCAGCAGTGTGGATTACGGTGCTCTATATCGCCATATTTGTCATCAATAGTCTCCCAGTCCGCGTATATGGAGAATTGGAGTTTTTGCTGGGCTCCATCAAACTCATCACGATAGTGGGACTGATGATACTGATGTTTATAATTACTCTCGGTGGGACACCGACGCATGATCGGATTGGATTTCGCTATTGGCAGCATCCGGGGCCAATGAATGAATACCTGGAAAGTGGAACCCTGGGCCAATTTCTGGCCTTTTGGAAGGTTTTTATTCAAGCAACATTCAGTTATGGAGGCAGTGAAATGGTTGTGGTCGCAGCTGGAGAGACTGAGAACCCACGGCGTAACATTCCCAAAGCTGTGCGTCGGGTCTTCTGGCGGATTGCTATCTTCTATGTGGGAAGTGTGTTCTTGGTAGGCCTCTGCGTGTCATCTCGCGACCCTCGACTTCTCAATGCCATTGATTCGGGGGCAACTGGCGCAGGGGCAAGTCCCTTTGTCATTGCCATTGAGAATGGAGGAATATCAGTGCTGCCGTCGATAATTAATGCGGTCATTTTGACCTCCGCCTTGTCTGCTGGAAATTCCTTCTTCTATGCGTCGACTCGCATTCTATATTCGACGGCACTGGATGGAAAGGCTCCTCGCATCTTGAGGTACGAAAAGTTCGGTGTACCATATGCGTGCGTGGCTGTCACAGCCGCATTGAGCCTTCTGGTCTACCTTAATGTATCGGCGAGTTCGGCTGAGGTCTTTTTCTGGATCAGTAACTTGAGCTCCGTCAGCACGCTGATCGTGTGGGCCTCGATTGCTATCACGTATATCCGATTCCACCAAGGAATGAAATATCACAAAATTCCACGATCTGCACTCCCCTATCAAGCACCCTTCCAACCTTACCTCGCATATTTCGCTGTGGCGTTTTCCTCGATAGTCGCTTTTTTCAATGGCTTTGATGCCTTCTTTCCGGGGCACTTCAGCGCCAAGACCTTCATTCCACCGTATATCGATATTCCGATCTTTGCATCCCTTTTCATTGGTTATAAGGTCATTAAAAAGACCCAATTTGTGAAGATGGAAGACATGGATTTTTGGTCTGGAAAAGAAGAGGCTGATCAACTGGAGCTGACTTGGGAAGAACCCAAGCCACGAAATTTCCTTGGTAAGCAAGAACGTCGAAATGTTCTACCTACTCAATCAACATTGACTAACATTGGATTAACAGAAAGAATTTGGTTTTGGATCGCGTAAACCGGGAAGCATAAGGTCTCTATTTCTCTCGTCGAAATCCAGCAAGGCCAGGTTATGTATCTTTGTCTGTTGAAATAACTTTTCTTTGAATTCGAGAGATCGCTGCTCTGGATATGATTCTTCACGTATTACAATCCATATTCAAGCACGAAAGGCTCAGAATGAGGCAGCAAAATCCGAAAGCTCAGCTATTTCAACCTTCAAATGATTTACTTTACTGTCTGTGGTAAAGCACGTGCAACGACGTCCATTTTTGTATCAAAAATTTTCTGGCAAGGTTCCTTCTCAAAAAGTTGTGCAGTATGCACATTTAAACCCTACAAAGGTCGCTACAGAAATATTCTGTATATGTGCAACTGCAAACCATTTCTCATCGGTGGCAGTGAGTTGATCATAAGCAGGTTCACATATAGCGAGTCCCAGTTTTGCTATTCCTTGAGAATCGCACCTGATGAAGTTGTCTGATGGCATATCCACACCGGCATCCTTAAAGTAGCCCCCGTCAGAATACCTTTGAACGCATTCATCCTTCTAGGCTTCTGTGGCAAAGTGTATCGGGGTTTGAATGCCATCCATGTGTTACGTACGGAAGAAGTGAGCTTCGAGGACATCTGTATCGACTATGGCGATCAAATATTGATAAATAGCTGAACTCGAGCATTGCTGCTGTCATCCAAAGGTATAGGAATTAAAACTGCTAGACAACGGCAGAATCGAATTTATAAGCTAGGTTTCTCGTGTCTGAAATGAGTCTAAGTAATTGGCTATGAGAGTAAAGTTGTCTGGCCATCTGTATCTTCCGTACCCCTGATTAACCCGGGCTGTCCGGGGTGTGTTGAATTTTTGATCATGTTTTTCATTCCTTAATTTTGGTGGTGTTCTGTTTATGGAGTCTACTATGATATTACCTACGTGAACCTCTATACCAATCATCTAGCGGAGGGTAACCTAAAAATGCCTGACGTGGAGGATTTATCTGACGTCCCGGCCAACTAGCATGCTTACCACCTCGGTACTCTGATTACCCTCCCTGGACAGATGTATTACATGATCTGTCATTTGTCTTCGTGTACTTGGCCGGTTGTAGGTGAGTATGTATTGCTCTAAGTAATGATCGGTGCGGAACCCGTACCTAATAGAGAATGAACCAGAGGGAGCTTCTGTTCCCAACTCTGGAAGACCGAAGGCGACATTCGCATGAAGTGAATGGATTGATTAATGGGTTTGTAACAATAATCTGCCGAGTAACTATATATTCTGTTGAATAGACCAGACAAGATTGAGCTAGCGAATTGAAAAAGAAAAATTTATGCGGATAATGAAACCATGAGAAAGGGCACGGAAAGTTTCTATCTAACCCGAAAGATACGGAACTAGTCTGAACTGGGTGAGCCATCAACTCACATATCCAATGCATCAAGATTTTCAGACATCGCTAATCCTAGGCAAATTATCAACGCTGGAATTACATCAAAAATATCGACAGCAGAGGGAAGAAGACGAAGCAATATAGAGAATATGATGATCCCTGCCGAGAAAAGTCGACGAAGTGGACACAGTCTATACATATTGAGGGGACTTGGAGCCAGTGTAGAGGATATGTATCAAGGATTTCATCCATTTCACTCTGTCCTTAATATGGTTTACCTAGCACTGAATTTGCACAGATCCGTAGGGAATACCTGTGCAGGAATCGTATGTGCCCTCGATCACTTCAGAACTTCCTTGGCAATTGACTCCCGACCAGGTCGTAATCTTGCAAGTAGTGGTTTGATCAGATAGCTTGAACCCGTAACCTTTGGTCTTCCAAACACAAACCTCCTTATTTGTCATAGCAGGAAGGAAGGAAAATGTCGTTTGTGCGATAAGAGTCTTCGCACAATTTTCGTCATCATAACCCAGAAACGTAATACTCTCAGTCGTGTCGCGTTCGTTTATCAAGGAGCTTGGTGCAGCCGAGACGGAGAGGCTCATAGAAGACAACGCCAATAAGCCGAGGAGCTTCATTTCTTCGAATAGTTAAGGGAAACTGAAAAACTTCTTGGAAGCGTTGACTTTCGATTTATTAGAAGATATGCCTTGCTAGAAGATGCCTTAAGTGCGATGCAGGGAAAACTGAAAGCAAAGGGGAACAAGATGGTTTTATACTTGGAAATTCTGGCTACTCTGGTCGATCTTGTGAGTTCTTATCATTATAAATAATTGTTGGATCTTCAAAATGTTGTCAAACACCCAAAATATTGTCAAACATCCAAGATGTTGTCAAACACCGATGTCGATAATTCCTATCCTGTATAACGTCAGCGTTCTTCAAATAGCTCTGTGGCTGGATCGGACCCTTACTACTATAAGGCTCTAGAATCAATATTTTGTGTTTTCAGGCTTTTTTTATCTCAGGAAGCCTTAGTCAGTTTCATGTTAGCGCTCTTGAACTCCTCACCCTATTGGGACCCTCCGCTTGCCTCCGAGCCAACCAACAGACGAATCGACTTAACACATTCCACCCCGGCTGCCTCCTACTAGTCAACTGAAACTAGTCAACTAAAATTAATTAGCTGCCTAAAACTGCTAAATTTTGTATGAATTCTATGATATACCTCTTTGCCTCGAGTTTTTTTTTTCTCATCGCATTCAACTCTCTTTTCGCACAGAAACAGCAGAGCAACTTGCAAAGCAAATCAGCACTTCCTGATCTTGCGCGCGGTCACCATCGCCGGCCTCATTGTCCCGATGCATGAATTTATGATGATAAGCGGATCGCCGAAATATTTTGTGGTGTGCCCGGGAGGTCAGAATCCTTAAGCCTCTGCAGACAGCAATAAGGAGATAGGAAGCTTCGATGAAAATTTTTCACGCATCCAAGTCTGGATTTTCTTTTGCACTTTTGCCTTTTTGTTAACTCGTCCTCAAGTGACGGGGTATTTTCAGCCTCTCAGCAATTGGCGAATTGCGCACAGAAATACATATATGTTAGCAACGCGACTGAGGCGTTTTTCTAATAACTGGCACTGATTCTCACGACATACTACACTATGGACACAACAGTCTCTACTATTAATATTCACCCTTTGTTGAGAATTGAAACGGAGGCTCGATACGACAAACTAATTCAGACCTCACTATGGCCAGATGGGTACCCGTCTAGCGGAACTGGCTTTCATATAACAACCCCAAGGCGGAGAGTAGAAAGCAGATTCGAGGGAAATCCGCGGGGAGGCCCAACTTGAAGTTAGTCGGAGCTAAACTTCCCTAGCTTATAAGAGTCCACATGAGCCTTGGTCAGGAAGAGCAGGTCAATTTATTTGGTGAAAGGAGAGGGATGGATACATAGTATTATGGACGACTCTTGCTATAACGATTGACAATATCATAGCGATCACCATGGAACCCGATATGCTACTGAAGAAAGCCGAGGAGGTGATGCTGGAGAGTCAAAAATAAAAAGTTGACTCGAAATGTGAATAAGCTGGATCAACATAATGCATTATACATGATTCACGAAGGCCCGACCTCCGAAACCCTCCCATCTTTCAATTCCCGATAACCCTTGGTGTATATTGTAGACTATTGAAAGAAAATCAACGAGATGCATGTGAAAGAAAATCAACGAGATGCATGAAAGGCAATAGAAAAGGACTAAAGCAAGAAACGCAGAATGAAAAATATGATTATCCCTCTTTGTCTTAGTGGACATAATCCAACAATGCAATGTATTAAGGATATTATCAGGTGCAGGCGACCTGTAAAGATCCATATGAAATATTTCCATTATTAGGCAACTTCTTCGTACTGGGGGTCGTGGAACAAGTTCCAGTGGCATCGGAGGCTGCGAACTTTCGGGCGTCGTCTCCTCCGCAGTTCATTCCGGGCCACGTAGTGACTGTGCAGCCTACAGGGGGCGTACCAGCCACCTGAAAGGAGTTGCCATAAGTATCCCAAATACAAAGGTTCTTGTTATTACTAGAACTGCCAAATGAGAATGTGTAACTGGACTGATCGCCCGTTGTAGGGCAGCCCGTGCCAGAGAATGCTTTGATTGAAATTTCGGTCATGGCCGTGTCGCGTTCATCGTGGATCACCGGGGCAGGTGTAGCTGAGACCCCGAGGAAGCCCATCGAAGCCAAGACCATAACACTGAGGAGCTGCATCTTTTTGACGGCCTGAAAGTATGAAACCGGGTTGAAAGAGCAGGGGGTGGGGGTTGCCTTGCGAGATGATTTGTGTGGTGCTTTGCGAGAAGAGAGTTGCAGTGCGATGAGATAAGAACTTAAAGCAAAGAAGACGGTATCATTTATATCTTTCAACGCATCCATCTCCCTTGCGATGGCCCTGGTCAGTTCCCATTCCTAAAAATACGAATCGACGGTTCACAACACCCCCAAAACGCAACTATCAATATTCTTTAGTTCCTATGACCGCAGCGGGTGGACACTAGCGCGATATGTGTAGGTGACCCTGCCTCGCCCTAGAGTGTGAGAATGAGGGTCATCCACTTGTTTTCTAATTTCCCTTTTTTTTATCCCGCGACGTGCGCCTCGGTTCCAGAGGGGTTTCATCTTCGGCGCCAATCTGGAACGCCGGCAGTTGTGCGGGCCAATCTGACCAACCTTCCCAACCAAATCCAAACCCACCACGAGGGGGTTCATGTAGGACTATGTAGTCCGTAGCCGCCGCCCAGCGCGCTAAAGAAAATGGGAGCTTTCTGTCGGATTCTGGACTCCGGAAGACCAGGTCGAAAATAGCCCGGGTCTCCTCTTGTACTCTGTAACACCAACCGACTATTGTGACTCCTGAGGGTGCGCTTGGCAGAGCCTCACCCGCCGGCCAGGAGAAGCACCCGAACAGTCAGTGCAAGAATAAGGGCGAAGATGGATGTTCCCCATGCCTCTAGGCCTTCCTTCACTTCAACTGAGCCCCTGAAGTTACCAACCCAATGCATGATTCTTGGATCATATGACTCACTGGCTCGATGGCTCTACAAGTCTATTCTTAGCTTTTTAATTCAGACGAATATTCAATTTTTTGCCAAAGGCTTTGCCAGGGAATCGATACTTCGACACTTAGAGAGTGTATATGAAGTTATAGAATCTAGCTTGGAAGCGAGCAGGCGATGCCGCGCACGGAAGCGCCAATCTGGTGGTTCAGGACGTGAGCATCCGAGTAAATCTCAATTTCTCCATGTGGCGCGCTCAGAGAGAGGAATAATGGAGGGACACAATACAATGACCTGCTGGCGTCGATCGCGAACGGGGAAGCAGTCGAGGTCAGAATGCTAAAAACGCATGACAGGGTCAGTTCCATCCAGGATGATCGAGTGCTCTGCGGACCTCGCCAGAAGAGGAAAAAAGCGTCATTACTAGAGATATCGACATAGCATACGGGAGTACGGCCACTGTGCATCGTGGCTGCTCCACCTCTTACGCGGGATGGAACCGATGCGCCCCAATGATGCTTCCGGGACACCGGCGGGATGGACAACAGATATCGACCAGGCGGCGGGATAGGTTCGTGATAAAAGCGCGACATGTCGTCTTGCCTTCAAATAAGACATAGGGTCATCTCTACACAATTCACAAGCCTCGATAGCCGTCACGATGGACGGATTAGAGTCGATCGACGGGGGCCGGAAATGGTACTCTTGCCCGGAGCCCATGGTGCTGGGCGAAGCTCCGATTTTCAGAGCCAGCGATTCGACTTTGCACTGGGTTGACTGTCTCTCGGACCCTTCGCGGCTCTATGTTCTGAAGGTCGATGAGCATGGCGACGCGATCGGGGAGGCACGGGTGCTTGAACTGGAAGACAGCGTCACCGTCGTCTTCTTCCGAAAAGGTCGACCGGGATATATCGCGGCCTACTATCAAGGAATCTGTTTCATCGATGAGCAGACTGGTAAGATGGAGGTAGTCGAGGAAATTATTCCAACACATCAGCGGGAGGAACTGCGTTTCAACGACGGAGGGATCGACGCCCAGGGTCGCTTTTGGTTGGCCGAGATCGACAAAAAAGCCATGGCCTTTGGTCCCAATCAGTTACCCAGTAGCTATGGAGTGCCGAAAGGTCGGCTGTGGAGATATGACCTGCGTGCTGGTCTCAGATTGATGATTGCTGATGGTATAATTTGTGGAAATGGACTGGGCTGGAGTCCAGACAATAAGACTAGTAAGCGATCATTTTGATTCCTGGCAACAGACGATCTGCTGAGCATGCACCTTCTAACTGCCATTTCAAGTGTACTTTCATGACTCAGTGGCCATGGTTGTTTGGGCCTATGATTTCGATCTGGAGCACGGAAATATCTCCAATAAACGTTTGTTGATTGATCGCCGCACTTCCTTTGGGGAGCCGGATGGCATGGTTGTGGAGTAGGTTGAGTAGACAAACTCATCGTCATCAAGCCGGCAAAGGCTGACCCTCGCTCTAGTACAAAGGGAAATCTCTGGATTGCCATGTTCGATTCAAATCGAGTGATGGTATTCACACCGGATGGTCGGCACTTGAAGGACATTGTATTCTCCGCTAGGAACCCAGCGTGCACGACATGGGGAGGTAAAGACTTTAACATCATTTATGTAGCAACCGGGAAAGACCGGCGCGCAAATCCCGCCCCAGGAGATGAAGGGGGTCACCTCTTTCGATATAAGCCAACCGATGCTCGTGGGCAGCCAAAGCATGAATTTGATGGCTAATATGGTGGGTCTCTGTATGTGCCTACGAACAAATCAAGTCTCCAGAAATAGATCACTCTTGTGTCCTTCATCCATGTAAGCTTTAGGGGGGGGGTGATATCGTCCGAGATTCTCTCACACTATTCAATGATAGCCACTGTGACTTTCGCTTAAAAAACATCACCAAATGCGGATTGAAAAGGAGATATTCAGGCTGTCCCAGAATCGGAGCTTCGATAAATTTTTGATACTTGTCACTCGGGCTGTTCCCAACAAAAAAAATTGCGAGGATATCATGTTGTAATTGGGTGAAACTTTTTAGCTCTTAAATACACTAAACATCCACCCACTGCTTCGAAGCCGCTGACTTGTAGAATGCATCGATCACCTTCAGTATATTCACATTGGTCTCTAGATCACAGCATCCGTCCGCCGGGGCCTTGGCAGTGCGAACCCGCGCAAATAGGGTCTCGAGTTGTTTCCGATAGCAGCCCGGAATGTTGGAAATTCCGTGTGGGTGTTCAGTTGTCATCTTTGTCTCACCAGCTGCGAAATCCCCCCTGGGTTCACGCAGAAAAAGAGTTGCAACAGGATAATCGGGAATAGCATGTAATGACCCATTTGTGCCATAAATGTCAATCGCCCACTCATTGCACCATTCTGTAGCCTCCCAGGCGGTCAAGTCAAGTATGATGTTTTTGTCGGAGTATTCCATTATTCCAGAGCAGATATCTTCGTAAAGTAGACTTCCGACTCCAAACTCGCCAGTCTCCATGGTACCCGTAAAAATATCCGGGATCCAACCCACAACGGGATGAGGAGGTCTTGTTGGCAGCTTTCGTATGGACGAAATGACCCGCTCAGGTGTTCCAAATAGATCCACAACATTTTCTAGCGTATGGCACCCTTCAGTCTGCAGGATTCCCCCAAGATCCTCAGGAATTGACTGCCACAAATCCATTCCTGCGCCAGAGGGGCATCCTCCATGAAACCGTGCCGATGTGATGTCTCCCAGAACCTCATCTCGGATCACCTTTCTTGAAAATTCAAGAGCTTCCGAATAGTGAAGTTCATACCCCAGTTCAACAACAAGACCCGGCCTCTTTTTTTTGATCTCCATGGCAAGCTCATAGAAGTCTTGTGGGATGGCTGCCCCGGGCTTCTCAAGGAATAGCCCTTTAAATGGGGCTGGGTGGTTAAGAGCATACCGAGCCCACCGTGGAACATCTGGATCCAGAGCATGAATCATTAAAATATCCGGGTTAGTATCAAGTAAGGCCCCAGGAGTATCAAATCGGGTCAATTGAGGAAGCCTCTCATGTAGCCTCGAGGCGATCTCAGAGTCTTCCTCGTAGAAACCAACGAACTCAAACCCTCCCAGCTTGTCTAGGATGGCAAATCGATACATCACATGAGGATGGCGTGTCCCCAGGAACGCAATCTTCAAAGGGATTTGCTTCCCTTCATCCGAGGAATCTTCGGGCTTTTGAAATGCGAAAGAGATTTTCCGGACATCCATTATGGCGCATGGGGGTGAGGGTTAGTCGGATGACGGTCAAGGAAAACGGCAGTTTAGCTGTAGTGGTAAGGCTGCGCGGCAAAAATCCTTCAACAAGAGCCCATAAACATGCTGTCATAATCTGAAGGTAAAGAATGTCCTCCGCATGGGCGGATGTCGGTGCGCGCGCAAGGTCACATCCCACGCCGGCCCAAAATATCCCACTCAAAGCTCGCTTGATAAGACTCCACTTTCCACCCCCGCTTATCTGGGGAAGCTAGCTACATAGATCCGATAACAGGACAGAATATTCCCTGTTCGATTCTCTCATCGTAACAAGAAGTGATTCCGTCTTTTATATTTGCATGGGACACATGCCATTCGTATTAATGCACTTGATACTGTCTATGGCTGCGTTGATGGAATCTGGTAAACTTCTGCATGTTGGGTGATTGGTAGTCCCTCCAACGATCCCCTAATATCATCCATTCATTCCGCAGTCTACAGTGTTCGGTGTAATGGTGTTGCATTAGTTTTTAAAAGATGTCAGAGGTATACACTATCAAGCAATGCTCGGAAGTTACTGGACTTTACTTTCCGGTTCAATACTTTTGGTTTTTGTCTTGAGCTACAAGCCGTGCTCAAGACTCGCGGGTTGCCTCCGGGGGAGTCTTCCGCGATCGATGAACAAGTATGATTCAGATGCATGGAGCTACCGAATATACACAACATCAATAATATTTTTGATTACAGAAATTGAATATAATCAAATATGCATGATGACGTCGTGGATCCTGATGAAAGCTGCAAAACTATGCAAATGTTGGGTAGAGAAGAGAAACCAAAGGAGTTGAAGGAGTTTCAGAAATCCTGGCAGCAGAAGCCTTTTTCACTTGATCTCATTTATCCTCTGAAAAGTTCACAATCTTCAATTGGATTCGAGGTATATGTGCCAGCATTCCAATCATCGTGTGGGATGTCTGAAATCTGTCTCACTGCTTACCCCAAGCCCGTACTACACAAATGACGAAAATGAATTTGACTTGTGACGGTGGGATTGAAGAATTTCTTTTTAAAAGAGACCACCCTTCTCTTTTGACCTCAAAGACTTATATTAACTCAATGTATGGTGAGCTATTGCAGGCAATTTCCCTCCCAACAAAATTCGTTATTTATGTAGAACTCGCAACTAGGCGACCAAGAGTATCGTGTGCTTCTCGTAGTAACTCCCAACGGCAATCTTCCAAACTTTCTTGTACCGCCTTTAATAGCTCAGATGTCTGTTGGGATACAGGTCCAACATCATCGTCACTACGGAGCAACATCAACATTCGCACAAGATATTCTTCGGCACTCAATGAGATGTCTTGCTTTGGGGCTGGCGCTTTTGCTTTCGACATAAATCCGAATGCCCACAAAATAAGCGCGGCATGGTACAAAGACCAAGGTCGTAGGGAAAGATTGTCTTGAGCGGCACGATAGTGCTTTCCTGTAAATAGAATCTCCTGGACCAGAAGCAAACAGTGGTATAATGCTCTCTTTGCTTCTTGTCTTTCACTCCAAGCCCGCACCCGAGTTGTAGCCCCTGCAAAGTCAGCCTCGGAAAGCATATTCCCGAGAAGAGATGGCGCACCGGCCAATACGTGCATGTCTGTTATTTCAGTATATATAGCCACATATGCCATTCGATGTAGGGGCTTCGAGGCTTCTAATGCCAGTGACGAGCTTCGCGATACAAGGCAAAATGACCAGGTGTCCATAGCCTTTTCCAGTGTATCTTTCCATCCATCAGTGGCAGCTAGGCGGGAGCCATGCGGCAGAGAGCCACCAACTCCAAGCGTGACTGAATCTCTCGCTTTCAAATGGGCAGTGACGCTAAACAAACCATGAAGTAATATTAATCGACCATAGGCAGTGCAGTTGGGAGGAATTGGAGCACGTGCAATGAGCCGTTTTAGTACAGGAAGAAAGCCTGGAGGCTCTGGCATCTTCTGATACATTGAATTCCAATCGTGGCAATTTCCACATTCCCATAAATAGTCTGAACAGGGCAGTGGGAGGCGTACGTCCTGAACTGACAGAACACAGGTATGACCGAACATGAAACTATGCTGTGCGTCCATGACGAACCCAAAGAATGCAGTACGGTTTGACGACTGAACCTCGATCCATTGGCGCCATGACTGTTCTAAACTCAGGTCTCCTTCGTAAGCGATGGCATATGAAACACCTCTTTTCATAAGCTGGTTGCAAGTCAATTATACTGCCACTTATACTTGACGAGCGAGGATGCACCTGCAAGGATTCTTACTGTAATTATTGCACCATGGAAAATATGCGATAGCTGATGATGCTTTCTAGTTGAAAACATCTTTTCATGTGCCTGGACGAGAAGAAGTGTCTGGACACACCATAATGACGCCGGGGGTTCAAAGTCGGGGGTCTTGGTATATTAGCTCTCCGCACGCACTTCTGTATCAGACAAAAGAGAAACAATGACCTACATTGAAGATAATGTAGCGAAGAGAGTCATGAATCTGGATTGAAGTCTCGAAATGAGTGACATCATTAGATAAGGTGGATCCTAGGGTCACAATTGCAGCAATCAGCAAAGCTGGCGCTGTAGTCGGGTCCAGTGTCGGTCGGTGTAGAATTGGAAAATGCGGGTGGTAGTTCTCGAAGTATAGTTCGAAAAAATGGGACAAGTTGGAAGGGATAAAAAATGGTAAGGCCAGAACCGCTTGAGGCAAAGTCCGGAGGGCCTCGAATAATCTACCCTGGACAAGCGCCCAGGGTGCAAAGGATGAAGGGTCTGGAGGCAAAGGAAAACGAATGGCTTGTGAGTTCATGGGAAAATATGGTGGTGACATATCGGAGGTGCTTGTTCGCGACGGGGAAATCATATCCGTGAGGCCATCCTCGTCTGTCGCACCGAAGCTTGCTGGTACATTCTCAAATAGCCAATCAAAATCTAGGAGCGGATCCGGGGCGCTAAATGATGGATCAAGAAACAAAGAAGTAACATTTTCTTCTTGCGCAGCGTCGATTGCGTTATGGAACGAATCCATGGCCGGGCCATTGCCCATTGAAGTGTTAGCATCCGGGGCTGCCCCGCGGCTGAGGGAAAGATGGCCAGCAGACTGGACCGACTTGTCAATGACATCGATGACTTCCTCCGTTGTAGAGGCACTAGGTGTGGACTCGAGGTCCGAAGAACGAGTTTCGGTGCGTGAGACGGGGGATATTTCTTGGGCGTTGGCCGGTCTAACAACCCCGCCAGAATTACGATACCACATTCCCCTCTCATGACGTTTTTGATGTCTCCGTAAGAGATCATTGCGCACAAAACGTTTTGGGCAGGCGCTACATTGATATATTTGTTTTGGTCGATCTAGCGAATGGTCAATATGGGTTCATGCGGACAGCTGTTTCAATCATACGGTTGAGGCGATGACGCGAGAGATGCTCGGGCCTGAGAAAGCATTTTCCACAACCAGGCTCTTCACAGGGATAGTCGCGAGCCATTCAAGTGTTGTCGGTTTCCCTAGAGTCGGAACGTGGGACTCTAGGCGTAGCAGTGGCGGAGATGAAAGTGCGGAGTTCGGGGAAGTCGGGGAACACTCGTACGTCCTGCTTATCGTGCACGAGCGGCACCGGCTAATCTGACGGCACGAGAACCCATATAATCGTCCCGGCGCGGGACTTGGCGGGCATGGACTTCCATTCAGCAGTAGTGTACATGGAATTCAGTGGGTCACTCATTATATCGAGTACAGCAAGTATATTCATTTGGAAATTCGGCACTAAAAAAAAATTGCGTCGGCTATTGAGCCGATCGGCATGCGGGAATACAGCAGGAATGCACTTGCGCCTCACGGCTGGATATTCTTGAGGCTTGAATAGCCAAATGTTCCCCGCAAGATCACACTAATCACTATTTAGTGAAATGGCCAAAAGTCCTATGAAAATAGGATGAAGTTGAGTTATGAAAATACATCAGTCTTGATCTTCGCCAAACCATCATCGGTTCATGTTGGATGTTAGAATTGGAAGCGAGCATTAAAGCGCCTTTTGTGGCAGCCTACTTAGCCGATTGAGAAATTATGCGAGGAGGAAATAGGTCAAAAATACATGAAACTAGAATGCTATGTACACAAACCATGTGGGGGAATAAAACACCGGGATTCCGGCTTCAGTCGTGACAATGCAAAGCAGTCACGAAATATGACATCTCTTGTCAGATCTATGGTTTCTCTATAACTGTGACAAATCGGTCGTAGCCCAGCTTCGAATGGACGTATCACGCCCTACCGTCATTGCACAAGAAAAAATTACGCCATGCTCATGAAGGACTTACTCCGGTGCAGCGCAGGTGAATACGCCGCGGACAGAGCCAGACTTATAATTATTTATCTATTTGGGTTAGCAAATTTCGTCTCCGGAATAATGACTAGTATAAAACCAGTCGGGTGAATGCGTGATCTACTCACAATATCGTCAACGCTGGAGTAGGTTCCCGCCACCAGGATCACCAGGCCGATAATCAAGATGACGAAATTGACAATTCCCAACATGAGATTCTTCGGTTCAGTCCAGCTACCTTTGCGGATGAGCAAAAACCACATCAAGGCGGGAAAATAAAAAGTGAAGCCCGAGATGAAGAGGGCAGAGGAAATCGACAGCAGATCGTTAAAGAACGGAATCACTTCGGCGATAATAAAGGCAATAATGGTGGCAGCAGCGATAACAGCCAACCAGGTGATCCAGCCCATTTTGGTGTTGATGAATCGGATGGGGGAATTGGCAAAAATTCGACCATGCACCAGGCGCCCAAACACAACCGTGTTGATCGAACCACTAATGAAGATAACCGGCAGGGCGACACCATACGCAATGCGGCTGAGCAGAGATCCAGCGGAGGTGAGAGCTGGGCTCTTGACATCTTGACCCACGAATGCGTAAATCAAGGCACCAGACAATGTATAGACAATGATCTCGGTGATGCCGAGAGTCCAGATAGACTTAACGAAATCACGTGGTGTGTGCATTTCATCCATGAAGGAGAACTGACACATAGCAAAGCTGTAGGCGAAGATGATGTTGGATACCGCAATAAAAGCATCTGTGAAGGTCAAGTCGGGTTTTGGCCAGGCGGACCAAGGCACCGCAGCGAGGCCGCCAGGTTGATTGGTGGCTTCAATGCCGGTACCGATGATGGTAATGCCAATAGCGATGATAATGGAAGCGAAATCCACGTAGCCAAGAATAGCGACTTCGGTAAAACTCGGAGGAATCGCAAGGAGTAGAAGAATGATGGCCGACACCACAGCGAAAATAACCGAGCAGATTCCACTCTCCGTGATGTTCATAAAAGCAATCGTTCCAGTCAGACAGTGGGATCCCGTCAGAAAAATAAGCTGGAGCGCCAGCATCGCGTTAAGCAGCTCGTACCCAAACCGACCCCACATCAATCGACCAGCATCGGCGTAGTTAGCTACCTGGGGGAAGAGAAGTTTGACCTGGCCGACAATGTAGCTGGTATAGATGGCCACCAGACCCAACCCCACACAACAGATGACACCAGCCACCATTCCAAGAGCAGCAAAAGTCGAAGGAATGGACAGACTTCCCAGCGCAATCGCCTCGACGATGAGCACCACGGTGAGTCGCTTCCAGCCCAGTCGGCTAAACTTCTTGATACCGTGGTCGTAGATGTTGCGCTCAGCCTCGCTCATCTCACCAAGCATGTCCCCTTCAAACGCCGGCGGGGCGGCATAGACCCTCTCCTTCTCACCCTCAGCCTCTAGGACCTTGCTGGCGTCATGGCCATTGGAGATGTCATCGTAACCCATGATGCCAGTATGGGGTGGGGTGGGTGTAGCTGGCAAGGAGGGGTGTCAAGTCGACGAGGAGAAGGTGAAAGAGGGAGGGAGACGTGAGACAGGTGGCAGATGAGGACCAACCCCGGGTATTAAGAAAGACGCCGGGGCACGAGGGATTTCGCCCTCGGATCCGGCGTTATCTTTGGGGAGATGGGAGCACGAGAGGCAAAATGCGGGTTTTCGGTGACTAACAGCAATTGGGGTGTCCTGCTTGGTGGCTCCCACACGTGGAGTACGACGCTGCTCCACCACGTCTGATCGTCCACCCAACGAGGAGACCGCAAGCAGCTCGGGCACCCCGGCTACCTGGCCTGGACTGGGGCGTCAGTCCCACCTTTTTGCTCGGCGACCAGACGCATCTTGCGCCCCGATAAACCCCAGGCCTGGTTAGGCGATAAGAAGGTTTCGGTTGTTATGTAAAAGAAATGCAACATTGGCTCCTGGGCAGCCGTAGTGGTGCTCAAGATGGGGCACCCCCGCGTTGAAGGAAGACAGGGCGGAGGAGAAATGAAAGAATGCGGGGAGCATCGTCGGACAGGCAATCGAGGTGGGAAACATGGAGAGAGAAAGAGAGTCGAGCTCAAGATTCCTAAGAACCTCACGATACCCCATTGCGCCACAAGCGAATTATCCTTGCCCGGGTGGTTGGCCGAGAAGTGAATGATCCAATGAAGTCGCAAGGCTCTGGAGACAAGATTTTCGAGCGTAAAGCTTGAGTCACGTGAATGGCCGCAAGCGGCGACCGCGTCTTGTCTACTTCAACCACTCGCAGACCAGCTTAACGAGCACCTCCCGCTTCCCATTGCCTGAACTATCCTCGGGCACCTGGGATTGGCCTCTGGTGGCCGATCATCCTATCTGTCTCGTTCATTACCTTGAATTACATCGCCAGGCAACCCTCAACAACTGCGAAAAGCGGTGGTTGGGAGAACCCCAGATCCTTGTCCGGCAGGCGGAGCGCCACCAAACGCCATCGGGTCTAGTCGGACGGCCCGCTCCCAGACACAGTGGCCAAGTGCAAACTTCTATGATTTGTTGTCATATCCGAATTGAGGATCCATTCCGTCAGGGCCTTTTTGGGGTAGGGGGAAATTTGGGGTATGGAAGACGCGTCGAAGCCAATATGTTCTTTTCGTCCCTCTCAACCCCGCCATGGCCGTCTGTCGGCGGATCTGCAGAGCCATTTGATTGGCCCCTAAGCAGGATATGCTTTTTTGAACTCAAAAGTCTTCCTCCAAGAGTCTCGAACTTGATGGGGAACGATTGGAAATGCGAATGCAAATCGTTTCAGCACTACGGGAGTACTCTGTTTTTTGCCTCGATATGTCTAGGCCTTGGAATCAAAAATCGGTCTTCGCTGTCATCTTCCATCATCGACGCCCCGTTGCTCGGCTCCTGAATATCAGGCCCTCTATAAATGCTTGGGCTCAAACGAGGAATACCAAATTCCAGAACAGTTTAATCGCGAACGACCATGCCCCGGGGTCTTCTCTTGAGTTGCATTTTCATATGGCTATACCCACACTCTCCCAGAACAACAGATACGATAGATGACAGAATCATATACCGCAATCTCCACTCAGGTACCCCAACTCTGTTCCATGAGAGCACCCCAGCCATGATGACAGCATCATACTCTGGGGCTCTCCCAGCCACTCGCGACCCACAATTAATCACAGCGTCTTTGGGCGAGTGAGAACAGGAATGGTGTATGCGACTCGCAGCCCAGCTCGTCCCGCATTACGTGCACTTCCGTCCCCAGTCCGAGTGATGGTTGTGACTAGTGGCAGCCTCAGTTGTTGCGCCTCTTGGAGACGAGCCTGGATCAACGCCAGTTGTACTCCTCGTCCCCGATGCCGAGGGAGCGTACTGTCTAAATACAGATGTGCCACGCTCCCATGAGACGTGTCGATGGTTGCCAGCGCGGCGGTGCCGACAATCTCCCCTCCCATCAAGGCGAAATAGAGTCGGGTGTCTTGCCGCTGCGTCGCAATTCGTGCCAGTGTTCTCAGCAATTCGGGAGGTCGGCCATTACTTTGAAACCCGGCCGCAGAAGTCTCGATGAAGTGGTTCAGCTCATGGGTGGTGACTCGGCGAGTCATGACGGCCATCTCTCCGGTAGCACGGTTTGGAGATTCGATGGTATTGAGACGCTCCGGTGCGCCCCAGTAAGTGGTAAGCTCGTATTTCTCCACATAACCGCGAGTGATCAAGGATTGGAAAGTCAATGATGTCGCGAGGGGACTCAGGTGCAGTTCCGGAGAAAGTCCAATGATTGCGAAAGTCAAATCTAAATCGCGCAAAGTCGTGTCATGCATGTCCCCCTCCTTGCCGCACCCCACGGCCCGGTTGAGCTTTCCATCAAAGGCGAACATAGTACGGATAGCGACTCCGCCTTGTGGGATGGGGCGGACCACGACTGATTTATCTGGATGCAGTTTTGCATACGTTTCTCCTTGGCGCTGGATGTGAATGACTTCGGCCTCTTCACATTGCTCCACCAAGGGTGTTTTTATCGAGAGCGTAGGAGCGGGCATAGTAAGATGAAATGCGAGAGGTGAGCAGTGGCATGGGACTCTCCAATGACGGCTAATTTGGGTTGTAATGTTGGTGCCCTTGGCCCTCCTATATCGCCGACACCCCTGCTGCGATGCTGTGACTCATTCTTCCCTTATCCGTCCTAGGTGGGTTCCCTTTTGGAGTGCACCCTCATTCACTCCAATTATCCCCTACCCTTTGGGTCAATCCAAACCATGCGATACGTCCATAGTCTGCTATGGACTCGAATATGGTGAGTGGCGGGTGATCCATGATTCCGCCTAGTTGCGAGTAAGTGGATGGCCTGCCTGCATTGGAGGTTTCTCCTTCTCGGATGCTCTTCGGGTCATTCTCATTTCCACCCGGCGGTTGGAGCTAAGGGTTGGACTTACGAGGCGTTGTTCATGTTTTTGTATGCGTTTCAGAGTGGATGGAGCAGTGCAGCGATTTCCTCAACTGTCCGAATTCGTAGGTCCATCGGTCTGTAGATGCACTGAAGAGCGCAACACCAACAACATTGTTGGCCATCGATCAATTGGGGCCTCAATCGCGAGATCTTCTTCGTGATTGGTCATACTATTTACAGGTAGCTCGCTTTCCTCGTGAATGTGATTGGAATTCGAAGAGTCTTTCCCGCAGAGCGGCATCGGTCGCTGCAGCCGATCTATATATTCAACACTGTTGATCGACCATCACAACCCTATTCCTCATCCATATTCCCTGGATTCTCCAAATTGCCTAGTGTCCCCCAACATCTCGGTAGCCATCCCGGATTGACAATTGAGCGACCGAACAATCCAGCAGCAGCTTGACTGCCGTGTTATGTAGGAATCGGATGCCCGCCCGATCACTCGAGACGGGCCGAGAGCCCGTTTCGCGCGATCGGGACAGCGACCCGAGAGACCCAACAGACATTCCAATCAGAACTGACGACGTTCTTTTCAAAGGGTCAAATGGCCTTTACCCCTCCTTCCCCACTTCCGGCAGCGCTGGAAGGTGAGGGGCGCCGGTGGTTTTATAGATCGATAATGTGGTCGCCATTACTTCTTTTCTTTTCATATTCTTTCGCGCGATTGTCCTTGGTCTGATCTTGCTTCTCTTCCCCATACCGAAATAACCGACGCCCCCAACGCACTCAACGCACTCGAAGCCATCAACGCAGTGCCGCAGTATAAGCAGCAAGAATGGGCTCTCAATCTATCGTGCCGCAGCCGCACGTTCCCCCGGCGGGCGTGTGGTGTCCAGCGGTTACCTTCTTCCACCCCGAGACCGACACGCTCGACCTCGCCGCGCAATCACAGTACTTTGCCTACCTGTCGCGCACTGGTCTGGCCGGTCTCGTCATCCTCGGGACGAACTCAGAGGCGTTCCTGTTGACGCGTGAAGAGCGTGCTCAACTCATTGCCACCGCCCGTGCCGCCGTTGGCCCCGAATTTCCGCTGATGGCCGGAGTCGGTGCACACTCGACGAAGCAGACCATCGAATTGGCCCAGGATGCGGCTGCAGCCGGCGCCAACTATCTGCTCGTGTTGCCACCTGCGTACTTTGGTAAGGCCACCAACATGAACGTGGTCAAACGGTTTTTCTCCGAGGTGGCCGCCAAGTCTTCCATTCCCGTCGTCTTATACAATTTCCCCGGGGTGTGCAACGGTGTTGACATGGATTCGGAGACCATCACTGCGATCGTGCGCGAATCCGCTGCCGCCAACGCCGGCCGGTCAAATGTCGTAGGTGTGAAACTGACCTGTGGATCGGTGGGCAAGATTACACGGTTATCGGCCACATTCAAGCCAGAGGAGTTCGCCACCTTTGGAGGCCAGTCCGATTTCCTCATCGGAGGCCTCGCAGCCGGAAGTGCGGGCTGTATCGCCGCCTTCGCCAATGTCTTTCCCAAGACTGCAGTGCAGGTCTATTCACTTTATAAGAAGAACCAGATCGAGGACGCGATGCGATTGCAAGGAAAGGCCGCTTTGGCCGAGAGCCCGATCAAGAGCGGCATCGCATCAACGAAGTATGCGGTGGCCTGTTACTCAGCCCAGGCCGCTGGAATTGAAGGTGCCGAAGAGAAATTGCGGCCTCGTCATCCATATGAGCCGGTTGGTGAGCCCGCCAAAATAGCAGTTCGAGAAGTGATGGCGGAAGTATCGGGAATTGAGAAAGGCCTGTAGGTGATGAACAGTTGCGGTTGATATGTGTCTGGACTACTTAGATATTGTAACTCCTAAATAGAAGCGTCCTCGGAAAATCCATGTGGTGATCAAATTTCTTTACTTGCCGACCAAAGGAGCTCCAGGACGTTGAAGGGCAGCCATGCAGTATTTACGGAGAGAATAGTGCGTAGGGGAGAGAATTGACACGTGAAGATGAAGAGGCACGAAGAAGCTCGAATCTCGAGTTTTGCCAGGCCTCCCGGCAAAGAGAAAAAGTGACAGAGCTTGCCTAAAGCGGATCAGAACTCCCAAAAAAAAAAAAAACCGCTGGGAGATGGCGGAGGAACCCACCATACATATGAAAAAGCATCGTGAGTATAGAACGCCTGATAATCCAGTCTACATGACATTATTTTGGGCAAAGCGCTTCTCCTTAAAGCTCAACTCGTCAGCATCAACCGGTCCAGCGACGGCAATTTAAAAGCGTACGATAGACTATGTCGCGGGAATTGCAGGCACATCCTTTCCCATCATAACGGACTCGGAAAAAATTTGTTTGTGGACGAAAAGGACATGATACTCTGGCGAAAACTGGCGGGCGAAGATTTCTCTCAAAATGTTTGCAAGCTCATTGTCCGTTTTATAAGCGTGCCCAAAAATGACCCATTTTGCCACAGACTGTCTACAACCGCCGCCATGTCACCTAGGCTATCGCCGTTATTAGCAAGCTCTCCGCTGTGGTCTAGTTCGCCCGCGTTATAGTCAGCCTGTCCCTTGGTCACAGCCTGACTGCAAAGCTGGGCAATGTCTTTTTCATAACGGTGATTTGTCCGAACTGATTGTTACTATGCCGGGATCCTATGTGAGTTTTAAAACGCTTGAATGATTCTTTACGGCATGACATAGTATAGGCAATATCAACCAATATATACCGGTAAATAGATTCGTGCACACAAGGTCATCAAAGCAATGCATCACACCGGGCAGAAATACTAGACAAAACCAAACCGCCTCGGAAGCAAAGCTGTAGAGGAGGAAACCTCACCTTCGTGGGTTTTCGATAACAATAATACCTGGCAACGTCTTTGGTTTCAGGATTACAGATCTTATGCAAAGACCTGAATTGGGAACCTGTGTTACGAGAGATATAGACAATATCGTCGAAGTCGACTTAGGTCAAGGGGAATTGGAATAGGGAGGGGAATATAACGCTACGCGAAAGAAAAGGGTGGCGAGATAAGTTATAGGCGCCCAGCTAGACTGGACGACAAGGGGAGGGGACCTGGATTTAGCTATAACGGGTTGCCATTTTCAGTGTTGTTTTTGTTGCTAGGGGAAAGAGGGGGAGATTTATTGAAGCTGAGCATCATCAGCACCAGAGAACGACTAACAGTCCTGCTGGGCATAGAACTTGAATAGTGAGCGGCACAGGTGGAAAGCCGACCAGGTCGGATTGAATTGTCATCGCAGTATGGATGAGTGATCGGAAGTTCCCTGTACGGCAACATGCCGAGGTTCAAGTTGCAGAGGATCCACTGCAATGGGGGTGTTCCAGGAACCGAACCATTCTCTACCATTCTCTTGAAACAAATCATAGAATCAGTCGCCCCCCTCCAAAAGACCCAAGCGCCTTTTTGAGAGGTGAGCCTCGGCAAGTGGGAGTTCGGGCGGGAATTGACCCGCCTTGGGCTCGATGTCTAAGCCGTCAATGGGGGGTCCACGGTCACTCAGGGCCAATGAACGGGCCGCATGAGCAGAATCTTATCGGTGTCGACTCGGCAGCCCCGAAGGCTGATCGGGCCGAGCAAAGGATTGAAGGATTTTCTGCGGTTCTGTTTCTTCATACTGTGTCCGTGATACTCCGTACAGAGTACAGAGTACAGAGTATATCCTGCCGAACTATGGGTTTAGGCAGACTGGCCCCATTCATGGGATGATCGGGGTGTGGCGAGGGGACAACAAGGGCCTGATCTTCGGTAGAATTTGATACTTGGATCTCGCTGCGAAGTCCGCCCGCAATGAGCCAATCCATTGCGATGTTCGATATGGAATCGGGCCGGGATTCGCTGTCCCAACGCCGGTCATCTGGAACCCTCCGAGTTACTCAAAGAATCTGCATCAGGTTGTCCGGGAGGTGTTCCTGATCCCAATAATAATATCAAAATTGTAGTAATCCCTCGCAAGCGACCCTCTTTCGACCCACTCCAACGATATCACTGTCCCCAAAGCAGTAATGTCTCCGGCAAAACGCTTTCCGTTGAGTAATCCCAGCGAGTGAGCAATAGTTAACGACGGCTGTAATATTTAACTAGCTACTAATACCAAACAAAATCCGTCGGTCTCGCCCTTGGGAGCCGCACTGTCCTTTTTTTTGGTCCAAAAACAGGATTATATTCTCTGATCTTCTAGTTGCAGATCTCGACCTCGATTCTTTCTGCAAATATTTGTGTCTTCTCTGATCGAAGTATTCAGACTTCAGACTTGCAGTGCCTTGCAAAATCCTTTGGCTGCCCTCAATCGAGCAGTGCTGCTTGCCTTGCCGAGGCTCACGGTTGCCCTATTCCCTATCCTCCATCCGTGATCAATGACCATGGAGGAGCCTTCAACGGGGGGCAGGAGCCAATCCAGCCTCCCTCGGACGATTCCCTTCTGGCGACTGGTGACACAACCTGGTGCCATTACTCAAGAAGTCTTCGATTATAACTATGCAGGTTCCGGAACTGATGAGGACCCATATGTGGTGTATTGGATGCCGAAAGATTTTCGAAACCCTCTCCAGCTCAGCTCGCTGATGAAATGGGGAGTCACACTGGTGGCCGCCCTCGAAACGCTCGTCGTGGCTCTCGTCTCTTCAGCCTATACAGGCGGCATCGTTCAAATTGAGGAACAATTCCTCGTCACCACCGAAATCGCAACGTTGGGTGTCTCCCTGTATGTGCTAGGCTTTGCCTTGGGTCCCTTGCTCTGGGCTCCGATGAGTGAACTCTATGGTCGGCAGGTAGTTTTCATCGGGACCTATTGCGGCTTGACAATTTTCTGCGCTGGCACCACGGGCGCCAAAAACATCACAACTCTGCTGATCTTCCGCTTTCTGTCGGGTTCCTTTGGCTCATCCCCGTTCACAAACTCGGGGGGTGTGATAGCCGATATGTTCGCCGCTCGTGAGCGAGGACTGGCCCTCTCGGCATTTGCGCTGGCTCCATTCCTCGGACCCGTCATTGGACCGATTGTTGGTGGATTCCTAGGCATGAAGGCCGGGTGGAAGTGGGTGATGGGTCTCTTGACAATCCTTTGCGGCGTGATGTGGTTCATCGGAGCAGCCTTGAAGCCCGAGACCTACGCACCTGTTCTTCTTCGTCAGCGTGCGCGGACTTTATCGAAGCTTACCGGGAAGGTCTACATGAGCAAACTCGACATCGACCAAGGTCGTCCCGAACCAAAGGAGGCCATGAAAACCGCCCTTTCTCGGCCCTTCATTCTTCTTTTCAGGGAGCCGATTGTGCTCTTGCTTTCAATCTACCTTGCAATCATCTATGGAACACTCTATATGCTCTTCGGTGCATTCCCTATCGTATATGAGATCCATCGAGGTTGGAACCAAGGCGTCGCAGGTCTGGCTTTCCTTGGGGTTATGGTGGGCATGCTGGGGGCTGTTGCTTACTCCATCCCCGAGAATACTCGATACAGCAAGCTCCTCGAGAAGAACGGTGGTTATTCACCCCCAGAAAGTCGCCTTCCTCCATGTATGATTGCCTCCCTTGCTCTCCCAGCTGGACTTTTCTGGTTTGCCTGGACCAACTCTCCCTCAATCCATTGGATGGCCAGTATCGCTGCGGGTGTGCCGTTTGGCTTTGGCATGGTCTTAGTCTTCCTCAGCGTCTTTAACTACCTGATCGACGCCTACACAATTTTTGCCGCGTCGGTTCTTGCGGCGAATTCGTTACTCCGGTCAATGTTTGGCTTTGCCTTTCCTCTCTTTACGACTTATATGTTCAACAACCTCGGAATCCACTGGGCCTCCTGTGTTCCGGCTTTCCTCGCTCTAGCCTGCGTGCCTTTTCCGTTCGTGCTTTATAAGAAAGGCTTAGCCATTCGCAAATATTGCAAATATTCTGCACAATCAGAAGCTTTTGTTCAGAATCTCCTGCGGGCGGCTGGTGAAAAGAGCACATCATTGGAGCAGAATGAAGAAACCAACAAATCAATCCCATCAGATGATGTTGTCACACGAGTGCCAACTATCGCAGAAGAGGGCGCCTCGGACGCGGTTCAAAAGCAGGGTACACCGGAGGTACTTCCTCTTCACCATACTCTCTCCCGTGCATCTACCCATGTTTCTCAAATACAAAGGGTTCCCACTTACGATGCAAACCCGTATAATGTTGACCGTGTACACACCCGTGAGTCTTTCAAATAGGTTGGGAGTCTTTAGGGCGTTGAGTGGTCGGGAAAGGCAAGTTGGGTGGGTTGGTCATAATTATATTCATTGCATACATTTGGTGTTTTTTTACTGTTCTCTCACCTCTCAAAGATAAGACTTTTTAGTCATGAATATTAGTATTAATACTATCAAGGTTTCAGAAAAATCAAATTTCCGGGGTCGGAAATGCATGAAATAGTATCATTGCAATTTCATACACATTGTCCCAACATTTCATTGTATGGGTCAACTTAGCATAGAAGAAATTAAATTGGATTTGAACCCGCAGATGAAATCAATGCATCGCTGTAAAAATGGTATCAATTACACCCAATCACAAATATCCATTTCATGATCCACTTGCGGGGCGCAACAGAGTATAGCCTTGTATCTATAAAGGCGATCATAGATGCCATACGGTAGAAAGTGGGCAAGCATTTTGCTGATTTCAATCTATGTTCTCAAGCTGCTAGAAGATATTAAGCAAGAGACACAGGAAGGGTTAATCACATTATCATTCTCATCATCACGACCAGGTCTTCCATTGTATTCTATCTATTGCAGTGTATCAAGGTTCTTCACTTTATTTGTACGTGATAGATATCAAGCTCCATTGCATGGGATCGTCAGCTCTGTGGGTATCAAGGTAAATCATGATTTGGCGCGTCCCTAATGCACTCCATTTGTAATTCCATTGGTGTGATCATTGGTGTGTCCATTGGTATGTCCGTTAACGGCAATTATCTTCACGCCATTCGGCTGGACGCCATTAATCTTGTTGAGAGGCACACCAGGAGGGATTCCATTAGAGATGCTGCTCCTCTTACGAGGTGCGGCAGTCCAAATAGTTCCATCGTCCAGTAGCTCCTGTCCGGCTGCAAGGGCCTTCGATGGAGCTTCGCCAAGCCATTGGGCTTCGAGTCGCTCGATGTTCTCTTCAATTTCCCAAGCACGCCCACCCTCAACGAACATGGACTTGCCATTCAACGATTGGTCGGACAAGATACCCGTGGCCACGGTGGAGACCTCTCGAGGGGAATTTGTTGGCAGGCTCGCCTGCTTCCACTGCTGCTCAATCTTCTTCATGGATTCAGTTTGGGTCATCCAGGGACAAACAGTGTTGATGCGCAAATAATGCTTATATGGAGAGGAAATGTAGCTGCGCAAGGAACGCATGAGGCCAACAACGCCATGCTGGGCAGCCTGATAAACAAAAAGAGACGGGCTCTGCTTGAATCCCGAGACTGACGAAAAGAGCAGAATAGATCGATCAGCACCGGGGCCACGGTTGTGTCGTAGGTAGACCGATGCAATTCGAGAGACGTACATCGAGCCAAGCAGGTTGACGTCTAACACTTTGTGGGTGGGAGTCTTGAAATGACGGTTATTACCCTACACCTACAAGAAAAAAGGAGAATGGAGTTCACGGGCGATGTCTATACACCCCCCAATCAAACTTACCTGGCGGACGGTCTGCAGAGTCAGCCCAAAGTCGAACCAATTGCCAATCTCTACGATACCAGCCGCAGAAACGACGTGATCGATCCGTTTATAGGTTTGGAAGGCCAAATCGAATAAGGCTAGCACCGATTGGTAATTGGTTACGTCGGTACTCTGGAAGATCGCGCGTGGGGGCTGTCCAGATTCCTCTGGTTTGAATTCATCGCAGCATCTTCTAAGCAGACGGTCACCCCCGATATTGTCCAGGTCCCCAAAGCACACGTTGGCGCCGCTTTCCAGACATTGCTGAACCAAACTGGCACCGATGCCGTTGGCACCGCCTGAGAAATGAGATGAGTGATTCTACGGGGAGGTATATGTGGAGGAAGGACGGGGAAAGGAAGTTCAGGAATAAGATCAGAACACACCAGTTATGAGAACCACCTTATTGAGAAGGGAGACGGAGGAAATTTGGGGAATGTACTGCGACATCGGGGGTGGGAATAAAATGGACCTGGTGGGTCGGGAAATAGAGGGTGAATTATCAAACAATTGAGGACGAGAAAGCAATTTGAAGGGATACGAGAGCGAGATTAAAATTGTCCGTGAGGCAAGGTGATCTGGAGGTTTATATACCTGGCCATTGCATCTCACGGTTCATAGTGCATCTCTTTGAAGTTGTTTTCGGGACGCTTACCCAGGAAGCAAAAAAAAAAAAATGCCTCAGGTCATCACTTCGGCCAATGGCATTCGTCTCGTCTGATCCCGTCTCATCGATGTCGATGGAGACTGGCTGTTGGGGAGGGGCGGTCGCTCAATCGACGGCCGTTTGGAGAGTAATTGTTCCCAATATTGTCTCTATGGGCTCCATGGAACTCCGTGGGACTCCATCCGGAGTGGACGGCGACAGATCAACAACAAATCAACGGCATCAGAGGCATTCCAACTCATGGAACAGTAAAAGACCCGCCGAGTCACAAGTGATCGGCAGAGGCCGATGCGGGGGCACGGGCAAATGACGGTAGTGTGCATACATTGGCGGCCAGTGCACAGAAGGAAGATCCTGTGGTTACCTGCGAGAAAGCGGCCCGGAAGCTATCGGTGCAGGCTTTTCCGGCCAAGGGGATAAGGACAGAGATGATATCTATCTGTAGTCTGATACTGAAGCTATTGATCAACCGGACTGGGAGAACTGTGCGTATTGTCCAGCCAGCTGCGCCATCGGATTGTCTGGGTGTCTGGCCTCGGATTCCTGTACTCCGAGATGTCGGAAGGTAGGACTGCCATCCACACGCTCCATGCTCGCATAGGATGGGAGGTGGATTTCGCTAGAACGCTTGGCCATTCCATGTATGAGGGGAAGGGGGCCTGGCCAGCCGTGTTAAGTCGATGCAATGGCAGGCTGAAAGTAATAATACTCCACATGGTGCGTTTCGTCCGTGCATTATCGGGTCCTACAGCAGATGGTTAGTGAGAACACAGTGCAGGCGGATTTACGGAGACTTAGTAGCGAGAAGTCGGGGTACAGCGACCTACAGTCCATCCTCCGGATTTCATCGGACAGTTCCACTTTTGCCCACTTCGTGCCCACCCGACTACTGCAACTGTGGTGTCTCGATAGAATGCCCGCAGATCCCCCATAGATCCCCAGATTGTGGAGAAAAGTGGGTTGAAAGACGGAGCATTTTATAGAGCAGTAAGAGAGAAGTCAAAAAAATATCCAAAAGAAGCTATACAAACAAGCTGATATTTTCAATGCTCTGGCGAGTATATTATCGTGGCCAAGGGCATCCAACACATGCCAGTGAAGATCACTTCCCCCTATCATACATGGATCGTCGCGACCCAATACAGGAAATACCACCCCAATGATGCACTTCACGCAGAAAAGTCAATCCAAATCAAACAAGAACTAGACCATCTATCCGGGTTTCTATAGCATAATCCCCTAAAGTCTCAAGGAAACAAGAAGACATCATAATCGACGCATACCAAATTCGCTTGGCCGACAGTATATACAGGAAAAACATGACCGGGTACGAGGCGACCGGGGACAACCACCGATGCCATGCATACTCAACGGCGAGAGACACAGCACAAAATACCAGACTTGCCCAAAAACCAAATAGATCCAAGGAAGCGGAAAAGTGATAATCCTGCCGTGATCCACAAAATGGCCGAGAAGTAGTTCGAGGTTCGGGTGGTGGAGGTATTCTAGAGAATGTCACTGTTAGCCTCTTCTCATCGATCGTTCGAGATAGCACCGGAATTGATGATACGTACTGTCAGACAGAATCGCTCGATGCCCTCACTGGTAATACACAGCACCAGAACCAGATTGCTGAAGATCCATAGCAGCACAAGATTGGTTCGGAAGGCTTTGTAAGAGTCGTCCATGCTCTTGTCTTCCTTCTCCTCCGGCTCCGCATACGGCGCCAGCGCACGCTTGACGGTAGCCTCAAACTGACTGTCAATATCAGCCTGCGGCTTGTCCACTTCTTCAATAAAGTTGGATTTAGCATCATCTTTCTTAGTTTGAGCTTCCGGCAATGCTTCACTCTTGTCGGATCCCTTAGTACCCCATGAGACATCGTGCCAGTTACAGAACGCATACACCATCAAAATATTGATCGAGCACGTCATGCCGGCAAAATACGCCCACGATGATGTGAACATATGCCACGGGTCCATATACAGGAAACTGGCGACAAAGTAGACACCATAGGTAGAAACCAAGGCGATCAAGACAATACCAGCACCGCTCGAGCTAAAGAAAGACGATAGGAACTTGCCCACACCTTGGCTCATGTCAAAATCTAGAGTGCCACCAGTGAAAGCATTCTTTACTAAATAGAATGACAGGACCAAAATGTAGCACTGCATGATACTGAAGTAGATGAACGAGAGGGTATAGGCCAGGCGAGAACTATTGTGAAAATCAGCCGGGCTGTCTGAGTTGTATAAGAGGGAAAGCCGACTCACCCTTTGGGTCGATTACCCAGCGCCAAGATAAACTGAAGCATCAGGAAAAACACATATCCATATTTCAGGAAATTATTCACGATTGGCGACGCTTCATTGCCAAAGGGCCAGCCTTTGTCCTTATTCGAATCGCCAGGAGTTCCGACAAGGTCCATGATAACCGAAGTGGTCAACCAGAAAGAGGCTATGAAAAGATCGCGGTCAGCAATCAACTTGTACCTGGATCGGATCAGGGGGATTTTCAGAGACAGACTACATACCAAGAGAGAACCAAGTCATAATGAGACCCGCACAGTTGTAGACCATTTGAATATGAAGGAAAAAGAGGCGAAGAATATTATGTCCACTCTTATAGATCCGACCGAAATGCATGATCGCATACAAACTGGCAGCGAACGATCCGTTCAGCCAACGACGACGCTGACTGATGAACTCCGCGGCACCTTCGGGAACATCGGTCTCACCCTTGGATGCTTTGACGTAAGTTAAATGCCACTTGAAACCAGCTTTAGCAACAAGCTCGAAGCAAAGAATACGATCCTCAGCAAGGAACATGTTTTTCTTGAAGATGTTCATTCCCTCGATACCCTTCTTCCCAAGCTGCTTGGATAGTGTATGGTCACCGTGGAAATACTGCTCAAGAGGGCGACCCATGATAGCACGGTAACGATAAGCTGAGAAAGCACCAGGCAACACACTGACATATCCGAAGGCTGATTCCAAGGGCTTGTCGAGAATATTCGAGATCTTATACTCGAAATTCTGCGCAGCAACAAGGGGATTCATGAGATTCTTCCAGCCCGAGCCCAACATAGCGTGAATCTCACCACAAGAACCTCCTAGGTTCTTATCGTTATAGAACGATTCCCAAAGAGCAAGAAGTGATTTCTTGCCTGGCTTGGTACCAGCATCGAGAAGAATAACTACTTCTGGGTTTAGAATTCGGCAGAAACCGTTAAAGAGCCAGCGGTGAGAGTTGATCTTCTTGCTGTTCTTTTGCTTCAAACAGAAGATCATCTGTACGGGGGAAGGTTAGTTGACTCATTACCCTGAGGGCGAATCAACTGCTGGTTGGCGGTGACAGAAAGTTGCGTTGTGTACTCGAACTAGTTCGCGTTAGCCTCACAGTTGTGGTACAACCAATTCGAAATGGGCCTAGATAGGACCCGAGGGGGAAAGCTTACAATATGCGCAAGTGTTTCTCTGCCGTCAACAGACCGCTTCATGATACCGTCTTGATAAATACCGACCGTGGCCAGCATATCAAGTGTGTTCTTGTCGCAAGGATCAATGCCATCAAACACCAATGTACACACAATTTTCTGCCAGGCCGGGCCACCTTTGTTCCAGAACTCGGACTTTTTCAAGTTCACAATATCTCGAATGTTTTGCATCACGCCATGTAGAGTTCGGGCTGTCAGAACCTTGTCTTCATTATAGTAGGTGATGGCAATTAGCAGCTCGGTGTGTCGATTGTACATGGCGGGTCGAAGATTGTAACCATTGCGCAGAGTGAATTCGTCAGGATCACATGTAGCGGCCGTATCTAATTCTCTTCCGTTAGCTTTCTTCCAGTCGTTTCCAGCTCAGTCATAACTCACAGCGCAAGTGGGAGAATTCCTCTGGGAAACCTTCTTCCGATTCGCGATATTCACGCTGAATTGCGTTCTGAATAGCACTTGGCACTGGGTAGTCGACACTAAGCACAGAGCCCTGAACCAGCTTGATTTTACGGGTCGCATAACGACGCAATCCCGCCGCCGGTGCTTGCCGTTGCTGCCACGCTTCTGATGGGGTCTCAGACATGGGGGTTTGAACGCCGGAGCTACGATTCATCCCGACCGCTGAGGGGTCTTGGTATGGCCCATCAGGGAAAATGGTCACACCAGGGTCGTGAAGAGTGTAGCGGCGAAGGGAATCGGTCGACGCATATGGGTCATCGAATGGCGCATTAAACGGGCTGGGCTGGTTTCGGTAGAGAAGGGATTGTGCACTCTCGCCTTGGTCGTTTTTCTCTTCGTAGCCGTATCCATGCTAATCAAGCCAGTCAGTATAGGTCTCACCACAATTCATCTCTCCAAGAGGTTGACTTTTGCCACTCACATCACGGGGACCATTGTGCGAATAAAGGCTGCTCTCACTCGCTTGGGGTGAATGGGACGAGTGCGGTGAATGAGGTGAACGGGGTGAATGGGGAGATGTCGGCATAGGATTCGCCATGGTGCACAGCTCCCCGATCGTCGGGTCTAGAAACGCGATCGGCCGTCAAGAGCGAACAAACAGAATCGAGGCAACGAGCTTTCGACGATGTAGTGTCGACTCTGGTAATCTGGCACAATGAGAGGGAAAATGGACGTTAAACCAAGGGGAAACGAGTGACCGGATCGAGGTAAGACGCTAGCAGGTCCAGGGTGAAGCAGGCCGCCTGGACACGTCGCCTTGCGAGGCTCGCTAGAAAATAATCTCTTGAAGCGAGTTGAGGCTGGTGTGGACTAAAAAGGCTGACGACGGACGGTGAAGGAGCAACGACGCTCGAGACTAATGATAGGGAAAAAAAGTTGAATACCGAAGAATGGTGTCCCGCGGGTGTAGCTAAAGATAGGGACAAAGGTATGGAATTCCGTTGGAAGCCTGGCGGCTGCACCAGCCCAGGAATAAAAGATATTTTTGGAGCACCAGAATTTGATTGGAGGCGGCGCAGGCTTGAAGATGAACGAAGGGCGATGAAGGCAGTGGAGGCGCGTTGCGGCGGGGCCCAATGGCCTCTGCCACTATCGTTCGTCGCCCGCTCTGTTGGGTCTCCACCAGATGGATCCGCATCCTGAGACACTGGGCTAGCAACAATTTCCCCTGGCCACCTCTTCGATCTTCGTTAGGAGAGGGAAGCCGCAAAAGAAGGAGGGGAAGGATCCAACGAACAGATCGCAATGAATCCACTGTATTCATCCATGGATCTGACCCTGAGGGTCACCAGACCACCACTCATCATCTGAGGGAGTGCGTTGTGTGTGGTGTATTCCGCGGGTGCAAATTTCACTCCGGGGGCTCCCATCCAAACTGTGCGCAACCTGACTCGTTGATGATGAGGGCATCGGTGGGTCGACAACGCAACACGTACGCAGATTGGCCGAAGTGGCCGCTGGTGACCCATACCAGGCCTCAATCCTCCCTTTCTCCAGTACTCCGTACAGGGTTCTCAGTACATATCCCTTTCTATCCAGCCACTCGTCTAGGATAGACCATCCAGCGGAGGCATCGGAAACCACCCACTTGCCGGTTGCCGACGTCGTAGGCTCAAGGTGGCCGCATCTCCGTCAGAGGGGAACCGTAGCCGTATGTCTGTCGTGCCTGGGGGCCGAACTGAAAAGTGCCGATGACGACAACGGCGAAAGGAAACGATCGGCCGTGTAGGCTGCAGGGGGTTAGGGGCGGCATTGATATCATCTGATTCGGTGACGGCGCCACAATTGGTCTCCACCTAGAGGCGCCCAATGATTGGATGGACAGAGGACCTTTTGGGATTTGAAGTCGAAGACAAAACGTTCATGAAGTCCGTCACGTGTTATACACATCACGTGGGGGCTTCGTCGAATGCCTTAAGGCCGAATCGAAATTCAATACATGCTTGAGTCTAAAAATGTATGAGGAAAGCTCGGGTCATGCCTGGACTTGATTTGAACGTGCCCAGGCTTACCATCTAGTAATATTTTAACGACTTTTTCTTTTTGTTAATCTAAGGCAAGTAGTTTAATCTTGTCAGATGGATGGCAATATTTTCATGTACAAAATCTTTACTTCATTTCATCTAGAACGACCGACAAATGAATTCCAAAGGCCATCGTGACCTTGGGAGCCAGGGGTGGAAAAGATATATATAGTGACAATCAACATCATATTCCCATGCGGTGGCACTATGTATACTTACAGTGCATAGTATCTGCATCTATGCAGCGTCACATCTCTCGTCCGATACATAAATGCAACACTGAATGGTTTCTGGCGACTTCTCGGTGAGATCACCGAACTCATTTTACATGACCCGAGTATGGTACTTTTGGAATTCTTAGTAGATTATGAATTGGAAGTGAGAACTTGTTCTACCGTTCTAATGAACAGGCTCGAATACTTAGCGGGGCTTTCCCCGCTAAATTTCCCCCTTCCTGCTTCTAAGTATGTGTGAAGACCTCGGGCCGGGCACCACAACATGAATGAAGATCTCCACCCCTCCACCAAAGCTATATGCGGGGTAGCGGCGAGAAGACATTCCCCGTACTCCTATTACTATGCGTAGGTTGTGCCTGCATCAGTCTCTCATATTATCCCTTAGTATTCCTGGTAATTCGAACACAAAGAGACACATATCGTGAAAAATCCAGTTCTACAGTGCAATGAGCGTGCCTTTCTCAAAACCCACATTCCAGTCCCTGCCGCTTCGTTCAGATGGCCCACGAGGCAATGCATGGGGGCTATTTGGCAACCAGGACCAACTGGGAATGCTGAATTTGCTCACACCCGAAAATACTGTGGCAGCCGCCAAGGAGATTGTGGAAGGAGTGCGTGTGTCGACCGATTGGGCCCTCAATAGTATGACGATGCCATGCTTTGGTCGATCTGCTTTCGAACATACAGTGAAGAACAAGGCGCCTCGGCCAGTGAACGACGATGTCTTGTCCTTTAACACCCAGAGTAGCTCTCAATGGGATGGGTTCCGGCACTATGGCTTCAAAGAAGGAAGCTATTTTAATGGCTGTTCCCTTCAGGAAATTCAGGATTCCACTCGAAACGGGATTCACAGTAGGTCTATAACCCCTAAACTACTTGGTGTGAAACTTGCTGATTCACTCAACCTCGTAGCCTGGGTCGAAAAGGGCGGGATTGTCGGGCGTGGGGTCCTCCTCGACTATGCGGCATGGGCGGAGGCCAACGGTGTCGCTGTAAATTGCTTTCGAAGTCAATCTATCCCTTTATCAGAGCTGCAACAGGTTGCTGCAAGCCAACAGACCACTTTCAAACAGGGTGACATTTTGTTTATTCGGACGGGATGGACGGAAGCCTACGAAAAATTGGCTACAGCAGATCGTCAACAGCTGGCGGCTTATACAGCACCACCGGTGATTGGAGTGAAGTCGTCCGAAGAAATGCTGCGATGGATCTGGGAGAATGATTTTGCAGCTGTCGCAGGCGATATGCCGAGTTTCGAGACATATCCTTGTCAAAACTCGGAGTTCTTCTTGCACGAATGGCTTTTGGCAGGTTGGGGTGTCCCCATCGGTGAGCTATTCGACCTCCAGCGACTTGGCCAGGAATGCCGCAAAAGAGGACGGTATAGTTTTTTCTTCAGCAGCGTGCCATTAAATGTCCCTGGGGGCGTCGCCAGCCCTCCCAATGGGGTGGCTATCTTCTGATTTCTGTGTCGTTGGATGAGGGCGAACAGGTATGGAGAGTCCAGCCATTGCCTAGTATGATTTCCTGTTAGGCTTTCTTTCCCTTGATAGAATTCTCTTCGTGTATACAGATAGGATTATACGTGGGATCAATCGAATTTAGCATGGTATTGTTGCGCTTTACGGCGGTGCCAATGCACTCTCAGGGCTGCAATGGTTGGGTTCACGTTCGGCCCGAAGACACCCTTATCAGGCGAAAGTGTGGAGAAATTGCCGGGCGGAGGGATGTAATCACGCGATAGAACAACAATAAGCGACGATAAGCGCCTATCCAAGCCTGATAAGATGGTAGGCTTCCCTAACCCGCATTCCCGCTTATCTACTATTTCTTGCCCATTATCCTTCTATTCCCACGTCATGCTTAGCCCTTAATCTTCGGCCATGGTCCGTGGAAAAGGTGTCTACCGACGGTCACAGGACCAGTCAGCTCGGCGGTCTATGGTGGCGTACGTCTGGAATCCTATCTTGTATGGAGGTGCTGTGGAAAACAGCCCGCTGATCGTTGTGCAGGTGCAATCGATGTCGGAACCGAAAAACGCGCTGTGCAGGCTCCCCTCCCTCCCATGCGCAGCATGTGTGGATGCTGGTCAAACGTGTATCTACTCGGAGGCGGAAAGGCGCGTCTCGATTCCTGAAAGGTAAATACCCTTACTATGAAACTACCTTTCCAGACTTTATATCACCAACAAAAACCAACCATCGCTTAGCCATTACCGCCGGTTACAATCACAGGCTCGATTGCCTCATTTGCCTCATGGCCAGTCCATTGATAGAGATCGCCCAACGCCATCCAGTGTTTCATCAAGTACAACTTCAGCCGCCACACGTTATTCGGAAGGCGAATTACCCATGGAACGAGATGACTGGTGGTATAAAGGCGCAGATAATCTGTTTCTAAACAGATCGGGAGAGCGACGTATGTAATATGAACCAACCTCAAAGGCTATCGAGCTTCATAGAAGAAGAAAGAAAGCCCCAAGACTGACGGATGTTCGCAGACTTCGTTGGTGCTTCCTCGACCACCCACCTTGCCAGACGTCTCAATCCTGGATCCACTGATCTAGCTTGGGATGTGCGTCCTCTCTATGATGATCCTTCATCACTCCGTCGCACGGTGACAGGAGCATTGCCCCAGTTGCCCCCGTTTGAGTTCGCTAAACGGCTTTTCTGGGTACAGTATGCCTACATTGGCACGATTTTCTCACTGATTCACCCTAGAGAATTCGAAAAACGACTGAACTTTGTCTATCATCAACCGCCCGACTTTTCTCACCGTGAAAAATGTCTAATATATTGCCAATATCTGCTTGTAGTTGCATTTGGACTAATGTACTCGGTTAACCAATGGTCGGGAGATGACGGCCCCCCCGGGTTCAAATACTTTAAACATGCTTTGCGACTTTTGCCCGATATCCATGAAGAAGGATCGATATTTTTCGTCGAAGTTCTGTGCTATGTGGCATACTATATGCAAAATCTTAACCGTCGTGATGCGGCCTTCCTTTATGTACGTTGAGAATATTCATCATCTACATTTTTGTCTCTGTGAAAGAGACACAGAGTCTAACTTTCATTAGATTGGCCTTGCACTTCGCATGGCAATTTCTCTGGGCCTTCACCAAGAAGTTTCTGATCCGGAAATTAGTGAAACAGACCGTAATCGCCGACGTCGAGCATGGTGGTCTGTTTATAGTTTAGACCGGTAATCAACCCTGGAACGGTTTGGTATATGCATGCAACAAAAATTGAGAAGCTAACAACTTCTACTTCTTTTGTGCAAAAAAAAGGGTTCTTTCTGTCAAATCTGGAAATCCAATTACCATACAAGACGAAGATATCGGCATAACGTGGCCAGCTGCACTAGTATGGTTTTCCTTTTTCTTTTCATTTTTTACAATCGCCTATTCAGCGAAGTTCCGACTTCCTTTTGTCTGACCTCCATTTGATCTATTAGGACGGTTCAACGTCAGATCCATGGCCAGCAATTGTCCTTACCCACTATACACAGCTCTCACGTATTTTGGGGAGGATCGGAGAAGGTATGTTGAGTGTATGCAATTAATCTCCACTCGTTGTTGTTCAAGCTATCAACTCATTCGATTGCGAAGAGATATACCGAAAAAAGCCACGATCAGGCTCCAATCTTATTATGTCGGTGCAAAGCATCACCGATGACCTTTCTAGCTGGCTTCGACAGGTGCCTGATCGCCTGAGAATTGATTTTGCTTCTCTTGACACTCACATTAATCGTGAAACCGTGTCAATCAATTTGCACTTCTATTCCTGTATCAATATGACGGCCAGACCGCTTGTTTTCTACATCATTCAGAGGCGTCTTGATGCAGGGGTCTTTGGAAGCTCCACTGGTGATTGGAAAGAAGGTCTTGCCACGAACACAGTTGCTGTGATCGAGAGCTGTATCACGGCTGCTCGTGCCACAATTGTGATCATGGATGCAGCTGCGAAACATAACTTGGTCGGTATGTTGGGTCTTCTTCTAGCACGGCCTTGTTCTTCTGCATGCTGATACTGGATGGGGTTTCTAGCTACGTATGGCTACCTGGATGGCGAGTACATTTTTTCTGCAGCTCTTTTGCTAGTCATGGTGAATGCTGCATTTCCACACAATGAGACTAATATGCGGGCGATGGAGACAGCACTACGATTGCTTCATAGTATGGCTGACCGAGGTAACACTAACCTAGAGGCGCGCCACTCCTTGCTGCTAGAGCTACGCGCATCCATTGAGCCTCGGCCTATGGCGATTGCCCTCAATACTACTAGCGTGTCAGATGGTGATGCTACCCAAAAGAGCGACCGAACTATCCATTCGGACTTGATCAACGATACCGAGACGCAAGGCTCATCAATGGACGAAGACTGGTACCACTCATCAGATTTGCCTTCTTTGCAAGATATTTCTTTTCAGTTCGACCTCAACGACGACCCCGGTCTTTGGGAGGGAGCATTGAACCAGATCGATATTGATATGGATACAGACTGGATTGAAAACACATTAAAACGAAAGGAGTGAATGTATAGTATTACTGAAAGCCAGAGAGATTGATTAGCTTGAGAAATACTATTATGGCTCAGAAACCCCTTTCAACTGTATAGGCGCGTAAGGGCGACCTTAATATCCTACATAGAAGCCAAGACTGAGACAATCATGCGACTCCCTACCTACGTTTGGACCACACTTTGTAGTTTCCCCTACCTCTTTCAAGCACTATTTATGATAATTTTTAGAGATAAACTATATCAATCCGCCCTGAGTGATGGCCTAGTGGAACGTTGGAACGTTGAACTTGTTGATATATATTGTACGCCTGATCCTCTCAAACTCTACCAAATCCTACCAAATTCCGTCGCCAGCCGTCTCCAATGTTGTTATCGCAATTGCTGACCAGCCACCGGCCCGACGATCCCGATAAAGCCGACCATCGGCCCGACACGTGACCATATACAGGATGAGCGGGCAGGATCACCGGCGTGTGTGGGGACAATGGAGAAATGAATATATGAATCCACCTGGCTCTCTTCAATTTCACAACTTTTATTCACCATAAATCGCTCCTATAATCCTCCCCACCCATAATGGCTGATACTGGGAGGATCACCATCTCTATCGACCGCGGAGGCACGTTTACGGATGTTCATGCCATTGTCCCGGGTCGTTCAGACATCATTCTCAAGCTACTTTCAGTCGATCCTTCACATTACCAGGATGCTCCCACGGAAGGAATTCGACAAATCCTGGAGCTTGCGACGGGCGAACCCCACCCCCGCGGCCAGCCGCTGAAGCTTGATCGCATTGGCTGCTTACGAATGGGCACCACTGTTGCAACAAATGCCCTGCTGGAGCGCAAGGGTGCTCGTTCAGTCTTGCTCACAACGAAAGGGTTTCGGGATCTTCTCAAAATTGGCGATCAATCTCGCCCAGCCATCTTCGATCTGTCTATGGCACGCCCGGGAGTGTTACCCGAAGGGGTCGTTGAGGTCGACGAACGCGTGGTTCCATGCCATTTTCTGTCCGATAAGGATTGCTTCCCGAATTCACGGATTGTGGAAGGTATTACTGGGGAAAAGTTTCGCGTGGTACGCGAATTGGACCTTGAGCAAGTGCGGACAGAACTTCAGCGTCTCAAGTCGCAAGGTTACCAGTCTCTCTCTGTGGCGCTGGTGCATTCGTTCGCGTACCCATATCATGAGCTTCAAATTGGGGAGATTGCAGAACAGATGGGATTTTCTGTCACCCTCTCCTCAAAATTGCAGCCTATGATTAAAATTGTTCCCCGCGGTATGTCCGCTGCGGCTGATGCATATCTCACTCCCGTGATCAAAACGTATATCGACTCCATTTCTGCCAGTTTCGAAGGTGGCCTCGAAAGTCAGCATGCCTGTCGCTTTGAATTTATGCAGTCTGATGGTGGGCTGGTTGATTTTCGCAAATTTAGTGGTCTGAAAGCTATTCTTTCCGGGCCTGCAGCCGGAGTCGTTGGATTTGCCGCTACCAGCTGGGATCCGGTTCAGAAGATCCCTGTTATTGGTTTCGATATGGGTGGCACGTCAACGGATGTGTCGCGCTTTGACGGCCACTTAGAACATGTTTTTGGGTCCAAGGTAGCCGGTGTTTTGATTCAATCTCCTCAACTCGACATTAACACAGTCGCCGCTGGTGGGGGGTCAATTCTCTCTTGGCGCAATGGTCTCTTTTATGTTGGACCCGAATCAGCTAGTGCACACCCTGGCCCAGCGTGTTATCGGAAGGGAGGTCCTCTGACTGTCACTGATGCAAATCTATTCCTTGGTCGTTTGCTGCCTGAGTACTTCCCAAACATCTTTGGCCCCAATGAGGATCAGCCTCTTGATACCGAGCTCACGACTCAGAAGTTCCAAGAATTGACAGAAAATATCAATATAGAACGTCGGCAACACTTTCAAGCTGAATATACCCCGGAGGATGTGGCACTTGGTTTCCTCAAAGTCGCAGACGAATCAATGGCCCGCCCAATTCGCAACCTTACCGAAGCTCGGGGCTTTGAGACTGCATCCCACCATCTGGCCTGCTTTGGAGGAGCTGGTGGCCAGCATGCATGCTCTGTGGCCGACTCTTTAGGAATATCGCGTATTATTATTCATAAATATTCTTCTGTTCTCTCAGCCTATGGCTTGGCTCTAGCGGAAGTGGTCACTGAATCTCAAGAGCCAGTGTCCTCGGAGTATCAGTCTTCTCACCTCGGCCTGCTACAACGTTTCGAGAATATGGCGGCGGCAGCGACAACAGAGATGCAGGAACAAGGTTTCTCACCCAACCAAGTACGACATGAACAATATCTCAATATGCGATACGACGGGTCTGACACAAGCCTGATGATCCTGCGTCCAGAGGGCTCATCTGATTTTTTGAGCGAATTCCGTGATCGCCATCGCCGCGAGTTTAATTTTGTTTCCGAGAGATCGGTTATTGTCGATGATATCCGCGTGCGTACAATTGCCTCTTCCAAAGTTCGCACCGAGCGCAGCCCGTTGGTTCAATTAAAGGATGCCGAGGTACATGATGTCCGAACCGAACCTGCCAACACAGCATCTGCCTATTTTGATGGCTACCCTCAGCGCATTGATACGCCTGTCTACCTTCTTGATCAACTAGAGAAGCATAGTCGTATTTCTGGCCCAGCTATTATCATTGATCAAACACAGACTATTGTTGTGGCACCTAATGCGATGGCAAGTCTTCTGGAAACCTGCATTGTCATTGATATCAAAAATAAGCCGGCGGTTGTTTTTCCAGACTCTAAGACCAATTTTGAGGTCGACCCTATTCGCCTTAGTATTTTTGGCCATCGGTTTATGTCTATTGCAGAACAGATGGGGCGAACACTCCAAAAGACTTCCGTGTCGACAAATATCAAGGAGCGATTGGACTTCTCCTGCGCTCTTTTCTCCCCTGATGGAGGTCTGGTGGCAAATGCACCGCATGTACCAGTACATCTGGGATCAATGCAGTTTGCAGTGCGCTATCAGCACCAAAAGTGGCTGGGTAATTTGAAAGATGGAGATGTGTTGGTGGCCAATCATCCAAGCTGCGGTGGTACTCATCTTCCTGATATCACGGTAGGTACCTGCTTTTGACTTGCTTCTTCATTCCCACATTTGAAGGTAGAATTTGAAGCTGATATATTCGATAAAAGGTCATTACTCCCGTCTTCGATCGGCCTAATGGCACTGAGATCATGTTCTACGTTGCATCGCGAGGTCACCACGCTGATATTGGCGGCATCTTGCCTGGATCAATGCCTCCTAAATCAACGGAGCTGTGGCAGGAAGGTGCCGCAATCGAAGGTGACAAGATTGTTAGTAATGGGATCTTAGACGAAGCCCGCTTGATCGAACTGCTGGTTACCAAGCCTTCCCAATATCCAGGCTGTGCTGGCGCACGGTGTATCAGCGACAACCTATCTGACCTCAAGGCGCAGATTGCAGCAAACACTCGTGGTATAAACCTTATTCAGAATTTATTCTCTGAGTATGGCGTTGGCACAGTTCAGAAATACATGTATGCCATTCAAGCGACAGCTGAGTCTGCTGTGCGGAATCTTCTGAAGGATTTGCATAAGAAGTTTGACGGCCAGCCTTTAGAGTCGATAGACTATATGGATGATGGCACACCCATTCGTCTCAAGGTGACCATTGATAAATCAACCGGGTCAGCTGTCTTCGACTTTGAAGGTACGGGCCCTGAGGTTTACGGCAGCTGGAACGCACCCATCGCTATCACGCACTCGGCGATCATCTACTGTCTTCGGTGCATGATTAATGCCGATGTTCCACTGAACCAGGGCTGTCTTGCCCCAATCGACATTCGAGTTCCTCCAAAGAGCATTTTATCACCAACCAAGACCGCGGCCGTTGTGGGTGGCAACGTGGTGACCTCTCAGCGTATCACCGATGTTGTCCTCAAAGCTTTCCGAGTATGTGCCGCATCTCAGGGTTGTTGTAACAATTTGACATTTGGCACAAATCCAAGAGTGGACCCTAACACTGGAGCTGTGATCTCTCCTGGGTTCGGATATTACGAGACTATTGCAGGCGGCAGCGGCGCCGGCCCGTCTTGGAAAGGTGAATCTGGTGTTCAGGTTCACATGACCAACACTCGTATCACGGACCCCGAGATCCTTGAGAAGCGTTACCCAACTTTGCTTCGTCAATTTACTTTGCGTGAGGGCTCTGGTGGCCAGGGTAAGAATCCGGGTGGAGAAGGTGTGGTCCGTGACATTGAGTTCCTTGCCCCGATGCAGTGCTCTATCCTGTCTGAGCGTCGCGTACATCGGCCTTACGGTATGGAGGGTGGAGGCGACGCGCAATCAGGACTGAATCAATGGATCACACGAGACCTCGACACAGGCGAGGAGCGCCGGATCAACATCGGTGGTAAGAATACTGTGGCCGTGAAGACGCACGACCGGGTCGTTATTATGACTGCTGGTGGAGGTGGATGGGGCAAGGTGGAAGCGACTGCATGAGCATCTTGTATACTTGAACCTGGAGGCTTGCAAATATATCATAGTTTAAATATATCAGACATGATGCAATAAAACCTTGGAGGTGCACAGGCAGGTTCAAATACTACCTATTCTACTAGCGTCGTTCTATGAAAGAAATTGGTCGTTGGCATGGACAAATACATGCAGCCCAAACTAAAAAATAAAAAATAAAAATCTATTTACCCGTCCGAAATACTATATGCATGAGGACTTATCTAGAAAATAAAGGTTTCGTCAGATCGTGATCTTCAATGCAATCCCCCTATGTATCAAGAGTCCATAAAACACCCGTAATTCCCGCTAGGCAGCGATGCAGTGCTGGCCCAAAGGACATGAAAGGAAAGGAATGAGGGGCCAAATGAAGTTGAAGCAAGAAAGATGAGAAATTGAACCATGGTTTAACATGGCTACTCCACTACAATGCGCCCTTCAAGACGTGGCGCAATACCTGATGTCCATGCTGGCGTGAACTCGCCTTCTCCATCCATCATATCAAGGGTGTCGGGCTTCAGACCTGAATGCCGCATCCATTTGCGAACCACCCGACGTGCCAACTGCAGACGGTAATCTTCATCCATAGAGGATTTTGCAGGGCGTGTTACATAGTTGATGGTCGATCGGGGGGATGTAAGAATGTCTGGGTCATCATCAGAATCGGAATCCATGGCATCACTATTGGTCCCATTGGTGGAGGCTTGGTTCTGGTCTACCTCCTCAGGAAAGCGGCCATAGTAGTATGCTTCTCGACCTGTTCGGTGGAGAGCTGGCCGGGGACTCAATCGATGTGCTGGGGCCTTCTCAGCCACTGGTGATGGGGTTGCAGATGGTGGCTTCAGCCAACCTTCTCCGTGAAGATTGCGGTGCACGGAACCCCAGTGCCGATGAAGACTGGCACTCCACCGACGCCATTTTCCCAGGACCTTTAAGCTCATGAAGTACTGACGAAGGATTGTGCTGATCAGAACGCCGTTTTCCTCACACACAAGTTCTTCTACTTCTCCTCCCTCACACTTGACTAACAGAGATTCAAACCCGTCTTTTCCACGCCCCATATACCCACGAGTGGCAAGAGTATAATACCGACGAAGATCAATGGGTTCATTTCCCACGTGGGCAAACGTGATACGGGACCCTGATGGTGCATCAAGCTTGTAACCAAAAGAGATATTTGAGACTTGAGGAAAGCGCCCCTCGAGTGCAGGAAGTTGGCTGACCCCATTCTCCAAAGCATCCAACAAAGCCTGGCCTTGGACACGAAGTAGAACCACTGGATCTTCGAAAGGGAAGCAGTTCAGTAAGTCTTTCAACTTCAGGACTCCGGGGGGTAAACCTGATCTCCTCGGATGGTCCCACCCGCCATCATGGCGCAGTCAGCAGAGTGGTAAAAGCGCATTAGGTCGCAGACAAAATTACCCAAGTTGGATTCTCTTTGCCGTACTGTGGTGAAGCGGCCATCGAGTGGACTAACGGTGTACCCAACCGGCTTTTCCAATTTCGCTTTGAGGCTGGATGTCAGGCGATCAGCCATTGCTACCGTTTCGGAGTCCTCGGGAATGGAACGTATCACGTCGCGCCGCATGATATTGAAATCCCAACCCAATCCTTCTCCACCAAGCTTCCGAAAAGCCTCGATATAACTCAATTGCTTGAAATCCGTCCCAGACCGAAGAACGTGTATTCCATTGACGATACTGTGGGCATAATAATGATCATGGCCACCCAGAATAATATCGACGAGTCCTAGTGGTAGGTTCCTCGCCAATTTTTCATCGTTAGGTTCACGCTGGTGGGAGACAATGACAATCAATTCGGCGCCTTGTTCACGCAGATGTGGAGCCAGCTCTCGTGCCGTCTGGCTCGCTGATTTATAAATCAGATTGGGGGAAGGGAGTTAATTGTCCCAAGCCTAAATAAGAATGAGCACAAAGACTGAGATGAGACACCGAGTCGAGACGCAGGGGAGGGGTCCACTCACCACTCCCTTTCCCCGAGGCCAATCACACCCACTTTGATGCCATTCGATGAGGTGAGCATGCAGGTTTTCCCACAATTGGCCATTGGAACATCGTCTCCCAGTGCCGGATCCAAAACATTGGCTAATAGCCATGGAAAATGGCATTGGCTTGACAAGTGGCGGAATTGTGCAACACCGAAATCTAGATCATGATTCTGACCAAGTCAGCCATATCCCCGCCAAGATTCCAACCCAATGGTCACTCACCCCGACGCAGGCCACATCAGTTCCAACTTTGTTCAAGAACGGTACCATATGTCTGCCTTTGGTCACAGTGCTTTCAAGGCTGGGGTTGAAGGCATCTCCCGAGAAGAAGGTCAGGAGGTCGGTTTGGCCAGCAAATCTTGAGTCGGAGCGATAGTAGTTCACGAGTGATTGAAATCGGGAGACGCCGCCTACGGGCTCCGCAGATCCGGATCTTATGTTGCTCAGTCAGCTGCGTTCTACATCTTGATTAACCATCGATGTGGTGGAGGACTATCATACTCGACGTGATAGACATCATTGTAGTGGATCAGCCGCAGATCCGGCGTGTCTGTACGGCCCGAAGCAAATATGACGGAGAGACCGTCGGACTCGAGAGCTGACATTGACTGTCGGAGGGCGAGGGCGATTGTTCAGGCGAAAAATTTGAAATACAGAGAAAAGAAATCAAAGAAGATCGAAGCCTGGCAGCACGACAGCGCGAAGGGAGTGGAGAGTGAGGGGGAGTTTGTTTACGAGAGGACGAAGGCGGGACAACGAGAATCCGGGGAACAACTGTTTTATGCCTGAGTGCCTTAATGCCTGATAAATGAGGGTTCAAATATCAGGAGAGGAAAAAGCCAAGTCGAGATTGACAGCCAAAAAAATTCCCGACTCAGAAAATGAGGCGAAGACAAGAAGATGATATGAATTGAAACCAAAGATAAAGGAGAATGACTAGATGCGATTTGCCAAACGCCCGGCGCCATGCAAAGAGGTATCCTAAAAAACACATAGGGACATAAATGAATTCATCCCCGACAAGATAAACAAACGCAAGCAGATAGAGAATAAAGACGACAGCAAGAACAGCAAGGAGACAGGGCTCGTAGAGCATACGGCTTTGTTATAGAAGGGTGAAATCGTCCAGTGTTCAGAGAGCTCAAGATGAATCACAATTTCTGTTCCGCCACCGTCCAGCGCCGGCGTGAAGTTCCGTCACGATCGTCCAAGGTGGGAGCACTGCCCCAGAGACCACGCTGGGAGAGGGTTCGCTGAGGCGATTGCTTTATCCACCCTGATCGATCCAAAGTGGGACTTGCATGATTAGAGCCGTGGCTGACGGGCCGGTCTCCAAAGTTGGGAACAAAGTCATCCAGATCATCATCATTTTCATCCGGATTCTTCTCGATTGGGGATGCGATGGAATTCCACAAGCCTGACGCCCCTCGAGGCGTGGTTGTGGAGGTCGATGATCGCGGAGCGAGAGACCAACCATGCGAGTTGGGTCCGACTGCCGCAGTTGGCCCCAACGTAAATGAGCCTTGCAGGATTGGGCGCGAAGCGGATGGGCGCGAGCCGAGGCGGTTCCGGTAGAAGGGGATGGGGGGCGGCAGCGATTGCGAAGCCGAGGCAGACGACAGCGACGTGAGTAATGGGAGCTGCGAGGGGTCTACCCCCGCGCGCAGATGATCGCTCGACGCCACCAGCTGCAGCGCATAGTCCAGCGACAAAGATCGATCGTTACGGTCGGACTCGAGCGGGGAACTCGTCACCCGATCCCGCCGTACTGCCATGGTGAGGGATGCGGTTCCGATGTCAAGAAGCACCGAATGGCCCGCCAACGAGGTTATCATGGCATTGCAATCCGCCCCATGGGTGATGATGACAAGCACTGTCTGGGCAAAATCTTCCTTGCGGGGAGCACCATTCGACAGACGTCTTGAACGGTCCCGAGTGGCCCAGTTCTCCTGTTGGTACCAGTCGACCATTTGTCGAAAGCCTTGACGAACGCGTTCATGCATGCTACTCCACTCCTCCCCGTATTCGCCCCCTGTCCCCCAAAACGGGGTACGCATGCTGTCCCACTGGTAGTCGATATTGGTACAAGCGTCCCTGGCATGGGCCACATACCCGGCAGGGATCGGGTCCGAGGGTGAAACTGCATATCCGGGAGTCGGAGGCACATAGGCTGTATCGGCCATCGCAGGGAGATCCGTATTCAAACGACCGAGTGCCTTGGGACCGTTGGAGATGCGACCCGTGCTTATGTCAGTGGGACTTTGAAGATTGTCATAGGTGCTGGCCCGTTGTCGTTGAGCCTGACCCCCCATAATCGTGGCGGTGATGGTGGAGGATCCTCGGGAAGGTGCACGGCGGTCATCCTCGTCATGCGGAGATGTTGGGTTGGACTGGCTGCTACTCCACCCGCCTGGAAAGTGCCCCGACAACGATCGCGTCCCTTCCCGGGTGACTGGGATTCCCTCGCTCCGGCGAAGAAGCTCGGCTTTCGCCAAGGCGATCATCCTATCCGATGCAGGAGGGGGGACGATCTGGTCAAAATAGTCTGGCGAGAGCCATTCTCCGAGGAAGGCGTCCACGCGCAACAAAGGGCGAGTGTCCTTGTGTGCGGATTCCACGGCGATCTCGGGCGGCTCCAGTCTTGATTGGCTCAGGCCGGCACTAACCCCGATCGCGGTTTGGAGACATCGTAGAAATGGAGAGGTGTGGATGACGATATTGTATCGGTTGCACAACTCCGAGGATGCGGGGGGTGACGGTAGATGAACCGGGGTTTCCGAGGTTGCAGATTGGGCGCGGTCGCCCACTGAGTCTTTGCCTGTAAGTTCTGATGCCCTTAACAGACTGGCAATCCGGGTTCCTAGAGCTCGAGCCTGGATCCATCCACCATAGGAGAGGGGAGGGTCATAGGGGGTGGGCGAGGTCAAATGCCAGTCCTTGTCAGCGGCATCGAGACGGGCGCCATGTCTGGAAAAAACTCGAAGTTAATGCCAGCGAAGAATCGACTCAAGAGACTGATAGCACTACCTGGCAATGAAGACAATAGGCGGCAATTCCGCCATAATGACGGCCGTCTTTGAGCGATCAAGAGTGTGGGGAGGTTGGCAGACAGCGGAAGGTGCGGGGGAGCTTCACGTCGAACTGATCTCCACGAAGCGGCAACGGTGGGGTATTTGCAAGACAGGAAGTCCCATGAAGCTCAGCAGGGCATGATTGGGATGCACGCAGCGCGCAGAAGCCGCGAGGGGGGGTTATTTGAAGGCCGAATAGAGCGAACATGGCCAACTCAAAAGAAAAAAGCGGCTGGCATGTGATGCTTATGTAACGGCGCAAAGCCCGGGGAACGATACCGGCGGTTTCAGTTACTGGAGGGTTTGACGCAAGAGCACCAGGGTTTGTATAGAAATAGTGGTAGCATTGAACAAACAATATCGACTAAAGCAGCAGTTGAAAAAAGTGTTCAAAGCAGGAAATCAAATCATGGAGTGCTTGAGCTTACAGAACCCCTAATGGTACAATGCGGAGGCATAGTGTCATGAGAAGCACAAAACTGTGGTAACAAAAGCAACCTCAGATAGTTATACTTCGGTGGCCTTCCCACAGGAAAACGGAGAAAGCTCATCGGAGAAAAACTATAAACTCTTTGCTCAGTGCTAATATCAGATCAGAATGACCGTGCAGCCCGATGCCTGGGTGATCGCCAGCACCGCATCTCGCAGTACGCGATATGACGTGGGGAATTCTCCGGTTCGCTCAGGCGAGACTTGAGGGAACTCGGGCCCCCCGTCACTTGACTCGGCATCCGAAGATTGGGCCTGATTCACTCTTCCATGAATCCAACACTGTGGATTTCAGGAGCGAAGCAAGCAAATTATCCTCGAGTAGTTGACTATTTTGCAACGGATCTTCCTGACGAAGCTTTGGCTTTTCCCTTTCGCGGAGCTGAACCACAATGGAGTCTTCCGACGGATCCCGGCCCGACGGAAGTATAGAAGCACATGAACTCCACCTCTCGCCCGGATCTGATAAATGTTGGGCATGACAAAAGACGGAAAATCCAGATGAGATGGCTTGGGAAAAGCTCTTGCTACATCTTTAATTTATCCTCACGCTTCCGCCTTTCCGTCTAGGAGGTTCTCAAGAAGACTCGGCCATGGATCCCAACTCTCGCCAGTGCGAGTCAACGACCGACTCGGACGTGCGCCCGTGCGACGATATTGAGAAACCTCCCACACGACAAGGAAGCGACCCGGAAGCCTTGACACGCCTAGAAACATGTCAGTCTCAGATGGATCCGCCTGAGTCCCTTCCCCGGGAGATTCTTTTCGTGAGCGTCGTCTGCATGGCGCAGTTCATGACCCAAGCAGGCCTTTGCATGTCGATTGCCCCAGTCCATATTATTGGTCACACTTTTGGCACCACTAATGCTGCGGAGCTCAGTTGGTTTGCAGCCGCATACAGCTTGACTGTGGGCACATTTATTCTTCTAGCCGGTCGCCTTGGTGACGTCTATGGCCATCGGCGCATGTTTATCATCGGCTTTGGCTGGTTCAGTCTCTGGTCACTACTGGCAGGATTCAGTATCTGGTCTAATCAGATCTTTTTTGATTGCTGTCGCGCACTTCAGGGAATTGGCCCTGCGATGTTATTGCCCAATGCGATTGCCTTACTAGGCCGAACCTACCCCCGGGCCTTCGAAAAGAAATGATCTTTAGTCTCTTCGGAGCAACTGCCCCTGGAGGTTTCATTGTCGGTGGTGTCTTCTCTTCTCTTTTCGCGCAATTGGTCTGGTGGCCATGGGGCTATTGGGTCATGGGCATCGTCTGTGCAATTCTTGCGATGGTCGGTTGGCTGGTTATCCCATCTACACCGCAACGAATGTTCGACAACGATTTGAACTTCTGGGAGAGACTTGATCTACTAGGTGGCTTCACTGGTATCTTGGGGTTGGTGCTGATCAACTTTGCCTGGAACCAAGCCGCCTTGGTTGGCTGGGTGGAGCCGTATACATACGTGCTTCTTATTGTTGGATTCCTTTGCCTAGGCGCATTTGCGATCATAGAGCGACAAGCAGTGTGTCCGCTCTTGCCGCGATCGATTTTCACCGGCGATCTGGCCTGGGTCTTGGGTTGTATTGCCGCTGGGTGGTCAAGCTTCGGTATAATTATATACTACTTCTACCAGTTCATGGAGGTCATCAAGGGCGATTCTCCATTGTTGACGACGGCTAAATGGTCTGGCGCTGCTGCCTCGGGCGCTGTCGCCGCCCTCGTTACTGGATTCCTCCTCAGTCGCTTGCCACCGAGCGTCATCATGTTCTGCGCAATGGCGTTCTTCACAGCCGGTCTCTCGATCTTTGCCACCGTTCCCGTGGATCAAACATACTGGGCACAGGCGTTTGTCGTTAGTCTGATCACCTCATGGGGAATGTATGTCTTTGAAAGTTCGTTATTTCGTCGAATTGTTTGCTCACATGAATTAGGGATATGTCTTTTCCATCGGGAACGCTCATTCTCAGTAATGCCATGCCCCGCCACCATCAAGGGCTAGCCGCATCCCTCGTTGCCACCACAGTCAACTACTCCATCTCCCTCGGACTTGGAATTGCGGGTACCGTGGAATCCCATGTAAACGACGCGGGGCAAAATACCCTTCGCGGCTACCGAGGCGCACTCTATATGGGTGTCGGTTTAGCCGGGCTAGGGCTCCTGTTCTCCATATGCTTTATGTTTGCTAGTTGGAAGCGACATCGTGCATCCAATTAGCACTGAATTCAGATATAGGACAATAAAAGCTTGGGGTATGCGTTCATAGAGAGGAATGAAATTCGATACATAGTACATGGAAGGAGAGTCGGTTTACTTCCATAGTAAGCTAGGTGAAACTATATCGCCTAGTTCTGATGTGGATTCTTGTTTGTATCATCGACATCCCAACACTTACCGCCCTTGATAAATGGGCTATATACTGGGCCAAGGAGAATCAAGGGGTATTAGTCGTCAGTGGAATGCAAATGTCATTGAGCTTGGACCAACGTCTGTTCCACATTCCGATCTAAGGGCGTTTGTTCTCTATTAGTGTCTATGTATAAGCTCGTTTCGTCATCTTGTTGTCGATCTCAAGTAGCCTGTCACACCTTCAACATTATGACCCATGACGTCGATACTCTCTAGGATTCTTGTCATCATCAAAGCTGCGTCAGAAGAAAATGAGGCCATTTAGTTTAGTTGCGGTGTTGCTTTCAAGAAAGAATTATTTAAGAAACTAATTTCCTGTCAACAGAAGATATTGTAGTTCTTCATCATCAACAAACTCACTAAGAACCTCTCGCCTTTGACCTACTATATATTACAATAAGTGCACCTATTCCAATATGCGCTTCGAGCTTATTTGTGCCGCTTTCGCCACTATGGCGGCGTCTATGCCGCATAGTGGAGCCCAACAGGTGATTTTCTTGACCATATTCGCTGTCAATTCTAGTTCCTATAGCTGATAGTCCACAATGTTCGCAGCACCATCAGGTAATTGAATCGCCGTTCTACTGAAATATTACTTCACTAAGCAACACTTTCAGAAAATCGAGCAACCGGCTACTTCCTCCATGTCCATGTCCATGCCAATGAAGCGCACTATCCCTAATTCATTGGCCACCCCCTCACCCACAATGAGAGTTACCAGTCCAATGAATGGAGCAAATATCAACAATAAACTGCACAAGAATGATAAAACCACCCATGATAACGCGATGGTAGAGAAGATGATCATGCTGTAAGATAGCATTCGCTCTGCGTCATCTTTCCTTTGGGTCACTGGCTAATCAGACCTGCGGTAGATTTTAGATGAGCTCAGGAATTGTACTTTGATGATAAGATTCAACTCCCCTGTAGACAGTCACCTCTTGAGGAATGAATGAATGTCTAATATATAATGACCAAGGAACTATATATCTGGCTACTTGATCACAATTATTCACTTCGATTGAGAAATATGAGGGGTCTTTTTAAATGATAAGTTCATTGGAAAATCTGAATAAGCTTTTAATCAACAAGGGACCTGTTTCATTAAATGAATCACAAAAAAAGCTCTGGAAGAAATTTGTTATTAGACCAGACGGAAATAATATATCGAGCCAAATATTTTCTTTTTTCTATATTACTAGAGAGACTGTAGTTCAAAGGACTTAAATATTCTAAACAACATCAAATACTTAACTTCGCTTCCCTTCTCCAGCGTGGTCGATGAAGATATACACGTCGTAGCAAGTTAACTATGGGAAGTGTCGTGGCGATCAGGTTGATTCTAGCCACTGCCAGAAGTATCATCCAAAAAAAGAAAGAAATTTCTGTGCGAGTCAACATATCAAATCATAGGTATTGAACCAGGGCGCTCTACGGCAAGCCTGAGAAAACAGGCAGAATGAGATAGGTCGGCGAACAGACTGTAAACAGACCAACAAACCACCACACACCACGATAGAGAAAGCCTGCCAAAAGGGAAAGCAGAAGCAGATGAAGCGAAGAGAGTGTGAAAGTTGATTCTCTCCCCATCGGAGATGCGAAGCTATATCCTGTAAAGACTGGGTACTAGAAAGATATCCTCCAATTAGAAGTCTCCCTAGTATTGGCCATTTCCTCACTGCAGTATTTAGTCAGTCGTGGGAGCTTTCGTCTCCTGCAGCAGAAAGTACGATCAGGTAGCTGCAATGACTTGTGATCTGGCGAAGAAAAACTAGGTCCCGTAATAAAACAAGTCAAACCTGTATTAGTCGCTTAAGTTATGGCTGAAAAAGATTGTCGATGTCTTGGATTCCCAAGGTTTCCAATGTCTCTATGATCTCTATACGTTTTAGGGTTCCCAAGGCCTGCAATAAAACATGGAAGCAACTGGGGCAAAACTCACAAAGAAAGAATTATTTGGGATGAATGAAGGCTCCAGCCTGAAGGGTCGATGATGTTTCTTCAGATGGCGCTGCTTGGTCTTTGTGATGCGGAAATCGATCAGGAGGCCGATCGCGGGCTATTGTCATTCCCACAATTGGCTGGTCGAACCAACGCTATCGGCCGAGTCAGCCAGCTGTTATCAGAGCCCGATCATCATTCGTGGAGAGTCGCCTCGTGGAAATGACGATGACCTCCGAGTAGAGGCGGTGGTAGATGTCCGTCGGGGTCGGCCGATCCTCGACGGCCCGAAACCCCATCGTTGCAAAGACCGATCAGATGCCGACGTTGGCCAAGGGAAAAAGGAATCTGCTAATACCTCAATCTTCCGAAGTGGCGCCACGCGGGATATTCGAAAAGTGAATCCAATAACTCTCTGACCCCGGTCAGTCTGTCCTTCCTCCTGGGCCTCGGAGCAAAGCCGGGCTGGGGTAGCTTCGAGCATCCGGCTCCCCAGATCCTCGCATTCTAGCAATCCCAGTGGCCCTCGTGGAGTCGGCCAGCGTGGTTGATCATTCGTTCGGAAGCGAGGAGTTCCGAGTCAACCTACATAGCTATTTCATCACCAGTCACTCCACGGGGAAGCGCAAACAGAAAGCAGCCAAGGTGAAGAACGGGGAATAGCAGGGAGAACCCGAGATCGGCGTTACGGATATGAGTTTCCAGTGTCATCATTCACGATTTACATTTCGTAGGTCAGTCTTTCTCCGCTTTATAGATCCCAATCAGACTGTTTCTGCCTGCAAAATTCAAAGCTCTCCACATTGAACATCCATCGCCGCTGTCGATTCTACGCAACACCTCCAAATAATTCTTGCATCCAATCAGTCTCAACTGTCAATTTCACAACAGGGGCATTTTCTATTGATTGAAACAAATTAGCATCAGTCTCCAGTACCCTTGTACATTTTCTGACACACAACTCATCCACTATACACTATACACTATTACACCATGACCCTCAATAACACACCATCAAGGCTGGAATTATGCGTGCAAACACGAGACTTTGAGGCTGCTGCAAAGGAAGTCCTCTCGGAGAAGTCTTGGGTCTATGCATCAAGTAGCGCAGCATCAGGTCTGTCGCTGCAGTCGAATCTGGACGATTGGTCTCGAATCAATTTCCGGCCGCGGATCATGAGGAGCGTGAGCTCGTTGGACACAACTAGGTCTATCTTGGGCCAGCCGGGGCGACTTCCCTTCTTCATCTCCGCGATGGGGACGCTGGGCAGTGCGCATGATGGTGCTGAATCCTTACTGGCTCGGGGAGCGACGCGAGGGGGATTGCACATGGTGGTCAGTACCGCATCAACCAAACCCTTAGAGGAGATCATGGAGGCCCATTTGAATGAACAGCAAAAATTGGGTAAACAAAGCCCCTCGAGGCTGGCCTTTCAGTTGTATGTTCCCGTCGATCGGGGCCTTGCCAGGACCTTGATTCAACGAGTCAAGGCAGCTGGGTACCAAAGTCTCTGGATCACTGTAGATACTTCGATTCTGGGGAAGCGAACGGCTGATCGCTACCTGCAAGCGCAAGAAGGCTTAGACCAAGATGCCCACGAGCAAGTTCGGCGTGCCGGGTCCGAAAATCGCTTTGCCCCGGCCTTTGGAGGCCGACCCGTTCCGGGGTTTCTAGACCCGGGTCTCAGCTGGGACGATTTGGCCTGGATATCTGATGAATGGAAGGGCTCCATTGTGTTGAAGGGGGTGCAGACGGTGGAGGATGTGAAACTAGCGGTGAAGCACGGTGTGCAGGGAGTTCTTCTAAGTAATCACGGTGGTCGGCAGATTCACTCGGCCCCCAGTGCCTTGATGACACTCTTGGAGATTCGCAGGTATTTTCCCGAGGCCTTTGACAAACTCGAGATTTTTGTCGACGGAGGACTGCGGGATGGAGCAGACGTGCTCAAGGCCCTTTGCTTGGGAGCTACCGCCGTAGGCGTGGGCCGGCCATATTTCTACGCAATGGCAGCCTATGGGATTGAAGGCGTGGAGAAGTGCACTGAGAGTGAGTTTCGACTGCTATCGATTGATCAAAATAAGGATCTCTGGATCATGATCGCTGACCTGGAAACCACAGTCTTGGCCGAAGAGATGGAAATCACTATGAAGATGCTCGGCGTCTCCTCGCTAGATCAGTTGCACCCCGACATGGTCAACGCTACTCGATTGCTAAACGAGATATGGTGTCCGGAGATGTGGTGGGCCAAGTCCAAGCTATGACTGGGTGACTAGCGGATGTAAAAATATATTTTACAACCTGGACTCAGGGACTTGCAAAGTCAACGCCGGCAATGCAAGCCTCTGGTGCCGTTCCTGGTGCCAGAAACGGCCGCCTTTCTACAATACTAGCTCATGTATGCGCAGACCTATACGAGACAACAATACCAAAGCCAAAGTCACATTCGAAAAGCAAGCCCCAATGCATACCCCTCATTGTGATAGTAGAGTAGTGAATGTAATCACTATTGATACTACCTTGATTGTAGTATTATTTCGGTTGCAATAGTAATAGACTTTGATCTAATGTGTTAGTGCTACGTACGATAGTTTATTTATTATTGCATTGGGCGGGGAAGATAACAGCAGTATGAAATAGTAGTATTGAAGGCACACAAAATCCAATTCTAGCCACGATACATCTGGTGGCCATGGCATAGTATTCTATGCGGCTCTAGAACCACTCGTATTCTAGTATCGGTATTCAAGCGTGGCCATTCATCACTTATTGTCGTCGTCGCCACCAGTGCTCTCTTTACGTTAAGATCAATATCCTTTTGCTACAAATAACAGCGATTGAATCATACTGGAGGGGATCGTTTGCAAGCATATCAATAATTGATTTCATGGCTGTACAGTATGCTTGCAGAATGCACCTGACCCACTCAAGCTTTAAGCAATATGCTGATCTCTTCCACTGTGACATGATGCCCTGGTAGAGTCTCCATGGTTTTGAAGCGCACATCGTTCTCGAGAGCTGCCAGCCAAGTGAGATTTCCACGAATGATTGATTCCAAGGATCCTTGGCCCTCGGAAATTGACAGTGGTGGAAAGGCTCTGTGACGACAGATTTTGAGCTAAACGGTCGTGAAAATAGAGGTCTGTCTAATCACCCTGAACCAAATTGGCCCGGGAACTCGGTGGTATTCGTAAAACTTTCCCTGGACGATGCTAACCCGGGAATGGCAAAACTGACCACATGTAGGAAATCACAGATCCCTAAATTGAAAGGTAGAAAAGACCAGATTCGTAAGCGGCAACCCCTTCCTAGGGCGTCAATAACATTTGAGCGAATTATTTGACGGAGATGTACCCGGTACAGATTCAGAATGAGTCCATCATGTAGGGGTGATTTCGCAAGAGTCAAGATTCGACCAAGACTGCTGGGCGTGTACGAGGTTGAGGTATCATTCAATAAGACCAAATGTTAGGGAAAACTTTGTTGAATCTGTGTTCAACCTTGCTGCATGCCGACAGGCCGCGCCCCTTTCAGATTCACCACTCGGCCCCCTCCCCCTAGCCCTGGACCACCCAAGGTGGTCGGCGGTGCGGGTCGAACCCATCCAGGGACATTGGAATCTTCTTGCTCCCGAGCCATGATCGCTTTCCAGACTATCGGAAATCCGATAGGGATGGCTCCTGTTTGCCGTGCTCCGGGTATCGCAAATCGGGGGTTTCGGTGAGTCAGATAGCCCCGTATCAGTCCTTGTGTGATTAAGGAGGCGAGAATGGATTCTACCTCTTCCATAAGTAAGGATTGCTTCTCGGCTTCGACATCTTCACCGGCGCCCACCGCATACGGGTCCAACTCGTATTGCTCAAAGTCTGTCGCAGGGTGACCATCAATTAGTTGACCAGGGACATTTTCCTGCCAATGGCCACTCTCATCGAAAAAGCCCTCGGGGGCCCAGTAGTCACCATACTTCATTAACAATTCCTGAGTCATCAGACTGCCCGGATCCCCAACGCCCGCAAAGTCAGGATCCTCGGGCTCGGCGATTAACTGAGAGCCATAGGAGTGGAAATTTGTTATATTAGATGCCAACCCATTCACCCGTGGTGATTGATGGCGGGATTGAAGCCACTGAGTAGCCGCGGCCAGCTTGTGCAGATAAAGGAAGGGAGGGGGTCCTCGTGGTGCCTGCGGTTGTGGTTCCACCTGAAATCCGGCATGAACGAAGACTTTGCGACAGAAGGACCGCCAGACTAAAATCTCACATCTATTTCGCAGAGGCAGCAAGATCCCTTTCCCTTTAAACCAGTGCGCTGCCGGTGACTCTGGCGAGAGGTGTTGGCGAAAGGCAATATAATCGCCCCGGATAATTAGGCGACAGAGTGGCTCAAACTTCTCTCCCAGAGATTGGGCCTCCGGGCGGTTGAGTAGCTTCCGAGACGGGAAACGCCCGAGAATGATGTTGCAGGGGATCAGGTAGGTGAGAATCAGTTGTCGCTGACTGAGTGCTTGGCGGTGGCATTGATCATAGGCAGCTTGCAGAGCAATCAGAGCCGGATAGACGAGATTGTTGGAGAAGAGATAGCGCCCCAGGTAGTAAAGGTAGGTGACACGCTGGGAGGCCGGAAAGTAGGCTAAGGGAGGGGAATGGGCACTGATGCTGGCGAACATCTGTTCGGCATTACGGAGTTTACCGCACTGGTTTGATCGATTTGGTCAGCTAGGGTTGTCTGTCAATAGGCCCACGATTTCTCGGGAGAGCTGAAGCCCAAGATCAAGCCTGGGTGGGGGAGGCGCGGGAGCGCAAACTGATTTGCATACCTGAAATAGGAGCTTGAGACAAAGATTGGCCATGAGGTAGATCCCAATTCGCTTTCCCTCGGGTTTCCCATTCGGACCGGGCGCGCCTGTACGATCCGTCAAGCATTTAATAAAAGCCTCCCGCACGACGTTAGCGGACTGTTCCACCAAAGTTACCTTCTCGTTGCTCTCCTCGCCCTCCGTGCGTAGAATATGCGCGATCAATTCCGGACGGCGATCCAGTCCCATAGCTAGTTTAGCCAGCACTTTTGACAGATACAAGACCATGGGGAGGACAATAACGCCCATTTGACTATCTCCGAGGGCTAAGACACACTGGCTATCGTCACCTCCTCGGGTCACGCCCGCATAGTGGTTAGCCGCTGTAGTTCATAGTTGATGACTGCTCCAGAAATACCTACGCCAGAGGCGAGGATGCTGGAGGAATATTGGACCACTTACTTGAGCAGTCCCTTCAGCATGTTATAGGTCTCAAGCAAATTGTCGGTGTTGACATCGCGAAGAAAGACAAAGTAGAGTTTCATGAAGGTTGGGAAGGCAGACCAGGAGGTCGCGGTCTTATTCCGTGGCACCAGGGCCTCACATCGCTGCAACAGCCTTGTATCGCTCTGAGGACTTGGTGGGTAACTTTGGCGCAATTCCCCGATCATACGCTGGTAGATGTCCGACAGGGGCGGCTCGATTTGTAGAAAATCCTGTAGCTTGGCCCCATCGCGCGTCTGGATTAAATCGCTCAGGCTGCCGAGGAATTGATCTAGGATCGGGCTGGGAATGGCCATGGCGCTTGTCTTCGGCGGGCTGACCGGGTGTCCGAGATGGAGAACGTGAAGGGGGTAATCACAGGGACTGACGAGGAGGAGGCAGCGGCATGGCGTGGGTTGGGAATGAACGAGAAGTAATAAGTCTCGTGCTGAGGGCGAAGTGAAGCGGATGGGACTTAATGGAGGTGCTGCGCACGCAACACGGAGTTAAATGTGAGAGCTGTAGGATGTCGAGCGAACGCGACATTTTCGTCGCCTGATCTATCAGGCAACAATCAGGCATTGTTCAGGCAGGCATAACGGTGGACTAGTACAAACTAGGTCTAGCGTGTTAGTCCTGGGCACTGGCACTGAGACTAGGTTATTTTGCTTCAGTCAGTCCGACAGGGAATCATTGTTCCTGGGGCGAAACATCCTTCTATTCGCACTTGAATCAGAATTGGCTTTGTAGTCTGTGGTTTGCTTACCATGACTCGGGACGTTTGATTATTCGTGACGGTCAAGATTTCCTCTCATTTGAGCGAAAAATAGTCCGATCCGTCTAGGGTGAAGGTGAAAGTCGTTTAATAAAAAGTCTAAGATTTCGGCACTATGTAGGGGGGCATATACGATGCAGTATCCAGGATAATTCCGTCCGGTTTCTTGAGATTCACCACCATCTATTTCTGTTGCGGGCAGTACATATATGTAGATATATATCAGCAGGTGGGGGGATTGGTGAGAACTTGTCATTACTGAATAGCAAAAACAGACATTCCAGACACCTCGACAGGGACCACTCAAACAAGATTGAGCCCCATCGACAAACGTGTGAGGCGAGCCAGTGACTTAAAGCAGCTTAACGGTCGTGCAGCGCCCATGCGCCGGTGACCGGGACTTCTAGGGCAGTCTGCAGGATACAGTGAATGTATGACTACTATACATCCAATCTACCAGGACGCACTGAAAAGGACAGCGACTCTGAAAGATGGCTTTCCGACATCTGGAGACCAGGGCAAATCAGGGAAGGGCAATACAACAAACACTCGGTGCCCTGGATAGCCAAGCCCGATTCCAAGGTCGAGACCTATGATGTCATGGCAGTATGGTTTCACAATCTCCGACAATCAGACAATATTCGACATCGGCCAGTCAATCACATGTGAAAACAGCCCGTTTGCTGCTCATTTCAGGTTAAATCTGGCCATTCCGAGCGTTTCTGGTGTGCCGGACCCCATTGCTCAATCCGACCACTGACTCCATCCATCATCACATCACGCCCTCTGCTGGTCCCATACAAAACAAAGCAAATTTTCCCTTTTCCGGGTTGAGAATGATTGATTGATTACAACTTTTCTCTCTCCACATTATTTTTTACCCCTCTCTTCTCTCTTCCCCTCCCTTTCTTCCTCTAATAATCGCCATGGCGGTCCCCCAGTCGACCATCCCGGCAATCATTCGACGCCCCTTTGTTCAGAGCTTCACCTGGCTGTATCTTCTTCTGCAGGCAGTACTGAATTATCTCTTCGCCCCTATTCCCCCTCCCCCAGCGACAAAGAACCTATCCGCTCCGCGGAAGCGCGTTGCGGTCATCGGCGCTGGGTTGACGGGAGTCTCATCTGCAGCGCATTGCGTGGGCCATGGATTCGATGTCCAAATTTTCGAGTCCAGGGCTCAGAACGAGGGGCTTGGTGGAATCTGGAGTGTAAGTCTGATGTCCAACGATGATTCTCGAGAGTTCTGGGGGTACACGGTCATTAATGTTCCATATAGAGAGTCAATTCGACCTCCGGACTGCAGGTGCACAGCTTGATGTATCGGTTCCACCCCTCAGTTCACTATGACACCGCCTACCCAGCTCAGGGACAAGTCCGTGAGCAGATCGTGGATCTGTGGAAACGGTATGATCTAGAACGACGGACGGTGTTTGACACGCGCGTCATATCGGTTCAGAAGACCAAGAATGGACAGTGGATTATCAACCAAGACGAAGATCAGTATGGCCAGTTTGACGGCGTCGTCGCCGCCGTGGGGGTTTGCGGGGACCCCCAGATGCCAACGCTACCCAACCAGGATAAGTTTCAAGGACAAATTTTCCACTCCTCCAATCTCGATGGCAAGGATGCCAAGGGCAAGAAGATTTTGATCGTGGGTGGGGGAGCTAGTGCGATTGAAGCGCTCGAGTTTGCTGTCAAGTCGGGTGCTGCTGAGATCGATGTGCTCTCCCGGTCCGACAAATGGATTATCCCTCGCAATGTGTTGGTTCAATCTTTGTTGGCCCTCAATGTTTTCGGTCAAGAAACTTTCCTGTCCTGGATTCCAGAATGGTTGCTGCGCAAGTTCTTCTACCGGGACCTTCAGGACATTGCCCCGACCGATGATGGGATCTTCACCCAAACGCCCATGGCCAACTCGGAGCTCTTTGATCAGATTCGCCAAGGTAAGGCGCACTGGTTGCGGGGTGATATTGTGTCGGTGGAAGAGAAGGGTGTACTCTTTAACCATCGAGCGCATGGCGTGCCCAAGGGTGGACCAGGCAAGGAGCAGTTGGTCGAAGGCGACATCATCGTCATGGCGACCGGATTCAAACGGCCCTCGCTCACCTTCCTGCCCGAGGAGGTCTTTGAAGAGCCATACGGTCCACCCAACTGGTACCTCCAAGTGTTTCCACCCAAGTACCCTGACATCTGTGCCAACAACAGCACATACATCGATGCAATCGGGACCGTGGGAAACATGCACATCGGAATCTACACGCGGTTCTTGATGATGTTCATGACCGACCCCTTGACGCGACCCACGGAAGAATGGATGAAAATGTGGATTGATTTCACGCGGTTTATGAAGCGATTGGCACCTACCCGGGCCTTTCACTTTTTCACCTACGCCGAACTATTCTACTGGTACATTTTTGTCTTGCTCATTAACCCGTTCCGCTGGAAGTGGGCTCTGTTTGTCTTCTTTGGCATAGGCCATGGCCTGCCGCTGATAGTGGTGGAACAGGAGAACCTATTTCGTAAAGAGCTACGGAAAGAGCGAAAGGTCCAATAAGCAGTCGAACTGAGGCATTTTGGCACAAGACAAACGGTTCGTCTGGGACACAGGACTCGACGATGCAACGGCATGACCAAATTTCTCGAGTATATTCAGGACATTGATCTAGATGACTGAGGAGCGATGACCTCGGCTAATCAATCTATCTGCATGAATGCCCGGGGGTCGCGAGCATATGACTGATACTTGCCGACTCCTGATTACCCAAAGCTAAAATTATCCATTAAAAAGGCTCGAAAGGCTTGTAAATAGGCCTTGAAATTAACAAAAAAGTAAATTGTAGAAGCGGCGTAAAGGGGTGCGCGGGGGTGTCAAATGCACCGGCATCACTGGCCCTTGACCTCCGGGGCCATCATGTTGTCCATCTTGCAAGCAACATTTCCTCCGCGAGTAATCTGATTGGAGAGGTAACCTTTCTCCTCCAACCACAACATGGGCCACAACATCGTCACACCCACGACACAGAAGAAGGTTGCAATCAAATGCCAGGCCAGGATTATCCAATGTCCAAGGTGCGGAAGCAGAAACTTCACAAACTCGGATGTTTGATACAGATCCTCTTGTTTGGTAATGTAGTACAGCGTCCGGTCTCCGTTGGCCGAGACATCGTTCTGAGTAGAGCCGGTCGAGAGGTCCAGCACAGTCGTGAGAGTGGCAGGCGCAACATGGAAAGGCACAATCCAGATGGAAAATATTTGAGACATGTGAACATAAAGCTTCGAATGTGGCTCATCAAATGCTAGGAACCCGTCAGTTGTGTGGTCGCCGGGACTGGAATAGGGAACCACCAACCGATGGAGTGTATCTGCATCTCAATGCGAGGTGACATGATTTTGTACCACTGGAAGATTTTGATCACCCACCATCGACTGCCATCAAAACTGGGAACTCGACAGAAGGGATGCACAAATGCCGCATTGGGGGTGAAAAACCGCTCCAGAGCCTTTTGCTGCAATGAAGGTGACGACTGGGTGAGAAGTTGGATGACCGTGGGGATGTCCGTCACTACGGGTCAAGGGTTAACCACCAGTAGTTTCCACATTGAGACAGCAGCTCGGGGAAACTTCATATTACCTGGGTGCTCCATAATATACGAGTGTTCAAAAGGGGCGGGTTAATTATCTCAATGAAAAGCACGGCGTCGATAGACGAGAGATCGTGCACGACCGCATTATCAAGAGCTGCTGGGCGATGACATCATGCGGGCCCCGGGCATGTGAAATTGCTCTGTCGCCTAGTTTTGGGCCGGTGTGCACCACAAAGGCCAGGATTGAGATAAAAATAGATGTGATTGAAGATCAGAGGGAGAGAGGTGACGATAGGGCCTCCGGGCTTGTTTCCCGTGGATGTAGCCGTACGGTGCTGCATCCAAGCTACACTCAAGATGCGGTCCAAGGGCAAACGGGAAGAGGCATTGGTCAACGCTCGGCATGCCGAGATTAGGATAGTGTCTTCCCGGTACCTAGGTTGACTAAGTGGGGGAGATTGGAATAAGACATGGTTCCAAGAAGGTAAATTCCAAATGCATATCTTGTCATTAATATCAAAGACAATGAGAGATCTAAATACAGTAGGAAAGAGAAGCCTTGCCATTGCCATGTCAACTCCGGTGATATCGTGCAGCGGATGAACGAGATAAAGTGAGAAGAAAAAGAAAGAAAACCAGGCGTAGGAGCAGATCGGCTATGGCTATCGCTTCCAACTTTCAATCTTCTTCCGTCGTTTGTCGAAGATCTCGCCCATACCGACCCCGTCACTGCGTTGTCCATCTTCGTTTGCCTTTCGTTTGCGACTCTTGTCCAGAACAGCACCGCTATTTTTCCCTCGGCGTGTAAGCCGCTCGATGCGATCGGCTCCCTCCGTGAGTCCCTTCCATTCGTCGCCGCCAAACGTGGTGTCGCGGCCGCGGCCTTGTTTCGCCAGTTCCTTCTTAGTCTCTTTCGGCAGACGCACGAAATTTGTTTCTTCATAGCGAGTCCGTTCCGCTTCACGCTCTCGGTCCTTCTTGGACTTGGTTTGTCGACCACCAGCGAGAATGGTACTACCGATGCTGGGCTCAGCCATCGGCGCCGCAGACATTTCGGCGCTAACAAATTCATCGATGACATTCGACCTGCGGGGTCGACGGTCCTCCCGTTCACGACGCTCGGTGGTGGGTAAGGCAGTGGGCATGATCTTCGGCGGCCGATAGATGCCGTCGCTGGGCTCTTCCCGGGCCGACTTGGATTGAGGCTGCTTCTGGTCGACCTTCGCTTTCGAGAATGCCGCAACATTCGGTCGATACGACATTTCGTCCATATTTTCCTCGTCTTCATCGCTACTCTCATGACCGCTACTACTCGCATCGTCATCATCTGAGGAGCCTTCGGTCTTTGTCCCATGGGCCTTGCTGGTCTTCTTCGACCCAGGCAACGATGCAGGGCCTTCCATCCGCTCCGCATTTTCTGCCGCCTTGATGACCTTGTCGATTTGATACTTCAGACGGCTTTCTAACGGTCGCACACCGCGATCCAGGAAGACCCGAAGCTCAACTAGTTTTTTCACAGCCTCATCGCGCAGAGAGACATCAATCGCATTGTCCCGTTCACCAAAACCGGAACCCAGAGATGTTTGTCGCAGTTGAAGAATGATCAAGAATACAAGATTATGCAGATAGGATAGCAGGATTTCGCTCTTGGTATCGAGAAGGGAGATGCCATCTTGGGCAGGCTCAATCGAAACGTCCGAGGGCGCCTCTTTCCGTAAGGCCGGGAGGGAGGACGGGGCATTGTTGAGACATGAATAAAGACTATGAAGTAGTGTCGATAATGTCTGGGCGCGAGGAGGCGCTGTGCTTGAAGCCATGGCGAATGGATCCTTCCAACACGATGCTCAAGCCCGGGAAATTTTTTGAGGCCGGTCTTATCACCACGTGAGCCAGAATAATATCACGTGATTCATCGATCGTCATTCTGTCCTTTCGTAGCCGCGTCTGTCTCCGTTGCGCTGCAGCACACAGTACGCCGGGATTTCTTTTGCCGCTGAAACTTCAAGCTGCGCATATATTCCGACTCGGGGAACAGGTCACTGAATCTGTCGCCACTATCGTCTTTAATCCCAAACCAACCTGCCGAATCGCCGATGAAGCTGGGCTGAGCAGTCCTCCCGCGAGAACGCTCTACCCTCACCATGCGGTTGACCGACCGAAGTTCCCTGCTCATTGCCTCCCTTCTTAGCGTCTCCTCAATATCAACAGCATTCTATCTTCCTGGGGTTGCGCCGACTTCCTATGATGTCGGCGATAGTGTCTCGCTCACCGTCAACCATTTGACCCCTGGCCTGTCACGCGATGACCAGCTTCACTCTGTATTCGCATATGACTACTACCATCCTTCATTCCACTTCTGCAGGCCAGAAGGGGGCGCCCAAGATGTTCGCGAATCTCTCGGAAGCATCCTGTTTGGTGATCGGATCCGTACTTCCCCATTAGAGCTTCACATGGCCAAGAATGAGACGTGTAAAGCAATCTGCGCAGAGGTGACATTCGATGCACGAAGTGCAAAGTTTACGAATCGCCGGATCTCCCAGGGATATAATATCAACTGGCTTGTTGATGGGCTGCCTGCGGCGCAGCTGAACTACGACGGAAACACCAACACGCAGTTCTACAACCCGGGATTCTCCTTAGGCGATTTGGATGACAATGGGCAATCCATGCTGAACAACCACTTTGATATTGTGATTGACTATCACCGGGTAGGGTTCGGCGGCAAAGACAAGTATCGTGTAGTTGGTGTGCTTGTTCAGCCCGAGTCCCGCCGCGACTCCCGAATTCTCGAAGACGGCACCGTAGAGTGTGGCACGCAAGGAAATATGCTGACATTGAGTGAAGATGTGGATACCCCGATAACCTGGACCTACAGTGTCTACTGGAAAGAGTCCAATACGGCGTGGGCTACTCGCTGGGACAAGTACCTTCATGTCTATGACCCGAAGATTCATTGGTTTTCTCTGATCAACTCTGCGGTTTTTGTCGTCTTCTTAGTGGGAATGGTGAGTATGATATTGGTTCGTGCGCTCAAAAAGGACATTGCTCGCTACAATCGACTGGACCAAATTAGCCTGGAGGACCTCGATGGCACCTCGGCTGCTGTGGAAGATGGCATTCAGGAAGACTCAGGTTGGAAGTTAGTTCACGGCGATGTCTTCCGCTGCCCCAAATCCCCGCTGTTGTTGAGTGTCATGTTGGGCAACGGCGCTCAACTGTTCATGATGACCGGCGTGACCGTTGGTAAGTCATTCTATGCCCTTCATGACGGCGATGGTGATTAAAACTTTTCACCAGCTTTTGCGCTCCTTGGCCTTCTTTCTCCCGCCAATCGTGGCTTTCTGGCGACCGCTATTCTTTTGATCTCTGCATTGTTTGGGGCCATTGGTGGCTATGTCTCCGCACGTGTCTATAAGGCCTTTGGCGGCGAGGCCTGGAAGCGTAACATTGTCATGACTCCTCTTTTGATTCCCGGCGTCATCTTTGGCACATTCTTTATGCTCAACCTTTTCGTATGGGCTAAGGGATCAAGTGGTGCAGTCCCATTCGGCACCATGCTTGCCTTGGTTCTGATTTGGTTCGTCATCAGCGTACCACTGAGTGTGGCTGGTAGTTGGGTTGGGTTCCGGCAATCGGTATGATCGACCCCTAAATCCTTTAGGCTTCTACATCCCTTCTCGCCTCTCGTACTAATCAATCACTCCATTTATCTCCAGGCTCTCGAGGGTCCGACAAAGACCAATCAAATCCCGCGTCAGGTCCCTCCCATGGCTGGTAGCCTGCGCACGATACCGTCCATCCTCCTGACTGGAATCCTCCCTTTCGGCGCGATCTTCGTGGAGCTTTACTTCATCATGACCTCGCTCTGGACCAACAAGATATACTACATGTTTGGATTCTTGTTCCTTTGCTATGGTTTGATGATCATCACCTCTGCCGCCACTACTGTGCTGCTGGTTTACTTCTTGTTGTGCGCCGAGAACTATCGTTGGCATTGGCGTGCATTCACAGGTGCAGGAATGACGGGTGGCTATGTCTTCTTGAACGCACTCATCTTCTGGGCGACTCGTGTTAGCTTTGGCGGCCTGACAGGTGCAGTACTCTATGTGGGCTACTCTGCACTGATTGGTTTTGTTGTCTTCATCTTGACAGGTATCTCCGGAACTCCTTCCTGCGTTCTACTTTGATTTTGCTTTTTGATCCGGACTTTGTTTCCGATTCTCGAAGAATCACAACTGACACTTCTTCTCACAGGTTCAATCGGCGTCTTTGCCAGCTGGGCATTCATCCACCGCATCTATGGCTCTATCAAGGTGGATTAAAGCGCATTTCTGACCGGCAATTTATTTCGCCTGTTGCTCATCTGCACTCAGCAGTAGCCATGTCCTGCTTTCTCTATCTCCTTTTCCTTTTCTTTTTTGTTCGGGTAATATTTCGCGTGTTTTTTTAATAGCCCGACGATTGCATGGGATAGCCGGAAAATAGATACATTGCTTGTGGTTTCTTTTTTTCCCCTACTCTTTCTTTCATTTTCTTGGCCTCATGTTCTTTCGATATCCCTTCTCCCTTCATACGGGCCTTATACATTGTATATAAATCGGACTGCGTAGTTGTTAGGGGCCTGCCAAAATTGCACAATGCCAAGCCTCCGGGAGAGCCTGGACTTGCTTGCCACTTCCGAGTCTCCGACTCCCCGACTCCCCGATTTGCTTTTCCCTTCCATCCCTTCGACTTCCCAACTTCCCAACTTCCCAACTTCCCAACTGCTCGACCTGCCAAATTTCCAACGGGTTGAATTTTTTTTGATTTGATCCTCCTCGTGGCCTTGCAGCTCCTCCAACCATCCGATCTTGTGCTGTCCGGCCTTGGGCGCGTAATCTGTCAGGCCCCGCCACGACTCAGCCACACATCCATCCCCATCCTACCCCGCGTCACCAATTTCCCTTCTTTTCTTCGCCAAAAGTCCCATCGTGTTCCTGACGAGCTCCAACTCCGACTTGCATGCGCATAGCACCGTCTGTGTCCGTCTGTGTCCGTCTGGGTTTGGGTGTTTGACCATGGGCAAATCGTATGTTCGACCACATCTCCTGTCCCTCCCCCGTCACCCACCAACGCGCCGAATGCACCCCCAGCAGAAGCGCTTCGCACAGCAATTTTCCAGACCGAAAATGCCTTGGCAGTGATGAAGTTGAAATACTCCTCGCACAAGCTGTCAAGAGGGCTTGCTGTTTAGCGAGCCCTGCCTGACCGAGACTCCCTGAGCATGACTCTTAACTCCTTCCCGGCTGACCGGATCGGCAGACAATCGAAGCTTTCACCCTCTCAGCTTGAAGAGCTGCAGAAAGCAACCCATTTCGACAAGAAGGAGTTGCAGCAATGGTATAAGGGTATATGGTCTCTCAACAGATGCGACGGAAGGCGGGTTCCATCTTCCGCATGATTCAGGCTTGCTGACTCGCGACCTCTCTAGGTTTTCTCAAAGATTGTCCGTCAGGGACATTGACCAAAGAGGAGTTTCAGAAAATCTACCGACAGTTCTTTCCTTTCGGCGATCCTTCCTCCTTTGCCAACTATGTATTCCGCGTATTCGATTCTGACAATAGTGGCATGATCGACTTCAAGGAATTCATCTGCGCCCTGTCGGTGACTTCGCGGGGTAAGATGGAAGACAAACTAGATTGGGCCTTTCAATTGTACGATATTGATGGGGATGGAAAAATTACATATGACGAGATGTTGGCCATTGTGGAGGCCATATACAAAATGGTACGTACCCACAAATCATGAAGGGGAATGTAGCAAAGGGAACATGGGGATTGTGGCTCTTCCCACTCTCTTCTCTCCCCTTTCCCTCTTGACCCCCTCCCCACCCACGGCCCAAAAACTTTTCAGTCCTTAAAGTTCGTTCCGTCGGACAACTAGAGGATTCCCTTCCCTCTGCTCCTCCCCTCGTTGCCCCTAGTGGCTAGTGCCCATAATTAACGAGGTATTGTGCCATAGGTGGGATCAATGGTGAAGTTACCGGAGGACGAGGACACGCCAGAGAAACGAGTTCGAAAGATCTTTCGGATGATGGATAAAGACGAGAATGGGAGCTTGGATATCGAGGAATTCAAGGAGGGCAGCAAGCGCGACGAGACTATCGTCAGTGCCCTGTCGCTTTACGATGGTCTCGTATAGTTTTGAGTTTGGGGTCGCTCAACTGAGGGAGGCGAATGCGGCGCAAATGTGATATCTATTTCTTCTATTTCTTCTATTTCTTACTGCTTGGAGGCTGGGAGATTCATTTTTGTTGTTCAGCATATGGTTCTCTCTTTTCCAACTTTCTATTTCTCTTCTTCTTGTTCCTCTGTACATGGCTCCATGAATACTCCATATACCAGATCCAGCCCAGCGACGGAATACCCGGTACCTGGTCGTTCGCATGCTGTCTTGATCTATTTCGATCTGGAGTAATCTACAGGGATTGGTGAATATTCCGGATCCTCTGTGTACCGAGTACCAACAGTATCCATAGCAGGACGCTTCTTCATCAACCACCCCGGACCCATAATCATGCACGAAAATCCACAGGATCTGCATAATTACTGATTTATCTCGTGCACATGCCCCTGCATGTATGTGATTGCAGCATACATCAGTGGAGAGTAATGCAACCTGAGTACAACAACAACTCATACCAGTACTAGTACCAAGTTAGTAGTAGATCGATGTATTAGTCATTTCTCCTTAAATCACTCATCACATCGTCTGCCATCACCTGCTATCAACAACGGCCAAATCATTCTCGAGTTCGTTTATCTTCTGTTTGGCATGGCTGCATGAAGGATGGATTCGGAATAGACTTCATTGGGCTGGCCCATTTCCGATGCTTTCACCCATCTTTCCCCCTGTGGTTTCTTAGGATTCATCGCCATTTCTCCTCTATGGTGTATATTTACATAATTCACCCATTGCCTTGAACCACTCTGGCGTCATCCATCGTTGTTCAAGTCCTTAGCTGACCCTCAGTTGTCGATGCCTTGTCCGCGGTATTTCCACCGCCGTAGCCGCCCTGCGCTGCGACTCGATCCTTGTCATTTTCTCTGTAACACCCTGCTATACCATCGACATTCGGATATTATTGCGGCCCAGGCATCCCAAGTCGCGTCATAGTGGATTCGGTTGCCTTCTATATCGGCACCCGCAATACGCCGATAACGTCGGCACCACTTAGTCGATAGTTGCATGCGGCGGATGAGATAGCCATACTGGAGCAGTAAATCGCAGCGTATGACCTAACCCGTCAAACCATAAGCAACTGAGTTCCGGAAACAAATAAGGCGCAGTCGCCAAAAAAAGAATTCTATGTGATTTGCTGAAGACGGGCTTTGTAAGGACGCGGGCAATCCACACGACTTTCGAATGAGGTATTGCGTTGGTGTCATAGCGCGTAAAACATATAGGTTGTTGTAACAGCGGTACTCGGCGGCTACAAGGCGGGTACATGACGACAAAACAGTACTAACAAATGATCTTGCTAGTATTGAAGAATTGTTGGCCATTGTTGGTAAAATAATGATTTATGTGGTTCGGCTTGGAAACCATTCCCTATAACAAAGGATCAGTGAGTTGGCAATATTACGTGAAAATTAATCTAACTTGCCAAGGGATACACTAGAATAGGATCCCATTTGGCTGTCGAAAGTACGTATTGAACCAAGGCGCTCTATGGCAAGCCTACAATACAGGCAGGATGAGATGGATCAGCGAACCAGCCAACAAATTACAACACCATGATGGAAAGGAAGCCTCTCAGGGAGGAGACAGGTGCTGCTTCAGCGAAAGATGTGTAAAAGTTGATTTTCTCCCTATCGGAGATGCAAGCTATATATTGTAAAGACTGTGTGCCAGAAAAGATATCCTCCAATCGGAGATCATCTATCGTTGGCCATTTCCCACTACAGTATGTACATGTAATCAGCTAATTACCAGGCCCTCCTATTTTGTTTTTTGGCCTTCCGTAATCTTCGCAAGATATATATGATTGCAAATAAATTACCTCATGCCTAGGACCGTTCAATACATGTTATTTTGAACTCAAAGGCTCTATGGACTGAAAAGTCCTCCCATCCTGCACGGCTACTAAGAGTGGTGGCCTGAGAGCGTCTCCCATAGCCAACACTAGTGCTGTCCTAAAATAGAAATGTTATTGATGTAGCGCGACAAAATATGAGATAAATGAACTCTACCCATATCAAATATCTAAATCGTTCGATTCTCCAAGATTTCCGACTTCGTCTTCCCAGAGGCTCACCAGGATAGTGGGGAGTTTAGCTAACACCTAGCTATTACTCGCATCTTTTCAAGCCACTTCCATTTGTATTCTGACACAGTTACAAATTAGCCAACTGAGTCAAAATGGAGGAACTTATTCTATTTATGGTATGGATATCAGTGGTCGGTATGATATTGAGCCTTTACAGCACCAGCAGCTGGTTTGGGGCAGTCATCTGTCGGCAGGACCTATCAAAGTCAACAAAAGGAGATATACATTATGCTTCTTGGTGGCAACGGCGGTGGAGCTTTCCTTCGAAGCAGGCTCATCTTTCTCGCTCTGATCACTCATTATTTGAAGCAAACCTGCCAACCGGACTATTTGGCAAAAAGAAGGTTTATCTGAGTCAACTTCCATTGAAAGATGCAGCTCCCAAAGGGGCATGGCTCACTCTGCTATCCGTTATTCACCCGACACCCTCCAATGGGAACTGTCAGATCATGCCGGGCCGTCAGGCCGAAACTTGGAGCAAGTGCTCACTTGGTGATAAGCATACCGAGCGACAGCCGGAGAAGACTCCAAAGAATAGCTGGCCAGACGTTGCCAATCATGGTCTTTATCAGCACAAGGCAGCTCCAGAGATTGTTATATCCCGTACGACATTCATGGCCTTACTTTGTCTCACCAATTCACGGCCAGTTGTCCACCATAGTAGCGCCTCTGGGCATCGTGCCGCATATCCTTCTTATTGTGGACAGTGGCGTGTGGAATGGCCTATTGGAGACCGAGCACGCGTTTACTTTTTTGAACACGATCTCTATCCTTCATCCAAAGCCTTGTATCCACCAACTTTTGAGCAACGGGTCGACAAGTGCTTACAAATGCTAGCTGGTGTGATTGATTCGCAGACATCGAGTTTCAAATGCGCATTCTCGGGGCGAAAATCGCCTGGAAAGTATTTGCTTGAATATGGTCCGAAAGGATTTGGCGCCGTTCATAGCGGAAGACACCTTTATCATATGATGGGGGAAATGTAAGCGAAGTCGACTATCTCTTTATGAAGGGAATTGGGGAGGACGTCGAATTAGGAGAGGAATATGCTGTTGTTCTGCTACCAAATAACAAGGACGGGGAGCGTAACGTCACCTTGTACGTCCCAGGGAAGGAAGCTGCTATCCTCAACGAAGCTCTGGATAAGCTACCGTGGACATTTCTATCATGGTCTATCCACCGTGGCCTTCGAGACCTTCTTGTCGCTTTTGCCAAGGAAAGGATGGATAGCTATCGGACTAGATTAGCTGATACACTCCGCTTTGCTGTATTTACTTGGCCTGAAAGATTAGACGCTCGGGGATGGGACTCACGGTTTGTTAGGGAGAACATGGCGGACCTTGCGGCAAGCGCAATCTTAGCAGGTCAAGGCAATTCAGGAGATGCCGTGAGAATTGTGACTGACATAGCCACAATTATGTGGGACGGCGACATCTCTGCGCTTGATGAAACGAAGTTGTGGCGAGACAGCGTCTCCAAGCCATGCTCATCGGCCCTCAGTCCAATGGATGTCACTGCTTTGGTAAAATGCTTTGTTTTAGAATGGAGTATGGACTTGAACTACCAGATGTACCACGACTTTCCCATGGAGCTATATCTCGTTTGACCTATCTAGATCTTGTTGAACTGTGTCAATGAATACATGTATGAAACTGTATATACGTTCGTTTCTATATTTGGCTTGATCTACATCACAAAGATTTTGATACTTCGGGATAGCCGCATCGCATCATCAAATAGTATCGCAAATAATACAGAGTCTCTCGCCTAAGAATGTTGATTTGGTTTAGCTGTTCAATTTCGAGAATTTGAAGGGCATAAACAAACTGCAGAACCAATGCTTGAGATCACAATGGGAATTATTAAATACTCTCGAACATGAATAACTAAGCATAGGAAAAGATGCACTGAGTCAAAATAGAGATAATCTTCATAGCTATTTGTTCACAAATAATAAGCGCAACTCAATCCATATGAAGTTGCCATTACCTTGCACCGCGGAAGTTCTATCTCTATTTCATATCCTTTTGGAGCCACAGATGCTGATAATTTCGTAAACCAGACGATGGGCTGAGGGGCTAGAGTTGCAAATGCAATACAGTCAGCTTATATCCCTGCCAGGGTCTGCACTCAAGACCTATGTGGCGTCTCGGGATTACTCAATAAATCTTGGGAATTATTCCCGATTCAAAAGAAACAGTAAGACCTTATGTAGATATGCGTATTATGAAAATGAATTCTTGAAATTAAGGCGCAGGAAAATAGATAACAAGCTAATTCCAAACAAATAACAAATTCACCAGTGTATGGCTGTCCTAAAGCTATCTGGGGGTCACGGATATTTATGTCTACACAGCGCTGTAAGTCTGCTGCGCAGAACAAGATTTCACTCGTTATATTATATCGCCTTCAGTTAGAAAATTTAAAATAAAATCACAATGAGCGACCTTATGAGGAAGGACGAAGCTTGCCGCCACCGGAGAGGCTTACGGTCTTCTTTTTCAGCCACGAGTTATGGGTATTGGCAGGGTTGTAGTAGATGTTATGGCCTTTCGACTTGATGTTTGATAGGGTTTTGTCCCCATTTTTGAATGCCTGGAGATGAACATCATCGGTCAGAGTCCAGGTAGAAGTAGCATCAACCGAGATGGAGAAGGTAGCAGTGCCGCTGCTTCCGCCAAGAACAGCAGCACCAGTCCAGTCAGAGTAGTCAGCCAGCTTCCAGGTGATAGAGCTGCCGTTATAAGCAACGATGTTGCCCTCGAGGGTGGACTCGGAGACGGTAACAGTCACATCAGCAGGCTTGATCGCCGAGTTCTCCTCGGAACCGGCAAAGTAACTGAAGGCCTGTGTAACTTGGGAGGTGTTGGCAATAACCAGAATACCAGAGGCAGTGTTGATCTCAGTTGAAATGATCTCTGCAGATGCGATAATGTTCCCAAACCAGAGAGCCGCCATGTCCTCACCCGTTGTGGTAAGTCGAGAATTCTCGAAGCTCACTGAAGCACCGCTGTCACGAGAGGAAGAGCTAAAAAGAATAGTGCCAGCAAGCAGACCGCAAGAGAAATCAACGTTCTTGAACACAGAAAGTTGTTCCCCATCACTGAAAAGACAAGGGGCGTTCTCTGCCTTCCCAACAATATCGGTGCCGTATGTCTCCCCGAGGGTGTAAAAGATAGCGCTTCCAATGCCGGCAGTATGAGCAACTGCGTCTGTAATGTAAAGGTTTCCACCCGGGCTGTCGCCAGAAAAAGAAGAACAACGGTTACCGCCTGAATAGTGGCGAATATTATTGGCGTAGACAGTACCGTTTCCAGCAGCGTAGATACCGTGGGACACAGGTCCAGAGCTGTAAAGGTCGACATCCTCAACGTATACAGTGCTACCAGTTCCATACGCATAAATATTAGCCGCGCCGTTGTGCACAGTGATGTTGGTATGCGAAATATATGCTGTGGAGTCATTCGCAATATTGACGGCAGCGTTCACGCCGAAAAAGCTGGCTTGATTGAGCCAGGTGCTGTAGCCTTCCTTGATTACAGTCACATAGGAGATGTTGAGCTGAGAGCCATCGGTGGCAACAACAACGCTTGTGTCATTCTTGTCGACAGACACAGTCCTGTGTTCAAGACTTGCATCCGTGTCGTAGTAATAATAAGGACCGGTGATGTCATATATCAGATACTGGACACCACCATTGTCCGTAGTGTAGTCGGCCAACAGAGCATTGTCGGAGGCATCCGCAGCAAGGTCGGCATAATTACTTGGGTCAACAATAGTGACTGACGCTCTAACGAAAGAAGCCGCGGCAAGCAGGAGCACCGAGAAAATTCCCATTTTGAGTAATTGAAGACCAAGATGGTGGTGGAGAGAAGCTGGCTGGCGCCGTGTCACGGTACATGATATCGACGTACCTGAACTTCTTATATGGATTTTATGGTCGTGTATCCATTAACTACCGAATCCTATGACTACGAAACTGGTGTAGAATCAGCCGAAGTGGCCATTATCTCGGGATCAGGACATGTTTATTCCAATCCACCAATTTCAAAGAATTGCCCACAGAACCAAGTGGTCCCGATCGGAGCCAAGGGTAATGAGGGGAAACTGAAGCTCTGGGGCCGGAATTGTTGCTAAACAAAATTCAACTAGTACCCAATTGGGCATGGAAGAAATCTCAGAAATTATGAGCCCAAAGTCAATTTACCATGCACGTAAGTCATAAACGACACGAGCTGATTACTGGCCGAAGTCTTGTTCTCAATTGAAAGCACAATTTTGCTAGTGTTAAGTCAGTTTCCCTCTGTAGCAATGGATATATCATCATAGGCGAAAGAAGCTGGCAGTCAAGTAGTGACAGCCTAGATGACTGCAGGTCGTACTACAAGCGTTTTCTCGCAACGATATCTTTGAATTTGAGTTATGGCTTGAGATGTGTCTTAGTTCACAAACCCCTGGGGTTCGGATTTGGTTGAAATCTGGCTTAGACCTAGACTCACATGCGGCCCGCAACGGGTACTTCATACATTGTCACCGTCTGTGATTGAGCGGGCAGTCGTGGTCCAAAACTAATCTAGGATGTTAATTTGTGCAAAAATTCTCAAAAAGAATGTTGAAGGCGCTAATTTAGATGACTAGCCACGTCAGCCTAGGGGTTTACAACTCCTCAAAGTCAGGCCACCTGCCGAATTTTAGTATAGTAGCAGAGCCATTACTCCGGGATGTGGACCTCAAAAAGTCAAGTAGTACCCCGGATTCTGTTATTTTGAGCGACCCCACATGGGAGTCTCCACGGTCGAGAGTCGCAGTACCCGCATTAGTGTGTTTGTGACCAATGAGCCAGCTTTCCGCGGAATTTGGCAGTTGTACAATGACAGTGAAGTTTTTTTAAGTAACTAACATAGTCTTCGACTTCCATATTCTACGTATTATATAACATTTGAAGTGGAAAGTTAATTATATCTATAAAGGGTAAGCCCCGCAAGAGACTGTGAGCACAGACATTGCAGGAATACTCGATTCCCTGCTTGTTTATGTATAGTATCCCCTGTATACTTGGATCTCAGCGCCGCAACACGGTAGTCAGCGAGGTAGGATATATTGAACACTCCCGGCCATCCAGTTGAGTTCTTTAAACATCATTACATTTAGCACTGCGCTCTCTTGGGTCCCACCTTTACAAGTATAAGCGTATCCGACCCTATTGATAGTAACTACAACTGGTAATATGGTCCTTCTTAGTAGGACCAAGTAATAATTTAAGATGAAACACGAAAGATAAGATATATATGATACGTAGTAAATGTGTGTCCTTATATATCTACTTTTTTTTAATGCTGGAATTTTATCTCAATAGGAGGGTAGTTCTCAAAAGCCTGAACATAGTCAGCCTATCCTACCGTATAGGGCCAGAAAGCTCGAGGTAACAGGAGGCTGTTGGTGTTTGCATATCCAATGGTCAGCTAGCCCCTCACACCTTTCGCACCCTGTCCGATCAACCCTTCGGCTTGAATTCATGCCATATGCTGGTGAATACAAATACAAATCCTCAATATAGTCCTCCGGAACAGATAGTGGCTGCCAAAAGGGCTTCGGTCAATTCTCAACTGGCGGATGACTCGGTCGGGGTCATTGCTCGTTTATCCGATATCAATAAGCATCACCACCGGATGTCATCTCCGGCATGATACCACATCCCGCGCGGTATTTTAGCTCATCCAGCCGTGACGTCTTTGAGAGAACCTTTTGATGGCGCACCCTCTTATGAAAAGCTTTAAATGATATAATTCTCTTATTTTTCAAGCCTGGATGAGCGTTTTTCTTAAAGACCTAGGCTCACTTGGCAGGTCTAGCTAATAATAGAAATGTTTTGAGGCGGGTTAACATCGGAAAAACCCCACTGTCTCCACGCCGTCTATCTCGACATCCACTTGACCCAGGACTCCACCTTCTCAAAAAAGAATACTTGTGCTCCGCTAGAAATCATCGAGAGTGAACCCTTTTGCTTCTGCCGGGTGAGCTTGAGAACACCTGACCCAGTCGCTATGTCCATGATCCCTATACCCACGCTCTTGAACACCACATCCTCGTCTCTCAAACCACGCCATCTGTCGTCCTTATAGTGGAAAAATAAGAGCTCTCTAATCTCTGTCATCACCTCCTTGCTCACATTTCGTATGATCAGCTCACCCGCCTCCACCAGACACTCTTCCTTATGATCGACGCAGAGCAACTTCCCCGACATAATCGTCTCCCTATCAACCTATCAGACTAAAATACCGACTATTGTATTTCTCGTTACCATGAATATATTTAAACGGAAACAATAGCTCAACTGATAATGTGCAACTAGAAACCACAACGCTCCCCTCTAGCGTATTCTTAATTTGATCTGTATACGTAGGATTTTCTGCTTGAACATTAGTTGTGAAAATCGATATCTGGATGCTTCAGTCGAAGATCTGCAAAGACTCTATCCTCAAAGCTATCAAGGCTAGGCTGAATGCGATTTATAAAAGTGATTCTGCGGATACTACCCGGTGCAGAACCGAGGAGTAAGGCAATCCGTAGATGCCACTCCGCCTGTTTTCTTACACCGAAAATAAATATCTCTCCATTGCTCTCCCATCATCCATGAGAGAAGATGATATCTGCAGCCAAGGATATACGAAAGGCTGTGAGTTTGCGGGCGTTGAGGAGGCCCTCAATTTCACTGGTGGGTTTGCAGACAGAAACCGTGCCATGAATAGCGGGCCCATCAGCTGGGATAGACATGCTCTTGATACCCGTTGTTAAAGTGTTTGAAGGCAGCATAAAGAGCGAATTGTGGCCAAGAGAGGTTGTGATGCAGGCGCGAGGAGGCTGGTGAACCTGGCTTGGTACTGCAGACTACGCTGCCATGAAGCGTGAAAAGTTGCTGAGTAGTTTAATGCATTCGGCCTAGGTAAGACTGTATAGAATCTCTTGAATATTTTATCGTATAGGATAAGCATTTTGTTCAGGATACTGTGATTGAGCACAAATCCTGATCAACAAAAAGTTGGGCTCAAAGGTGTAGGCTTCGTGACCTTAACCTTTATAAACGTATCTTCTATGACTCCCTAATGGCGTGTGGAAATTACTCCAAATAATAATTTGTTTGAAAATACAGTAAATATTGTCAATGAATCACAGTTTAGCGAAGATCTCGATTGCTCCTTTTATTGAAATTTGCTCCACTTCGACGTGTAGTCACAGAAAACAGGTCGGACGAACCATCCGATCCCAGGGATTCGTGTCTTGGCCAAGATATTTCCTATCCTGTTATTTCCATTCATTCTATAATTATGATAGAGTGAGTTCCCTACGAAATTAAGTGACCAGGATGTTTGGGATCTTGACAACCCCGGGTGCCTTGATTTCTGCTCGTGCACAGAAATGGAATCTAGATACGGCCCATGATATTGTCCAAGTTGGGCATTCTGCCATGCTGCCTTCTAGAAGAAGTAGGCTCAATATACTTCGAAATAGTGAAATTATCGGCGATGAATCCTTGGAACCCGTTGGCGAGACAAAGAAATGCGAAGAAGATTCAGACCCAAGCCTGCCACGGCTAAGTCCTCGAGTGGTAGATCACTGTGTCCAGCAAATTTCGGGCCACGATTGCCTTGCGAAATCGACGGAAGATGATACAACAAGAGACCCATGTGATAAACCCGGGCGTGTTTGTCAGGTTGACGAACCACTAGATAGTCGGTCAGCGTATTTTTAAGCGACGCAGAAGATGCGAATATACATTGAAAACAGTGAAGCCACTGCTGGAAAAACTCAGGTATGCAAGGGGCATGAAGGGAGAGCTGGCGAGCACTGGCCCGCAAGGCACACCTCGCTTGGTACACTTGGTGAAGATCCGAGGAACGTTACCGACAAGAGCGAGGGAGTATAGAGACCGACTAGAGAGATGGAGTAAAGCATTCCGGTGCAGACTAAGCGGATGCTGAAATGGTAGCATTTAATACACTGTCTGAACCTTTGACTCCAGTATTTTTCATAGCGATAACAAAGGCCGATGATTTCGCATTTGAAGCTCCTCATCGTTAGCTAGCTGTATGGGCATATGCTAGCGATGCTTTACTCACCTCCGCTAGTTAAATCGGGCGCGTTAGCGGGGCAAATTACTCCAATTGACAAGATACCACCAGTATACAAGATCAGGATTCTCCAAATGAACTTTCTTGCCGTACTTGGAAGACTGTGACGAGGCGATTGCATCTCGCCGACCGAGACAATCAACATCTCCGACGAGAGGACGACTGGCATCACTGCGCCGATAAGACCGGCTACAAAGTTGGTAAATTTTTCCCCCAACGCCCCCTACAAGATATTTATAGATTGCTCCGAGGTTATTCCAGTAGTGAAAATCACGAATCTGCTGGCCTTGGATACCACCACAGAAGAGGAAGAATGAGAAGAACGTTAAACCGGTGATAGTGAAAATCTTAGTTGACGCAAACCAGAATCCCGTCTCTCCATAGACATAGACAAGCAAGTTGAGGACGAGAATTATCTCTATCATGATGGAAATCCAAATCGCCATGTTGACATCATCAGTCCAATATTCGATGATCAAGCCGGCAGCCGTGATTTCGGTCAGTACTATACTTGCCCAAGAATATCAGTATGACAAGCCGACGGCGAATCCAGAGCTGCTGGAGACAAATCGTTCCGCATAATAGCTGATCGAGGTTACTCATAGCGAGAGGTATGTGCCCGTCTCGGTGATGGCGGTAACAATAAGCCAGATGAAAAAGTCGACAATGTAGTATCCAGCAAGTAGGAACGCTGGACTTGCTCTACTAAGAAACTGGCCACTGTTCACAGACAGGCCAGTACCAATGCATCCTCCGATAGCAATTAACTGGACATGCCGTGGCTTGAGAACACGGACGACGCTATTTTGGACGGGGAGATCGACAATCTGTCCATCCTGGCAAGAGCAACCTCCTAACTCAGAATCTTTGAATTGCGAGACTTTCTCATGGCAAATATCGTGGTTGATAATTCTCGATTAGGCTTCAAAATAGACCTTGCAGTTTAGGTATTCCATGTCCTGATAAAATAACTTGAAAAAGGAAGGTATGATGTGGAGCAGGGCTTTCAACGGTTTGGAAACACTTTGACTAGAGGGACTGGATGTAGAAAGTTTGCCTACACAACTTCTCTATCTTTGCCTCCTGAAAAAGATATCCATGATGCGGTCGGGTGAAATTTCCGCGATTCTACAAATCTTCATGAACGGACTGTCGTGCCGAATGTTCTTCCGGAAAGCTAGACCGACACATATAACCTACAGTTATCATCTAGAATGGAACTGAAGATCTTATCAAAGCGGGATCAATCTGATCTTGTTTGTCTAGAGTTTCTCCTGACGGGAGTTTGAAGCCTCGATTGCTCTCTATGCTGACCCCTTGACAATCTTAATTTCAGAAAGGCAGTAATGAAGAATGCTATGAAGTAAGACACATTTCTCTACACGGAGATTTTAGTCATCGGTGCGTAGATTATTGGTCTGATAGCGGAACGAGAATTGGTAAAATTCTATCCCATTGAGAGGAATATCATCATCAGTCCCAAAGTTCACTTACAGAATCATTATCTTACAGTTATTGAGGGGCTTCCGAGTCACCATCGATGGCTAAAGAGTCAGATTAAAGCTCCAGACGGGAAGATCAAGCTCCAGGAGCTCAAATCAATCGATGAAATTTCTACTGCATTACCTAAATCCAAAGTGATTGTTAACCCATCTGGTGTCGGATCAATGACTCTAGGCGGCGTAAATGATCTAAAGTGCCATCCGGGTGCGAGGCCAGAATTTGCTTGCTCGCTCAAAGCAAAGAGGAACATTCTTTTATCGAGAAACATACCAATATCATTCCTCGACCAGGCTCTAATCTGCTTGTATGTGGGGACGTCTTTTAGCCGGACAAAACGTACGTCCTTTATTTAAAAATTTGACTGAACCCATTCAAACATAACTTCATGCTCGATCTTTACACTAAAGATTGGCAGCAATAGATGCAGCCACTGCAATAGTCCACCGCACAAATTCGCTGGCACCCCATGTGATATCTGCACAGCCGGATGTAGCCGCCAGCGTCATTGGAATTCGCCCCGGTCGCGATGGTGGATATCGCTTGGAAAAGGAGGCTAGAAGTGGTGTACCCGGTCACGTTCACATATTGCACGCCGATGGACATGGGCAAAACGGGTTCTCTATTTCGTATGGCACGGCAGACACACTGGTTCAAAAGGTTAATACCGTCGAATGGGAAGCTGTAACAGGAGTGGACAGTGGATTAAACCACGAAAGAGTTTACTGTAGGCGTAATTCAACAATCTTTGCTATTTTGAAATGAAACCAAGAAAATATTATGCACATATGAGGATGTTCCTTCTGGAATTTTCTCCTTTTCAGATCTAATAAAAAATTCAAATCATAGCAAACTTTCGACAGTAACCTTGCTAGGGCCACACTCATAGTCGTCGTACCGTATTAGTATTGGCCAAGTGGAATAGAAATTTACTTATCAAAAGATAATAAATTATTGAATATGTGGAGACGAACTGAAGACGTCAGCTGACTCCCTTTTCCCGGGCACAGACCCCGCAATCTCATTTCTCCTATCAACTCCACGCTACCCTTTATTCTGAACCACGGTTTGATAATAATTATCGGATGGCCAGCCAATTTATATGACTAATTTATACAAGTTCCGCCTGAGTGATATATTTTCGACCTTTCATTCTGAAAGGCATTGAAAGTGATATTGAATTTTTACCAGCCTGCACCCCCACCTTATGACAGCTAATTTTTTTAAAGAAGCAGACATCAAAATATCTACTTTCCAATCTCTTTGACCCGAGCTGGTTAAGCGCCTTCAATAGGTGCAAATACCAACACTTGAATTGACATGGCGATCACCGATTTTGGCAAAGAAATTTCCCTTCATGGCACACCATATGTTCGGGGAGAGGCTTCGGGCAAGCTCATTGCAAGCGACATGGAGCTGAGCTTCTGGGGTGGTGTCAGTCCTCGAACCAGCGAAATTATTGACCGCCACCACCCGTTGAACGGAGAACGTCTTGAAGGGTCTATACTGGCTATCCCAGGTGGACGTGGCTCATGTACCGGGAGCACAGTCATCCTCGAGCTAATTCTTTGCGATAAAGCACCCAAAGCCCTGGTGTTTGAGCGGAGAGAAGACATTTTAACTCTCGGAGTAATCGTTGCCGAAGAGATCTTTGGAAAAGCCATACCCGTGGTGACACTTGACCCAAACGACTTCCGGGAACTTTTAAAGAGGAACGGTCGCCTTATTCATGTCGCCAATGGTCAAGTGTCAACGAAGCCGCTCCTTAATGCGATGACCAAAGCCCTGCTAGGTTCTCACGAAACTGAGCCAACAGTTTCCTTAAACGACATGAATCTCATAGAATTAGACAAGGCTCTTCTTAAAGGTGCATATGGAGACGCTTCCCGTGCCGCAATGAGAATAGTGCTAAGATTAGCAAATATTCTCGGGGCCACAGAGTTGATGGATGTGACACAAGTCCATGTAGATGGGTGCGGCTATACCGGGCCAGGCTCTCTCGCCTTCGCAGAAAATCTGCGGGATCGTGGGGGCAAGGTTCGAGTACCAACATCACTGAATTCTATCTCTATTGACAAAAATCTTCGCCAAGTCCAAGGTGCCAGTCAAGAGTTCAGTATTGCAGCCGGAAAGCTAGCAGATGCCTACATCGATATGGGGGCGCGACCAACTTTTACCTGCGCACCATACCAACTCGATACCGCACCGAAGCTGGGAGATCAAATCGCCTGGGCTGAGTCTAATGCGGTCGTTTATGCGAATAGTGTGCTCGGAGCTCGAACAATGAAATATCCTGACTTCCTTGACATCTCAATTGCATTAACTGGTCGTGCACCCAATGGAGGACCGCATGTTCAAATCAACAGACTAGCCTCGATCATTGTGAGGGCTCCCGAGATTGAGAAAGCGAACGTGGATGATTCTTTCTATCCACTCTTGGGGTATCAAGTAGGCAATCTGGCAACAAGCCAGATTCCTGTAGTGGTGGGGCTGGAATCTTTGCGTCCGACGTTCGATAACCTGAAAGCTTTCGGAGCAGCTTTTGCCACGGTATCCAGTGCTCCAATGTTTCATATGGTTGGAGTGACGCCTGAGGCACCAACCCTCGAGGCTGCACTGAGCAAAGGAACGGATGTACGTTCTGTCGACGTACACCTGGGTGATTTGATAGAAAGTTGGGACTCACTAAATAGTGCATCGAACAAACAGCCAATTGACTTGGTGTCTTTGGGAAATCCGCACTTCTCACTAGCTGAAATCACAAAGCTTGCCAGCCTCTGCAAAGGCCGCACCAAGGACAAAAATGTCGCCATTATGGTGACATGCGGCCGTGTGACTTATACTTCAGCTTGCAAAACTGGCTTGACAGATGAGTTAGAAGCATTTGGAGTTCAGTTCATCACCGATACCTGTTGGTGTATGATCACCGAACCAACCATTCCTGAATCTCAAAATGCCATCATAACTAACTCGGCGAAATATGCACATTACGGCCCAGGTCTCACTGGAAAGAGCTTTTACTTCGGAAGTCTTGCTAGATGTGTTGAAGCTGCGTGTGGAAGTGACTATCTGGAAAGGAGGCCGCAGTTGTTCGACTCTAGGTTACAGTATTTTACGAGGAAATAGAAGAAAAAAGGAGCCTGTGCTGGCGAGGGCTATGATATAGAGAAGTTGTCTCCTTGAAGTTTATATTGTAATCGTACACCTTCTCCTCCATAATGTTTTATTAATTGTTAGCCAACTGACCCTAAATTCATTCAGTGACACATGGGAACTCAACCAGATAGGTGTCTCGCTAGAGCCTATTGCCCCAAACTCAGTCCTCTAGTTGCAAAAGGTCTTTTGTCTAGAAAGGCAGGCATGAATAGGTCAGATACAAATTTCGTAGTGCGTGGCTACTCTCCACAGCCGGGAGCTACTCATGGAACCAGGCCGCTCTACGTCAAGCCTGACATACAGGCCGGATGAGATGGATCAGCGAAGAAGCCAACAAACCACACCACACCACGATAGACGGAAGCCTCTTAGGGAGGAAACAGATACTACTTCAGCGAAATATATGTAAAGGTTAATTCGCTGCCTATCGGAGATGCGAAGCCATATCCTGTAAAGTCTGTACTAGGAAAGATATCATCCAATTAGAGATCGCCCCTCGTCTGCCATTTCCCTACTACAGTATTTGCGTTAGCGGTAATTTGATTCTATAGATCTTTTCGCCACCAAGAAATCCACCGAAATCGATTATGATCAGAAAAAAAGCTAACCTAAGTTATGAGATGAACAAAACTTTGCAATATTACTTTTAATATCTCTATCAGACGTTTGGGCGGATAATCTTGACGTTATGGTAGTAAACAATGGATTTCTCGGTGTGCTTCTGGCATATTAGTAGTCTATAATCTTTGCTCAAAAAGAGGTATCAAATAAGCAATAGTATGTTTGAGAAGTACTTAGCAATTAGCCTAGGAGTGATAGCGCTGAAATGTGCTGGTACCTAGTGTACGTTCCACCATATAGGGCATTTTATGTCCCCGGGATATGGGTTAAACGAGCAAAAGTGCCTAGAAGAAGACGGTTCTCTTAATAATTGTTCAAAGCTTAGAGCGACCTTCACCGCATATATACCCATGTACAACACCAGGTCAATGTCTTACTGAAAGCCGCCAAACCTGTCTATCTTGATTCCGAGGAACGGCGGTTCGCAATTTCGCGCGGGTCAGCGTTGAGGCTGACCTATTAGATCCACCCTGCATTTTCACAGTTGAAAGGATCCTTCAACATTAACTCAACGGTGATGAGGGACTGCGGAAGCTGATGGAGGGAGAAAATGGGGATTGCGGAGTAAAATGGCAGGACCGGCAGCTTCTGGAGGATCAATACACACCAAAGCTTCCCAGACTCGCCTGCTGTTACAATGTTACAATATTGGTTCATAGTTGGAAAGATACGGTATGCTCAATATGAGGTCCGATTGAGACGAGTCTCAATGATGCTGAAGAACCACGATGTACCTGCCTCGTTGGCTATAAAAACCTATTAGTCGCCCTCTTCTAAGATCAATTAATTATCTGCTACCTTCTCTCAACCAAATTAAGCCTAATGATAAGTTGATTCTTCTCCACGCGACTTTGAAAATCGCTAACATTGAAAACAGATCAGGCTAATACCACCACAATAGTACCAATGCATTGCTCCGATTGACTTTTGTGGGAGATACGTTCTTGTCAAAGGTATGCTCAAGAGTTTTTTGATAATAAATCGCTGATTGACATAGAGCTTTCGAGGTTGTGTGTACTATACGTCCTTCATATTCAGTAAGCTCTTTTTTTCTCCGAGCTGGAAGCATAACGCTAACTTTTTCAAAAAACCGGCCATTTCCGAGGGAATAGTATAGTAGGCTATAAGCGGTATTAATATCACGCGATCTATACATACTCAACCATACTAGCCTATTACATAGTCCTATCCCTCAAATGGGGCACGCCGTTTTACCAAGACGCTGGAATCCTGCAGCTACTAGTATGCTGACCTTCAGACTGAGAGCTAGAGTCTCCATGTTACAAAGTGAACATGTATTCATGTAATAACTCATGATCTAAACGCGAGGTTTACAAAAGCGGCTTGCGCGTGCCGAACTGCAAGATCGAGAAACCCGTTTCCTTAGCAGCATTCAAAACCTCACGTGCCGCGTCCGGAATTTTTGAATCCGAATCCACAGAAACATAAAGAAACAACTTCTTCAAATGCGGCAGCCTCTCCGCCCGAGCATCCGGAAGGCCCTCGATCAAATGAGAGATGCACTCCAGACGATCGTCAGCGAATAAGTCGAGGTATAGATTGAACCTTTTAATTGACGCTGGCAGCATATTGCCCAGCTTGGGCCAGGCTGGAGGGCCAGACGCGTCGATTTCATCCCCTTCCTCAAGTCTCATAGACGGATCATACGAGGGACCGCAGAGCATAATGACGTCCAACTCAAGCGTTGCCAGTTTCTTAAAATGAGTCAAATCCTCCAGGGTGGGGCCTATATTCCCCCACTTGGTCATTGCTGTTACCGACAATTTCTTGAGCGTCTTCGAGCAAGTCTTCTGCACTGTGTCTAGGAATCCGCCGATATTCCAAAAGTAGCCGCAGCCATGCCACTTGGTTTCGTGAGAATAGTGCAAGATCTCTAGGTTTGGTATCCGCGAGAGGAGCTTTTCTAGCTCTGCCGCGCCAGAGACGCAGGAGGTCAAATTCAATTTTCGCAAACTCTTGCTGTAGGATTCCACCTTCGGGTCAAACGATATTCCAGTGTAGCCATCATCGTTGAAGATGCAGCTGGTCAAATTGACCTCCGACACCGAATTGATTGCCAAGAACGGTTCGTATGGTGTCAAGGGAGACCCCTCTTCGTAGCCACTCTCACGAGATGGCTGCAGGACTGACAACATGGACAACGACGCACCAGGAAACTCCTCGGGGTGATTAGCCCGGTGCGTAATTTCATTGAGTACCGACCACAGATGTTTGTTGCTTCGGTCACTATCCCTCGGGTGACTATCAGGTTGAAGGTCATCCCACCGATGGGGTAATGAGATTTCACGAACATGCGCCAGCAAGGTGAGGAGAAAGACGTCCGCTTCATAAGTCGACAACCGGATTTGTTCAATCCAGTACTCGGGAGTTCGTCCATAGGCTTCAATGAAGGGCGACGTGGACACCAGGTCCCTCAGAGACTCGGGTACTTCGCCTTCCAGTGAGCTTAATGCTTCCTCACCATCACTACCCTCTGATTCTTCAGCCCCTCTCAAGTCAATGGATTGTATGTATTGCGGTAGGGTGGGATCGAGAGCAATCTGTTCCAACAGCCCTCGCGTCGTCGTGATCTGGATGCCGGTTGTTCGAGTAATTTCATCCCAATACTCTTCCGACTCTGATTCCTCTGCGTCTTCGGGTTTTTCGTGGGTTCTTTCCGAGAAAGTGAAGTCTCGAAAGCGTTTGCGCCGTTGGTTATATCGAGCTTGGAAAGGAGCACTGGCAGCAAACAGAGTTTTACAACAGAGAGCAGTGGCTTCGAAGTCTACCGGGATTGTTTCTTGTACAATTTGCCCTAGGAGTTCCAAGGGGAGGTCAAGCAGCGACGCCATCGCAATTTCTCTTTTCTTGGAGCTATATCTTGGTGGCAGACGAGGCTGGTGGTTTCCTTTTCGGGTGGTCATTTGGGTGAGGGACATTTAGGGGTCGAACCCGGAAGATAAAAAAATCCCCGGCTCCGCGAGATATACTACGTATATTTGAGCATGTTAGTTACAGTATTGGCCCCATAATCGCCATAGAAAAGTTGCCAAGCGCTTAGATGCCTGCGTACCCCAATACCCTGCCAGGCAACCACGCTCCCCGTGACTTTTTTACACGGCTCTACACCACGTGACCCACCATATTATGATTGTGTAGGCTCCTGAGAATAGCTTCAGGCATCCAAATCAAATGAGTAAAAGAAATCAAAACAGAAAACAAAGCCACAAAATATAACAGTAGGGATTCGCCGGTGGTCACCCATCTAACTACTGAACCAGGGCGCTCTACCGCAAGCCTGAGAAAACAGGCAGGATGAGATGGATCAGCGAACAGACCAACAAACCACACCAAACCACGATAGAGGAAGCCTCCCAAAAGGGAAAGCAGAAGCAGATGAAGCGAAGAGAGTGTGAAAGTTGATTCTCTCCCTATCAGAGATGCAAGCTATATTCTGTAAAGACTGTGTACTAGCAAAGATATCCTCCAATTAGAGGTCTCCCTAGTATTGGCCATTTCCCCACTGCAATATGAATTAAGGATTATAGAGAGATCCGAGATAGCATAAAACAGTGTTTTGCCTTCCTTACTTGACGTCTATCTTCCTACCTAGTCGACAAGCTTTCTACCCTATACAGGTAGTTATTCTCTAACATAAACTCAACGACCCGTCCTCATACAGTGCTTTTATACACGGATCTAAGGAGGATGTTAAAGAAGATCCGTCAGCAATCGAATATTGATCCTACCAAGTTAGTTACTACAACACATTAGTGTTAGACTCGTAGGCCCCACACTGTGTGACGAAATACATAATAAAAACAGGTTCTCTTGATCAGTTTCAGCATGCCAACGTCGACTTAAACAAATAAAATTCACGAGGAAGAGCAATACAAAGAAGAAGAAAACAATCGAAAGCAATATAAAGAAAATCAGAAGACAATTTAAGCCTAGGCCCCTAACCGTTCTTCATAATAGCCGTAGATAGTGCACCCATAAGGTCAGGCCTACTAGAATCTCTAATTGGTAAACATTTGACATCTGCGGCCAGAAGCATGCCTGCTTGAACATCTTGGGACGATGCGATGGATTCCTCAAATGTTTGTCCGGAGAGGAGATTATCCGGAATCTCACAACCCGATATGCATCGAGCCATAGTTTGAAGGGTCGACTTGCGGAGATAGTCACCGCCAGATGGCCAGAATTTCCTTGTCTCGACCTTTTCAGCTATATTGGGAAGTTCACGTTTCTTTGCCCACAAGTATGAGACGATGAATTGCAGGTAGAGGTATCGACGACGTGGGCGATTGTCGGACAAAAAGTCCAATTGGCGACCGTCAAGATCCTGTCCATTTGTTAATGGATGACCGTTATATTCGTCTCATTATTAAACTGACCTTGACTCGAATAATTTTTCTTTCCTCCCCTTTCTGTCGGTCAGAAGTATAGACAGTGTGTTCCTTTATCGTTTCGTTGATAACGAGACACTTCCATGACGTTGGACTTGTGAGATTGCCAGGCATTGGGACGATGACTATATCTCCTTTGTCTAGTAGATTTTCTACCTTGTGGTGCAAGGAGAGTCCTAAGATTCCGTCAACTAGGGTCTATAATGCGACTGGGTGTGAGAGTCCCCTTACCGTTTTGAGGAAGCGTGGTGACAGCGTCTTGGTCGCCAAACAGATGTGCTAATTGTGATAGGTCCATAGATTTGGGCACTATATGGGCCGCCTTCACGGACTTGCGCTCCAGATGTCTCCCCAGGACATGGCACCACGTCTGATCAGAATATTCAGCAACGCCATAATAATCATTGACAGCCCTCTTAAACTCTCTCTTATTGAAGGGCGATGCGGGTAGATTGCCATCAGCTTTCATGATCTGTGTGACGATCGCTTCTGCGTAGGCTCTCTCGAGAAGTCCTGCGTCAGGTGGCCCCTCATGTCTGCGCCGCTTCTGGGTTTCCACGGCATCCTTCAGGTCCTCACTCAGCACTCTCCGTTGGCGCCTAAGGCTGGCGAGTATGGAAGTCATAGATCGAAATTTTGTGAGCAAAGGATCCACCTTCGCATCGTATTCAGCCTGGCTGATCGACCCGGCAGCTCTGGCATCAGCACAAGAGTCTGTTACTTCACAAAGCCATTCTGTCTCATTTGCGAGCTCATCGATCTTGGCGGAGATGAATTTTGGTACTGTCGAGTCATCGGCGGTTTGAGAGATCTCGGAGACTCGGGAGGCCACGCTAACAGATCGCATTTTATACTGCTTGATCTTGTCATGTCGCTCTGTCGACATCAGAGATGAGACCCTGTCGGGGATCGTAAAAGGTGGCGAGTCATTCATGATGAAATGGGTTTATTCAGACCAGGACTTGAAATTGAACGATAGAGGCTTTTGGTTGAGCCTCCAGCAGTTCAGTTTCGATTTTGTGTGTGCCAAATAAGTTAGTAAGTCTCACTTGAACACTCGAAACCCAGACAGGTCTTACGGAGCTGACGAAAACCGCAACCAGGAGCTCGGAAATGGAGTATGAGATAAAAGGGAGAAGGGAAACAAGGGAATACCAGCTCTCTACGAGAGCTGGTGTACCAAGCGAAAGGGAGAGGAACTTTGGCAGAACAAGGCTTGGAGAGGGGACAAAAGAGTTGAACAAATAGCTTTATTCATTAAACACACAGGAAGCTCTGAGATGGATCGAAGGTGAGTGGTGAGAGGAATGAGGAGAAGAGGGAGAGGAAACCGCGAGTGAACACCAGCGAGAATACAAGGCACAAGAGCGTAATTGTTGCTCTGAGCAAGTCACATTCTAACTCCAGAGAGTACCGTGGTTATCAGTTCGCTTAGAAGTGTATTAAGCCTACTTTGATTTGACTAGATAGGCCAAGTTTGAAAATAAACACGTGCTAGTAACCTCCGCCGCTTCACACTGCACCTGCCGGATTTGTAACACTCTATCTATATAACTATCACGAGGAATCCCGCAACGGCCGAAACGGAGGCGCGCGGATTTCTGACCCCGGTCAAAATCTTTTCGACTTGTACGTTCCAGGCCGCCGACGACCCTCGAATTCTGACCACGGTCAGAATCTCGGTGAGCTTGTTTTGTTTTTAGGAGAGGGGAGGGGATTCAGGCGTGGAGGGTGCTGACCGTATATGGATACAGGTATTAGTGCCTTACACCGCCCCCCAACCCTTCCGGGTTGTGGGTGCGCCACACAGTAACCCAACTTCACACAGTAACCCAACATTTTTCCTATTTCCCCTATCTACTACTGCATCCTACTAGTATCTAAAAAGAAACCCTGCCTGTTCTGACGTGCTTCCTCTGCTCTATCTAACGATGCCTGGGATTCCTGTGTAGGTTCTGGTGGTGGTGATGTTCTATACGCTTTCTTCCACTGCTTCCTTACCCGCTTCCGCTCTGCCTCTGTTTCCTTCTCATTTCTTTTAGCAATAGAACGATTTGCATCTCTAATAGAGAGTACCCCTGTTTTGCTAAGCGGTGTTTTAACCTAGCGCTTGGTGATTGGGCGCTGTAGTGGTTGTTGAGCTTCCCTAATCTTGCGAATAGTATCGTTCGCTAGATTTAGGTTCTCTATAGCAATCTTGTTATGATAAAATAACCGGTCAAGATTGCGTTGCTGCCTAGGTGTAAGATCTTCTTGTTGATATCTAGCAATCTTCTTTTGATTCTTCTCTAGATCCTGTATAGATCTAGGCGGCGATTAGTCGATACTAGAAGAAGATATAGGTAGTAGTGAAGGTATTATATAAAGCGGTTGTAGATCTAGCGCTGTAAGATCTAGGTAATCTTGGATAGGAAGGCTATTAATAACCTTTCTACTATCGACTAGATAGATTCCTCGATCTTTAAACGATTCACGAATAATTCGCTAGCTAAACGCTCTATTCCGAATATCACCGATTATTCGAAGAAAATCTGATCTTCCGATAGGGCTTCTACCCTAAAACGCGTAGTCGTTATTCGCTAAGCGGAAGTGTTGCTTATAGCTTAGAAACGGTTTACCGTCTAGCGGCTAGCAAAGATATGTAGTATATAGTAGGAATCCTATAGGTAGGATATTGTTCTCTTCGTAAAGGTGTAGGAATTTGAATATAAGATACGAACCGTGACCGTCGAATATTAGGATACGTTTTTTACCTGATTTCGTATAGTCGTATATTAATTCTATAAAGAATCGAAGCTATTGAACTGCTATACTATCGGTTATCTAACCGTTTAGCGATATAGTAATAGTAGTTCTTGTTAGTAGGTCGTCTGTTTGATTAAACTAAGATTCTATAAAGATACTATTACCTTTAAAGATAAACCAGGGTTCTAACTGCTACCCGTCGGCAGCTATACACTCGATAGACGTAATATTTTCGCCTTGGTCTAGCTAAGGAAGGTCTACTACCTTCCTACTACTACTACTAGTAGTAGTAGTAGTAGATATAACGTTTCTAGACCTTCCTTCGCCTAGTTGAAAGCCGTATTTATCAAAGTTATAGACTAGACGTGTAGGCGTTATCTTCTTGATCGTTTAGGCTAGTAGATCGTACTAGTGCTGTAATGCTGCTGGATCTTCTGCTAGTATTCGCTTTGATTCCTTCGTATACTGCTTAGTAGGCCCTAATTGAAGATGTTTAGGAAGCCTATTAATAAAGCGATACGCCCACATCTTGCTAACCGACGGCTTCCCGACGCGTTAGCATACACGATTCGCCCACGCTTCTAGTATCCTAGGAGTGATAGGCATATAGCAATCGTTCATATGTTGAATCCAGCGAATCAAGGCTTCTTCTTGATAGGGTTCTAGGGCATAGCCAACCCCCTTTTTAGCATTCCTAGGCCCTGTTCCACGTTTAATGCGATCGTATAACGTATGTTTATTAACGCCATATTCGCGTGCTAAACGGGCGATATTTGGCTTCGCAACGCGTGATGCTGCTAGGCAGGCCTCAGCTATACGGGCTTCATCGAATTTAGGCATATTTTGATGGTGGTATTGGATAGAGAAGTAAAAAATAGGGTGTTTAGGAAAATGTTGGGTTACTGTGTGAAGTTGGGTTACTGTGTGGCGCACCCACAACCCGGAAGGGTTGGGGGGCGGTGTAAGGCACTAATAGTGGTTAACAGAGATAGAGAGGGAGGAGATCCAAAGTCCGAACAAAGATTTGCATACTAGTAGAAAAACGCAGGAGCAGCAGCAAGTGAAGAGTAGACTCCTCGTGGATGTTATAGTCGGAGAGGGTGCGGCTATCCCTCGAGCTGCTTGCCGGCGAAGATCATACGCTGCTAGTCTGGGGGAATGCCCTCCTTGTCCTGGATCTTGGCCTTGACGTTGTCGATGGAGGGGGAGGAGATGGAGGTGGGGGAGGAGATGGAGATAGAGTGGTGAGAGAAGAGGTGAGGTGAGAGAAGTAGACCTCGGCACGACCCTCGCGAGGGTCTAAGACTCAGACCCTCGACCCGATCCTCGCGAGGGTCGGGTCTAAACCTTATAAGGGTTACCCGACCCGCGACCCTCGCCTACAGTTATACGGCTTACCCTTAGCGACCCTTAGCGACCCTTATTTTTATAAAATTTAGACGCTTTTCCTAATTAGGATTAGATATCGCCAAAGCCTACGTTTAGGCCTGGGGACCGGGCCTACGGCCTAACCCCCCGGGCCCGAGCCTAACCCAAAGCCTACTATAGGCCTAGGCTCCGGGCCTATGAAAGCCTATAAAAGCCTATTTTTATATAAAATCAAGGTCTTAGCGTTTATAAAATAGCTTATTTATCAGAATTAAATACTATTTTTTATATCTATTCTAGTTATACCTTCACGAATACTATTAGAACCTGCTAGGGCCTAGGTAAATTTACAAAATTATTTTGAAATTTAATTTAGAATCTCTTCTTCTTTCTTAATTACTAAGGAGATCTATGTTCTATAATTTTTTTAAGTATTACTTATTAGTAAGTAGGTAAGTTGAATCGAATATAGTAGAGATATATATAATATATATCTCTATATTACCCTATAATCCTTAGTAATACTTAGTATCTAAGCTCTCTTTTAAATATACATAACGTTTCAAAAGTCTGTTCCGATCCCCACTTCCATCACCCCAACATCAAAAATATATATCTGTTACACTACATACCACACCACCATCTTTCTAGATATATAGTTCTAGTAAAAAGTTTTAAATTCGGGTAGGGTTAGACTCGCTTAGTAACCACTAATATTTTGTATAATAACCCTTAACCCTCCGTACAGCTTCTAGTCTTCTTCCTATCCCTAAAATCAACCTATCTATCTTCCTCTGTTCTAATGCCTCCTAAGCTTCTATAATATATCTTCTAAAATAGCGCTAATCCTCCTTAGACTTTCCTATATCTATAAGCTTAGGATATAACTCAAAAAGCTTCAGTTTTAACTATCTCTAAATAGGTTCTATCGGGTTTAAATTAGGTAAGTACGGAGGCTAATCTTCTACCTAAATTCTATGTCTTTCAAACTACTCTTATATTAGCTTTGCAATATAAATCCTAGTATTATCTTATTAGAATATAATCCCCGGCCTATATATAGGTAGAAGACCTTCTTCTAACGCTTCTAGATAGGATTTTATTATATAACCTCGCTTCCGACCGTTAGATTCCTCTCGTTCTATTATAACAAGCTTCGATCGACTACTAAGCTAGATAGCACCCTAAACTATCTATGAAATATCTTTAATATAAACCTGCTTGTTAATAAGATCACGCCTATAGGCCTTAGAAGCAAATCTCTAGCACTATTTAGGCCTAGAATTCGACGTTCTTTGAATAGAACACTTATGTAAAAATATCTATTTTTCAACCCTTGAAGTATTAGTTATCTTCCGCTATTTTAATATAAAATATCGTCGTTTTAAAGTAGTCTGAAGCCCTAAAGGAATCTTCTTTTTTGATAAACGTTTAGCAAGTCGGAATTAGCGAAGAACTCGATAAATTATTAACCGAGAAGGATAACTAGGTAAGCAGGCTAATAGCTATTTATAGGTCTAAAAAGGATACCGGCGACCTTGTAAATATAGGAAGGTGTAATTACGCCTACTAAGCTTCCTAGGCCTACCTAAACGAGGCGCTGAATCGAAGGTATAGTCGTTTTGGTAGCGTTTAAAGATATTATATATAGTCTTAACCGAGCACCTAAAATCCTGTGCTAGCTAAGCACGTGAAATATTACCCTTTCTAATAGCATATATAATAGCTTAACGTTGAGTAGGGGTTAACTCACTATTTTTCTTACGATTACTACCAAAATCGGGGTGCCTAGATGCTATCTAGGTGGTTTGTTAGAGAATAACTACTTGTACAGGGTAAAAAGCCTGTCGACTAGGTAGGAAGATAAACGTCAAGTAAGGAAAGCAAAACACTGTTTCTTGCTATCATGGATCTCTCCATAATCCTCAATTTATGTACAAGCTTCAACACTTTTCCCATATGACCAAGCAAAGACGATGGATCACATTATAACATGCGGTCTGACGTGGCCCCTAGCTAGCGCCCCTGACCGGGCTATAGAGGAGAACTTAAGTATACGATATACGGAAGATAAACGGGATTAAGATTAATAGATTAAGATTAATATATACTTATAACGATACGGATACAGTAGATAGCGTCGGTAGCGGTGTCTTTTAGTTCTAGGGATAGCGTTTTTATATTATATTTCTAGTTATCTAGATAGCGCGGATATCTATATTTTTCTATAGTACTTTTCCTACTACGTTTCAAACTATACTAATAGGAATCTAGACGGAAATCTAGCTTAATATATTAAAGTTTACTAACCTAGTCTCGTTCTATATAACCTAATCTTTAAGTAGAGACCCTATAGGACCCCCTCCCTACCCTAGCCTACGCCCTATTTCTAACTATGGTCGGAAATTATATACGCCTTGTACTCTCTACGCTAGAATTATTACCTAGAAGAAAAGGATAACCCCTCTCTACCCTAGCCTATACCCTATTTCTGACTATAGTCGGAAATTATATACGCCTTATACCCTCTACGCCTAAGTTATTACCTAGAGAAAAAAGGAAGACCTCTAGATTCTAACCGTAGTTAGAAATCAATAGTAGTTAACGGCCTAGAACGTGCAAGTTAAAATAATTTTGACTAGGGTTAGAATTCTACGCGCCTCCGTTTAGGCCGATATAGGATTTATCGTGATATATATATTAGCATCTTCTTACTCCTATTACTATCTATCTAGCTACTTCTACCCTATCGTTTCTCTTCTATACTTTGCTCTCCTATAAATTCACCTTATCTCTTCTCTTCTCTTACCTTACCTTACCTTATCTCTTCTCTCACCTTACCTCTTCTCTCACCTTACCTCCTCTCTTACCTTACCTCCTCTCTTACCTTACTACTCTACCTCTATCTCCTCCCCTTCCTCTATCTCCTCCCCTTCCTCTATCTCCTCCCCTTCCTCTATCTCCTCCCCTTCCTCTATCTCCTCCCCCTCCGTCGACAACGTCAAGGCTAAGATCTAGGACAAGGAGGGCATTCCCCTAGACTAGCAGCGTCTAATCTTCGCTAGTAAGCAGCTCAAGGGATAGCCGTACCCTCTACGACAACGTTAAGGCTAAGATCCAGGACAAGGAGGGTATTCCCCTAGACTAGCAGCGTCTAATCTTCGCCGGTAAGCAGCTCGAGGGATAGCTGTACCCTCTCCGACTACAATATCTATAAGGAGTCTACTCTTCACTATCTTAGTTCGGACTTTAGATCTCCTCCCTCTCTACCTCTCTTAACTACTACCTATATCTATATACGGTTAGCACCCTCTACGCCTGAATCCCCTCCCCTCTCCTAAAAATAATATAAAAGCTTACCGAGATTCTAACTATAGTCAGAATTCGAGGGTCGTCGGCGGCCTAGAACGTATAAGTCGAAAAGATTTTAACTAGGGTTAGAAATCCGCGCGCCTCTATTTAGGCCGGTATAGGATTTATTGTGATATATATATATCTCCTAGGCCTGCTCTACTATACTCGGGATTCCTCTATAGAAGAGATTTTTTTAACTATAGTTAGAAAAGGGCCGTATAGGTTATTAAGATAGTAGAGTAAGGCCTTAGTATAGAATTAGTTATTAACTATAGTTAGAAATTTATCGTACCTTAATTTCTACTACTTAGTATAGAGATATAGGGGTTCTGCTTTATTATAGTATACTAAAGGCTCTATACTTTCGTATCGATATAAGTCTAACCTTTTATCTACGCTCTCTACTATAACCCCGACCTACTCCCTAATAACTTACTACCTACTACTATTTTATAATAGTAAAGTACTTAAGATAACTATTTTATCTAAATAACGTTTATAGGTAGGCCCGGCGCTATAGTAGATAACCTATTATCTTTATAAACTACTTATATTAGGCGTTATAGTATTATCGTATCTAGGATTCGTTCTTACCCCTTATTAGGTACCCGTCTATATAGTAAATAAGTCTATTATAGATTAGTAGCCCTACGATCGCGATATCTCTATTAGGTAGATAAATAGTATCTTCTAGTCTTATAGTAAATATAGACCCCTCTAGCTCTAGGCGAGTAAGTATTTTACGCTGATAGGCTATTAGGATATAGTATTCCTATCGTAGATATCGTGCTATATTATTACGTATATAGTATCCTCTATAGATAGTATAAAGGATAACTCGGAATCTTAGTAGAAACTATAGATACGATAGCTATTCTTCTCTTTTAGTTACTAGTAGTAGCGTAACTTAAATCTCGTCTAGTCGCGGCCGCTTTATAGGAGATATAACTAGTAGCGTTTCTAAAGGCTATTTATTCGAGGGCTCCTTAAAGGGCTTCGGTATAAAGGCCGGCTCTATAGAGGTATCCGACCTATTTTTCGATAGTAGAACTATAGCGCTACTTAGAAGATATAAGAAGTTATACTATATATAAGATACCCTCTTATACGCCTAGAGAAGCGCTAGCTAGAGCTTAGTCGGAAAGGTACTATCTAGACTATATATCTAGTCCTACTATAAGGGATAATACCTACTCTACTAGGTAAAGGCTACCTCGGGATTCGCCTAGGTACTTATATTATTAAGTTAGTTAACGTAGATATCCGCTATCTAAATATATTTCTTAGTTATAGCGATAGAGATCTATTAATACTAGCGCGGATAGACCTAGTAGGACTAAGCCTTACTTATAGCGTTAGTAAGGACTTAATAGAGGTAGCTTAATTACTAACGCTTTCTAGTCGAGAGGGTTCGGAATAGGAAGCTATCTATACTATAAGGTATAGTAATAGATCCTTATTTTTCCTAGTAGAGTAGCTTAGCGAATAGTCGTATATAGATAAGGTAGAGATAGAGAATATAGCTAGTATAGGTAGATAGAAATCGAGTAACTAGGAACTCGCGATTATAGGAGCGTTTACTCTTACTATATCGCGTTAGGTAGATTAGCTAGCCGCGGTAGATATAGATCGCGCGCTCTAAGAATACACTATTTACGTATTTAATCCCTACTAGCTCTTTAAGCCGAGGTATCTATCTACTAGTAGTTATAAGGATCCCTAAGATATAATCTAAGAGCTAGTTATACTATAGAAGATACTAATATATAGCCTCTAGCTACTAGACGCCTTCGTAGATTAACCTAAATAGACTTCTACTTATAGCCCGTTTAGCTAGTTAGAGGTATACTTCCTAAAGATAATTAGTAGGGTAGATAATAAATAATTAGCTAGTCTAGTTATTTACTATAGAGTTATAGATAGTACTAAGATTAATAGTAGAGAGGATCCCTAGTAAGAGAGTATTGTAGAGAGCGTAGGACTATTAAATAAAGTACGCTAGAAGCGTATAGAACGTACTAAGAGTAATAGAAATATTCTCTAATATAACTATATTACCGTTAAGGCTCTAGTAATAAAAGAAGGACGGAGGATTAAGCGCTATCTAGCGTTTACTAAAGATATATAAGTTCTATAACTCCCCTAATACTATTAACGAGCTAGGAAGTATATACCGATACTAGATCTTCTAGAGTCGAGTTAGGGGGTCTTTCTAGGGCTAGCGAGGCTAGTAGAGGTAGCTATACGCCCGGTAGGGAAGAGTATACTTAAGGAAAAGTAGCTATTAGATATAGATTAAGCTAGAGAGGTAGAGGGTAAACTACTTTACTAGGAGAAAATATACCTCTTAGGTACTAATCCCGAGAATCTTACTAAAATAGATAAGGAAGCTAGATAGCGGGCTCTCTTTAGTAAATTCTTATATAATAAGTAGTATATAAAGTTTAAATAGGGTCTCTATAAGATAATCTAGGAGGGATTATACTTATAGGAGGTTCGGAGTAGAAGGGAGAGCTATATTCCCTAGGCTATCGTCTTCCTTATTATCTTCGCTCTCTAAATTACTTAGGTTATATACACTATCGTCGCTATCGACTATAGGAGAGTTCTTCTAAGTTATTATACTAGGAGGAGCTTTCTAATAGATAACTACCTTGATAGTAGACTACTAGTATAATAGGTCCTAGGTAACCCTCTAGTAGGAATTAGCCTAAATCTACTCGAGAATCTAAAGATACTAGATAGGAAACCTAAGCCGGAGTAGTTATCGGTAGGTTCCTAGTCTAAGCTAAAAGGCGTAAAGAATAAAGGCTATAAACTATTTCTATATCCGCTAGTAGCGACTCCGACTTACTTAGGTTCTAAGGAATAAAAATAGCTATAGCGAGACCTTAGTAGCGAAATAACTCTTAAGCTATACTAAGACTACCTATCTAGTATATTATATTATTTCTTCGTAGTAGTTAAGAATAAGATTAAGGCCTACGAGAAACTAGTTAATTCGATCTTTATTATAGGGTAGGCTAGTAAGCTCCTATTCTTAGTAAGAGCCTAATCGAAGACTATAGGTAGCGCTTAATATATTAGAAAGGAGTATTATCCGCTTAAGGATATCCTATAGAATTCCTTAGTAGATAGTAATCTACCTAGTATAGTCAAGCTATAGATAGGTACCTTAGTAGGTATCGAGACTAGTATAGGAGAGAGTATTATAGGGCTAATTACTAGTCTAGAACTACCGCTCTTACTACTAGAGATTATTAAGGAAAGTATAATTTATTATCGATAAGATCTAAGCCTATAACCTATCCTTACTCTTAATTAGGCTTAAGCTTTAGCTAGGGAGGATTATCTAGTAAGACTATATAGTAGTTATTTTCGTCTAGGTCTATAGGTAGATACTCGTATATAGTAGTTCGAGATTAGGTTATATAGAGAGCCTTATAACGATATATATCTTTATAATATACTATCCGATAAGATCGAGGCTAATACTAAGGAAGGAGTATTACTAGTACTAGAAGCCTAGTAGGGTCTAGAGGGCGGTGTTACAGACCCACCCCTAGGATGCTAATTATAGACTCGCCTGAACCAATCAGTTCAGCAACAAGGCGGTCAGATAGGTTTTGCTAGATAATCTATCGAGATGCTTAGGCTATAACACCTAAGCATAGGATCACGTGACGATCCGTTCCGTTAAACGGAACGGACCTAACCGTTGATAGGAAAGGTCCTGTCGAAGTAACGGAAGGACTAGATATATAAGGACGCTTATTCACCTATATATATTTAGTTCTTCGCGTTAATTTATATATTATTACTACGAGCTATATTTATTACTTACAAATTAATCTTAATAATCGACTATCTTTAAGAGACGTAATACCCTCACGGTATAATATAAGGATATACTCTAACTAGGAGGAACACTTAGTAGTTATTATATAACTACTTAGTTAACTAACTAGGCGCCCTTTAACTATATACGTCCCCGGTCTACTCTATAAGATCCGAGCCTATATAAGGCTAGAGTAGGTAATAGTACGATTGCGAGATAGATTATCGGAGATTATAAGAGAGGTACGTTACGATAATATATATTTAACGTTAACTAGTTAGTAGCGCGTAATATAATTAACGCCCTATCTATTAAACCGTGATTCAAGTATTATAGCTCTAGTAGATAGTTATAATAAGAAGGTACTAGTGCTACCGACTACCTAGTTACGGGTGCTAGACCTAGACTTAGACGATAAGCGAGATAAATAGATCGCCTAGCTTAAGAAAAGTATTAAGATTCTTATAGAATAACTAAACGTCTTCGGGGCTAATACTAAAGATTACCTCGAATAGCTTAATATATAAGTCACGGTACTAGTACTACTAGGCGCTACTAACGTAACTCTTACACTTCCTAAAGCGGAACTATTTAATAGAGACCGTACTAAGTTATAGGGGTTCCTAACTTAGATAGATATATATATCTATATAAATAAAGGGAAGCTGCCTATAGAACCTAGTAAGATAATTTTTATATTAACTTACCTTAAGGGGAAGGCCTAGGAGTAGATCGAGCTATACGTAAGAGAATATTATAAGAAGGATAGGAGCGAGTAGATAGGAACTACTACGACGATATTTTCCTACTACGCCTAGTTTAAGAAATATCTCGAGAAAATATTCGGCGATATCGATATAAAGAAAGCCGCTAAACGAAAACTAAGGAAACTACGATAAATTAATTCGACTTTAGCCTATATAGCCGAATTTCTATAGTACGTAGTAGTACTAGGATAGGATAACTACGCGCTAATCCCGTACTATAACGATAGACTTAAATTATATATTAAGGACGAATTAGTACGAATAGACCCTATCGAGAACTTAAATAAATTAATCGAAGCCGCTATTAGGATCGATAATCGATATTACGACTAATAAGCGTAGAAATAAGACGTCGATATATAGAGATAAGGTCGGAGTAGGCTAAGTTACCGATACCTATATAGGCTAAAAAGGGAAGACCCCTATAGACTACGACTAATAGAGCTCGACGTAGCGAGACTCCTAAGTAGAGAGTAAGTAGATAGGAAAGAGAAAAACCTATACTTTAAATACGGGAAACCGGGATACTATATTAAGGACTACCTAGAGTAGCGTAGCTAGGGCAATAAGCTGAGAGAAAACTAGTATAAGGGCTAGGGAAGAACCTAATAGCTAAGAGCGATATCCGATAACCGAGACGGATATAATACTACGGGTATCTAAGTATAGGAACTCCGAGCTATAAGTAATAAAGATTAGAGATAGTAGTAGATTACTACCTAGGACTATAAGTAGAGTTAGGAAGAGTTTCGACTTATAACCCGATATAAACGACTCTTTAAGAAGTTAACGCCGGAGTAATAAGAAAGAATACTTTAAGGTAGGACTAGCCTAGATCCTAGTAAGATAAAGGAAATCGTAGAACTAGTACGAGAGAACGCCTAATAGGCGTAAGCTAAATAATAGATTAAGTAAATACTTAATAAGAATATCAAGGTACCTAAGATATAGGTTACCGTAACGCTATAAGATCTAGACTTTAACTAGCTATTTAGGTACTTAGGACCTACGACGCTAGGATAAGTAATAAAGAGAAAACTAAGATAACGAATACTACTAGAGCGAGAAGAAGCCCTTATAAGCGAAGAGATAAAGGAATAATTCCTATCTATTAAAGGGGATAGTATAGAGAGCCTAAGCTAAGCTTAATATCTTACTACGAAGAATAGTAGCCCTATAGATAGTAAAGGGGAAGAGATTAAGGAGTATAAATAGATATTAAAATCTCTAATATACTCTACGCTACTAGAAATCCTAGAGATACCTTAGGAATTCCCTATAACTACTAACGAAATAAGTGAAGAAGATAATATAAGTCTTAGAGAGTTCAAGCTATAAGTATAGCGGATACTCGACGAAGAAAGTAAGGATAACGTTAGGTAAGTAGCCTTAGAAAGCGTCGCTAGTATTAGAGATAAGATTAAAAACCTACGATAGATAGCCGATAAACTTATAGCGCGTTATCTAAAGGGATACCTATATATAGACCCTAAATATATATATATTAGGTATACTCGACACCTAAAGTACCGCGAATAAGCGATAATAGGGTATTACGACGATAACTATAGGATCTATATATAGGGAAAACTCGACTTAGGTATCGAACCTAAACCCTATAAATAGATAAGTAAGCTATAATAGAAAGGAGAATTTATAGGACTCTAGATAGGAAACTAGAGGATAAAAATATAGTAACTAGTAGCTATAATATAGGGTAAATATTAGGTTATCGAAGCGAACCTAAACTACCGAACTATAAGAGTTATAATAGACTCGGGGGTAGTAGGAAACTTTATAAGCCTAAGATACTACTAGTAAAATAATATTAATATAATTAGGAAATAAGACCCTATACCGATAGTAGGTCTTAATAGAGAAAGACTAGGTTTACTTATTAAGAATAAGAGTAGACCTATAATAATAATTATCGGATAATACCTAGAAATAATTAACTTCGATATTACCTTAGTTAGGAAGTATAATATTATTCTAGGGATACTATAGTTAAAGAAATATAACCCTACTATAGATTAGAACGCCGAAGTAATCGATTTTAATAACTACGAATATTATAGGACTAGCTAGATCTAGTCGGGAGTCTCCTAAGAGGAGTAGTAATAGTAAAAGAAGAAATAGAAAGGACCTAGCCTAGGGAAAGTAGGTACCTATCAAGATCCCTATTTAGAGAAAGGTAAATCTTAGCCTAGAGGTAGGGTATAGGGGAAACGTAATATAATAAATATTAGTATATTTCTTATAATAGAATAGAGACCCGATATAATAGATAATAAACTATAAGACTATATTATAATCGACTACAAATCGAAGGCCTTATATATAACTAAGGAGGAACCGATTATACTAGTAGAATATAAAGAATTTAGAATAATCTTCGAGCTACTACTAGAGGGTAAGCTACTAGAGAGAGGACTATTTAACTACGAAATTAGACTTATAGTACCTAACACGAAACTACGATATTTAAAAATATACTAGTTATCCGAGAAAGAGCGATAGACGCTAAAGGAATATATTAATAAGAACCTAAGGAAAGGTTATATCTAACTATCGAAATTATTAGCCGGATCTCCTATCTTATTCGTTAAAAAGAAGGATAGATTACTACGACTATATATAGACTACTAATAACTTAATAGAGTTACGAAGAAAGATCGATACCTATTACTACTAATTTAAGAAATTTAGGATATACTTATAGGTATAAAATACTTTACGAAATATAATATAGCTAATATATATAATCGAATTAGAATTATAGAAAGAGACGAATAGAAGATAGTATTTAGATACTACTACGGTCTATTCGAATACTTAGTAATACTATTTAGACTTACTAATATACTAGTATCGTTCTAACGATTTATTATAGATATATTAAAGGAATACCTTAATATATTCGTTATCGCCTACTTAGACGATATCCTAGTATTCTTATAAACCCTAGAGGAATATATTAAATATAATAAGATAGTGCTAAGACGACTAATAGACGCTAAGGTCTACCTTAAGCTATCTAAATATAAGTTCTACGTATAGGAAACTAGATTCTTAGAATATATAATTACTAAGGAAGGGTTTAGTATAGAGGAAGAGAAGGTAAGAAGTATTACCGAATAGCCTATACTACGGAACGTGAAAGAAGTTTAGTAGTTCCTAGGCCTATATAACTATTATAGATAATCTATTAAGGGATTTAGAAAAGTTATAGTTAACCTAAATAAGTTAACTAAGAAAGATACTTAATAGGCTTAGATACCCGAAGCGGAGAAAGTATTTAACAAATTAAAAGAGATCTTTACGAAGCGATAAATTATAAAGATATTCGATAAAGAAAAACTAATTACTATCGAAATAGATATATTAGACTATACGCTAGGAGTAAGATTACTCTAACCTATAGATAAAGAAGGTAAAGACCTAAGGCCGGTTACCTTCTAGTTACGAAAGATAAGCCCTATAGAGCTTAACTACGATATCTATAATAAGGAACTATTAGTAATAGTTTCCGCGTTTAAAGTATAGAGATACTACCTAGAAGGAGTAAAATATTAAGTAATAGTAAAGTTAGACTATAAGAATCTAATATATTTTACTACGACTAAGGAACTTATAAGATAATAAGTTCGATAGGTAGAAGTCCTAGTAAGTTACGACTATAGGATCGAATATTATAAGGGAATAGCTAATAGCTAAGTAGATACTCTAAGTAGAAGACCGGACTACTAAGAAGGAGTCGAACTAGTAGAATATATAGTATTTAAAACTAACGATAAAGGATATTTAGTATATAATTACTAAATACTCGCTATAATAAGCGAAGTATAAGAATCTAAATAGATATAATAACTTATATAAGTAACTAAGAGTAACGAAATAATTAGTAAGCTTATAGAACTAGGAAAGGAAAACCTTATTTAGATAGATAAGGGATTAGTCCTAATATACGGACTAATATATATTCTAATAATATTATAAAGAGAAGTAATTAAACGATATTACGATAATCCTACGAGAGGATATACAGGAATAGAAAAAATAATAGAATAAATATTACGAAACTACTTTATACCTAACCTACGACGAAAGGTTATAGGATATATCTAAAGATATAAAATATATTAATAGAATAAGCCTATAAGGTATATACCCTATAGAATACTATAGAAGAGCGAAACGCTAACTAAATTATAGGAATAGATAATAATAGATTTTATTACTAAACTACTAAAAAGCTAAGAATAGGATATAATCCTAGTAGTAGTAGATAGACTTATAAAATATACCTATATAATCCTAACTATAGAGACAATTAGCGTAGTATAACTAGCGTAGATCTTATTAAAAGAAGTATTCTTAAAGTATAGAATACCTAGAAGAATTACGAGTAATAGAGATAAGCTCTTTATATCGAAATTCTAGTAGTTATTAATAGATTTAATCGGAGTAGAGTATAGACTCTCTACTGCTTATTATCTATAAATAAATAGATAGATAGAGAGAGTAAATTAGATACTCGAGTAATATCTATAAATAAATATAAACTACGTTTAAGATAACTAGGTTATACTACTACTATTAGCCTAGTTTATATATAATAACGCGGTTAATATAATAACTAGAGAAACTCTATTCTTCGTAAATTACAGAAGAAATCTAATAATAATCGGAGAATTAATTAGAAACTATCCTATTATAGAAGAGGCCCGGTTAATAGCAAAGAAATTAAAGTAGCTATACCTATAGCTATACCGAGATATAGAGTTTCTTAGTAATAGGATAGTACTCTACTATAATAAAGGTAGATTAGAGGGATCTAATCTAAAAAAGGGAGGGAAGGTTTATCTCCTAAAATATAATATTAAAATAAAACGACTAAGTATAAAACTTAATTATCTACGAATTAGACTATACGAAATTAAAGAAAAAATTAGCGAAGTAAATTTTCGATTAAAACTACTAGAGAGAATAAAGAAGATATATCCGACGTTCTATATATCGTTACTAGAACTAGTATCTAAGAACACTTAATACGATAAAGAAGGAGAAGAAATTAAACTTAACGAAGAATTCGAAGTAGAAAAAATACTAGACGAGAAACGAATTAATAGAAAGTACTACTACCTTATTAAATAGAAAAGATACGATACTAATAATAATATATAGGAGCCTATCGAGAATCTAACGGCTTACTAATTATCGGTAGGATAGTTTTACTAGAAATAGAACCGTAACTAGGAGGTTATAAGAAAGCGTCTAGATTATCCTAAGAGAAATCGGAAGACCTAAGGACTTACGATAAACTAGGAAGGTCGGAAGTCGCTATAAGAACCTAATAGTTCGTAGAAAGAGTAGTATTATTATATCTAGAAGCGGTACTAGACTCTACTCTACGATTATTAAGAGTAGAGGCCTCGATATATTCCTTTTCAAGATACTCTAGCTCTTCCTTTTCGCGACGCTTGAGCTCCTTAAGCTTAGCGATATCTTTATATTTATAAGCGATAAAGTTACCCGCTTACTTTTTTAATAAACACTTTTACTTTTAGAGACGAAAGAGTTTAGCTATAATAAGCTTCTCCTCCTTATCGATTTTACTTTACGAAGCTAGTAAGCGACGCTACTCGGCGTTACTAAACGACTCTAATAGTATTTTATACTTAATACTATAACTAGCGCGGATATAATAAGAATAGTTCTTCGAATAGTTAGAACGAATATAGATATAGTATAAGCGAGTATAACGAAGATAGGGAATAAGGGACTTAAAGCCCTCGTATTTAATAAGCTAATAGAGCTTACGGTTAGTAATACCTAACGAAGATATAGTTAGGAAATATTACTAAGGGGAATAAAGGGAAGGTCGCTGATAGAGGGGACTTACGACTACTTATATCTTTTAAGGACGAAAGACTAGAAAGAGGGGGAGGTAATATTATAGACCTACCCCTAGGATACTAATTATAGACTTGCCTAAACTAATTAGTTTAGTAATAAGGTAGTTAGATAGGTTTTACTAGATAATCTATCGAGATACTTAGGCTATAATACCTAAGTATAGGATCACGTAACGATCCGTTCCGTTAAACGGAACGGACCTAACCGTTAATAGGAAAGGTCCTATCGAAGTAATAGAAGGACTAGATATATAAGGACGCTTATTTACCTATATATATTTAGTTCTTCGCGTTAATTTATATATTATTACTACAAGCTATATTTATTACTTATAAATTAATCTTAACAATTAACTATCTTTAAGAGACGTAATACCCTCATAGTATAATATAAGGATATACTCTAACTAGGAGGAACACTTAGTAGTTATTATATAACTACTTAGTTAACTAACTAGGCGCCCTTCAACTATATACGTCCCCGGTCTACTCTATAAGATCTAAGCCTGTATAAGGCTAGAGCAGGCAATAGTACGATTGCGAGATAGATCGTCGGAGATTACAAGAGAGGTACGTTACGATAACGCATATTTAACGTTAACCAGTTAGCAGCGCGTAACAGGCGGGATAGTATAGGAATCTATTTAGCCGAGGCGTTACGAGGCTTCCGCTCTTAAAGTAATACTAATAAAGATATAGATTAAGGCTATCCTATTAGCTTCTAGGGATCTAATATTTTTTACGGAAGTAAATACTAGCCTAGAAGCTCTCGGTTAGGATTACGTATTAATAGAGAGTATAGATTACTATATATTCCCCCTAGTCGAGATAGAGAGAAAGGTAAGGCTATTCTAGGGAGGATCCTAGATAGCGGGATAATATCGTAGAATACGATAGTTATAATTCGAGTATAGCGAAAGTCGCTAATAAGATAAAGATTTTATCGATAGCTAAATAGAGAGGATATTCCCTCCCGGCCTACTCTATAAACGCGTCCGGCCGCGTGCTAGAACGCGCTTTACTTTTTCTCCTCCTAATATCGCGCGCGATAGAGGATAGACGATAGATTAAATTAGGGGGTTTTAGAGGTCGCGCCGGATTAGCTCGCGAGGATCCACTAGTAGGGCGTAATAGCCGACTAGGTCGCTGTAGTTGCCCGGAGCCTTAACTATAGGGCGCACAGACGAAAAGCGTAGAATAGTCGACTATTCCCGAGGGAATAGTATAGTAGGATATACTCCTATTATATAATATTACAACCCCCTAAATCCCAACTCAATGCCTCAGGCGCTATTTCGACACCTTCCCGATCAGGCTTCATAATGACAACCCTACTTGTCCCTGATATATATACAGGCCCTAAAGGTTCGGTGCCCTTTCATCAGGGATTCGTGAACCCCTCTTTCTCGATGCCTTCGCTTAATCCTACTACATAGGAACCACGGCAGACCGTATGTCATAATGTGATCCATTATCTCTGCTTTGGTTATGTGGAAAGGTGTCGAAGCCTGTACATAAATTGAGGATTATAGAGATATCTAAGATAGCAAGAAACAGTGTTTTACCTTCCTTACTTGACGTCTATCTTCCTACCTAGTCGACAGGCTTTCTACCCTATACAAGTAGTTATTCTCTAACAGTAAGAGCCGACTAGGTCGCTGCAGTCGCCCGGAGCGTTAACTATAGGACGCACGGACGAAAAGCGTGGAATCGTCGACTATTCCCGAGGGAATACTACAATAGTATACGTCAGATTGTTACAGGGATGCTCGATTGTCTGCATGTTTTGTATAGTATCCCGGGTATACTCGGAACCCAGCGCCGTAACGCGCTAGACAGCGAGGTAGGGGTATTCAACACTCCCCGCCTACACACTTAGATAGTTCAGTCACCTAATACATCACTATATTGAGCATCTCGTTCTATTGGATCCTAGCTTTCCTAGCCGATACCGTATCCTACCAAATTGATATCTTCCCTTGAATTTATACTTTTCCCTTGCATTTATGCTCCATCAATTTATCCTTTCGGCTGTAAGTTTTATGGCATACATCGCAATCGAAACTCATCTTACTAAACGGGTCGTGTGTTGCAACGTGTCGCTTCAAATGAGAAGTCCTATCCTTGCCTGTGAAGGTCTTATTGCAACCCGGATGAGTGCACTGGACTACCTCTGGAGTACGTGCGACTTGTTCATTAGGTGGTCTGTTGTGTATATCTAGATGACGGATCATATTGTCCCTGTAGTGGCTGACCTGACTGCAAGTTAAGCATTTCCACTCCCCGTCCTCCGTCTGTGTCAGGCCGGGATGAGGTTTTCCAGGCCTATGGGCTCTTGTGGCAGTAGAAGCTTGGGGAGGGTTGGAAGGAGGGGCTGGAGAAGGCCTGGGAGGCTGGGTAGTCGGAGGAAGATTGGACGAACGGGATGGATTAGAAGGCCCAGAAGGAGGGGCTGGAGAAGGCCTGGCAGGCTGCGAAGCTGTGGAGGCTGATAAAGTCGAGGGGGGCGTGGGTGCCGAGATTCGCGCATGGCCTGAAGGGCCAGCTCCTACGGGTGGAACCGCAGACGCGGTGGATGGAGCAGCTGAAGGGCGAGAGCCCGTTGAGCTGGGAGTGGCGGTAGGTTTGGGCGTAGGTTTAGCAGCTGGCCTGACGGCTAGCGTGGTGGTAGTGGGAGTGGAAGCAGCTGGGAGAGCCCCAGACTGGCTTGACTTTCGGCCAGTCCATTTGGGGTCAGTCCAGTTTATACGATCGACTTTAATGCCCTTTTCCCTCATTTCTTTGACAAAGGCTGCATCCTCCTCGTCGTCCTTAGTACGCGGCATATTGGGCGGTGGTGTCCAAGCAGGTTGTCCCTTTGCTTGCTGCTCTGTCTCTGCTAACATGTTTTTGAACGCTGCATCCTGTTCTGCTCTTCTCTGAGGCTCTTCCGCCATGTCTCGTTCCCGCTGTTTTTCTTGTGATTCCTTAAATTGTTGTTGGCGAAGCGCGCTTACGCCAGGAGCTCTCGCCGGCGGCTTTGGTTGCTTTGATGACGGTGTCATTCTTCTCTCGTATCTGATCTAGTCTTATCTCTGCCTATTGATAAAAGGACACGGTGATATTAGATGGTTCTAGAGTGGATCCGAGTTATGATCGATTTCTTGCTGAATGATGCTTTCCAAATCACTGGATAGATTAGACAAGGATAATAGCTGGACGCTGGCGGGGGATGTGACTCTTTATATATTTGCTTGGAAGCGCTCTTAAGAGCAATGCAGGATAAAAATAGCTTTTTCTTGTTTGCAACGATACTTGATTTGTGATTCTATTTGATGTTTTCAATATTCTGACACGTATCTATGCGTATGCGGGGCATTGCTAGGCATTAATTCGCGGGTGAGGAGCTATGTCTTGCTTTATTAGTGATCTCTTATAGTTTAAAAATAATAGAGCTAACAAAGATATTTTCTTCAAGACCAGGCATTCATGGCCTCTGATACGCTTGAGGCTGGGCTGTCCGAAGCAAGAGCAACTTATTTCGACAAAAAGCGAGGCGCTACTTCACCTAAACTATAAATAGCTATAGTTACTGCGTCATTTTTTCTTCGCGATGACGAATTTTTAATTCTGCGCGCTAAGCGTTGTTGGGTGGTAGGGCGAATGTTATCACAACTAGATATCGCCAAAGCCTACACAGGCCCTACTATTTTTGTTACAGACCTACCCCTAGGATGCTAATTATAGACTCGCCTGAACCAATCAGTTCTACTGTACTATTCCCTCGGGAATGGTCGACCATTCCACGCTTTTCGTCCGTGCGCCCTATAGTTAAGGCTCCGGGCGACTACAGCGACCTAGTCGGCTATTACGCCCTACTAGTGGATCCTCGCGAGCTAATCCGGTACGGTCTTAGTAGTACTAGATAGCTTACTAGAGAGCCCTATCCTTACTCTCCTTCTATCCTATAGTACCGGGTGTAGTGAGCCTGACTGTAAGGTAGTTAGAGTCTTTTAGTATAGGCAGTATTTTAACGCTAGACCTTACTATAATTGATTTTCTATCCTATAGTACCGGGTGTAGTGAGCCTGACTATAAGGCAGTCAGAGTCTTTTAGTATAGGTAGTATTTTAACGCTAGACCTTACTATAATTAATTTTCTAAGGCTAACTATAAGCCTTTTTCCTCGTATAATTAAGCTTAAATTTTAGGATATTTTAATTCGGAGTATCTACTATCTCTCGTTTTAATTTAAGCTTCTATAGTTATAATTTACTCTCGTACGATCTAACCCTAATTTACTTAAAATAGCGGAGATTTTTTAATAGGGTACGACTAGGAGGACCTATATCCTTAGTTAGCTCTAAAGTTAGATCTTCTCCTCTAGACCTATATATAGGGTTATTTCGTACGACTAGTTTATATAAAGACTTTATTAACCTTTCTTTTATTTTTTAATTTAGAAATATTAGAGCTTATTTTTAATTAGTCTATATTAAGGGTTTTATTTATAGTTAACCTTTTTTTATTTATACGAATTACTAGAATAAAGAAGACTAGCGATTAGATCTATTTAAAACTCCGTAACTTTAGAATTTTTATTTACTCTAGATATTATCCTTAGAGAGTTAAAGAAAGAGTTGTTACTATATTCCTCTTTATCGTACGAGAGGCCTCTTAGTAGATCTTAGCTTCTTTTCTACTATTTCCTATATTTAAGGACTTCCTAACCCTCTTCTCCCTATCTTCGACTCTATTTTATACTTACTCTTGCTCGATACTTACTCTTCTCCTCTAATCCTATCTTTCTCTATTATAGTAGGTATAGTACCTATAGGCGCTCTCATACGAGTTAGGTATAAGCTAGATAAAAGCCGCCTATAGAGTTAAGCCCTTTTCTATATTATACGTCTAGTATATATAGTAGAGGGTAGCGCTAAATATAAGATCGTACGACTAACTTATACTAGTAATTAGGCCTTACTATAACTCTACTATACTCTATAGTAATAAGAGGTCAATCAATCAATCAATCAATCAATAATCTTATTCCTGATAGAGCTTCCTCTATATACAAGGTGCTATGCAGGGATTTGCGCCTTCTAGTGCCAGCCTAGTGCGTATAAGAAGGTGCCATCGAGGCAAGGGCTAGTAAACGCTAGAACGAACAGATAAGATCGAATGACAAAGGAAAAATAAACGAAAGAAGGGATCCGCCTCCGCGGTATCCCGCGTGTCCCGGCGGAGCCGAGTGCACCTGCTATACACTATAGCCTTAGCTAGGCCTCGGCACGACCCGCGGGTGACCCTCGGCGGGTGACCCTCCGACCCTCGTTTTGAGGGTCGAGGGTCTAGCTTATAGACCCGCGGGTCGGGTCTAGTGTAGGTAGGACCCTCGCGAGGGTTACCCGCGGGTAACCCGCGGGTAGTTAAACTAAGCAAATAGAAGGAACTCGCGACTTGTATAATTTATGCAGATTGCAGCGGTATCTTTTAGTATTTCACTTACTCTATCCTAGTGTAGAGAGAGTCTATAGGTAGTAGGTAGAATATATTAAATAATCCTATTTAGTAATAGGTTTTCTAACTACGGTTAAAATTAGAAATACTTATATATTAGAGACTATCCTACGGCCTATATTTCTGACCACGGTTAGAAAACTAGGGTAGTTAAGGGTCGGGATAATAGATATTAGATAGACTACGGAAACTCTTCTATCCTACATAGATATTTTTAACTATAGTTAGAAAACTAGGGTAGGACTCCTCTTAAACCTCGTATCTATCTAGTAGTCTTGACTATTTTCGAAGATAGCCTAATATACGTTAGTATATATTAGGTAGTAGAAGGGTAGCTATATTATTATCTCTATCCTCGTAGTCTTCTATAACCTCTAGTTCTAATATAATACTCTTCCGTTATTTCCCTAGGCTTCGTTCGCTACTTCCCTAACCCTCTAGCTATATCTCTATAGATTTATCTTCTTCTTCTTTATAATCGCTAATCGGATTAATCTTACTTAACTATATATCCTTTTCCTCTTTAGCCGTCTAGGTCTCTTTATATAAGAGATACTCCTTAATTATCGCTCTCTATTAGTCCTTAAGATTAAACCTTGATATATATATAAATATTATTAGGTCCTAGATCGTCTTAGATTTAAGAGAGCCTCGGCGATAATAATAGATATCTCGAGTAGAATTAAAGAGCCGCTCTATACCCGTACCTATTATAGGAACCGAAAGAATATCACGGGTAAGACTTGCAAGTACTAGGAACTCCTACTAGTACTCCCTCTAGAAAGTACGAGGGCTAGTTCGAATAGTTACTATATATTATATTAGTAATTAGTAGTGTATATCTAATAGAGTATATACGGGTATCTAGGTATTACGTAAGCTTATTATACTTACTATTAACCGACTATTAAGATAACTCTAGCTTATATATTATCTCAAGCTTAGAGACTATACTATAAGACGATTAAATAAGAGTAGGAGGCTAGGTTTATAATAGCTGCTATTTATAAGGCTTAAGGTAAGACTCGAAGCTTTACCGATAACGTGTACGCTAGTCGTGATCCTAATCCTTAGTAGAGAAGAACTAAAGCTTCTATTAAGGAGAAATTATTATACTAATAGTATATAGATCACTATAGATTTAATTAGTTATACTATAGTATTAAGAAAGCTTACTTTTAGCTAAATTTAGAGTAGTAAGTATTAACTACTTCTAAGGAACCTTTTTCCGCTATAGCTTCTAAATAGACTTTTCTAGATAATTAAAAAGCTTATTATAGATACTAAATATAAGATAAATACTTACGTCTCTTATCTTAGAGAGTAGAGTAGTAAATTAAAAGAAAGGCTAGGTAATCTAGAGAAGATACTCGATTTAGCGCTATTCTTCTATACTAAGTACAAAGTAGTCTTAGTTATATTAAATATAAAATATATCGAATATAGACTAAAGACGTTTTATATAGCGTAGTATTAAGAATATTAAATTCTAGCGAGTTATAATATCCTAGATCGGTATAAGCTTTAGCTCTTCTTTTTAGAGATTATAAAAGGCCTCTCGACGCTATAGACTAGCGTTAATATAGATAGCTAGGCTCCGTATCTAGTAATAGGTTAGAAGATACGAGAGATATATATATTAAGCTTATACCTTATTTAAAGTATTAATAATCTCTTTCCTCTTCTACTTTACACGAAGAGACTAGATCCGGACTTTAGACTATTTAGTCTTAGCTATTTCGTTCCTTAGGTTTACTTTTATCTAACTAAGGAGATCTTTTAAGCTTAGTTGAATTATATAGGTAATATATAGAACACGTATAATAGTTAAGCTATTATAAAGCTCTAGTAACTAGATTAACTCCTATATACTAGCTATTATTATATTATTATTAGACGTATTATCTGTCGTTATTATAAGGACTCGATCTATAATCTTGTATTATTAGAGAAGGTTTATAAGTATATCGCTTAGATTTATACCTAAGTACGTCCTAGAGAGAGGCTCGAATCCTAAAAGGATCTCTTAGTATTCCTAGTCCTAGTTAAGGAAGTAGCTAGTTACTACTATAAAAGACTACCGAAAAGGAGAGGTCTAATAGTCTAGTGTAAGTAAGAGCTTTAAATCTAAAGGTAGTTTTCGAAGAATACTTAGTTATTACTCCTTTATAAAGTCTCGTAGCCGGGTTCGAATTATTTTAGAGGAAGGGATTTCTAGACTCCTTAGGGTAAGGCGAGTATAATTAATAATATTATAAAATTACTAGTGCTTAATAAATTAAAATAGGAGTCGTGATAGAGCGAGTAAGTTTAAAAGCTTATATTCCTACTCTTCCTAAGTAAAGACTAAAGCTTTCGGAGAAAACTTTGCCTAGAAAAATAAGTATCTTAGATAGGATAATTAATATATTATATACCGTATTCTCGATTATCTATCTAATATTTAGTATTATATATACTACCTTCTAGTAGTTAACCCTCTTTATATACTTATTTATTAAAGATATTCTATAGCGATAAGTACTAGGATACTTAAGAATAGTAATATATCGATTATATATCACTCTAGGCTTCCTAGTTTTTTTGTCTACTACCTATTTAAAGTATTTCTAGGCCTTAGATTAGTAGTTTATATCCTAGTTAATCCTTTTCTTTATTCCGTAATCTATTTTTAACTACTAGGTAATAAACGTATCTTTAGATATTATAGAATAAAGGATATATACTTTATTTCGACCTATATAGGTAAGGGAGTCCGGGATAGGTAGTAGTATTAAAAGAAGATTAGAGCTAATAACCGAGGCTAAGTAGCTTCTAGAGGGCTCTAGTATTACTAAGTACGCTTTATTAGGAAAATTAAGATAAAATAGATCTAAAGTATCCTCCTCGTAGATAGACGAGGAGGGGAATCTAGAGTATTAAGATATAGTAAGGGTAGGGGAAATAGAGAACTTATAAAAGGATTAATAAAAGTGAAAGGAATTCGTAGTAATAAAGGGGAGTAATAGGATCTCTACGATAGCGTATAGGATTAGAGTCGATATATTATAATATAACCTATTTAGACTAGTATACGTCTTCTAATTAGCTAGGTCCTAAGGGTCGGTAAGGGTTACTCGCGGGTTACCCGCGGGTAACCCTTACCGACCCTTACCGACTCTTAGGATCCTTAGCGAATTCTTCTACCTACCCTAGTTTTCTAACTATAGTCAAAAATATCGTCGAGAGGATAGAAGAGTTAGTAGAGTTATCTAATATCTATTATCCTAACCCTCTCCTACCCTATATTTCTAACCGTAGTTAGAAATATAGGCTATAGGATAGTCTTTTATATATAAGTATTTCTAATTTTAACTATGGTTAGAAAATCCTGAATAGCAGGATAGAGATATATATATCTCTCTTAATAGCGGTTATATATATAATAAATATACCTACTTTAACTAGGATAGAATATTCCTTACTATATAAGCTTAAAATTAATTGAATTTTAAAAAAGTTTATAAAGATTTTAATTTAATTCCTTCGATTTAAACTATAATCTTGATTATAATACTAAAACAGCTATAAATAATAATATTTAACTAAGATTATTTAGCAAAATTATATATCCTGATTAGGAAAAGCGTCAAAATTTTATGAAAATAAGGGTCGCTAAGGGTCGCTAAGGGTAACCCGTATAAGGGTAGGCGAGGGTCGCGGGTCGGGTGACCCTTATGAGGTTTAGACCCGACCCTCGCGAGGGTCGGGTCGAGGGTCTAAGTCTTGGACCCTCGCGAGGGTCGTGCCGAGGTCTAGCCTTAGCAAAACAGCTGCTAACACGAGTAGCTTGCAATATCTATATAGCCTTTATACGGGCGGAGAAACTATCGGCCTTATCTTGCAGAGTAATAATATAGCAGAGCCACACCGCCGGCCTTATCTGCAGATTGATAATAAGGTTATATAGTAGCAGAATCTTACCGCCCGACCTCCGTATCCCGTATCACTAACTCCTATATCCTATATGCACTAGTCTATATGCACTATCCCTCTTCCTACTTCCTTCCTCGCTCCTATACTCCCTAGCAGCTCGTGTTACCGAGTTCTAAATTATCAGGACGCTAGTTATTATTGCTAGTAGTAGATCCGAATTACTAGATCTCGATTTTACGCTACTCTCCTACTCCTGCTCCTATATTCCTACTTCTACTACTTCTTATACGCGGCTATCGCTGTTCCTGCTTACTATTAGTATTTAAGAGAGTAAGTCGAGTTCCTAGTAGCTCGCCCTTAGTTTTATACCCTATCGGTCCTATAGGACTACTACCTTAATACTTATATTTAATTCGGGGCTACGCTATCGATTAGGTTTATACCTATTCGTTACCGCCGGCCTTAGGCTCTAGCTCTATCCCGAAGACGGTGGGATCGAGATACTTAAATTAATTAAGTAGGCTAGATAACACTATAAACTAGGTAAGGTATAGTCTAGTAGGAAGCTAGCGGAGTAGCTTGTTAGTACTAAATTATATAGAGATACCCGTATTTACTAGATTATCTCTTATAACCTTGCGTATCTCCTATAGATCTAGGTATTTAAGTAGTATATAAGCGACTATTTAGTTGCCTAAACCGTATCCGTATCTTAGTAAGTCTCGCGCGTTAATTTTTAATAGATAGCTAGATAGCCTAATCTTTCTTATTCTAAGTTATATTAGTACTAACGATATTACTTTCCGTAGGCCTTACTAGTAGTCTAGATCCTTACTTAGCTTTTTAATAAGCCGCTTCGTCGACCTTACGCTCTTCTCCTTCTACTACGCTACTTCCTACGCCTATTTTGCTTATTATCGAATACGTTGTTTAATAGCGGATACGAGAATAAGATATCGGTTGCTAGGGATTAATACGTTAGTATTAGAAAGGGCGGCTTCCTTCGCTATAGAATCGGTAAGCTTATTACTAGGGATATCTTTATACGCTAGTATCTAGCGGAATTCGATAGAGACTCTGCCTTCTAGGGCCTAAAGATACTAGATTACTAAGATTAAGTAGGCTTAACCGGAAGGTATCCTTAGTCAGCGGAGGGCTTATAATACTACCTAGGAGTTAGAGAAGATTACTACTTTCCTAGGTATATTATATTAGTTTATTAACTAATAAACGACTAATAATACTATATCGATAGCTCGTAGCTCTATAGCGTAAAGGGTAGAGATTCCTTCTATTCCTATCTAGGAGTAGTAGTATATAGGGTCCTTACCCTATACTACTACTCCTATACCTACGCAGCCTTCGTATCTATTTCTATCTATATAAATAACCTTGACCTTATAGCTTTCTCTCTCTTTCTTACTTTTATTTAGTATCTTTATATATTCTTCTCTTACTTACTCTCTTTCCGAGATAGTCACTATTAGAGGTTCTTACTAGGGCGCCTAGGCGAATACTATACGGTTCTCCTAGTTATAGCCTAGTAGTAAAGAGTCTAGGGGAGCTATTAAGTATCCGCCCTTCTTCTAGGCCTAGGCCTCTATTAGTAACTATCCTAAACGTTCACGTTATACCTTTAATCGTTAATAGTTAAGTATTAAGTTTAGCACTACGTAGGTAGAGCCTATACGAATTTAAAGCGCTACCTCGTTTACTATTCTTATTATAAGGATAGGTATTAGTATAAGACTTAGCTTAACGTATAACGCTATAGTAGTAGTAGTACGGAAGGTACTACTAACCACGTATACTACTTAGTACTATAGTATAGTAAAGGGACGACCGACTTGCTACTACTTTACTAATAACTACTATAGTTTATACTAAGCTAACACTCCTATTAAGGCTTATAGGATAATAATTACTTAATAGAGTCTTCGTATAGTAAGTAGGGATACTCCCTATATTAACCCTGATAGCGATTTTAGAGCCTATAAGCTAGTAGAAGCCTTAGATAGTATCTTCTCCTAGTGCTATTTAAATAATAGCTTCTTATCTAGCTAGAAGCCTAGGTAGCGTTCTACTTTCTTAGTTAGTTAGATAACTATACTCCTAAGGTATAATAGAGTATATTTAGGGCGTTTCGTGAAGTATATTAGGGTATACTTCTTAATATTAAAGACTAATATATAGTAAGAAGCCTACTATTCAGCCTATAGGTAGATTCGGTTAAGCTTTTAGATAGTTTTATTCTCGGTACGACCTATTACTATAATACTAATATTATCGACCTAGCTATAGCCGGAGGTCTTACTATTTAGATTATTATATAATTTAATAAGGTTAGTATTATAGATAAGGTAAAGAATAGGAGATATTAGCGAGCCTTAGGGAATACTAGTCGGTGTTAGAATTAACTAGGAAGCGTCTTCGGGTATCCGAATAATTGTTAATCTATTAGAGAGGAAAGCTTTTACCTATAGTACGAACTATCCTAAGCGATATTTACGTAAGTTATAAAGTAAGCGTTAGTATACTACGTTATTATATACTCCCGAGATATCGAGAAATAGTATAGAGACTACCTATTTAGTAGTCTTTCTCTACGCTATCCGAATACTAAACTTAGTCGACGGTGCGCGGCCGTATAAATATCGGGTGGGGCTATACTGTCGCGCGGGCGCTAGACCCGAAAGGGGACTCGACCGGCCCTGATAATATCTGACAACCGGCCCTAATTATACCCCTCCCTCTCTCCTAGGTTCAGTTTCTTAATTGTATCGAATATAAGACCCGACGGGCCTACCTCCCTACCCTAGCTATGTCGATTTCTAATCCGAGCTCCCTAGACCCCGTAGTTAAGGCTAGCGAGCCGGATTCGTTACTACCGTCCTTTCTTTATGTTCTCCCTAACTACCGGGTTATCCTCTGCACTACCTATAGTAGTTGCTATACCCAACAGAATCTCGCCCGTTATCTCTTACGGTTACACAAATTCCGGTCGTCCTAACGGAAAGGGATCGAATCCTTAAGCGAATTAGATCGTATCGCAATCTCCTATCGCGAGGTAGTACAGCTACCCGATAGTAGTCGAGAGATCTAGAGGCTTCCGACCGTCCGTGGGTTCCTCTACTACTACGATACCTACACTTTTCGCACTATCAACCGTTATATTATCTAATAGTATTATAACTAAGCCTATCGGTAGTAGATTACCTACTATAGGGCAATGCCCTATTACGAAGTATACTTACAGACCCTCTTTACCTAGAGGTAGTACTAATCCTACTTCGCGGTAGTTCTAAGAGACCAGCTACACCCGACATAATATATATATCTATATGCTAAGGCACCCGACAACGCTCCTCCTCCTCCTCCTCCTCCTCCTCCTCTACTACCTTCCACTACTCAACCTTCCCCCCTCTCCTCTTCTTCTCTCTCTTCCACTACTACCCCTCCTCCTCCGCCTACTACTACTAATCATAACTAGGAGCAGATCCTCGCCCGCTACTACCAGGGGCTATCCTAGCCCGAGTCTACTATTCTCGAAGCGTCCTAGCACGTCTCCGAGCACACGCTATAGATCCGGCGGATAGGGATCGCGCTCTACCTCTAGAGCCTCGAGCTAAGCGAGCTCGGCCGTAGCTACTAGCTCCCGTACCGCGATAGGGAGCGGAGTCTCTTCCTAATCTACGAGAGCGTATAGCGGGTACTCGAGAGGACGATAACTATCCTCGTATACGACTAGTACTAGGAGTCTTACTACCTTAGTCGCCGGAACGCCTACCTACTTAACACGTTTACGCGGGGGTAGACCTCGTAGGATCCTATCTCCGAACTCTAGAACTAGTAGTCGCGCTAGCGCTATATCGATACGTAGTAGTAGCTAGTCTACTACTAGGCCTAGGTTATAGAGCACGGCTACCTCCGCGATAACCTCTTCCGGCCTAGCGACTGCTAGCTTAAGGCGTAGCGCGAGGTCGGCGAGGCTATCGACGAGCTAATTAACTACCTTAACGACTAGGACCCTTCCGTCGCTTCGTTAACCGCGCTCCCGCGCTACCTCGACCGGGCTATATAGGACTTTAGCCTCGCTATCGTCTAGCACGCTATACCCTAGCGTAAGTTCGACTCGGTGCTAGTATCGTACGCGGCTACCTACTTCTAGAGCCCGACGTAGGGCGTATAGATATTCCTCGGGAACTATATATCGATCCTCTTGTAGCTAATCTACGACTACTAGATAATTATCCTCGGCGAGGTTCTCGCGCGTACCTCGTAGGGCTAGGAGGGCGAGACTAGGCGGGTAATTATAGCGCTCTAGGACGAGTAGCTACTTAATAATACCGATAGCCCTATTAGCGAGCTACTCGAGAACTAGCTACTTAGCTTCTAGATTAGCTAGACCGAAGTACTACTAGCGTAGATCCGCTAGTACGCTAATAGCGAGACCCTAGTATAGGGCGACGTTATCTTCTACCTAGCCGATCTCCGCGAGATTATCTTCTAGCTAATCGCCGAGGCGTAGCGTATCTTTACTAATAAGCTCTACCTTAGTAGCCGGTCTAGCCCCGCCTACGAGATCCTAACGCGGGAGCTAGCGCTACTAGTCGATAACTAGGACGCTATAGCGCTAGGCTAGTCCTTCCTAACCGACTCGCGTAACGCCTACTACGTCGACCTAGTCCGGGACTAGCTAATTACGCGCGTAGGCCGGACCCTAGTCCTATTTAACGCCTTCTAGGCTAAGGCCCTAATAGGTAGCAGGTAGGTAGTTAACGCGGACGCGGTATAGTAGTATAAGGCCGGGGTATAGCGCTTCCTACGCGCGCTACTAGTACCCTTCTTCCTAGGATTAGGGTAGTAGGGCTACTATACCGAGTTTATCGGGCTACGGTAGCGTAATACTACCCTAATAACGCGCGACCTCTTCCTATATAATAGGTAGATACTATTTATTCTAAGCTACTATAAGACGCGTAGCTAGAGCAACGTATTATAGTAGCTAGTACGGTTCCTTCTACCCGAGGTCGCGTAGCTTATAGTCGACTTCCTAGCGCTCGTGTAGCTATTCCGGGAGTTCCTATAGCGCGAGGCCTACCTCGATAACGCGCTAACTAACTACCTCTAGTCCTAGGGGCGCGCGCTATAGCCGGCTAACGCGATAACGCGGGTTATCGTCGATATAGGGCGGCGGGTGCTAGGGAAGTATATCTACGTCTAGGCCTAGCGGCAGATTACTATAGGGATCGCGCGCTAGCGCTTCGCGGCGGCCGAGGCGGGCCTACTCCTCGAGGAGACCGAGGACGGCGATAACGCCGGGGCGCCTCTTAGTAGTATAATAGACGCGCTATACTAGTAGGCTAGCTATACGCCCCGGATAGGTAACCGGGTATACGGGGGTATAGTAAACTTCCGCGCTAGGCTAACCGATACCGGGCTATAGTAGTTCTAGTATGTTAGCTAGCTCTAGTACCGCTTCGTCCGGGATCCGCTGTACTTCCAGCCGGGGTAGTAGGCCCCCCGCGCTAGGCCCTAGCGTCCGATAACCCCTAGGAGTAGGACGATAACGACGGCGGCGACTAGGCCCGGTCCGTCCGATCCGCGGGTACTACGCGAGCTACCGGCCCCGGTAGGTCGCCCGCTCGGTCTATTACAGCAACACCTACCTCGACGACCCCCTATTAGACGTAGACGTAGACGTAGGGGTAGACGTAGGGTAGCGAGCCGCCTTGCCTACTATAGACCCCGGCTAAGCGGTGATAGGACGACCCTAGCGACGACGAGACGCTCCTCGTACGACGTATAGCTAGGGCGGGAGGCCCCCGCGCGTACCTAGCAGCGGTAGCGGATAGACTAAGCGTAGGCGATCCTCTAGCGTATATATAGCGCGGCTGCCGAGTATCGGTCCCCCGGGTAGTAGTAGGTCCTCGAGTATATCGTAGCCGGCGCCGGGTAGGTCCTAGTAGTACTATAGACTAACGAGGGTAAGACGCTACTCTACCTACTACCGTGCTAGCTCCTAGGGGCTGGCACGATAGTGCTAATCCTACCGCTAGTAGTACTTAAGGCGGAGATCTAGCGCTAGTACGCTAAGGCCGGCGTCGCGGCCTATATCTAGGACGCGTAGTCGGACCCCGGGCGGCTATACTCGTGCCTACTAGTAGTAGTAGCTGTCGAGTAGGCGGTACGGCTATAGTTCCGCGAGTTCCTAAACCGGCTACACGTCGCTAACGCGCTAGACCGGGTAGTATTCGACGAGTACTATCTCGCTGTAATAGCGGTATCCTACCGGCCGGCGATAGCCCTGCTACTATAGCTACGGGAGCTCGCGTGCCTAATAGTCTTCCTAATAGGGACGCTGCTGCTGCCTATAATAGCGACGTTCGAGAGGGTAATACTTCTACGTAGGGCGCGCCTCGTCCGTAGCCTAATAGCGCGCTACGACCTCGGGCTTAGCGTATAGCGTAGGCCCCCCGAGCGGGACTTCGTACGCGAGGTCGTCCTCCCCGGGCTATAGGGGCTGCTAGTAGCGTAGACGGCTAGGTCCTAGGTTATCGTCTACTACTACGTGCGGAGCGTAGCGGAGGAGATCGCCGCGGCGCTAGCGGCGCCTATCTATTACTCGTAGTCTAGTAGCGTCGAGGAGAAGGCCCGCGTACTCGAGAGCTAGCGGTAGGGCTAGCCGCTATACGTTATCGCTACGTCCGTGTTTAGTATAGGGATCGACTACCTAGCGGTACGGGCCGTTATCTACGTAGGCGTCTCCTAGGATATAATTAGCTTCGCGTAGAAGATCGGGCGGCTAGGGCGCGATAAGGGCGGCGGGGACTCGCTAGTGCTAGTACCCCCGTAGTAGTAGGCCGAGGCTATAGATAGGATAGGCCGGCCCCTAGGCCCCGCGGAGGCCGCTATATAGGCGTACGTAGGCCCGGGTAGCTACTAGCTCGCCCGCCTAGCGGCCTTCCTCGACGGCGAGAGCCGGCCCTACGACCCCGAGGCCCTATAGTGCGACGTCTACCGCGACGCGGGGAGCGTCTAGGTACCGCCGCTGCTGCTAGGGGCCGGGGTCCCTATCCCTATCCCTGTAGTCTCGCCTACGCCCTCGCCCTCGCCCTCCTAGTAGGTCGCCGCGTCGCCCTAGCCCGCGAGCTACCCCGCGCTAGACGAGCTACTAGCCGGGGGCGAGCTGCTCCGGGCCCGGATCTAGGGCGAGGCGGGGGGGCTAGCCGACTACCTCGCCGCCCTAGAGACCTAGTACGGGGTCTATATAATCTACTACTACCTCCTAGGGCTAGTAGGCGGCGTGCGCTCCTACACCCGGTATAGCCTAGGAGACTACCCGAACCCGCAGCGCTATACGTACTTCGACGCTAAGAAGGACGCGCAGAGCTAGGGCCGGGCGCGCGGGGGCTAGTTTAGCGGGTATACTAGCTATTTCCGGTATTTTAACCCGTAGATCGTCTATAACTAGCGAGGGACCGAATAGTGCTAGTTCCTAGACCTAGTACTCCCGACCTACTAGGCTGTCTACTAGAAGCGGGCCCTACGCTAGATAGTGCTAGCGTAGGCGGATAGGGCGTACCTAGCGGACGATAAGGGCGCGTATATACTATAGCTAGGCCTAGAACGGTTAATATACGGGGAACGGGCGATAAACGCGATAGCGATTACCGCGGCGATCTTCTAGTAGATATAGGGGTAGTAGAGATATAAGAGGTTGCTAGAGATATTAATATTAATACGATAGTTATAATAGATACGATAGATATAATAGATATAATATATATATATAGCTACTATCCTAGCAGGCACTAGACGTAAAGTACTAATTTTCTAACCACGGTTAAGAATATTCTCTTATATAGGGTAATTACTAGTATAGGGTAGGCAGGGGCACCCTACCTAAGTAGAAGATACTAAGATATATATATATCACGAGGAATCCCGCAATAGCCGAAACGGAGGCGCGCGGATTTCTGACCCTAGTTAAAATCTTTTCGACTTATACGTTCTAGGCCGCCGATAACCCTTGAATTCTAACTATAGTTAGAATCTTAGCGAGCTTTTATTTTATTTTTAGGAGAGGGGAGGGGATTTAGGGGTAGAGGGTACTAACTATATATAGATATAGGTAGTAGTTAAGAGAGGTAGAGAGGGAGGAGATCTAAAGTCCGAACCAAGATTTATATACTAGTAGAGAGACGCAGGACTAGTAGTAAGTAAAGAGTAGAGACCTCGTAGATATTATAGTCGGAGAGGGTACAGCTATCGCTCGAGCTACTCGCCGGCGAAGATTAGACGCTGCTAGTCTAGGGGAATACCCTCTATGTCCTAGATCTTAGCCTTGACGTTGCCGTAGAGGGTACAGCTATCGCTCGAGCTACTCGCCGGCGAAGATTAGACGCTGCTAGTCTAGGGGAATGCCCTCCTTATCCTAGATCTTGGCCTTAACGTTGTCGACGGAGGGGGAGGAGATAGAGGAAGGGGAGGAGATAGAGGAAGGGGAGGAGATAGAGTAGTAAGAGAGGAGGTAAGGTAAGAGAAGAGGTAAGGTAAGAGAAGAGGTAAGGTGAGAGAAGAGGTAAGGTAAGGTAAGGTAAGAGAAGAGATAAATTTGCAGGAGAGCAAAGTGTAGAAGAGAAACGATAGGGCAGAAGTAGCTAGATAGATAGTAATAGGAGTAGAAGATACTAATATTTATATCACGATGAATCCCGTACCGGCCTAAATAGAGGCGCGTAGAATTCTGACCCTAGTTAAAATTATTTTAACTTGTACGTTCTAGGCTATTAACTACCGTTAATTTCTAACTACGGTTAGAATCTAGGGGTCTTCCTTTTTTCTCTAGGTAATAACTCCGGCGTAGAGGGTACGAGGCGTATTTAATTTCCGACTATAGTTAGTAATAGGGCGTAGGCTAGGGTAGAGAGGGGTCGTCCTTTTCTTCTAGGTAATAATTCCGGTATAGAGAGTACGAGGCGTATATAATTTCCGACTATAGTTAGAAATAGGGCGTAGGCTAGGGTAGGGAAGGGGTCCTATAGGGTCTCTACTTAAAGATTAGGTTATATAGAACAAGACTAGGTTAGTAAACTTTAATATATTAAGCTAGATTTCCGTCTAGATTCCTATTAGTATAGTTTAAAATATAGTAGGAAAAGTACTATAGAAAAATATAGATATCCGCGCTATCTAGGTAACTAGAAATATAATATAAAAACGCTATCCCTAGAACTAAAAGACACCGCCGCTAACGCTGTCTACTGTATCTATATTATTATAAGTATATATTAATCTTAATCTATTAATCTTAATCCTATTTATCTTCCGTATATCGTGTACTTAAGTTCTCCTCTATAGCCTAGTTAGGGGCGCTAGCTACGTGCTAGGGCTAGGGGCACTCTTTAGACCGGGAGTAGTCTTTATACCGGGGGCAGCCTTTAGACCGGGGGTCACGCTAGTCCCCGGCGTGCTAGGACCTAGGGTCGCGCTAGAGGCTAGCGCCCTCTTTAGGCCGGGGGTCGGGCTAGCGGGTAGGCTGCTCTATAGGTATAGGCCTAGGGTTATACTAGACCCCGGAGTGCTAAGGCTAGAGGTCGTGCTCGTACCCGGACTACTAGGGCCTAGCGTCGCCCGTAGCCGCTTAGCTATAGGGGTTTCCGTCTATAGCCGGTTACGTCGCTTTATACTAGAGTAGCCCGGGGTGCTAGGCGCGGTCTAGTTACGGGTCTAGCGATTCGTAGAGCGACGCTAGGAGTAGGTAGTATTAGACGTCTACGACCTACTATATAGGCTGAGATCGTTAACCTTGCTTATCGCTACGCGGTCTACGTATAGAGGGGGTTCCTATAGGCTAAGTATATCCTATAGGAGACGTCTAGCGAGCCGCTAGATCTCCGCCTCCTCCTAGGAATATATAGTTTAGCTATTACTAGCGCTATCGCTAGTACTATCGCTAGTACTATCGCTAGCGCTATCGTTAGTACTATCGTTAGTACTATCGTTAGTACTATCGCTAGTACTGCTAGTACTAGTATCGCTAGTACTAGTATCGCTAGTCTACTACGTAGGAGAACCCGCTAGGCTCTACGCGGTAAGTTGCTATCCTAGGCCTACTAGGGTCTACGTAGTCTACGTAGTCTACGCGGCCTATATAGTAATACGCTCTAATAGGGCGTTGTGGAACTAGGCCGCGACCTAGGGGAGGACCTTAGTAGTATTATTATACTCTACCTAGCGCTAGATAGTATAGTCCTAGAATAGGACCTACGCCTGCTAGGGAGCGGTCTAACTAAGCCGGTAGATACGGCTAATAGTTTAGAATAAGGAGTTAAAGTTAAGGGTAGGCTCTATTAGTATAACGCGACTATAGTTTACGTGTATATTAAGCTCTATCGTACCGTAGTTATAGGTAGTTACGAGGATATTAGTCGTTAATACCTCCTTCGTAAACTACGCGATCGCAGTAGTCTATATCTCGCTAGGTATACTAGCGTAGATCGATACGAAGTCGAGTAATAGCGCGTTAAGGAATATCTCTACTACCTATATAGTTATAGGCTAGTAGTAGAAGATTAGAAACCGGCTAGGGGCGCCGGTAGCCTTCTAGAGGCCCTCCTAGTAGAATAGGAGTAGTAGATATCGTAGCTAGGGATACTTATACGCGAGGTACGACGCCTACGTAATACGGGTAGTAGGGATCCGGTCCGCGCGGTCGACGTAGCTACGCGACTAGAACGAGCTAAAGCCGCGGTCGCCCCTCTCGGCGACGAAGCAGCCGACGTCGGCGGCTAGTACGGCGTAGACGGAGCAGGCTACGAAGGTATCTAGTTTCGGGTAGAAGGCTAGGTAGTATAGGCAGCGGAAGGTCGCCTAGTTAAGGGTAGGCGCGCTATCAGGGTCGCTAGGGTTACCCCTACCGGCGTCGCTATCGCCGCTGCCCTTATAGAGGGTAGAGAGTAGGGCGTAGTAGATAGTATCGTGCTCGCACTAGACCTCGCGGGTAAACTAGAGCTCGATAGTCGAGACGGTTAGGGGAGGGATATTCTCGCCGATACGGAGCTCGGCGCTATAGGGGCCGCGTATCGGCTCGCCTATATCGCGGCGTAGATAGTATAGGCGTAGGATAATAGGGAGAGTATAGTAGCCCTAGGCGGTAGTAAGATAGCCGCGGTAGCCGAGAGCTATAAGCTTCCGCGGGCTTAGAAGGAGGTAGAGCTTGTAGACAGGGAGCGCTATTAGCTAGAACTAGGCCCGGTATAGGGCGATAGGGTCGTTATCGAGGGCGCTCGCGTTAACGCCGGGCGGGGGGAGGACGAGGTTACTCTCGTCCTACTATAGGTCGACGCGCTATAGAAGGGATAGGTAGCCGTAGAAGTCGAGGAGCTTATTCTATATCAGGGTTACTATAAGGAACTAGGTAGCGTAGCGCGCGAGGTAGGCGACGCTCTAGTACTAGCGCGAGGAGATAGTCTTAACGCGGTAGCCCTTATCGTAGATAACGCGGTCGAACTCCTCGTCGCCTATAGAGGTCTTATATTAGTAGTAGTAGCGGCGCTTAAGCGGGAGGCCGGGCGTAGCCTACTAGGTATCGTTCTCGGTATCCTAGAACTCGCGTATCTAGTCGACGGCCTACGTATTAGATAGCTACGATAGCCCGGAGCTAGGGGTAGAGAGGATAGTAGAGGCGATAGTAGAGATAGGGCTAGGCTATAGCGTAGCGACGACCTCGGTATCGTCGTCCGAGTCGCTAGACTCGCCTGTTATAGCGTCCTCGTTAGGGAGCGCGTCGTTAGCGGCCGCGGAGAAAGAGGCGGGGGCGCCCGATAGGGGCTAGGGGGGTTGCTTAGGGACCGCGTACCCGGCGTCGTCGACCTCGATAGTCGTACGGGCGGCCTAGGTATAGTAGAAGGAGAGGATAACGGTATAGGCGGAGCCCGGGTACTAGCGGTCGTAGAAGGCGAGAACAGTTAGTAGCTCGTTAAGCGAGTCGAGCGTCTACTTCTTGCGGACTAGGTCGCTAGTACGCGAGCGGGAGCTATAGAAGAGCTATAGGTTAAGAGCGTCGCCGAAATACGCCTCGATCTCGGCGACCTAGGTATCGATAAGCGCGGATAGGGCGAGGATTAGGGTAGGGTAGAATAGCTCGGTCCGGCCTAGCGCGTGCGTAGCGTAGTAGACGAGCCTAAGCGCGGTTAGGGTCTTACCTAGCCTGTAGGCGTCCCCTAGGATACCGCTGTAGACGCGGCTCGCCTCCTAGTCTAGTATCTAGCTAATACCTATTACCTACTACGGCTTTAGCTAGGTAGGCGGGACGTAGTAGGTATTCTCGGGGGTAAGGATACTATCCGGAAGGGCGGTATAGATAACGCTATTAGCGTAGGAGTAGGGGACCGCGGAGACCTATATACCCTAGCGCTAGGCGCGGACCTAGTCGGTAGTCGTAGGGAAGGGTAGGGGCCCGTCCGGCTAGTCCTAACTAGCCGACGTAGCCGCGGGGGCAGCGCCGGCGGCCTCGCTAGCGGCTACCTACTATAGGGTAGCGTAGGGAATAGCCTCGGCAGCTAGGAGGGCGTCTAGCGCCGGCTCCTAGAGCACGTAGCGGCCTATAATAGCCGGCCTATAGAGCAACTAGACGAGAGCGGCGATATCGGACGGGCCTAGCGCGTGCTAGTTAACTCGCGCGGTCTACGGCTAGGTAAGGATATCGGTAACGCCGACAACTAGCGTCTAGAAGGCGGGCTTGTTGTCTAGGTATATAGCGACTAGGTCCTCTAGCTTGTTATCCTTCTAGATCGCGAGCGTGTCCTTATTCTTTAGTAGGGTATAGTAGTACTCGTCGGTAGCGGCAGCGCTTAGGCCTATCGCCCTTATAGTAGTAGTAGTACTATAGACCTAGGATAGGAGCACGGCGGTTACTAACTATAGTAGCACGGCTAGGGTAATATAGGGTTAGGAGCTAGCGTAGTATAGATTCTTCACGAGGTTACGGTAGAAGAAGACTAGGATCTTCTAGCTAAGTAGGACCTCCTTAGAGTCTATCGCGAATAGGAGGATAGTAAGCTAGTAGTGCCTAGCGAGGTTAGCGGGACGCGTCCGTAGTAGCCGGACGACCTACTAGAGGCCGCGTAGATCAAAGAGGTCTTCCGCTATAACGTTATATTTACTAATCTCGGGAGGGTCGTTATACGCGAGAGCGTTACTCTACTTAGTAGCGTAGTAGTAGGCCTAGACGACTAGGTTAGCCTAGATTACCCGCTACTTCTATAGGATCGCGTAGCTATCTATATAGCTAAACTAATAGGACTTATTAATATAGAAGGCGTTAATTACGTCTATCGTCGACTAGCACGTCTCGGAGAATAAGGTATATAGATTAGTAGTAGTCTAGAACCCTAATACGCCTATAAGCTTTAGGGCGGATCTATCGAGGTCGGCGATAGTCTCTTTAGTGAAATTAATAGTGCTAAGGTTCACTAGAACCGGTATACGCGTTTAACGCCCGGGGCCTAGGGCTATAGCTACCTTAGGTATAGTATTAATATAGCTATTTCGATCGATAGGTTAGTATAGAATAAGGAATAATACCCCTATATCCCTAAGTATACTCTTTTCTAACTATAGTTAAAAAAGGATAAATAAAGAGAAGTAGTAAGAGGGTCGAGAGAGGAGGGGGGGGACTTACTAGTACTCCGCGTTTTAGAAATAAGTAGATCGAAAAATAGACGTGAATAGGGTAGATAGTAAAATAGGAAGGATTCTATAAGGTGTTAGTCTATTATACTATCTAGCTAGGGCTATTATATAGGGTCAAGCTAACCTTTTCTAACCGTAGTTAAAGAATCTAGACAAAGAAATCAGTAGCGAATAAGGGAGAATCTATTAGGTATTAGTCTATTATACAAACTAGCTAGGGTCGTTATATAGGATCAAGCCTACCTTTTCTAACCGGTTTAGGGTTTAGGGTTTAGGGTTTAGGGTTTAGGGTTTAGGGTTTAGGGTTTTAGGGTTT